>NC_059140.1:63626179-64894985 GCF_020740605.2 Lemur catta
TTTGACTTGCTTTTGGCTTTCTGTTTTGTTTTAATCCCCATCCTTGACCTTCGTTTTTATTTGTCTGTCCCCAAGTATTACTGGTTTAATCTTAGATATTCTTGCCTTTTTACTGACATATTCTTGGGCAATTTCATTCATTCTCACAACTTTATCCATCAGTATATATGGATTTCCATCTATAAACAGATGCCCAAGATTTGTTTTACTAGCCCTTTCTAGTTGAATTTTGATGCTATTTAGGCATTCTCTCCTTTTTCCTACCTTGGGCTATCTTTACTCCCTAGCAGGGCATAAAAGGCCCTTTATGATTTGATTCCAGCTTTTTTCCTGGTTTATTTGCTTTATACTGCTTCTAAGTACTTTATCAACACTGAACTGTCCCCATTGTTCCTTGAGTACATCGTTCTCTTTTACTTATCAGTGCCTGTTCCATAATTCTAGAATGCTTCCTATTTCTCCCCATCTTTGTATCCCCCAAGCCTACTCATTTATTTGTTGAGATTGGTCAAACGATACCTCCTGTGAAGCTTAAGCTTTTAAGCATTTAGTTGTACTGTCTTCTCTGTACCTCTAGGGCTTAGTTCTTGTTACTGTTACTACAGTTTTTATATTAATTATGTTACTTGTTTACTTTCTTACTGGCAGTGGGCTTTGAGCTCCTGGATAGCAAGAGCTATTTCCTATGCCTCTTTGAATTCCTGGATATGAGCCTTTTATAAATACTGTGGAATGGAAAATAAATGAATGACATCTTCTGGAATGTCCAAATAGGATGTGTCATAGAGTAATTTGAACCCATTGAAGTCATGTTATTTGAATACTAAGGAAGGTTAAACATTTAAAGTTTTTAATTAAGCATTTTTAATAAATGTTGGATTCTTTTCAGACTTTTGCTTTTGGCCTTTCTCTCTTTCTCTTTTTGAGAGAGAGAGGGGAGAGGGAATGAGCTGGCCACTGTCTCTTATAACTTCTCTGAGTGCCATCATGCACTTCCATAGCTTCATTTATTATCCATAGGCTGATAATTTACAAAGCCTATAGATTTTTCCTTCATTTCAGTCCCACATAGCCAACTGGGTACTGGATACTTCTACTTGGGTGTTTTGGTACCTCAAACTCAATGTGTCCAAACCCGAACTTGCAATCTTTCCTTTCTTGTTTATGGGAGTAATATTCACCTAGTTGCCCTAGCTAATCACTCTTGACTTCTCTTTCTGACTCAGATATATCATCTATCACTTAATCCTGTAGCTTTTACTTCATGAATATCTTTTATTTATTTCTTTAAAAAAATTTTTTTAATTTCAGCATATTACGGGATAAATATCTTTTAAATACTTTTCCTTTTTAAAATTGTAATATTTTTAAAGTAATTTTTTAAATTATATTTTATAAGTTATATAAAATAATTTTAAAAATTATGCTATCAGGATTGTAAGTAGATCATATAATTTGATCATGTGAACTTGACATTTTTGAAAGTTAAAAGAGATGCTGCTAAGAATTACACTGAGATTATCTCAGGCAAATGGGAATGATTGATCATAGCCTACTTTTGTGAGAAATAGCACACACTTATCTACTCCTCACCACCCTCTACTTCTGCTTTTAACTGTTTTAGCTGTTTGAGTTTCTGTTTCCAGAAACCATGATTATAATGCTTAAACATTATTTCGCAGACATTGTTGGTTAACTTCCTGATAGGAGATGAGGCATTAGCTTTCTTCACTTCTCTTTCCCTATCTTCCCATTGTGGTTATATAATAATTTGATTGTTTCAGTATATAGTATTTTTCAGTTCATTTTATTTTTTCTAAGAAAACTAATTATCACTAGTCAAACTCTTTGTTGGAATAATAAAATGCCTCCCTATCTGGTCAAATGTATAAGGGAATTTATCATTTCCATCTTTTTTTTTTCCTCAGATACATCTCTCCTGGAGATCTCTAGCTGTGTGCTCCAATCTGTAGGATTGTTCTCTAGGCCTGTGAAGAGTAATCTTGCTAGGATTTCTCTTCATATAATCATGGGAATTCCTTTTACTTCTTTCTTCTGTTAAGTGTTCTATTTTCTAGATCCCATGTTGTATTTCTTGATTTTTTTTTTTTAAACATATGATGGTTCATATTCTCCAGTAGCTTCCTAAGAAATGATTCATGGGAGGTAAATTAAGAGATTTTTGGACTGCTAATATCTCTGTCCTCCCCTTACCTTGATTGATATTCCGTTTGTGGGTTTGATTTTTAATTTGGAAATAGTTTTCCTTCAAGAGGAAGGAAATGTCCTTCAAAAGGAAGACATTCCATTGACTTATACCTTCAAGTGTTACTGTTGAAAAGTCTAATACCATTCTTATTTCTGTTAGTGACCTGCAGGTTTTTTGTTTGTTTTTTCTCTTGAAGTTTTTAGGATTTTTATTTTTACCAGAGATGAAGAGATATTTCTTCATTTATTGTGCTGGGCTCCTGGAAGGCACTTTCAATTTGAAAACTCATATCCTTTAAGATCCAGAAATGCTATTATTTCTTTGACAGTTTTCCCCCCTCCTAGGCCTCTATTTTTTCTTTCTGGACATCAGACTTCTGAATCAATCACGTATTATTATTGTTGTTGGCTGTTGTTTTTTATCTTTTCTCTCCCACTTCTTTGTTCTTCCTGAGAGTTTTCCTTAACTATGTTAAAGTGCTTGCCTTTGCTAAGGGTTGTATGTTTTTTAATTGAGGTGAAATTCACATAACAAAAATCATTTTTAAGTGAACAGTTCTTCGGTATTTAGTACATCTCTTCCTTTTTAATAAAACTGTCACACTTGGCAGAGTATTAAGATGCTATAACAGAGTACGGTGGTTCCTTAATTGTGAGTTTCCTAAGCAGCAGATTCTAGGATAGGCAGATCTTTTTCATATACTTTTCCTTGACTAGATTGTTTCACTTGGGATATCCTTGACTTCTTCTTCTTGGAAATAATTAGAAAAAGAACTAGGGATTGGGATTATTGGAGGGTAAAACCTTAGGGAGAGAAAGAAAGTTGAGGGACTCAATCTTGAGTCTTAGAACTGTTCCTATGTATATTGGAAAGGAGGAAACCGAAATGAATTTATAAGGGCCTGATACTACTTACATGTTTTCTTGGTATTATATGTTATGAGTAGGACCTAAGGCTGTATTGTATTTGAGGATTTAAGAATACTCAGTTTCAGGGGGAGGAGGGGATGGGTATTCACACCTAATGGGTGTGGTGCCCACCTTCTGGGGGATGAACACACTTGAAGCTCTGACTGGGGCGGGGCAAAGGCAATATATGTAACCTAAACATTTGTACCTCCATAATATGCTGAAATAAAAAAAGATTACTCAGTCTCACCAAAAATGTTAAATTTTATTTGCTTTTTTTAAAAGACTTTATGAAGCTCCCCCCAATCTACATTATCCAACCAAATCTAAATAATTGGGACTAGAGTTGGACTTGAGGTCAGAGGTGTCAGCTTTCTATTTATTAAATCACAAAGGCATTTAGCATTAGTTTCATTAGAATGTGTGCTTTCCTGCCCATAACACAAATACAGTGCCACTTTGAATGCATATTTTCTACACAAAGAAAAACAAATTGACAAGCATCTGGTTGAACCTTCAAGGATTCTGAAAAGCTTCTGACAAGGTATATTTTTTAGGATATTGGTTCAGCTGCTTTAATTGGGACAAAAATAATGAAAAGATCTTCGACATCTTTAGTTAAAAGATAGACTTTAAAAGATAGAAAGCTTTTCCTTTCACATTAAAGACAGAACTAGGCAGTAGTTGGGGAGGTAGGGTGGTTGTGCTCCAAGCTATTATCTAGGGCCCCAGGTTCCTTCTGTTTTGTTTCTCTGCCTTTACTTTCATCGGAATGGTTCGTGCTGGTTTTATAACATATTCTACAACTAAAATTTCAGCCTGTGGGAAAGAGTAAAAAGTGTAGAGGGCAGGCAGCTTCCTAATATGAACATGACCTAAAACATACGTGACAGTTCCAATTAGAGTCCATCAGCTAGAATTTGGCCACACTTAGCTGTAAGGCAGAGTGAAACTGTAATCTCTGCTTGGTTGGCTATATATCCAGCTAAAATTTGGGCATTTTGATTAGTAGAAAGAAGGAAGGATTAGATTTGAGGGGCTTTTATCAGTTTCTGAAATTAAAAGGGTGACAAAGAAATTAATTATATTTTAAAAGTTTGAAAGCTGTTTTCCTTTCTAGTGTGACAGCTTGTTCTAAGCTTATCTTGTACATTTTTGCCTCAGATCTGAAATCAGTGGGGTTCCATGTAGTAGGAAATGGTATATGGGGACCATAACCTGGGTTTTAGGGGAGACCATAACGTCATTGCTATTGAGTTGGTCATTATTTTCAAGCCTTTCCAGTAGAGCTAGGAAATTTTTTTTCCTAAAAGAAAATAAGTCATGAATTCATGCTAGTATTTCCTATTCAAATTTAAGGTAGATATTTTAAACATACAGATTGAAGAATGTATGTCATGAAGACCAAGATTTGATTCCTGGTTCTGCAGCTACTTTAGAGGTATAATGTTTTTCTGTCTTGTTCTAAGTTTCAGTTTCCTCATCTATGAAATAGGGACAATCATTACTTCATCTCATGGTAGTTATAATGCAATGAGATAATAAGTACTCAGAAAAATTTACTGGTTTTATTATTTTCTATCACAGTACAAAAAGGAGAGACTCCTAATTCTTGTAGGAGTTAGAGAAGACTTGCCCTTGAAGGTAACATTTGAGCCATCGGAGAGAATTGGGTTTTAAGTGGGATGTAGAGGTTTGGTTAGAGGAACTATTCTGGGCAAGGGACTCACCAGGGGCTGTGATCTGCATTAGTCAAGGCTGGGGCATAGGATTCTATGTTGACTCTTTAAAAAAAGAGAAAATAATCTTCTTCCTTATAGCATTTATGATAGTGTGCAATTACACAGAGATCTGTGTACTTATTTACTGTCAGCTGTCTTCTGCCCCACAAGGACAAGGATCATCCTATATTTCTTTTTTTTTTCTTTTTTTTGAGACAGAGTCTCGCTCTGTTGCCCGACTAGAGTGAGTGCCATGGCGTCAGCCTAGCTCACAGCAACCTCAAACTCCTGGGCTTAAGCGATCCTCCTGCCTCAGTCTTCCGAGTAGCTGGGACTACAGGCATGCGCCACCATGCCCGGCTAATTTTTTCTATATATATTTTTAGTTGGCCAGATAATTTCTTTCTATTTTTAGTAGAGACGGGGTCTCGCTCTTGCTCAGGCTGGTCTCGAACTCCTGACCTCGAGCGATCCACCTGCCTCGGCCTCCCAGAGTGCTAGGATTACAGGCATGAGCCACCGCGCCCAGCCCCTATATTTCTTTTGTTTACCATTGTAACCTTAGTGCCTGGCATGTAGTAGTCATTCAGTTGATGTTTATACCCTGAACAAAATTTTACAGCATTTATAAATACCACAAAATTTAGCATTTATCATATATATATAAATTATTATTTTGCAGTTATGAGTGTTATCTACTGATAGACCTAGTTCCTTTCAAATCAGTAACTTTCATTACTGATAAAAGTTAAATAGAAACAAAGTTTAAATTTTTACTGGAAGTGAATAAATGAATGAATTTGCTGGTGCTCCAGTCTGTTTATGTTTTCATTGTCCAACCTTTCAAAGAGAAGCATTATATTGCCTGGTAATTTATAATTGAAATAAGGAGAAATTATGAAATTATACTAAGATTAATCAGATAGGAAATACAAATGAAGTATTTATAGTCTTTAATATACTTTGAAATTATACTATGCAAATTGAAGGTGCTAAAGAGGTCGAAATCATAAGCATAGGTTGTAAAATATGACCCTGATGTCTGCTTAACTTGTAATAATGGCAAAAGGCACTTAAGAGAACCTCTAGACTCAGTCTGGAGTAGACTTAGACTCAAAGTCTATCATACTCAAACTCCATAAAACTCTGATGTGGGAAAGAAAGGGATATGCAACTGCATGGACAGTTACATGCTGTTGTTGAAAAAATTTTCTGTATATGTACTGTTAAATTTTGGGGAAGCAAATGTATTAAATTGACAGTACAGCTTAGAATCTAAGTTATAGGTCATATGTTTGTTGGAGGATTTAACAAGATGATTCAAGCAAGGTATCTAATTGAAGCCCTGCCACATTATAGGAGTTCAGTAAATAATGAATTGTCAGTCTGTTAACTTGGGGCAGTAGTTGGTATGGACAAGAGGTCTGTAAGCTTTTTTTCTCTCCCTATTTCTCTGAGTTATCAATAAAAGGTTATTTTTTATACAACTTGTTTTCACAAGTTAGGGACATGCATACATAACATGCTACAGAAAGTTTCTGTTGATAAGCTTTTGTGCTTGAGGCATTAAGTGCTCTCAGGTACCTAGAAAATAATGGCTCTCCAAAATGATTCACAAGACTTTTATTTTTACTTTTTAAGTTTCTTTACTAATGTGCTTTTCATTTATTCTAGTCTAAATGTTTTATGCTAGATGCTGAATAATTTAGGTTATTATTTAACAATTATGTATAGTTTTACTTTGGAGTTGATAATTTTATTGTACATTTTCTGAGAAACATACTCTTCTGGTGTCCAGGTATCTGTCTGGAACTTGGTTTTGTAGTTTCTTTCTTAAATCATGCCTTATATATTACAGTACTTTGTTACCATTTTGAACATGTGAAATCATTACTGTAATAGTAGAGGTAGACAAAGCATTAGGGCCTACCATGTTCTATTCTGTATTTTCTCCTTTGTATTTGTCTTTGGTCTCAAGTCCTTTGCTTTTTGCTTTCATTTGTCTGTTTCTTCCTTTCATTCCTACTCCTTTTGTTATCGGTCACCCTGGTGCTTCTTAAAATTATTGCATTAGCTCCCTAACTTGTCTTGGCTGCCTTCAGTCTGTCTTACATGTGGCAGAATTATTCTAAAGCATACCACTTAAGTATATTATTCTACTGCTCAAAATGTTTCATTGCTTTCCATTGTCCACTAGATTCCTCATTGTCCTTTGCACTTTAGCCAGTCACATTATTTATCGATCCACTCATTTATTCATTAAGCCATATTTATGGAGGTTTTCCTATGAACCAGACAGTATGCTAGGTTCTGAGGATAAAATGATGAGCAAAACCAAACAGGAACCCTGCCCTATAGGGGTCTGGAGAAGACAAATATCACATAGATGAAAGTAAATTTGCAGTTGTCTTACACTCTACTAGGAGGGGTCAGGAGCATTGGCTCATACCTGTAAATCCCAGCACTTTGAGAGACTGAGGTAGGAGGATCACTTGAGGCCAGGAGTTTGAGACCAGCCTGGGCAACATAGTGAGACCCTGTCTCTACAAAAAAATTAAAAAATTAGCTGAGTTGTAGTCACTTGCACCTGTAGTCCCAGCTATTTGGGAAGCTGAGGCAAGAGGATCCCTTGAGCCTATGAGTTCCAGCCTGGGCAACAAGAGCAGGCTGTTTTTATCGTTATTAAAAAAAAAAAAATTACAAAAGGGAGGAATGTGTGCTGTGAGAGCTTTCAAGAAAGGCATTAGATCTAGTCAGTAAGGTCATGGAAGGCTAAGATTTGACGAGAGAGGAGGATTTACTACCCAAAAAGTGCAAAGGAAGTTTATACCAGGCAGAGGGACTAGCATGTACAAAGGCTTTTTTTCTGAAGGGAGTATGTATTAAGAGTGAAGAACTGAAACAAGGCTAATGTGGCTTAGAGTATAAAAGAAGGATAAGTACAAGATGGAAAAGAAGGTTGGACTTGATCATACAAAGGGCTTTGAGGCCATGCTAAGTAATGTTTTTATTAATATAAAAGCAGTGGGAAACCATTCACGGGTTTTATTTAGAGGTAGAGGGTGGAGGAGGGGGAGACAAAAGAGATTGTTGGAGCACTGTTGTGTTAGTTCTGACAATAGATTGGACAAGGAGTTTGGTGATGATAGAAGAGATGGAAAGAAGCAACAGTTTCAGCAGATATTTAGGAAGTTAAATCAGTAAAATTTGCAAATATGTATTACATTTGGGGGTATAAGGAACAGAGAAATGGCTTCTTGCAAAACTGGATAGATTATAATGCCATTTACTGAGCTAGGGAATGTTGGAAGAGGACTGTTTTGGTGGAGGAAAATCTTAAGTTCAGTTTTGAACATGTTTAGTTTGAGGTACCTTTGAGTCATTCTAGAGGGAATGTCAAGTAGACAGAAGATATTTCACACTCAGAAGAGAGATATAGAATGGACATACACAATTTTTGAATATTATCTAAGTATAGATAGCAATTGAAGCTATGAGTTAGTAGGTTGAGGGTTGAGAGTATAAATTGGCCAAGGCCTAAGACTGATCCTTGGGGATCTATAGCACTTAATGGTTATGTATTAGAGATTGAGGCTGGGTTGGGGGTGAGGATGGAAAATTTAGAGGAGCAGCCAGAGAAGAAGAGGAAAACCATAAGAATATTTCATTTAGGTGTGAAAGCCAAAGGAAGATGTGTTTAAAAGAATGGGAAGTAGTTTTGAATGCTACTTGGAAGCCAAATCTGAAAATCTCCGCTAGATTTAATGAATCCTTTAGTTATCTATTGCTGTGTAACAGATTATCTGGAAACTTACAAACAGTAGTTTATTATTTCTTATGATTCTGTGCGTTAGCTACATTCAGCTGGGGGCTTAGATGGGGCTGCAGTATACAAGATGGTCTTTATATATATGGTTATATGACTAGGGCTTTGTTACTAAGCTAACTCTTGGCAAGGACATCTTCTTGTTCCTGTGGCTTCTATCTTTCCATCAGTCAGTAATCTAGTTCAAGATTCTTTACATGGTGACTGGTTTTGGGGGAGGTGGGAGGAGGCACGCAAAAACAAAATTGCAAGGCTGAGTAAAACCTAGGCCCAGAACACTTTCCTGTACTGTGCCATCTACCACAGTGATCAAAAAAAGGCCATTGATGACTTTGTGAGTTGTTTTAATAGCATTAGAGGGAGGACTGGGGAACAAGTAGGAGATGAAGAAAAATTCCTAATATTCCTCTATCTTTCCTCTAAACTTGACCTAACCTAGACTGCCAGTTTCCTGAATGCTCCCTGTTTCTTTCCTCACATGCTTCCTTTTCCTGAATGTTATTCTTCTATCTCTCTATATTAAAAGCCCACCCATTCTTAAAGTGTTAAAGACTTTCTTAAAATCTTCAATTTTTCTCCTCCTTTGCACTTTACTCTCCAGCAGTTTTGAAGTTTAATTTAGGTTTTATCTCAATATTTATTTTTTATTATTTTTTGCCTCCTATGTTTTTAAAATATTTTTATTTTTAATTATATATTAGGAGTATATAATAGTTTTATATGTTTATAGGGTATATGTGATGTTTTGATACAGGCATACAGTGTGAAATAATCAAATCACGGTAATTGGGTATCCATCACCTCAGTCATTTATCATTTCTTTGTGTTAAGAAAGTTCCAGTGCCACTCTCCTAGTTATTTTAAAGTGTACCATAACTTATTGTTGATTATATATAGTCACTTCATTGTGCTATCAACATTTTTCACCTAACTGTATTTTTGTACTCATTAATGATCCCCTGTTTATCCCCTGCTCCCTCCTGCTCTTCTCGGCCTCTAGTAATCATCATTCTACCCTATCTCAATGGGATCAATTGTTTTTAATATTTAGCTCTCACATATGAGTGAGATCGTGGGAGATTTATCTTTCTGTGCGTGGCTTATTTCACTTAACATAATATTCTCCAGTTTCACCCTTGTTGTTGCAAATTTGCCTCTTACGTTTTTGATCATGATCTTCACTCAGCATTGCCCCCCAACCTGGTGAGATTCTAGATTCTCAGTAAACTTTTTATTCTTCAGACTCGCTCAGGCATTCCTTCTTCTGTGAAGTCTTCCCTGGTTCATCCCTAAGACAATCATTTATTCTCAGTACCTTATGCATACTTTTACTGTTGTACATGTCATAATACATTATGGTTATTTACTTACATATTCTTGAAGGTAGGAAATTACAGTGTCTAATGTGTTACCTTTTATTAAATAACTCCTGAGTTATGGCTTGATTTATGATAAACATTCTTATTTTTTTAAAAAGGCCTCACATGGTAACAGTAAAATTTGTATATTTATAATAACCTAATTACTTCTTTGATGCTGTACCAAAGTTCATTGGTACTAGGTCATTGAAATAAACTATAAAGAAAAGTTATAGTATGTGTGAGGTAAAAAATTATAAGGAATAACATATGGTCAAGTTCTTTATATCTCTTAATAAAGCAAGAATTTATGAAGTTATGTTCCAAGTGGGCCTCAGTGAAAGTATGTTCATATTTAAATTCTTATGAGTATTGTACATTGAGCTGAATGGAATAGTTGCTATGGCACCAGCATAGGGACTACTTGTTTTTTTCACCTCCTGCCCAAGGTGTCAGGCAGGTTTTGCATTTCATATCTTTGTATCCTCTACATATGGACACATACAAGGGCCATACAGACAGGCTAGTTACTTACATAGGGAGAAAATAACACTCTCAGCTCTTGGAGAGAAGACTACCTGGTTCTGTGACCCAGCACACATATTACCATGGAAACTATTTTGATAGATATGTGCATGTATGTTGAGATGGAGGGAGCACAATTCTGATTGGCAGGATACTGAGAGATGCTTGTGCTCTGATTTGTAACTGTCACTTTGCACCTTACTCTTGAACTCTCCTTAGACTGTGGGAGTGCGACCTCGTTTATTCTTTCATTTGACAAATACCATTCGGAAATAAAAAGAATCAGATCCTTCTCCCTGCCCTCTCCCAAACTGTGGGTATAGGCAGCCAAGTAAATAGATCATTTAAATTTAAGTGGGAAGTATGATTATAAAAAGTACATATAATTTGAATTGCTTCCATGGTAGAACCAGTTGGCAGAACACCCAAGTTCAAGGGGAAACCTTAAGTGTTGGTACACATCACTCCTGACTATGGTGGGCTTTGGTATGATCCTCACCCAGGAGCCAGTTAGGTTGCATACCAGGAAACATCTGCTTAGAGTTCTGAATTAAAGATATTTTAAAAATAAATTTCTTTTATCTTTACTGTTTGTTGACTTATGTTTAATTTTTTTTACATTCTGCAGTTTAAAAAATAATAATGTATGAGAAGTCTGGCTATCTGAGGTCTTAATGATTTTTTTTTTTAAGAGAGCTAGCTAAAACGTTTCTCAAATCTTGTTTATTTGGCTTGGTATATCCTTGTTAAATCCTGATATAGTGCCACTGTTATTGGAAATGCTTTATGAATAACTAAATCATTAAAATTTAAGATAAGTTTTAGTCTAATTTTAGCAAAGTCACAAATAACTAGGGTGTCAACCATAATCAAATACAAAAGATCAAATAAAGAGGAAATTGTACTTCTATAAGTATATAAAGTTTGAGCATGCCTAGTGATAAGCTATCACCTACATAATCTGCCATTTGTTTTTCAGACCAATGGAGAAGTAAGTTTTATTCCTTTCTTTGGCAAGAAATTTAGGGAAGTACTCAAAGGTTAAAGGGGGCAGTGAGATCTCCAAAGGAAAGGAAAAAAAAAAAAGACAGTTCCTAAATTAAAATTTTTCTTTTCTATCAGCTACCACAATAATTACATAAGATATTTGAGTTGATAATATCACTAAAATTAATCATTTAAAATAACAATATGGAAAATCTCAATTGTATTCAAGTAAAAAAAACTTTATAAGTATAAGCAATAATTTTCTTTGCTTATTAGTACATTAGACTGAAGCTTTGCCAGGTATAATCTTATAAGGACCCTAATAAAGGCCAGTAATATCATGCTTATGGGAAAATTATAGCATTATTGAATTACACGTGATTTATTCAATTCTTAACATTTGCAGTCCTCCTTAGATGTTCTAGGCTTGATTATATAGCAGGGGTTACGTCAGTGTGTTCTCCAAACAGATGTCTCCTAATGTACAATCTTATTTTACAATTCATCTTTAAAACGAGGGTAATAATAGTATCTACCCCATTCACTTGTTATAAATCATATATGTAAAGCTCATGGAATAGTGTGCTTGGCACATAGTGAGTGCTCAAAATCTGGTAGCTATTATTGTTTATTTTTATTGTTGTTGTTACCTATATATTAAGAATTGGAAGAGAAAAGCAAGGGGGAGAAAAGTATATTGCCACTCCTTTCCATTGGATAAAAGAGTAACTGGGGGAAAAGCATAGGACTGTGCATTATAAAAGCAATCAATCTAAAGTGTTGATAAGATGTATTAGTTTGTGGCTTAAAATCACTAGATTCAGAAATCAGTGATTTAAATTTTTTTTTCTAAAAGTGGTTCTTTTTATAATCAAAGTTTTCTTTTTTCCTTTAATAAAATTAGTTTTTTTATACTAATATCTCAACATTTGATTTTTTTAAATGCAGATTAAAATTATTTCTTCAATCACAGTTAGGCAATATAATGCTGTGTTTAGGAGCATGTAGAATCAGGGGCCAGACTTCTGGGTTTGAATTCTATCTCCCCACCACTTACTATATGTATACCTATGACAAGTTGCTGAAGTTTTTACTTCACTTTTTGTCATTTGTAAATGAAGATTATAATAATGCCTGTTTCATTTGTTTTGTAGAGTAAATGAATTTATATATACACATACATATATATAAAGGGTGTAGAACAATGTATGATATGTAGTAACAACTATAAAGTATTGTTATTAATGGCTAATTTTTTTAGCATCAATAGTTTAAACACTTAAATTAGAAGACTCTAAAGTTTCCTGGGATTAAGTCTCAGAAAACAGCTCTTATAAAAGTATTTTCCCATCCAGTGTTCAGAAACAAAAATCCTACTAAATACCTTGATAGCTAGTACTGTGATTTTTAATTTTCTTCTTTCTGATGGCTTATCTTTAAACACATCTCTGAAACAGATTCCTTTAGGAACATGATCCCATGCTTCAGAACTCTTGAAGTACTAGAACTGTATTTTATTATTTACCTTTAAATTCTCGGAACCTAAACATGCCTAATATTTGGTAGGTACATAAAAAATGATGAATGAATATTCATAATTTTCAGGAACTATTTTACCCTCTTGCAGTATTAACAGCTTGTTAAGAAGAACTCTTTGTTAGGGTCTTTACAAATGTCTGAGCTTTGGGGTTAGTAATTACTATATCTAATGTACTTCTTTTTGTGTTTAGGCATATATGAAGTTTTCTCGTCCTTATTAGTTTTGTATAAAATAATGACGTTATAAAAGAGGTGTAGATAACTACTTGAATGAATAATTTACTTTGACAATTATCTTTGTATTAATATGTTCTAATATTCTGGATAAGAATAAGTGGTATAAAAATTTCTGCCTTATTTGCCTGGTTTTGTTTTTTTTGTTTTGGACTTTCAAAAATTTAGTAAATGAAACAGAATATTGCAGATAGAAGTGTGTCTCCTTTGTTCTCCTACTGGTGTCACTTTCCTCTTTCTTCCCCTTCGCAGAAGCAATGATTGTGAATTTGATGTACAGTCTTCTAGTCACTATACTAAATATTGTTTACTTATAATAGTGTGTATAGATGCTATTTTGTGTATATCATGTTGCATCTTTTTTTCCATCTACTATAGTTTTGACCCAGAAGTAGACTTACACATATATAGTCACTCAATATTAGAAAGAGGTACCACAGCATAGAAAGGATGGTCTTTTCAATAAAAGGTACTATGTCAGTTGGATATGCATTTGGGAAAATATGAATCTTTACCCCTATCTCATACCATAGACCAAACTCTATTCTAGATGTATTTCAGGTTTAATTGTAAGTGCCAAATAGTAAAGCTTTTGGAAGAAAACATAGGAGAGCATCTTCATGATCTTTGAGGACACAAAAAGCACTGTGTAAGGAAAAAATAAGATAAATTCTCTTTATCAAAAGATACCATTAAAGTAATGACACAGGTCACAGAGTAAGAGAAGATATTTGCAATATTGTATCCAACAAAGAACTCATATCCAGAATATATTAATAATCATCCAAATCAATAAGAAATAGGCAACCCAGATTTAAAAAAAAAAAAAAGCAGATGACTTTAACAGGCACTTCACAAAAGAGCACATTGAAGTGGCCTGTAAGTGTATAAAAAGGTATTCAAGTTCCATAGACACCGAGGAACTTCAAACCCCATGGAATTACCACTATACACACATACCAAAATGGCTCAAATGAAAAAGACAGTACTAAGTGCTGCTGAAGGAGGTATGGAGCAACAGGTTTTCTCATACACTGCTGGTGGGAGTATAAATTGGTGTATAACCACTTTGCAGAACTGTTTGGCAGTATCTGGTCAAAGTAAATATTATAATGTATTCATACCCACCAATTCCACTCCTGAGTGTATCCCCAGCAGAAATGCATACATGTGTTTTCCACAAAGACATGTACTTTCATAGTTGTGTTATGCATAACATGCCCAAACAACCCAAAGGTCTATCAACAAAAAAATGGATAAGTAAGTTATAGTATGTGCATGTGCATACAATTCAGCAATAGGAATGAATGATCGACAGCTCTGTAACGGTATAAAGGACTGTCACCCCTCTAATGATGAAAGAAACTATAAGTTACAGAGACCATACTTTATACTTGTTATTTATATAAAATTCAAATTCAGGCAAAATTAATTTGGGGAGGGGTAGTGACTAGAGGGGACATAAGTTGTTAAGTTGTTAGTAAAAATCTCTCTCTTTTTTTTTTAACCTAGAGTCCTCTGAAGAAGGAAATCTCTTTCTTAATATAAATTTCAATTACATAATTGCATTCAACTTGTGAAAATTCATTAAACTATACATTCCAAATTTATGTTCTTTTATATATGTGTGTTATAGTACCCCCCGCCAAATTATTTTGAGATGTGTTCATGTTGGATCTTAGAGATCTAGTTATTCATTGCAACTGGCATGTGAACAGACCAGTTTATTGATTCCCTTACTGGACTTCTGGGTTGTTTCCAGTTCCTGTTTCAGATAATACTGTAGTCAATATTTTTTTTTACATGACTTCTTATGAGAATATATGAGAGTTTCTCTAGGAAGTGGCATTGGCATTGCTGGGTTATAGGATGTGCTCATCTTCAGCTTTACCAGATGATATCAAGTTGTTCTCCAAATGGTTGTGTGTTTATGGGCCCACCAGGAATGTTGGAGAGTTCCCATTGCTTTATGTTCTTGTCATCACTTGGTATTGTCAAACTTTTAAAATGTTTTCTAATTTTATGGTTGTGAAATGGTATCTCATCAGTATTTTAATTTGTATTATCTGATAATTAGTGTATTTGTGCATCTTTCCACGTTTATAGGCTATATGGATTTCTTCTTGAGTATTTTTATCTTTTGCCCATTTTTCTCTTTTGGGAATTATCTATTCATTTTTATTGCACATTTTTCTGATGATTGGTTTTGTATTTTTATTTTTGATTTATGTGTACTTTGCCTTGATTCTCAGAATCCATATATTCAGGTAGACATATCCCCCCTTTGTGATTTTAACACATTATTAGAATTTATGTAATAGTTAGATTTGGAATAATTAAATCCTCCTAAGAATATTTTTGCTTCAGGTTTTTATCTTTTTTCTGTTTCTGTTTGCCTGCCATTACTCCTTATTTTATTAATACATTTTAGCTATTATCACAGACTTTTCTTCCTTCGTTGGTTTTGAGAGATTGGTGGTGACTTGGGGAGGGGGAAATAAGAACTAGAAAAGTGAATAAAAATTTGCCAAAAGTTTATAAAATTGATAGAACTATATGAAAAATGCTTGGAAATATGCTTGTGACCCTTGTTGGTTTTTGTTTTTACTTGAAATACATTTCATTTTATGTTGTCTGCATTGCAGATGCTCATCATCACATGATTAGTTGTGTTTGTGTGTGTTCTGTGCAGTGCCTGCTATCCCCTGATTCTTGAGACAGTTCCACATATCTGTTACTCTGCAGAGCAATTGTGTTAACAGTTAAAACCCTCTTTAGCCATTGCCACTGATGCTTTGACATTTCTGTGATCTTAGAGAGAAAATGACTAAGCACTTGGTACTTGTATTTCCCAAGTGCAAAGGTGGTTGGTTGGTCTGTGGAAAAGGAGATGATGTAAACAGTACTTTCTCATTTATCTTCTAGTAGAGTGTGGTAATGTTCCTGAGCTGTTTACAGTTGTTACAGAGCCTTTGAGGTTGGGGAACCTTCCTCAGAGTACATCCTGGCCCAGATTTCTTCAGCATTCTTTCCCTATTGCTTCTGCCGTCTGCCTTAATTTCAGTGCCAGAAAAAGAGCTCATGACTCCTGTCCACAGTCACAAAATCTTGGCTGATCTTGATGAAGGAATCATGTAGCGTATTCTCATGGCATGAATCTTTTGTAGAGAGGTACCAACACAGCTCCACTAGGATTTCTCTTCCTAGAATAGAATTGGATTTCTTTTTTTAATGGTGTAAGTCAATGAAGAAACTTGAATTGTAAATCAGTGTAGAATGACTTCAACCCCCATGAAGTTTAGAAGCCTTCTTTGTGTGAGATTTAGAAAGGCTGTACGCAATACAATTAGGTCTTGCTTTATGAAGAAATTATTATAAACTCTGACAATTAATTTAGATGTGGTAATTTTATACTGTGTTCTATACTTTAAAAAACCACTCCAGTATTTATAGAAATTAGTCTTGAACTGATTTTGGACTTTATTTTTAAAATTTCATAAGTGATAAGGATTTTTGTTTTCCTAAGCATTATACCATTATCACACTTAAATATTAATTCCAGTAACATATATTTCAAAATTTCCTGTTATTTCAAAAGTCTTTGCTTTTATTTTGTCTCTTATTCTGTAACAGTTCCAACCCCTTCACAGTGTCCTCCCTTTGCTTTTTCATGCCATTGATTTATTGGAGAAACCAGGTCATTTGTTGTGTGTAATGTCCCACCTTCTGGATTTGTCAGATTGCTCCCATGTGGTGGTGGTGGTTGACTTGGTCCTATATCCCCAGTATTCCCTGTAAACTAGTAGTTAGAACTGAAGGCTTGATTCAATTCAGGTTCAACCTTTTCTTTTCTCTCTTTCTTCCTCTTTTTTTTTTGTTAATAAGAATCCTTTATAGTTGATGTTGTGAACGTCTTGTTGCATGTCATATTTGTGTCTTCATTTAGTGACACTAAGATCAACATGTGAATTCTCTTCATATATGTTAATCTTGTTGGTACAGAGGGGGCCATTAGAATTGCTTTAAAGCTTTTTAAGATTCTTAAGAATCTTAGAGGAGATTCTAATTTAGCAGGCCCAGGGAGAAACATCTGTTAAAATATGCACATGCGCACACACACATAAAGAAAACCCCAAACGTCCCTTCATTTACTCAGATATGGTAAGAATCATTGCCTTTAATACATTTAATACGTAACTAGAGTGACAAAATTTACTTTTATGCAAATGCTTTGGGAATGTTTGTCTTGTGTAAAATGAAGCATATTTAAAATTGTTAAGAACTGGAGAGATGTTTGAGGCTGCTCTGGTGTAATAGAAGAAATACTTACTTGGACATAGGAGGCCAAATCATTTTTCTCTCTGAGACCTATTTATTTTTCTATATCTAGAACATAGGAATAATAACATTTATCATAGGATTGTTTTAATGATTAAATGAAATGATTTCTTTGGAAGCCATCTAGTACCTGGTAGTTGAGTCTAAATCTGAAATACATTACAATAATACAGATTTTATGTCTTCAGAGTAAAATTTAAGAAAAATTAAAATAATATCTAGTGCTATTTTAGCTATATCTAAACTTATATTTGAACTTGTTTTTGGAGGGATAGGAGACTCAGTGAAATTTTTATATAAGTGTAATTAAAGTAGCCTTTTCAAAAAAGTCTTACTGATTTTTCCCCTCCTCTACTTTCAGCTCCATTTACCTCTTAATTCTCCTTTGCCTGGAAGTGAATTGACCAAGGAACCTTTTCGCTGGGATCAGAGACTTTTTGCACTAGTGTTGCGGTTGCCTGGCACCATGTCAGTAGAATCAGAACAGTTGACAGGTGTGCCTTTAGATGACTCTGCAATCACACCAATGTGTGAAGTGACAGGCGGTAAGTGTTTTGTTGGCAATAATTCAGTGACTTAAAGCAGATGTTATCTGAATGTTTTAAAATGTACATTTCAAAACCTCCATGTTTGTTTTTATTTAACAAGTTAATATTAGGAATTAATAGACATGGTTTTAAAACTACATTTATTGATGAAGGTCTGTGATCTTGATTTGAACAGAATATGGTTACTCTTGGATATGATAATAAATGGTAATTTTTTTCTATAGAAAACGCTGATATTTGAAGTTGTTAAACTAATTTTTTTATCTACGAAGATTATCAATGATTTAGAAATACCATAGTAATATTTTCTGTGAAAAGTGTTTTGAGAATGATCTCATCATACATTTGATGGAGTATGCTTTGGTTAAGCACAGTTTTTCCCAGTGGCAAGCAGGTAGATTGATAGGTTAAAGGAAACAGGTAATGAGGTGTTATCCAGCTCATATTTTGCTTATAAATCAAATCAGGTAGCCACTGTGCTAAGTGAACATTAATGAAAATCTTGGAATAAAATATGTAATAAACTTAGAACTTCTACAATGTGGAATTGGTTAACAGGTAGATAATAGATAGATAGATAGATAGGTAGATATAGGTAGATAATACCTATAGATAGGTAGAATAGGTAGATAATAACATATAGATGTGTATTGCATGCCTGCTATGTACTACGTATTGCTCCATGCTTTCGGCTTTCAGTAGTGAATAAAACAGACATGGTGTTTTTGCTTTGATGACACATTTTAGTTCTCACCTAAGGAATTTGGTATTAAATTAAGGTCCAAGACTAGCATTCCACTATTTTCACCTGTGATAAGAGGTTGTGACATAGTCCCCAGTGAGATTTCATCATAGCCTGCTACACCAGAGAAAATACAAGTCCTAATTAATATTTTAGGTGCCTTTCTTCCAAATTTCTATGACTTTTGGAAATCTGCAAAATTCACAGACAAAAAGGGATTGACTTACACAGGTATGTGAAGTAGATAAATTAGGAACTGTTATTCACATTATTAAGTGTTCCCATTTTATAGAAAAATGCTTTTGTGAACTTTTGTAATGCCTTCACAATTTCATTTACAGAGGAGAAAAGGCATATGTATAATTTTTAAAGGACAACTTATTTATCATCTAAATTTGAAGATTCACTGCTAACAATTGGATAGTATTTTTCAGTGACAGTCCTAATTGTGTGGGAGGATGCACATTTGTATTCATGAAATTTTAGTTTTCACCTTTGAACTGATCCACTTATTAAAATCCTGATTTTTTTTTTTTTTAACTCTAAGGTTTTTACTTAACAGATTGTGAAGGGCTTTGAACGTTGAGGCTGTAATTTAAACATCTCACATTGGAAATTCCTTACTATGAATTACTTACTTTGAACTTAGAATTATGATGAAGTTTTGGGACTCTATGTAGTATAACTTTTGTCTTCAAAGATCAGAAATATTGGGAGTATGAAATGAAGTGAGTGGTATAATCAGAGTTTGAAAAGAACCTTGAGACATCATGTAGTAGTTACTATCCTTCCCTTTGGGCAGTAATATACTAAAGCTATTTTGTTTATTCTTTGAAAGGAACATCTCCAGAGGAGAAGATTCCGAAGTTACCCTTGGTAACACCTTTCAATGACCCAAACATCTTAGTCAAGAAATTAGGAAGTCTTTCTTCAATATATATCCTGAATCCCTCCTGATGCTTCAGTTCATTTGCCCCTTTCCATGCTCTTGCCAGCAATAATGGAAAGCTGCCCAAGTGCCACTCACCTTTTCATATCTCTGAATAATGTTTCTTTTTTTAATTTAAAAGGAAAAATGTTCACTTAAAGTTTTGGAGAATAAAACACCAGAAAAGTATAATGAGCAGAAAAGCTAATTCCTACTGGTATTGGACTATCCAAATATGTAATCACTGCTAACAATTCCTGTGCATTTTTAAACTTAGTGTTAAGAATTGTGTGTGTTTTTGTGTGTACATTTATTTTTCCCATTATAGAACAATTCATGTTCACTAAGGAAAAATTGGAAAACAATCACGTATATTGCCAAAATAATATTTTATTGTATTTCTTTCTGTGTATGCTTTTTTAAAGAATTGCATAATTATAGTCATTGTAGGATTTTTCTTTTGATACCAAGTAATTAATGAGTGCCCACTCTATGCCAAATCACTGTTCTAGATGCTGGGACTATAGCAGGAACAATAGGCAGAAAGCTTATATCTTTGTACTGGGCAACAGATAATAATCATGTAAAATGAATAAATAATATTATTTTAGGGAGTGCTACCTACTATGAAGAAAAAACAATAAGGGTAAGGGAGTAGAGAATAATTTGAGACAGAGAATAAGTATTCTAGGTAAGCTTTCTTCTGAAGAGGTAACATTTGAGCAGAGACCTGAATAATGGAGTTAATTACATGAAGATCTAGGCAAAGGAAATGGTAAGGGGAGGGACACGCGCTATATATTTGGAAGCAACAGGAAGGCTCATGGCTGGAGCTTACACAGAGAAGCAGAGAGTAACAGCAAGGTTTAGAGAGATAAGCAGGAGCCAAATATCGAATAGCCTTTTGGCCTACAATATTTTTTATTTTCTAAGTGTGATGGGAAGCCTTTGGAGGGTCTTTTAGAGGGGTTGACATCTGATTTCTATTTCTGAAAGATTATTTTAACTGTTAGATGAGAATATATTCTAGAGTGGCAAGAATGGAAGCAGGGAAATAAGTAAGAGATGATAGTACTTTGGTCTAGAGTGCTAGGTTTGGAGGTGGTGAGAGGTGGTCTGTTGCAAAGGAGAACCAAGGACAAGAGCAGTGAGGGAGAAAGGAATCAAGGATGGTTCCCCGATGATTCAGTTGAACCACAAGGGTTAATGGCTGTGCCATGAACTGAGATGGGTACACAGGGGAGAAGCAAGTTTTGGGGAGGTACAGGAATGATAGCAAATTAAATTAAAAAGTGTCTAATAAGACATGGTGAAAATATCAAGGATAAAAAAAGCATTTTATAAAAATTAGTTACAGACTTTTCTAGATTAAATACATTTAATTTTCTTAGCTTCTTTAAGGATTGTTATGCAACTTAGAAATACTCTTTTGCTTTTTTTGTTTTACTAAGATGCTAATACTACCTTCACACTCACTATATTTAGTTTTTTGTTTTTTTTCGTGGACTCTACATAACCCAAAATGAGGCAGCTTCTTGCCTTGAAGGAGTTTGCTAATATAGTTTTTTCACAGTTATGATTAGTGATCCTAGAAACTTTGTGCTTCAGCACAAAGTGTCATATATTCCAAGGAGTGAGTTTTGATGTAGGTAATAAATAAGCAGAGAGAGGAACATTACATAGGATATAGGTTCACTTTATAAAGATAGCAAAATTTGGTATTTCTCTTTAACTTTCAAAAGAATTAATGGATTTTTATTATTTGCCAAATGACTCATGTCCATTCAACTTTTCTCTAATTTTCATAAACTATCTTAGCAATTTTATTTCATGTTGATTATAACTGATTTGCTTATATTTTCCTAATCAATTAATTGATTAGGAAAGTAGAGAATTGCCATAATTATGTACTTTTTAAATTTTTGTTTTTTAATGACAGCTTGGGAATTCTTGAATCTCATGAAATAAGATATTCAACCTTTATATAAGCTTCTAAATACTTTGCATGTAAAGATGGTCAGCCTTTTTATGTATTGTTTTATGTATATGTTTAAATTAATTAAGAAAAAAATTAATTTTGCCAGTTGTTTCAAATAAGCATGATTCCGTATGGATGCTCTGTTTTAAATATTGATTTCAAATTAACACAGGATTCTGGGGGGACAAAGTATACCCAGAATAGTTTCTAATACCCTGTAAGGGTTTGAATTGTGACTATATACTACTGTACTAACTTGGAAAAGTTAGTTAACCTCTCTGTGCCTTAGTTTTCTCATTGGTAAAATGGGGAAAATAGCCCATACAGTTGTTGCTAGGATTAAGTAAATTAGTATGATAAAATGATTAGAACAGTGCCACATACATAGATACTCAGTAATTGGTAAGTAGGTATTTTTAAGATTATGATCATCATTATTGTTTACAGGTAAGTTGTTTATTAAAAGATACTTGCTTTTCTAAGTAAAGCTGACTTTGAGGAGTTGAATCACTACTGCCTAATGTTTCAGTGTTCTCTTTTCTGAGTAGCCTTTAGCAAATCATGTTAAATATAAGTTGATATGAGTAATTTGATGTGTCAAATATGATGTAGCTTGTGTTCTGAAATAATTGGTTGAATTTGTGAAAGAGTAGGACTTCATATTGAAGTTATTACAAATAACATTGTAAGATGTTTGGTTGAAAATTGAGTTTTAGCTGTCAAGGTTTTTAGTGTTAGTTGGGATCAGCACTTGTATTATAGAAATATGATTGAATTTCCATATGTATTATAAATTTCATAGTAGCCACATTAAAAAGAAACAGGTATGATTAATTTTGACAGTATATTTTCTTTAAATCAATATATCCAAAATATTATTTCAATATGAAATTAATATTTTGAGATATTGTATATTTTTGCATGCCAAATCCTCAAAATTGGGTGTATATTTTATGCTTACTATACATCCTCAATCAGACTAGCCATATTTCAGGCTCTCGATAGCCATATATGGCTTGTGTCTACAGTATTGGACAGCAAAGGTATAGATATTTTTGTTGAAAATCCTGTTTAATAGACCTTTTCCCTGATGATATCCTTTTTTTAAAAAAATCACTAGTATTTTAATGCTTCTGAACTGAAACTATTGTAGGTTAAAATATACAAAAGAGGAAGTCATTTAAAATAGGTGATGAGTCTCAAGTATATAATAAGCCATATGAAATTAGAAAAGCACATGCTACCATCTATATATTAAAATGCAAATATTTAACATATGTAAAAACTGCCAGCAGACCAGTTAAATAATTATTAAATATCTGCTTGTGTGCTTAGTGTAAATCTTAGAGATAGTACTTTTGCAGGAATGAGATATTGGGGAGATAATTACTAGATGTTATATGCATGTGTGTGTTAAAGATAAATTATATTGGATAACAGAGATAGTGTTTTTTTAATATATGTAATTTATATACATATATGTGACTTTTTTTCCATTGTGGTTTGTTCAGACCAAGAGTTCTGTGTTCCAAATACCTGTAATTAAAATAAAAAATTTACCTATTCTCACAAAATGAGATTGTTGGTTGGAAATAACTATTTTTGTTCATTCTTCCATAAGATAATGAAATAAGTCAATCTTCATCATTGAACTTTTGTTAATTAGTACTGTCAGAAACCCTGCCATGGTTCTTTCTTACAGCTAACTAGTTTTTATTCTTTTCTTTTTTTTTTAATCTCAGGCCGCTCATACTCTGTTTGTTCTCCAAGAATGCTTAATCAGTGTCTGGAGTCCTTGGTGCAGAAAGTACAAAGTGGGGTGGTAATAAACTTTGAAAAAGCAGGACCAGATCCTTCCCCTGTAGAAGGTATTGCACTTTTCTTAAAAACATTCTAAACTTGCTTTATCATTTACTCGGCTAGAATTGAAAAATTACTATGATTTTGGCTGAGATTGGCAAGGCCAAATTATTAATATGGCAAGACTAGTAGTGGTAAAGAAGGAAGATTAAATAGGAAAGTCAAAGTAAACTGGTGTCAGTAGCATTACCTTTTTATATTAATGATTGTTCTAATTGCCTGAAATTTTAACAAGAGGCAAAAGCCATTTTAAGCATTTACAGATAGGGAAGCTCGTAATTCCTTGGTTGTATTATACCATTTCATCTTTCCAGTATATGTTTCTCCCTTGTGCCTTAATTCCCAGAGTGTTCAACCCTAGGTGTTTATTTAATTCCTTAGCTACTTTTGTTTACAGGATCAAACTGATTGGAACCACATCGTTTGTGTGGATCCAAATATGAGGAACCAGCTTTTTCCATTAGTTAATCTTGATTCTTTTAAATCTAGCTAACCCTACCCTTACACACACATACCGCCACCACCCCACCCCACCCCCTATATTCTCAGCTTCTGTGATCATGGACTGTTTCCAATAGCCAGTGGGTATAAGGTGTTCTACTAGAACCAATGTTTATAGCTGTGACCCTCTGCACTGTATGTAACTTATTTCAAGATTTAGAAAGTCATTAATGACCCTTGGCAGAGTTGATCCACTTGAGTGGGTAATTGTGAGAAGAGAAAGGTCATAGAGATGAAAGAATGGGGACCATAGGGAAGAAGCAGATGATAAGACTAAGTTGTATAATGTCTGGTTTAAAAAAACCAAGCAAACTTAAAAAAAATTTTTTTTTAATTGAATTGGTAGACATGGAATGTATTTTTAAATTATTTTAATGCTTGGCTTAGAGTTAGGCACTAAGTAAATGTTCACTGAATTATTGAAGAGAGTTGCTATTTTGCTAAAATTATTTTAGATTAAAGGTAGGTGTTTGAATCTAGATTTGCGTATTGAGTTTTTTTTCAAGTTCTTAGGCTTTAGTTAAAAGGATTTCTAAGAAATACTCAATTAGCAATATTTAACTTAGTATTTACTGTGTGCCTGGCACTGTTTTTAACACTGGAGATATGATGATAAAGAAGGCACCAATGTGATTGCCCATATCATATAGTCATATAGTGGAGAAAACATGTCATTGTTAAACAGATATTCACCGTAAAGTATGTTTTACATGTTCTGATTGGGAGGGCGAAGAATGCTATGGGATCTCCTTTCAACTGGTGAACTCATAGTTGGAATTTACAGACTTTACTGTCTAATAAATTATAATGTAGTCTCAATGTTAAGTGATCATAGTTTTCTGCCATTTAAGAAAAAAAGGAAAATACAGAAATGTACAAGTATTAGGATGTTTTTATTAACTTCGGTAATAATGGATATAGTTTAACTTTTTATGTTTTTTTCCCCCCAATGATACATGCTTTTTTTGTCTTAATTTCTTTGCCATAGATGGGCAGCCAGATATATCAAGGCCTTTTGGATCTCAGCCTTGGCATAGCTGTCACAAACTCATATATGTAAGACCAAATCCTAAAACTGGGGTTCCTATAGGTCATTGGCCTGTTCCAGAATCTTTTTGGCCAGATCAAAATTCTCCAACACTAGTAAGTACCAGAGAGATTGTAACTATCTAGTAGTAACCACTTACCTGTCTTTTATATTAGTTTTAAGTACTATTGTCAGTTAAAGGTGTGGCTAATTTTTATGGGAATTAGACAGATGTTCAAAGTGCTATGATAAGCTATTACTTGCTTTAGTATACTGTATTGTTCATTATGAATTAATAGAAAAAAGACATTTTCCTTTAGAGTCTAATACAATGCTTATTTTTCATTCTTGGCATCTGGGTTCAGAATCATAAATGTAGCAAAATTTCCTCTTTAAATATAATGTAGCATGAGGGTTTGTCTCTGGGACCCAATTTAGAATTTAAGTGAAGGTTTAGGTAATAATTCTGATAGTTTGCCAATAGTCTTTTAGAACGTGGTTTTAGAAATTCATGTTGACTTGCATGGTTTTAGTTATATTCAGTGTTACAGGGTGGAGGTTTAAGCTAGAAAATATTTTGTGGTTTTGTTTACATGAATTTTTAGGAACAGTGAAACTTGTTGAATGATCATGATGAATTATCAGTATTCATTGTATGAGTCTTAAGAGGGTAAAATTAAACAAATAAGTATCTATTCAGTCTTATTAGTGCATTGTTTTTTTCAGATTAATTTTTTTTCTTTAATGTCTGAGGACATTAAGGAATATTTTGTGGGAGAGCATGATAGTGGTTCTCTTTGATATTAACCCTTAGAAGATAAGTGTATTTCAAAGATTATTAAGCAGTCTTTAATAATGTTTCATGCAACTATCATTTATAAATTAAACTGAACCTTTCTTAAAACCTTTTGTACTTTAAATCTATAGGAACTTTTCGGGATAGTTTTACTTTGAGTCTATACGAGGTCTATAAAGTGATATTTCCTTTATTAGGAATTTAATGTAGTAGTGCATGAAATTAAGGTTTTGTAAATTTTATTGAGGTATCTTCTTTATAACTTTGTTTTTTTCTGATTGATCCATCATATTTTTTTAGTCTGGCCTTATAGAGAAACTTTTTACCAATTTCTTTGGTAATGTTACTTTCTCTTCTAGAGCTCTTTTGACTCTTAACAGAACAGATACCATATTTTGTATGATATATTGTCATGTTGGTTATTCGTTCTCTTGTATTTATTTAACATCTACTGTAGTTACATGTAGTACTTAAGTCCTAATGGAAAGAAATCCAAAGCCAATATCACAAGCCTTACCTATCAATGTTGCTTTATTTGTCTATTGCAAATTGTTACAAGCCATAGAAGGTGGGTAGGATTTCAGTTGGATGAGGAAACAGTATGAGAAAAAAGTTTGAAAGTGAAAAAGAACAAGATGTGTTTAGAGTAGTAACAAGTAGCTGAGTATGGGTGGATCATACCATATGTAGGACACTGAGACAACTTTTAAAGAAATCAAATTGCTTATAACTTTAAATGCGAGGTTAAGGAATATAAGCTTTTTTCCAGTGGAGTTCAAGGAATGATTGAAGATGTTTTTAACAGAGTGCTACTTTAGAAAAATTGGGTGGTGGTTATATGCAGTAAATCAGAAGGAGATGAGTTGGAAGGGCAGGTAGGTTACCTGGAGGGCTTCTTGATATAGCTCACATAAGAGATATTAAGAGTTTGAATTAAAATGATGGAAGAGGAATCATAAGAAAGAGATAATATTGGAAAGAACTGGCAAAATTTAGTAACTGAAGGCTATTAGAGGGGAAATGAAATTTTTATAAATTATAATAGTATTTCAAACAAGAAGTATTGCTACTGAAATGAAATGTGATTTATTAGAGACTGGTTGTGAATTTGAGCATAACTACCAGTTATTAGCTGTGTGCCTTTGGTTAATTATCTTCTCTAAGCTTCAGTTTCCCATTTCTTAAATGGAGACAGTAGCTCCTATTTCATAGGATTGTTTTGGGGATTAAACAAAATGTTATGCAAAATTTTCTTTCCAAGTTCTAGAGATACTTCCCTCCACTTTTCATCTTGGATCTCAATATTTTTATACAAAAAATAAGTGCATTTTATGGACTGATTCAATAAGCTATGTGGTCAGGTGCATGCTAGGCACAGGAGCACAAGATGAGTAAAATAGTGCTTACCCTCTTGAATGTCAGACATGCACATATAGAGTACAGTGTGCCGACTGTAATAAGGGTGGAGCAGAGCCAACAGAGGTGGAGCCTGAATACCGTGGTGTATGTTTGGGGTACAGGCTGGGGAGGGGATGTCAGGGAAGAAGTCTCTTGGAGGTTGATACTTGCCAACTCATTCTTCAATACTTAATTTGTTTGCAACATGCAAGGGAGAAAATAATAAAGCAGTCAGGGTTGACGTGTGAAACACAGGCGTGAAAGATGATGACCTTTTGGGACAATTGTAAGTAGTTGGTGTGGCTAGAGCATAGAGTCTGTAAGGGGTGGTGGTGGAAAGGCAGATCTTTGTATGTGATACTAAGGGTCAGGGCCCTATTTTTAGGTGATTGGCTACTACCAGTACCAAATAATGTTAGACAGGGAAATTATAAGATGATACTTCTGTTTCACGGCCATAGGACTGATTGGAGAAGGGTTGACTAGTTAGGGAGAATAATTAAAAAGCAGTTGTACTAGTCTAATATGAGAAATGATGAAGTCCTGAATTAAAGATGTAAGAAATAAAAGATACATTTCTAGAGAGATGAGAATTTAGTGTTGACATAAGGCAGCAACTAGTACAGAGTACCTGCCTTGTTTATGTGTTCTGGTAAGTGCCTTAGAATTTGTGGTATCATTTTAGCTAGGTCTTTGTGACAGTTAAACATGGAGGATGAGGGGGAGATATCAAGGATAAATAACATCTTGGTTTTTAGAACAGGTATTGTGGTTTGGGGGACAAATAACAAATTGGACGTAATGTATCTGAGGGACCTGTGGAAGATTATGGTTACGTCCAGTAGGTAGTTGGATACATAAGCAGAATGAGAAAAATCTGGTTCTAACACAATAGATTTGGGAGCCACCGGGATATAAAGTAAGTGGGGCCAATAGAGTCTGTTATAGCTATGAAATTTCAAATTATTTCCTCAAGGTTCATATCTTGTTCACAATTAGTGAGATTTTAGGAAGGGAGACTGCTAAGGGGCAAATAAGGGAGTAATATACCTTTTTTTAAAAAACAGTGTTAAGTGTTTTATATCTCTAGAATAGGGATCTCCAAAGTAGGGTGTGTATACCACAGGGATTACCAAAACAATTGCTGGAATAGGGAATGAAACATTAGAACTTCTATTTGTTTGTTTTGCTCCTATTTTAATATTATTTTGGTATAGATTTTAATTATACATGTAATATTATAAATAATCTAGAATATATATTCGAATGTATATTCAAAACTGATCAAGGTATATGATTAGTTTGGAGGCCACTACTCTGTATAAGTAATTAAATTGCTACAAATGAAGACTTATGGAAGTTTCTATACATTTATTGTTTCTTAGATGTAAAAATTAATGAATACTCATTGGATTCCAAAATTTTGCATTTAACTTCTGATAAATTTGATTTTAAGACCTAAAAAGATTTCATTTTGTATAGATTTTGAAGTGTTTGTCTTTTTCTTGTGAATGTTATATAATTTAGGCATTGCATTTTCAAGTATTTTCTTTCAGCTTATTGTGCTTTTAGCAGTAAATCAAACTTTACTAGCAAAACTGAGGAACTGAGTAAATTTTGATAGTGAGGGATACTGAAAAGTGAGTGCTTCTGGCGTTTTGTGTAAGTAGTAATAATAAGGCTTTTTCCTCTAGCCACCTCGTACATCTCATCCTGTAGTGAAGTTTTCCTGTACAGACTGTGAACCAATGGTTATTGACAAACTTCCTTTTGACAAATATGAGTTGGAACCTTCACCACTGACTCAGTTTATCCTGGAAAGGAAATCTCCTCAAACATGTTGGCAGGTGAGCCGAATGACAATAGTGATTTAAAAATTTAAGTGAGGTGTTTCTTAAAATGCTAAATTGAACCAATGGTTTATATAACATTCTTTAAAGGTTGCTAAATATAAAGCTTTAACCACTCCTTCTTTAACAGGTATATGTGAGCAATAGTGCAAAATATAGTGAACTTGGTCATCCTTTTGGTTACTTGAAAGCCAGCACAGCACTAAACTGTGTCAATTTATTTGTGATGCCTTACAATTATCCAGTCCTTCTTCCCCTCTTAGGTAAGTTGTTTTTGTCACATTCTCTGTGACTCAGCATATATAAAAATTCTCCTAAACACAAATGTTGGGAACATTTCTTCATCATTTTTTCTTGTCTTCTGGAAATTAAGGAAAATATTTTAAATATTCTGAAATGTTAAACCTACTAAAGAAATAATTATAAGAACCGGTTCATGTTTGTGGTAAATTGAAAGTTGGTATTGAAACACCTTTTAGTCTCCAGATTAATAATGTTATTATATTTTAAAATTAAAGATTCTAATTTTTCTGCAAGTTAGATTTCTAACAGTCTTAGAATTGGGAATGTAGGCTTTCTGTTTGGTACATAAGGCATTTTGTAGTCACAAGATCTGAGTGCATTTTCTAAGAATTTGTCTGTAATTTTCATTTGGCAATTTTTTTTAAATGAAGAAATTTGTTCCAGAGTAATATGATAAAAGCCTAAAGTTAAAAGTTACAGTCAAAATATTAGTAGATATATTTTATAGAAAACATGCATACTTTTGTTTCCTTCCTCAGATCTATTTTGTGTCTAGATCTAGGCAGGACATAGATTTTCCTTGCACATTTTCTGATTCTGCATTATTACATGTAATTTTAGACCGTAATTGGCACCTTTTTATTTTTGAAATGGTATTACAAATAGAAAATGCCAGAGCAGAAATTTTACTATGTTTAATTTTGTTAAAAACTTATGTTTGGCCAGGCGCAGTGGCTCATCCCTGTAACCCCAGCACTTTGGGAGACTGAGGCAGGAGGATCGCTTGAGGCCAGGAGTTTGAGACCAGCCTTAGCAAGAGCCAGATCCCGTCTCTACAAAAAATAGAAAAATTAGCTGGGCATGGTAGCATGCACCTGTAGTCCCAGGTACTCCGGAGACTGAGGCAGGAAGATTGCTTGACCCTAGGAGTTTGAGGTTGAAATGAAGTGAAATGTGATGAGGCCACAACACTCTAGCCTGGGCAACAGAGTGGAGACTGTGTCTCAAAAAAAATAAATAAATAAAAGTCTTATGTCTTTTGTTATCTCTCACACATAACAAAGCAAACTTTAAAAAGGAAACTTTGGCTTGATTTATGTGTAAAAACAATGAGTGATGATAGTTCATTTGTATTATACATTTCTAGATGACCTGTTTAAAGTGCATAAAGCAAAACCAACGTTGAAATGGAGACAGTCATTTGAAAGTTATTTAAAGACAATGCCTCCCTACTATCTCGGGGTAAGAATATTATTGTTAAAAGTAGAACTTGTTATAAAATTTTTTAATAGGCTTATAGTTTATTATAGGTATTGTAAACTTTTATTTATTGCTGGTATAGATTATATGGTATGAAAATTGAGTGTACAAACGACCAATACAGATGTAATGGTAAAGATAGGTTTCAGCAATTTGGAGAAATGATGATAGTGGTGATCATGAGAACATTTATATACTGCTTACTCTAGGCCAGGTACTGTCCTAAGCACTTTATATGTGTTAACATCATTTAATTCATATAGTTACCCTATGAGGTAGAAATGATACTATTTAATAGATGAAAAAACTAAGGTACTAAAAGATTAAATAACGTGTCCAAGGCTACATAGCTAATACATGGTGGTTATGAGGGGGACTGGAATTCAGTCTGCCTTTAAGAATTTAGGCTTTTAACCTTGACTGTTGTACTACCTTTTCAAATGGCAGTTTTGTGATTATAGTCATCCCTCGGGTTCTGTGAGGGACTGGTTCCAGGACCCTCCTGTGGATGCCAGAATCCATGGATGCTCAAGTCCCTTATATAAAATGGCATAGTATTTGCACAGAACTTATGCACATCTTCCTATATACTTTGAATCACTTTTAGATTACTTATTAGATCTAAGACAGTGTAAATGTTATGTGTAAATAGTTGTTACACTGTATTGTTTAGGGAATAATGTCAAGGCAAAAACAGTTTATACATGTTCAGTACAGATGCAACAATCCATTTTTATTTTTGCCAAATATTTTCGATCTGTAGTTGGTTGAATTCATGGAATGGGAAATTCACGGACACAGAGGGTTGACTATGTTTCTTTTTAAGGGTACAAAATGGTTTTTGTTGTATTATTTCTCAAATCTCCAGAAATACCTTTTTAGGTAGATAAATGTATATTTTCATAGAATCACATGCTTTTAGCAAACTTGATTGCTTTAAAACTAGTATGTCACAGTAGGTAAGACCAATAACATATTTTATTAAATAATTTATTTTGTTTGTGAAAAATAACTTTTTAACAAGAAGACCTAAACTAAAACCACCTTTACATATTACTTCTATTCATGCACTATTATTACAACACTTGGCTATAACTAATCTTTCTAAATCGTCACTAATATGATTAGATGATCAGTTTCCTGAGCTTTGAAAATCATGACATTTTATAATTTTAAGAGATAAGTTGTATTGAATGTCTAGCACACAGTGCCTGCCATGTAAAAGGGTGAAAAGGAAAAAACATACTTTGAATAGGAGCTGTTGCATATGTTGACTCATTTATGTTTTGTAGCAACCCCGAGGACTTAGCCGAAGGTAGATAGATATTAAATATCAGAGCTGGGATCTGATTCCAGTTTGACACCAGTGCTTATATACACTTTCTAATGTCAGTGGTTATCATCCTTTTTCTGGCTCTGTCCCATTCGCATATGCTAGACGCTCCTGCTAGTAATATTTTTTATTGCACAAAGAGGTTCTAAATCCCTCCTTAAAATTGAAAGGTTTTTTTTTTTTTTTTTTACTATACCACATCTATAATAAATATTAGACTGTATTTTTCTCCTGCTTATGTTTTCTTTGTTTGATTTTCAGCTCAGCCTATTATTACAGTAGTAGAAATCTTGTATTTTCTTTGAGTCCTTTTTACTTACTACCTAAGTTTTATCAGATCTAGCACAATGTTTCTCCTGTTCATTTCTTCCAAATTTAGTATCTCCCAGTGGTACTAAGATGTCCAACACTTCACCCTTCTTGCCCTAGGAATTATTATTACAGCCTCTAATCCTGTTCAGCTATTTCAAACTGCTTTTCATGCCACTGACAAACATTTTATTGAAATATAATTATGATTATATTATTACCTTGCTGAGGAAAAGAAGTAGAAATAATATTTTTGGAAAAAATTTTAAAACAAACCATATACATGGAACCATACATCTTATAACAAGTTTAATATTGAATGATGTTTCCTTGTTTCCTTTTTTTCCAATAGCCCTTGAAAAAAGCTGTTAGAATGATGGGAGCACCTAACCTAATAGCAGACAGTATGGAATATGGACTTAGTTACAGTGTCATTTCATACCTCAAAAAACTGAGTCAACAGGTAATGTCCAGAAGTAGAATGAGCCAGCAAGTATTTTGAGTGATGGTGGTTAAAAGATGCATAACAAGCTAGAAGCTAGTTCTTGGTGGTTCTAATGGAATTCCATTATATTAATGTATTACACTTTAAAGCCATTTATATCATATTAACATAATTCTGTCTCAAGTCCATGGCTGTACTGTTTTGAAATGTTAATTTTAAAGTTTTATAATCATTCCTGATTTATGAAAGTGGCTTTGTTTAATGTGCCCCTAGACTTCCTATATGTGAACATTATTTATGTTACTTTTTGAGAACTAAAAAAATAGGTTTTGCTTTATGTTTTAAAACCAGATTTTTCTTTCAAAATGGGAGGGTTTTTTTTTTTACTTTTTATTTTTTATTTTAAGATAAAGGCAACTCTTCTGGATAAAATGGGAGTTCTTTTGAAATGTTTATAAAAATACTGAATTTTGTCCTTCTTGCCATAAATCACATTTATAAAACTATGGTAGTCAAGCAGTATACAACTTAACTGATTGCCAAATTATTACCGTGTTATGAAATATATTATTTTTCCAGTACCTCTGACATCTGTAACTACTAATCAGGATACACTTTGGGAGGAGTCAAAATACTGCTATTTGCTTTCTAGTGAAGAAACTATCATTATTTGCCATATATATGAACATTTATTTGTTTAAGTGCTAATAACAATGTTTTTAAGTAAAAATTGATGATTTTTTTTTCTAATTTTTAGTCGCCTGAATTGGGAATATACATATGCATTTAGGGTACATTTATATTTCATGGTTTAAGTGTAATGGGTATTAATAAATAAAATAACAGTTGAAATTATTTGTCCTGCTTCAAAAACTTAGAGTTGTAATGATTTAATATCATAAGATAATTATTGTTTAAACTATGTTTAGTTTACCCAGTACTTGATATAAACTATGCTAATTGTTTTTAATTTCTTATATACTTCTAAAAATATAATAAATATTTAATTTATAGAAGACCATAACCATTAATATCTGGTTTATCAATTTAGATTATATCAAGATAATTTTTGTTTATTTTTACTTTAGGCCAAAATAGAATCTGATCGAGTCATCGGTTCTGTAGGCAAAAAAGTAGTACAGGAAACGGGAATTAAAGTCCGAAGCCGGTCACATGGTTTATCAATGGCATATAGGAAAGATTTTCAACAACTGCTCCAGGGAATTTCAGAGGATGTCCCTCACAGACTGCTAGACCTTAATATGAAGGAATACACTGGGTTCCAAGTTGCTTTGCTGAATAAGGTAATAGTCATAGTAATTTAGTACTACTCTAGTTATGTTCTGTTGTGTTGTTGAATAAATCAAATTTTTTGTTAACTGACATTGTCCAAACTTTAAAAAGTACTTCTAATACCACCACAGAATGATCATTATACTATTGTTGAAGCATCAGATTTTAGAATTAAAACAAACTTTGTACATGGCATGTGAATGAATGGATGGATTGATGAAGAATAAACTAACCATTCATTTTATAGATGAGAAAACAGACTTAGAGAGATTGCCTAAAGATACATAGCTGATGGTAGAATTCACTGTAGTTTGGTACTTTATACTGATGACCTTAGGCCCACAGCATGATCCTAAAATGCAAATATCTTCATTCCAGCAGCCTTTTTGTAGAAATAGGCAAGCTGATTCTGAAATTTATATGGAAATGTAAAGGTCCTAGACTAGCTAAACCAATTTTGGAAAAGAAGAATAAAGTTGGAGCATTTACATCATCTGATTTTAAAACTTACTATAAAACTATAATGATTGACACAGTATGGTGTTGTCATAAGGATAAACATAAATGAGTGGAATTGAATCTAGATGTAGGTCCTCACACATATCAATTAATTTTTAATAAAGGTGCTAAAATAATAAATGGTGCTAGAACAATTGGATATCCATATGCAAAATAATGAATTTGATCCTTTAACTCACATTACTTGAAGTGGTCATGATCTTAAATGTTAAGAACTAAAACTGTAAACTTCTAGAAGAAAATATTGGAGAAAATCCTTGTATTGTTGGGTTAGCAAAGATTTCTAAAATACAACACACAAGCACAAAACAAAAAATGTCCATAAGTTGAACATGACTAAAGTTAAAAAAAAAAATTTGTTCTTTAAAAGAAACTTTATTTTTTCAACAGGCAAGGTACAGCTTGGGAGAAAATCATATATTGAATAAAGGACTTGTACCAAAACATATATAAAGAGCTCATACAACTCAATAATAAAAAGACAAACGTCCCAATAAAAATGGGCAAAATATTTGAACAGATGCTTGACAAAAGAAAATTTACAAATGCACATAGGAATATGAAGAAATGCTCAACCTTATCAGTTATTAGGGAAATGCAAATTAAAACCATAATGAGATACCACCAGAATGGCTAAAATTTTTAAAAGCCTGAAAAATACCAGGTGTTGATGAGGATGTGGAGCAACTGGAACTCTTTATACGTTACTGATAGAAAATAGTTTGTATTTTCTTAAGAAGTTAAACATATATTTTCTTACAACCAGCAATTCTATTTGTAGGTATCTACCCAAGAGAAATGAAAATATATGTCTATATAAAGGCTTAGTATACAAATGTTCATAGCAGCATTATTCATAAATTAGACAAAAAACTGGAAACAATCCAAGCGTCCATCAACTGGTATAACAAATGTGGTATAACTATATAATGGAATACGACTCTGGAATCAAAAGGAACAGACTGCTTATACAAAAACAATATGATTGAATCCAGAAACATGCTAAGTGAAAGAAGTCATACAAAAAACTCAGATATTGCAAAATTGCATTTATAAAATGGAATTTAGAAAGACAGAAAGCAGATCCAGAGGTTGCCTGGGAATAGGAATAGTGATTGACTACAAATGGGTACAAGGAACTTTTTGGAATGGTGCAAGTGTTTTGTTTTTTAAATAGAGATTGGGGGTGGGGGTCACACTAATGTTGCCCAGGCTGGTCTTGAACTCCTTGACTCAAGCAATCTGCATTGGCCTCTCAAAATGCTGGGATTACAGGCATAAGCCACCATACCCAGCCCTTTGGATAGTGGGATTGTAATGATGGTTTCACAACTATACCTTTACTAAGTCATCAAACTGCATACTTAAAATGGGTGATTTTATGGTGTGTAAATTTTATACCAAAGCTGTTTTCTAAAAATCTTCAGTTTTTAAAATTTGGAAATTTGCTTTTACTTATATGAGTTTACTTCTGTTATCCAGAATATTTAATAAAATCTTTAGAGTTAGATGTGAATTTGAGATTGTTTAGTTGAACTCACTGTCAAATTTCCATCTTTTGGCCGTAAAACTGTACATTAAGATTGTATCATATGTCTTTATTTTACTTTTTAAAGCTAACTACTTACATATCTTATTTCCAAATAAATGCTGCAGGCTAAAGATTTTAGTCTCTTTTAATTCTATGTTTGACAATGAATTTTGTCCTTTAATGTTTTTCAATAGGATTTGAAGCCACAAACATTTAGAAATGCTTATGACATACCGAGACGAAATCTTTTGGATCACTTAACAAGAATGAGATCTAATCTTTTGAAGAGCACCCGTAGGTTTCTTAAAGGACAGGATGAAGGTTAGATCATGGTTTTAATATTGGTATTTTTAATATTTTTTTCTTTATAGTCTGAAAAAGCATAGTAAGGTAATGTAAATTTTGAAGAATTATTACAGTAGTGTTTATATTCTCATTGGAAATTCAAACAGATGAATTAAAAGGTTAGTCATCCCTAATTCTCTATCCTCCTTCCTATTGTTATTGTTGCCCCAAATTTTCTTCCCTAGAAGTAACAATCTTTGCTATAGTTTAATTTTCTTTTTAGCTTTCCTCATGTGTTTGTGCACAGACACGCCCCTACACACACACACACACACACACACACACACACACACACACACACACACACACACACACACACACACACACACACACACACACGTGTCATTTTCTTGAGATATACTAGTCTCTGATGGTTCAACTCTGAATGACCAGTTACATGGCATGTTCTGATATTTCCCTGAGCTGTATCCATGGCACCTATCATAAATCAAGTCACGCGAGGCTTTAACCCTTGCCATCTGATTTAAGCATTCTAATAATAACTTTATATAAAAAGGGTTATCTGTGTGACTTCTCTTTTTTACTCTTCTATACTTGTGTTTTCTACAAAATCTACTATAATTAAATTCTGTTAATTTGGAATAGAGTAGAAGAGATAAACCTTTTCATGGTAAAATCATACATATTATTCTGTGTACTGAAATTAACTGCAGTATTTTTGTTTTATTTAGAAGATGAAATAAGTATTTTAAATTTTATTTTAAAAGTCTGAAAGACTATGCCATAGTATTTATAATTGCACCAAACTAATTTAGAATATGTGGTAGGGGAGGACTCTTCTTGGGTAATACTAGGTAGCATTCATATTTCAGAAGACATTATTTGATAATGAAATGGAGTGTAGTTTTAGTGAGGTTAACTTTTGTTGTTGTATTCTGTTTGAAAGATCAAGTACATAGTGTTCCTATAGCACAAATGGGGAATTACCAGGAATACCTCAAGCAAGTACCTTCTCCACTAAGAGAACTTGATCCTGATCAGCCTCGAAGGTTGCATACGTTTGGAAATCCCTTTAAGCTGGATAAAAAGGTAATTTTGAAATGTTCTGTGACATAATTTGTTTGTGGCAGACATTGTCAATTTAACAGTTAACTCTGAAGTAAGCCGAAGCTATTTTCCTGGTAGAGTAATAAATGTCAACATAGTTGGAAGATAGTTGTTTTAATTGGAATTGGGATTGGTTATGTGGTTTAAACATTATATGTAAATCTAAGAAAATTCTTTTTTTGTTATAGGGTATGATGATAGATGAAGCAGATGAATTTGTAGCTGGACCTCAGAATAAACATAAACGGCCTGGAGAACCAAATATGCAAGGGATCCCTAAAAGACGTCGGTGTATGTCTCCACTCCTAAGGGGCAGACAGCAGAATCCTGTTGTGAACAATCATATTGGGGGAAAAGGACCACCTGCACCTATGGCTCCAGCACAGCCAGATCTTATTAAATCCTTTCCTCTTCATAAAAGTAAGTTATTTTGTTTGTTTATTTATTTTAAATATTATTTGCTGCTTTTTGGTTCCTTTTCAGAGAAGACATATTTTTGTCATAGATTATAGAAAAAAACTGATCAGTAGAGTCCAGTGAGTATCTAGAGAAGGTATTTGTTTATTCTAAAATAGCATGTAATCATGTTTGTATGTCTTTTTAATGTACATTTGTTGAACATTTCACATATTTATGATGCTTTATTAACTATCATGCTCTAAAATATCATTTGTACATCTTAAGTATTTCCAAGTAATAGTTTTGAAAAGGCCGTTATCACTATGCACAGAAAGATGATTTTCAACTTCATTTTAATTCAGGGGTGAGGAACCTGCAGCCTTGGGGACCACATGTGGCCTTCTGGATCCTTGAGTGCTGCCTTTTGACTGAATCCAAATTTTAGTTTTGGATTTGTTTGAGGGGCTGCACTTGGGGATCTGGAGGGCTACATGTGGCCTTGAGGCTGCAGGTTTTAATTCAACAACTAATTATTAAATACATATGCTATTTTGGACAATGCTAGGTTTTGAGGTCTAGCACTGAAGAAGATAGTAGTGATCTCTGACCTCATTTATAATCAGCAAGGAAAGAAAGTCATTGAACAGATAATTAAAAGTATGATGAATGTTACAAAAGAGAAGTGAAGTATATTGTGGAAGCATTTGGCAGGAGGATTCAACATAGTCTATGAGGTCAAGGCACTTTACTGAAGGAGTTATGTTTGAGGCAAAAGCTGTGCATTTGCCTATGCTAGAGTAGTAGCCTAAAAAGAGTATGTGTATAAAGTTAGGTATAAAGGTATGTAGAGGTACAAAGTAAAAAGAAGGACATTGAGGGAACAGAAAGAATTCGTTATAGCAAGGGTGTTGGGCATGAGATAAAGCAAGAACTGAAAGATGGGAGCCAGATCATGGAGGGCCTTGAAAGCTATTGTCAATATTCTAAGGACAGTGAGCATGGTTTTTGAAAGGTGGTGACCTGATCTGATTAGCTGCCCTTTTTTTTTTTTTTTTTGAGATAGGGTCTCGCTGTGTTGCCCAGGCTGGAGTGCAGTGGCACAGTTCACAGCTCACTACAACCTTGAATTCCTGGGCTCAAGTGATCCTCCCACTTCAGCCTCCACAGTAGCCCTGATTAGCATTTCATAAAGACCAGGCTGACTGTAATGTGTGGAATATTATCAGGGAGGAGGAGAAATGAATGTAGGGAAACTCTAATGAATTAGTGAACTTACCAGTTATAGTGATCATACATAGCTTATAGCATCTTAACTGCAGAGAAGCCACATAGTATATACGTCCTGATGGAAGTATGCAGTACTACCTCCGAAGCAGTTTTAACCAAAACAGCCCCAACTGAACATGAAAGTGATCAAACCAATTTATAGGAAATACAGGGGATAGAGAAACATTGTTAAATGACAAAACAGAGATACAATTAGCAAAATTCTGATTGTAGAAAACTCAGCAGGACAAAGAATTTGTTGGGTTTTTTCCCCCAGGAAAAAAAATGCCTAGTAAGAAGAGAGGTACAGAAGGATTTTACAGATTCAAAGGTAGTTAAACAAATTGTAATGTACAGGCCTTAATTGACCCAGAATCAAACAAAATCAAACTTTTCCACAAACAGAAAATGTATAAGGTAATTGGAGACTATGGATACTGACTAGATAGTTGTTGTTATTAAATAATTATTATACATGCACAAGGACCAGTTAGGAAGAAACCCAGGGAACAAGATGCTGGTAACCTGGCAATGGGATTGCGAGAAGACTTTGTATTTGAGAAATACTTGGACATATCAACAAAGGACTTGGTGACTGGGTCTTGGGGCCATGGCAAGGGATGAGTAAGGCTTCTGTCCTGAGAAACACAGGGTGGGGTTGAAGAATAGTTGATAAATAAGTTGAGTTTAGAATTACATATTAGATAGTCAAGTAGAGATCCTAAGTTAGAGGATGAGTATTGAGTTTGGGGCTCAGGAAAGGAGTACTGGGCCAGAGGGGAAGGTATGAGAGGCAGCTAACTGCCCATTGGAGTGAATAAAATCTCACCAAGGGAAATTGTGAGAAGGAAAAAAGTCCAGAACCAGAACCTCAAAAGTGCCAAAGTTAAGAGGAGAAAGAGCATAAAAGGAGATTGAGACGGAGGAATCCTAGATGTAGGAGAAAATAGGGAAGAATTTAATGTCATGGAAGCTAAAGCGAAAGATAATTGAGTGGTTAGTGGTCTCAGATACTTAAACAGCTCACTTAAGAGGAATGGAAAGATCCAGTTGGTCTTCGGCTATCTTAGCAAGAGCAATTTCTGTGGAGTAAAGGGGACAGAAGCCTAAAAAGGCATTAAGGGAGGGAGGAGTGAGAAGTGAGAAAATGGAGACAATGAGTGTAAACAACCAGTTTAAGAAATTTAGCTATAAAAGGAAGGTGGAAAAGAGAGTGGTAGCCAGAAGAGTTTACACGGTTGAAAATGGTGATTTTGCTTTGTTCTTAAAATCAAAGACACTTGAGTGAGTTTAAATGCTGGTGATAGAACCAGTAGAGAGGAAGAGTTTCAAAATGAGAATGAGAGAAGGCATAATTGGCACAAAATCAGTGGAAGGCAAGAGGGAATGGTCCAGAGAGAGCACAGATGAAAGAATGCTGCCTCCAATGAAGCAGAATGAGTGGAGGTCCAGTTTAGTTGGGGAAGAAGTAGAAGAAATTTCTGGCCCACAGCTTTGCTTTTATTTCCTCTGTGAAGCGGGAGGTGATGTATACTGCTCAGAGGGAAGGGGAGATTGGGAAAGTTGGAGGTTTAAATATTTTTTGTGGGAAAGGGAGAAAAGGTTGTTATTGTAAGATAGGACAGAGAGTCCAAGTAGAGGTGGTGGCTGTGACCACTCTGTGGAGCCAGGGGCCCTATTTCTCCAGCAGTGCTCATCATTTCAAATGCAGGACTGGAGGAGGCAGATAGAGTGAGTCTTCAAATCTGGGGTTTTGCCTGGCAGGTGTCATGGGAAGACAATAGAACAAGAGAAATTAGAACATGGGCAAAAAGTGGTATATCTTGGGCTATAAGCCTGATACATAAGACAGTGGCTATCCAGAAGGGATCTGATTAATAGGAGGAAGAAAATAGAGGAAATGCTAGAGGAAAAGTCTGGCTGAGTTAAAGAGCAGTAGCAGGAGTACTGCAAAGATGTGGATTAAATTACAGATTCCCATTCATTCTGTCTGGGCTGGGGCTTAAGGAGGAGCATTTCTAGCAGGCTCTCTGATGGTGCTAATGCTGCTTGTCCACAGACTACACTTTGAGTGGTAAGGACCAAGAACAAAGTCAGGAGGGACTTGAAGGTGGAAGGAAGGCTGTGAACTGAGTGCCAGAGACATCAATGACTTACAGGCACGTGCCCTGGCATTCAATGTGAGATAGTGATGAGGAGAGAGTGTCAGTGGCATAGTGGAGTCTTAAAAGAGCAAGAGTTTTACAAGAGTGCATAGGAGAAATCTTGAAATGGCACTGGCAGGTGAGGGAATCAGTGATTCCGTGTCCTGATTTTAGGCCTATGGAAAGTATGTGAGAGAGAGTAATTTCTACTTCTGGTCTGAAAAGGAGAGCAGTTTATTATAGGAAAGGTGGGTTTCAGTTAAAGCATAAGTTGTTATAGAGAATATTCAGCAAAGAGGAGTTTGTAAATCATGGAATAAGATTTAGGAGAGAGTCAGGAATTTGGGGGATTTGTGGGGATGAGTGTACAGGGGCATGTGAGTAAATAGGAGCTTACATTTTAGGTGGTAAATGAGGACAGTAGAGAGCTTGGAGACTGGTGAGCAATCAGAGAACTTGAAATTCAGTTGCTTTCAGTTGGAACAAGTCTAATAATCTGGTGTTAAGTGGCAAGCTTGAACTCGTGGGGTCCAGTGGTCTAATGCACTGAAAGTAGGCACCAGGTTGCTCAGCATTGCTCAGTTAATGACGACTAACCGGATGGTTATAAGAAAAGAGTGCACGGTGAAACATGACCTGTTTAGTGGTATGTCCCCTGCAGAATTTGGGACAGTATAAACTCCTCAGTGTTCACTTTTGCCTCTGCAATGATAAGAGATGTGTAGGTCAGAGGTAAGTTGGAATGAGCTAGAGCTCTCTAGAGATGACCAGGATAATTTTGATCATATATATTTCACTAAAGTATCAAAAACCTACTTTATAAATAAAATTGCTATAGAATAAAGCAGAGAACTAAAAACTGGTTGAAATTGGCCTTATTTTTTTTCCCCAAGGGGAAAAATTGCATAGATTTTATAAATATTGTGAATGTTTCACTTTGAAATCCGCCATATCTTAGGCAAAGCTTAAGAACCATATCACGTTGTTTATTAATTTGCATTAATCAAGAAAATCAGTTGTGACTTGCTATAATGATATTCTTTTGTGGCTTGCTTTACTCTATGCTTTGAGATCAGATCTCATAATTTTTTCCCCTTATCTTTGTTTTTAGTTTCAGAGACCACTAATGATTCGACAGTAATAGATGATGTGGTTGAAAATCATGTTGCAGACCAACTTTCATCAGACATTACACCAAATGCTATGGATACTGAATTTTCAACATCTTCTCCAGCCAATTTACTGGAACGGCCAACCAATCATGCAGAGGCTCTTGGTCATGACCATTTAGGAACTAATGACCTCCATGTTGGTGGATTTTTAGAAAATCATGAGGAGCCAAGAGGTAAAGAACAATGTGCTGAAGAGAATATACCAGCATCTTCACTCAACAAAGGAAAGAAATTGATGCATTGCAGAAGCCATGAAGAGGTCAATACTGAACTAAAAGCACAAATAATGAAAGAGATCCGAAAGCCAGGAAGAAGTATGTATAATCAGAGATAAACGTCAGATTTGATTCTGTGTATACTTGCCCCTCCTCCCCCAAAGTCAAATAACTGAAAGCATAGACATGATTCAAGATCACTCTTGAACAACATCTGAGCTTTAAAAGATTTGATTCTTTATTCAGCTGACAAACACTGAATATCTGCTATGTCCAAGGTACTAAATAAGGTAGGCAGCAGAGACAAAGAGCGGAGGAGGACCACACAGATAAATTACACGTAGCTCCTAGTTTCTCACGTGAAAGGAACCCATAGTATTCTTCTAACTAGCAGCAGAATTTTATTTAATTATTTTATTTTATTTTTTAGAGACAGGGTCTCACTCTGTTGCCCAGGTTGGAGTGCATACAGTGGTGTGATCATGGCTCACTGCAACCTCACTCCTGGGCTCGAGGGATTCTTCTACTCAGCTTCCCAGGTAGCTGAGGCTACAGGTGGTCACCACCACACCTGGCTAATTTTTTTTTTAAGTGTTTGTAGAGTGGGGTCTGGCTGTGTTGCCCAGGCTGGTCTCAAACTCCTAGCCTCAAGCGATCCTCCTGCCTCAGCCTCCCAAAGTGCTGGGATTACAGGTGTGAGCCATCCTGCCTGGCCAGCAAAGGAATTTTAATATAGCAGCTAACTCAAAAAGATATATTGAAAATTAAATGACATTATGTCTATAAAGTTCTCGTAATAGTGCCTATCACTGTGTTTAAGGTTTAAACTGTGATAATGACCAGGATATGTTTAGGCCAGAAAAGTTATAAAAGCTATCTATATGACTACAAAAGAAGTAAAAAAAAAAAAAATTTAATACTACTGGCATTTGTTCAGGAGATGTTAACAGATCACCTGCTGTAATGGTAGTACAACGACCTGGGAGGGCCAGAAGTAGGTAAGAATCAGTCCTTGGCAAAGTTTTATGTGAAAATTTTCAACTGAAATAGCACACTTAACCTATTTGATTTTTCTTTTTTCCTCTTCCATTTACCGCCCATGTTAGCTGTAGTTTAGAATTTAAATTGTAAGGATGGATTTTTGTAAAGGCCACTTGCCTCTTATTTTTCAATGGTATTACCAAAAAGCTATTTACTCATCTTTCTAAGCTTTATATTTGATACCTCAATGGGAACTTTTACCAAAAAAGCAATATTGAACAAGTTGTTTTATCTTTGTTGATATATATTTTCTTTTATATATATATGTTAAAATGAATTATCAAATTTCATTATAAATATGAATGGTGAAATTTTTATGTAGAATGTTGTCTCTACATCTTAATCTAAACTACAATAGAAACATATTGAATAAGTACAAATGAAAGCCACTTAATTTTTCTTTTCTCTTATTTTAAGAATATGAAAGGATCTTCACTTTACTGAAGCATGTGCAAGGCAGTTTACAAACAAGACTAATATTTTTACAAAACGTCATTAAAGAAGCATCAAGGTAAGTATTGCACATTATGAAATGGTGATGAAACGAGTCCCCAGTTTATATAGGCAATATTTTAACAGTTTTGCACTTGCGTTGTTTATACATGTATATGACACACTCACATACAGATAAGTACTTACTATTTTTTAGTTTATTGAAAGTTCACTTAGAAAATAGCCCCATACAAATCTTCAGAAATTACAGACCTTTTCTCCCTGCAAATTACTATATACTTGCATAATTCTTTTTTCATCCTCTCTGTACTTTTGGGGGGGACTTTATATTTTACAGCCTTTAATTTTTCTTTTTATATATTAATATTAATTGGTGATTAGAAATAACTGAGAAAGGCAATATTTAAATGTAGTTCATTTTTACATGTAACGACACGTTATTAAGAGGACCAGAGTTAAACAAATGGGCCTTAATCTGATGACTGCCCTTCTGTATTTTTGGGTTCCACATCTGTGGATTCAGCCAACTGCAGATTGAACATATTCAAGAGAGAAAAATGGATGGATGGTTGTATCTGTACTGAACATGTACAGACTTTTTTTCTTGTCATTATTCCCTAAACAATACAGTGTAACAATTATTTATGTAGCATTTACACTGTATTAGGTTTTATAAGTAATCTAGAGATTAAAAACTATGGGAGGATATGGGTAAGTTATATGCAAATACTATGCCGTTTTATACAATATATAAGAGATGGAACATCCGTGGATTTTGGTATCTGTTGGGTGGGGGGGGGTCCTGGAACCAGTCCCCCGTGGACACCGAGGGACAACTATATAAAGAATCCAACATGGCCTAGGTTGTAAGTGATAACTATAAAGTGCAATCAGCTGGAAAGCATAGTTGTATGAGCTTAAAAGCTTTTTTTATTTTTCCTTCAAGATTAGAATTTTGGTATTATAAGAAAACTTAGGTTTATCTTATCTGACTATCTAAATGTAAACTAAACCCACCCTCTAATTGGTCCCCTTCTCTCTTCCATGCTACAAATAAAGGTTTTAAATAAAGCAGGTAATTTTGGAGGAGAGGGGGTGGCTAGAACATAGACCACTTTGAAGGATTAAGGCCATAACTTTTCATATTAATTTTGAGTATTTAACCTGTTCTCCTCTTTATGATAATGTTCTGTCAGCTCAAACCTCCCCATGGATTTAACTATATTCCTGATACCTGCACTCCACTTCAGCCACCTTTTAGAGAGTTGTATAATACTATGGTGGTGGCTATTCATATTAGCCTTCAAGTAGAGAGGAAGTTTTTTGGATATTCTAAAAAGCATCAGCAATATTAATCTTTCTGTTGATGAATACAGTTTTAGTCTACCTACATTTATTAATGAAAATTTTTAAAAATTGCTACTTGAACTTTAACTGCTTGCTACATCCTGTAGTATAGATGTCTAATTATCTTTGATTTGCTAGCTTATTTCTCCTTCCATTTTGTGGGGGACTGTATTTAATAATTATACTTTGTCCACATTCTTTTCAAAATTCAACTTTCAAAGATCATGAGAAGAAGCTATTGGAGTAATTGATTTGGAAGCCCAAATTTTGCTAGAGTATTTACAACCTGTGCATATATTAGTATTTTTTTTTTTGGTTGTGGAAGGAACAACCTCTTTCCCATTGTCTAGGCCTAGAGTATGTGTTTTAGGGACAAACTAGAATACTGTACTGGTACAATTTACTAATCTTGCAGCAGATTTTATATGTCATAGAATGTTGATTTTTTTTTTTCCATTTTCATTTCACTGAGAAAAATCTTCCCAAAGCAATTTTTCTCTCATTTTTAAAAAATTACACTGGTGTCCATTAAAAAGTAATTAAGAATGCTATTATTTTTTCATACAGGTTTAAAAAGCGAATGCTAATAGAACAACTAGAGAACTTCTTGGATGAAATTCATCGAAGAGCCAATCAGATCAACCATATTAATAGCAATTAAAAGAAAATAGAATGTGGCCACTTATTTCACTATCTTCTCCAAATACAAAGTAAATACAAGACTGTTGTGATCTTGGATTCGTTTTTTTTGACATGCGTTGTTGGCTATTTGAAATACTAAAAGCAAATCTACAGATCCTTTTTCCATCATTTTACAGTGACCTTTTCTTCATTTTGGTTTATTTTTGTAATGTGAAAATTATCACTCTAGAAAACATTTTTATTTAACAAACTAAAAATATTCCTCCAAATCTCTTGCTTGTCATTGACTCTTGCGTGTCAATTTCCCTCAGGTTCTATTTTCTTAAACTAACCTTTAAAATTGTCACCTCTGTTAAGGTTGAACTTTGCCAAAAAAAATTAAAAAGAAGTTACTTTGTAATTTTTGGGGAAAAAAGCACATACATTAAAACTAGGTAATGTTTTGTATATACAGTTATTTTGGATATATTATTGTAAGTTGTACAAATGTATTTTGAAGAATATTTAAGAAAAGCACTTTTGTTATTCCATCAATAAATGCTCTATTTTACTCTTGTGTGGTTTAGGAAATAATCACATTTAAAGTAATCATTTAAAAAAAATCCTAAAATAATGGAATTTTAAAGGCCTTGCTTTTTAGCATTGGAAAAATACACCACTTGAAGTTCATATTTGTTAAACCTAACTGTAATTACATGTTACATAATCTGCATTGTCTTTTTACTATATGTTTGTAGTTTTTGTTGGCCACGCCAACATATTCCCATTTCTGCCTAGATAATGGGAATTACTATGTCTGTGGCAGATAGGCAGACACTTTAAAAGCTGTTAAAAAGCAGACAACTTTGGACATTATTGGTTTCCTTACTTCCCCTTCAATCCCTTTTCCTTTCTCACTTAGATTGTGGATGGCACTAAATGGAAGCTGTTAGGGAGTGGTAAGTTTGGGGTACACTGTATACTCTGAAATGTCTAGCCTTTAGCAGCTTGATACCGTGCCCCAAACGTCTACAACAAATTGAGGGTTCAAAAGGATCTCCTTGTTTTGTTCTGTTCTCACACTTAAACTCTCTATTTCATTTAGAAGCTAAATGGAAAGGAAACATTTAAGAAGACTTTGTTTAATTTGCATCCCCTTTTAGTTACACAGGATAAGGAAAACCAATACTATTCGTTCTCCACCCTCAATCCACCATGGTCTAGTGTATCCTTACTGAGGAAGTGATCCTATGGCCTGACTCACTCACCATTCATAGATCACTGCTGTGCCTTTTAGGGGGTGGGGGTAGGGTAGCCAGTAGAAAAGAAGGTTAAAATAGATTTGGATTAAGAGAGGGCAACAGAAACTTAATAAAATAGAAGTATTTTTAGGTTTATAATATTGAAAATCATATACCCTTATCTTTTTACACTTTATCAGAACTTTTTTTAAATTTTAAGAGTAACAAAATGAATTTACAGCTTTTTATGAAGAAAAGCAGCAATGAAAGTGGAGAACATACTTGAGATCTGCTAATTTAGTCTAGGGGATTTGAAACTCTCCCGATACTGAAGACAAACCCTGTCAAGAAAAAGAAAAATTTAACATAATGTTATATGGTATTTTCATATGCAATTCTTTAAACCTTGCTTACCTCTACAAAAATACCTTTCAGTAAAGCAGGATATCATTTAATAAATGGAATTGTTAAGGTAACTGCCTATAGTCATGTTGCTAAATTCAACAAGTTACACAAAACCCAGAATATATTATCTGCTCTTAAATTAATATATATTTAGATTCTGAGGTTAATAGGAGGGATTAGAAGTCATTCAGATAAAAATCATACTTAACAAGTATCTAGGAAAGAGACTGAGTCTATTCCAATATTTAGCAGCTTTCCTTATCAGAAAGTTCTTATTTCCATTTCACAGGTTGCTCGTGAGGTAAAAATCCTTTAGATCCTTGACCTTTTAATACATTTTCCAGAATGAACCCTAGAAGGAGTTGGGAAGTAGCAGTTTGTTCTGTCTCCTCTTTTTGTCCTTTGTCTCTCTGCCACTATACTCTTTACACCCTCATCCCAGCACCTAGTTACAAGATTGGAAACCCATCAAAACTAAAGGGTAATATTCCATCTCCCTCAGCTTTTTAAAATGCAAATAGTTAAATTAGTGAAATACTTATTGTAGAATTTTCGTCAGGAAAGGGAAAGAATATATCTGTAGTGGCAGGAGGGAATGGAATGTCATGTCTTTTAGGCCCCTTAGATCATTGAATGACTTTAGGCTGGACAAACATTCTTGGAAAGTTTAATCTTGAGGTTTTTAGATCACTTAATGTTCCCCTATGTGTCTCATTCATTGACTGATTTGTCAGTTGCTCTTATCAGTAAAATTTGTTAGTTTGGAGAAGTGAAGGCTGAGACTCAATTCTAATCTCTTCAATAGCTGTCACCAGAAGAGTAGCCACTTTGCCATGTGATGTGGGCAAGTGCTTCCCAGAAAGATACCTAAATTCACAAGAACTCTGCTTCGATTTGCGACGGATTGTGGAACTGGTTTTGGGTTACCCTTATATTTTCACTCTGATTACTAAGGCAGTTCTGAAAACTCATACCATTGAAATAGTGGTGTGTCTTTTCCTAGCTCAAGGATTTTCATCACTTTTATGCAGTTACCAACCTTTATTGGCTACCAGCTTTTGGCAATGACCTTTCTGCTCATTTAGTCCTGTCTCTCTGTTTCTTGAGGGAATAGAACCTGTCCTTGTTTTATCTTTCATTTTTTGACATGTATCCTTCCTAAGAGAGGACTCTTTGCTACTTGTTCTGAGTGATAAGTGACATTTTCATCTAATCAATATGGGGTTGGGATGATCATGGTGAAATATAAGGAGGATATATTCTGTTGATGGACTTTTTTCTCCCCAAATAATCCCCAAATAGATTATTTTCTAGTGAATGATTTTCATTTTTTGTCACAAAAAAAAAATGTTCCTTTGATTTCTAGCAAAAGTTACAGCAGTATGCAACTGATTCTCAGATAAAATGATGTTGACAGTATTTCCTTAATAATTTGTGTAAAACTATGCGTAATTTTCATTATTCTAACTTTTGACATTTTTTTCTCTCCATAAATAAAAGTAATGCCTGATGTTTAGTTAAAGTAGATCCACCTTTGCTTGATTTTATTAGTCTTGCTCCATCCTATTTCTCTTTAATACACTGTTTAGACTTGCCAACAACTATTTACTGAGAATCTCCTTTCCTTCCTAGGCTGATACGTAATTGTCAGAGGGGGAGGATGAACATTAAGAGGAATAGTTTAAAGACTTTGTTCAATGTTATGTTGAAGCTTAAAAGACATCTGCATGTCCTTCTGGTGTACTAAGGCCTCGCCTGTACCGTACCATCTTTGGATTAAGATAAGGTTGTATAGTGGGGCTTAAACGTTGGATTTTTAAGAAAGATCAACAGAAGAACAGTATAGAAATCCAGATGCATTCACTAGCATCCTGGAGTCACTAGAGGACTACTCTGTTATACTCTAGTGACTGGAAGAACCTACCTAATTTCCAAAATGACACAAAAGCTAAGGGACAACAAAAAAAGGGGGGCAGTGTTTATCATTTATTTTATAATACTTTTGCACTTTTTCTAAGTCTCTCCAGAAGTAGAAATCTGAATTTTTAAAAAATCTACATTAACTACAAATGAGCTGAGAGAACAAGAAGTCAAAAAGCATGGAGGATAATAGTTTCCTTGGAAATTATAAAGTAGTCCCCTTTCTCAGCACACAAGACACAGCAACTGGGAAGCTTCTGAAGCACCATAGAAACAGCTAGAAGGAATGCTTGTTTTAGTCTGTAGTGGACAAATGAGCCCTTGTTGTTAGAGAGACGCTGATAAATATTTATCTGAATCCTGTCAAAAAAATACTGTAGTACCTGTATTTGGTTCTCTCAGGAAAAAGATGAATGGCCGATCTGCTTTAAAAATGGGAATCCGAGACCTTTTCAGTAACAACAGAGCTGCAGGAAAGATAATAGAAGAATCTCATTGCATTTTTAATTAATTTTTAAAAATCTCTTTAAATTGGATATGATGTCAGTTATATCCCATAATTTTTGAAGAAATCAAAGCATCGTAATGACATTTGTTTACTCTTGTGATGGGGGTGCACAAGGGAAGATTGAAGAGAAGGTGCCACTTAGCCAAACCTGTCTCCTATTTTGAACACACTCCATGGAATAAATATTTTATTAAAGTTAATTTTCAGAATGACTCTATTCCTTGTTTATGGGATGATGATACAAATCCTTTTCAAAATGGGTATCTCTTTTCTCCTATTACTTTCCAAAAACTTTTTGCCTTCTGTTAGTATTCCTTTTTTAAAAAATTCTGTACCACAGCTGAACTTGGGGTTTTAAATGGAAAGGTTTAGAAGTGTGAAGATTCAACTGGATAAATTTAACAAAGGTATATACGGGTGGTGTGACTGGATACTTCCCTTTATGAACATACCTGTAGCTGCAGATGCCTTGGCACCTTCCTCTAAAACCTCAATCTTGGCATTGTGGATCGCTTCAGAAACATAAAAGCCATCTTGGCCTAAACCCCAGGAAATGACAAAAATGTGAATTGCTTATTTGCATTTCTCAATACATTTAGATAAGGACTTCAGTATGTTTTAAAAGAACATCCTTACAAAACTTGAGTATCCAATGCTGCTTATTATATAGCTAGGGAGAAATTATTTGCTTGGAAAATTCTCAAGATTCAATATTTTATGCAACTTTCAAAACCTTAATTTGTTAAATTTATGTAATCTCTCCCAAAGTAATATTCAGAGTACTACCTCATCTTTTCAATGGTTAATTTTCAAAAATGATATCTACCTAAAAACTCCTTCAGCCAGTATTTCTAAAACCTCAGTGGTCATAAAAATTCCCAAGGTGGGTGTTAAAATACAGATTCTTGAAGCCCAGGTATTATTTTCAGCAAGCTTCTGAGTTGATTTCCTTGACTGCCTTCTTAGACTGCATTTTAAGAGCCACTTTTAAATGACAAGTCACAGGTTTATATTATGGGCTTTATTAAGAGGCACAATTCAGCGTATTAAAAATGTGCGTAATATTGCATGACTGCATTCTGTATATTCAGGTGATACCAGTTATGCAATAAATTAGTTTGTCTCATGGGCTAGAATCTGCAAAGTGAATGAGAGGTTAGTACAATTAATTATCTGTGTGCTAACAGTTTCAAAGATAAAAGCTTAGCAAATAGGACTATGAGTGATAGTTTAGAGGAATTGACAGATGTTTGGAATTTAACTATTAACCATTGTTAAACAATTCTCCAAAAATGAAATGGTACTTGATGACACAGTATAGAGTGAAAGACATAATGTTTAGAACCAGAAGAAACTATATTCACTGTAAGGAATGGTTCTTTTTCAGCATCAGTGAAGGGACAGGTGAGGACCAGAGGAAGGGAAAAATCAATAGAAACATTCACTTGGCATCACTTGTCCTAAAACCAGTGAAGAATCTGATTTGTTTTAGCAGTTGGTCTTTTTCTGTAGGATCTTTGAGAAAAGAAAAAAATTCTCTATCAGTAATTAGCCTCTCTTACTAGCTCATTGAACAAACCGAAATGCAGTGCCAAAATTACAAAGAGAAGGTTATGGATATAAAGAATGCTGCTTTGACAGTCATGAGAAGGTTCTACTCATCTCTGTGGCTTTGTTGCCATTTAGGATGGTGTCTGAACATTTTAAACGAATGTTGAGGAAATGAGCAGATGTTCACTGTGAAACTCCTTATCAGCAAAAATATGGTTATACGTGTCTGTGTGAGTCTAGGCACCTCAGCACAGTGTGAGAAATGGGACTAATTGATGTGAATGAGTCTTCAATTAGATGGACTGGGCTATTTCAGTTTTTTGAAACTGCAACCGAAGAGTTTCAATAGTTTTTCTCATCAGACTACAGAAGTGGTCTGATAATTGACATTTGTATGTTTGCACAGCCATTAAGCCAAGACCCACAGCTGGATGACTCAGCATCAGCAGCTCTTAAATTTTATCTCTGGTAAGAGCTGACATTTCAAAAGGTCAACATGTGTGATAAAAATGAGAATTTGCAAGTCATCTCTGCGTTTGTGTTCTTCCTCTTAATCTTATATTACAGATTCCTATTGACTTACTTTTTTGGTTAGTAGCTATTGAAATATTACTCAACTAATGAAATCAGCCTAAAAGAAGTCAAGCACAAAGGGGTTCTCCTGGTTTCTTTCTCCTTCCATGAAGTGTTAGCAGCTGCTTAGTGCCATTGAGGGGCATATAACCTGTGTTCCCAAAAATTTGTTCTCAAGATTGTTTATAGGTGGCATTCTGTAAAAGGGGTTCCAATGTGGGAGATGCAAGTTAAACATTTTTGCACTTTTGTTCTTAGTAGGAAACTTCTTAGAGCTGCCAATTGGCTAGCATTTATGGTGAATCTCTACAGGAAGATTACAATACATAGTGCTTAACCATGGAACCACTAACACCATGCACTGCCCCAAATTTACCAGATTAGCATCCTGGGGGCCATACTTTGGGAAACTGTAGTCCACCATAAACTTATTTGCTCCTACATTACATTCAATATCCAAAGGAAAGGGGTGAGATTCTTTCTAAACCCTCTCCTGGCATAATCTCTGCTCTTCTTCCATTAACGTCTTCTATAGGTGTTTAACTTCCTTTTTAGACTGTTATGTCCTAGACGGCAGAAAGGATGTCTTATTCATTTTAAATGTTTCTTTGCCCAACTTGCATAATAATGCTTGGTACATATTTATGTTTAGTAAATGTTGGATGAATTAGTGATAGACAGCCCTCACACTGTCCATTTGTTTCTTTTCCCCACAAAAGAAGCTACCTTAACGTTCTTTAACCTGATTTCACTTGTAAGAAAATGTTGATTGGTGTCTGTAAAACCATAAGGGCATAGCATAGAGTGGGCCTTCTGCAAGTCTCAGCCAAATCACTGTTTCAGTGCCTCCTTCCTCATTGTTAGTGGAGACCATGATTCTTTGTGTGTGGTTGATCATACTCTAAAAAGGTTTGCGTCTTCATAACATGACATTGTGTGGAAATATAAATCAACGTCCCTACATTTGATCCTCAGCTTACCATAATGCAAGATAAACACACCTTCTTGGCACTTAGTTGCTAAAAGATGGGGGGCGAGGTGTGTGTGTGTGCACATGTATGCACACACGTGAGGGAAGTAGCACGCAGCCCGGGATCTAGAGGGAAAGTGTTAAGAAGCATCTGAGATGGCCTTTGAAACTAGGCTGTGGTTAGTTTCTTTCTCCATCCATCTCCCCTAGCCCACTCCTCCCCTCTTTCTATTGCACTCTGACCAGACATCTGATGTGGCATCGTTAATTTATATACTCAACCGAACCACTCCCGGTGGTTTGCTCATTTAAGTCATAGTTACAAAGAGCAGAGATTAGAACTAATTACCCACTTATAAAAGCCAACAACAAGATGGTTTCTTCAAAATTTCAAGTTTGTGCACAGAAATATTTCTTGGATTAGAGACTGAAGGTCTCTATCAAAGCCCACTGATGCATCTTTAGCTGGTATCTTCAGTGTGAGTGAAACTGAAATTTCACACTCCTAGTTGTGATGGGTGGAGGGAGAGTGAGTTTGCTGTGTCCTATGGCCATACACTTAGAAGCTTCATAACAACTAGGGTCAAGGGGTCTGGGAGGGAAATCACACCCTGGATTCAGTTGGGCCTTGAAATGATATGGAGTTATTTTTTTCTCTTTTTTTTTTTTAATTGAGTGAGTTCTGCAGGCAGCAAAAAAGGATTTGATGTCAAGAAGGAAGAGACAAATGACTCTTAAATGGGAAAGAAGAACTTGAGTGAAATGATTCTGGGCTTTGGAACCCAAAGGCCAAAGGTTCCTGTGGTGGTTGGACTTCCAACCCCTTGTAACTGGGGGAAGGGAGGCCACCATTTTCTGATCACTGGCGAGGTCTCAGCTGATGCTGTGCTATGTATTGAATTGTTTAAACTGTTTCTGCAATTAAGGTGTGAGGTGGACGATGGCTACCCCCATTTTAGGAATGAAGAAACCATTTCTTGGAGAGATTCAGTGTCCCTGTTTCTAGAATAATGTCAAAAGCCCACTTAGGCACAGAAGTGATTAGTCTTCATTATGTTTAAAGAAGAGCACTGGAGAGCAATACTTTAGTTAGCAAACTTTTTCTATAAAGGGCCAAATATTAAGTATTTTAGCCACTGCAGGCCATGTGGTTTCTGTCCCAACTACTCAGCCCTGCTGTTGTAGCAGGAAAGCAGCCACAGATAATTTGTAAATGCACGGGAGTAGCTGTGTTATAATAAAACTTTACTTATAAAAGCAGGCGGTGGGCCATGGTTTGCGGTCCCCTGCTTTAGAGGAACAAAACTTCACAGGAGAAGGTTACAACACCGGCATGTGTTTCCTACTGGAAACATCCATGCAAGCTGCACACTTGGCATGTGGTAACTGTCTGGTAACTACTGAATAAGCCAGATCCATGAGCCTATATTTCTGCTGGTTTGAACGAGTATAAGGAGACTTGAATTGCATTAGAAAAAAAGAGATTAGGTATCAAAAAAGGCACTTGCTTATTAGGTCTTGTCAGAGGAGCTTATGGACCTTGGAAGTCTTTACCAATAGGGGAGCTGCCCAGTGTGGGTTCAGATCAGTCCTGTCTGAGGACACAGGATTGATGGCATTTTAGGATGTATTTCTAGGACATAAAAGAAGAGAGATTTCAGGGTTATGAAGTAGGCCATAGTGATTGATTGAATATAGTGGTGTGGAAGAAAAGGTCAAGAATGGCCCTAATGTTCTGAACTAAGATGATTAAAAGATGAATAGAAGTGCCATCGACAACAGGGATGTCATGGCTGAGATCTGGAGTCACAGGAAGATGCTATGATTGGATTGCACACGTTATCAGAGATAGAATGCACTTAAGTTCTTTATCCCTTGCTCTTTCCTTGCCCTCTGCTCTTTTCAGTCCAGTATTCCTTCTTTCCCTGCAGTGTCACTAGGGAAAATTTCTTGTTGAGTCATTCCACCAAGCCCACAATATTTATTGGATATCTAACTGGATGCCAAGCATTGTCATGGGCACTAGTGTTTTGCTCATCTCTTTGCTTGCTTAGGCAATGAGTACAGAGCTGGTGCATTTTAAACACCCTAGAAGAGATCCTTCCTCCTGTGTTTTATTTGATAAGAAACTCTGTCAGTCAATCTGTCTAGTCACAACTGAAGCCCAACCCAAGACTTCTCTTGTGGGTCAAAATCTCATTTTTTTTTCTGTGATTGCCTAAGAAGGAAGATTCTGAGCAATGCTTTAGAAAACTCTGCAATATGATGTTCTCACATTCAAAATAATGATTTTCAAGCTCATCAGGTTAGGGAAATGTCAAGGCCAATGAAAATACCAGCTACAGTGTCATCTTTGCCCAGATAATTTACCACCCAGAGTAGAAACAAACCTGAACCTTTGCGTTGGCAGTAGTTTAGCCAATGGCATCCTGAGAGGATTCTGGAACATAGGTTCTGGGATTCCACTCCCCTTTTATATTTGATATAAGTCCCCTATCAGGTCACAGGCAAACACAGCTCCTATTGATCGGCAGTAGCATGTCAACTAAGAAATTCAATATGGGTGCTGGGAGGGAGAACATTTTAAGGCAAGGCTGCAGGAGCATGGGTAATTGAAGAAGGGAAAGTGGATAGATGAGGAAGAGTTTCAAGGCTAGCGTGTTAGAAGAGGACTGACGTATAAGGAAGGAGGGAGGGAGGTAGAAACAAAGGGTGACCGTGAGGCTGGCGGGACAGCAGGAGGTTAGGACGGAGAGTGCCATAGCAGCACCTGTGCCTCTGGTGCCCTCCTAGTCGTGATGGGCAGAGGGAGCTGACTTTGCTGTGTCCTGTGGCCATCGACCACACTGTGAAGATGGTCTCCCAAAACCATACTTAAAGGTCTCAAGAAACGTCCCTTCTCCACAAAGTCTAACCCAAATTTGACTTATCAGAAGCAACACACTCTTAGATGAAACAAAGCATTTCTTTATGCTTTTACACAATGTTAACTCTGTTTACCACTAAAGACTCTGTAAAAACAATCAGAACCCCTTAATCAAAGTATGATAAAACAGCCCCAAACACAACGCCAAAAAGTTTGGAAGAAGAACGGTTGTTACCTGAAATTCCTTTCAAGTTGGCTTTGAGTGGATCAAAAAGATCAGTGACTCCCCAAGAACTTAAAACACTTTTTAAGTTGAATTGATTTTGGATCCTAAATCTGAAAAGCAAAAACAAACCATCAACTTTCATTTAAAATTCTCACTCAATAGACTTTCCTAAAGTCCCTAACTTGGGCGTCAGCATCCACCAGGTTCATTTCCAGCTTGATCTTCCATTGCTCCTTCCCATCAACCCCACCCACCGACTAATCTGGCCACCCATGGCTCTTTGCTCCCTCTGTCCCTTTGTTCACACTGTTCCTTCCAAGTCCTGCCCATTTCCTTTGATTGACTTTTAATTATTATCCATTTTTCAATTGTTACCCCCTCCTCTTCTCCCAGCTGTTTTGTGAACTTTGGTTCCCAAAGTCCCCTTAACACTTCGTTCTACTCTTACAATGTATAGAACATTCTGCTTCCTACTACCATTATGATATTGTAAACTCCCTGAGAAGAGAGGCTATCCCAATTCATTTTATTTCTTAACAATAATTAATATTTAATGAGTGCTTATATTGTGTGAGACACTATGATAAGAGCTTTATGTGGATTATCTTATTTTATTTTCATATGTTATTATTGTTCCCATTTTACAGATGGAAAAATTGAGACTTAAAAAGAGTTTAAAAACCTTGCCCAAGATGACATAATGAGTGCGTGATGGACTTCAATTCAAATCAAACCCGTGCTCTGATCATCTACACCTGCGTTCCCCAACCCTGGGCCGTGGCCTGGTACCACTCCGTGCCTGTCAGGAACTGGGCCGTGCATCACCGCCCGAGCTCTGCCTCCCCATCCCATGGAAAAATTGTCTTCCATGAAACTTAGGAGCTGGGCCATAGCAGGAGGTGAGTGACAGGTGAGCAAGCACCGCCTCCTACCCCTCCCAGTCCCCCCCCACACCCCGCCCCTGCTGCCCGTCCCGTCCGTGGAAAAATTGTCTTCTGTGGAACTGCTCTGTGGTTGCCGAAAAGGTTGGGGACTGCTGATCTACACTTTGCTGCCTTCCACCTCATGTGGCGTCTCACACACAGTAGGTGCAGAAAAGCAGTTGTTGACTCATTCTCAATAGAGCGTTTATATTGGGTAAGGTACATTCTCACATTGGCTGTGTGCGATGTGTGCCTTTGCCGCACAGCAGGAAAGAATGCAACTTAAAACCTTGGTTTTCCTCGTAAGCCCTGTGAGCAAACGGAATCAGCACGCCAATTTTATAAGATTTCCCCAAGGGCAAGGCATTTAAAAATTTACTGTTGAAGGATCCTTTAAAAGGGCGGCTGCTATTATTTTTCTTTGAAAATAAAAAAAGTTCAAAATGGAATTTAGACGGTCTTTTTCTATAAATAACGCAGCATTTGCAGGAGAGTAAAAATGCCCAACAAGACCATTTAATATCAAAGGTCTCACTGCTACACAACATGATGTGACCAATATTTTAAACAAAAGTATCAGACTTTCTCATAAAGGTATGTTTTGAATCTTCAGAATAGTTTCCAAGAAAGAAATGTGCTTTCTCCAAGGATGTTGACATTTCTCAAAAACTTTTTGGGCCATCTCCTATGAAATTTTCTTAAGTACTTTGAGAACACATCTTTTTTGAAACCTCAAAATGATGAAACAGTGGTTAAGAGCATGAACTTGGGACTCCAGTGCCTGAGTTTGAATCCTGGCTCAGCCTCTTATTTAGCAGAGGAACTAGTTACTTTACCTCTGGGGCAAGTTCCTTTACCTCTTTTTGCCTCAGTGTGCTCATTTGTGAAACGAGCATGGCAATTGTGCTTGTTCACAGGGTTGTGAAGATCAGATGAAATAATCCTTGCAAAGTGCTCAGAGTAAGCCCCAGCACAGCCGATGCTCTTACACTGTGATTTTACTGTTGTTTCTCCATGATATTGAGAAAGAGTTAAGGGCTGTTTGAAACCAAATATGGTGATTATGGTGGGTGATAAAACTGGATAATATTATTTTTAGTAAGCTAAAAACAGCAGTAAAAGTGAGGTATGACTATAAAGATTAGAGTGATTGTCTTATATAGCTATAAAGGCAGATGCAGAAGAAATTCCACAAAAATAGCTTGAGTGGAAAAAAAAACCCACCCTTTACAAAAACCAGACAAGGATATTACAAGAAAAGGAAAACAAACAAAACAAAATAAAAAAAAAAAAAAACAACTGCAGACCAATATCCCTGGTAAATATAGATGCAAAATCTTCAACAAAATACTACTAAATTGAATCTAGCACCACATAAATTCTACCATGACCAAGTGGAATTTATCCCAGGAATGCAAGATGGGTTTAACATATGAAAATCAATTAATGTAATACACCATATTAATAGAATAAAGGACAAAGGCCACATGACCATCTCAATAGGTGCAGAAAAAGCATTTGACAAAATCCAACACCCTTTCATGATGAAAAACAGACAAATACTGAACATTCAACAAAGAGTTGAGTGTTTGATAGAGTGTAACTTTGCCAATTTGATGAAGGGAGTCTACAAAAAACCCACAGTTAGCAGCATACTTTACAGTGAAAAACTGAAAGCTTTCTCCCTACAATCAGGAACAAGACAAGGATGTCCACTCTGAGCACTTCTATTTCACATTGCACAAAAGGGTGGGCAGGGCAATAACGTGAGAAAGAGAAAGAGAAGGCATCTAGATTAGAAATTAGGAAGTAAATCCATCTCTACTCACAGATAACTTGGCCTTATATGTGAAAAATCCTAAAGAATCCATTAGAGCTAATAAATGAATTCATTAAGGTGGTACCATACAAGATCAAGATACAAAAATCAATTGTGTTTCTATACACTAGCAATGAACGATTTGAAATTGAAATTGGGAAAACAATTCCATTTACAATAGCATCAAATGGAATAAAATATTTAGAAATAAATTTAACAAAAGAAGTGCAAGACTTGTACATTGAAAGCTACAAAACATGGTTGAAAGAAACAAAGACCTACATAAAAGGAAAGACATCCTGAGTTTATGACTTGAAACACTTAATATCATTAGAAAGCAATACTCCCCAAATTGATCTACAGATTCAACACAATCCCTATTTAAATCCCTCCTGCCTTTTTGGCAGAAATTGACAAGCTGATCCTAAAGTTCATATGGAAATGCAAGGGGTCCGGGTTAGCTAAAACAATCTTGAAAAAGAAGGACAAAGTTGAAGGACTCACACTTTCTGATTTCCAAATGCACTATGAAGCTACAGTAACCAAGACTGTGCGGTGCTGGCAAAAATACAGACATTTATGCCTACAGAATAGAACTGAGAGTCCATAAATAAACTCATACATTTGTGGGCAATTGATTTTGACAAGGATGCCAAGAAAATTCAATGGGGGAAAGAAAAGTCTTTATAACAAATGTTATTGGGACAAATGGATAGACATATGCAAAAGAATGAGGTTGGCCCTCTACCTTACACCATATACAATAATTAATTCAATGGATTAAAGATCTAAATATAAGAGTTAAACCTATCAAATGCTTATAAAAAGCATAGACATGAATCTTTGTGACCTTGGTTAGGCAATGGTTTCATAGACATGGCATCAAAAGCACAAGAAACAAAAGAAAAAATAGATTCATTGAACTTCATCAAAATTTTGTGCTTCAAAAGACATGATCAAGAAAGTGACAAGAGGCTGGGCGCGGTGGCTCACGCCTGTAATCCTAGCACTTTGGGAGGCCGAGGTGGGAGGACTGCTTGAGGTCAGGAGTTCAAGACCAGCCTGAACAAGAGCGAGACCCCGTCTCTACCAAACATAGAAAAAATTAGCCAGTCAACTAAAAATAGAAACAAACAAAAAAATTAGCCGGCCATGGGGGCTTGTGCCTGTAGTCTCAGCTACTCAGGAGGCTGAGGCAGGAGGGTCGTTTGAACCCAGGAGTTTGAGGTTGCTGTGAGCTAGGCTGATGCCACAGCACTCTAGTCTGGGCGACAAAGTGAGACTCTGTCTCACAAAAAAAAAAAAAAAGAAAGTGAAAAGAAAATCCACGTAATAGGAGAAGATATTTAGAAATCATATATATGATAAGGGACTAGTATCCATAATAAATGAAGAACTATTACAATTCAACAATAAAAAGACAACCAATTTAGAAATAGGCAAAGGATCTGAAGTAGGCATGTCTCCAAAAAGAATATATAAATAGCTAAGAAGCACATGGAAAGATGCTTTACATCATTAGTCATTACAGAAATGCAAATGAAAGCCACAGTGAGATATCACTTCACACGGACGAGAGTGGCTATAATTTAAAAGATGGACAATAACAAGTGTTGGCAAGGATGTGGAGAAATTGGACTCCACACACGTTGCTGGTGGGAATGTAAAATGGCACAGTCACTTGGAAAACAGTCTGGCAGTTACTCAAAATGTAAAATGTAGGGTTACCACGTGACCCAGTAATTCTATCCTTAGGTATACACCCAAGATAATCGAAAATATATACCCACACAAAAATGTGCACATGAGCCCAAAAATTTCTTGGCACCCAAATAGCTATAAATTGATGAATGGGTAAACAAACTGTAGTATATCCATACAGTGGAATATTATTCAGCCATGAAAAGGATTGAAGTAATGATTCATGCTATCATGAACCGTGACAGCATTATTCTAAGAAGCCAGACCCAAAGGCCACATATTGTAAAATTTCATTTACATGAAATGTCCATAAAGAAAGCAGATTAGCGTGGGGTGGAGGGGACTGGGGAGTACCTGCTAATGGGTACGAGGTTTCTTTTTGAGGTGACAAAAATATTCTGGAATTAGATAAGTAGTGATGGTTGCACAACTTTGTGAATTATGTACTTTAAAAAGTGAATTTTATGGTATGTGAATTATATCTCAACTTTTTAAAAAAGAAAGAAAACTCCCTCAGAAAAGCATAAACCACACAAGATGATAAACAGCAACTCCTTGAAGGAAGGGCAAAGCATTCTGCTTATGGGAGCTCTGGTGGGTTAAAAATACACACAGATGTCATATGTAACATAGAAAGTGCTCATGGTCTGCTTCCTACTATGTTGACCTAATAACCAAGTATTTTATTCATTAAATACGTATTTGACATTATTAGTCTTTCTGGTGGGACATTATATGATTATGGCTATAAATGACCCTTAACGCTCATTCTTGGTTTTCTTGATTATTTCTTTAGTATGCTAAATGTCCCTAATGAAGACTAACAGTCCCTATGCATTTTATTTTATTTCTTTATAAATAAAGGGTTCCTTTGGAAGCTAGACATCATAAATGAAAAGTGCAAGCTGGCTACAGAGCAGGTAATATCAAATGATGAATGAATGATTTGAGAGAACTAGAGGTAAATTTTTGCCCAAAAGCTGACTTTCTGTCTATCATGATCCAAAGTTTATACCTAAATCTAGACCTTAGAACAATTTTTACTTCTTTTTGTTTTCTATCTAGTGGATTTAAAGCTAGCTTTCTTTCTTTTTTTAGCTTGGTTAGTTTTGCTTGTGAAATAGGCTCATTTTCTTGAAAATGTCTATCCTTCTTGGACAGCAGGTTTGATAGTCTTAGAGAGATTTAAAAAAAATAGAAGAATCAGAACAAGGTTAAGTGTTAACTGGTAGTTGTGTTACTAAGATCCCTGCCTTTCTGCTCCTTCCCTGCCCTCTGGTGTCTGTCAGATTACTGCTCCAGGGTTTGACACAGAATCAGGGGCGGCAGAGAGTTTTCAGTGGAGCTGGGTGTTTCCCTGGGGCTTCTTCCTACACCAGCCACTCCAGGAGGTGGCAGCCCTGCCTCCCAAACCCAGAGAGACCGTGACAAATGCCTGCACAGCCTGCATTTTCTCTCTACTTTTGACATCGAAAGCTCCTCTCCCTTCCCTCACTGGGCTTCTCTCAAATATAACAGAAAGATTACGGTTGCTTCTGCTCCATGCCAGAGAGATCTGTTGAAATAGCCAGTCTTTGTGCTCTGATTTGGGGTTTTAGTTTTGAGAGACAGACTTAGAATTAAGTTCACCTTCTGCTCTGAGCTATGCCAGATCCCACTATAGACTTTGGCCCTTAACTCGCTGGGTCTCTCTTTGTATGTTTTCTTCCAGTTGCATGTTTCCTTTCAGTGCATGGACTTATTTTTAACTCCTCAGGGGAGCACTGCCAAGGCCCCAGGCGGAGGAGGAGGGCCACGGCGGTGAGTGGGCAGCAGCACGAGGAATTCACACGCTGAAAATGAGCCCTGGACAACGTTCCTTGCTTGATGCTGGTCTACAAATGGATTATAAATTTACTCTGATTTCAAATGTACCAGAGAAGCTCATCATTAAAGCAGTCCTAAGAGGAATACTGTTTAAAAGTAACGAGTTAAGCTAATAGGTTTTGCTTTGGAAAAGTAAAATCAAGGGCCATCATTTAACTTTTTGGAAATGTGTATTTGTACCTATTGGTGTTTCTTAAAGGAGGATTTACCTCCATTTAGAAAGAATGAGAACCTTCTGCACAGAGACTTAAAGTCTCAAATGTTTATGCCTTAATTTGGCTTCTGATCAGAATTATATCTGTCTTTGCTCAATTACATAAACCATCTTGGTTTTGGAAAAACAACAGCTGTATACTCTTAGGATGGGATAAGATTTGGGGCACATTCCTACAAAGGAACCTCACTGCGCTTCCTCCCCTGCCTGAGGCCAGATCAGGGGGCCTGGGAGCTCCAGTCTGGCCCAGCAAAGGCCCCAGGAAGTTAGTTCATTTCAGTCTGTGCCATGAGCTAGTCAGCAGTGACTCTGACATGGACTCAAACTCTAGGGTCACTCCCCCTTGGCCTACCCTCTAGGGGTGCATTAGACCAGTCAGCCCAGTGGTTGGGGACAGACCCTAACGTCAGACCGCCCGGGTTCAGTGCAAGCCCTTCTCACTGCCGGCCGCAGAGCACCCTGCAGACGGATGCGGCTGCTCACCTGGGGAGGAACACGTCCATCCTGGCTCTCCTCAGGCTGGTGGTCCAGAGGTGGATGACGCTGGCTGTGAGGTGTGGCTCAATGTGGCCCAGGGGGATGTCTTTGTCCCGGGGCAGCACCAGGAACAGACTCGCCACACTTCCCAGATAAGGCAGCTCCAGCACCCCCACCTGATGGCCTGCCGTGTCCTGGAACTGACCTGGGGGTTCAGGGGGTCAGGGGTGAGCTCTCTCAGGAGCCAGGGCAACCGCACAGTGCCAGCCCCCGGGGAAGAGGCTGGCGCTCGGAGCTGGATACAACAGAACGGGCATGCACCTCGCCCTCGGGCGGCAGTCCGAAGCCAAAGTCTGTTGGGTGATACGCTCACTTTTTCTGATCCTAAGACCTAGAATCTGAGGGCCCATGTCAGAGGCCCTGCAGTTGGCTGGGCATGGTGGGACAATGGCACTTGGGAGAACCATATATATAGTCCCCTCTAGCCTCAGGGGACATGTTCCAAGACCCCCTGTGGACCAAACCCCATATATACTGTTTTTCGATCTGGTAAGAGACGGCTGCTACTTGACTAGCGGGCGGGTATCATAGACAGCGTGGAGGTGCTGGACAAGGCGATGAGTCCCTTCCCCGTGGGGTTGGGACAGAGCAGGACAGTGAGAGTCATGTTACTGTCATCATGCTACTCAGAACAGTGTGCAATATAAAACTTAAGAAATGCTTATTTCTGGAATTTTATTATTTTCACTTATGGGTAACTGAGACCTTGAAAAGTGACACCTCGTACATATAAGGGGGGACTCCTGTCTCAAAGCGGCAGCCGGTCCAATCCCAGGCCATGTGCCTGTCAGAGCAGGCGGTTTGATCCACACGGTTGTGGATTCTTGTGAACCCCTCCTGGGTGCAGAAGGAAATGTCAAGCGTGGACGTGGGTTTCTCCTCCCCCGTCCGCGTCCTCACCGTTGTGTGGGTGCATGCAGTGCAAAGCCCGTCCCCAATGTCTCCCAGCCCCACCCCGCTTCTTTCCTCCCGCCACAGGCTGGGTGCAAACACATCCCGAGCTTCACGAGCGGGGACGGGCCTCCGCCCCCCTGCCCTCCTGCCCGGGCTTCCTCTCCTTTCCACCGGCCAGCGGGGAGGGGCTCACCGTAGTTGACCTCGGCCATTTGGTGCATCATGGGGACCTGGAGGACCGGGCCGTGGGCACAGGTGAAAGGCAGGAGCTTTGTGTCTGTGGGGGAGAAAGTCTTCCGCCACGTGCCTCGGAAGGACATGGTGCTCACCAGCGCCAGCTGCGCGGAGGCCGCGCCCGCCTGCTCCCCCCGCGAGCCCGCTGGGCCGTCGCCTGTAAGCGGGAGAGCAAGGGGTTACCGTACACCCGGATTGAGCTGAGCCCCTCGTGTGTGGACAAGGAGTGCAGAGTTAAAATGCAAAAATTAACGTCTTTTTTCATAAGGTGGTTTCTCTCTCTTTCTTTGTTTTACCATGTCTTTGCAATTTAAAAAAAAAAAATGTTTAATTTTTAAACAGGTACTGGGCACCAAAAGCCACAGGAGCTGCCCCCAACTCCCTGCTGGAGGGGACACAAGAGGAAGAATGGAAAGTGAGAACTCAGAAGTCAGACTGGGTCCCTGACACTGCACACCCGCACTGGGGGCAGGAGGTATCTCTGCAGTTGGGTTTGTAGCCTGCCTATTACTGTCTATTAATGTGAATTGATATGTGTTTATAGCCAGCTGCTGCTAAAGACCACGCTTTTTATTCTTTCCTGAACAGATCCGGTGCTCCTCTGATTCTGTCTGGGGCCATTTCCCAGGAATCATTAGACATTCCCTCCCCAGGCAGACCCTGGGAGCCACCAGGTGCTGCCATGGGAAGGTGCCAGAGTGTCACCCCAGCCTGCCCACTGCCCCACCACTGAGCTGCGTCTCTTGCTAAGCCTTTAGCTACACAACGTCCAGGGCATGGCGTCTGGAGGGCTGCAGTTAAAATTTCATGCATAACCAGAAAGAGGAGCGGACAGTCCACTCATAAAGGGACAGTTTTTGTCCCAGCCCTTTATTTGTTTAATAAGCACATACCTGTGCTAGGCTCTGCTCTACATGCTGTAACAAATCCCCACCACCCCCACAACAGTTCTATTGTTATTCCCCATTTCACAGATGAGGGAACTGAGGCTCAGAGAGTTTGGCCAAGGTCACATACTCCTGAGGAGTGAAGCCACCATCTACCCAGTTACCCAAGATAGAAACCCAGGGTTTGAACCCAGCAGCCTGGCTTCCCACTGTGCTCTAAGTGGCACAAGAAGCTGACACAGGAAATTAAACATTTTTAAAAAATTAAAAAGATATGGTAAAACAGAGAACCTTATTAAAAAAAATCTTAATTTGGGGGTTTTAACTCTGCACTCCTTAGCCACACTTACCATTTGCAGTTCAATCATGCTATACACATCACTTTCTATTCTGTTTTTTAAACAGATTGGGTCTTGAATATTCTCCATATCTTTGTGGCTTTTGTTAATTATCAAGGACACTGGAGCCAGACCACCTGGGCAGAATCCTGGCTTTGTGGACCCTGGGCAGGAGGCTGAACCCTCTGTGCCTCGGTTTCTCCATTTGTAAAATGGGCATAGTACTAGCATCTACCTCCTAGGTTTAGTGTGAAGGTGAACTGAGATAATAAACTTGGAGCAGTGCTAAATAAATTAATTAAACACAGTAAATGTTAACGATTTTCATCGTCTTTAACAATAATTACAACCAAATAATATGCGGGTGCTGTGCCTCCCTGAGTCATCCCTAATTGCTGGACAGTTAGGCTGTTTGTATAATGAGTCTTTTTCTTCAATAACACTGGGCTAAACATCTCATTACATATGACTTTTTCTTCTCTTGAACTATTTCCTTGGCCTAAATTCCCGAGGAGCCACTTTTTTGGCTCCTGCTGCATTTTGCTGTTATCAGGGGTTCATCGCAGGTGAGAGCAGAGTTCAGTGGGAAGTCACCTGGGGGGACAGTTGCACGGACAAAGCCTGCAGGTCCACCTGGAGACGGGAGGCTCGGGGAGCCACCTCTGAGTGTCTGTGTGCTCGTGTGTGTGCGCAAGCGCGTGTATACGCGTGTGTGTGTGTGTGTGTGTGTGTGTGTGTGTGTGTCACGGTGGGAGGAGAGGCACAAGGGAGCCACAGATCAGCTGTGGCTGCTTCACAGAACGTGTCACTCAAGGGTGGAGTCTCCCAGCAGAACAAACTCCCACTGCTATGGAGCACCCATGTCTTCTGACAAGTGACAGGTGATACTCTGCCTCTGCAGCCCTCTGACCTTAGCCTCGTGGAGGTGGATGGTTGTCTTTTACCTGCAGTCTGTCTGGAGGCCCCTGCGCTGGCGGGGGTGGCGGTGCCGTTGGGCTCGCTGAGGTTGGCTGGCTCCAGGCTGCTGTTGGCCCACCAGGAGACCTGCTCCACAAAGCAGGGGGACAGCGGCGTTCCCACTTGCACAAAAAGGCTGCAGGCCAGCTCCATCTCGGCACCTTGGCTGCAGTTGGGTAGTGTGGCATACACTGCGTGCAAGAAGTCTTTCACCTTTCGGTCTGTGAAAAAGGAATCCGGGTAAGTTGACGATGGTGAGAGTAAGGAGGTGGCTCATTGCATTGCAAAGGGACCCCAGCAGCTCCACTCTTGTTTCATAAGGTTCATCCACCACATTTAGTCAGTGTGAAACATCATAGCTAATCTGCTCAGGATTCAGACTAGATCCACAGACTAAAACTCAGGAAGAAACCATGCCAGATCTGAAAGAAATCAGGCTGTGATGGAGTCAAACAGAAAATCACGGTCCAGGCCAGGCGCGGTGGCTCATGCCTGTAATCCTAGCACTTGGGAGGCCGAGGAAGGTAGATCGTTAGAGCTCAGGAGTTCAAGACCAGCCTGAGCAAGAGCGAGATCCCATCTCTACTAAAAATAGAAAGAAATTAGCGGGACAACTAAAAATATACAGAAAAAATTAGCCGGGCATGGTGGTGCATGCCTATAATCCCAGCTACTCAGGAGGCTGAGGCAGGAGGATCACTTGAGCCCAGGAGTCTGAGGTTGCTGTGAACTAGGCTGATGCCACGGCACTCTAGCCCGGGCAACAGAGTGAGACTCTGTCTCAAAAGAAAAAGAAAAACATGGTCCACACCCTGTACATGACTAGAGACTATTCTTCGCTAACTTCCTCATTCAGGAACACTGATGAGTTCTAGGGTAAAGATTTTAGGGCTGGGAAAACAGCAGGTCCAATGTGCAGGGTGACAGGGTTTTAAATACGAAGTCAAGAGATTTATGTGCAATGTCATAAGTGACAATGATGGGCGGTGGCCGGGACGTTGCACTGTCAATATATTTTGTACGGGGGCCTTAAATCCATCTCCACAACTGCATGTCATGAGCCTGAGTGACATTTGGATGCAGCCTCTTTCAGAACTGTGTTTTCAATTTGAGAAATGCAGAGGAAAGGTGAGAACTCCTCCCATCCCCGGCTCCCTAAGACCCAGCAGACAGCTCTCTTCATTAATGTCAGTGAGGAACTGCAAGAATTTGAGGAAATAATAAGCATTTGAGAGAGGCGACAGCTTCCACCTTCTTGGGTGGCAACGGGACTTCTATTTATTTACTCTCTATTTATACAGGCGATGGCTTCCTTCTCTCCATAATCAATCGTGGATTTTGTTTTCAGCTGTTATTCACAAGCTACACCCTCTGTCCTCCCACAGGCATCCCATAGCTGGATCAAGGCCTCCTGACCACCGGTGAGTCTGAACACAGTCGAGTACCCCAAGCCTCCCACCCCTGACACATGCAAGCTAGGTGTTTCCAGAAGTGACGTCCCTTGCTGTGCAGGCTGTCTCTGAAATTTGGCCTTCCCCTCCTCCTCTTCACCTCTCCTCCCTCTTAGGCACAGCCCTGCAGCTGCCCATCAACCCTCCCTGTGAGACACAATGCTAGATACCTCTTCCTGCGCCATCTGGCCCCAGCTCACTCTCATTGGGATGAATCTGTCACTTGCTTTGGAATCTGTCCACTCTGACACCCTTCATGTTGCAGAGGCCAAGCCAGGAGACAGCAGCAGACCCCAGAGTTACCTGGCAAATGTCCTCTGGCAGGTGCAGGGGAACCCAGAATGCACCCCAGCCACGGCCCCCAGCCACCAGGCTGCAGACCACAGTATCAGGCACATGTCACTTGTCCACAAATGTTCCACTAACAAAACTGGCCCAGCTGGCCCTAAAATTCACAACTGCAAAAAACTAACTCAGAATATAGATCTCACAAATTACAGCCTAACTTAAGTGCTTACATTTCTTATTGTAGTGAGAAAAGAAATGAATGAAAAACATAATCAGATTTGACTCTATTGAGGAAGGTCATATGTATTTCTAGGATCACAATTTTGTAGAATGTTGACTGTCTGCAGAAGAGAATTGACATATTTTCCTGGTTCATAGTGTAGCATGACCTTAGGGATGGTCACAGAACTCCCCTCTCTATCTTCCCGCCCTCTCTGCACCAGGGGGACCAGCATTCTTTTGGCTGGAAACATTAAAACAGCAGAGTAAATTGGCTTGAAGTAAATTTTTGTGTGAAATCTTTTATCTGAGCCTAGCTTGTCCATGCCCGTTTGCACACGGGAAGAGCTTTCCTAGACCCTCCAGAATGTGCAATGCCAGGATGAAAAATACTAAAATTGACTGTGTTCACAGACATTGTGCTCAGTGCTCTCCAATGCTTTCAACAACCCTGTGAATTAAGTGCTATTGTTGTCCCATTTTAGAGATGAGGGGCAGAGGCCCGGACAAATCAGTAACCTCGCTCAGTGTCCCCCAGTTGTAGGTGGTGGGGCTTCACTGCCCTGCCTGCCCACAGGGTGGGAAGACCCTGCTTGGGGCAGCTTCATTCTTGGAATGAATGTCGGGCCTTGGAGCTCATAGCCTTCTTTTTTGCTGAATTTTCTGGGTTCCTAGATTCTTGTCTAGGAAGGTAAAAATTACGTGTGTGTCTGTCTCAGCCTGGAGCTGATAGGTTGGTACTATAGCCAGGCATTGAGCTGAGGCCCTGTGTGCTTCCCCTGGCATTCGAGAGACTCTGGCTGCTGCTGGCAGAGCTGTTGTAAAATACATAATCCATAGAATTAAGCTGGCAGATCTGGCAGTAGCTAGAAGTCACAGATTTACAAAAGCAGGTTGGTCAAAAGCATGGGCTCTGGAGCCAGGCAGCCTGGGCTGAGTCTTGGCCCTGCCACTCACGGACTGTGGAACCCCGAGCATGTTGCCTGAACTCTGCAAGCCTGTTGGCTTATCTCTAAAATAGGATGATAATAAAGTTAGCAGCCCCAATAGGGTAGTTGTGACAATTAATTCAATTCATGTTTGGCAGGTGCTTCAAGTACCGCCTGGCACCTAGGAAGCACTATAAAAGGGTGTGTGAGGCTGGGCATAGTGGCTCACACTTGTAATCCCAGCACTCTGGGAGGCCAAGGCAGGAGGATTGCTTGAGGCCAGGCATTCGAGACCAGCCTGAGCAACAAAGCAAGACCCTGCCTCTATAAGAAATAAAAAAGTTAGCCGGGTGTGGTGGTGTGTGCCTGTAGTCCCAGCACTTTGGGAGGCTGAGGCGGAAGGATCGCCTGAGCCCAGGAGTTTGAAGCTGCAGTGAGCTATGATCACACCATCGCACTCCAGCCTGAAACTGAAACATTTGCCAGGGAACCTGCGAGGTTAGAAGGGAACCTTACAAATCAAGGGTAACCACCATTCCGAAGTCTGAATGCCTTCTGTGGCAGCCCTACCAGGTGGTCACCCTTCCCTGCGCATGCTACTGGGAGCTGAGCTCCCCACCTCCCAGGGAGCCTGAGCAGGAGAGCGAGTTCAAGTGCGAGCGTGAGTGTGAGCAGGCCCTTACCTTGCACGGTGTACCCCAGGGCATCTGCCAGCTGCCGGCCAGTGCTCCCTTCGGCTCCAAACTGCAGAATTTCCAGGGGAAGGGACACGCCAGCAGGAGAGATGACAAAGTTCGTCCCGTTTCTACCTGCTGCCACGCTCTTGTAGAGGCGAAGTGCAAACTCAGTCTTCAGCAATGTCAGGCCTTCCCGGAGCTGGCCGTCTCCTCGGAGGAAGCAGGAGTGAAGGAGGAAGAGGGTGACCAGGAGGGGTGGCATGGAGGCTGGCATGTTCCTGCAGTTCAGAGGGGAGAAATGCAGGTGAGGTGGGATGCTGGCGACAGTGAGAGAGGGTCGCACCCCCTGGAGGACTGAGATGCCCAGGATGCCCGGCTCTGTTTTCAGGGGCTGGGCAGGGCTGAGCTGTCTTGGTTACCCACCCCCAGTCCCACCTGCCCAGGCCACATTGCTGTTTCCTGCTGTGTCAGCATTCGAAATACTCACTGTGATCCTTTTGAAAGCCAAACTGTGGGCTGGAGGACTGGCGTCTGTCACTTACTAGATGTGTGACTTTGGCAAGGCCCTGGTCAGATCAGAAGTAAACTATTGTGTTGGGGGGAAAAATATAAGAAGTAATCCTACTCACCTTTCTTACTGTTTAGCTAGCTTATAGCTGTGCCATGTCTATCAGGAATAATAATAATAATAAATAATTATCTACCATGTTAAAAAAATTTCATATGTTGTCCATTAATCATTCCAACAATGTCACTGGATCACTGTTGTTATATTTCAACTACAGAGATGATGATCGAGAGGCTCAGTGACTCCTTCACATGGGGAAAGAAACAAGGCTGCAACTCAAATCCAGGTCTTGCATGAGTGGTATATAAGATATTGAGAACACCTATGTGCATTAAAATATTGATATGAGCTAATCGTACCTAGGATATCAGAATTCTCGTGATGTGAATTATTGTCATGAAAAAGGACACCTTCACAAAGACAGCGCCTACCACAGAAATGTATCCTTCCAAGAAAGAGAGCATTAGCTAAAAGGGAAGGCAAGAAGAGAAAGGCAAAACAAAACGTGTCTGCAGTGACCATGCCACACGTGCAGCCAGTGGCAATTTTTGCTAAGTGGTTGGACTGTGGTATCACACCAGATTGATGTGAGAGAGGCCTAGTCCAAAGTCACTTCCTAAAGAGTTTGCAAGCAAGGCCACTGGGCTTGATGGTGCTTATTTTTGCATACAAGCCTAAGATGGAAAAGCAAAGCATCCTCTTTTTCCAGCCCTTCCTCCCTGCAGCCGAGCACAAATGCAGTGCTGGGATGATCTGGTACATGGTGTGTGTGTGTGTGTGTGTGTGTGTGTGTGTGTGTGTGTATGTGTGTGTGTGTGTGTGTGTGTGTGTGTGTTTGGGGTTAGCAGGTCCCAGGCCAGGGCCATTTGTGAAAGCCTCAAGTCGCAGTGCTCTGGCAGCTCCTGTAACCTCCCAGAATTAGACCTTGACGCCCCTGGGCTCCCATGAGCGAATCCCCGAAGGCTCACCTCGGATGGGCTTCTCACTCACAGGCTGTCGTATCTGACTGTGGCACGTTTCCTTGCTCGCTCCTGTTCTTGTGGGTCTCCAGCAGTAATGTGCTCCCCTTTTAAAAAAGTGGAGCGGAATCTGCTTTGAATCACAAGACAGCGCAGAGAGGAAGCTGGCGATCGCCGTCTCTGCCGGCGATGTCTCTACCACCCGGTCCAAATTCCTGCAGCCTGGAGGTCCTGCAGAGAGCCAGGAGAAGCAGCCGGGCCCAGGGCAGCAAAGCCCAGATCAGGAACAGAGCAGGGGCCTGGGGAGGGAGCCAGCCACACCCGTCAAGCCTTCTTAGGCTTGTGACCTGGTTGTACCAGCAAGAAACCCCTCATCCAGCCCTTTGTCACAGTGAGGAATTCCACTGATAACTCCGCTTATCGGGCTTTTGCTGGGTACCAGGTACCTAATGCTTCCCCCTCCTCCTGTGAAGAAAACAATAAATCAGTCATTGGGCATGACTTGAAACTTGCAGCAAACAAAATTCTTCCAAAGAGAAAGAAAGCAATACAAGATACGGCACATTCAGTTTGGAGCAGGGCGACTTGCCGTATTTATTATTAATAAAAGTGAATGTACTCATTTATTTATATGGAATATGAGCACTATTAATAATCTTGTTCTCAGACACAACAGTTAATAAGCTCAATGACTAATTTGAGAAAGAGACCATGTCTTCAATGAGTAAATGCACATTTTTGGAAAGTGTGAGCAGGTTGTCAAAGGTCTGTCCTTGTGACCAATTCACAATGACATACATTTCTATTAAGGTCTTAGGCCTGTATTAAGTTCAAAATAGGCAGTAGCTTATATGTTGCTAAAGATTAAAGAAAAGAAGACGACATTTGAAAATGAATGCAATTTTCAGTATTTATCTCTCAGGTACCTGTTAATGTTAATATTTGAAAATTAATGGGCTGTTTTTCACCTGACAACTGCCCCTTAAAGAGTTTTGTTGCTAAAACACAGGCCTGAGATAGTTTATAAGTCTTAGGATAATTACAGTTCTATAATTCTACAACTGTCTCACATGAGATCTCCCCAAATCTTTAATTTAGATGTAAGTGCATTATTTAACGTCTTGGACTTGAAGCCATAGTGTTTGGGGAATCAATATGTTTAAATTATTCTATAGCACCAGAGAGGGCATATTATTCATTCATCCATCCATCCATCCATCCATCCATCCTTCCATTCATACATTCATCCAACGAATACCTTGTGATTGCCTGCTGGGTTACAAGTCACTATGCTAGGTCCTGGGGACATGGCAGTGAACCAGCAAGCTCGGCTCAGATCTTACGAGACCTAAGAGTCTTGTCCACTGAATACATGCTTTAGATGTCGGTGCTGATGATGTTAAAAAGAAAGTAACTTGTGAGGGTTGTCTTGCAATGTTGTGAGTTCCCTGTGGCTGGAATTATTTGATCAGAAGCTGATTCAGTCCTTGCCACCGGTGGGGCAGAGAGATGCTTGTCAAAAAGGTTTCCCAGATGGTAGAAAGGGCTGTCTGTGACTTCCACAAACATTCCTTTCTAAGTATGTACCATTCTAAACTGCTTCTCAAAAACATTCTCAAGGAAAAATGCTAAGGGAACTTAACATACAAGAAATATGTTCTATATAGGTTTCAAAGTGTGAGTAAATGAAAGATGAACTGCGACTGATTTTTCTTTTGTGTAGTCAGCTGTGAACCTGGGTTAGTCACTGTGGTCTCTGATGATTCAAGCAGAGATCGTCATATTTGTTTCTACCTTGCTGGGATGGAAACTGGTTATACTGCTAAGGGAGACTCTATTCTTGGACATACTTACTCATAATTATAACAACAAAAATAGTGAACATTATCAAGCACTTACCACGTTCCAGCTACTCCATTAGACACTTTCCATTCACAACTGCAACGATCCTATGAGGAATGTATTATTATTCCCATTTTGCAGGTTAAGACACTAAGGCTGAAGGGCATAAAATCTTGCCTAAGGTTCCACCAGGCAGAGCTGGGGTTTGAACACAGGGCCACTTTGACTCCAAGGCGCATGCTCTTCATCACAATCTTGGTGGTGTCTGTTAGGAGCTGGGGTATTTGGTCTCTTGAAAACCATCTTGGCTGTGGGATTCCAAGGCATCTGGTGGCCAGCCCAGACTGTTGGCTCATGGTGTGTGTCCACTCTCTCTGCCCAGATGCTCCAGGGATGGATGCTCTGGTGAATCACCTGTAGACACAATTCTAGGAGGCACAGCACATTTTTAATTTATGATTTTTCATTTTTCCTTAGCTGATTTCTTAGAGGCATAAACAAATCACTCAGACCCAGAGGAATACCAAACTAATGTGATAAAAGCATTGCATTTTAAATCAGTTAGAATGTAATTAATCCATAGGTATCTTCTCTTTGTTACATAGGCTGCTTGTCTCAGGTGGTACAGAGAGTCCCCATTTGTAGCTCTGCCCTTGAGGCGTTGCTGTGGGAAGAGAGCATGCCCACTGATGGGAGATGGTTGCCATCAAAGGAAGTCCCCGGGTACCGCTGGAGAAAGCCAGAGAGCATTGCAAGAAAGCCCAGCACATGGTGCCACAGAGTTGGGCAAAGCTGGCAAGTCCTTCACGGGAAATGGTGCAGGTGGGCCTCCACCTGTCCTTCTGGAAAGGAAAAGGTAGAGAGAGCCACCTCTGGGCTTCCGGCTGTCACAGCTGACAGGTGCAACATGGCCCTCAAGTTCTTCATCGGTACCCAGGGCACAGACTCTAGATGAGCCACTGGGCCTCTCCACCTCCCAGTACCTTTCAGCATGGCGTGCTGGAGACAGCACATAGGCCTGGCTTAAAGTAACTGCTTCTTCATAACTGTATATCTCGGGCAAGTTGCTGAACTGCTCTGAGCTTTAGTTACCTCTTCAGCAAAATGGGCATATGATACCTGCCTCTCAGAGTGAAGAAGAAAGGAGGCAGCCTCCATAAAACACCCGGCATGGCATCGGATAGGGAGGAAAGGTTGAAGACCTCAGCTTCGCACCCCTCATCTCTAGAAAGGACCACTGAGGTCCCTTTCATGCTCACCTAGGAAGGGGCCTCGGGACCCACTACGTGACTGGCTGGAATGTGAATCTATGCTCTTTTATCCAAAAGTGTCTTTTTAGATGACTTGTAAGAAAGAGGTTGGAAATCGTAACAGAGGTTTCTGGGTTTGAATTCAGAGCGAATTTTTAACCTAACTTGTAACCCGTTGTTGTTACCTCAGGGGCCAGAGGGTTGAGTTAGTCCTTCTCAGGTCATGTGCCATCGTCACACCAGGCCATGCACCCCACCCTTGTTTGTTATTTTGTTCCTTCTTAGGAATATGCTTTGAAAATTATATATTGTTTTGTGTGCATGCATTTTAGATTTACATACATATTTTATGTTATGTATTCATTATGTTCCCTAATGTCTTTCCATAAACACTATGTCTTTTTAGCAGAAATTTTAATTACTTTTTATTGAAAACTGCACTGAATACTAAGTGTCCACCTTTACAATAAACAAATAAAGTAACTTACACTAAAACAAAACATTCTTCTGATAGCCATTATTTTTCTGTTTGAGACAGTTTTAAATTTTTTTTTTTTTAGTCACAATAACAGGAATGCACCTATACATAGGCTCAAAATAAGCTATAGGCTATCTTTTTAAACAAAAAGGCAATGATTCATAAAAGACTATGAATGGGACATGTAAAATAAACCTAACAGGATTTGTTAAAATCAGTCAATCTAGTATGTCTGAAATGTTCTTATATAAAATATCTTGTGAAAAAAAAAAAGACTTTATCAATGTCTGAAACAGTGGATTTGCTCATAGACAATCTGACAAGTGACCATAAAAAGTGCTTCCTGAGACGTAAACAAATGTGGCATGAATTCTTCTTGAGCCCTTTTAGTTCAAAACTTCCCACTCAAAATAGCTGAGGATTTGAAACTGAGAAAATATATCTGAATACAGTTTGTCAAACCTAATACATATACATATTTTTGCATCACCGGAGGGCATTACTGAGCCTACAACCACCTTGCACGCTTGGTATGCAGTTCAGATGTGACAGACGCTTCCCTGTGCAGGAGCCCATACCATCTTCAGTCCTTTGCTTGCGGATATCTAACACAGGCAAAGCGTTTGCTCCTCATTTTGTAGTAATTTAATCTTTCCGTTAGCAGAAACGGGTAACCAGCCCCTGTAGATCAAAAGGACTAGAGTCATAGGATGGGGATTTCCTCTTAATACTTGTTATTTTGATATTTGGAACTCCTGATACAACATTCTAGAGCAGGGTGCTCAGGACCTGCCGGGCCCAAGGGACTGAGAAAGGAAAAAGCTCTATTTATTCGTTGTGATTCGATGCACAGATGAAAGACTCAACACACAATAACAGAAGTTGGTCGTTAATAAATCATGTCCTAGTCTTTTGGCGCTTCCTTAGGCAAAGGACATCTTCAGTTTTTCTAGCTCTTATAGTTTCAATAATGCGACATCAATGATGCACATGTCCAGACTCAGTTTAAAAGACCATCAAATTCCTTTTCTCTTAGTTTATCTATTTTTCACTGTCTCTTGGTCCAAAGTTTATCTGAATTATTACCTTTTGGCATTCTCTGCTATTGCTGGTTGAAGTGCTCTCGCTTATCCCCTGTTTTTGTGGGTCAGTCGGGAGAGGGAGTCTGAGAAGCATGTGCCACTGTAGGCAGGTTGTGTCACTGGGATGCCTTATGGGTGATCTCTTCCGTGGCTGCAGGAAGGCCTCCCAGAGCCACGGCCACGATGCCGGGTGGGTATCTGCATGTGGCACCTTTGAGCTCGGGATGAATTGCTTGCTGGTATATTACTGACCAAGGCTTGGATGTGACAAAGAATTCCTTGTTCACACAGTTTCTCAAGCTTTCTGGGATGCGACCTGGTTGCTGGGCGGATCTGGGTGGCAGCTGTCTCCCTCATCTCTAGTGACGCCTGCTCACTATACCAAGCAGGGTGGGGAGTATGGATGAGATTGGCGCATCTTTCAGTGGATCCTGAGCAAAGCTAAAGGGCTCCGATTCTGGCACGTGGACGGCTACCTCTCACATCCTGCCCTCTTTGAGGGCCTGGGCTGAGGCTTTCACGTCCACCAGGCCACCCGCACGATCATTCTCTGGGCCTTGAACTTGTCCAGGCCCTCCTGGTGGGGGTGAAAGTGTGGTATGCTGTGGTGCCCCCAACCTTGTTCAACACCTTCCCCCAGCTCTCCTGAGTGGATGGGGTGTCGCAGAAGGCCAGGCGGCCAGGCCCTCCAGGATCGCCATCCCCCTGGCACAGTCTCCACCAACCAGCGTGCACCCGGGGCTAGTCGAGACCTGGAGGTGGATACCTGGGCAAGTTCCGTCCACTCGCTGTCTCTTAACTTTGTGCTTATCCACAAGGGCCATTCTTTATTGAACTTTTCAACTCTCTGGTCCAAAAGGCAAAGTAGTCCTCTCAGAACCTGGGGGAACTCACAGGAGTCTGCACGCATGGTGCCACCATGAACCCTTTTTGTTCTGATTGGGAAGAGTGGATTTGTGGTTATGAGAAGTGTGAAGTATAGATATGGTATGAGAAGCCATGTGCTGTGAACTAGAATTAAGAGACTAGGTGATAAGGCAAAGAGATGGAAGGTATCTTAGACTGCTCCTGCTGCTATAACACAATACCTTAGACTAGTATAAATAGCAGAAATTTATTACTCACAGTTCTGGAGCCTGGGAAGTCCAAGATCAAGGCATTGGCAGGTTTCGTGTCTGGTGAGGATGTGTGCCTTCCTCATAGATGGCGCCATCTTGGTGTTTTCACAGGGCAGAAGAGACGGAAGAGGTCGGCTAGTTCCCTTGAGCCCTTTTCTAAGGGCTCTGCCCTCATTTCTTAATCACTTTCTACAAAGGTCCCACATCTTAATATAATACTATCACATTGACAAGTTTCAACATATGAATTTGGGGGGCACATTCAGGCCATAGCAGAGGCACTTTGGGGACATTGCAAAGACTAGGACCCATTACAAGTTTGTTTGCACTTTAATGCCCAGTTCAGCTGCTCTGTAGTCTGGTTTGGTACCAGAACCAGTGCGAATAGCACTTCTGCCTCAAAAGTGTTCTGACTCCGAGACTTTGGGATGAGTTCAAAGAAATTATTACTTAGCTTGAAAAATAATCCTAAAAACAGAGAAAACTAAACAGAAATAACTAAGGTTGAGAATAGAAAAAAGGTACTAAGCTGTGTTTGGATGTTCTGGTTCTTTAAATCTTGCTTTCCGTGTCATTTTCTCGGATATTTCTGTATAGTTAGCACTTCTATACAGTTGGATTTAAACAATCAAAAAAAAAAAAAAGGCAGTTGGGTTGTCCCATATTTTTCGTCTCTAGTACCCAGATGAATAACTAGACAGGTGAGGCAGTTCCTCACTAAGCCAGCCTCACGCTGCAGAATTAGCAGGTGTGGTTAGTAGGAAACCATCCCAGGGGCTGCAGGCATAGGGCATGTGCTTCTCCTTCCTTGCCATGGCATGGTGGGCATCACTGATTTATTACAACAGCCATTCCTAATGAGCGTGGCTGTGACCTACAGGGCTTCTCAGAGTAAGACCCTAGGGAGCCCTTTCCAATGTATCAAAGTTGGTCCATGAGCAGAAATGTATTTGCCATCCCCGAAGTAGCCTGAACTGTCTCAAAAGGGCTCTCTGGCTCAGCTCTGGAAACTCCAGAATCTTCTGTGAATCCACCAAGCACGGGAGTCCACTGGCTACAGGATGACATGCCAGGGGCCATGTGGGCAAGCCACCAGGTGGAACTGATACACAGAGGAGAGACTGAGGCTCACAGACATACCGAGGTGGCCTAAAGCCCTGAAGCCTGGAGAAGGAGCTCCCAGCCCGTGCCATGGGCAGTGGCTGGCTGCTGCCTCGGCTGTCATTCCTGGGTGTCCTTTTCATTTCCCACACACTGTCCTTGTGGTCCGAGCCAACCACATCAGAAGGGTCTGCTGCTGGTCACACGGAGGCCACAATCTAAGAAAAAAATCACAAGTATTAGAAGCTGTGCAGGGGTTTGTGAGTGGGAGTGAGCAGAGCGAGGCTGGGGAATTGTTCTTTTCGTGGCTTTAAACAATTCTGCCCAAGGGAGGGATTGGGGCGAGGTCCCTGGGCAGCCCCTGAAGATGTCCGGGAAGGCCTGGGGGGCAGGATGCCTTGGCCATACATCAACACAATCAATTCTAATTCTATGTTCAAACTCTACAAGCAAGAGATCACTATTTTTTTTTTTTTGGTGGGGAGAAGAAGGAAACAAGGGAAGAGGGAGATGGGGAGAGCAACAATTAAAGCGAGTTTAGAACACTTTGCGAGAGCTCTAAGTTCGAACGCGGGCCCTTGGCTCTGTGACATCAGGGTTAACGTGCTGCCCTTGGGTATCAGCGAGGACACACATCCATCTTCCATGCTGTAGCTGGGACAGCACAGCGGGCAGAAGTGACAGGTGAGGGGTATTTTACTAGCAGGCGTAGGATTCCAGAGTGCACGTTCTGTGAACACACCCTACAGGAGACCAGGAAGTGGGAGGAGGCAAGGGAGGGGGTCCATATTTTTTAATTTTATTTATATTTCTATGTTCAACACAACAGTGATAGTGATGGTGACAGTGACACAGTTCAGTTGGTGGCAGAATGGGGGAAGGAAGAGTATATGAGTGCTGCGGGAGAGGCAGCACAGAGAAATCACAAAGGCTAGCACCAATCTGGAATGTTCTGGATGCACAAGCCAGAGACACAATGTCTATGTGAATAGCAACGACAAAAAAAAAAAGAAAAAAACACCACAGATTCAGTGCTCCAGTGCTCTGAATCCAGCAAGCCAGTTGGGAAGGGGAGCGCCAGCGCTGGGCTGCAGACAGAAGGCCAACCCTGGCGAGGCCTCCCCGGGAGGCTGGCAGGTTAGCCCTTTGGAGGATGAACCTGGTCAGTCCCACTGGTCTCCTGGCTGAGGGCGTGAGGGATGGAGGCCCTGGCGGGCAAGTCAGGGCCTCTCACAAGATTATCGCCTTGGGGAGAATGTCCCACCCTCAAGGCTCACTGCATTACCGCTTGGAGCCACCCCACCCCAACAGAGCCCAAAGCTGATGGGTCATGAAAACATGGGAACTTTCTAGCATGGCAGGTGCCCCAGAACCTCCTTGTTGGGATTGGCAATGCATGTAATGATGCAACTGCTTTTTTTTTTTTAATCCTGAGGAATTACACCTCGAGTCAAAACAAGAACCTAGATTCAGGGTATCAAGGAGTGGGAGCCGTCACACATGAGCACCTCTTAGTTCAAACGAGGTTCCTGCATTTATTTCCTTCAACAAGTAAAGGGGACCTGGGAGCAGCGAGAGGGGGTGGTTGTGGAGGGTGTGTGTCACCTGTTGGGGACCGGCCAGCCTCCCTCACAGCTTTGGCTGCCACTCCATCTCCATCCAGTGGTCTCCACCTTCCCCGGGGCAGGAGTCCCTCGTGGACAGCAGGTGAGGAACCGCTGCCCGCTCAGGACACCCCAGGACCCTGCTGGGCGGGGAGGCCGGGCCCCCTGGCTGGCCTCGCAGGCTGATGGTGTGTGGTTGTCTCCTCCATATTGGTTGTGCCCCAAATTACCCAAGTTGTCGCATCATTGGCTGTACAAGCTGTTTTCCAGTTATACCACAACTTACCAATATATGCCACGATTTTTCTGCACAGTCCAAAATATGTTTATGATTTTGGGGTACAGCTGTTTACCTCCTTTGAAGGAGGGAGCCATGTGCTTATCGGTAATGGGGTAAACATGTTTACTTCCTTACTTTTGAGAAAAACATGTTGATAAGCAAAAGAACATTTTTGGTGGAAAAGCTTGTTTACCAGTCTCAAGCACAGCAAACAGGTTTTATTCATGTCCCAGACGAGACGGTGGATTACCCTTGGCACCTATTGTTTGCTTCAATGTGTATTTGGGTGAGTTTGTATTTTCCAATACACCAGGCTTGCCATCCTAGAAACAGGGTCCTGCTGCTTTCTTTCATTTGGGAGCATTCCAATTAAAAAAAGCTACAAAAAACACTCAGAAGAACAATGGGGATCTCACCATATTGACTACTGGTGGTTTGGGTTTGAATTTTCTGGACACTACACTCCATGAGGATGGGGGAAGTTTTTCTTGTTTGCAATTGTATTCCCAATTCTGAGAATAGAGTCTGGCATACAGAAGGTGCTCAATACATACCTATGGAACGAATGAACAGATTAAAGAATGAAACAGAGGGAGAATGACTTTTTTAACAGACACTTTATCACTCCACTCTCCGTGCCAAAAAATTGAAAGTACTACATAGATCTTACTTTCTACTAAAAACTTCTTCCCTGTGAGATAAGAAAAGACCAGGTACTTGAACCATTATACAAATAAGAAAAAGCTGATAATTTAGAGTAATTTAGAAGCTTTGCCCTCGGTTGCCCAGGTGGATTCCTGGTAAAGTGGGATCTTAATGGCTTCTCACCTCAGGCTCCAGGGGACTAGCCCAGCAGCTGGGGTACGGGGGTGGGGGGCAGCTGTGAGCCGCCTGCCAGAGGCAGCCTCTTGTCCTAAGCCGGCCCTGGGGCTCTGCGTCCTGCCCATCATGCTGGGGAAACTGGCCTCCTCCCTGTATCTCTCAGGCCTGGGGTTTATCCAGATTCCACAGAGCAGGAGGTGTTTGTGGGGATTGGGGGCCTAATGCCTGGTTTCTAAACTCCGGGAGTTAGCAGGGAGCCCAGAGTCAGGGATAGGTGCTGGCTACGCCTGGCTTCTTTCTCAGAGACCCAGGTGTGAGCTGTGGGGCCACTAGGCGGGCAAGAGCCACGGCCCTGCAAGCAGGAGGTTCGCGCTGTGCAAGGCTGCAAGGACAGTCAGCGAGCAGGAGGAGCTCTGCCACCCTTCCACGACTCACTCCGGGCTCCGCTACGTTGCTACTCACTGAATGGCCTGGGGCCCAGTTTTTTTATGTCTTTGAGCCTCAGTTTCCCAATTGGTAAAACACAAATAACAAATGCACTTCAAGTTGTATCTAAATGAAACTGTCATGGTGCTGGTGGGAGTTTCTTTTAGTATGCTAATACATTATAAACAGGGTATAATAAGAAGTGAGGATAACCCAAGGATGTTTGTTTTTTTTGTGGCCATCTTGGTTCTAGCTGGTTTTGGCCGGTTTTCCCACCACCTCCTGTTTATCAGAGACCTTGGTTTGGGTCTTATGACTCCTTATCAAGCAGGGCCTGCTGGTTCCCTATCTCACCCTCAGGGGGGTACAGAAAGGCAGGATAGAGGGCCTGTCTGTTGTCCAACTGTGTTCTCACTGCCGAGTGCGTTAGTTTCTGCAGAGAAATGGAACCAACACACACATGCGTGTGTACATACACACACACACACACACACACACACACACACACACGCAGAAGAAATTGACTCACATGATTTTGGAGGCTGAGAAGTCACAAGACCTGCAGTTGGAAGCTGGAAACCCAGGAGAGCCAATGGTGTAAGTTCCAGTCCGAAGGCTGCCAGTCTAAAGACCCTAGAAGAGCCAGTGTTTCAGTTTGAGTCCAAAGGCAGGAAGAGACCAATGACCCAGCTCAAGGCAATCAGGCATAAGTTCCCTCATAATCAGCCATTTATTCTATTCAGGTCTTTGACTAATTAGATGTTCCCGTGCCCCCCCTCCCCCGCACTGGGGAGGGCAATCCGCTTTTCACAATCTGCTAATTCAGATGTTAATCTCATCCAGAAACACCTTCACAGACATACCCAGAATAATCTTTGACCAAATATCTGGGCACCCTGTGGCCCAGCCAAGCTGACACATAAAATTGTCACAGCAAGGGATGGTGCAGGTGGTGAATCTCAATTTCTGAAACCTCCAGGTCCTTCCACCTGCCGGTGAGGCCTGGGGGACCAGCTGATCCTGCTGTTATTTATTGTAGAAGCTGGGAATGCAAACTCGGTTTAACAGGCAAGATATGGGAGAAAAAGAACCCAGTGCAGGTACTAGGAATTCCTCCATCCATTAGGGACAGCCACAGCTATAGCACTGGGGGTCAGGGCTGAGCAAACTAAGCCCCGGTTGCAGCGACAGGACCCTCTGGTGCGACAGGACCCTGGGTGAGAGTGAGGTTGGCCAAGCGCACCAAATAGGGGAGCTTTGACCACACAACAATGCACTTGAGATGGAGGATGGGCTGAGTCTGGGATGCAAATTTATGCAAACTAGCAGGTGGGCTCATGAATCTTGGCATTTTTTTCTTAACACAACAGCAACACTGTTCTGATTCCCCACTGGTCCTTATATTTTGCTTGTCCCCATGTGCTCCCCTCTGCAGGCCTGGGCAGAGTATTCATTCTGTCTTGTTAAGGGGAGCAGCTGGGGCTCGCCGGGCTGGGCACCTCCACCGGGCAGTGCTGGTGCTGATGTCTGCCAGGTGCCTTGCCAGTGGGTGCACCACAGGCCTCAGCTCTCCAGAGAGGGCAGGAAGCACGTAGGCAGGTGCAACGTGCTTACTACGTTCCAGGTGCCAGTGGGCTGGTGCAGGGATTACCCAGGTGAAAGAAGGAACAGCCCCTACCCTAGAGAAGCTCACAGTTTAAGGTGCAGACAGACATGCAAATAAATGTGTATGTTAAGTTCTGTAATAATAGTGTGTATAGAGGCTATGGGAAGACAAAAGAAGGATCAAATAGTTAACATATTTAATCATCACAACAACTCAGGGAGATAGGAATTATTGGCCCATTTTTATAGATGAGGAAACAGAGGTAAGAAAAATTTCCTCCCCTCCTTCCTTCTTGCCTGCCTTCTCTCTGTCTCTCCCTCTGTCTCTCTGTCTTTCTCTGTCTGTCTGCTCTTCCTCCTCCCCAATTCAGCTTTCTTTCTTTCCCTCCTGTCTTCTTTTTCTCATTAACCAAATATTTACTGAGCAACTCCCATGTGCCAGGCCCCATGCCAGGTGCTGGGAGTTAGCAGGGAAAAAGATACACATAGTCCCAGTCCTCCTAGGGAGTTGCAGCCCTGGGGATATAATCAGCACACAAATAATAGCATAAAAAGCAATATAATTACTGTCATGGCAAGAAAAGTAAAGGCGCAAGGAGAACATTAACTAGAGGTGTTGACCAAGGTCACCCAGCTGGTGAGACTCAGTCCCCCTGTGAGTCTTGGGTCTTGCTTGCCATGCGGTAAGGGAGGGATGATTTAAATAGCTCTCTGGGTAAATTGTGATCAGGTACTGGGCCTATGACTGTGACTTTGGGGAAAAATCCCCAGGGAATAGCAGTGGAGTTTTAATACTAGAATGTGGGCTGTTTCTGTAATAATTGGCATTAGGCAAGGGACTCCCGGCCCAGACAGGGTCCTCAAGGACACCAGCCACATTGTACCGATCACAGGATCTCAAGAGAGTGTGTCATTTCATCTAATATTTATTGAGTGCTCCAGGACTGCAAGGCACAGCAAAGGGAATCGTGTGGAAGTGGGATGGGACAGGCACTGCTGTACTCCTTGGCACATAGAAGCTGAAATGAATTTGACTAGGACACCATCTCTCATCTCAAAAACTTAGAATTTTTGTGGAGAAGATAGACCTGAAATTAGTTAAGTGTAACAAAAAATATGAATTTACTTATGCATATATTCATTCATTCATTCCTCCAAAACTATTGTCTTTGGAGCAAGAATTCAGGCTAAGGCATTAGGCGAGGTGCTAGAAGTTAAAAAAAAAAAAATCAAGACATAAAAAAAAATCAAGACACTGTAGGTAGCTTCGAGTCTGAGGGTGAGGGTGACAGCACGTACATGGCACTTCCGTCATGTGCTGAGTTATGCCTGGGGCCCTCCAGGAGTACAACAGCAGGGGCACCTGACGTGGGCTGAGTGTCAGGCAGAAAGGTTTCCAGGAGGAGAGGTGATGTTAGACAAGGCAGGGGGCTGATTGGATGGGGGTCTCGTTTCCTTAGAGACAGGCATTCCATCCCTGCAGTGTCTGAGCAGTAGAGTGGCCTTGTCAGACCTGCTCGTGGGATGGAGCACGTGGAAACTGGGTGGGGATGGATCTGAACAGACAAGACAGTCTGCGGGAGACAACACAGGGGCTGAGACGGGCTGTACTTAGAGCGCAGAGGGGGGCAGAAGCAGGCCTGCAGAGCCCTGAGGAGGAGTGCTGGGTTCTGACTTGGATGGATCACATCAAGCTAAGAAGCTTGTGCCCAGAAAATGAAACAACCAACAAAGTGAAGAGGCAACCCACAGAATGGGAGAAAATATTTGCAAACTACCTATCTGACAAGGGGTCAATACTTAGAATATATAATGAGCTCAAACAACTTAGTAAGAAACACCCAAATAATCTGAGTTGAAAAATGGGCAAAAGATCTGAGTAGATGTTTCTCAAAAGAAGACATACAAATGGCCAAGAGGTATATAAAAAAATGCTCAACACCACTAATCATTAGAGAAATGCAAACCAAAACCACAGAGTGAGATATTACCTCACACAAGTTAAAATGGCTATCATCAAAAAGACAGACAATAACAGTTGCTGGTGAGGATGTGGAGAAAGGGGACCGTTGTACACTGTTGGTGGGAATGTGAATTAGTACAGCCACTATGGAAAACAGCATGGAGTTTCCATAAAAAACTAAAAATAGAACTACCATATGATCCAGCAATCCCACTGCTGGGTATATATTCAAAGGAAAGGAAGCAGCACTGTTCACAACAGCCAAGATATGGAGTCAGCCTAAGTGTCCGTCAATGGATGAAGGGTAAAGAAAATGTGGTGTATATATATATATATATATGTATATATATGTATGTATATATACACACACACACGCACACACACACACAATGGAATAGTATTCAGCCATAAAATGAATGAAATTCTGTCATTTGCAACAACATGGATGGAACTAGAGGACCTCATGTTAAGTAAAATAAGCCAGGCACAGAAAGACAAATACTGTATGTTCTCATTTATATGTGTGAGCTAAAAAAAAAAAAAAATTGAACTCATTGAGACAGAGGTAGAACGATGGTTACAGGAGGCTGGGAAGGGTAGCAGAGAGAGGGGGATAAAGGGATGGTTAATGGGTACAAAAATACAGTTAGATAGAAGGAATAGGATCTAGGATTTGGTAGCACAATAGGGGGACTATGGTTAACAATAATTGACTGTATATTTCAAAATAACTGGAGGAGTGAAATTGGGATGTTCCTAACAGAGAATTGATAAATATTTAAGGTGATGGATATCCCAGTTATCCTGATTTCATCATTACACACTGAATGCTTGTCTCAAAATACCACATGTACCCCATAAATATCTGCAACTATTATGTATTCATAAGAATTAAAAATAAAAAAATTAAAAAAATTTATGATTCTTCCAAGGCTCCCTGCTCACTTCAGCTTGGACACGGGGCTAAGCTTTCAGCACAGGCCAGGCAGGCAGCTGCCTCTGGGGTGTGATGGAAGGGGAGCTAAAAGGCTCTGCCAACCCCTGCTCTGACATGGGCCGGGCATCCCAGCTTTGGCATCCCGTGGAGTGCAGTCATTCCCGGGGTATCATATGAGCCTGCCCAGGCTGGAGTAGGGGATTCAGGGTCTAGGAAGAAACAAAATGCCAGGGTGGGCCTGAGCCTTACCATGGCGCCCACCCTTCCGTGAGTGTGATACACTCTGCTGGGACCTGAATTTGAGTGCCCTGTTAGCTCAGGCCCAAGGAGGCCAAGCAACAATGATCCTGTTGCATGCTGGGCTGGTCTTTTCTTTCTTGCCTCTAAAACACATTTTCAGAATAGAAATTCTTATTGGTCAGGAGGCAATGCTAGCCTCTCCCGTGGGACTCAGCAGGAAGCTAGAACATGCATTCTGGGTGCATTAGAAATTTAATTAATTTGTGTAAGAATATTTCAATTTCTTTCTCCTTCATATGAATGAAAACTCACATGATTTCTAATCTGTTTCTATGGTTTCCTTCCTCTGTTCAGATACATTAATTAGCCTGTCAGTTCATTATGGATTTTGGTGTCTTTCTTTTCCCCCTTCAAACTTGAGCCCGTGTTAATTCAGTTTTCATTTCAACAGTGTTTAAAAATAGAGCAAAATTATTTTGACTGGCTCACAATCAGGCCTCTACATGTTTAAGGAGTTTGCCACAACAGTGTGGATTTTCATTGCTTTTCTCTTGCCTTGGATGAGATATGGCTGTGATCGCCCGTCTTACCTCGCAGCAAGGTTAGTCAGCCTCCATCTTCTCTGTAATAATCAGTGTGGCTTCAAACCCTTGGCTTTTTGGCTTGGCAGGCAATTGCACACTCTAAAAAGTCATCAGGACTCTCCCCGGGGCTGGCCGAGGCAAATGTATCTTCATGAACAGAAAGATTTGTTATGATTTTTTTTAATTTAGTTGTTGAAAAGCACAAAACCCCGGAATCCCTCATGCTAGGACACTGGGGGCCATCATTTAATACTGCTCCAAAGAGCAGGTGTTTTAATTCAGTGCTCTCATTGAGGCCACTCAGCCCCTCCCCAGGATGATAACAGGGGGCACAGCGCTCCCACCTGCCTGGCAGTCCCTGGCCACTTACCTTGTTTTACTCCCAGGACGGAGGTGCTGAAACCTAGCTATGCTTTTGGATCACCTGGGGGAACTTTTATCTTTTGTCATTTTTTTTAATAGAGACTGGGTCTTGCTTTGTCACCGAGGCTGGAGTGCAGTGGCTCAATCATAGCTCACTGTAACCTCAAACTCCTGGGCTCCAGCAATCCTCCTGCTTCAGCCTCCTAAGTAGTTGGGACTGCAGGCATGCGCCACCATGCCCCGGGCTAATTTTTTATTTTCTGTAGAAATGGGGTCTTGCTATGTTGCTGGTCTTGAACTTCTGTCCTCAAGTAATCCTCCCACCTTGGCCCCCCAAAGTGCTGGGATTACAGGCATGAGCCACCACGTCCAGCTGGGGGAATTTTTAGACACTACTGATACCTAGGCCCCCTCCCAGTGTAATCAGAATTTCTGCAGATGGGATTAGTATTTTTTAATACTTAATGGGCAGCTGGGTTTGAGGAGCACCAACCACTCAAAGGCATGGTGAAGAGGGGTGTTGTGGGTTAAATTGCATTGCCACCAAAAGATATATTGAGGTCCTAACCCCTAGGACCTGCTGTTGCCCTTATTTGAAGACAGGGACTTGGCAAATGTATTAATAGTCAAGTTAAGATGAGGTCACTGGGGTGGGCCCTAATCCAGTACAACTGGCATCCCTGTAAACAGGGGAAATTCAGACAGCACACACAGGAAAAAGGCCACGTGAAGACGAAGGCAGAGATCAGGCTGAAGTTCTATAAAGCAAGGAACACAAAGGATTGCTGGCATACCACGGGCAGCTAGGAGAGAGGCATGGACTAGGTTCTCCGCACAGCCCTCAGGAGGAACCAACGCTGCCCACAGCTTGATCTTGGACTTTTGGCTTCCAGAACTGTGAGACAATAAATTTTTGTTGTTCTAAGCCACGCAATTTGTGGTACTCTGGTATGGCAGCCCTAGGAAACTGATACAAGGAGTTATCACCCAGTGTGGAGATGAGTGCCGGGGAGCCGCTTTGGAATCACCAGGCGGCATCCCTTCCCTGGTGATGCACTCACCTCCTCCAGCCTGGGGCCTCCTGCAGGGACAGTGGGGCCAGGCTATAAAAGGTCTGCCCCAGCATCAGGTCTCCTCTGGCCGTTGTTCCAGGTGCACCTGGCTCACTCAGTGCTGCCCGTTCTCTGCTGCCAACCTGCTGTCTTGTCTCTGGAATCAGGCCTTCACCTGCTCCATAGGCAGTGACTCCAGGACCCCATAGGCTGGCCCTATCTACACCCACATCCTCTCCCTGTTCCTGAAACCCCAGCAGGGGCTGAGCCTTGGTTTCCCACTTTCTGGGGGTTGGACAGGCCCTAAAAATGCCTGGCGTTCTCCCTCTGGTACTAAAGGTAGGGACTGGGTCTAGTGTCTGGATGGGGAACATCCTCAGATCTGCCATGTTGGCTGTTGCCTGCTGTGCCCAGCTGGAAGCCCATTTCATAGGTCTGAATATAACAACATCCCTCCTTATGAAACAAACATTTCTGGGTGACCGGTACTGCAGGGTGCATCCTCTGGCTTGCTTCTTCCAGGTGAAACACGTTATGAAGTCAGATGCATGGAGGACATGCAGGATGGAATTAGCCATTTCTGTTCAGAGTTTACCATATCACTAAGAATTATCAGAATTACCACGAAGCACCAGAAAATTCCTAAGCATGAGAAAAAGAAGATAATCTAGATTCTGTTTATCAAAACATCCAAGTAGAAAGTAGAAAAGGCAGTTTGCCATCCAAATGTTCATTGTATAGATTTGGGTGGAAGAAAAAAGGCCCTGAAGTTTTCACTTCTTGTTTGTCACTGTTGTTGGCTTTTAACCACTGCCTGCCCCAGCCCTTCTCAGCAACGGCACGGAGAGAGGCACCTGTGGACTCTGCCCCACCTGGCTCTTACACCAGTGCTGCCCAGGGCAGTAAAGACAGGAAGAAGCTCCCCCCTTCAGTGAGTGAGGCCTGGAGTTAATTGTGCTATTGGGAGCCCGAGAGGGTTTGCTGAACGCCCAGGGGCTTCCCCTGTAGACAGCAGAGGTTAAAGACGTGCACTTTGGAGTCAGACCTGGGCTGGTTGCTGGTCTCTTACTGCTATGAGAACTGCCTCTTCACTTCTCCAAGCCTCCAATTCCACATCTGTAGAACCACAGTAATAAAGATCTACCCTGTAAGAGTTACTGTGAGGTTCAGGGGAGATGACACACAGAAAATGGCATAGAATAAGTTCTCAACTAACAGTAGCTGCTGCTATCTTTAATACCCCCCTCCTCCTGCTATGTGCTCCCTGTTCCTAGAACTCCTGGTCCTTCCACAGCAGGTACAGCTCCACCCCCAACCCCTGAGACCAGTGGCCAACCCTGGATTCTGGCTGTGCTTGGTCTGAGTGATGACCATGTACCTAGTTGTGACGGCTAATTTTATGTGTCAACTTGCCTGGGCCACGGGATGCCCAGATATCTGGTTACACGTTATTTCTGGGTGTGTCTCTGGGAGTGTTTCCTCAAGAGGTGAGCATTTGAATTGGGAGACTGAGTTAAAGCAGATGGCCCTCCCCAACATGGGTGGGCCTCAGCCAACGCACTGACGGCCTGACTAGAATAAAAAGACAGAGGAAGTTTGAATTCGCTCTCTACCTGCTAGGACATGGATCTTCTCCTGCCCTTGGTATTCCTGTTTCTTGGGCCTTCAAATTTGGACCAAAACCTATGCCATTGGCTCTTCAAGTCTCAGGCCTTAAAACTATACCACTGGTTTTCCTGGTCTCCAACTTGCAGACAGCAGATTGGGGAACTTCTTGGCCTCCATAACTATGTGAGCCAATAGCTTATAATAAATCTCCCTCAATATGTGTGTGTGTGTGTGTGTGTGTGTGTGTGTGTGTGTGTGTGTGTGTGTTTATCTCCCATTGGTTTTGTTTTTCTGGATAACCCCCAGAAATGCTTTGTATCTGTTTGGGGCCCTACCTGAATTCAGACAGACCACAGAGAACTAGTGTTATCCCCACATGACTTCAGGCCTTGCTCCTGCCCAGAGAGACCCCCTCCCCCTGGAAGAATGACAGTGGCAGATGGGACCCAATTCTCCACCTGCTTTGGTTAGTGCAGACAGGTGTCTGCCCAGACTCCAGCCCAGCCTTGCTCAGACCTACTTCCTTCCTCTTCACCCCCAGGTCAGTTGCTGAGGTTTCAACGTGCAGACAAATCTGTGTTAGAACATCGGCACATGATAAACATCAGGACTTTAGGGAAAACAGACTACTCACCTGTAACTATTTTATATTTTGAATCATCATAGACATTCATATTTTTTTTATTTTCTGTAGAAAAGGAAATAGAAAACAAAAATCTATCACATTCTAGAAACCTGAAAATGGATCTAAATCTACCTGGGTCTCTTGGTGCCATTATAGGCAAAACATCCCCATTGCAAAGTGAAGTGGGACCATCAATAAATCCTTTTGAGTGTGTGTGCGTCAAAACAACCCCAGCCTGATGGCATCATTTTGGTCTGTTCCGTGAATGGCCTGATGAGTCAGGGTTCTAGAAGCCTCTTGCCCTCCTCAGCACTGGTCTCCGACTGCTCGTTTACCTGTCTGCTTCCACCTGACTGGGAGCCTCTTATGACCTGGTCTTTCTTGTGTTCCCAACATGGAGCTATTATAGGTTTCTGGCACAAACTAGGTGCTCAATAAATATGGGACAAATATAGGAACAAGGTCCTGTGACCACCCCCCACTCGCTGCTGTTGCATGTGTGGCCTGCCCTTGTTGATTACCTTTTTTTAAAAAAGGGGCCCCTACTAGGTACCAAGTCCTTAACTGGACACTTCTTACGTATACTGTTTTGTTTCATTCTCTCAGTAACCCTGTGAGGAAGATACTCTTACACTCACTGGGCCAAGGCAGCCCCTGAGACTCAGAGGTCCCTGAATTTGCTTAGATCACACAGCTAACCAGAGATAGACTCAGGAATCGGTTCTGTTACTTAGCTCTTTTATTTTTATTTAACTTGGAAGATCTTAAATGGCACCCATCCCAACCATGCAGTCACCATTGGAGGGCAGGAACTGAGTAGAATGTTTCTTTGAAATTCCCACGGTGCCAGCAGTAACTGATAAATAATTGTTGATTGATCCCCATGAAAGGCCTTGGTATCGGACAGCTGACCAGTCTCATGAGAAGCTTTTCTCTCTGAGAAACTTCAGATCCACGAGTTGGCTCCAGGACACAGGGATGAAAGCACGTATTATGTTTGAGGATAGGATTGGGCATCCAGTCTGTAACCGTGGAAACCTGCTGTGCCAGTAACAGTGAGCATGAGTCAAGTTCATGGTTAAGGTTCTTAATACTTTTTAACCTTCCATGCCCTGTATACACAGAGACAGGCAGTCAGCATGGATTAAGGGAGCCCCAAGTAACCCCTACCTCTTAATATTTGGTCACTGCACAGAAGTGGGCTGCCAGGTACCGGAGATTAACCAGTCTGGATTATCTGCCAGGGCAGATTAGCTGGCCCAAGATGGAGCAGCTGAGTGTCCCTCAGCCGAGTGGAGCCAAGTCTAGGTCAGGGCAATGGAACATTCTGTGCAAGGTAGAGGTCTTGAGAGACTTGTGTTTGATGTGTTGTCTGAGCGTCTTAGTCTCCCCGGGCTGCCATCACAAAGAACCACGGACTGGGTGGCTTAAACCACACAAATTTATTTTCTCACAGTTCCAGAGGCTAGAAGTTCAAGACCAAGGTGTTGGAAGGGTTGGTTTCTTCTGAGGCCTCTCTCCTCAGCTTGCAGATGGCCACATTCCTCAGTGGGTCCCCACAGGGTCTTCCCTCTGTACCAGACTCCGTCCTAATCTCCTCTTCTTACAAGGACACCAGTCATATTGGATTAGGGCCTGCCTTAATGGCCTCATTTAACTTCCTTATCTCCTCGAAGGCTCTATCTCCAAATACAGTCACGTGAGGTACTGAGGGTAAGGACGTCAGCATATGAATTTTAGAGGGACACAATTTAGCCCATAACAACAACACTTACTGATATACTAAAAAGGGCTTATCCTGAATATACCACTCCAGCGACTGCTTTAACATTTGGTATTGTAAGAGGAGCTTGCCTCCCGTCATGGCTGGGTAGGCTGTAAGAAAGGGGCTTGTCTATAAAATTCAGCTTAGACACAGCGTGACACGCTCAAGGTGCTGAAAGAGGCCAGTGTGGTGAGAGCAGGAAGCTGAACACTGGGTGGATTTTCAGGATAGCAGGGAGCAGCTGTAGTCGTGGCTGGAGTAGTTATTTATGCACACACATACACTGTATACACTATGCATATTAGGATGTATAGAGGCTATAGTATATAATACGTGTGTGTGTATATAGTGGCTACAGTAGACCTATTTTCTATGTGTGTATACATGGTATATATGCAGTAGTATATATAGTGGCTATAATAGACCTATTTTCTATATGTGTATACATGGTATATATGCAGTAGTATATATAGTGGCTATAGTAGTATAGTCGCTGAGTCTCTGGCTACCTTCCCCTCTAATCACAACCCCTCATTACGCCCTAGACATGGTTTCGTATCACTTCTCATGCCACAGCGTTGCAGCCGCCTCGGAGCTTTTCATCCACCGTGTTCACCTCATTTGCAGTAATGCCAGCCCCCGGGAAACGCACAGATTGGATTAGTGCACCGTACTGTTATTTCAGCTCTCCGGGGACTCACAGCTGTGATTCACAGCTGTGAAAAGCAAAAGCTGGTTCAGCCCCACTCAGTTCCTTTAACTCAGCAATGACCTACGCAAACGAACCCTGATGCCCGGGAAATGGAGTGGGAGTCCGTGTTCTGAACACCGAAAGGCCACAGAGAAAGAAGGAAAATTTTATGGTTCCCAACAGCTGAAGCTGAGAGGCAGAATTTATGGATTTGTCCGTGTAGCCTTCTAGAGCTCAAATTTCTCGCAGAAACTGCCAAATTGTTTAAATGCAAATGCTATAGCTGTTCCAGTCTCCCTAGGTAATTTAATTTTATCAGGAGACTGAAGTTTGCGGATCCATTCCTCATCTAACATTTTGAAGTCAAACTTCCGTTCAGTGCAATGCAGTTTTTGAGCTCCTGAGAGGAGGAAAGTGCAACGTGGAAGTCCTGAAGGAGTTCACAGAGGAGCAAAAGAGAAGTCACGTGAAAGCCACTCAGAGAAGCAGCCCGAAGGAAGTAGGATGTCAGCAGATGGGAAGGAAAGATTAGTTCTGGTGTGTGTGGGGGGTGGGGGGAGTAATCAATGCAGCATCTTCTCCTTCTGGAGACAATGTGGGAGCTGGTGCTTCTGAGGTTTCCTTTGCTTGGAGTTACCTTTTGGAGTGAGAGATTTTGGAGTGTGGGAGCAGGAGACCCAGAGGGAACCTGTGGCCTTAGTGCTTGAGAGAAATGATGATATGGGTGGAAACGAGACCTCCTGAGGCAGAGCTGCATGAAGAGGTTACCATGGCAAAGAGCTGGGGACAAGATAAGGCAGGGACACCTGTGGGTGGGTCGGGAGAGCTTCTCTTCAGAGCCTCAGCATCCACCCTCTGGATAACAGAACCGGCTGGCGAAGTGGTACTAACAAATACATGGGGACACTGGCCAAAGCACCTCACTTAAAATAACACACTGGCCAAAATGGTGACCTGGTCAAAACGAATTATTACCATGTTTGCAGATACCGATAATTTTAATTTGTCAGATGGGAAGTTCAGCAATATTTTCTTTTGTGTGTTCCTAAGCATTTTTGCTCATTTTCTAGAATATTGAAGATTTTTAGTAGTTTTGGATTTTATTGTTTTGATTCTATTTTATTTGTAATTTACTTTTAGCCAGTTTCAGACTCTGTTGCTTGCTGGTGGATGTTTTCATGAATTCTTAAAATTTTCCATTTCGCTGTGAGTGAATTCTCTGCCTGAAAAAAATTGGTTGAAAAATGAATGTTTCTAATCACCTGCTCAGGTTTTTGTACCATCTATAAAACTTAATTGCATGTAAAAGCAGTTTTGTCCACTCTCTAAATTATTATTTTTAATCATTAATTCATTTTCAATTAATCAGATAACAACTGTCCCAGTTTGCCTGGGACCAAGGGGGTTTCCCAAGACATGGGACTTTTGGTGCCCAAACTGGGGCATTCTGGGCAAACCAAGCTTATAGTCACACTAGGTGACACTGCCTGCCGTGGCAGAGATGGCCAGTGTCCCCCACACACTGTGCTGCGTCCTTGCCCAGCCCCCCTTGCGTCTGCGTGGGCCTGTGTCTCTCACCGATGGCTGTGCTGTGAGCAGAGACACAGACGCAAGCTCTTCTCTGCCTTCTCCTCCCGTGTGACCTGGATGTCGATACCCAAGGCAGACATCCAGATGGCAGAGTCTGGGCTGCGTGTGGCCAAGGACCCCACCATCTGCCCTGCCACCACTGCCATGGGCCTTCACAAAACAAGAAACAAGCTTCTATGGGCTTAAACCAGTGAGATGTCAAGGTCTATCTGTTCCAGCAGCTGGTGCTATCATAATTACAATTAATATTATAATCAATATATCCACCCTTTGAAGCCATCTTTTACTATTTTGATTGCATATTCTTTTTATAATAGAAAGGCTAGGGAGCTCTACCATACACGTTGTTTTAACCATTCCATGATGTTCTATAGCCGCAATTTGATACAACTTTTGCTGTCAGATTTGCAGCTAGAGTGAAAAGACGGAGATTCCCCCAAGTAGATTCAGGCTCAGTCTGGACTTTGACAGAGAAGTCTCAGAACCAGAGTAGCAGACGTGTCAGTCAGGAAAAGGCCCCCTGGCAGGTTTCCTGTCTGCGAAGTAGCTGGGATGAAGGAAAGACATGAGATCACTGAAGGTAATAGTTTTCCTCCCATACAACCTACAAAATAATGCATTTATTATTCCTTCCCCTAAGCTCATGAAAACTGTATATAAACTGCCTCTTGACTCCAAATCTAGAATCTCTAAAAGCTAAGCCAAGCTGGTGGCTCTGTAAATAACGGGTGTCCACAGCCCCTTTGCTAAGCAGAATTTCACTTATATTTTCAAAAACCTGGGAATAATAATGCTTATCTTTATGAATTAAATGAGACAATGTATTTAAAAATGCCTAGGAATACCTGACACTTAGAAGATGCTCCATAAATCTTATTTTCTTTCTTTATCTGCAAAAATAATAGCAGGTTAACTTTTTTCCCTTTTATTCACATGACTCAACTGTCCTAGGGTCGTGCATCAGTTTGAGTCCTCTGAGAAGCAGATGCTGAGATGAAGTTAGAAGTGCAGGAGATTCACGGGGGAAGTGCCTGGGAAGAACACGGGGAGAAAGAGCAGGAGTGCAGGGAACCGTCAGGCTGTGATGCTGGTCTAATACCTGGGAGAGGAGAGGGATGGAGGGAAGAGTGGGTAGGAAGAGCTTGAGAGTTTGCAGCTGTGAGAAAGTCCTGGCCAGCCAATGGCAATTCCCAGAGCAAAGACTGCCTATTAGAGGGTCCTACATTGGGTAGGAATGGCCTGGCTCTAAGGTCCCACTGTGCCCAGTCACTGGGAGTAGCCCGGGGGAAATCATGGCCTATTGTGAGCTGTTTTGCACCCTACAGGGGCAGAGGCTGACAGCCAGCTATGCTGCCTGCAGCAGGTTGCCTCTGCAAGGGAGAATTGAACCATGCAGTCCCGTAGTTGCCAGAATATAAGAGGAAAATTTTTCCCCAAATGCACAGAAAAGCAACAATCACCTCTACTATTACTGTCTGTTGAGGTTTTCTCATAGATTTCAGCTTACAGCTAAAAGCCAAACCTTTAAGAGCTGAAAAAAGCTACCAAGTGAAAAGCCCTGCTAAGACAGATCGGGTTTTGCAACACAGCCAGTAGGTGGAAAGGCCTCCCACATGATCAAACTCAAAGCAGCACAGCATCCGCTGCCTGAGAATTCAGGAGCTGCCTGGCACCTGCTGGGTTAATTTCAAGTCCTCCAGATGAGACTGCAAAGTGTCACTAGCAGAGGTTCTATCACTGACTGAATGAAGTCGGATAATTAATTCCCCACTTTTAAGATGTGAAATGAGAAGTTCACTGAGGCCTTGAGCATGTTGGGAGAACGATAGCGCTTGAGGATTAACAGACTGAGGTTTGGATTTTTTTTTTTGGGAAACCTATTATTGTTTTCCATGCACCAAAGAGACAAAGGTTTAAAAGAGAGTTAATGGGGGATTTAGAGACAGGGCTTTGTTTCCAGCATTTTCTCTAGCTCAGGTTACTGGGCTGATTTGGATGTCAGAGTCTTTAGTATAAAAAAAGTAGGGTTTTTAAAAAATTTTAGTATAAAAAGCCTGTATACCAACCTGAGCAAGAGCGAGACCCTGTCTCTACTAAAAATAGAAAAATTAGCTGGGTTTGGTGGTGCATGCCTATAGTCTCAGCTACTCAGGCGGCTGAGGCAGGAGGATCGGTTGAGCCCAGGAATTTGAGGTTGCTGTGAGCTATGATGACACCACTGCACTCTAGCCGGGTGACAGAGCAAGACTCTGTCTCAAAAAAAAAAAAAAAAAAAAAAAAAGCCTGTATAGTTTTTTTTAGTGTAAAAAACCTGTATTGTATAAAAATCACCCTGCTTTGCTAGTTCTAATCTTCACATGGGAGATTGACAAGTTCAAATTTTAAATTGATAGTATCTGGTGTGGGTCCAGGTTTACATAATTTGGGGGCCATCTTTTAGAAGAAGGATAGAAAATATTAAAATAAATTAGGTAGGAAAATATTAATACTGAGAATGAGTAAAGACATCATAACAAATTACAGATAGGAAATATCTGCCAAGTAGTGCAAAAATCACAAAATTTAGAAAAATAACCTAATACTTTAATGAACTAAGCACCTGAAACAACTCCATAATACTTTTTCCTTAATTTTTTTGGTTTTTGTCCACTTCTTATAAACAATGATTTTCTAATATTATTTTCTCTAGAGAGACTAGAAAGATAACCCAAACTTTCTCAAGCATGGTTGATAGTCAGGATGCATAAAATATGTAACTTCATATACTGAAGTACAAACTATTTGTAGTATTAGCTATAGGTTTGTGTGTTACAGACACAGGAATTCTAATAAATTCTATTTAATGTAATTACCATAGAAAAAGGATAATGCATAATGTTTATAATTTTATATATTTTGTCACTGAGCATATTCTTAACAAGAGAGCTTCTATTTTGACTAGGCATCAAAGAAGAAGCGTCAAACATAAAATTAGATCAAGTTAGGAAAAATTTGAAAGTTTATTGTCATACAAAAAGTACAGATCTCTATCCAGTGGACTTGAAACCAAGTAGTGAGAAGCTCACCTTACAACAGTTAAAGCACAGTTTATAAAGCAAAAAGGAGGAAGTATTTTGATCTTTTTAGTGATTGGCTGTTGTGTATTAACTTTCTATTTAGGGCAAATAGAGTTATTTAAACTGATTTGTCTATAGCTGACTGGTTTAATTTCACTAGGTCGTACTGAGAAGGATGGAAAGAGTATGTTTTGTGTTTATGATTAGAAATAGCGTTTCAAGGAAATCAGGATGACTTCAGTTTTGGTCACGTGGTTATGGCCCATCAGCCTTGGGGTTTATCTCAACTGTGGCCTCCATTTTAATTTTTCTTTAACTAAACTGAATGCTCTGCTTACATTTTTACGTGTCTGGGAATTGAAAAGATTTTCCCCAGACAAGCTTCTGGCTTGAGACATTCACACCTTGCTTCTCCTCCACCACCCACGTATTTGCAGTGCCAGGTGCCAGAGGACACTTTCCAGTGCCAGGATTCCCCCTCGTCTCGTGTCTTGGCGCCAGCAGCTGAGTGATCATTGCGGTCTGGTGGGGGCTCCCCTGGAAGCCATTCTTAGCACTGTGACCCCAGCCACGACTTAACTTGGGGCAGACTGCAAAAGGACACACAACCGTCTCTCCTAGACCCAAATTAAGAGTATCCCCAGTTTTGTTCCTCCTTAGTGGGATCCCCAAAATGCTTGCAGACTCTCCACATTCCAGTAAGGGGAATTGAACAAGAAAGGGAAATTGGAGCTGAAAAAGGCGTGTTCATCAGTGTTAACAACTTATGCTTAAAATATCTCACTTTTGCCAATTTACCAAAGTATCTGACCACATGAACATGTTGCTGGGAAAGGGTCTGTGCATGTGAGGGGTCTTTCTCAGTAAAGCCACCTCTGGTGAGGGTCCAAGGGAAACTGCTCCATAGAAGGGGGAGATGCTTGTATTTGGAAGTGAGACTAAAATCTGAGACACTGATGTGCAGGCTGTTCCCTCTTCATACAAAATGTTCCCGCAAACTTGCTAAAAGATTGTGAGAAAATGAAAGAGTAAACTCAGGAGATCTATGGGCAGAGGAGGTGCTCTGATTTTAGAGGGTTCAAAAATAATAAAAACTTAATTCATACGTTCTCTTTTTTAGGCACAATCTTTATATTTCATTTTTAGAAAAGGTATTATATTCATAAGCTTGCAAAATTAAAAGGACACAGAAGCACACACGTGGAAAAGACTCTGTGCCATACCTGTGTCCCCAACAGCCCGTTCTATTATACCGAGGCACCAATAGTATTGGCTTCTTGTATTCCAATTCTACCCATGCAAACAATTATGGATATATGTGGTCATATTCATATTTGCATTTAAATTATTTACTACGTACGTATGTGTTATGGTCTTTTTTCCCCTTTAAAAAATAAATGCAGGCATACTACAGGCATTATTCTGCTCCTCTTCTCATTTAATAATATATCTCAAAAATTTTTCCTCATCATAAAAATCTTTCTCATTCATTTTTATAGTTGCATAATAATCTGTTGTCAGAATTCATAACTAAGTACTCTATTAACGGACATTTGGTTCATTTGCAAGTTTTCCTAGTATAAACAAGGCTTCAATGCATGCATTATTTCTCCTCTGTGCAGGTATTCCTGTGGGGTAAATTCTTTGAATTGGAATTGATATGTAAAGGGTACATACGACTTTTATTGGATACTGCTAAGCTGGCATCTGTAGAGTTTGTCCTAGCTCATTTTGACCTGCAGTGTATGACAGTGTTCTTTCCTTACATCCTTGCCAACAAAGTCTGTCTTAAAACTTTTGATCTTTTCCAGTCTAAGAGATTAGAAAAACGGCATTTAAGTGTGCTTTTTCATGTGCATTTCTTTCATTGTGAATGCACCTATCTGACCCTGCGTCTGTCACCACATCTCTTTTTTGACTCTTCTTCTGCTTTCTTCTGCCACTTTTAAGGACTTTTATGATTACGTCAGGCTCACACCAGTTTTAAGGTCAGCTGATCAGCAACATTAATTTCATCTGCAATTGGGCACATTTTCATGTTTCTTTTCTTTTCTTTTTTCTTTTTTTTTTACCTCTGAGTGGCCTATTTTTCTTTTGTTCTATTGATTTTTGTTATTGATTTGTGGAAGTTCTTTGTATATTAGGAAAATTAGCCCTTTTAGATGTGAATTACAAATGCTCCCTGCTGCCCCCTCCAAGTTTGCCATTTGAATTGACTTTGCTTGTGATGATTCTCATCTTGAAAAATCTTAAAATCTTAAATTTTATGTATGAGAATTTATCTGCTTTTTTTGTTTGTTTTGGGTTTTTGTGTCATAGTTCGGCTTTCCTTACTCTTGGGTTATAAAAGAATTCTCTTGTGATTTCTTCAGCTTTTATGGTTTCACTTTATTTTTTATATTTAAATATTTGAACCACTTGGAATTTATTTTGGTGTAAGATATGATGTGTGGCTCTATTTTTTTTCAGATGACTATCCAGTTAATCTGACATTATCTTTTCCACGTTGAATAGAAATTTCGTCTTTATTATGATGTAATAGTTTCCTCTGTGTATCTGGTTTTATTTCAGTCCATTGTCTTTGATCTGTCTGTTTATTTCTGTACTAGTACCATGCTATTTAGGAGCTTTATGTTTAAATATCTGGTAGGGACATTTCTTCCTCATTATTTTCCTGGCTATTCTTATTTGCATTTCCATATGAACTTTAGAATCAACTTGTCCATTGGAAAAATTCTATTGTTATTTACCTGGAATCATGTTAAGTTTATAGACCAACCTCAGGAGAACCAATGATATGTTTATGGTGTGGAAACTTCTTAGCTAAGAACAGACGGCCTTTCTGTTTCTCCGAGTCCTTTGTTCTGTCCTGAGTTTTCCTACTATAAACAGTGCTTCAATGCATGTGTTATTTCTCATATGTGCAAGTATTTCCATGGGATAAATTCTTTGAATTGGAATTGCTAGTGATTTAAACAGTAATTTAAAGTTCTCTTTACATATCATATTGTCATTTTTTTGGTTAAGTTTATTTCTGGGAATTTTTAATTGTTGCCATTGTAAATAGGGTCGTTTCTTTCATTTTTCCTTCTAATTATTGCTTGGTTGTATACATGAAGATTATTGATTTCTATATATTAATATTATAGCTAGCCTTGTTACTGAGTTCTTTTTGTTTATAATAGTTTTTCATTTGGCTCTCTTAGTTTTGTCATGTGAACAATCTTATAATCTGCAAATAATTATAATTTTGTCTTCTCCCTTCCAATTTTTATTCCTCCAGTTTCTTTCTATGGGTTTATTGCATTGACTGGTACCCCAGAATGATGTTAAGTAATGGAAGATGGAAGGTCTTGACATCTTGTTTCTGACCTACATGGGAAAGTTCCTTGTATTTACTCATTCGGCTGGCCTTTGGGATGAGGGGGAGAGAGCAAGTTATTTCATTATCTTAAAGAAGCATACACATCTGTTTCTTTAATTAAGAGTTTATATCAGTAGCTGGTCATGGTGGCTAACACCTGTAATCCTAGCACAGGAGTGGGGAACCTTTTCATGTTGGAAGTCTGCATTAATTTAGCTGTAATCAAATAAGGCTGAATTCAAGACATTTCAATAGATATACTTAAAGATGTACATTATTTTGTAAAAATCTATTATACTATGTACTAACAATTTTTTAAATTGGCTGGGTGTGGTGGCGTGTGTCTGTAGTCCTAGCGATTCAGGAGGCTGCGACAGGAGGATCGCTTGAGCCCAGGAGCTCAAGGTCGCAGTGAGCTATGATAATGCCACTGCACTCCAGCCCGGGTGACAGAGCAAGACCCTGTCTCAAAAAAAAAAAAAAAGTTTATATCAATAATAAACATTGATGAAATACACTGCCTGGCTGTGTATTAGATTAAGGTTTTGATTAGGACCTCTGATTTGAAGTGAATCTTCATTGGCCAGTTTTGGTATGTTAAATATTCCAAGCATATAAAACTTATGATGCCTGTACTTCATGTCGCTACAGAACCAAGAGGATCCCTTGGAGTATTACCCACCGTGCCTCGCTTGCCTCCCCTGCCATCGGGTGACACACACGCACATGCCCAGGGAGAAGGATATCGTCACAGAGGAGCAAAGAAATGGCTGAATGATGGTCTATTAGTTTTTGATTTCTGCTGTAACAGATTACCACAACTTAGTGGCTTAAAACACAAAAATTTATGATCTTACGGTAATTCTGAAATGGGTCTCACTGAGCTAAAATCCAGGCTGTGTTTCTTTCTGGAGGCTTCCACCTTCCATTATTAGATGCTGTCCCTGTTTTTTTTTTTTTTGGCTCATGGCACCTTCCTCCATCTTCAAAACCAGCAACACAGCATCTTTCTGACCGTGCTTCTGTCGGAAGGTTGATTTCTCTGACTCTCTTCTGCCACTTTTAAGGACCTGCTGTAACCCCACAGGGCTCCCCTCCACATAAGGGTCAGCTGATTAGCACCCTACCTCCACCCGCAGCCTTACCCCCCCATTGCATGTACCCTAGCATGTTCAGGGGTCCCAGGGATTAGGATAAGAACATCTTTGGGGCCATTTTTCTGCAGCAAACCTGAAGGAACAAGATGAAGAGGAAAGGAGGTGGCCAACATCTGGGGATGGCCCAGGCCTGGAGCACTGTGGACACCAGAGAGCCACACGTGGCCAAGCCAATGCCTTAGACCCTCCACTGAATTTTGAGGGAGCCCTGCATGCCCTGAGCTGAGGGAGTGGTGACAGCTGTGTTTCCCATCAATGTAGAGCTGGTGCCTGCTCTGGCCTTGAGACCTGGACTCTATCCGGACTTCCATATATGGGTACCCCTTGTCTAATGGCCCAGGACACTTGTCAGCACCCCTAAACAGAGGATAGTACCCTTAGTGACCAGGGGCAGTGGAGGCAATGGTGCTGAAGAAAAACCCCAACATCAGTTTGGTGAAGATCATTTCTAGGGCGCTAATAGCAACAGTGTGTGTAATCCTTACTTTCCAGTAGTTTTTTAAGAGAGAAGGGTAGAATGCAATAACATGTCAAATAATTGCATGATCACTAATGAGCTAAGGTGACATTCTGGCTGAATTAATTGGTGGTGGTTCAGAGTTGCTGGTATGAGCTCTAGGTATGATCAAAAGGCCACCTCAGGCCTGAGAAGGGGGTTGAGGAGTCTCTGTACAGCGCGAGAGAGTTTGGTGCTAAACAAAAGGCACACACGGAAGTTCAGGGCCTGGCCCCAGACGCCTGGTGGAGTCGCTGGGTCTCAGTGATCCTGGAAGGAAGGTGGTGAGGCAAGACCTTTTGGCAATTAGGGCACATGTAGTCAGGCAGCATGAAGGGACAAGCTGGCTTCAGTCAGCCTCCCAAGGCGGCCACTGTGGTGGAGTGCTTGAAAATAGAGTGTGTAACAGTGAAGCCTAAGAAAGTTCAGGACCAAGCACTGTCATAGCAAACTCTAAGGGGTGGTTCGTGGTCTTGTGGCATCCAAACTTGACTGCATTTAATATTGCTTGACAGGAATGGACTGCTGGCCAGGGTTGATCTTTTTTTGCTACTTGGAGAGTTTTATTGTGATTGTTTTTGTGGAAAAGACTGTTTACAGTGATACTTTGTACCTACACTTCTTTTTTTTATCTCGATATCTCTGTCACTTCTGAGACAGTCTGGTGACAGTGTGCTGTAAGCACTTCATTGCTTGTCTTCTAGACTTCTTTCCTTTTATCTCACTGATTTGGCAGTGGGAGAGGGGAGTCCCTGGGTTATACATGGAAAGACACAATAATAGTCAACATGTTGTCAGACTTGATTATCTTGGATTGTTCGGTTTGCCTTTGATCTCTGTTTTATTAATTGTTAATTTAAATTTGAGGGTACGTGTAATACCTCAGTAAATGCAGAGGTAAGGAAAACCTTACTATCTTTTCCTTTGGACTGTCAGAACACTGTCAGAACACAAAAAGGAATGAATCATAGCTTCTTGGGCTACGTTTAAGAGTGTGATGTATCAGAATGATAAAAGAGCCTGGTTTGCATCAGGGGCTCAGAGTCCTTGCTTTGTGGGCGTTGGCTTCCCCTGGTGCTCTGGTGTTTCCTGCACGGTGACGCAGAGGCTCAATGTAGGATATGCTGCCTTTCTCAATTACAAAAGCCAAATCAAATACTACCAGCTTGTTATATGTGTGTTGAGCTTCAGGATTCACAAAGCACCATTATAATCTAATATCTCATAGAACCTTTCAAGTGGAGGAAACTCCCCGGTGCTCCTGGGGAGTATTAATCCATATTAATATGTATGTGGTATATATGCATACATCTCTGTAGCATTTGCATGATGATTTATAATTTACAAAACGCTCTTACAAATGTATCCACTCAAGGAGAGGAAACTACTTAGTGCCCCTGCTCCCTTGGGTATAAATAAATATTAAATTGGGCTTAATGGCACCGGGATTGCTTCCTCTGTTAAATTAGATCCTTTACTTAAAGTTGGACACCAGCAGACTTGCAGCTTCGCTGCAGGGACTGGGGACCACTGATCTGTATCGGGAAGGATGGCGTTATTCTGCTAGTGTAAGCCACCTGATCAGCTCTTTCCTAGTTTTCTTTTGATGAGCTTGTGATTTCTTGCAGCTGCGAGAATGGAACTTAACACAATAGCTCTTTAGTAAGCCGTCATTGCTCTGCCTGGATTTTCTGCCCAGATTTCTTATTCTTCTTTTTTCCTTTTTCAAGCCACAGGTTAATAGCCATTCACTTCAGATACCAGTGAGTGCTCGGTGAGTCTGCAGGCCTGGTGCAGGGATGTGCCCACCATGGGATCCGTTACACTTGGAATTCAATTATATTTTGGGAACTCAGTTTTCCTGAGGGGTAAGTTATGTCTTCTCTCAGCATTTCTTTTCTATGTCACCATGGTTCTGTAGACATTGACAGCACCATCCGATGCCAGGTCTCGTTCCTCAGCCCCCTCCTGACACCTGCTCTACATTCTGAGGCCAAGTCAATCTTCATATCATTGAATCGGTGATAACAGTCTTTAAGCAACAAAGTGAGAACTGTTTCAAATATATATCTTTCAAAGTCTTACATCATCTGTTCTACTTTTGAAAGAACTGACTAATTTTAAGGAAATCTGATGCCCAATCTCAAAAAACACCTTAAACTATACTTGTCTCCCAATATCTGCTCTTGCCGTCTCTCTTTTAGAAATAGAGCTATGTGAGTTTCAGTTAGGCACCTGGCCTCTAGCTCCAAACCATGATTCCCAGACTCCCTTGCAGCTATAAATGGCCACATGACTAAATTTGGGCTAATGGGATGTAAGTGGACATAATTTGTGTAACTTCCAGGTTTCCACTTAAAGATGTTTATTCTGGCTTCTCTCTTTCCTCTTCCCACCACCTGGGGAAAGGCAAAGTCTGGAGCAACCTTGCAAGCCCTGTGCTGAGGGTGATGGAGCTGCCACACACCCCCATGTTTGTCCCAGACCAGCACGGTCTGTTCTTGAACTAAGATAGCAGGTGATTAAAATGTTAAAAATGTGCACCCTTTATTGTTAGAGAATGCAACAGATTTCAGTGAAAGCTATGTAAAGGTAGGGTTATAATGACATGTGATTACAACTGGTCCCTTGCCTTCATTCTTGCCTTTCTCCAAATGCTGTCAGAGAGAGGCTATTCTCCTGCTTAAAATCTTCTCCTGGCTCCCCAGGCACCTAAAATACCAAACTCTTAGCACAAGATATAGGCTATATCAGGACTTGTTTTGGCTGAAAACAGCGTAATTCTTGACTAAAAATAATTTAAATATTAAGGCTTCGGTCATCTCCTCTCATAATAAAAAATCTGGAGGGAGGTGTTTCCAGGGTTGGTTTAGCAGCTCAATGATGTCAGGAGACTGGTGTACCCTTGCTTCAGTTCTCTTGGATTTTTCCCCATGTTTATAAGATGGCTGCCGCAGCTCCGGGCCTCACATCCTCTCACCTATCCAAAGACAGGAAGGGAAAAGGAGCTCTTCCTTTTCTTTTTATCAGGGAGGAAAATCTTTCCCAGAATCCCCTGGCAGACTTTCCTTAGGACCCTTTGGCCATGGCTGTGGCCATGGCTGTGCCCTGGCTGCTAGCTGGCTGGGTGTTCTGTGGAAGGAAAACCTTGCCTGCCATCCACAGAGAGCAGGCACAGCCATGGGACAGGCAGCCAAGTGCATGCCCCAGGAGCCTCAGGTACTTCCTCAGGTACTGCAAGCTGAGCATAAAAAATTCATCTCGTGTGACCATAAGGCCCATTACTTATGGTAACATTTCTTTTTTTGTTATTGTTATGATTTATTGGCCAGGGCATAACTGCCCAAAACAATGGATAGTACAGATTTTGATAAATAATGAAAAAAAACCCAATTTGATTTTGTTGGAAATGTCTTTCTTAATGCTGTTAAGACATGTCCATTGGAAGGATATTATTTATTGCTGCAATGGCATAGAGTTAGCGTCTATTGAATTCTGATTTTCATGTTTGTGGATTTCAGTGTTGAGCACCTTTGCTTACTAAAATAAGTTGATAGGAGTGGAAGGTGTTTTATAATAGCAAGTTCGATCAGTTCTTTGGACCTCTTCTGAGTTGTGTGCTAAAATGCACATGGTGATCTGTAATAAAAATTAAATATAAGGTTTGGGATAGGGGGGAGCCAGGCCTTTCCCTTGTAAGGTGGCAGAAAGCAATTGGGAATGGGGAGGTGGGGAAGGGGACCCTCCTAGCATCTCCACCAAAGGGTGCTCAGCAGATCCGTGGTAGGAAGATGGCAGAGGAGAGCTGAGAGCCATACACGGATTCCCTCAAAACCATCCATGTCCAGCATTTTCCCCTTAGAAAGTCTTTGGGGATCCCCAGAGATATATGGACCCCACTCTAAAGACCACTGGTTGTGAGGATCAAATGAGGTAACATGTAGGAAAGCCTTTTGTGTGTTCTTAAGAGTGTTACAAGTGTCATTGATAATGATATATTCCCTATGGCATCTTTTCTGTTTTTTCAAAGTCATGGCTACAGCCCACAGAGTAACAAAAGACTCTAAAAACTTCGTGTTCTCCTGGGCAAGCCAGCCCCCCACTGGCCTTGTCATTCCCCACTGCCCCCAATGTCCAAGGCTGCTGGAGGAAGGGAGTGAGAGGCCACCCTTTGGGGACAGTGCTGGACAGGGGTGAGGACAGTGGGTAGAGGCAGAGGCAGGTTCATGGGAGAGAGTGTTGTCCTGTCCCCTCGTCCCCTGGCTGGATGTCTGCTCCTCCATGGCATTTACTGCTCATCTCTGGTCTATGTGAACAGAGGGCTCTTACTGCCCACTCAAGGTCCCCATTCTAGGGTGTATAGAAAATGTACCTGCCCAGGTGCCCAGGCTCAGGAGACAAAACTGGGCTCTTTGGCTTGCCAGGCTGCAGAGTGAGACAAAGAGGCTCCTCTGATGGTGCAGAGTCACCATCTAGGGGTGGCCAGGCCACAGGGTCACTATCAGTGGTTGGGGGAGCTGCCCGGGGTTGTGGTCCCAGCAAGCAAAGCTTGGGACTGCAGGTTACATTGGTGATAATCACCAGTAAAAGGGGAAGAGTGACCTCTGTCCCACTCCTGTGTACTTGCTCAATTTGGAGGTGTCCATGGACCTTTTATTCTCTGCCCTACTCTAACACCAGAAGAGCAGGCCAGGGGAGGGGACGTCCCTCCATGGCCTCTGCATGGTGCTCTTTCTGCTGTGATCAGCTTGCAGGAGCTGCCTGTGCCCATCTCTTCCCAGCTCCGGGTTGCGTGACGTCCCCTTGATAGCTGGAAACCCACCATGGTGGGAAGACTTAACCACAAGAATAAACAAGATCTACAAACTGGTGCTTCCCCTTCCACCCCCAGGTAGAGACAGATGTTCGGACCTCTCCGTCTACCAGCACACCACTGACCCCAAGTGCCGGAGCCAGAGCCTAGCACGGGGTGCGGGAGACTGAGAGTCAAACAGGGCTCAGACTTAACAACAGACGAGACGAATGCTCAGTAACTAACATGAGACCATCTTAATAACAGAAAATGGTTGAAAAGCTATTAAATGGGACTGAAATGTCCTTAAGGGAGCCTGTTACCCAGCAGAAAAGTTGAATTTGGTAAAGCATAATGGTATATTAGAAAGAGAATCTGTTTCATGTCTATATTTCATAAATTGAGCCTCCTCAATCAAATTGCATAGCTCAACAACACTAAAAATGTCAAAAAGGGCCCGTTTTAATAAGAGCTACAGCTGTTGGATACACTGTGAAGTATTGGGGGGGTTCAGAGAATTGCTCCCCAACATGATCCAGTTGGCCTTGAACCTTTCCTTCCCTTGGATTTGAGCCACTGGGGCCTCTTGACCACTGAGCAGCACTGACGGGTTGGAGGCCTGGGCTTGTCTCCTGGCTCGCTGGCTCTGGGGGTCTGGGGGTGTGGGGGTGGTGTGTTGGGGGCTCTCCTCACTTCCTGGATGGGAGGGCAGGATCAACACCTGGTGTTGACGGCGCTCACTCCTCTGGGGGACAGGAGGGCTCCCGCCTTGGCCGAGTTGGATCTGGCTCCCGAAACAGATTCTATGGAAGTGTCAGGATCACCCTCCCTCTGGTACTGAGGTCCTTTTTAGGGATGAGCAGCTGTGCAGAGAATTAGTTCTTTTGCAGAACAAAATCCTTCAAGGAGACTAATTGTTTTTATAATAGGACTTTCACAGGAAGGAAAAAAAAAACAAACCCTCTCTCATGAAAGCAAATGGATTCTCTGCTCAGAATGCACATCTTCTGCCCAGCAGGTACTAAAATGCAGATGGTGTTTTTACATTCCCAACTGGGGATTTAATGAGGAAGGAAGGGGCCGGCTCTCAAACACTGGCAACACATTTTTCTCTTTTCTTTGAGATTCACTTGGGGGTGGGTGGGCATATATTTTAAATAAAAGGTAAAAGATTCAAGATTCAGATGGAATTTAAGTCAAGAATTAAAAAAAGGTGGGGGGACCTGCATAGTTGTTCCTAAGCTGACAACATTTTAACAACCAAGCCTGTTGCCCACAAGGTGCTAATTCCAAGTGCTTTCAGGAACATCGAGGTTTCCGTACCAGTTAGGACTAAGCGTGGCTGAAAACAGAAATCAGACCACAGCAGCGTAACCAAAAAGGGACCTGCTTTTCACATGTAACAGAAAGTCTGGTGTGGGCCGTTCAGAGATGGTGGAGCCACTCAAGGTAGCCACTGTGGACCCAGGTCTCCTCTGGCATCCAGATCCTGCTTCCTTAGCTAGGAGAGCCCCTGCCCGGGGTGGCAGGATGGCTTCTCCTCTGGGAATGGCCCCCCAGTTGCAGGCAGGAAGCAGGGCAAGAGGCAAGGTGCGCAAACGATGGGCCACGACCCAGCAATCACACTCCTTGTGTTCACCCAAATGAGCTGAAGACTTATGTCCACACAAAAACCTGTACACAGATATTTACAGCAGCTTCATTCATAGCTGCCAAACCTCGGAAGCAACTGAGATGTCCGTCAGTAGGTGAATGGATAAATAAATTATGGTACCTCCAGACTCTGGAATATTATTCTGTGCTAAAAAGAAACGGAATGCTAAGCCATGAAAAGATGAAGGAAATGTAAATATTACTAAGTAAAAGAAAAGCCAACCTGAAAAGGCTATGATTCCAATTATGTGATATTTTGGAAAAGGCAAACAGTGGAGACAGCAGCAAGATCAGCAGTTGCCAGGGGTGTGGGAGAGAGGGATGAGCAGGAGCCCAGAGCGTTCTGAGGGCAGGAAGCCGTTCTGTATGATACTACAGTGGGGGACACGTGCCGTCACTCATCAGTCAACACCCACAGAGCATCCAACACCAAGATGGAACCCTAATGTGAACTATGGACTGTGGCTGATAATGATGTGTCAGTACAGGTTCATTAACTGTGACAAATGTACCACCCAGGGGAGATACTGATGGCCGGGGAGGCTGTGCATGTGTGGGGAGGGGGTACACGGGAAGCTCTAAACCTTCTGCTCAATTTTCCTGTGAACCTAAAACTGCTCTAAAAAATAAAATAGTTTTTAAAAAAGTGAGTGGCCGGTTGAGTCTGCCCCTTTTCATCCACAAACGACTAGCTTCCCTAGAATCCCTCCCAGCTGACTTTTGCTTATATCCCGACAGCCAAAACTGGGTCACATGACCACCTGAGCTGCAAGGGAGTGACTGTTTTTAAATAGTACATTGCTGTCCCCATCCCACCAAACTTCCCAGTATCTCTGGGAAGGTAGCAGATAAGCATCGTTGGTCACTTAGACCTCAGGATGAGTAAATTTGTCGTTGGTCACTTAGACCTCAGGATGAGTAAATTTGCCACATATTTTCAGAGATCAGTTTTCCTCCTGGTTCAGTTGCCCAGAAGTCCCCCCACCTGGAGTCTGGGACCCTTGAGCCTCTCTCTGTGGCTGCAGGGGATGCTGCTTCCTGGTCAAATGCAAAGCCAAGTCCAGTGTCACTGGGCCCTAGGCAGGCACAACATGCCAGCTCACACCATGCCCTGGGGGAGGACATTTGTTATGAATGTGGCTACCTCGATCCCTCAGTAACCCCTTCCCACAGTATTTATCCTACTTCCCCAAGGGAGACGGCAGAATTCGTTTCCTCAGCCTTCCCTGGAAGCCAGGACATGGGCACGTGACAAAGGCACCAACAAAGAGATGCTGCTACATCAGAGCAATGGAAGATGGCATCTTGTGGATTCCATTTTCTTTTCTGGGCTGCAAGGTTGTCTCGGAGTAGCAGCCACAGAGAGCAGGGGTCTGGGCACAGCTCCTGGCTGCAGAGCCCCAAGCTGACCCTTTGCCCCTTCCAGAGAGTCCAAGAGCTGACTACTTTCTTCTACAAATCTTTGCTGCTTCAACAGCCAGAGTGGGTCCTGTTGTTTGTAATTCACACCTACCTGGCACAATCTTACAAGCTTACCTCCTTAGGCCACTGTCTAAAATGCAGGCCCCTTTGGACATTTGTCCTCTTCCACGCTCTCATGGTCACAATGCTCTGTGCGTTCTCTCCTTGTCCCATTGTTATGGAACTGAACTCGGGTTTGCTCACCCAGCCTGCAGAAAAAGTCAAACAGTGACACTGGGATTTGCAGCAAAAGAAAGGGAGACATTTATTGCATGGCACCAAGCAAGGAGCAGGGGCCACTAACACTTAAGACTTGAACTCCCCAATGGCTTACAAGCAAGAGTTTTTAAAGGCAAGGGTACATATCAGGAAAGCAGAAGTTGTAGGCAAAATCATAAATCAATACATGGAGGTTACACATTGGTTTGGTCCAAAAAGGCAGGAGATCTGGAAGGGAGGCTTATAGGTCACAGGTGGATTCAGAGATTCTTTGATTTGCAATTGGTTCAGGAAGCAAGACTTTGACTAAAACCTTGGGGTCAGCAGAAAGGAAGGTTAAGGTTTGGCCTGTGGGCGTGACTCTCCCCGGGCCCCTCAGGAAGAAATTTAGACCAAAGAACGATGATCAGAGTTCAGTCCTCAGTTCCCCCTTATCCGAGGTCTACGTGACAGCAGTCACGGCATTTTCGATCTGGTGGGGGTCTGGGTTTCTGAAAACAGCTCAATAACATATGTTAAGATGATATATTTTAGTTTCTATAGGGAAACAAAACACCCTGTGACTCCGACTTGCTTGGGAGGCTGCTGTTAAGTTACTGTCTTCATGCTTGCTGGGTTGCCCGTTTCCTTCTCAAGGCTAGCTGGGTGCCTGGAATTTCCCTTGAAGGGACTCAAGATTTTTTTTCTTTATTTACATGCTTTGGGGGGGCGGTGGCAGGCCCCTGAGAGGGGTCCCTGCTCCATCTCACCATGGCCTCCTTCCCCCCGCCCACACGGATCCCTAGAGAAACCCCACTCTCTGGTCAGGAAGTTCTTGTACCTTCAGCCCTCTACCATCTGACCAGAGTGGAATCCTAGACCCCACTCTGCCCCATGCGGATGTGATCATTCTTCTCTGCCCAGTGCACCTGGAGGCCAGGCTGGGGAGGGTTGTGACCTCCACCCATGTCTCCTCTGCCTTGTGGATGGCTTGTGTCTTTCAGGGTCAAAGCATCTAGTCCTATCTTTTTATCATCACATCTTGATGTCTAGGCTCACCAAGATGGCCCTTGACTCTGAACTCCTGGCCCCTCTATTCTCTGACTGCTTTTGTGGCCCTTACATGGGCTGCCTTGGCGGTTGACCAGTTACTTTTTATCCTCAGATTCCACACCTCCAAGGACCAGAGCTTGGACCATGTTTCCTCATAGTTGAGATCCTTGAGTCTAGTGCCATGTTTCATGCATAGTAGGTCCTCAGGAAATGCTTGATGATAGTGGAACTAAATCTTTCTGTTTACCTTCTTTTTTTCCCCACAGATTCCATGAGTCTCACCTTCTCCAGAAAAGGCACTCCAAACTATATCTCCCAGAATCCCTTGCACCAAGGTACAGCCATGTGATTTAATGGGAAGCATTTGCCCAGGACATGCATGGAAAGTGAGCAATCGCAGCGGGGCAGGGTACACATGGTGGCAGAGGCTTCTGGCATTTCCAGGGGGGGTTTAGTGCAGAATCTGATGCCTAGTCCCAGGCATGATCAGGACTGTGGTGGGTCAGAGCAGCAGTGGCATTTCTGCTATAAACATCCCAAAGAACAGTTTGGTTTCGCTCCTGGCTGCCTGATTCCTGGTGGTGTGGCCTTCAGGCCTGGGTTTCTGCCCCTTCAGAGACTCTGGGATCGGTCTGGCATCCTTCCACAAATTTCTTTCTACATACAATTAGAAGACGGGATTCTGTTGTTTACAGCAAAAAACGACTTCAAACCAAATGGTGGGCAGACAGGACTACACGGTGATTTAGAGCAAGATCTTTGCAATCTGACAGATCTGAGTTTGAAACTTGACACAGCTAGTAATTAGATGGAATGCCATTGGACTGCGTATTCAGTCTCACCAAGTCTCCCTTCTGTCATGGATAAAATAAATATCCTAAAATCAATCACACTGGGTTATTCTGAGGATTAAAAAGAGAATGTTTGTAAAGCATTTAGCACAATGCCTCCCATATAGTTGACACTCAGTGAATGAAAGGGTAGTTATTACAGCGAGGTGTGCATGTATTCCCTCCTTTAACCTATTACATTATTTTAGAATTTTTCTGCCATAAACATACAAGACGAAGGGTTGGACATGGCTGGAGGTAAAAGCTCTTCCTTCTGTCTCCTATAGAGGTGGTTTTTCCAACTTTCCTGTTCCATAGGACATTTGGAATCCTCTGTAAGCCAACAGTTAGGATTAAACGCTGTCTCTCCCAAATGTGGGATGGTCTTTCCACACCGGACATTGGCTTTGACACTGGCTCTAATTAGGCTAATGCCATAGTAGCCCTGAAGATAGTAATTGGGATGGATCAGGAACAGAATACAAACATTAGTGTCAGGCATGACTTCACCAAGGCTTTTGCAAATATATTGTTTTATTCCATTTAATATAAAAACAGCTTCCATTAACTCATATGTCTGTGTTCCTTCATCACACACTTTTCCTCAGCGTTTAAATCTTTCCTCCTGGCCTCCCTCACCATTTGGTGCAAATATCCTCTTGGGTTATTTCTGGTTCAGCCGTTTAGAACGTGCTGGTTTCTGGTGCCTTGCTAGAGATACGTGGCAGGGAGCGCGTTGCCAAATGCATGGGAGACATTTGCAATTCAGCAGGACTCTCTTAACTATGGTGCCATCTTTACGCTGTCTAGAGAAACGATACGATGCAGGACGGAATCGCAGACAGGGTAATTAAATGAGCAGACGAAAATCCAGACAGGCAGGGCGGTTGCTTTGAAGACGCGATGTTGGGGATACAAAATCAAATACATTCCCAAACTGATTGTACTTAGGCGAGGAAAAGCTGGACAAACTGATGACTTGAGGGAACTCTGTGACGAGTGCTGACCTGCACAAATGGCCTTCATTGAAGGGTGGACTCCACGTGTGGGACCAGGAGCTCCTTTGTCTGTGTGTTCCAGACCCCTCATCCTGGTGGGCTGTGTGTGTTCTGACCACAGCTGGACTCAGCGTCTTCCTTTCCTCCCGCCACTCTGCTCCCCGCTCCCCCAACTCCAGATGAATGCTGCAACTTGCCAAATGCAGCAAGTTAATACTCACTTTGTTTTGAGAATTTTTGACATCCAGCGACCTAGTTAGAAATGTCACAGATCTGACTTTGATAAACTGTCTGATCTTGGCTGCGTTGCTACTCCTTTCTGTGTCCAATTATCCTTATTTGTGACAAGAGTTTTAAAATACCCGTCCTCATGTCCCACGTGGGGTGCTGTAGAGATATAAATCCTTCTTCCTTTAAACCAAAGCAGGCTCTTCCCCCCACACAATGTAAAATAACTTGAAGCACCACAGCCAGCAAGGGAGACCAGGCTGAACCCTAAGTCACATTGCTGGTGGGACACAGCAGAGGAACATAGCTTTAGGCAGAAATATCGGGAGGATGTGACAGCCTCTCAGAAATATAATAACATTGCTATGTGAATTTTTTAATATACAATACTTGTATGTAATTGCTATACTGTGCATTTTTGAGGCAATTTGAAACTGATATATGATTGTTGGTGGACTTTGTTGTAAATTCAAAAAGAAGGTTGTCAAATTTTATTTTCTTTAACCTATTGTTTTCAGAGTGTCTATTTTGAATTAAAATCTGTTACATTACTGCAAAAAGAAAATAAATAAACCAAAGCAGGTACAAAGTGCTTTAATGGTGCTGAAGGCACAGTGTTGAGTGAAGCCCTCCAGAGATGCTGCGGAACCCGCCCAGCCTCACCCCTGCTCTCTGGGGATCACAGCGGTGAGGAGGGGCAGACAGGGCTGAGATTTTTTGATTCCCACGTCGGAACTTTCTATTTCTTCCATCTTCCTTGCTGTCCTTTTTACCTCTCTGCTTATTTCTCTCTCCTCTTTCTTTCTGCTGCAATCATCAAACTGGGGGTAGAATTCAGCTCTGGACTGGGAATGAAGGCAAGGGAGAGACTCATTCCCATTTTTTTCTTTCTCTCACCCCAAACTAGAAAGGTGAGGGGCCCCCCAGAAGCCCCTTGCCCAGGCCCCCCCACTCCCAGTTGCAGAGGGAAGAAGCCAAGCTGGTATCCCTGTTAAATCACCAATGTGACAAGGACACTTCCAATGGGACTGTGCAGCCCTGAGTGCGCTGACTGACCATAGCAGGCCTGAAATGTTGTACCTTTGACTTTCGTACTGGCAGATCTTCCCTGTGTCAGACCCGGGTCCCCCTGCCTGCCCTTCACAGGCGGAGTTCAGACCCCCAAAGCTGTCACGCCCCTGCCTCCATCTGCGACAAGCAGGACTTTCCCATTTAAAAGAAGGCAATTTACAGTTTGCCAATGACCGTAGCCGAGTCAATAGGGATAGTTTTATTAGAATCTGCTTAAGACTTTTGAAACCTGAATTGTGTCCCGCACAATTCTGTGCTACCCTCTACCAGATTTTTACCACCAAACTCAAGTGCCGTCTCTGAGAAGAACAGGATTGTGACTTGTGCTTACAATTGAATATGTGAATAAATAACTAAAATGCATTGATATTTTATTAGCAGAATAATAAATTATCATAAAATAGGTTATACTGGATGTGCTGGCTTTATTATTCTCGTTTTGGGGGAGCTTGACTTAAGAATTGTTCCTGCTTGGAAGGACTTTCTCACAGCTTATTCTTAAAATTTTATGTCCCTTCAAAGCCCGGCTCAGTTGTTACCTGCCCTGGCAGGAGGGAGTCCCCACTCCTCTATAAAAATACAGTGCTCACGTTCCTTGTCACATACCTCGCTCTTGCTTCAAGATACCTGTGGGTTGTTTTACTTCACCTGCTGTATGGTGAACTCCTTGGGGAAAAGTTCATGTTATATATAGCGTCACATGTTCTGACGCAACTTAACAATACTCAGTGTCTTTACTTAAAAGAGAGAATGAATGAGTAAATGATGACAGTCTATTATTGGGTGGCTGTGTGATCTCGGGCAATTTCTTATCCTCTCTCTGCCTATTTCTTTGTGTGTAAAGTGGTGATAACTACAACCTCCTACATTTAGGATGGAATGAGATCATATATATAAAGTGCTTAGCAAAAGGCTTGGCACACCAAGCTCTCGATAAATGTTGGCTGTTTATTTTATCATTATTAACGTGGAGAGTCTTTTTCAGTAGGTGCATTGAGGTAGGGTGGTTTCTCTGCTGACCAAGGGCACAGCAGTGAATGAAGGATAGATACGAGGAACAGTAGCCCATAAAAAGCAAAGTAAGAGCAATAAAACTAGAGTAATTTCAACTGGCAAAATGATGCTGCAAGTTCTATACACAATAAAGGGCAGTTTCCAGAAGGGCCCCCTGTACTCTCCAGCATACATTCAGCACATAAAAGCACAGCTCAACCTCACCATAAATTTGATCTACAGCCAAGATAATTTCATCCACTATGAAGCGAATGCATGTGGTGCCGGTCTCCCTGTGACTTTGTGTGGCTTTGGGGGGTACCTTGGGTACTCTGCTCTTTTACAAGGACTTTCCGAGGAAGGTTAAATTGATGCCTATTTCTCTCTGCATTCATTTTCCCATGGCAAGCAGAGGCCTTTGCAATCACTCTGCGACCCTCAGGTCAACAGCCAAAGCAGGTTTGGTCGATACCCATTGATGATGGCAGAGAGGCAGAATCTCACCGGAGATTCTTGTTTTTCAAAAGAAGAGCTGGGTCTGGCATGTCTCCCCTCATGTTCACCAGCGTTTCCAGTATCACCAAAGCTACTTTGTGTCTCTCTCCTCCGACATCCTCAACTCTCACTCATTCTCCCAGACCGAGCACGAGCATTGGCTTGCTTCCTGGAGAAGCCTTCCCTAGATCCCCAGGTAGGGTTCGCTGTCTGCCCCGGGACAAGGCAGGTGGTTCCTACTTGTACTACTTTGACACTCGTTTTTGCAACCTGTTTTTCTCTGCATCATCTTACATGATCAAAGGCATTTTATATATTTAACACTTTATCTCGATTTATTTAGCTTAAAAGTCATATCAAGCTTTCCCTTTGTCATTAAACACTCTTCGAAGCATTATACTTGTCATGGTTCTATAATATTCCATTGCATGGGCAGATCATTTACGTTTCTTTCTTAACTGACTAATTCACTGCACATTCAGGTTGGTCCTCAGTGGTTTGCTACTGTAAACTGTACTGTGACAAACAGGTGCATAAGTCTTTACCTCTGTTTCAGATCACTTCCTTGGGATAGCGTCCCAGAAATTGAGTTATGAGACAGGAGCATTTTTAAGGCTACTGAGAGATCTATTGCCACATTTCTTTCCAAAAAGGTTGTACCAATTAATGCTAAAAGCCATGTGTAAACATAAATGGAGTTTTATCTTTAAAGCCTTTGCTAACATGAAAGGTGGCAATGACATCTCACTGTGCCTGGCTTTGCCTCTTGATTTCATTTAGTCTCCAGAACAACCCTTTGAAGAAGGCCTCATTCCTTAAAAATAGTATTAATCTTTTTTTAGTATTTTATTTTTGAATTGACAAATAATAATTATACTTATTCATGGGGTACATAGTGATGTTTCCATACATATACAGTATGGCGATTAGATCAGGGTAATTATCCATCATCTCAAACATTTATTGTTTCTTTGTATTGGGAACATTCGATATATTCCTTCAACTATTTGAAATTATATCTTATTAACTGTAGTCATCCTACAGTGCTGTAGAACGCTAGAACTTGTTCCTCCTATCTAGCTGTAATTTTGTATCTGTTAACAAATCTCTTCCTGTCCTCCCTTCCCCCTGCACCTCCCAGCCTCTAGTGTTTTCTGTTCTACTTTTTACTTCTATGAGATCACAAATAGTATTAATCTCAATGAATGAATTTTGCGGCACCCTCTTAGATTTTGCCCCATTCCCCAACTTTGCAAATGGGGAAACCAAGACTGAGAAATAAAGTAACTTGGTTAGGGTCACCCCAACTAGTGAGTGTCGGTGGTGGGATTTGAACTTGGGTATGTGTGACTCCAAAACCCCATTCCCTTCTACTAGGCTATCCTGGGACTTCACTCCTGGTGTTTGAACCTGAATGAGGAGAGAGAAGAAACCATTAACAGAATGGAGGAATCCTGGAGGAGGAGGGGCTGGTTCTTTTTTGTGGTTAAGTGTGTGTGGTGGCTTGTGTGGGTTGATCTGGGGGCACAGGAAAAGCCAAAATCATGGGTACGTAGCAGGAAGCCAAAATTTAGGTCTAGCACCAGAACGCGTGGGTAGATGTGTGAGAGAGGCCAGGCCCAGCATGCGGGCCAGGCAAGGAAGGGCAGCGCACACCAAGTGGAAAGCTCTGGTGTTTACTGAATTTGAGAACAAAGGCCAGGTTAGACCCAGAACAGAACGTGACCAGGCAGAGTTCCCTGGGAGAGTCACATGCGGTTGGGTCACAGTCTTGAGCCTGCTGCCAGGTGCCCGGGAGTGCTCATCTCCGTAGTTGTCACCGGTTCACGGTTCACTGTGCCCAGCAAGGGCAAAGCTGGGTGGAGGAAACGGGCCCCGGAAGCTCCTGGCAAGCGGTGGCAGCGCTGTGAGCTCTGAAACAGACCAAAGGAGCGAGCGGGTCGCCGAGGTCTGCAGAACCAGCTCAGGCGGTGAACACAGGCCCAGACAGCCGCTGAGTTTTACGGCCAAGGAGAATTCCAGAGCTCCTGGCGAGAGGTGATTTAGTTTGTACTGGGCACGGGAGGCTCATTTTGCAGGAAGTGGAACATAACTCTTGGAGTAGAAATAGGATGAGAAGTCTCTTGCTGCACAAGTCAGTTTCCTCTGTTTCGACAGGTTGCATGTTCAGTCTTCAGACCTCTGCCAAGGGCAAAGGCCCTGCAAGGAGATCCATTCTACTCATTAGTCTCGTGCCTCTGCCCTCATTAGCATCAGACACACCTTAAAAACCTGATAAGTAAGGAGGGATCCCAGGGAGGTGATGGACGGGGCTGGCCTTGGTTGAACTGGGGGCAGGGCCAGCTTCTGAGGGCGAAGTGACCTCATCACCCGCCCCTCGCTTCCCAAACTCTACAGATGCAGCCTCAAGAGCCCTGCAGGAGGCCAGGGCCCCGGGCTTTCTGCTGAGGGTGAAATTTCCACCTGGCCCCACAGTGCGGCTGGAGAAGGATGTCCAGGGAGGCTCACCCAAAGCACGAGGATGTGCCGCTCCTCCCGGTGTTGTCAATTCCATCCTCCAGGCAAGAAAGCCACAAACTTGGACCAAATTAGTAACACTACGGAGAAAATCCCCAACAAAAATCTGAAGAGAACGTGATTTTAGAAGTCTGTATAAGAAAAACTTGGTTTTCCCTGAGGAACTGCATCAAGGCAACTTAAATTACAACGAAATAAGACAATGTCTCTAGATTATTCAGTCACAAATGAGAACTGCAAAGTACTCATCTTTCCCTTTTTGCTTTGGCTTCCAGGAAATTCAATACAGCAGTTACATTTTTCTTTAAGGTTGACATATTTGTGGACTATTTTTTGGTCCTCGTTTTATATTTGCATTGTCTCATTTCACTGTAATTTAAATTGCCTCAATCTTTTGTAGATATTAACATACACAATTAAACGTGGATTCATAAATGAAGTGCCTCCCTCCTGTTCATCCAGGTGGCGTCTTCTTCAATGGAAAGGACAGTCGCTGACCCTCCTGGGCGCAGCGGCCAGCAGGTGGCACCAAAGCTTCCCCACAGCCACCTTTAGCCAGGCAATTTGGCCTGACAGCGCCTCTGTCCAGCCGGCCATTTCTTGGGCTATGCCACACACATTCGGAAAGGCTCCAATCCAAACTGCTCTGGGATTAGTTCTAGGAACTGGGCAAAGCTGACCTAAGGAAGCCAAAGTGGCTTCTTTCAGATGCTCAGCTGATAAGATCAATACTTCAGATGTTTCAAATGGGTGGGACCACGTCCAGCTGGACCGAGTAGTCTGGGCTGCGAAGCAGTTCCAGTTTTCCACGCTGCCCCAGACAACCGGAGGTGAGACCGTGTCACAGATTGCTCAGGGAGGGTGTCACAGGGACATGGGAGGGGCCTTTTCACCTTCACCAAATGTGGCTTCTGTCTGAAATGAATACCTCACTCCTAATAGTGGGCGCGTCACTAGAGCCCAGTTATCACCACCTCTAACACAGAAATTGTTAAAAAGACCCAGGTGTGCCAACATCACCATTCATGTTTGCCGTCATTATTCATTCAGAGAAATTGTATCATTTAAAGCTGTTTTGCAAATAGACTTCTATGCCCAAGAATAGAAAAAAGCCTTCAGTAAAAGTTGAAAGAACGTACTTATTAATATTATCTTTAAATTCAGGTTCTTAACCCCTTGGTGAATCCATTTGTTATGATAATTGAGAAAAAGTGTTTCCATTGAGAATCTACTTTATGCATATTATTTTCTCAAGCCTCTGTAGTACCTGATCAATTGTATTTCCAGAGAATTGAAGACAAGTGTAACCCTACAAATGATGAGGCGGCATTAATGTTCAGACTGGGCACCTGGGGCAGGTGGCCTGGGCAGGGCAGGAGAAGGTATTCGGTGATTCCTACTGCTCTCCTGAAATTCGGACCCAGGGATCTCTGCCGGACCTGCTCATTGATATTGTCTGGAGGGTGTGGAGAGGGAGAAGCTTTCCAGTTGGTTTTATTTGCCCCTAAAAGTCTCTTGCAGTAATTCTGAGTCCATTCAGGTGCCTCTTAGCCGATGGATCGGAGAATTCATTCACTGCAGAAAGTAGGAAGATACCTGCATTGCTCCTGATTTACTTGGGGTTGAAGAGGGTTGGAGCTTAAGGGTTGTCCCAACCCAAGTAAACATCTGGTCTCACCCGGGAATGCACTGGATGGTGCAGTTCAACACACTCCGCTGTGACTGTCCCCTTGCCTTTGGGGACAGGGGCTCAAGGAGCAGCCAATACAAAAACCCAATTTGTTTGAACACACCCCCAACTGTCACAAAAATCTCTGCGGTTGGCTCACTGTGCGCCCCCATCAGTCCCTCTCATGCTTGTTTTAACCAATCGAGGTGACCCAAGATGATTTCTATAGAACTTGATATGACAGTTGGGGACAGATGGAGAAACATTTGCTTTTTAAAGCAGACACTTGATAGTGTTCAGTGCAGGCCAAGGTGGGCCGGTGAGCAGGAATTTGGGGGGGGGTTCTTACTTGGAACAGAGGCAAATAAGGGATGGGATATAACTAGACCAGGGCACTTACTAACACAGCCCTGGGAAACGCTAACGGGAAGGCAAGACCCGGGACTCCGTTAAGTGACCAAAACTAGAGCTCAAATCGATTTCTTACATCACAGAGCCTAATCTAGGAGAGAAATAATTTATGAGATGACCTCAGTAGGTTTGTGATTGGAAAGTTTATGAGCACGGCAGTGTGCCAGCCTCTGTCACAGGATGGTACTCCAGCAGGGTCAGGACCCACTGGGGAGTGCGAGGAGCCGGCCTGGATGGGGAGCGAGTGGCGGGCCAGGCATGGAAGGGAAGGCCTTGGTACATGCCCTCCTGTGACTCCTCCTCCAGGGAGTGACGGCACAGGAGCACCGGACTGTGGTCTGCAGTGGGCTTCCCTGCCCTTCTCCCGTCATTTGATAGCGTCATTTTGCATTTCTTGCTTTCCAGTGGCATCTCTGATATCCTGGGGGGGGTGTCACTCAGTTTGGTGGACTGGGCTGTGATGAGGGTGAGTCACTGAGATAGGGCAGGACCAGGGCCCATGGGAGCTGGGCGCTACAGCAATCCCGGGGGCACCCGCGTACACTGAAATAAGGGCGGTGATTCAGGATGAAGCCAGAGGGAGCCATACCTTGGCCGTCGGTCCACTCGTTTGTGCCTCATTGACTTTTGCTACCGCTGGGCTTGCGCCCTGTGCACTGGAGGTTGCGTCCTCACCTCTGAATTATTTTCTCCTTCTCTCTAACGTCAGCATCTTGCTTTTCATCATCAGCTATTGACTCTGAGTCACATTTATGGGCAGGAGGTGGCGTGCTAGTGGCTTTCTAGAAATCAGCTCTGCAGAAAGAAGCCCCTTGCTGCTCTGGGACCTGTAGTTCTGTCGTCATTGGTTTGATCCATGGATCCCATTTTCTTGGCATGACACACCACAGGAGCAGTGGGCTGCAGACTTAGATTTTGTGTTGTTGACTGTGGCTGGGATCTTGAATCAGCCTCGGGCAGCAGTCTAGCCCAGGGGCTGGCAAACTATGACCCCTGGGCCAATGCTGGCCCACCAGCTGTTCATGTAAATAAAGTTTTATTGGAACTCAGCCACTCCCACTCATTTACATTTTACCAACAGCTGCTCTCATGCTGCAATGGCAGAGTTGAGTAGCTGCAACAAAGACTGTATGACTGGCAAAGCCTAAAATATTTCTCTAGCCTTTTCCAGAAAGAGTTTGTTTACTCCTGGTCCAGAATTAGAAGAGACTATATTTTTAATTATTTAAATTGAAGCAAATATTACAAATCTTTTTTTTTTTTTTTTGAGACAGTCTTGCTCTGTTGCTGAGGCTAGAATGCCATGGTGGCAGCCTAGTTCACAGCAACCTTAAATTCCTGGGCTCAAGCAATCCTCCTGCCTCAGCCTCCTGAGTAGCAGGGACTATAGGAACATGCCACCACGCCTGGCTAATTTTTTTTTTTCTTTCTATTTTTTAGTGAATACAGGGTCTTGCTCTTGCTCAGGCTGGTCTCGAACCCTTGACCTCAAGCAATCCTCCTGCCTTGGCCTCTCAGAGTGCTAGGATTACAGACATGAGCCACCATGCCTGGCCCTGAATATTACAATTCTGAGTCCTGGGCGGGAAGTCTAGGATGTGTGGGGCAGGACTTAAGGCTCTCGTTACAAGGATGGCAAAGACTTGAGGCTTTAGATTAAGGCTGCTGATTGGTAACAGCTGCCTGGAGGGCCGTTGTTGGAAAGGATTCTAAGGCTGGGCTGGTGTGGGCACCTCCAGAGAGATGAACAGTGTGCCATGATTAATTTAGGCAAAGAGCACCAGACTGGGAATGAGCGAGGCAAACCCGTGCTCTTCTTCCCCAAAGATAAACAGTATCTGGGGACAGCTTGACATGGCCCCCCATGCCAGCACTTGGCACTGCCGAGGTTGGAGTTGTAAACATACCCTTACTGGGGTGGCAGGGAGGCGAGATTCAAATACCATTCACGTTGTGACAGAGGCAGACAACAGGAAAAGCCAAGGTCATCAGGCTCCAGCTTTAATTAAAGTTCCCAGTGCAGCCATGTAAGGCTAGCAGGGCACTAGTGTTTGTTCCGGAGAGCTTTTCCTATAAAGTTTTCTGTTTGGGGGAGGGAGGCATTTATTAATCTGTGCAATCAAAATGCCAGCAAAATGGTTGCAATTATTTTAAAATGAAAAACATACGATGTATGACCATGCATGTTCACTGCAGAAAGCAGTATCCAATGTGGCTCCTGTCATATATATATATTATCTATCTCCCTTAGATTGTGGTTTTTAAAGTTGAATAAGCTTAAGACATCCTACTCATTATGTCCAGTAGCCTATAATTCTGTAACTCCAGCAAACGACTCTTCCTCAATGATCCAAATAAATTCAGGTAGCGGAGTGGTCTCCTAGAGCCCCTCACCCGTTCCAGCGAATGTTGACAAGAGGTATGTAAATCTAGTTTTTGGAACTCAAGTTACATTTAAAATACACCAAGAGTCCGTTACTCATGCTAAATCCTTAAAAAGCACAGTAGCCACTTTTGTGTACATCCAGATGTTTCAGATGTCGCATGGTTTCAAAGCGAGGAATTACCCATAGTCTCATATGTGTTTACAGCTGCCTTATCAAGCTGACTTTTTCTACTGTAAGCAGAACTTAACAATCCTCAGGGTCACCGGTGGCTGGCAGTGTAAATACGGATGAAGAATGCAGTGAGGTGTGCTTAGGTTACTGTGCACGCTCTCTCATACAATCACTTGGTATCTCTCCCACAGTCAACATTTTGGCCTTGTTTTTCCTTCACACCATGAAAAATTGCCAAATAGGCTCTGGCTGACTAGGTTTTCTTTTCATTTCAAGTAATTATATGAAGCATTTACATTGTATAAGCCCACTAAACCATATCTCAAATGCTGAATACTCAAAAAATATATTTTATAACTTAAGTTTGTTGAGAATTTATTTGCACAAAAATGCCGGTATTTTCCCACTGGTTCCTAGAAACACACCCCATCTCAGCTAAGACTGGGTGGTAGGCAAATGTGTTAACGATCCTCGTGAAACAGGTAATTAGGAACACTGGTGTGTCTGGTCTGAGTTTGTGAGTTTGGAGAAGAGGAGCAGAAAGGGTGTTCAGATGTAGAATTCCTCCATGTCATTGTCCCCAGGACCAGCCGACCCAGGGGCTAGTGGCATGTCTCTGCCAGTCCGCTCCACCTTGGGAGCATCAGAAGGGGGCTGCCGGGAGGAGGTGCTGGGAGATGGAGGGGCAGCACCAGCTGTCGCCGAGGAGCTGGAAGACCCTTTGGTGGAGAAAGGGAGGGAAGGCCAGGAGGCGTCTGCGGTCACCCCGCTGACTGCGGGCAGTGGTCCCTCTCTGGAATCCTTGTGTGCGGTCCAGCGGCTGCTGCATCTTTCGGAGGGGAGGGGTGTTTCCACTGTGCTGCAGAACCTACTGGGGGCAGAATATGCAGAGACCACAGACAGGTCTGAGGAGGACAGCCGCAGGCCCGTGTCTACATCTGTCTCTTGGGCCCCCTCTAAGTCATCTATGGAGAGGAGGTGGCCATGCCTCCGCTCCGCTGCCCTGTGCCCTGGGGCACCTGTGTTTGAAAACCACTGCGGTTCAGCTGCGGAGGCTGGGGAGGGGCCTCCCGTGGGCAAACAGAACAAGGACTTGCTTCTCTGGAAAGACCAAGGGGGGCTGGGGATGCTACTGGCTCGTCCGGCAAATTCCTGCTGGTGCCCAGGAGGCAGGCCTGTCCCGCCTGGCCCCGGGTGTGGACTGTGGAGCGGGGGCTGGTGGCTGCTGCCAGACGTCCGGCTCGCTGCAGTGGCGCACGGCGAAGGAATGGAATGAGGTCTCTTCCCGGAGCAGTGGTGCGCTCTGCCGGGTTTGGGAACCTTCTTGTGCACCCTTTGTGCCTGTGGGGGAGAGGCAGACCACATTAGTGCAGGGTGGGGAGTCACTGTTTAATGCATCAGAAGACACGGTTTCCAATTATTGGAAGCTTCCAGCAATGTCACAGCAATAAAGCATTACCAGAAATTTCTCCAAACTCTAGAGACAGAGGTAGTAGAGCTTTGAGGGGCACCAGACAGACGTCCCAGTCTGAGGAGTCACCCCGGGACTGGGAGGAGAGTCAGGTCCTCATCACAATTTAAGAGTAACACTTCCTAGAGTACACATGTCCGTGGCGCTCAAAAAATCAGCAAGAAGAGTAAGGGCCTGGCTGGGCATTATAACGGAGACAAAAACCACCATGCAATGCAGAAAGGATGCTTGAAGGGTGTACATTTCCCTCCAAGTGGAATATCACCAGGTGCCCACCTGGTAGATGCTGTTCAGAAATGTTACTGATGGGAGGATGGAAGCAATCAAGACAGAATATGCGCAATTTTAGATCAGATCCACATGGCACTTGGCTCCAGGCATGCGTGATTGCCAGGACACAATCCTAGGGTGGCCCGTGGTTCCAGGCGGTGAACCTCCCCTGGGTGAGGGGCTATCAGGAGATTAGCACTTATTTACTTGCTGCTGGGAATTACTGATCCTCTGTGTATTTCAGTAACCGTGTACAGGAAAGGCAGCTGCTGCCTACAGACTGTGCCTGCGGGTGCCCTGCAGGGCTGAGATGAGCAGTTCCTCGCTGTCACACCTCACTCCTTCCCCCTGGGCCACACACCAGACCTCCCACCCCAGTGCAGCTCACCAGGAGCCTGTTTCTGTCGCATGCCACTGGGGACCTCTCTTCCACTGCATGTTTCCACCTGAGTCTGCTCCTGGTCTGTGTCCAAGCCTACAGGCCAACCTTACGATGCAAAGCCTCAGTTAAGTAATGGGTTTGGGGACAGTAGCTTGATATAGCATAGGATCATGATTTACGAACCCCTGAAATAAGAAAAGGTTTCCGACTGGGATTTATTACAAGGGATATTCCCTGGCAGCCAGCAGGCTATGACACACTGGCCTTGCCTTAGACAGCAAACACCCTGGTCCCCTGGTTAAACAGGAACCTGGTCCTCTCGCAGCCACGTAGGAGGTTTAGCTCAATGTGATGTGTGCATATCATGTACCTCTCACAGGTAAAGGAGGGGAAACTACAATGAGAAAGAGTCAGTCTTTGACCACAGGAAACTTACATTTCATTGAAAGGTAGGAGACAAAAAGAAATAACTGAGACCAGAGAATGTGATGACAGGCACAATAAAGGACACTGAGGGACAGACCATGCCCATCCAGCAGGGCAAAGGGGTCTTCAGTGGAGGTGGCCTCACTGTGAGTCTTTGAGGATGGGCAGCTGTCTCCCAGGGGATGGCCTGGGTGGGGACGGGGTATGTTGGGGAGAGAGGCTGGGTGTCGGCAGGCAGGCAAAGGGCATGCAGTTTGGTTTGGTTAGAGCCTAGACATGAAAAGCAGTGATGGAAGGTCAAGTCCTAGGGCCATATTGGTCAAGCAGACCTTGACCACCTGGGTAAGAAACCCACATACTCATTATCCTTCTGCTGGGGTCATAGTCTCAATTGTTTCTTCTCTATGACATTCCTGTCATTGATTTCGAAGATCTTTATTTGCCCAATTCCAGAAGTCTCTTAATCCTATGGACAGTCTAATTGGCTCATTTTTTCACCTGACAATAACTGAAGATCTTTTAAACAGAGCTTCTCAACTGGTGTGTTTAGCCTTTGGATGGGTTATTAAAGGTGTGTGGATACTGACTCCTTCACAAGCAGCCTCTTGTACTACATATCAATATATATTATCATTGTCATTTTCCATGTGTTCTTTGATGGGAAAAAGGTCTAGAGGGCCAGGCGTAGTTAATTTTGATAAGACGTGGTCTTAAGCTCCCAAGAATTAACCATACAACATTCAAGGTTAATAAAGCGAGGCATGATTCAAGCCTGTGTGGGGCATGCTGGGGCACAAAGGAGGGAGTGGCCCACGTCACAGGGGGCGAGGCAGCAGGGGCGAAGGGAAGAAAAGATTGCCTTGGGAAGTCATTCTCCAACAAAATCTTGGCTGAAGAGGTGTTTGCCTGAAGGAGGGCAGTGGGCAGAGTATAGGGAGGGCACTTGGGCACTGGAGCGGCCTGAGCAGAGGCTGGAGGTTTGTACCAGAGCAACACGGGGCCCAGAGACAGCAGAGGAGTCATGTCACAGCGGGTCCTGGTCACAGGCACATACAAGGCACCTGCTCTTCAAAACCTGGGAGCTTTATGGCAAGGTGGCCGCATGGACAGATTTGCAGCAGCAGGGTCAAAAAGAACAGACTGGATGGAGGGACCCTTGGAGGCAGGAAGAACGTTTAGAAGATACCACAGTGGTCTTTCACTTCTACTTAGGACTCTACAGGACAAATGAGCCACATGTTCACGTGCGTTTCTTCTCAATCATCGATTTAGATATTCAGGATTTGCTATGAATTCTCTGCCCGGCATTCCTGACCCTCCCCCTTCAGTCCTTAGCCTCTACATTCTCTGTGTGTGGTTTTTGGTTTTTCGTTTGTTCCAGTGACTTGCTGATCCTATTTTCTCCCTTCAGACTTTGCAAGACATGTTGAAATTCCCAGGAGCTAAAGGAAAACGGCAGCAGGTAAGACTTCTGACAGCCTGAGTTACGGATCCTCAAAGAACGCGATGCAAAGGGCTTGTTAGGCAGTAACTGGGCAAGCTGTGGTTCTGCAACTCACACTGCACAAGGCCATTCTCATCGTGCAACTTCAGTCTGGAGCAGCTCCACATTTTACAGGCTTGGGGGCCTAGCTGACTACTGGGTAGGATGGGTTTGAGCAGAGATGGCTCCTCCTGGAGGATGACACACTCACCCTGGCCTGCTGCTGTGTGTGCTACTATCCCCTGGACTCTCAACCCAGCCCCGGGACTCTGTACTGTTCTGCTGCTGCCCGGCAAGGCTGTGCACCTGGCACGTCACCCCTTTGAGGAGGGGTAAGGAGCAGCCACAGAAGGCCCAGGTGTGCCTGGGGCTGTCGCAGCTGGCTGGCTGCTGGAGAGACAAACTGATTTTCTCAATCATTGAGTTTGGCTGAATAAGAGAGAAAACAAATCAGGAGGCTGTTTAGAGAAGGAAGTCCTTGGGTATGGAGGCTGCTTCCAGCGGGACAATGTTTATTAATTAAAATCTCTATCTTATTTTTCCCAAAGACCAATTCCCCTGGGTGCCCTAATGTCACTTTCTTTCTTGGTAAGTATGCACCACCTTGTAAATTCCATCTTATTTGAGAACATGCTCTTGGTGAGAACTTCTGCAGTCTGAATCTGCATGAAAAAGGAAGCCTCTTCGGGTACTGCTTTATGAGCAGCAAAAGGTCAAGGTTCCCATGCAAGGAATTGCTAGGGGACATCTGAATCTTCTCAGTGTCGGGAATAGGGCAGAATTAAATTTGGCTCAAAAACAGGCACAACTGACAGAGGATGAACACTCTGTGGTTTTGCAGAGATTTGCATCACTGTGCTTGTTTAATAGAAACCTACCTGTATGCAGTCTTATTTTTACCACGAGATGAAGGCAGGAGTCCAGGCAAACCCAACATTCTGCCGCTTTGAAGAGAGGTGGCACCTGGTCTTTTTCACTGCAGGGTGCCCATGTGCACAGTGGGTGCCTGCTGGGTGGGCGGCATTCTAGGCTGGCCCAGCACTGTCAATGACAGCAGGAATCCCAGGGCGGCAGCAGGAGGGGGGGTGACGGAGCCTCCACAGCTGGCTCCCGAGTTAGGCCAGTGGCTGATGTGCACACGGGATCCGCCTGCCTGGACAGACCCGATGGTATTCTCTGGCTCTGCACAGGGGCGGAGGGATCGGCTTCTAAAGTGGGGTCTTGTCTGACTTAAAGACAGCTCGCAAATGCAAATGATGGAGCTTTTTTATGTGCAGTTCCGCTGGTGGTGGCTCTGTCTGTGGCCTCTCTTGTACACCTGGCTGCTTGACTAGGAACACTACAGGCTGAGCATGAGACACTGCAGATGTTTCAAGAGTGGTGGATCTTCCACCAGGATCTCTTCCCTGGTGGATCTTTCCAGAGTGAAACAAGAACCTGTGTCCTCCTCTCATGGAAGCCTCCCACCCGCCCCCACCACCCTCGCTTTCAGTTCTTGGGAACTGCCTTTCTGAGCTGCTCCAAGGACAGCAGCGATGTACTGTGGAATTTGTTTTCTTTCTTTTTCTTTGAAGCAGTGCAGGCTAGCTGCCGCTCTGGAATCCAGAAGCTCCCTTCTTTCCTATTTAAGGAACTTTCTCTAAAGAACAGAATAGCATCACATAAATTAACCTGCTTAAGGCAACCAGCCAGGGACATCTGGTTATGTCCCTGAAGTCACCAAAAAATTGGAATTCAGTAAATTGACCCATGAGTTTTTCCTGCAACTTTTTTTTTTTTTTTGAGGCAGTCTCGCTCTGTTGCCCGGGCTAGAGTGCCGTGGCGTCAACCTAGCTCACAGCAACCTCAAACTCCTGGGCTCAAGCGATCCTTCTGCCTCAGCCTCCCGAGTAGCTGGGACTACAGGCATATGCCATCATGCCCAGCTAATTTTTTCTATATAGATTTTTAGCTGTCCATATAATTTCTTTCTATTTTTAGTAGAGTCAGGGTCTCACTCTTGCTCAGGCTGGTCTTGAACTCCTGACCTCCAGCAATCCTCCCGCCTCGGCCTCCCAGAGTGCTAGGATTACAGGCATGAGCCACCATGCCTGGCCTTTCCTACAACTTTAAGCATAGGCAATTTCCAGTTAGGGAAGTGAAGGGGTCTGGGGAGGACCGTGGAGCCAAAGCATCTTTTTCAAGGATCTGGGTGTCAAGAAGCTCATTCCCTCCCTGGCACGTGGACAGAATCTTTTCTTCTTCAGTTGCTAATAAAGGTGACCCTGCCCCTCTCCCAGTACCCTGGCACTAAAAAAAATTGGGGGCCATCTCGAGAAAATTGGACAATGGGTTCACACAAGAAATCAGAGTTTTGCTCTAAATAAAAACACCGTATTTTGCTTCTCCTTTCACTCTCCTCTGGGTGGTTTGCATATACTCACTAAGGATACTGCCCACGGGCAAAGCCTGTGTTGCCTTTTTTGAATGGTCAGCAGAGAGGGAGGGAGAGGATTCAGAGGAAAAGGGCAAAGTTCACTCTAAAAGCGGACAAAGCCTGTGCGTATTTTGCAAAATCAGTGAGATTTTTAGGTAGGAAGTGTGAAAGTTGTCAGAGATGCGAGGCTGTCTCGGAGAGTGGTTTATGCACTATCATTTGTCCATCTTCCTTTACCTATGCCATTAAGGTAGTATAAGACTTTCCAGAAAATCATCAGTTACAGCAACGTACCAATTCCATCCTTCATAGAATGGCAGGCGGTATAATTCAGGGTAAGTCAAAGTGCTTATTCTCCAGAATTGGGCAAATGGCTGCAGCAGGATAATCGTGGCCCCTGCCTGGCTTCCTGCCAAGAGTTGTTCAGCCTCCCTAGCTTTACCCCAGGCACCTCTCAGAGATCTTCCTAAGATCCAAACCTGAACATGCGCCTTGGCAAAACCCCACTCCTTAGCAAACTCTACAAGACTCTGCCCACCCCTTCAGCCTTGTGTCTGTCTAGAATCCTAACTCGTGGACTCTGGCCTTCGGAGCTACCATTGTTCCCAAACACCCAGGTATGTCTGTATCTCTATGACTTCTCGTGGTGCTCCCAGTGTCTGTGTGCTAGAGAACACCTGCCCAGCTTTGCAGACATAATTAAAGGTGATGCTGAGGTGCATGGGAGGGTGGTTTAAGTAGATCTTAGGTGAAGCCTTATCTGGCCACCTCCCCTCTTTTGGTGAACAACATGCACTCGTTTCTCTTGGGTATATTCCCAGGAGTGTAAATGCCGGACACAGGGTGAGCATGTTTTTAGCTTCAATATAATAGATACTGTCAGTTTTCCAATTGACTGTACCAATATATAATTCTGCCACAAATGTATAAGTATTCCAGTTGCTCCACATCCTTACCAACATTTGGTATTGTCATTCTTTTTAATTTTGGCCATTTTGGTGGGTAACAGTACTTCATAATGGGATTAATTTGCATATTTCTCTGATGACTGATGATATTGAGCATCTTTTTCTGTGCTTACTGGCCATCTGGCCAGCCTCTTTTGAGAAGTGCCTGCTCTTTATACATATTGTGGACTCAACTCCTCTCTTGGACATATACATTGCAAAAATATCGTCCAGTCTGGGGACTGCCTTTTTATTCTCTTCTTATGTCTTTTGATTAACAGAAGTTTTTTTTTTAATAGTCATTTATCTTTTATTTTTTTCTTTTAAGGCTAGTACTTATTGTACTCTGTTTTAAGAACTCTTTGCTTCCCCATGTAGTAGCCATTCTGAACCAGGGTTTGAAGGACAGTAGAAAAGAGCCTGGATCCCTGAGGACTGTGGACTGCCACACACAGGAGAGAGAAATAAGTGTCTAGCTCTATTAGGCCACTGTTATTTAAGTCCCTGTCATTCTCAGTTGAACATGAGCTTACAAATCACCTCAACAAATAAGTAAGAGACATTTTGGAGAAATGTCCATTTATATAGAGAGAGGAATTGGGTTAATTGTAAAATCTTCACTTAGTGCTGCCAGGCTTTAGGGGCTGAGTTGATTAACCTTTGAGCCTGCAATTATGTGCATTTAAGCAAATATTCATACTTGCATATAACAGGCATGGAATATATTCCTGCTGAATGAATAAAGGAAAAAATAAATACATGTGAGATAAAAGTATGTACCTTCTAAAATCACTTATTGCCAAGGGAATTTTAAGGTGCTTATACATGTGTAAATATATACAGATACTATACATCATAAATACCAACAGATATTATTTGGTTTTAGTAGAAGAAAAGTTACAAGGATTCTAATATTTTGGGGAAAGCAATAGCAATATCCAATGACAAAAATAAATTTTTCAAGTCAAGGAATACCTGAGTGGGGGAGCCCTCAGGGACCAGCTTTGTTTAATATGAGTATCTCTAGTCCAAAAATCCGAAATCCTCCAAAATATGAAACTTTTTTTTGAGCACTGAAATGACACTCAAAGGAAATGCTCATTGGGGAATTTCAGATTTTGGATTTTTGATGCTCAACCTGTAAGTATAATGCAAATATTCCAAAATCCAAAAAAATCTGGAATCTGAAACATTTCTGGTCCCAAGCATTTCAGATAAAGGATACACAACCTGTATGAGCAGCAGCTCTTGGGAAAATGTGGCAAGTAACACAGGAGATACTAAATAGAAAACAACTAAGCCCTTAGAAGTGCTAGGAAAAAAACTAGGCTATTGATCGGATATATATTAGCTATCCATTTAAGGAGGAACAACAGAGAAAATCAAAGTGATATTTAAGGACTGGGGGCTGAAGCCGACACATCTAACAACACCATCTGTAAAACTGAAAAAATATCACGACCAGATGCAAGGCTTTCTCTTTGTATATGTTCTGCTTCTTCCCCTGAATATTTATTTTTCAGTATGATTTGTGAATTACCCTGCCCATTGGCTATAAAACACAGGAGTAAAAGGAACTGATTTTTATATTAACAAAGGATCATCAGAATTTCATTAAGTATCATTGATTTTAAGAAATTTCAAAAGAGATATATCCCTTGACATTGTTAAGTGACTAAAAGTAGCTGACTGAAATGATTAATAACAACTTAGGTAAAAATTCCTATTCTTACTTTATTTATTTGAACAACAGTCAAGAAACTGGGTATTTGGGGTTTGAATTACCCAGATAATTTCTTCAATTTTTCATTTTAGCTTTCTATTGCACTGAGGATATAATGCTAGCTTGTGGGGATTAACTAACATTAGCTAATTACTATATTCTTAGCCCAAAGGGTTATTCATTTAAGTTTAAAAAAATTATACACACATAGATATTTGGGAGCCTGATTGGAATCTTAGAGATTCAGTTTAACCCTGGGTTTCTCTAGCTCAGCACAATCGACATTTTAGTCTGGACAGTTCTCTGTTGTGGAGAGCTGGCCTGTGAGGATGTTTAGCAGCAACTCTGTCCTCTGCCCACTAGATATCAGCAGCACCCTCCACACCTCTCAACTGTGACAACCAAAAGCGCCTCCACACACTGGCAAATGTTCCTGGGTGAAGGAGACGTACAAAATGCCCCCAAATGACCACTGCTGACATTTTGCATTACGGAAACATAATGCTCTTGCACAAACTTGGGGGGGCAAAGTTCTACGGGAATGCCTCCCCGTCATTTTTTAAATTTAATTTTAATAAACTGATACATAAACAGTTTTAGGAAAAAAGTAGTTCTACAAAGCTCATAATAATGAGAGGGGAAAAAAGGTTCCATCCTTACCCCACAGTCTTATTTCTTAGGGCAGTGCTGTCTGTACACCTCTGTGCAATGACGGAAAGGTTCAGTGTTTGCACTGTCCACTATAGCTGCCACTAGCCTGTCAGTTCTCCCCAGAGGGGACTTCCTGAATCTCCTGGCTGGGCAGGTGTTACAAACCAGGCAGCCAGTCAGAGAGAAGGCTGGGCTGGTGGGATCCCGGTGATCCCGGAAGTGCAACACAGAACTGCACTTCTTCCTCCCGAGCTCAGTACGGCCCTCTCACCCTCGGCGGGGCTTGCTGTCCTCAGGTCTAGGTCTGCTGGCCCACCTGTCCAGAGAGTAAGCTTCAGTCTCCTGATGGAATGAGGAAGAGGTAGCTCATCCGGGGGTTCACTGCTTTGTGTGTGCGTGCCTATGTATTCCAATAAAACTTTATTTACAAAACTAGGTGGTGGGCCAGATTTGACCTGTGATCTTTGTTGTCTCCTGTCAACTGCTTTTTATACAAACTTTTAAACCAATTTTCTAGTGTCACCACTCCCTTCCCCAGGCATGACACTGTGCACGCACTCTGCCTGTCTCCCACTTAGCTGGGCCAACCCCTCCTGTCTCCCTCTTAGCTGGGCCATCCCCTCCTGCCCCTTCCTCAGAGTCTTTAATATCAGGCCTGGAGCATTGAGTCTTAGCCATTCAGTGGCTCAGAGTGATAAAGACAGTGAGGATAGAAGGGAGCATGGTTTGGGACCCTTGGTCTTGTAGGGAGCAGATGGGATGTGTTCTCCCAAAGCCAACCTCCTGACCTCATGTGCCCCCAACTGCCTCATGAAGAGGTGGGGTGGAAGGAGGTCAGGTTCTGCTGAGCTGGGCCACCCTGCACTCCTTGAAGAGGGAAGTGGCTGGTCCACTGCAGTTGGAGTTGTCTGAACTTCCAGTGTGGGACACTCATCGCTGTTATTGTTTCCTGGCCTAGACAACAATATAATTCAGGGATAAATGGGCACCCATCAGCACCGTCTGACATAAATAAAAATGAATTATCAAAACACAAAGGCAGCACTATTGCAAGGCTGAGCAAGCCGACCATATCAGAAAAGGATCCTAAACTGAAGTGACACCAATGAGTTAGGTCTACTAAACATCTGCAAAGTCCTCCTCTGGACTTGGTGATGTTAGATCACTGCCCAGCCCACCGCTGGTCATCACAGTCCCCTTCCAACTACTCTCAGCTTTGGCCACCTATCATCAGGATCAGTGAACACAAGCATTTGCCAGAAAAGACACTTAGCAGGGTCTGCAAGACTGGGATGGTCATGCAAATATGCCAAGCGGAACAGAAGGGAGGGCAGAATTTATTGTATCACGTAGGCCAGTACTCTGCAGTCCTGGTCACACATAAGAATCACCTGGGAAGCTTTAAAAAAAAAACCCATTCCAGAGCAATTGAAACAGAATCTCTGGGGGGTGCCAGGCATCAACTGACAAGGTCCCCGGGTGACCTGAGTTAATGTGCAGCCAGACCAGGGACCCCTGCTTTAGGCCAACTTTCTGACTTTCCTTTACACCCAGCCAGCTTTGTTTTTCTCATTCTGGGGTTCATCCCTATTTTTATGGCTACTGAAATGATGATGTTCTGAATGACTATATACTGTGTACTTTTATGATTATATACTCTTCAAAATTTAAAAAACTCTCTTTCTTACTCTCTGTGAAGTAAACTCTTGCAACCTTCCAGCTCCAAAAATCTGTGATTCTGGAAAGCTGTGAAAAATGAGACCCAGAAAATTGTGCCTTGTATAATGTGCACCAGGAAATCTACTGGGAGCAGTAACGGCAGCATGTAGGAATATTCTTTTCTGTTTGTCTTACCCCTTCCACTATGTTAATTCGTTTGGCAGTCACTTTTTTCCTCCCTCTTTTATACAATTATCTTGGCTAAAGGATACTGAACTTGTCCTCTCAATTAACCTCTGTCTGGAAAATGATATGGATAATGGAAATTCCCGGAGAATGAGTTTCCACTGCCACATTCCCCTCTCAACAACTTTTTTTACTTTGTTCTTATCTGCAAATCTGTTTTAATAACAAAACTTGCTTTTTAGCCTTGAATTCTCATCAGTCAACCATTTCTATGGCTCACATTAGTTTGCTCTTGCAATATTACCCGTTAACTCACTTAAAACAGAGAACTGTTGAATATATTTGTAATGCTTAGGCCAGAAACACAAGGCTGCTTACATCAGAAGAGATCAACTCACTGCTCACAGAACAAAGACCCAGGCTGAACAAAAGCTCCATCCAGCCTTCCCCGCACACAGGGACGTCACTGCCATTGTGGATTCTAAAGAGTAAAGATAGACCTAATCTTTTTCATAATGCTGCCTGACTGGGGGAAAGAGCTGATTGTTGAGATTAGCCTTGTAATGACAATGCCTCTACTTAGCAAACAGAATTTAGGACAGCACCTTCCAGTGTCATGGGTTAAGAAGCAGGAACATGTCAGAACTCACTGTGGCTGTTATCTGCAAAGCAGCAGTCCTCATTGTCCTTAGGTGCTCTCCTGGCCAGAGTTCTATGTGGGCTTTATTGAGTGGTAAAAAGTAAAAACATTAAATACAAAAAACTCCCATCCTTGAAGTACTTACTATTGAAGACACAGACGCAGAAACAGAAGGATCTAAAGACAGGACAACTTGATAGATGTTCAGAGACTATGTCAATTAATTAAGCATCTTCACCAAAGACAAGATGGGATGCAAGTGTGTTATAAAGAGTAAGTTAGCAAGTTTGAATTTTCAGATATGGCAAGTACCTTACATGTGGTCAGTCAGCTGGCCATTTGCCTGAAGAAGAACCTGTCACTTTAACTTGCTGGGGACATCATGGCTGGAGGATGCATCTGGGTCTGGGGTCTCTGATTTGGGTTGGGCCCAGCCTGGAGTTGCAGAGGACCTTCAAGGGGATGGGCCAGATCCCTATTTCCATGGGATCTGGGAAAGCCTAGATTAAAATAGAACTTTTCCAGGAATACCACAGGTGAGAATGTGCCCCTAGAAAAGCCTCCCTGATCCTAAACTTACCCAGTTCAGTAGCTGGGTCCTGGGACCAGCCCCAGCTATATCTGGACTAGTCCTGGCTGGGATTAAACTAACCTTTCATTACTCAGGGCAGGGGGTCTACATAATCGGATAAAATTTTGAGATACCAATGTAGGTTTTCTGATCTGCTTTTGTACACGAAGAAATCCAAAAGCTACTTTTAAAAATTAACGTTCAATTAAAGTTACCAACTTCAAGCCTAATTTTCCCTTAAACTTATTGCTGAGTTCAACTCAAAATTCTTATTATTCTGTTAATAAATCTAGCAAATGTTAACAATTATTTTTATTTTCATTTTTTAGAGACAGGGTCTTGCTCTGTCACCTAGGCTGGAGTGCAGTGGTGTGATCATAGCTCACTGCAGCCTTAAACTCCTGGGGCTCAAGAGATCCTCCTGCCTCAGCCTCCCAAGTAGTCAGGACTACAGATGTGCACCACCATGCCTGGCTAATTTTTTTATTTTTATGGAAACTGGGTCTATGTTGCCCAGGCTGGTCTCAAATTCTTGACCTCAAGTGATCCTCCTGCCTTGGCCTCTCAAAGTGTTGGGATTACAGGTGTGAGCCACCGTGCCTGGACTAACAATTATTTTTAAAAGGGTTTTTGTAGTTTAGTTAATTTCCCTTAACATCTTAAATTGCACTTATACATTTAATGCATTGATTTTCTTTTTAAGTAGTTCAGTGGTCTAGTCAATAAACAAAACCTTTAAAGTACTTAACTCTTGTCAATCTAATCAATTAAACATATAGCATAGTAAATATTAAATTATCCTAAATGTTTCAATGTTATAAACTTGCTAAAACTTTACTCTCATATCCCTCAACTTAAAAGTACACATCTAAATCAATTCTAAACTACATTTTAAATTGGAATCACAAGGTTGACCTCTTGTTCTAATAGGTCAGATCCTCTAAAACACAACAAATTCTTAAAATACCAAATGTGAACAAACTGTTTTTGAATCTAACATAAAAATGTTAATATAATTCTAAATTTTTCTGGGATTAAATAAGTGCCCACTAAGGAGATAATTATGTCATTCCAAAGAGTTTGGGGCTGCTTTTCTAGCTGACTGAGTCACAGAGACAGTGATTTTGGCCAGGGGGTGTCCCAAAAAGGAGGCACAAGTAGGGTCCTTTTATGGCTGCTGTAACAGGGATTCCAGAACTTGCAAGGGTTGTTCACACTGCCCACCTCCCTGGACTTCAATCATTACCTAATTCCTCTCTACCGACAGATTTCTGCAGCCCCACTCAGATTGTGGCTAATTTCCATCACTGCTTCATAGGCTCTGCATGTCTCTTCCGTTTCCCTTAAGATACGTACATTCTACTCGGTTGGATTCTACATCTCTCTCGAGGCTTTGCCGCCTCCCGGATGACAATCCAGGGATGCCTGGGTTAATGGAAGAGAGAAGCCAGTTGTACCTGGAAGGCCCAGCTATTACAAGTGTCCCACTAGAATGAGGTGCTAAGGGGGGAACCCCAAACCAGCTGGGCAACTAAGGAGGGAAGCAGGTTTAGGAAAGAAAGAAGCCAAAGCTGCTCATAACGCAGCTCTCCAAATCGTTAGGCTTCAAGGGATCTTGGAAAGCAATTTCCTTTACTTGGCTCTGGGCCCTATCGCATGGCCCAGCTTCACATGGCTGGGATTCAGGCACCCAGAGGGAGACCACCTTTTCTTTCCCAATGCCAGTTCCCAATGCCAACATGACATCCCGTGCACAGCCTGGGCACATCGACCACAGCTAGGAAGGCAGGACTGGGCTATTCTGTGTGGATGGGGAAAGGCTCTCAACAAAGGGGAACTAGAAAGGGAATACCTCAGTTAGCCACAATATTCAGTGACCAGTGCTGAATGTGAGCAGAAGGGCACCGCTTACACTCAGAACCCTGCTTAAATGCTTCCGTTGTAGCTGTTTCTGTTAAACAGCTGAATTACATTTCTCATTTATTAATACATTGTTTGAATGTCTTTTGAATCAGAAAAGAACACTTTTCAAAAGAAATCTTATTTACATGAAAGCTGTGTGATAAGAAATCTGTGAAACCCAATTTCTTGGAAACGTACAGGAAATGAACAGAAGGCAAGAGCCTAAGGATGTAGGAGTGACTTTAGCCTTGCAGTTCTGGGCATTTTCTTTGCTTCTCAATTTCAGAAAGTTACTCTTTTCTTTTGAAGTCTTGGGGACAAAAATCTATTTGCGATTTCCTACAATAAATTTTCAGATAAGCACTACATTAGGATCAGACTACGATGACATACATTTTAGAATTTTCAAAATCCTATATACACTTTGCATAATATATTATGCAAAAGCAGAAGAATACATTTGAAAACACATACGGTCATTTCTTCCAAAGGAGGTTTATCTACATGTTTCCAGAAGTTTTAGGCTTGAATTACCAGTGACTCTTAGTATGTATGAGGACAATTATTGCTTGGCTCAAGTAACTAAGAATCCTTAGGCTTTGAAGGTTTAATCAACAGTGTTTTGATAAACAGAATCAGCTTCATATTACAAGTTTTACAAAGCAGGTTGAGTACATTTCCCCCCACAGAGCCTCCTAACATGCTACATAATTTTTATTACATCTATCATTTATCTGCCTCCCCCGGCTAGAATATAATTTCACCAGGGCAGGGACTTTTGTCTGTGTTGTTTACAGATGTATTCTGAGCTCACAGAGCCTGGCGTGAAGCAGGACTCTATAGGTTGACTGCAAGAATGGCTGGTTAAATTTAGGCATCATGTAAATTCCTTATGACCTAAAGATTACAGGTCTGTGTTGATGCCAACAACTGCCATAAGGATTAACTGCAGTAGCAGCTGCTGTGGCAGGACTTTGCTTATGCCCAAGCATCAGTATGAGAATAGGAACACGGGCACACAGGAGGCAGTCCCCCTCTTCCCGAGTAGGTGGCTTTGTCTTCCAGAGTGATAATACTCCAGCTTCCCACCCTTGCCACTTCCATTCTCATTTACAGACATTTTTACAATTGCTATAAACTTGCAGAGTTGTTCTTGGTACATCAGCAGTCTACGTGGCTCACAACGGGCCTCATCACCTATAATAGAATCTAGTCATCAAGTTCTGCCATAAACAAACAACTGCATCTGCGTCCTCAGAGCTTTACTGAGTCCCTAACTGAACTGGCTTTGGGTTGGACAGGCGGATTCCTGGTCACTAATGCACATTAAAAGTACAGCTTTAGGTACCTACTTTAAGAGTAGAGAAACATTTGTCTCATATTTTATCTAGCATATGACAGCTTTTGTATATTCTACATAAAAATCTGGCAATATTTATTCAGTGGGCTCTACAGGTGAAAGACCGCCAAAATTATCCCCTGAAAATGGCTAAAAATATGTTCATGTTTCTCCAATGTATAAAATTTTTCAAATATCCAAAAATGTAGAATAGAACAAGGTGTTAACATCCTTATACCCACTACCTAAATAATTATTTTGTCTTATTTCTAAACTCTACCTATGTACATACATAATCATTTATCTATAAGTATACATATGAGAATATGTATATGTAATAGAATCTTTGTATAGTTTTTTTTTTTTTTTTTTTTGCTGAACCACTTGAAATTAATTTGTGGCACCTTCTAAGAATAATTTATATAAATTCCATGTATGTGACTGAGATGGGCACATGTTCACATATACCAGTCAAGCATCTTGAATTCTTATCTCAGGCAGGTAGGTGCTTTTTTGTAGTCTTAGGAGAGGCCCCTGATGTTGGGAGGCCCTGGGCAGCCACCAAATCCAGTTGATGGTGGAGCCACCTTTGTGCGTTTGAATCCTTACTGGGCCACTGTTAGCTCTGTGGCCTGGGGCAAGTGGCTTGTGGACTCTGATGATGACAATGGCCATGATGATAATGGTAACAGCAGCAAATTCTTAGTGGTTCTTACTGTGTGCCAGGATTTACCATTTGAAATCCTTTCCCTGTATGTTGTTCATTTCATCCCACAACCATCCCGGCCCTGTACTTGGTTGACTTAGCTACGCTGGAGCTGCACTTCCCAGATTCTCCTTCCCTGCAGGACTGGTTAGGGTTGGCATGTGAGGTGGGAGGTTGGAGCTGGGCCGTGGCTGATCTGCTGGCTCACTTTGCAGCACCTCCAGCTCTCAGTGGATCTCTGATTTAGGATTTTTCTGGTCCTGGGCAGGTACGTTTTAGGGCCACGGCAAAGGGTGCCAGCTTCTCCGTGGGTCACCATATCACTGAAGTTGAGGTGGTGAGAAACAGACATGGGTTCACCTTTTCTCCTGACAGCCCAGCTGAGCTGGGGAGGTCTCAGGCCCCGCACCATGTGCAGTCTTCTCTGGCAGCTCCCCCTAATGATGGGAAGGAACCTGCAATGTGAAGATCTTGGAGGAGATCATTCCAGGCAGAGAGAATAGCTGGTGCGAACATCCTGAGGCAGGAATGAGTGTGCTGCATCTGAGGAACAGACAGCAGGCCAATGTGGAAGCAGCGCAGTGAGCAAGGGAGGAGAGAAGTGAGAGATAAATAAAGCCCCACAGGTAAGCAGCAATCAGCTGATTAAAGCCTTAGGGCTTGGTAAGATCTGGAAGGGACTGCAATGGCCATGGGAAGTCCTTGGAGAGTCTTCATCTTGAAAGAAACATGATCTGATGCAACTTTTATGATAATGCACAGAAACACATGCACACAAACGGTCTAGATCTGCAGTGTGCAAGATGAAGGGTAATAAAACAAAGCTAATGTCAATGTTTGCTCTATTCTTTCCATCTACTGTCACCTTCTGCACCTCCTAGTGCTTCACATTACAAACAGCAAGTCTTTCTCTGCTTCCCGAAGAAACAAGTCTCACCCTTGTGCACTGTTGTTGGGAATGTTAAATGGTGCGGCTTTTAGGGAGAACAGTATGGCAGTTCCTCTCCTCAAAAAATTAAATACAACTACTTGAGGAGGTATTTGTACACCCAGGCTCACAGCAGCATTATTCAAGATAGCCGAGAGGTGTACGCAACTCAGGTGTCAACTGATGAACGAATGGCTGAGAAAATTGGATCATATTCATGTAACAGAATATTATGCAGCCTTAAAAGGGAAGGAGGTTCTGCCACATGCTACAATATTTGCCTTCTACTTCAAATCCCTTCTGTATCTAATTGTTTTTTATTAATCTTATTGCATGGTATACATCTTTATTAACCTCCTTACATCTTTTTCTTTTTTAAATGTAAGGTCTGCTTATAGATACAAGATAACATAGTCATATTCCCAATATTTTTTTGACTAGATACTTCTCCTCTTTCCTCCTTCCATATAATACAGAGTAATTAACATGTTCATGTAGGCGAGGGAAGTCCTGGGGCAGGGAGGAAGGGCCTTTCCTCCTGTTTCTGTCTCTGTCCTGTTTTTCACGAAACTCATTAAGCTGTATATTTATGAAATGTACTTTTCTGTATGTGTATAATTTATAGTATTTTTCAATAAAGAGTAAACAAAAACACATAAAGAGGACCTAACTACATTTAAAATCCGATGTCAGTTTGGTTCTATGGGAAGTGGAAAGAGTCATAAAAGTTCTTGACTCCATGAAGCTGTGTAGCATCGAGCAGTGATGCAATTTCCACAGTGCATTTTCCAGAGGGGTCTCGGGCAACTGCTGATGCCAGTAACTCCCCGCCCGCCTCCCTGCCTTTCCTCTCCAATCAGGCAATGCCAAGAAGACAGGTGAGGTAAGTTTCCGGAAGGGGACAGCTTTCTATCCATCTTATCAGATTTTGGTAAAAAACATTTCCAAATTCTTATAAGGGGCTGAGCAGCTTCCAGAAAAAACATCTCAGCTTTTCTCCTCCAGAGGAATTAAAATGGGAGGAGGAGGTCCCTGAAATATGGAATGTTAAGTCAACGGAGCAGGACGAAGAAGTAAAATGCAATCTGTATTTTAAGAAAGCAACTAAAAACTACCCAGCCAAGATTTTCTTCAATGTGTAGCTTCATCCAACTGAACAAAAAAAATTTATCTTAAAAGTTATAGTTGAAAATGGCACTTACGGGAACATATACTGCTAAAGAGAATGTGGATATAAAGACGTGCTCTCAACCGTCCCTCCTCCCATGACTTAACGATCTTAATTTTGCTAAAGACTAAAATATAAATTTTTACATTGTTAAGTGACTTAAGGAGACGTGCAGGTACAGATCTCATACTATCGCAGAAGGCTGCTCTCCGCAGTGATGCAGTTAAACAGGAACCTGTTCAAATGGCTGTTACCAAGAATTCTAGGGGGGCAATTTGTCATTTCTGTCCACATTAATTTAATTCCTCCACATATTACTGTTTTGAACAAAGGCCTGCATTCCTGAGTCCCAAGATACAAATCTTTTTTCTACTTCTTCACACTTTGATGCGCCAACTTCAAAAGCTAGCACCTGTATAGATTTTATAACCATTTAAATGTATGGATCTTCTTTGAAATATTCTTTCTATGGTTCCTTTGAGCAGAGCTCAGGCCAAGCTTTCATACTGTGTTCTTTTACTTATATCACTAGAGGGATCCAGAGGAAAAAAAGTACTCTAATTACTGCAAAAAGGAAGAAGTCGCTTCAGAAACAGTCACATTCATTTTGGTTTTTTAGTATAAACAAAATTCTTTGCATTTCATTAACTTTTACTTGGTGCAACTGTATTATATTTTGCATAAAGAATTGGCAGTCTTCAAACACCAAATTTTTCTCACATTTCGAAAGGGATTATTGAGCAAATGCTAGCAGTTTACTGAATAATAAAGCAACATTACTTTGTTCCTTGTCTGTATAGTTTAAAAGGAAATCTGAAAATTATCTAGTTCTGATAAATAGTAAGTATCTCAAGGTGACCTTTCTGACTTGAGAACTATGGCCTGGTTGCAGTTTGAACCAGTGATCTTACCTGTGCCAAATTCTCATTTTGTTTCCTGATATGTAGATTACAGTTCCAGTGTTTAAAGCCAAAACCAACAAAAATAATGAAACTTTACCTGTGATTCAAGTAACCACAATCCGTACCTCTAATGGCAACATCCCCCAATTTGCTACTGGCTGTGTCTTTTCAGATAGCCAAATGTGAAAACTGAGACACCAGAGGCAGAGGCTTTTTAGAAGAATAAAGCCCTATGTGCCTGGAACGGATTTACCTGTTACTTTAAGACAGCCTGGGTCTGGAGCAGTTGTCAGGTAAGGCCAGGTGTAGGACGTTCTGCAATCTACATGCTGAATTTTGAATTCCAGTGTATAATTAATCATCTCTAATGAGTTTGGGACAATCACCAGAAGGACGAGAGGAAAAAGGGGGCTAGGGATGAAGCCAAGGTGTTCACCGGGGAAGGACTGGGGCAGCCCACTGTGCTTCAAATGTGTTCACTCACCCCTTCCCAAGCTTGGTGAAACGAGCAGCTCTCAAGCATCACTTACTCCTTAAAATGTTCTTGGGGAAGTCATTTTTCAAGTCATCACAGAATTTTAACAACCTACTGCCCAGCAGTAAAGGGTGGAATAGTAGAAGGCAGGGAGGCACCCGAAAGAAGAGAACAGGTATCTTCTCTACTGAATGCCAATATATTATATTTCACAATTCAGGTAGGTGGGTTTTCCTGAAGTTCCTCTGTGGGAGTGAAGAATACATTGGTAAAACTGCCCTGAGCATGCGGGAGCAGATTCAGGAATCTTTAAGAACAAGCTCCCTAGGTTATGAGCTCATGTGAAACCCCCAGGAATCCTGGGTGTCTTGTGGATGGTCAGAGGGTGACAGAGGCACCGGGAAGAATTGGGAACATGTTTGCTTAGGCACGTGGCCCTGACAGCAAAATGGAAAGAACCAATGGGAAGAGGCTTTCATGCCTCGTCTGTTGCTTAGATCCAGTACGGCTACCTTGACTACAGAGGACACGCATCTCTCCTTTATCCAAACTCATCTCTCTGTGATAGGTATGATAGTTTCTGGCAGAATTACCCGGTTTGTTTCTCTGGCCTGAAAACAGACAGGGAGACAGACAGGCAGACGTGCCCATACCTGCAGAAGGATCTTGTTCCCGTCGTGGTCCTCCGTCTGCCAGCGCCCCTCACTGATGGGGCTGCAGGGGTTGGGCAGGAGAGGCACGAGCTCGCCGATGTCCCTTACTCGGAACTCCAGCACGGAGGAGTCGGTGGGGACCGGGCTCTGGTCACAGGGCAGTCTTTTCAGGGAGAACTGGATGTCCACGTCCAGATTAGAGAAAACGGGGAAGATGCAGAAGTCCGTTTTCTTCTGGCTGGGGGTCCGCCGGAGAATCAGCTCGTAGAAGCGCTGGCTGTCGGCGTAGTTGTCGTGGCTGCAGTAGATGGTGAAGCGCACGATCTCCTTGCCGTAGTGCACGGGCCGGATGGCCCACAGCGGGGTCCCGGGGGCCAGCACGAAGAAGTCCTGGCTGCAGGGCAGGTAGGGCAGGAAGCGGCCCTGCACGCGCTCCGTGTGGTGGTGGCGCCAGGGCGGCCGCTGCAGCGTGCGGTGCAGCTGCAGGATCTGCTCCTCGCCGTACTCCTCCTGCAAGAACAGCACCACGGCCAGCGCCGGCTGCGCGCCCTTGGGGGCCTTCCGCCGCCGCCGGCACGCGCGCCTCTCGGACACGCGGAACAGCGGCAGGTCCGGGTGGATCCACGCCAAGACCTTGTCGATGGCCTCCTGCAGGGGTTGGGACTCCCCTGGGTCTGCGATTATGTGGATGCTGACCAGGAATGGGTCCTGCGCCTCTTCCACAGAACGCTCACCTGGGAGCACACAAAAAATGAATGAATGAATAAATAAGTAAATAAAATATCATTTCATTAAGGTGTCAGATGATGACATGTCTGGCCTTGGCAAGAGGAGAAGCCAAATTCTAACTGAACTGACTCCATAATCTATGATTTTTTTGATCGCAAATTAACGTGTAAAAACCACTAGGGCAGCGCCCTAGCAGACAAAGACAAAAGGCCTATCGCCACCAATGCTTCCCAAGCTGGACAGTGTTAAGAAAACCTTGGTCCTGTATTTTACCGGGCTAAGTGGCATAGGGAACATCTGACTTTCTATTCACCTGTTCGAAAACAGAAAGTCAAGTCTCATAATCTGGAAGAGACAGCAGGCCCATTAGAGAAGATCCTGTAGCATCACATGCACACTATTTAGTATTTCCTGAAATAAGTGCAGTGCTTCACCCCATAAATGTTCCCTATACCAGTGCACCCCTCTGGTTTGCTTATTTCATGGGTTTATTTTGTTCATTCATTTAACATGGGCTCCTTCCTATATGCCCGGTGCTGAGTGAGGTTCTGGGCATACAGCCCAGGACAAGGGAGATGTGCTTGCCCCCTGGTGGCAAGCCATAATTGGCAGGTCAAGCCCTGGCTGGTGAGGTGTCCTGTGACATGCCCCCTATGGGGGGGAGGGGGCATAGTCATGATCATCTTGCTGCTGGAGATGTGGGGAAGGACAACCTGGCCGCAAGCATAGTGTTCTTGCTGTTGGAGCTTAACTGGGGCTGATGTTAGGGGTGGAAGGGAAGCAAAGTGAGACCAGGACTGACCATGTAAGGCTGCCCTTTGGGCCTCTTGCTGGGCCACATCCACCCAGAAGCCCACACGTTCTGAATGTGGGTTACCTTCCCTAAGTCCTCTAGCAGAACACCTGAAAGTGTGAAGTTGACTGTTTAACTTGGCAACATTTCCCAGGGAGTGACACTGTTTGCTGGCCACACTGGCATATTTCTAACTCATATAACCGTATCTTACTCTTTTTTTTTGAAACAGAGTCTCACTGTGTTGCCCGGGCTAGAGTGCCGTGGCGTCAGCCTAGCTCACAGCAACCTCAAACTCCTGGGCTCAAGCCATATCTTACTCTTTAAAAGATTGCTCTGTTTGCATTTATATACGTTTTAGGACTAATCTAACAGAAATCGAGACATCTTTAGGCCAACTATGACTTAGAGGGCTAGATTCATCTAGAATCTAGACCTATGTTCACACACGTGCCTCACAGTGTCTACTAGGGGTGTCAGGCATAGAGTGATCAATTGCATGCGAGAAGTGTGGTGTGCTTTTAGGAACCACAACCTCAATCAAGTCAAAGGATGAAAGGTAATTTTTTTGAGGTAGGTAAACTAGACATTCCTAGTGGGCCCACAAGTCCATTTTGCCACGTGTACCTGCAATAACATGGTTTTAATTTCATCAGATCAAAACCTGCCTGAATTTTCATCCCAACTCTGATATCTCACTTTAAAATAGTTCAGTTTGTTATCTTCTCTCTCGTTCACTCATTCATTCACACATTTGTTGAACAATCAATTTGTAACAGGCACTGGGAAGACAAGGAAGCTGGTACCACCAAGGACTATGGGAATATGTTTATATACTTTGGCATGACAGCTCTCCCTTTAGACTTATGCAATGCACAATCTGCACAACCACAGGCAGGGGCCCTCTAAGGAATCATAAGCCACATTTGGGAACTTCATGATTTAGTTGGTAAGCACAGGCATAAAAAATTAAAATTTGATCTGATATATACCTATAAGGCATACAACAGAATAGCATCTTGGGGTGGGGTTAGATTCTAAAGTCACTATGAGGTAAAGATCACCTATAGACAATATTACCATTGAAAGTCCCCTGAATTTCCCATAAAGTACTGGATGGTATTGACTTGCAACAAGACAAGACAGCCAGATAGATGTTTCTTTGGTTGAACACCAGATGAAATAACTGGCTTGCTGCAGGGCAGTGTATAGTCCGTTTCTTTAAACATTAGACCCCCACTCATCAAACCATGCTCTTTACTCTCCAAGGGGTTTCTGGGAGCCCGAGAGGCTTTGGGAACCTAAGGATGACTAAGATAAGAGCAGAGTCAAGTTTCAGTTCTCCAATAATCACAGAGCAGAATGGCAGGTGGAATTATTTACACTGTTCTCCCTCTCTCCTTTCTGCCCTCTGGCTGAGCATGCATTCCCAAATTTGTATGAGTTGAATATAAGCACAATGCAACTCCGACTTCCTACCACACGACAAACGAAGGAGCAGCTCTTTCTCCTGAGGGCTTCTGAGAAGGCTCCCTGGAGGTCTGGAAGGGTAAGTGCCATCTCACACTTACGATATCCTTAACTGTGGAGGAGATCACTTCAGGAAGAGGAATATTGTTTACGATGGCACAGACAGAACTGTGCAAAAACAAGCACATTTGGAAGGAGGCAGTGAATAATTCTGCAACATGGCAACAGATGCAGCCAGAAAAATGGATTGGAGCCAAGTTGTATGGGGCCTCAGCTCAATTCAGTAGTTGATAAGTGGCAAAGGAAGGTTTTAACAAAGGAATGTCAGGATCAGGTCAGGGGAAGCTGACTACAAGCACAGTAAAAAGTGAGAAGACTAGTGAAGGGTGGACAGGATATAACAAGGGTTTGGCAGTGTAGGATATTACATTAGTGGCTCTAGCTCTTTATCCTACTCTGTATACTCACTCTCTGCCATGTGACTTTATAGTTTCTCCCACAAAATGGGTGAAGTGTATTTCCTCACCCTTTGATTTTGGATAGGACCACATGCCTAGCTTTGGGCAGTAGAAGAGACAGCAGAGACGTGTTTTGGCTTCCCTCCTTGTGCTTCTGACATTTCCATGAGGAGAACGTGCTCGGGCTAGCCCACTGGTCCAATGAAGGGGATGAGAGAGACAAGGAGCAGAGCCTCCCTGGCTAGTCCCAGCCTAGATCAGTCAATCCTCAAACACCCAAAGACACATGGTAAGAACCACCCAGCTAACTGTGGTCTAGATCAGCTGACGCAAGACACATGAGAAATAACACATGACTGTTGTTTCAAGCCACTGAGCCTGGGGCTGGCTGTTACACAGCAGTGCTTACAGCTACAGACAGTCAGTGGGCAAACAGAAGAGACATGGGTTCACAGGCTCTTTAGGAGGCACATGTGATGACAGGGCTTGGAGCCCACAGAACTGGCGGGTGGGGCGTAGGAAAAGTAGGAGAAGAGTGTACCTTGATGTTTCCAGCTTGAGCAACCAGTCTGGTGTGATATTTAACTGAAGTAGACAGTGGAGGAAGAAAGGCAGGTTTGTGGGGAAAGACAGGGAGTTCCACTCTGGCCGTGGCTTGAGATGCCCAAATGGCTTCCAAGAGAGACAGCCTTTGGCAATTGGATCTTTTCGTTGCTAAGGTAAAGGACTGAATTTAAGGACAGACCAGTTACTTTCCAGCCATACATATTCTTGCTTTTATGAAGTTATCTCGTAAGTGCATGCCCCCACATTGATCTAAATCATGAACACTCATCATGATGGCTTAGAAAACAATTGAAACTCAGGGATTATTCTGGCCCTTTTCTTTGCTCTTCCCAACAGCCTGGCTTCTTTCCATTTTGTTGGACATTAATGCCACAATCAGCAGAAGGGCAGTTGAAGCAAAAGTGGTGATGATGAAAAGCAGTGAAATTTTCCGCCAGGCAGTAACTTCAGTAAAGGTCGGAGAAGACACCACAATCACCTAAAATGGAGAGTTCACTTTTCCACAGTGCCCTGAACTCCCAACAGTAGAGACAAGTGACTTTGCTAAACATTAACAAATGTTCGATACAAATGGAAAAGGATAGGAAAGCTTTGAACAATCTGGAGATAAAGAAATTTACCTGACAAAATTACAGTGATTTCTGTGAGGGGAAAAACAGACACGCAGAGTAAAAGGAGTGTTTTGGAAAAGAAGTTGTCAGAGCAATCAAGTTCCTTTAACGATCCTGATCCCACACACAGGGTATGCAAGCACCCAGGTAAGATGACATGTTAGCTCACATGCTTACCTTTTTGGCATTCTACATGTATGAACTTATTTAATACTCATAACAACCCTTTTATAGGGGGTGCTATAATTGTCCCCATTTTAGACAGCAGGAAATCGAGGCACAGAGAGGCGAAGTAGCCTGCCAAGGGCACACAGAGTACGGGCACTAACTCCGGCACATGAGGTCTATGTGCCCACTCTGCCCAGGGCTCTGCAGAGAGGTGCGCTGTGCCAGTCTCCCAGCAGTACGGCCAGCTGCCATCCATCCCATGTGGCCACGTGCTCTGCTGGGCCCCCCACACTGCTCTCCCGCCTCGCTCTGACTGGCTGCCTTCCCAGCCACCAGTCAACAGCTTCACGTCTTGGACGCTCACTTACATCTCTTTCCTCTGGCCCTGGGTCTTGGAGGAAGAATAAGCCAGAAACTGCCTCCCTCTTGGCATATGCTCAGCTCTTTACATCTCAGCACTGCTCTTGAGGGCAACTCGAACAGGCCAGCACCACAGGTGGGTGCACTAGTGAAAGAAAAGCAAAACAGTGACCCAAGAAATCCCACAGCCGGGCGCGAGAGGCCTGGGTGTGAACAGGCCCAGGGGAAGGTAGCTTCTGAGCCCCCCAGCAGAGCTGTCAGGGAGATTCAGCCCTGTGCCACCTCTATCAGTCACACAAAGGTGTCCCTGAGAGCTGGAACAAAGGCCACGCTGCATGGAAGCCTGCATGGATGAGTGAATGTTTACAGCTCTGCAGAAGGGCAAGATGCCCAGCCTTGGAGCGAGGGGTGGGCTGAAAGGCGCTCGACCAACCACCAGCTCGCCTGGCAGCTCAAGGAGCAGCCAAAAGCAAGCGAGCGAGGAAGACGAAGACCCCGGCGCTCCCTCTGCACTGCGTGAACCACGGAGACGGAAGTGCCTAAAATCCTGCCCCAGAAGAGCTGGGGAGAATGAGCAGTGGCATTAGTATGCTCTGGCCATCGCTAGCGTATGCCCACTGCACGTGACCTACAACACACAGGCTCAAAGCACCACAGAACGCAGCTCCACACTGTCATCGGGTGCTAGGGTTACACACGCTCCAGGGAAACCGGCCTCTGTGGAGCAGGATAGGAAACCAAGTATTTGAGGGGAAGGAGTGAAGGAGTGAAAATGTGAATAATTAATTGTCACGAAAAGCCTCTAGGCCTCCCTGGAGAAGCAGAGACAATGCAACTGTGGGATGTGCTCTGCCTTTATCATATCTATTACACAGCTTCCCAAAGGACCTCAGAGAGCACCTGTTGAATTAGGGTAAAACTCAGACCTAAACCAGACCCGGCGTGGGACAGACCGCTCCAAGGCTGGTTAGAGGATGGGAGTTGCTCACGTGATACTAACAAGACTTTCAAATTAGTCTGTGCTTCCCAAAAGGAGAAGACTCTTTCTCCTGGGATTATAAACAATTAGATTTTCCTTTGATAACATAAAACAAAAACAATGTTAAGGAAAGCAGCACAAGTTCAGGCCTTCTCTGAGGCAGAAAGTGCACTCTTAGCCTGGATATTTCTTATATTTTTTCCCCATATTTCACCTCTCCTCTATATCCCTTTTTTGGGCACTCAAATATAACAGAAAAATAATTTAGATAATAGCTATCCCTTATTATGCTCTTATTACTGTCCTAAAAGCTTTACATATACCATCTCCTTTAATCTTTAAAACAACACTATGACAGAGGTGTATTCTCCCCATTCAGCAGGTGAAATGTGAACCAACCTGCTTATGGCCATCTGGCTGGAGAACAGCAGGGGCTGTCTGAAGCCCAGATCTGAGCTCCTCACCAGCTGCTCTCTCACCTCCCAAGTCCACCATCCTTCTAATGATCCTATTGGGTATTTGCCCCAAACCTGAGTCTGCTTGGCTGGGGCTCTGAAAGCAAGGCTTAGCTCCTTCAGCCAGTGTGGGTGGGCTGTCCCGCTGCAAATGCACGGACCACTTTACCTGGGGGTGGGGTCGGGGGGCATCCTGAGCCAGAGTCTTTTGGAGGACAGGGCAGAGACTGCTGTCCTGAATGCTGACAGACTTCTAGATGCTGGACCTCTTGCTTGGCTACCTCAATGCTGCCTGCACCAGGACTCCTCAACGCCACTCTGTAGCCCAGGACTCCACATCAGCCTTGCCTGCGCTGTTTCCTGCTGTCTGGTGTCCGCCAGACTAGCCCTCCTCCCAGAACTGGCAAACTGGTGTGTCCCCAAGAGCACCCACTCACCCATGGTGGGCAGGTCTCTCATTCCAAAGGGACTTCCTGGACAAGTCTCAGGATATGACAAGCTCAGATACCCCTTTCTAGAATTTCTGGGACATGACTGATATCACTGTCATTTTATCCCCAGTTTGTCACTGATAATTTGTAATTCAGTTGCAATCATTTATTTAATCAAGGAATGTTTACTGATCACCAACCAGGTGCCAGGCATTATAGGAAACAGTCTCTGCCTTCATCGAGCTTATAACCTAGAGCTGGGACAGACAATAAACAAACAAACATGTAGGATGAAGTTGGGTAGCTAAGCACTAAAGACACTTCACTGAACAAACACATGTTCAACGTGGGTATAGTAAGAGGTTTCCAAGGCAGCAGCCATAACCATTTACGATCAACTGAATAAACTGCCATGCACCATTCTGGTGCCAAAATCACTGCCAACACCTCAGTGTGCTGTGAGCCCCTGGGAGGCGAACAGACTCTGAACAAGGGCACCTCCAGCTGTTGCGGGCTATTTGGTTTAGGGAATCTGGCCCTGGAGCCTGGCTTGAGAACCTGTCTCCTCACACTCAAGAGGTTGAATAAACTCCTCATTTGCATTTCTAAAGCCCCACTCAGCTTGGGGGCTCGGACACCGGTCTGCCAACGAGGCCCACGTGATCCAGTGGCAGAAAACCCAGGTGAGACGGCAGGTCAGACACACAACACAGACGTGTCCAGGGCACAGGCTGACAGTGTGAAGAAAGATCAGGTTAGAAAGCGGGAGGGAAAAAGCCCTGGAGTGACAATGAACACAAAACCCCCAGAGAGGGGCACCCTCCCTCCACTGTGCTGCATGGCCTCCCAGGAATGCCAGAAATAAATGCCCTGGGAAAGAGGCCTCCAAATTCCTTCCTGGGAGACTCTATTCATCCGGAATGTAATGAATAACCTGTCTTACTCTCTTTTTTTTCACAGTTTTTAAAGCCATTTCTTTGAAACTTTGAACCAATTAAAAAACTGTAAGCAACCCCCTCACCCTGCCAATATTTAAGACAAAATCTTAGACTTTCTTAATTCTTAGTAATTTTATGATTTTGACAAGGCCTTTGGTCAGCCTGTAACTTTGGGCTGTGAAATGGGCAAGGCTGGTCCCAGTGCCAGCCCCCAAATGAAGCTGAAATTAGATGCACAGTTGAGAATAGTGAATTGTGGCGGCAGTGAGGTGACATGGCAGGACTTTTAATATAGGTGATCCAAACCATGTTCATAGTATAGAGAATAAGGTTCTCCTCCCTCGGCCTGAATTTACAGAACTTTCCTGTAATCGAGGAATTGAACATAGACTGATATAGTCAAGGCAAACTTATATTTTCATTGGGCAGAGGACAGTAAGAAATCTTTGTGGTTCTTAGGCCCTCTCAAGCTTTTGTAAGAAGGATGCCTTTGCTATAACTGCAGTTATTTGCCCTCTCAGTTTTCATCATCTGCTGCAGAAACAATGCTAGGGGCTTGGATGTCTCATCTGTATTCCTGAGCTCATTCTGAAACCAGGACACTATTAAGAAAGAAATAATATGGAAAGTAATGCAGATATTTTAGATGCCCTGCATTTTTTCCCCTTGGAAATGGGACGCCCATTTTACTTTAAATGTATTTCAGGTCCGTCATTCCGAAACATGCTCTCCTGATGGGAGGACGAGAGGGAAGCAAAAGCCAGACACTGACCAGAGGGTGACAAAGAAACTTCAAATTCTGACACAGCCTGACACAAATCCAGGAGAGGACCAGGAGGTTGATACATAATTAGTCTGAGGGGGTATAAATGCAGCTGGAAATGCTTAAACATATCTAGCACACTTCTGTAAGCCCTCAGGACTATCAGAATTTGAAAGTTTATGAGATGGTAACACGGTATGACACAGCCCGATGCATCATGTTTAACGATATACTAAGGCTTCTCTTGTACACAAATTTGAAGGTTCAAAATGCCTGGAGAAACTACAGGATTTTATACAGAATCCTTTCTTCTCCTCAGTAATTTTAATTCTTTCTAAACCATACTAAGTGCTTGTCATTTTCATGTGTAGAAAAGTCATCCTGAGAGAGTCAGGACCTCAGTACTATAGACTTGGAGATGACACAGCAGGGCTCGGAAACAAGAGGAAGAGAATTAATATTCATCTTAGGAAATATTAATAGAAGAAAGCTACCAAAACAGAACAAAACAAGACAGAAGAAGAGGGAGTTAGCCAAAACCTGTCCTGAGCATTTGTTCATCGGAGAACCCCAGGCTTCTTATTCTCAGTCTTACACCAGGGCTAGGGGGAGGCATCCACACAACTGTATTAATGAAGATTTATTTTAAAAAGGGATTGACTCTGGCAGGACATTGGGAAATCAGACGAACAATGACTAGCACCGTCATTGTCTGAGACACTACATATGTGTGTATAAAATACACCCTGAATGGTGTAGGAGAAAAATCGGTGAGGAATTCTGGCATTGGCTTTGCTCATGATCAAACTAGCAATGCAGGAAATGGAGCCTGGGGACTTGGTGTTTTCGCCTAAAACTCAGTGAAATATTCCAATGCTTTGCCAATTTCAATATGACACTGACAAGTCTCCGGTCCTTGTTTCCAAGTCTCCTTAGAAAATATGTACCCCGGGGCCCATTTGGAGAACGCGCTTACTGGACATGACTAGAAAGTTAAGGATGAGTGAGACGTGCACTCCAGCCTCCTCATTTCACGGATGGGGTCGGGCGACTTGCCCACGTCAATGGCAGGTCTAGAAAGAGAACGGACATCTCCTCATCCCCAGCTCGGGGCTCTTCCCTTTACACTGCAGCTGTGCCTGGCCCTCAAGTGCCCACTCCCACTAAAGGCCCCGAGGACTGCAAAGGAGGAGGAGACATAGCTCATCCTCATCTTCAGGGAACTTACAATCTGATTGAGAAAGCAAGACATTCACACATGACAAGTATAAGGAAAGTACAAACGGGAGATGATACATTCTAAATGATGCAGAGGATGGAAAGCAGAGATAATGACTAAGTTTTCCTTTCCCACGATTTTCTCACCGCCTTGTGGCCCTGCACCTGCAGAGTCCGGGCTGCTCACTGCTTTGGGGAGGGTGGTAGCAGATAAACCCGGTAATCAAGTTTCTGAATTTTTTTTTCTAACTCATAGCAGAGGAAATAGTCTTGAAGGGCAAAGCTCTCTATTGTAGAAGCTGGGATTTTGGAAACAGAAAAAACTTTCTGAGCCAAGAAAGGCTAAAAACCTAAAGCAGAGGGTTCACACCACCAACCAGAGGACAGAAGGACACGTGAGGCTGCAAGGGTGGCTTTTCTAGCTCCGAAGGTGTCAAGTCTGTGCCTCTGATGAGAGGACGAAGACCGGAAGGGACCTGAACAAAGTCTGTAGCCCACAGGTTTCTGAGAAAGGGTCCTGGACCGAACTTCTACCGGGCTGAGCCCTGCAGGGGTGGGGACCCCCGAGTAGAGCAGGACTGTGCCTTCACTTGCCAGGGAGGTGAGTGTGGCAGTTCAAGAGTGAAGTTCAGCTCAAGTATAGAGAAATACAGCAGTTCTGCTTTATACTTGAGCTTGTGACTGAAAATTCATACTCATCATAACAGGAGGTTCTTACGGAAGTTCTCAGTGGGTGGCAGAAAGTGTTGATGGTGACCCTGTAAGCATGCCATATCACAGAGAGACCTCCAGCGTCTCAGGCCAGTTTGTCTGTGACTCCACACACTTGAGCCTCACTATCCTCAAGCCTAAAGCAGTGAAATATTAAATATGGAATCGTACAGAAAGCCCAATTCTCCCCATAATTGACTTCTTGATTATTCTTGTTACAAAAATGAAAATCAGTCTTCCAAGCACAGGTAAAATAGCTCAGCTTCACTACCTTTTTGTGCCAATGATAATGTCAGAAGACATCAGGGTCAGATCAAAATAAAGCGGGGAGTGAAAGTCCATGGAACATTCCTTCCCCTCCATAACCAGAGATTTGTACAAAGCAGAAGTTTAATCAACGTGGAGGAAAGAGAGAAGGTTTAGAAAGAAAGAATATGACTGATGGGATCCTCTTAGTTATCTTAGTCAACTCTGAATTTTCCAACCTTTAAAGGACATGACCTGGCTTTCTGCACAACACTCTCCAGCTACTTCCAACTTGGTATCCCGGCAGAGGTTACAGGCAGCAGTACGGGTATCAAATAAAGACAGAAACTGTTTACTGGGGTGGGAAATGTTTTCCGTGAAGCCTGTGCAGAGCACTCGTGGCTTTACTGGGGCCATTATGCTGCATACGGTGGGAGCAGGATTGCCATCAATACCAACTTCCAGTGAGAGAAACAGAAATGACTTCAACCTGTTGGTCTCCAAAGCCTGAAAGTCTCCCCATTTATAACCTACTCCATACGGCAATTTTTGCTCATTGTTATTGTTTAAAATATCTATCCATGCACATAATCTTCTTTTTCGTACATGAAATCATAATTTTTGTGAGACCAGAGCACTCTCATCCATGCCCGTGGGACACCGAAACGGTATCTTTGGAGAATAACCTGGCAATAGGGATCAGAAGCTTTAAAAAATACATACACTTTTTTTACCCCCAACAATTCCAAACGTAGGAGTTTATCTTAATAAGGAAGGATATGCACAAAGACCTTAGCACAAAGTTGTTCTCAGCAATGCTGCTTATGACAGTGAAAAAGTGAATGCAACCTACAGGACCAACAATAGGGCGCTGGCGAGTACAGTACAGCACAGAAACACAATGGATACTGTATGGATACTCAAACTATTGTAGAAGTAAATTTCCTGATGTATAAACATGTTCACAGTATAGTCAGTGAGAAAATTATACTATAAAACAATACATACAATACCATTTTTGGTAAATTATTACCAAAAATTCTATATATATAGAATTATACTATAGATTCTCAGGAAAAAAATCTATAAAGGCAGACACGACATAAAATTATGAATACTGGTTGTTTCTGGATGGTAGGATTCTGGGTTTTCTTCTTTTTGCTAATTTGTATTTTCTGATTTTTCTACAATGACTATGTATTATTTGAGTAATAAAAATTATTTTAAAAATGAGAAAAGCACCAGGCATATCAAGGGCAGGAGCAGTGGCAGCTACTCACTTTTGTTCTCTCCCTGCAGGGGGGGCAGGGGGTGTTCCAGACAACCCCCAGGACCCTGGGAGACCAGATGTCCCTGAAGTACCACTTTAGCTTCTCAGGGGGAAAAATGCAGTCATGAGCAGGCTGCCTCCATTTTTCTTTCATATCCTGGATGGAAATCAACACCCCCTGTGTAGCTGAAGTCACACAATTAAAACTTATCTTTGAAGCCAGAAGGACTACACCATATTTTTTTGGAAACGGATGTCAGTGTAGCAACGCATCAAAGGAGTCGTCTGTGTAGTGTACTGTGCTCACAGTTTGATTTCCTGATGCGTATCGTTTTGGTTATTGCTTTTTTCTTATCAACTGTCAAATAGTAATACTGTCTAGCGTTTCAGCCTCCCATTCAGAGGATTCTGAATGTACAGACCCCACACCATCAGGTAACAGTCTAGATGCACTCACACGTTCAGCTTCAGTAGCTTCATTCATCTCAGAGGTTTCGTCTGCTACTTCCATGGTCCCGTAGCTAAGGCTGCCACCTGCTTCTCAGACAAACCCAAAACAAACACCTCTAGCTTGCCTCCTAAAGGGCACATTCCATGTTTTAAAATAAACCACTCTTGGCAGAGGAACACAATTCTTCCTGTTAAATTATCAAAAAAAAATTTTAAATATTATTAGCAAGTGAAAATTTTTTCTCATCTAGATATTATCCAAATCTTAGAGCCTACAGATTTGAAAAACTAGAATTTAAAAGTAAGAGATGTGGATAAGCCACATGAATCAGGGATGATTTAGGAGCAAGCATGCTTAATGGGGAGAGGGACTAGCTTAGTGATCGTCAAGCTTTCAGTACATGCAGCTCACCTCACTCAGGAGTCTGGGGAGGGGCCCAGGATTCTGCATTTCTAACAAGCTCCCTGGTGATGCTAATGCAGTGGTCCCTGGACCACATTCTGAGCAGTGAGTTTGCCAGTATGGTGATTTTATGTGCTGTGCCAGGCCAGGAACACCTTCCCTGGGCCGCAGACAAAACATGGAGTGAGTGGGATACCCTAACCCACACCAGTCAGCGTTCTGTGTATCTTGAGGCTGCGGTGGCTAAGCCTCCACTTGAGAGGCTAAAAAACCCAGACCTGCCATAAATGACACCCCCAGGCCTGTTGCCTTTTTATTAGTGTCATGTGTAAGCTACATGCTAAATCAGACTGGACGAGGAAATCAGACTGATCTATCCACGTGCACAGCATCTCAGTGGTTTCTCACTGGTCTCTGCAGCCACGACCATACACCAAGATGGAGCATGTTGTCACCGACACCACTGTCTAACACACAGCCACTCATGGAGAGCCTCATTTAGGACTGCAGACTTGTTCCAGCCACGCGGCAGCTTACTCTGAATCTCCTCTGAGACAGTTCTGCACATGAATCTGACTGCTGTGCCAAAACGTGGTCTTAAATGTAATAGAAGTGGAAGCAGTTCTCATCTGGGGTTTATTTGCTAGAAGATGCACACTCAAGTGCTTCTAGCTCTGCAGAGCTGTGGAGTAGAAATTCAAAACCCCATGATTTTCCTCCACTTGGAAATAAGTATACCACCTCCCCAGTGCCTTGATTTGTTCTATGTCAACTGCTGGGTTTCTAACAGTACATCAAACAATATCATTAGTATTACTAATAAGCTCTTTGGGAACTGAGGAAGTAGGAAATTAATGAAAATAGTGACGGACCTGAACTGAGATATTCAAGTTCCACTGTGCACTTTGTCTAAAAGGTTACTAATTCTAATTTAGAGAATATTGGTGACTTTTCTTTTGATGCTTTCACTGTGGGAGGGATGTGAAGCTGGGGATGGAGTGGGTAGATTTTGAGTCTTTTTGCAAACCTGTGTATGTTGCCAACTCCTGCTAATCACAAAATTAAGCAAGTTCAATAGCTAAAATTGTTCTTCAAGAGGATTAATGAATAGATTTGAGTTTTGCCTAGATCTTACAGAATAAGACTCTGAAAGACTATCTGTTTTGAGAGAGAAATGAAGATGATAACTCGTGCAAATGCATCAAAGTTAAACTGCCTGCTATCACCTCTCCCAGAATATAAATCCTCCTTTTTTGGAGACATGATAAAAACTGGCTCTAAAATGAGCAAAATGTGTTAGTAAGTTATAATCTTCTCTAATGAAAACACAAAGAAAATAATAATAGATACTTCATTATTCCAAGTCTGAATTTAACTCTTGGATATGGAGACACAGATCATATGTATTCACATATTCCCCACCAGTGTTGAGTTCTACAGTATGCAATCATGTCTTTTCCACGTGTTACTTTTAAAGCTCCTATATTTGCTTATCACAAATGTAATTGCTTAATTAAATCACAATGAGCTTATCTTTCCCTCCAAAATGCTGATGGGTTGCACAAATACGGTTAAAGCCAAAATCAAAACATATTATGCATCAGTATCCTGAAATAGCAAGGAAATGTTGAAACTACTAAGAAACTAAAAGGGAGAAGGCAGCATCTATGTGGGAAGATACGCCTGTGAGAAAAGACAGCTTCAGGAAGGGATGAGATGTCCTCCCAGACAGAGCAGCGAGGCAGAACTGACAAGCCTCCAGGGTGGCTCTGGACCAGCTACAGTGCCTTGCAATTAACCAAGATGCCTGGACTTTCCTATTTGAAAAACACCTATGATCCACCTGACCCATTTCCGTCCAGATGAGTGTGTGTCCAGGCGCCCAGAGCACTAGCTGCACCTAGTCAGGGCTGCCCTGAAGAGCAATTCAGTGACACGGCGGCCCAGGAAAGCCAAGGAAATAGAACGCCCTTGAACGTACAGCCTGTGGCAGCTCTGGGCCAGCAGGGAGGACATAAGCAGGAAATAGGGAAGCCACTGGATGGACAGAGCAGGGAGCTGTTAAGAGAAGAGGGCAGGAATCTGAGACCCAGGTAAATTGAAGAACAAATTTAGTGACTTCCACCCACCCATAATATGTGCCTTTTTGGCATAGCTGGGTACATGTTCTTGGGCTCAAATCAGCACAACACACCGTTCATGGCCATTTTCCCCCATTTCCACAGACACAGAGAATCCCTTAGTACATTGCCAGGGACTGGGAGATGCCCTTTGGATCACTTCACCTGACCTTTTAGCACTTGCGCTCTGAAAAGTATGAAGTGGCACACACTGCAGGGCATTCCTGCCACCACCGGCAGTGTCTAGGGTGCCAGGTGAAGAGCTAATGACCGTACTGAGTTTTAAGGGGGGACAGTTTTAGGACCAAAATTAGGAGGGCAAACAGAGACGATCCCTGTGGAACAGCCTCAGAGAGAGAACTAGTTAATTCTTTGACTACTTCCTATTGGCATTATTCTGGGGCTAGATATCCTCAAGAAATGTCATACTTTACTTTCCTAAAAATATAATTTCAAGCTCCTGGCATCTTCTAAGAGTAATTCTCCAAGTATGACTATAATCTTTATTTGAATGGAATATTCAATCACACATGATGGGAATTTCATTAGTATTACGTGGCAGAGTTGATTTTTTTCCCTGGCATAATTGTTGTTTTTCTCTTATTCTGTTTATAAAATTTACCCCCATTTATTTAAATCACGTAAGAATGCAAATTGTACATAGCGGCTTGATGATCTTCTAACCAGATTTCTGGAAAAACAACTTGATTCTGAGAGTATAAATTAAATTCATCTTCCTAAGCAAGTATTATGATTTACTGAGATCTCCTGAGTGCCAACAGTGTGTTGAACTTTTCAGAAAACATAAAGGAAAAGCCTGCCTTCCCTGTCAATCTAAAAAAGGCAAAGGAACCAGTTGCAACTGGAAAAAAATTCACCAAACAAAACCAAGCTGTCCATTAAAGAGGCCCCTCAACCACTTCCCCCTGAGCTGGACGAGTCAGTGAAGTGCGATTCCGAGATCCGTGAGGTCAAGGAAAAAAGGGTGATGCCTGACAATCCACACGTTGCCCCTGCCCCAGACCCATGCAGCTGTTTGAGCGGAGGGGGACAGAAAGCTGCTGCTGCCTCTCACCACACTCTACTGCCACCGACTCAAAGGCAGCTCCCCACTCAGAGAGGCTCCGACTCCAGAGAGGATGCCCAGGCCTCCAGACTTTTATTCTGGTTCAAAGAGACAGCAAAGAGAAAAGGTATAGATGCCTCACTCCTTCCCTCTCTCTCTTTCTAAAGGAGTTTCTAAGACATTCACATGTTAACATCCTAGACCTTCTGCAAGGGTCCTGAGAGGCTTCCCAGCCCAACCACCTCATTCCACAGGGGAGGAAACTGAGGCTCAGAGAAGTAAATGACCAGCCCGAGAGCACATGGCTGATTCTTGGGGGAACCCAGACTAGAAGCCAGGACACCTGACCACGCCACTGCTCTTGTGCCTTTCCCCGCGGTCATGACCTTTCTTTCTCTCCCCTCAGGGCAGGCAGCACGAGGAAGCAGCCCTCTGCACTTTGAGGGAAAAGAACTAATGTATAGAGTGACTGGTGTTCTCTGGAGGGAGCGCTCATGACAGTTCCTGATAATGAAAACCCAGCCGTGGACAAATAGGCAACAAGGGCGACGCGAATACTAGCTCACCCCAAGGAAGCCTTTATGCCCCTCTGCTGTGCACACAGGAACAGATGGGTGAAGGCGGATCGAGTGAATGTCGAGTAAGAACCACTCGCAGACACAGGACAATCCACTTTCTGATAGTGAACGATTAGAATCAACTCTCAAGTCCCAAATGGGAATCAAGAATCATTCAGAAATAAGCCATCTAGCTGAGAGAAGCTGACAACAGCAGCAGAATGACAATGAGATGCAGAAGCTGCTCCCAGGACAACAAACAGGGACTGGGACGCTGCTGCTGCTGCTGTGGGAGGCCCCGGGCCCTGCTGGACACAGACGGTGCCAGGCTGGGTCGACTGTGATGGGAGAGTGACCCTGCAACTCAGACGTTCAGGATAAATAACAAAACTATTACCCTTCTCTCTGCTCAGCCCCTGGAGTGTGATTATCTAGTTTATCGGAAAATATTATTTTAAAAATCTACTTGGAAAATACTTTCTCTTATTGTAGCACTGTCAAATCTATATTTTAAAGAATAGATTTAAGTGGCAATGTAGCCAAAGAAAACAACATTTTCCAGACTCCCCTGTATCTAAGGATAAATATGTGACCAAGATCTGGCCAACAGAGATAACCAAAATTACTGGGTAGTCTCTGGGATAACTCTTTAAAAAGAAGGATGACTCAGCTGGCAGGTACCTTCTGCCCTTCCCTTTTCCTTCTTCCTGCCCAGAACAAGGATGTGATGGCTGGGGTGGAGGCAGCCACGTTATACCTCGGAGGCAAGCCCAAGGATGGAAGCCAAAAGCCGAGAATGGTGTAGTAGAACAATTAAAGGAGCTTCTACACCAGACCTGCACTGCCTCCTCTGGACTTCTCTTTTTTTAATGTTAAAAGAAAACAAATCCCTACTTGTTTTTGTTTTTGTCCGTTATTTGTAGCCAAATACATTTCCTAACTAAAATGCATACATACATACTTACTAAGAGGCCCTGACACTGAAGAATGAGGCAGCAACCACCAAATATTTAAAGCAAAATGGAAGAGCAATAACAAGGTATTGATCCCAGCTGTACTAACAGAAATGCCAGCTCAGAGACTGCAATTAAAATAATGGACAGGAAAACATCCCAAACCAAATTACCAGTTTTGATGACTAGAGAGGTGCGTTGTTATGACCCAGAGGACTGATTTGAGAGCTACAAATTGAGCAAAGGCTCCAGGCAAGTATTCTTGAAAAATCATTTCTTAAAGAAATGTAGCCTCTGGGCAAAACAGTGGAATGAAAATGGTGGCCCAGTGAGAGAGAGAGTTCAAGAGAGCTTTCTTTGATTTTAGGAACGCAAGAGCTTCAGGGAATGAGTGCAAATCACTAGAGCATTATTCTCATTATTACTAATGGTTCATAATAACTAAGGGGCAGTGCTGGGTCTCCAGTTGGCTGAAATTGACCAGAAATTGCTAGTTGCAGTTATACTAATAATGAAATACATTATAATTTGACACTAAATTACAATCCCAAATACACAGCTTTCTGCACTGTCTCTTATTGCAAAGGCAAACTAAGCATCAATAAGTAGAATAATCCAATTAAGTGTCTCTCCATTTGGGAACTATTTAGAATTGAGAGTTTAACAGGTTAGTGAGATAGGGCAAAACAATTCGGTATTTACTGACTTTAAAAATCAGGGCTTTTTATTGTAAGACAATTATTTTTTGTTATTTTAAAATAAGCGTTCAATCAATCTGAATGGCTTTGGTCATTTATGTAGTAATTTTAATCACTATAAATTCTTTCTAGTTTTGAGGCATAATTTCCCATGAGTACATTTACCTGTACTTTAATATTAAATATAAGCACCTTTTTCATGCTCAGAATGGCTTTATAAACATATTCCCAATCATTTTTTTTCTTTGTCATATATAACAACCATGTGTAAGCCAGGAATTACAAATACAGGAAGATGGATTGATTAGAATGTCTATATTCCTTTTAGCTACACTTAAGTGGAAAAGTGATAGCCAAATTCCCTAATTATAACCTGCGGCAGTATTGCTGTTAACACACTTTGCAGGATTTTGTCAGAGATAGATGTTCCCTCCACTGGAGAGAGAATGGTATTTGCCTGCAGATGCAGAAGTACATGGGAGGAAATTTGCCAAGAGATGAGCTGGAGCAACCCCACGGACCTCGCTGCTGTGCTCTGAGCTTTCTGTTATCCTGTGAGTAGCAGGTATTTGATACATGCTTGCTCAGTGAATGAGCTGCCTCAGACTCATCAGAGAAGGTGTTCCTAGAAGCACCCACAAGCAGCTAGGTAAGCCTAGGCTACATCCTTCAGCCTGGATTTCTGCAGGAAAAGTAGTGGCATATCTTGTCTTAAAATTAAGGTATGATTAAATTCTCCAGGAAAAGTCTCCACTTCCAGGTTGGGAACATCCTGCGTCAGTCACATTCTTCGGCAAGGATGGCTTTGGTGATTCTTATCTACCCTTAAAACATGTACACACAGATGCTGTCTGTGGTACTGACGCCTTGGGGATGGTTAAGACAATTCTAAAAGACACGTAAAAGATACTTACTGCTGGTGGAGGACAGGTGGCTGTAGTCAGACCTGAAACACAAGACCTCAGTGTTAGTAGGATTCCTTACGCAAATGATTTATTCAAGCCAGAATTTTTAAAGTCACTTATAAGTAGCATTCAACTAGTGAAGAAATGTCACAAATTAAAAACCACAGTGCTGAGGCTCATTTTGTGCAAAATAAACTTATGTCTGAATTTGAAAGCGAAACTTCAAAGACACTGTAGGAATCTGGGGCCCTTCACACGGGCTCTGTGGATCCCCCTCACAGGGGTCAGGAGATCATTTAAATTTGCTGGCAAATTTTTGAATGGTTGTTTATTTTTCTGGGAAGAAGGCCCAAAGTTTTCAACAGATTCACGGACTCACACATTCACTTAAAAATTTTAAACCACTGCAAATGAGCACCCTTCAAGTGTTCGCACAACACCATGCGGAAATGTTTTCTTGCCGACAGAAGCAGAGGACCCCAGGGAGAGGAGAGAGAACCTCAGCCATGGAGGCTTTCACATGCAAGGAAACATCAGGAAACACAAAGGTGCAATGACGTTTTGGCTGACTTCAGGTCCACCTGAGAAGAAAGCCTGCTGGACATTGGGGTAAGAGGGTGTGGGCTCTGATAGGGAAAAGGAAAAGGCGGGTTTAGGGTTGGGGCGACATTACCCTTTCATTTTCTGTGCTGAAAAATTAGCTGCTGGCGCTCCGCCTCTGTGAGAACGGGGATCTGGCCAAGGATCTGCTTAATCTCTACTACGTTTCTGCCCTACTTATGTGACTGCTAAGACTTCCCTCTCTGGCAATGAATTTGGTATGGAAGCTATTTAGTTTCTTCCCCCAGTGTCCCAGAGTTATTCTCAGTAGGAAATTAATCACTTAAGCACGCAGGGATTTATTCTGCTGTGGTGGTTAGGGGATATAGTTATGCAAATAAACTGCTTAATTATGTTTAATTTTATAGATATACATTCCTTTTATCTCCTTAGTCTCCTGTTGCCTTTCTTGAATCATCCAATTTTACTCCATTGAGTTTACCACATTAAAAAAATATATAAAAAACTTTTTTAAAAAAATCCCAAGAAACATGCCTCTTACTAGTTAAAATAACCTACGTTGTTCATAATGATGCACTGATTTATTGGTAGAGGAACAAAATGGAAGAAAAACAGCATGTGGTTTTCTCTTTTTCAAGTGAAATACTTTAGGAGTCACGGAATCATTGAATTTTAAAACTGGTAAGAATAACAACTGCTAACATTTGCATATCTCTTTATATATTACAAACTGCATTCACATATATCCAATGCAATTTTTTTATTTTATTGATTAGGAAACTACAGTGATACTATGTATAAGGAGACTAGGAGCTGAGGAATGATGAGGGCTTGGACTAAGCGTGGCAAGGAAGAGTCAGAAGGTAGAAGGGATTGCCTAGGACACGGTGACACACTGGCTAACAAGAGAGAGAGTTAAGGCTCCGTACCGTACTGAAACCAGGATTTGTAACCCCAGCACTGGTGCATTAAATTCTTTCTGGAATCAGTCAGGATATAAACTTCAGAACAATACTTAGAAATGTAACGGTATATAAATGCAGTGAATGCTCAACAAACATCCACTATGGTAGATCCAATGGGAAACCAATTCCATTACAATACAATCATCTTAAGATGATCAGACTTTAAAGAAATTTCATGACTATTCAAATATAACATACAGTAAGAATGTGTGCTATTGCTATAGCTTTTATTCTTAAAAATGTGTCAGTATTTTCAGCTAGGATTTTCCAAATACTCCCGAAGCAGACGGTATTCACATATGCATACATTTTGAAGATCTGCATACAGATGGATATGTATGTAGAATGAAATTTACATTTGAGACATAGTTCAAGAATCTTAAAGTGCACGGGTATTTTCATATTTTAGGACAGGTGTTAGCATAACTCATGCCCCTCCATAAATCAATCCCTCCATATCTCTCGTGACTAAAGGCACTACCGGGTCAGGCCTGCCAACTGGTCAGTCTTCTGACAGTCACACTCGTCCTGCTGCAGTTCCTTCCCCGTACAGCAGCTAATCTTTGCAAAGCACAAATCTGATCATGTCTCTCTCTCTCTGGATGAAATTCAAGCTCGCTAGTATAAAACACAAACTTCTCTCTCCATGACGGGTGGCCCAGCTCTGCAGCCCAACTTCTACCCCTGTCCACCATCAAAAAGAAATCTCATAGACGAAAGTCACGTAAAGCCTCACATTGCTCTCTAGCCTCTGATCCTCGGTTTATGGGATTCGTAAGTTGCCATGACAGAGATACAATCTGAACTGCTCTTTTCACTTGATACCATCATAATGTGCTGCTACATAGTTCCTGTAATTCTCATTTTAGATAAAGTGATGTACTATAATTTATTCAACCATTTCCTTTTTGTTGCCTTTATGATTCTTCCTGGTTGTCCACTTTTACAAAGCATTCTGCAATGAGGTATTTATGAATGTAACTTTGCGTTTATTTTCCTTAGGAAAATTATAAGTGGCAATATAGAATGAGTCAAGGTAGAAACACTTTTATAGCTCTTAACATATATTCAAATAACCCCCGAAGATCATTTACTGAAAATACTGCCAGTGAAAGACAAACTGTAAAGCTTCAAACAATATTGTGCTTAATAAATAGGTTCAAACAATTCCAGAGAACAACCAGGCATCTGATTAGGGTTCTCTGGAGAAGTTTATACTTCCCAACTTTTTTAGGGTAGGAAGGAACGGCAGTAGAGTACCTGCCTTGAGATTTCTGCTTATTTGTCTCACATCATAAGAATTTACCCAGCTGAGTCTACAAAAGACATTCAACCCTGCCAGAATGAAGCATGAAAGAGAATTTAGGATGAAAAATTTATGCACACATAATATAGACGGGCAAAGTAATACAAGGATTATGTACTTGCACACACACAACACATATAGAGACACATTTCCAAATACATTATTTAGTATTTGTGCTAATAATGAACAGAAAGTTAGTTGTGGTCCCTTGACTATATTTTAATTATAATTACACATTTAGGGATATATAAAGGGTTCTGTACTTAAGATAGTCTACCACTGTCCAAGGCCTACTTGCCAGTTGATATACAGTATATATAAAAAGAATACCTTCCTAAATTCTCTTTTCCAGGAAAATCATGGCGTAAGGATTGATCTTGGCATTTCTATAAAATTGATCTTGATGTTTCCATAAAAAATCAGCTCAGTGTGTCTTGGACTTCACTGATGACTCTCAGTGCACTGAATTAAATGCCATGGTAATTTAGAGTTAACTAGCCCCACCTTGAACACAAAGATAACTAAATACTAATAGATCATCTGGTCTTCTAAACAAGATTTCCCCTTTTACCTTTTTTTTTTAAACTGTCTCATTTTAAAATGTATTCCACCCATTCTCTTTCATCCCCCTGTTTAAACTCTAGACCCATAAATTGTTTGTTATCCCCTAAGTCACAGTGAAATATCAGTTGGAGGTCACCCAAAGCAACAGGACATGGTATGGCCCTACATGTGCAAAAGCTCAGTGACAGCGGACATGGAAGCAGAAGCCCATTAATGCCAGACCCAACTATTGTGCAAAAACAATCCATCACATTTGAAAGAGAGGCTTAGAGGCCAAATCTTGGGGACATCACTAACGAAACAGTCATTATAGAAAAGCAGTGGCTTTTATTTGGGTGTACAAGGAACTGCCTGTCCCTCTATTAAAGGATTCTGTTTCTTAAGATAGTTTACCACCACCAGCAGCCGACTTGCCAGTTTTTTCTAACAGAAAGTACACAAAAGCACAAGGCTTGCTTTCAAGTGGATTTGGAAAATGGGAGTTTCAAAATGACATTGATTGCCACCGAAGAATACTAGTTTGCTTTTAGTCTTGACCTGTATTAGGTGGGTCAGACAGCAAAGGCAGTATTTCAAGCCAGAGAAAATGTCTGAGCAGAGAACAAGAATTAATTACAGATCAAACAGCTCCTTGAGAAGCAACTTCAGCAGGTGGGAAGCATGCTGGACGCCCAGGCTTCAATTCGTGCCACTAACGAGCCCGGAGCCCTCCAAGGCTCCATTTCCTCATCTGTAAAATAATAATGATAATACTGAGGCATGCTCGGTAGTCTCTTGGATGTTCTTAACAATGATCAAATTGCTTAAGGTATTTAAAAGCAACAGAACATCTACTGTGATGAATTTAAAGAACATATGGTCTTGAGTTCACCATTTTTATTACATAAAACTCTAAGTTTATCATTTGGAGTGTTCTTTGTAACAGTAATAATAGTGTGGTGAGAAATAATACTGTGCCCAGGGTTCACTTTGCCAGGCACTGTTCTAGGGGCTTTACACATATATATTGATTTAATCCTCACAACAACTATGAGGTAGGTGCTATTACCATCATCCATATTTTACAGACGAGGAAACTGAGGGCAGAAAGAGGTTAAGTCACTGGCTCAAGGTTCCACAATTCCTAAGAGGAGGAGCCGGAATTTGAATGCCAGCAGGCTGGCTCTTGTGACTACAACTTTGAAGGTGACCTGCACAGTCTGCCCACTGGCAGCGGGACCCACAAAGTTTCTTAGAACTGTTTCTTCCATCATGCTGCTGAAAAAAGGATCAATAATCAGCTTAAGCCATGCCCTAAAATCCCTTGCTCCTATGTTTTGTTTACACCACCTAGCAACGGTCCCCCTTACTCCAAACTTTGGTGATCCCAACTACCCACTATTTCTCTGCCTGACCCTACCTAGGGAGCTGGAGCCCCACAGCAGGCAAATAGACAAGGTAGACTCATACCTCCATGAATACCTAATCACTCATCTCAACTGGGCTCTCACTCAACACTGCCCAAAACAGCTATTTCAAACCTCCATGCTCTTCAGGTCGGGGAGGGGGGCTGCATTTTCACCATGGAACAGAGACCCCATCTTCCCTTCCCTCCCTCTAGTTGTGGGAAGGGAGATGCTCCCACCTCCTGCCTGAATCCATCCATTCACATGTGGTCTGAAGTCCATCTGCCTGCACCTTGTCAGAGAGATGACATTATGGATTATCATATTTTCTCCTATATCTTTATCCTTTTTACAGAATTCTTTCTACTGGCATTGACTGCCTAAATAGTACTCATTTTTAGGAAATTCTTCCCTCATCCCTCTCTCCCTTTTCCTGACTTAGGAATCTAGCTGTCTCCTCTTCCTCACCTCTACTCCTTTCCAGAGCCACTCTAATCTGGCTCCTGCCTCCACCACCCCACTGTCAAATACTACTCTACCTTTAATTCATTATCTCCCTTTAACAAAGGACACTTGACATTATTCCTCATCATCATTAGTTTCTCAGTAGCACAGTTGAACTCTCTCCTTCTTTTCTCAAAGACTCACACCTCTCTTGGCTTCTATATCCCATTCTTCCTTCTTTGACTCCATTCCTACTCTTCCTCTGGCTCTTTTATCAGCTCATCCTTCTCAAGGCTGGTCCTAAAGAGCACCTGCTGCACAGGGTTGGTGAAGGATTCAAAGAGTCAATGAAACATGTAAAGGCTTAGGACAGTACAAGGCACATGCTAAGTGCTAGGTGTTTGCTATTACCTTCAGTTGATTTAATCTTGCCCAGGGCTTCAACTGCCATTTTTAGGCAGACAGTTTCCAAATGCAAGGTCATCATGCAGACCTCCTCTCTTGGGTTCCAGACAGATACACCCAATTGCTGACTCAGATCTTTACTCAGATGTCTCACAAGACCTCAGACACAATGTGCTGAAAATGAAATGTCTGATACCCTGTCCAAACTTTGTTTGAAAGGGATCTCAGGCTACTTTGAGAATCCAATTTAAAAAACAAACAAACAAAAAAATAAGTTCTCTTCTCATAAAAATGCACAAAGTGCATCATTTGGCATACAGTTTGAAGCAATTCATGGACCCCAAATTAAGGATCACTGCCTTAGCAGATGTGTCATTTGAGCTGAGTCTTGAAAGAAGAGTAGAGTTTCACCCAGTGGACAGGCATGCCAGGTGGAAAGGGCATAGCTGGCAAAGAGGGCAGCTTGACAAAAGCAAGGAAACAGAAACATCTGTCAGACATGGCTAGGTGCAGGGTGCAAGGAAGGCCCTGCTGAGAGAAAAGGCCAGAGAGAGAAGGAGGGACTCCAAAACGTTAGGGCTTATAAGCCATGTTAAATTCTTTGCACTTTATAGATGACAGAGCCATAAAAGTTCCAAAGGGCGAGAGACATGATCAGATCTGCATTTAAAAAATAACGTAATGATAATAAACATTAATTTCGTGTTTCTACACAATCTTTATGCATAATCTCAACAGGTAGCTCTATGAAAGCTGGATAGGGTAAGGGCACGGGGCAAGCTCCAGAAAAGCAGGCTAGAAACAGCTTTTGCTGATAACTAAAATTCAAAGGACATATGAATATATGGCAAATACAAGACTAATACATACACACTGAAACTATTTTATTTATTTAAGTCTGGTCAAGTGAAGCAGTAGGATGAAACTATTTTATTTAAATGCATGGGCATGCCATTTTACCTTTATCTTTAGCTTAAGGATGCTAGTGATACAATCAAGAATTCTTTAAACAATTCTGTCCTGTTACAAACTACACATTTCAGCAACAGAGGCAGAGAACAGAAGCTCTGGTGTCAGCATGATCAGTGTGCGCCTCCTAGGAGCCCTGGCAGCTGTCACGCTGATGTCCAGATCCTGGGGCAATGTCACCTCCTGGGTCAGGACTTCCTCTCTCTTAAGACAGAGCCCTTGGAAAAATATGTTGTAGGTGAGCTCAGCAAATTGAAAATGAATGGACTAGTGAATGCTTTATTCAACCCAGCTATAAATGATCTGGTTAATTTTGCTTTGTTTCTTCTATTCACGGTCTAATTCACAGCTAATTAGAGGCAGGAAAGAAAAAAAAAAGCCAAGGATCTTCAATCAAAGTTGATAAATGCTACTTACACGCTATGTGGGGAAAAGCAAGGGAGCTCGTTATTCAGAATCAGGCTACTCCACCAGATTATAATTGGGTGCTGTATCGAACCACCAATGATCCTAAGTGTGGACAACAGGGAAAGCCCATTGCTGGGTAAGTGTTCTAAGGAGTAAAGTCCCAGATTTGGTCTAGGAGTGTTAGTGGAGACTGAGGGGAAGGGCGGGGTTAAGAGGCAGGAGGAGCCGCACGGGAGGCTTTCCGGGGGTCAGAATGAACTCTGAGTCCATTCTGGGGCTGGATTCTCAGGCTGCCCTCAAAGGGTTGCCAAATCCTGAGATTAATCTAAAACCTTCCCGACCTTCCAGGAATGAGGCTTTCTGTAGCCTGGGCAGCTCCCGCCCTCCCCCAGGATTACTCCAGATAGGAAAAGACACGCTTTCCTCCTGGGTCAATACCCGCATCCTGGATGTGGCGCTGACTCTGCACAGGAAACTCCTCTAGAGATACGGGCTGGGTGGAAGCCTTTACAACGGCTTCTAAAAGACATCCTAGCTTTTGTACCATGCAGGAAAACAGTATTGTTGGGAGAGGACTAATTAGTCTCCAAAGGTTTGAGCTCATTGTTTGAGTCCGCTGAAGCGAAGAGGACATTTCTTTAAACAAGCAGGGCTGGATCACAGCACCGTCTCCGTCCCGCCGGCACCGAGGCACGCGGTTCCAGCGGGACAGGTGCACTCAGAGAGGAGGAAGTTGGGCGGGACTACAGCAGTCGAGGAGGGGGTCTCAGCAGCACACAAAAAAGTCCCACAGTAAAGCCGTACATGAGAAATGCTACCCCCGTAGGCGACTTCTGAAAGACTTGCAGGTGCCCGGTGTCCCACCCTGCTTCGTCCTTTCCCTATCTCCGGGGCGGACTCCGGGGGGCTACGGAGCTGCGAGAGAAAGTCCCCGCGGAAGGTCGAAACAAGTGCAAAAGCATCCCTTGTCTCTCCAACGATGGTAAAGGGACACTGCATCTGCCTGGCACTCCGCATCCCCTCACAAGAGAGCGGAGGGCACGAGGGCTGGGGTGGGACTCCCCTGCACCTTGAGTCCTTCCATTTTCGCGCCTGGGGTGGGGCCCGCCCGGCTCTGCCCCCGGGGCCTGCCCAGGAGGGAGCGCGCCCACCCCCAGCCCCTCGGGCTTCCCGGTGGGGTCCTGCAGGAGGAGAAGTCCCCGCGCCCCGTCCCGCCACAGCGGCTCCGGCTCTGCCGCGGGGATGAGGCGGGTCCCCACCCCCGAGGAGCCGCCGCACAACTCGCAGAGCACCCCCCGCCCGCGGCCCGGCCCGGCCCGGCTCACCCTCCGGTCTCAGCGCCCGAGTCCACGCAGTCCTCCTCCTCGCCGCCGCCGCCAGCCTTCGGGTCCATGGCTCGCGGGCCCCGGCGTGACCCGGGGCGCGCTCCCACCCGGCCGCCCAGCCCAGCCCGAGCCGGGCGGGCTCTCTCCGAGCGTCTCGCGGCCCGGGAGCCGGCAAACAGGTCGGGCGCCCGCCGCGGAGCCCCCTCGCCGCGCCCTCTCCCGGCCGCGCCCGGCGGGGCACCGGCGGCCGCGCCCGCCCCGCCCCTCGGCGACGGCCGGGCCCGCGTTCGCGCGCCTGTGCCCGGGGTGCGCGCTCGCGTGCGCGCGCCTGTGAGTGGCGTGTGCGCGGAGTGGGCGCGACGTGTGAGGTCGCGAGCGTCCGCGGCCGGGAGGGCCGCGTCCCGACGGCTGCGCGCGCCTGGGCGTGTGCTGAGCGCGTGGGCTGCGAGTGCGCCCCGAGCCGCCCCTCTGCCCCGCGCCCCCGTCCCGCCACCTGGGGGCCTCGGGCTCGCCCCGAGCTTCCCCGGCCCCCGCGCCGCCGGCAGCACCGAGAAAACCCGGGGGCATCGTGAAAGCAGGGAGAGACCTGTTTCCCTTTCGGGACCAGTTTGAACACCTGCGTGTTTTCTTATAGTTTCTTCAGAATTACCGACGCTGAATGCATTATCACCTTTCTCGGCACAGGTCTGAGTGGGGTTTCACCGCCCAACTTGCCAGTTTACAATAGGTGTCAGGTATTCTTTTGCTATTTTTAAAAAGATACCTGTAAAAATAATTTAAACAACGGTGGATGTACATGCAATTCAGGGGTTGTTGCAGGAAGGGGATAATATAATGGATGTTTGTAAAGTATCGCCCTCGGCACCCGAGGGTGAGTTCATGGTCCCTGTTGGAGGCCTTACCTCCTATTAAGAGGGTGAGGCCACAGGCAAGCTGGGGAGATCTGAACAACTGGGATGTATTGCTGACAGCGTGTCCAAGCCACTGGCAGACACTCGTTTCTACTTTCTTCTAAGGCAAGTTACTTAACCTCTTTGAGTCTTAATTTCCTCATCTGAAAGTTGGGGCTCTTTATATCTACCCTATATCTCTGTGGTGAATTAAATGATATCATGTATGTAAAATACTTAGCACGGGTCCGGATACATGTCAAGCACTAGTCACAGGCAGCTCTCATGACCAGCCACACCCCCAATCTCAATTTGCAAAGCAGTGTCACTCTGGATGACAAGTGATACCTTGAAGAGGAATATAGTTTCCTTTTCTCTCTCCCTCTCTTCTCCCGTCTGTATCCTTCCTGTTTACCTACCTGTATATCACTCCTTTCTGATTTTTATTTCGAATAAATTATGCAAAAGAGAAATCCAATTTACAAACAATAGAAATGCAATCTCATCATCGAGAAAAAACATAGGCAAATATGCCAATGCTAAATCTGAATTGTCCTTACTGAGCCTAAAATTCCTTGCACCCAAAACGGAAACAGACATATTATATTCAATTGGTGCTCATTCACTGAAAGGAAGGAGCATGCCAGTTCTTTAAGGGAGACTTCCCTCCATGCACTGATTTCTAAAAGGAACATTGTGAGTGATGAACTGCACAGTGCCAATAATAATCACTTTTAATTTATCGATTCATTCAATAACTATTTAAATACCAAATGGGAGGGGGAACTCTGGATATACAAATGAGGGAAAATAGCAACAGCTAAGATCCCTGCCTTCATGGAGCATAAAATCCAGAGAGGAGGCTAATTAAGTTATATATGTGTTTAATATATTAAAATCTATATAAAATACAAATGGAGATAACCCACTATGAAAGAAAAGAATAGTGTACCCTGAGAAAGAAAGAGAACATAATTTAAATTATGAAAGAGCAGAGAAAGCCCTCTCAGTAAGGGATATTTGAGCCCTCTTCTGCCCCAGGGCCTTTGCACTTTCTGTTCCTTCTCCCTGGAATACTCTCTCCCAGACTTTTCTGCAAGACTCCTTCTACCCTTCTACATTTCCCTCAGTTCTCTATTCAAATGGCCCGTCATCATGGAGGCCTTCCTGACTGATCCTACATCACAGTATCCCCTTACCCGACTCTGTTTCTTAGAACTCCACCAGCAGCTGGCAGATGATAGATTTATTTACTAATGACCTGTGTTTCCCTCCCCATCCTTCCCCCCACACATGCCAGCGCCATGAGAGCAGGGGCTAGGTGTGTTTTGTTCACTGCTGTAGCCCCAACACCTGGACAGTCCCTGGGGCAATGAATATTCATGGAGTGAATGAAAGGGAAGCAGCCCCAGCGTGGGGTGGGAGAGAGGAGGGGTGACAAGGAGAGAGACCTGCAAGTGTGAGGAGAATGGGGCACCGAGTAGTCCACTGGGGGTGGGGGGGCACGAAGGCAAGTGGGTGACTGGAGCTACATCAATGGCAAAGATGATAGTGAGACATTCGACATAAATAAGACACCTCCAGGAAGTCACCATTAGACCATTATAGTGTACTTGGAAAGTAGAAGGACAAATACAGTGTCAATGAATCCAGACTGAAGGGAGTGATAAAAGTGGCCAAATAGGTAAGAATAGTGAACATTCTCCCATTTTTTATCCTTACGGCCATGAGGGAACCTACCTTTGTCTATTCTGTGTAGGGACAATTCAAATGTGCACCTCATTTAATCCTCTTCAAAGCTCTGTGAAACAGGCTTATTTTTCCATTTTAGGGTAGAGGGAAACTAAGCCCCACTGAGTTTAAGTGCCCAGTCCCAGGTCACCTAGTCAGTGAGTGGGGAAGCCAGGTGGTCCATTTAATGTGGGCGGACTCCATGCCATTTCCCTGGGGGCTAATGGGTGGGCCAGTCGCGTATACTCAGGACAATGGCACTAACAAAAAGGCCAGGGAGGAAAGGCTAAAGTCAGCATGGCCCTTAGATGAAGGGTCTTGGGAAATGAGATGCTCGCATGATTTCAGCCTTTCTCAAATATCCAGGGGAAGGTCAGACCAGACCAAAACTCTGGGCCACATCTCAACAGGATGCATTGATTCAAGTTCCCCTCACCCACAAGGGACACAAGTGTTACCATTCATCATTGGCGTAACTGATGGCAACTCAGTGATGCATTTACTATCAGGAAGAGAAGTCTGAGCAGTATCACTGTATTCCAGTTATGCGTGGACTCCCATGTCCTATATTCCAGCTCTTTAACATCAATCCCTTAAATCATGATGGTGCAATGTCCTTCTCCCTCACCCCTATAAGATGGGGACAGAGGAGTGTCACTGGACTGCTTAGGGTGCCCTGCCCGTGGCCCTAAATGTGTTCCCATCAGAGCCTAAGGGACACTGAGGTATGGCAAGAAATGTAACCTTCCAGGAATCATGAAACCTGACTTCTGGATCTGAATCCTTCAGGTACTAGTTGTTTAGTCTCTCGCTAGAGGAAAAGGGTAGACCATCAACTGTCTTTAAAGGTCTTACTCATATCAGGCATTGTGGTAAGGATTTTATATACATGATCCGTTTAATTCTCACAAAAACTTTGTAAGGCTTCCATCGTCCTTCAAATGGGGTTGTTGATGTGACTCTCACAGGAGACTCAAAGCAAATGAATACAAGATGTTGCTGATTTTTTAATCACTTTTTCTCAGAGAGGTCTGAACATCTCTCATGGTATATTTTACCTATAATTCTGACCCCTGGGCATGGCTGGCCTCCCCCACAAGCCTAGCCTTCCTCAGGAGGTTTCTCAAAGCCCCACCGGGCACCTGACAGGTACACGGGGCCATTGGGCACTAGAATAGGACTGGAGTGACAAAGCCCTTTCCTGGAGAAAGAACTTAAAATAATCTGATGGTAAATAAAGAACATCAACTTTGCTGATGAAAGAGATGGGTTAGCAATCAAGAGGGCCGAAAGTAATTGGGAGGGGGCCAAAAAGCAGGAGATAAGAAGCTTTAAGATAAGAACTTTAAAGCAAGAGACTCAAAGCAGATACAAATCTCCACAACATGAGATTTGCCTGGATTTGGGTTTCAATTTAGAGGGAAGCTAGGCCACTTTTGTTGTGTGAATCTACACTGTTTGCCATAAGGCTGGCTTAATCTAATCTAATCTTTTACGTAAAATACTTGTTTAGGTTATCAAGTAGCAAATAGAACTGGAAAATATGTTGGTCTGGGAAGTTATTTATTTATCTACGCATACATACATACATACACATTTATTTACCAGCAACAAAAATTTCAGGTTAAAGAGAGACATGAAAAAAAAAAAGAGCTCTTTCTTCCAAGTCTCCAGAAGAGTTTGTCTGACTTGAAAAATAAATATTATGATCATGACCAAAAAAATTATAAACTATTGACAAATCTACTTAGACAAAGAAAGCCACTAGCCCAACACACAAACATAAGGGGACCAGATGGCAAAGGGATAAATGAAAGGAAAGATAAACTGTTGAGTTGGAAAATAATCTCATTAAAATATAAATGACCATGCTTTGATAAGGGAGAGCAGAGATAGTGGTCCTGATTTGGAACTTTCCCAAGAACTCTCAGCCTACAGTTTATGGGGATAAGATCTGGAGCCCATGCCAGACATCCGACCACCCACCCACTGTGAACTCCCCAACTGGCGGGCTGGTGGGCGTAAAACGAGACAGGAATGTGAAAGACTTCTGGAAAAGTGCTGTGGAAGTTTAAGAATGCAAGGGAAACCCTAGCCTCAGGGCACTGCCCTTCAGGCCCCTGTGAGGATAGACGTTCCTTCTGGGAACTGTGGCTGGGTCACTTATTTATCTTCCTAATAACCTAGACTTGGAAAGGTTTGGCCCTCTGTCCTCTCCTCATTCTTACACTGTCCTTCAGTGGCCCAGTCTTCCCCAGCTCTAACTGCCTGTGTTAGTCTGCTTGGGCTGCCATAAAAAAGTGTGTCGCTTGAACAATAGAAACGTATTTTCTCACAGTACTGGGGGCTAGAAGTCCAAGATCAAGGCGTCAGCACGTTTGGTTTTTTTTTTTTTGAGGCTTCTCCCCTTGGTTGGCAGATGGCTGCCTTCTCATTGCATTCCTCACACTGTCCTTCCTCTGGGAGCATCCTGGAGTCTATTGATATATTCGAATTTCCTCTTCTTATAAAGTCAGATTAGATTAGAGCTAACCGATATGAACTCATTCTAACTTAATCACTCCTTTAATGACTCTATCTTCAAATACAGTCACATTCTGAGGTACTAGGGGTTGGAGCTTCAGTACACGAACTTTGGGGCACACAGTTCAGCTCTTAGCACTGCCTTTGAAGCTGTGTCATGTAGGAAGCAGGATCTTGTAATGGTTAGGACTGAGCCTTGTCCCCAGCCACACTGCACGAATTCAGATCCTGCTTCTTTCACCTACTAGGTTTGTGATCTGGGGCAAATTACTTAACCTCTCTGAGATTCAGTTTTCTTTTTTTTTTTTCTTTTTAATTTTTTAATTTTCAATTATTATGGGTACATAATAGTTGTATATCTTTATATGGTACATGTGATGTTTTGATACAGGCATACACTGTGAATTAAATCAGGTTAATTGAGATACTCATAACCGCAGGCATTTATTGTTTGTGTTTGGAACATTCCAATTTTACTCTTTTAGTTATTTGAAAGTATACCCTAACTTGTTGACTATAGTCACTTTGTTGTGCTACCAAATATTGCTCATTCTAACTAACTATATTTTTACACTCATTAACCATGCCCACTTTATCTGCCCCCCTCCCCACTTCCCAGCCTCTGGTAACCATCATTCTACTCTCTGTCTCCATGAAATAATTGTTTTTAATATTTAGCTCCCACATACGAGTGAGAACACACAAGATTTGTCTTTCTGTGCTTGGCTTATTTCACTTAACATAATGTTTTCCAGTTCCATTCATGTTGTGAATGGCAGGATTTCAATCTTTTTAATGGCTATATAATATTCCACTGTGTATATGTACCACAATTTTTTATCCATTTATCCGTTGATGGACACTTAGCTTGATTCCAAACCTTGGCTATTGTGAATAGTGCTGCAATAAACATGAGAGTGCAGGTATCTTTTCAATATATTGAATTCCTTTCTAGTAGATATATAGCTAGCAGTGGGATTGCTGGGTCATATACTGCTTCTATTTCTAGTTTTTTGAGGAACCTCCATACTATTCTCCATAGTAGTTGCACTAATTTACATTCCCACCCACAATGTGTGAAGGTTCTCCTTTTTCCACATCCTTGCCAGCATTCTTTATTGCCTGTCTTTTTGATAAAAGCCATGGGGTGAGTTGATATCTCATTGTAGTTTTGATTTGCGGTTCTCTGATGACTGATGATGTTGAGCATTTTTTCATATATTTATTGGCCATTTGTATGTCTTCTTTTGAGAAATGTCTATTCAAATCCTTTGCCCATTTTTAAATTGGATTATTTGATTTTTTTCTATTGAGTTGTTAGAGCTCCTTATATTTTCTAGTTATTAATCCCTTGTCAGATGGGTAGTTTGCAAATGTTTTCTCCCATTCTGTGGGTGATCTCTTCACTTTGTTGATTGTTTGTTTTGCTGTACAAAGCCTTATTAGCTTGACATGATCCCATTTGTCCAATTTTGCTTTGGTTGCCTGTGCTTTGGGGGTATTACTCAAGAAGTTCTTTCCCAGACCAACATCCTGAAGCATTTCCCCAATGTTTTCTTTTAGCAGTTTCATTGTTTCAAGACTTAGATTTAAGTCTTTAATCTATTTTGACTTGATTTTTGTATATTGTGAGAGATAAGGGTCTAGTTTCATTTTTCTGCATGTGGATATCCATTTATTGAACAGACTATCCTTTGCCCAATTGTATGTTCTTGGCAATTTTGTCAAAGATAAGTTCACTATAGATTTGTGGATTTATTTCTAGATTCTCTATTCTGTTCCATTGGTCTGTGTGTCTGTTTTTAATGCTGGTACCATGCTGCTTTGGTTACTACAGCTCTGTAGTATAGTTTGGAGTCAGTTAATGTGATTCCTTCAGGTTTATTCTTTTTGCTCAGGATGTCTTTGGCTATTCTGGGTCTTTTGTGGTTCCATATGAATTTTTGAATTATTATTTCTATTCTGTGAAGAATGCCACTGGCATTTTGATGGGATTGCATTGAATCTGTAGATTGCTTTGGTTATTATGGACATTTTAACAATATTGATTCTTCCAATTCATGAGCATGGAATATCTTTCCATTTTTTTAGCATTCTCTTCAATTCCTTTCATCAATGTATTACAGTTTTCATTATGGAGAGCTCTTACTTCTTTGGTTAAGTTTATTCCTGGGTATTTTATTTTATTTGTAGCTATTGTAAGTGGTATTACTTTCTTGGTTTCTTTTTCAGATTTTTACTGTTGGCATATAGAAATGCTACTGATTTTTGTATAATATATTGATTTTGTATCCTGCAATTTTACTGAATTTGTTTATTATTTCTAACTAATAGTTTTTCATGGAGTCTTTAGGTTTCTCTAGATATAAGATCATATTTTCTGCAAACAAGGATAATTTGACTTCTTCCTTTGGATACGCTTTATCTTCTTTCTCTTGTCCTATTGCTCTAGGTAGAACTTCCAGTACTATGTGGAATAAAAGTGATGAAAGTGAGCATTCTTATCTTACTCCAGATCTTAGAGGAAAGGCTTTCAGTTTTTCCACATTCAGTATGATACTACCTGTGGGCTTGTCATATGTGTTGAGGTAAGTTCCTTCTATACCCAGTTTTCTGAGAATTTTTGCCATGAAGGGCTGTTGAATTTTATCAAATGCTTTTTCAGCATCAGTTGAAATGATCATATGATTTTTGTCCTTCATTCTGTTGCTATGGTGTATCACCTTGATTTGCATATGTTAAACCATCCTTGCATTGCTGGAATGAATCACACTTGATCCTGATGAATATTCTTTTTAATGTGTTGTTCAATTCATTTTGCTAGTATTTTATTGAGGATTTTTGCATCTATGTTCATCAGAGATATTGGTCTATAGTATTCTTTTTTGGGGTGTGTCTTTGTTTGGTTTTTGTATCAAGATGGTATAAGCCTCATGAAATGAATTTGAGAGTATTCCCTCCTCCTCAGTGTTTTGGAATAGTTTGAGTAGGATTGGTATTAGTTGTTCTTTGAATGCTTGGTGGAATTCCACAGTGAAAGCTTCAGATCCTGGGCTTTTTCTTAGATGGGAGAATTTTTATTACTACTTCTATCTTGTTACTTGTTATTGGTTTATTCAAGTTTTGAGTTTCTTCCTGGTTGAATCCTGTTAGGCTGTATGTATCTAGGAATTTATTCATTTCTTCTGGTTTTTCTAATTTATTGTCATATATTTGTTCATAGTAGTGTCTAATGATCCTTTGAATTTCTGCAGTATCAGTTGTAATGTCTCATTTTTCTTCTGTGATTTTATTTATTTGGGTCTTCTCTCTTTTTTTCTTAGTTAGTCTGGCTAAAGTTGTGTCAATTTTGTTTATCTTTTTAAAAAAACCAACTTTTTGTTTCATTGATGTTTTGTATTTTATTGTGTCAATTTCATTTATTTCTGCTGTGATCTTTATTATTTCTTCTACTAATTTTGGGTTTGGTCTGCTTTTGTTTTTCTAGTTCTTTTTTTTTTTTTTTTTTTTTTTTTTTTTTGAGACAGAGTCTCGCTTTGTTGCCCAGGCTAGAGTGAGTGCCGTGGCATCAGCCTAGCTCATAGCAACCTCAAACTCCTCGGCTTAAGCAATCCTACTGCCTCAGCCTCCCCAGTAACTGGGACTACAGGCATATGCCACCATGCCCGGCTAATTTTTTCTATATATATTTTTAGTTGGCCATATAATTCCTTTCTATTTTTAGTAGAGATGGGGTCTCGCTCTTGCTCAGCTTGGTCTTGAACTCCTGACCTTGAGCGATCCAGCCGCCTCGGCCTCCCAGAGTGCTAGGATTACAGGCGTGAGCCACCGTGCCTGCCTTGTTTTTCTAGTTCTTTGAGATACATCATTAGGTTGTTTTTCTACTTTTTTGATGTAGACACTTATTGCTATAAACTTTCCTTTTATTACTACTTTTGCTGTATCCCATAGGTCTTGATATGATGTGTTTTCATTTTCATTTCTTTCAAGAAACTTCTAAATTTTCTTCTTAATCTCTTCATTGATCCACTGGTCATTCAGGAGAATATTGTTTAATTTCTATGTGTTAGTATAGTTTCCAGTGTTCCTCTTATTATTGATTTCTAGTTTTATTCTACTGTCGTCAGAGAAAATGCTTGATATGATTTCAATGTTTTTGAATTTTTTAAGACTTGTTTGGTGGCCTAATATATGATCCATGAGCTGAGGAGAACATGTATTCTGCAGCTGTTGGATAAAACGTTCTATAAATATCTATTACGTCCATTTGGTCTATAGTGCAGATTAATTCTAATGTTTCTTTGTTGATTTTCTGTCTGGATGATCTGTCCAAAGCTGAAAATCAAGTGTTGAGGTTTCTCACAATTATTGTACTGAGGTCTATCTCTTTAGCTCTGCTTATGTTTGGTTTATATATCTGGGTGCTCCAGTGTTGGGTGCATATATTAATATGTTAGAATTGTTATATCCTCTTGCTGAATTGACCCATTTGTCATTATATAATGAACTTCTTTGTCTCTTTTTATTGTTTTTTTCTTGAAGTCTATTTTATCTGATGGAAGTATAGCTAATTCTGCTCTTTTTTTGGTTTTCATTTGCATGGAATATCTTTTTCCATCCCTTTATTTTCAGTCTATATGTGTCTTTATAGGTGAAGTGGGTTTCTTGTAGACTATACATGGTTGGATCTTTTTTCATTCACTTACTCTATGTCTTTTGATTGGAGAGTCCATGTATATTCAATGTTATTATTGATAGGGAAGAACTTACTGCTACTATGTTGTTATTTGATTTCTGATTGTTTTGTGGTCCTCTCTTTCCTTCATCCTTTTTTCCTGTCTTCCTTTGTTAAAAGTGATTTTCTCTGGTAGTATGTTTTAATTTAATTTCTTGTATTTAGTTTTTTGATTACCTATTGTAGGTTATGTTTTCCTGGATGTTCTTGATGCTTGTGGATGTTCATTGATGTCTGGGCATTGAAGAGTCAGGTATTTATTTTAATCTTCATAGTCTGGGCTCATTTGAACGCATCCTTCTTGAGAAGGCTTCCCAGATATTCAAAAGGAATTGAATACTGTGATCTAAGTCTGTGGTCACTGCAGCCACATCAGCACTGGGGGTGCCCCAAAGCCCACTAATGCTGTAATAATGCTCTGATTCTTGCAGACTCCTCGTGGTACCACCTTGGTGTACTTGGGTAAGATATGGGAGAATTCCCTGGATTACCAGGCAAAGTTTCTCATTCTCTTTCCTCACTCTCTGTGCTGGGCTGCTAGAGGAGTGATATGGGCACTCCCTTGTGGCAACTGTAGCTAGGATTGTGTCAGGTTATACCTGAGGCCAGCTTAGTCTCACCCAAAGCCCATGGTGACTGTTGCCTGGCTACCTCTGATGTTTATTCAAAGCCCAAGGGCTCTTTCATCAATAGATGGTGAATCTTACTAGGACTGGGTCCTTCCCTTCAGAGCAGATTCTCTCTCCACTCCTCCACTTTGCGTGTTGCAGTACTGCTGGGGGATGGGGGAGGGGTGGCATAGACAATGCAAGACTGTCTTTTCTGCCCTCTTCTTGCCTCTTTTCTTGATATAATGTTAAAACTAGGTACTGTGAATGCTCACCTGATTTTTGGTTCTTCTGAAGGTGCTTCCTTGTGTGGATAGTTGTTATAGTTGGTGTTCCTGCAGAGAGATGATTGCTTGAGGGTTCTGTTTGGCCACCTTGCTCTGCCCACTCCTGAGACTCAGTTTCCTTGTTTATATCAGAGACATACTACGATCTCTTTGAGGACTGAGAAGTTATTTCATAGAGAGTGCTAAGATAGCACCTGGGATGTGGGAAGAATTAGGTATTGTCATTTTGCTCTGTAGTCAGTGTCCACATCTAAATCTTTCTTCATGACCTGTCTCCGGTCCTGTGTCTGACTGTCCCCATGCTCTTTGGCCCTTTCCACGTGAATGCCATGCACTCGTGCACTCACTCCCCAAAATTATACTGCCTGGGTATGCTGCTGGATCTGGTCCAAATGAGATAGAGACCCTGCCTTTGGACCCTGGCCGTGATTAGTCATGGATCTAGGCAAGTAAATCCCAAACCTCTATACAGTGTAACTCGGGTTGTGACAGGGGTGCATACAGTTCAGTTCAGAGATGCATGCAAGATGCTATTGGAGCCCATGGAAGGAAAGAAATAACACATCCTGAGGAGGATGGCAAGGCAGGGAAGAAGAGAAGGAAGCAATGGGCAAAGGTTTCACAGGAGAGATCATGTAAGTTGAGTTTTAAAGAGTGAATAGAGTTCAGCAAACAGACAAACAGGGGAAGGCAGAGACCTTTCTTCTTTGGGTTTCAGGCTGGGCAGCTCCTCATGGCTGCTGGTGTGTTATTATTACAGACATCCTTGGTCCTCCCCCAGCCCAGTGAGGACCTTGGCATTTGTCTCAGGATCATCCTGTTCACCTTAATTCTCGTCTTCCATTTGCAACTGCTCTAACTTATGCAATTTGAAACTCCAAGATATAAATTTATGACCACTGGTTCCAGTTCTTCCTACTCTCATTTCTGTCTCCCCACCTGTTCCTTAACCTCATGAAGACTTCTATTTATGCATCTTGGATTCCAGCCATCCTCAAGGTCTTTGGACTTTTCTGCTGCTTGGATAGCTCTTGCCCTATAGCACAGCTTTAAGAACTTCCATCACTGCCCTCTATTCACAGAATGCAGGCAAACACCTCAACCCAAGACTATCATCAGTCTCATTTCTCTCTCTCCTCTCCTTCCATTCCCTGTGATGGGCCCTGTCCTCCCGGCCATCAACTACTCTGTGCCAGGGGCAGCATTAGGCACTGGGGCCCACAGGTGAAAAGGACACCACCCTTGCCCCTAAGGAGCCGCCAGCCATATTCAAGAGTTAAAAAGTAACTGGACAGTTTGAAAACAATGTGAAAGCCTTTCTCAAACCCTACCTCAGGTTGCGGGAATCTTCTTTACTCCCCATAAACCACTCTCTCAGGCCTTTTATTGTAACACCTGTTGGTGTACTCACCTTGCTTGCTTGCTTCTTGGGTCCAGAGCCCTTTTTCTCAATTATGGGTTGATAAGTATTGTGGCCCCCTGAATGACGAGGTTACTCACTGGGTGGGCTGCCTGGGGTGCTGAGCAAAGCCGCGGGCTCAGACAACCACTCTAGTGGGTCAACCAGAAGGCAGAGCCCTAACTAGCTTGGCTGCCCTCAGGGTGGCAATGAGAAGAGCAACTGACAGTTTCTTTGGGGTTCCCTGGTGTTGGCAATGATGCTGCTTGCTCTTGCAGTTTTGTGGTTGTTACTTTTAATCTAGTCTGAGAACCTGACCTCATCAACCCCACAATGACTACCTCCAAAATGAAATTTCTCCACCTAAAGCTTCTATCCACTCCACCCTTCTCAGAAACATTACCTTATTGCTTGTTCCTTCTCTATGTTATAACTTCAATCTTCCTCAGGGTCTCTCCCAACAGCATTTACACTGCATTTACATCCAACTTTTTTGTGTTGAAAAGAAAAAAATCTTTTTAAACTCCACATTCTTTTAGCAGCTGCTACTCCTTCCCACAGCAGATTTTCTGAAAGCATTGTCTGTACTTGTTATCTCCACTTCCTTTCCATCCCAGGTAGGTTTCAGCATCTGTAGACACTGTTGAGTCCTTCCTCCTTCTTGGAATGGTCTCTTTCCCTGGTTTTCACGGTGCAAATCCTCTTGGTTTTCAACCTACTCCTCTGGGGGTGTCTGCTTTGTCTCCTGTGCCTTCTCCTCCGCACAGTCTTTGTGGACTGCGGTCCTCAAGTTTGTTCTTAGTCCCTCTTCTCTCCTTTGCACTCTCTCCCTGGGCCCATGATTTCAACTGATGTGCATATGAATCTCCAGCTCCAGCATCTCCTCTGTGCCTCAGACCTGTCCATTTCCATGTCCTTGATGTCTGTGCTTGCATGTCTCAAAGGCACTTCCAGTTAAAGTTATACAAAACTGAGCTCATGATTATCACCCTGAGCCCTTCCACCCACACTGTCACCCTTACCCTGATTCCCTGTTCCTTATCTCAGTGCATGCTACCATCATCTGTTCTTGTATGCAAGCCAGAGATCTAGCTGTCATCCAGGAAAACACCCTCTCCCTTAACCACTTACCGGTTCATCACTAAATCCAGTCATTTCTACTTGCTAGATGTGCTCTGAAATTTTTCTCTTGTCTCCAATTCCACTGCCATCATCTTAGTCCAGTCTTCCTTTCTCTTTAGCCCAGCTTATTACACTAGTCTTTCAAATGGCTTTCCAGTCCATTCCTGCCCCTCCTATCAAGTTGCCATACTGCAGCCAGTCTGCTCTTTCTGGAAGACAAATCTGGCCATGTCATCCCCGCCACAGCCGGAAGGACTATAATGGCTTCCTGTGGCTCCAAGGAGGGAGGCAAGCCATGCATGCGTCATCACAGTTCTCCCCCATTCCCTGCTCATTCTCTGTGCTCAGAGCACAATGGCCTTCTTCATTTCCTCAAAGGACTGGCTTCCTCTTCAGGCACAGAGCCTTTGTGTATGCCAGTTACTCTGCCTGGAATACTCTTTCTGGCACATCTTCATCTGTTAACTCCTGCTTGGCCATTAGATTGCCTTTCAATCATTATGCCCTCCCGACTAGGTTGATCAACCTGTTTTATGCATTCAGACCTTAACAACATCATCATTTTATATTTGTTTTTGTGATTCTTTGATCATTCCCTCTTTCCACCTCTACACTGAAAGCTCCATGAAGGCTAGACTCTTCTGCTTATCACTGGACCTTCACCGTCTAACATAGTGCCCGTTAGATGGTGAGTGTTATTACAACACGTGCTTCTATGCCCAGCACGTGGTGCCCAGCCTAACACACAGTAGGCATTCTGCAAATGTTGCTGAAGGGGTGACTGAGCACATGGGCTGTGAGTGTTCTGATGTTTCTTCTAATCCCTTGGAAGAAACTAGAGAAACTCCCAAAGATGCTCACTCTCTTTTTAAAAAAGACTTATGGTTTTATTAAAGTGTTTATCGTGGAGAAGGCAGACTATGTAGCAGAGCAGACACAGTTCAAACAATTAGGTTTCCTCCCACTGGGAAATTTCCTTACTGGAAAAGGCATGACAAAAGGGTACAGTGAGTGACAATTGGTTAATTCCCAAAACCCCTCAAGAACTGACCCACGTGGATGCTGGGTGACCTCTGGACTCTTCCAAGCATGAGTAATCTAATCTGGAAAACATTGTGAACTGGCTGTGCTTTGAAGCTTTCACTTTTCCATAATATTTTCCAAAATTCAAAGTGTTATATCTGAATCATCTCTGGGTGAATGAGGTCATTTTCTTCCCAGTCTGTCTTTGACTAGCAATCTCCAGCTGCCACAGTTGTCGATGCTGTGCTACCTCAGGGTGCGCACAGGGTAGAGGTTGCTGAGCACTGGGAAATACTTGTTGGGGGTTGTAGAATCTTCTCTTCTGGAGGGGAGAGGGCTGTCTTTTAAATATGAGGAGACCTCAGTTCCTTCGAGTTAGGTTAAACGTCCTCCTGCTGAAGGGAGCAGATTGATTTTATGAGTTCCGCAGGTCTCCCCCTGCACCGTGGTTCCATGATTCTATTAATGTTTGACAGAAGGGCGAGTCTAAATGTGCAGGTCCATATAACCCCTGTTTTCTCCTGGGGATAAAATTGAATAGAAAATGGAATATATCATAGTGATGGGAATCTGGCTGTGTGCTTTGGAATAGTAACTAGCTTCAGGGTTTCGTCACCTTGGAAACAGGCAAAGCCCAATATAGGGATCTCAGAGGGCTTATGGTACTGAATCAAAATTTATCTGGATTTGGCTTTGTGGTGGGAAGGAATGCATGTGATATTTTATCTGTGAGTCTGGGAACACTGACAAATGATGTTCTAAATGATTTAAGACGCCAACAGTGCATAAACGAAAAAGATCGAGGTGCAACCATTGGCTTTAAGTTTAAAAGGTGGGAATGTGGGGTCAGCAAGCTGTGGAAAGTTGTAGGTTGTTTTGTGCATAATGCTAAATATCAGGATGATTCATGGGGGAAAAAAAAGACTGCCAAACATCTGCCTGTTTGGTTTACATGATGCCAAATATTGAGATATTTGAAAACACTCAAATGTCTGGCAGTGCAGTGACAACTTTCTGGATGAACAATTATGTGGTTGTTTCAATTCTCTATTTGGTGCTGCACAAATAATTTTTGAAAAGTTGCTTTATTAAATGTAACTGGGATTCACATTACACGTCCAGAGGGTTATTTTTTTAAATAAACATTTTCCAATTCTATCATAGGATTTTTTCCCAAAAGAAATATTGTAGAAAATTCAACTTGACTTCTCAGCAACAGCCCCCATAGGCAGCCACCACACCCCCTCCCTAGAGCACCACCCCCAACCCCGGCATCCATAACATCACTCTGGCTGGGTTATTTTCCTGCTTCTCTAGATACTGCTTCTCCCATTCCTTTACTAGGTCCTACAGGACCTCTGACTTCTAGTATCATGGTATTGGAACTTCTACATTCCAATCACTTCCCTCCTTTTCTCTTCTCATTCCCACTCATTTCCTTGGAGATCCTATGCATTCTGATGAACACAATATACTCATGACGTCTAAATTTATATCTTTGACCCATGTTTCCCAGCTGAGCTCCAACCCTAAGTTTAATGCCCTGCATGGCATTTTCACTTGGATGTCTCAGAGATGTACCAAATTCAGTACATCTAAAACAGTAATTATGATTTTTCTCCCCAAACCTGCTGCTTTTCTGAGTAAATGATCCACCAGAACCCAGGGAGTGATCTTTGATACCTCCATCTCTTCCACCTTTCATATACAGTCATCACAGCTACACCTCATAAATATCTCTTGAATTGTCCCCTTCTCTCCATCTCCCATGTCACCTCCTTGGTCCAGGCCAAGGTCATTGCTGACCTAGATGACTTACAGTGGCCTCCTAACTGATACCCTGTATCCACTCCTGTCCTCTGACAATCTATTTTCTACACCAGAAATGCAAACCAGATCTTGTAACTACTCTGCTTAAAGCTTTCTATGGCCTCCTGACACCTCTAGGAGTAGCAGAAAGAATGTGTTTGCAGTGCAAGACTATGAATTATGTCTTCGAAATGTTAAACTTCAGGCAGACATTAAGTTAGAGTCCACTGGACAGTTGCAGATAGAGGTCATAGTGGGAGATATAAATATGGTAGTTGTAGTAATTAAGAACCAAATGGAGAGATTATAAAGGTAAGGTAGGAAATCCCCTGGTCATAGCCTCACATTGGCAGTCATACCCGAGTGTGGTCACCGTATTCCAGAGACTTAGAGGATGAGGCACTGTAATTTTCTAGGGCTTCCAGTCTTTTAAGAACTGTTTTGTATACCTCTAACTCACAAAAGATTGATGTATGATCAACATGTCAATTCATTAATTCATAATAAGAAATACAATTACCAAAGACTTAAGTTCACTGCTCAAGACATTTGCTCACTAAAGACAAATTATTTTTAAGACAAATTATAATCAGAGGGCTGCTTCATGAGCATAGAATGCAAGATAGGAAAGTGAGATAAATTATTCTCATTGAATTATTGATCTAGAATATTTATTTACATGGTTCCAGACCCTACTGAGACTATGTCTTAAAGTTTTATTTGTGCTTAGCAAAAGTTTAGGTTGGGATAAAAACAGTAAAGCAGATTTTTTACTAATAGCTGATAACTGTTTTCTACAAATGTTTTTTCCCCCTTGTAAAAACGAAACTGAACAATGAACAAATACAGCATTTAGACAGAAATATTTTGCTCAAAATATATCGTAATTCAAAAGGTAACTTTGTACTCTCAACAGGAATCGGCTGGAAGAGTATTCTAATTTATTAAACTTTGTGTCCTGAGGAAGATAGAGCAGTTTAGTGAATAGTCATTTGATTCCTCTCTTCTGCTTAGGTCTTAGGAAAAAAACAGCCAAAGAAAAATAAGCACCATGCTTCTGATATAATTGCCTGGGGGGAAAGGAGAGGCAAGTGAGAGGCAAGCTCTACTCTGATGAGCAGAAATTGGGAGAAGCACAGTGAGAGCTCTAGGCCAGAACTGCTGGGATTTGTGGTATTTCTCCTGTCTCTCCCTCTCCAATAGGGTGATATTGAGAATTTAACTCTGAACCAGACACCGTTCTCCACCCTTTAAATATATTAACTCATTGAACCTTCAAACCCTGTGAGTTAGATGCTATATTTACCCCCAATTTGCAGATAGGAAAATTGAGGTATAGTGAGGCAGAAAACTTGCTAAAAGCACATAGTCAAGAAAGTGACTGAGCTGGGATTTGAACCTAGGCGATTTGATTCCTGAGTTCACAGTCTCAAGAGCCTGACCTCTTTCCTTTACTCTCCCTGGAAATGAGAGTATATCCCAAGTCAACGACCCCAGACAGCCAGTGATACAATGTCTGCAGACAACCACAGTCAGCTTGAGGACACATGTGCTGGCACCCATGGAGGGGGTTCCACCCAGGGACCTGGGTAGGGGAAGGGGCTGGGCTGTTGGTGCCTTTTCTGTTTTTTCTTTGTTACCCACATAACCCCAGACAATGGGATTCTTTTCTTAAGTACCCTGGCTCCAGACTGCTTACTTCACGCACGTCATGCGGGGACTCTCTGGTCAGTCCACAGGAACTCCTTCCCTTCTGGTCTGTGCACTAGATACCTGGATGGAGTCACACGGTCTTGTGGCTCTTTCTCTAGGTCTGCAGTCCCCAAACTCCTGGCCAAGGACCAGTACTGGTCTGTGGCCTGTTAGGAACCAGGCTGCACAGCAGGAGGTGAGCAGTGAGTGAGTGTATTTACAGCCACTCCCCATTGATCACATCACCTCATAAGCTCTGCCTCCTGTCAGATCAGCAGCAGCATTAGGTTTTCATAGAAGTGCAAACCCTACTGTAAACTGCGCATGCAAAGCACCTAGGTTGTGCGCTCCTTATGAGAATCTAATGCCTGGCGATCTGAGGTGGAGCTGAGGTGGTGATGCTAGCGCTGGGGAGCAGCTGCACATACAGATTATCATTAGCATAGAGGTTTGACTGCACGATAAATGTAATGCTCTTGAATCATCCCAAAACCATCCCTTCCCCCTCCCCCATTCAGGGAAAAACTGTCTTCCATGAAACCAGTCTCTGGTGCCAAAAAGCCTGGGGACCGCTGCTCTAGGTTACCTGCTGATCACATCCTTCACTCAAGTCTTTCTTCAGGAAGCACAAAATATAATCACTCAGATTTCAGCTTTCTCAGTTAAAAATCCCACTCCAGTGGTGCCTCTCTGAGATGACGCTACTCCCAGGCTAGCTTGCCTGGGCTTGGGCAAACACAGTTGCATCAGTTTTGTATTTACACAAATCTCTTTGTTTCCCTCTATATTCGATTAACATGATCCACGATGTTACTGGTTTTCTGTTTAACACACAGCAGACAAAATTATTTATAAGTTACAATGATGATAGGCATGGGGTAGGGGTGGAGATTGCCTTAATGCTGTATGGGTCAGCACAGGAAGAATGTTATAAGTATCTATGTGAGAGCCAGTACTAGGGGGAGAGAGAAAAAAATGTCAAAACAGACCCTGGGAAGGAAGTACAGAATGAAGTAAAACTCAGTGGAAATTAAGCAGGGAAGAGGGAGGAGGAGTGAATGCAAAACCCTACGTAATGGGTACAGGGAACACTTTCTGGGTGATAGGCACACTTATGCTGACCCATAAAGCATTAAGACTTATAATCCTGACTCAAGCATAACAAAATCGATACATGTAACCAAAAACATTTGTACCCTTGTAATATTTTGAAATTAAAAAGAAAAAGCTAGAAAAAGCAAAAAAAAAAAAAAAGAAGTATTTCTTACTCAAACTCTAGTTTGAATGATTGCAAAACTGGGTTTTACTTCTAGTGTTCCCACTGTGTTAAACTAATGTATGGCTTGATACTTCATCTTTTGCTGCCCAATTTCCTATTCTAATAATGAAGATATTTAATAGCTATGCAAATAATACACTGGAGATGTAATTTATTAAAGTGGCGGCAGAAAGTACCACTTATGCATATGGAGATTGACTTAATAATTCAATTCCACAAGCCTTTATTAAAGGCTCAACTCATGGGCCTGATTCATCCTTTTGTACATGTCTCAGTCCCATGTGTGGTCCTCAGCCACCACAGAGAGTAGGATGGAGGTTGCCTGCCGTGCCTTCCAATCTGAAACTGCAGCAGTGCTGAGCCTGCTGGCCATGCTGTTAGTGGCTCAGCTGTGGCCAGGAGGAGAGCTTTCCATCAACACACATTCAGTGGAAAGAGGAAAATCCCTCTTTCCTGGGCAACTATGGAGCCATTTGGTCCCTCACAGAACATTCAGGCTTGTTCCACCCCTACCGATCACTGTGTGTCAGGGACGCTGCAGGGATAGGACAGTCCATGTGGAAGTCCTTACAGAGAATGCTAGAGCAGAGGGAGCCAACCTGCAAGTCTTAGGCTCACAAGAACTCTTGAAACATCACAGCTAAGACTTAAAGCAGCATTGGTGGAAAACTGCCCATAAAGCAAATCCTTTTTTTCTTTCCTTCTTTCCCTCCTTCCTTCCTTCCTTCTTTTCTCCCCCCCCTTTTTTTTCTGCAATAAGGCGGAAATATTATCAAGAAGCAAAGCCACACGTTTCCAGTGGTATACTAGTAAACAAATTCTCTGGCGGAAAAAAAGCCTTGATTTGTAGTGTTTGCCAATTTCCATGGTGTAAATACTCCCTCCATGGCCAGTTGAGAATAGATGTGCACAATTGGCTCTTACAGCCAGTATGGACTAGCCCTAGTGCACCACTGAATGTTACTTTTATACAGAAGTAGGGGCAAAGGAGTCAGAGGAGGAAGCTGGGAAGGAGGATGGTGATAGAGGAAGAAACCAGAAAGCACAACCAGCCAAATGCCAAGAGAAGAGAGTGGCTTCCAGAATGTAGGAACAGCCATGTGCTGAATTCATTTAGTAAGCTGAGGAAGATGGGGAGACATGAGTCCATGGGGTTGTGAGCATGAATGGGTTATAGTTGACATTGATAAATGTCATTTCACTGGAGTGGAGAAACCAAAACCCCATTAGAGTGGGAGATGAGGAGATGGAGGCAACATTTATGTTCAAATCTCTTGAACATTTTTACTGGAAGCAAGAAAATAGAAATGGAGCATGAATACTTTCTAAAGTGGGTTCTTCAGAACATTGGTTATATTAGGTATCAATTAGTTTAATGAAAATAAAAAGTTTTGAGAAACTTTGGGCTTAAAAAGTCTTTAGTACCTATCTTTACTGTGGCTTGATAAGCTAATGTGTATTGTGCATTTTCTTCCTTATTTGATACCAGAAAGTGTTTTTTGTTTGTTTTTAATTTTCAAGTTGCATCTTGCAGTACTAATTAGAACAAACTTTAGGAAGCACTGAGCTTACCTTAATTTCTTGTGCTCAAGTTTTATAGAGAGACGATACAAGAATAGCTTACTAAATGCAGTTCAGTAGCCTTTGCAAAACTGTAATAAGCACATTATTAGTTGAGTTACTCAATGTGCCTGAGATCAAGAACTTTGTGACAAATTCCTCCTACAAATCAATAGCAGGGAAAATAAATTACTTCTCTGAATGAACTGGGGCAGTTAAAAATATTGATCAATGAATCAAGGATGAATCACAGCTTTCTAGAACTAAAAATGACCTTAATCTGGTGAATCCCACCACTTTTACAGAGGAGAAAAACAGCCCAGAGATATTAAAGAAGCTGCAATATCCCTTGGGTTGCTTAACAGCAAGCTCCCCTCTTTACAGCCAGTCCTTAGGCACTGGCCTGTAGGCCCGCGACAGAGGATGCTCTTTCCACCACGCTGAGCTGCCAGGAATCTTGGAGAAAGATCTTGTTCTCAACCACAGTAACCAGTTTATCCTAGTTGCCTAATAACATTTATTATTCTCTCTTAAAATGGTTATTTCCCCTAGTTCTTTTTAATGAATACACTTTACTTGGGTTTTAGTTAACAGCTCCATGTATTTTCAGAAGGAACAATTATGAATTATACTAACTTCAAATAAACGAGTGTGCAGAGCATTTACAAATTAGCTTTCTAAGTCTGGAACGTAGAAGGCACTTTCCTTATCAACCATGTTAAACATGGTGGTTAGTTTCTAATCATCAAAGTCCTTAACCCACAAGGTAGGTGAAATGCCTGTGTAGGTCTCCTTGGGTTGGCCCATGCCTCGGGTCCCACCTGCTGTGGGCGGGACTTCCGGCGGAAGCAGCCGCGGGCAGGCCCAATCTCCCTGGGTCTCTGTTGGGCGCGGCAGGCTGAGGCCGGCGCGTTCCTGTTGATCTTCCTTCACTTGTTGCTTCTTCCATCAGGTGGGGATGACGTGGCTTTTGCAGGCTGCCTGGGATTCGTCTGCGCCACCTCACACTGTCTGCCATGGTTTCTGCCGGAAACAGCTCTGTGTTTCAACAACTTAAGAGCTTGGGCTTTTGTCCTCACTTTCTCCCCCTGCACTTTCTCACCCCTCTCCCCACGCCGAGGGCCTAGGGGAGCAAGAGTAGAGATGGACGTAGGTCTCTACTTCAGAGAAGCCAGTCTTTGCTGACTCTAGTTAGGGAGGGAGGTGGTACTGAGAATCTTTCTCGTGCCTGTGGGCTCCCCAAGGAATGTACCCCCACCTCTGATGCGGGCGAGTCAGCTGTTTGGATGTTGGGGGGAAACGGAAAGACACTTTATACTGAGGTATCACGGTATTCAGAATCCTTAACTCTTACAATACCGCGGATATTATATTATTTTAAAGATGATGGAGAAACTGAAGTTCAGAGAGGTCAATGTACACAAGTTAAGACTTTTAACAATCCATTTGTATAGTGGAATAAATAGAATGTACACTGAGAGAAGTGTAAACAAAGATGTAACAGCTCGTTGTGTAAGTGTAAGTACTCCCCAGGTCAAAGCATGAGCATTCATCTTCCCCGAAGTCCACCATGTGCCCCAAGGATAACCACGCTCCTGATCTTTTTGATAAATCACTTCTTTCCTTTTTTTAAAAGGTTTTCTACCTAAGCATGAGGTTGGTGTTTTCTGTTTTGTGACATTTAAGAGGATTAACTCATGCAGTAAGTATTCTTTTATGTGTGGCTTCTTTTGTTCAACAACATGTTTGTACAATATTAAATTGAGTGAATGGACCACAGTTCTTTAAAACCGTTGCAAATCAAGGATTTTGGAGTCGTCTCCATTTTCCAGCTGCTTCTAATAATGCTGTTGTGAACATTTTTACCAATTTATTGTTATACAAATTACTCTTACATATATAACATTTGGATTATAGATACATTAATATATATGTATGTATATATGAGCAAACATACCTTGCTAGGTGATACGGTTGGGTATTTTCAACTTTAGTAGATAATCCTGAATTATTTTTGAAAGTGGCTGCCCAGTCTACATTCCCACTAGCAATATATGAAAGATCCAGTTGTTTTACATCTTTGCCATACTTATTTGTTATTGCCAGTCTTTTTACATTTTGGCTATTCTGTGCTTGTGTAGTGATACCTCAGTGTTATTTTAATTTGCATTTGCCTGATTACTAATGAGGTTGACCACCTTTACATATATATATTTACTTAATATTTGCATTTCCTGTGTTGTGAAGTGCCTATTTAAGTCATTTGCCCTTTTTTTTATTAGATTGTCTTTTTCTCATTGATTTGTGGGAGTTCTTTATGTAGCCTGTAAACAAGCCCTATGTCAGTTACCTTTATTAAAAATTTCTTCTCTTACTCTGCGTTTTCCCTTTTCATTCTCTTTATGGTGTCTTTGATGAATTGAAGCCTAATTTCAAGGTAGTCCAATTTATGATCTTTGTCCTTGATATGTCCAAGATTATGGAGAAATTCTTCAGTATCATCTACTAGAGTTTTAAAGCTTGAATTTCACATTTAGATCTAAAATTGATTTTTGTATATGGGTGAAGTGGGGCGGGTTAATTTTTTTCCATATGGATATCCACCTATTCCTGAATGATTTATTAAGGAGATCATCCTTTCCCATGTTTTATAGGCAGTTATTGTACCAATAATTGTGCTTGAACAAGAGTGTATTTCTCTAACTTTAAAAACCCCACAGTCACTGAAACAGATTTATCCAAAGTTAGGACTTAACTAAAATTTGGAAAATGTGAAGCAAACCTCAGTATTTTTATGATCCATTCTTTTAAAAGGTGAAAGAACAACTCTTTGAGTTGCATGGTGGCTAATCCAAAAAATACAAAAATAGTTTATACTTACAGGCACCTTAATATTTTTATTATTCTGAATTTAAGCTTGAATTTGGATAAGAAAAAAAATCAGATATGAATGTAAGTCATAATTATCTAAAGGCAAGAAATAGTCACAGGCACTATTTTGAAGGAGTATGGCAATAAGAAATGATTATTTAAAACTTTTAGCTTTTTTCATAAATAAGAAACTTTTAGAGTTAAAATGGCATTGCCCAAAGAAAATACTCAAAGATTTATTTTCTCTGACCTATTACAAAGTTTTTTGATTAAACTTTTTTTTATTAAATCGAATTTTAATACTCCTTTATTATCGGTGTTTCCAAATACACACATACAAAAATACTTATTAAACTTAAAGCTTTCAACTTTGGTTTAACTATAGTTAACTTTATCAGCACATTATGTAAAACTGTGTAATATGCATGTGGTTTTTTTTTTTTTTTTTTGAGACAGAGTCTCACTCTGTTGCCCAGGCTAGAATGAGTGCCCTGGCATCAGCCTAGCTCACAGCAACCTCAAACTCCTGGGCTCAAGCAATCCTTCTGCCTCAGCCTCCTGAGTAGCTGGGACTACAGGCATGCGCCACCATGCCCGGCTAATTTTTTTCTGTATATATTTTTAGCTGTCCATATAATTTCTTTCTATTTTTAGTAGAGACGGGGTCTTGTTCTTGCTCAGGCTGGTCTCGAACTCCTGAGCTCCACTGATCCACCCGCCTCGGCCTCCCAGAGTGCTAGGATTACAGGCGTGAGCCACCGCGCCTGGCCTATGCATGTGTTTTATACACACATATGCATACACTTAATTGATGATCGCCTCTCAATGCCAAGTTCACCCTTCCTTGCTCAGCTTTGTGATACTGTAGCTGGACCCTGTACACATGTCTGCTTTGCCAGGTGGTAGGATGTTAAGCTCTGCTAGTGGAGGGCACTGCAGGAGGGACACTGTAGGAGCCAGGGGCCTCTCTTCCTGTTTCCAGTGTTTTTTTTTTTTTCTCTTCCTGCTCCTCTGGTGCTCACTGGCATGCAGGACACCCGGGCGTGTTCATATCTCAGCAAGTTTCAGCACATCCCTGAAGGCAATTTCCCAGTGAGTTTAGCAGCATCCACACAGGGACAAGTTCTGCTGGTGCCCAGGCAGCTTCCCAGGGACTCTCACAGGCAGCTTTGTTATTAAATTTCTCTCCCTCTCTTTCTCTCTCTCACACACACACTGTACTCATGGAGTTTTATTTATTAAATACTTTACAATTAATTACCATCATTATTCTTTTTAGCATTCAAGTTGTCTCCAATTTCGGTCAGTGGAAGTCTCTTCAAGCTGCCTCCTGTGTGCCGTTGACTTGCTCCCGTTAGTCTGTAAGTGCTTCATTGCTTTCTGACACAGCAAGAAGCCCAACTGCAATTGATTTTTGCATATTGATCTTGTTGTTTTCAGTAACCATGTTAAGTTTACTTATTCATTCTAATAATTTGTAGGTTATTTGGGGCTTTCTATATGTACAGTCATATCATTCTCAAATACTGATAGTTTTAATTCTTCTCATCTAATCTGTATAATTTATAATTTTTTGGGCTTTCCTAGTCTTGCTAGAACCTTCAGCAAAATGTTGAATAGAAGTGGTACTGGCAGGTGTGCTGGTCTTGTTCTTCATTTCAAAGTTTAAGCTTCTAGCATTTCAGTGTTTCAAGTATGATATTTATAGATACTTTCAATCATATTAGGGAGATTCTCTTCTCCTAGTTTGCTAAAAGTTTTTGTGATAACAGATATTGAATTTTATCAAAACCTTTTTCTGTATCTCTTGAGATAATCATATAGTTTTTTCCTTTATGCTAGCATTACATTGTCTGATGACAAACCAACTCTTCATATTTGGGATAAACCATATTTGAGAATTCACAATGGAAGGCAGTCCCATTCTGTGTGGAGAAGTCTATGGGTGTGCAACTTTCCAGAGGGGTCTGTAAGTCTGTCCAGTACATCAACTACAACTGTTGTTGGGTTCCCAGGGTTTGGGTATTTCTGCATTGTAGCTGTTGTAGCAGTTTCCCATGGGTGGTCAAAGATGTGCTCTGAGTCCAGAGCTCCATGGTGCTGGTGACATGCAGGTGGTGATAGGGGACACTTGTCCCTACCCCATTCCCGCTGGCTACCTCTGTACTACACTTTTTAATCATTTTCTTTCTTCGTGCTGCATCCTATGTAATCTCTTCTGATTTATCCACTAGTTTGCAAATTCTCTTCTGTCTGTATCTAATCTGTTGTTATACCCATCCATGTATTTTGAATTTTATTGTGTTTTTATTTCTATAAAATTCTATTTTTAAGTCCACTTTGTCATTTTAAAAAATCTTTTTCTGTTCCTTCAGAGATCCTCAGTTTGTCTTTTATTTATTCCAACACAGTAAGCATGAGTACTTTACAGACTCTGATAATTCCTACTTCTAAGCCTTGTGAATCTCTGTTATCTGTTGCTTCTACTGGTTCTTTCTCAGGCAGTCTAGCCTCCTATGTACCTGGTTATCTTTGACTGGATGTTGTATTTGAAAAAAAAATGTAGGGATAATTTGAGGTCTTTAATTAAGGAAACTTCATCCAGATAGAATTTGTAATTGCTTTTGCCAGGCATGGATATGCTGACCAGTTTTGGACCAGCTTAAATCAAGTTCAGGGCTTAAGATTCACTAGATCAGTGGTCCCCAACCTTTTTGGCACCAGGGACCAGTTTCATGGAAGACAATTTTACACAGACTGAGGATGGGGGGATGATTTCAGGATGATTCAAGCACATTACAGTTATTGTGCACTTTATTTCTGTTATTATTACATTGTAACATATAATGAAATAATTATACAACCCACCATAATGTAGAATCAGTGGGAGCTCTGAGCTTGTTTTCCTACAACTAGACGGTGCCATCTGGAGGTGATGGGAGACGGTGACTGATCTGACAGGAGGCTGAGCTCAGGCAGTGATGCGAGTGATGGGGAGTGGCTGTAAATACAGATGAAGCTTCTCCCGCTGCTCACCTCCTTCTGTGCAGCCCATTCCTAACTGGCCACAGACCAGTACTGGTCCACTGCCCAGGGGTTGGGCACGGCAGCACTAGATGACTCAGGAATAAGGCTTAGATGTAATTCCATGTGAGCACTAATCTATTTTCTGGATCAGCCTCACCCTGTAGGCCCTTGAAAGTCCCAATCATTTAAGTTCCCAAACTGGGGAGAGTTTTTTGTTATATCCCTATAATGTTTAGATCCTTGAGGAAACTGTTCTGGGATAGTCGTGTGTCCTCAGGGCAGAGAGAGATTGTTTTTCCAGTGGGTTATAATTTTTCTCTTCATTTTTGTGTTTCCTTATTATTTTAAAAATATTTTGTCCCAAATGTTTAGTTACATTGGGACTGGTTGGTTTGGTTTGATTGATTCAGCTCATCCTTACTGGAAAGAAGAAGTGCTCTTCATGTATTTTGAAGGTAAACCTAAGACTTTCTGATAGAGTGAAAGAGGGATGTGAAAGACAGAGAGGAGGCAAGGGGACTGGAAGATTTTTGACCTGTGCAGCTAAGAATGGAGAAGCCAATAATTGAGATGAACACTGACGGGGAAGCAGGTTGGGGGAAGGATTGTAGGTTTTGCTTTGTTAAGATGCCTGTTAGGCGTGCAGGCTGAGAAGTTGAGTAGGCAGCTGGGTATATACGCTTGGAGTTCAGGGAAGAGGTTAAATCTAGAGATAGAAAATCTGGATGCCTCAGTGTATAAATATGTAAAATTGCAAGAGTAGTTGAAATCACTAAGGGGTCAGGTACAGATGGAGAAGAGGTCCAAAGACCTAACAGGTTATTCAGGAAATGGGGATTCTCTCCTCTCCTTCTCCTGAAGCACTAAATAAGTATAAGATATTGCCAGACAGAAAGATGAGAAGCTGTTTCTTTTTTTCACTGAAGACTAATATAACACACGAAAAAATGCAGACAGAAGGAATTTGCCACCACCTCCTGTCCTTCCCACCTTCCCACCCTTCCCTGTTCTCCATCCCCACCGCCTGCCCAGTCCCGCCCTCGGCATTTCTCAGCTGGGTCCCCACACAGCCTTGGAGGGGTCTCTGGCTCCTACCCCGCCCCTTCTTATGTTTTCTCCACACCAGGGGCAGAGTGAACCCTGTAAAATCCCAGGGATGATTGCTAAAATTCTGTTCTTGAAGTGGCAGTCATCATTTAAAATTTATTAAGATTACTTTTACAAATTTAGGTGAACAAGACTCTACTAGTAATGGGGGTTTTACAAACTGAGGAAACAAACCTGAGATTTTCCAAAAATCTATGATTAAAAGTACAGCATTTTTGGCAATTATTTCCTATTTATTGCAAATTGTGTTTGATAATTAGGAAACAGAACTGTAAATAAAAGACAGGGATATTCCCAATTCTGTGCCCCCTGGCCACTCTGTTTTAGTTCTATACATACAGCCATTTCTAGAATATAAAGGCCTGTATTTTCTAGTCTTACAGTCAGAGGTAAAGGAGTTGGTTACTTAGGGAGAATGCCAAGCCTCTGCTAAGATGTCCTTTGAAAATAAAATTTATTCTTGTTTCCCAGGGATGAGTTGGATGTGGTCCTGAATGAAGGCAGGAGACTGAAGTGGATGACCTTTCATTTTTCTTGGCATTACTGATTTGCTTTTGTAGTCTATTTTTTGCCATAATTCAATAGGGCAGAGGAATTATATTCTTTTTCATCACTTTTTGTTTGTTTGCTTTAAATCCTGATGTTCCATCCTACCTCTCCTTCACTCTATATCTTTATTTCTCTTATCTTTTGGTCCACACAGAAGCTATGTCAAAAGATAAATACAAATTATTAAAATAAAATGTTGTTTTTAATGTGAGCCCTTTGAAAGGGAGGGTTTCTGGCCAATGCTTGTCCTTACTATACTGAAATGCATTTAGTGCTTACTTTGGGCAGGCTCTGTACTAAGCACCTCGCATAGAATATTTCATATAACCCTCACAGCAATGCTTGCAAGCAGGTGCTTTTATTATCCCCATTTTGCAGATGAGGCGTAGAAGATTTAAGTAACTTGTTCCAAGCCAGTAAGGAGGCAGCTGGACTCCAGAGCCCTTGTATCTAGCTTCTGTACTATAAGGCCTGGTGGATGGACATCTCTGCCCACAGTAATCCTTCAATCTTCTACCAAGCATAATTTTCACATCTGGAGGACCAGCGATGCAAAAATCTAGGTCAACATGAAGTATAGAGAGTGCTCATGCACCTTGATTTCAAGTGGATCCATTCCCAAACCTCTTTGAGCTCCTCCTCTATTGCTCCCTATTCTTTGTCATTTGGGCTCATCCTCTACTAATACGTTTTCTTGTCTTGTATTCCTGGAATCTTGCAGCATATTAGACACTGATACTGGTTTTGATGAGAACTCTGGCTTTTGGGGGGTGGGAGCAAAGTGGAATGAGGGGTGGGAGAACTTAAGTAAACTGTTGAGTGGGAGGCAGGGAGTGTCAGAGAGTGGAGTCTGTGCACTAAGTGCCCAGGGTGGGGAGGGTGGAGGGAAAGCACCTTTGCAACATTGCACCACGAGATGTGACATCTCTCTGTGATTCTGCAACTCTTCAGTGATGACCAGATAAAGGATGGCGTTTCCTGTGGAAACTGCTGAAAGGCTGAGTTCATGTTCTGGTTGATTTGGCTTGAGTCAGGGTCGTCAGGCGCTGATGGGGGAACAGGAGTCTTGCAGGTAACAGGTTTGTGATCAGACAGTAAGAAATTGGCATTCATGGTGTTGAAGGTGGCCAATTCCTGATGATGGCCTGGTCCAGGGGCTGATCATGGGAGAGGTGACGGAAAGGGTGTGGTGGTGAAGGTTTTGGGAACCGACGAAGTGAAGACGCTGAGGCAGTATTCATTCACAACACTCATGCTCTGAATATATTGCTGACTCATTACTGCTGTCGTTTTAACAAGCCAGCCACTGCTTTTGTGAGTTTTCAATCTACTGCCTCTGTGTAACATTAAAATATCCAGATGGAAGGTGAAAAATCAAGGATCTTTAAGAAGGTGGTTTGGGTAACACCAAGCACCCAGCAGTGGAAAGATAAAATGTCAAGGTGATTGATGAATTTCCCCTTTTTATTCAGATGTTTTGAAGGCAGATGGGAACAGACAGAAAGTGCATCTTGGCAGGCAATTTCCTAGAAATGGAATTTGGAGGTTGGGATAGATCATTGCACCTACCCTGAGAGCCTAGGAGAATGGGTCCTCCATAGTACCTAAAATTAAAGCCAGCCAAGAGGAGATGAAAGGCAGGCAAGGGCCTGGCAAGTCTATTAAATAAAGGGAGGGATTTTTTAAACATGTAGGTAGCAGGAAATGAATGACAATGTCACAGCTGAGATCAAACAACCTTCAAAGTAAAACCTACCTGTGAAATACAGGAGGAGAGATGGTGCTCAGGAAGCTTCAGCCGTGCAGGCCTGTGGGGATATTCTGAAAATAAAATGGAATGAGACTTTAGAAAGTTGGAAGTCTTTTCTTTTTACCTGGGGTCTAGGACAGGTTTTAAAATCTGGTTGAAGTAAGGTATAGATGTGTACCACATAAGGTTCTTAATTACGGAGAAGTCAGAATGTTGGATAATAGGAAAGGAGCAGAGGGGGACCACCAGTTCTGTTTACCATGCTCTGCAGATAAGGGCTTTTCAGACACTGATGTGCATAGAATCACCGAGGAGCTTGATAAATGCAGATTTGGATTCAATGTGTCTGGGGTGGAGCCAGAAATTCTGCATTTCTAGAAATCCAGTGCCAATGCTGCTTGTCCTCAAACAGCACTTTGAGAGGCAAGGTCCTAGAGCACGGATTTCCATCCCTGAATTCACAATAAAGCTCCCCAGGTAACTCTGACATGCAGTAGGATTTTGGAACTGAAGCTATTGAAACCTTGTTGGAGATTAATTAATGCAAGAGCCAGAGGAATGAGAACGGTATTGAAGCTTCTTCAAGTACAACGTCTTTTTCCCACCAGCATGTGGAAAAAAATGTTGTAGATGTTCGTATGAAATATCTGAAATAGCCATCCAAAATTTGGAATGGGGGCTGTGATAGTTTTAATAAATCTTACAGTGCATGCATTAAAGGTGTTTAAGTCCTGGAATGAGTAAAAGAGGATTAGATGAAACAAGTAAATCTATAGACATGTTAACATTTTTGTACCTTCTTGAATGATACTTTTAATTATTTTAGTAATTAATGTGGCCAGTAACTTCTAGATGTTAATATGTAAGGAGCTGTGATCAAAGAGAGTGTGTGTGTGTGTGTGTGTGTGTGTGTGTGTGTGTGTTGGAGTGCGTGTGCATATGAGTGTGCATGTGTGTGAAAGTTGTGTGTGCAGGCATGCAAGTGTGTGTGTGTGTGTGTGTGTGTGTGTGTGTGTGTGTGTGTGTGTGTGTGCTTAGTCAAAGAAGCCTTACTTTCACTGGGAACTCAGGGCCAAGAGAGCTGCACTTCTTGTAATATATTCAGGTGGTGAAAATGGATGCTTTTCGGACACCTACCTCCTTCCAGCTCAGCAGATGCTTCTCATCGCTGTAGACTCCCTTACCTCTTACCTCTTCAGGGCTCAACAGGATTCAATCTCTGTTACATCCAATTTTGCCCCTTTTAGTAGAATGTAATTAGATGCAAATGCAAATCCCAACTATTGTCAGAATTCAAATGAGCTCTAATGAGAATTAATATTTTCCATTTGTGTGGAAGTACTGATTCAGAGCACGTAATAAAGGAAAAATTCAAAATTAGGCAGAAGCCACTTATTTCTCAAGCAGAAATAGCTATATTATATTCATCTTCTAGAGATTAGAATTTTGCTCTCCAGATATCAGAGTTTTATGTTGTAAATGATTTCTAATCCCCCAACCAAATCTGACCCTCCATGATAACAACTGAACAAATGAATATGTGACTGAATTAATTGAATGCTGTTGTCTACACTCTAAGTTTTATTCTCAGATCTTGTCTCATTGACACAATTATCCAGGAAAGCATTATGTTAAACAAGCATACAACTGTGATATACTATATATATTAATCTGATTATTTTGGTTGCAAGTGACAAACTCAATTCATACTGATTTAAAGAAAAGAAAAAGGAATTTACTGATTCATGTAACTACACAATTTAGGTACATACGGACCTAAAGACTCCATTTTTCAATCTTTTTCTATCCTTCTGTTTCCTTTGAGTGTTGATCTTATTCATTCTTACAGCAGACAGCTTTTTCTAATCAAAAATGGTGTTTTAAAGCAGCCTGAACTTAATAGGTATTAGGATTCAAGATCCCAGAAAAAGAAAAAGTACCTTTCCCATAGCCCTAGAGGAAAAATCCTTAGGAAGATTGTTCTTTAGCCAGGGTTATATGGCCATCAAGTGGCCATCTCTGAAACTGTCATGCGGCTGTAGGGCTGGAGCCCTCTCATTGGCCTAACTTGGGTCACGTGCCCATCTCTAGGACCAAAGTGTGGTCAGCATTGTCCCCCCATTGTCCACCTTGAATGTAAGTAGGACATTTCCAGACTGATGGAGTATTTCCACTCCATTACAGTTGTTACTTGATTGGTAGGTAAGATGCAACTCATGGAAATGCTGCCAAGGACAAGAAAAGAAGGATCTGGAAGGGGTTCAGGGAAATTTAATATAAAAGGCACAAAAGCAATAGAGGAGTCTCAAAGGAACATGTACAAGTGTGTGTGTTTAGTAAAATTTGTATCTATTGATAGTGAACTTCACTAACAACCATGTGCTTTCTAAAGTAATTCACCACATTTTCTCAGACTTTGATGGTCAGAAAATTCTACATGACACAATATTTATCTCCTGGTCTCTTCTACCCACTGGACTTGGAACCATTTAGAACAACTATTTCCCCTCTTTCAACAAGCTGTTCTTCAAATGTTTTGAGTTAATGGTCACATGTCTTTCAGTCTGGTCTTTTCAGAGTACACATCCTTAGTTGCTTCATTGTTCCCTTGTATAATATGGTTTTGAGAACCTTCCCTCCCCAGTCTGTCTCTGAGCACTCTTGCCTCTCAATGTCCCTGTGAAGGTATGTAGCCTACACCCATCCAGACAGAGTGGAGACAGCAACCATTATCTCTCTTGTTTTAAATTTTATATATATTTTTTAATATTTTTGTAGTATTTTATTTTTTATTTTTATTTTTATTTTTATTTTTATTTCAGCTCTTCATGGGGGTACAAAAGCTCAGGTTATATACATTGTCCGTGTCCCGCCCATCCCCCTGAGTCAGAGCCTCAAGCGTGTCCATTCTCCAGACAGTGTGCCTGGCATTCACCTTGTAGTCTTACCTCTATCCCCTCCCCCCCAACCTCTCCGAGTCAGCACCTTCAAGCATGACCATTCCCCAGACGGTGCGCAATGTACTCATGTAGGCATACATCCATCCCCTCCCCCCACCCCCCATCTCAGTCTGATATCCAATTGGTATCATTCCCCAATGTGCATTTAGGTGATGATCAGGGAAACCAATTTTCTGGTGAGTATATGTGATGCTTGTTTTTCCATTCTTTGGATACTTCACTTAATATAATGGGTTCCAACTCACTCCAGGAGAACCAAAGAGATGTCGTATCATCGTTATTTCTTATAGCTGAGTAATACTCCATGGTATACATATACCACAGTTTACTAATCCATTCGTGGATTGATGGGCACTTGGGTTGTTTCCACATCTTTGCAATTGTGAATTGTGCTGCTGTAAACATTCGGGTACAGGTGTCTTTGTTACAGAATGACTTTTGTTCTTCTGGGTATATGCCCAATAATGGGATTGCTGAATTGAATGGTAGGTCTACTTGAATCTGTTTAAGGTATCTCCATAATGCTTTCCACAGGGGTTGCACTAGTTTGCATTCCCACCAGCAGATTTTTAATGTGCCAAAAGCCAAGTTAGCGCCTAGGAATTGTTCACACTGTTAACACACATTGAGCTCACTGCAAAAGAAAACTCCCAAGTTCTTTTCACGAAAACTTTACATCTTCTTTATTTCTACTTGTTCAGTTAGTTTTGGACTCAAAATTTTAGTGTAAAAAATGCAGCCTTATATTGTTCTTAGTTTTATATTTATCATAAAGTCCCCATGTCTGCTTTAATAGCACAATAGAGAAGCTGTAAAGAATAGTGGCTACCCACGTAGACTTTTAAAAAACACTTGTATTTTAAAATAAACCTGATGCAAAAGAAGCGGCAAGAAAATGTTTGCTTAATGAGTTATAAGTTGAACAATCAGGTCAATAGACAGAACTTATCTAGTCATTCCAGAAGCCCTTCTACAAGGCCCACCCCAGTCTTAAGTCCTGCCTCCCCTAACAGTACACTACTACATTTCTATGATAATATAAACTAACTTAGCGCTCAATCATTTGTGTTACTTAAATATTTCTCCAAATGTACATCAATAGACACCACACTCGATCTTAGCCAAAAGGCCAAGACACTATAGTCTTGCCCGTTTAAAAAAAATTACAACTGCTAAGTCCCTTAATCTTTAGTTTTCCATCCATCTCTTTCTTTCTTTTAAAATTCATCTGTTGCATCTGACCCAAAGAATTATCTGAAGTGTGGATTTTTTGATTGCATAACCATTGTGCAATCCAACATTTCCTCCATCTTTTGTAATTCCTTCAAATTGGTAGTTGGATCCAAAGTCTTAATCAGAATCACACTTAGTCCTTTTTCCAAGACTGTAAGTGATCTGTGTTCTGTTGTAAGGAGACACATAACGTCTGCTCATTTCTTTTTGTGATGTTTGCAGCTGTGGATGCTCAATGCCTAGATTTATTAATTCCCTGGGATTTGGAAATAGTGATATTTTAATTCTATTATTCGTTACAGTTTATTTATTGTAAACTCTTTATAAAGAGACATTTCACTCATCTACAATTTGGTTATTGAGTGGTCTGGTTCATATAGAAAGACATGATAAATACTTTTTTTTTCCCCTTTATTTGCTAGTTTTCAAGGTGATGAATTGTTTTCCTATCACTCTCTGAAGGTGAACAATTTGATTTTAAAAATATCATTATGAACCCATTGATTGCATGGGCCTAATTGATTGCAGTTATCCCTTTGAAGTTCAAATTGTTCCCTTTTTGGCCAGGGGGAGTCTCTTCAAGTTGGTTTCTGAGTATTTTTGATATGACCCTAGTAGTCTTTGATAGCTTCCTTACTACCTGGTATAACAAAGTGTTCTAGGCTCATCTTGTTCATTTCCTGCCCCAGACCTGGAATCAGTCACATCCCAAAGAAATTCAGGGCTGTCAGTGGAAAGGGTATTTTAAGACCATAATCTGGGTGTTTCTAGGCTCTTAGTAGGCAGAGCTAATATTCAGCTCTGCCTAGTATATGCTGTGTTGATGAGTTCGTGTTGATACTTTTAGTTCAAATTCAGATATATAGGGGGTTTTCTTAATCTTTTATGTTACTTCTGTGTCTTGTTTTTCCATAGTAAGAATCTGAGACTCCTGGTTCTCAAGGACTTGAGGAATAATAGAATTAGAAAATTTCATAAGTATTTATTTTCTATTTCCCACATTGTACACATAGTCTCATAATACTCATAGTAATACCACACTACCACCACTAGTTAAAATTGCTTTAGCATATGTGCTCTCCATTCTCCCCTACTCTTTGCAATTTTATCAGATCTACATTGTCTGATCATATAGCCATTGTATGTTATTCTCTCTCCTTTTTATCCTAAACATAATGTAGTTCTACAAGTAAATATGTATTTAATATTCGCCAGTCCTTATTTTGATGTCTCTTAATCAATTTGAAGTTCATTCTTTAGTATGTTCTTCGGTAAGGGTTAATGGAAAAAATATTTCCTAAGTTCTTGGTATGTCAGTTTTTCGGTTGCCTTTATATTTGAAAGTAAGTCTAGCTGGTTATGTAATTATTCGTTCATAGTTTTCCTTGAGTGTCTTAAATATGTTAGCCCGCTTTCTCTGGCATAAGCATTGTTGTTAAATATTCTGAAATTCTGAAGGCAACTTACTTTAATTTATTTACTAGTTTTGCCTGAAGACCACAGGATTTTTCTGTTCTCTTTAAAGTCTAGTAATTTTACTGAAATATGACTTATTGGTCATTATGGGTCATTATTCTCAGGTACATGGTACATACTTCCATATATAGTTTCAATTTTTTTTTTTAAATTTCAGGAAAGTTGTTTTTGAGTTATATTTTTCAGTATTTATTCTGCTCTTTTATTTTGAGTTTCTTTTTCTGGGACTCCTGTTATCTATATAATGAATCTTCTTTGCCTATTTTCAATATTTGTCATATTTTCTTGAATCCTTTTTATATCTACTTTTCTTTTTAGTGTGAAAAATTTACCATTTTTTCACCTTCTAGTTCTCTTGTACCATCACTGTCATGTTGCTTTGTATTTCTTCTAGTCTAGTCTTCATTTTTGAAATGATTTTTTAAAATTGTTATTTCTTTCTGACTTCTGTTACCTCATTTCTGAGGTGAAGGTGTACTATTGGCCCTACTAGGTAAAAACAAACTTCACCAAGATGTCATTTTGAGAAGACAGGTGGGAAGAAACTGGTTACCTTAAAGGAAAAAAAATATTAAAAGAGACTTATTTGAAATAGACGAGAGCATATTACTTTCCCTGATTTAGGTTTAAGTCCCTGTGTCACTCACCCATCTCATCTTTCCCCGTATTTCCCCACTGAGTAGGAGCTCAAGAGGTAGATAAATCAATTATATAAGAAAGAGTGGCTATTTTTTCTCTCACATTTGAATAATTTTTTGTACAAATTTGACCCCACTGATCTAGGGCAGTCCCTATTCTAGAAAAAAGTGAAGGAAGGATCTATATATACATAGACCCGTCTATATCACCCCAGTCCAAACATCTGCACTGAAAATAAAGAAAGTAGAATTCTGAAATAAGTTTGAGTTCACTTTTATTATATTAGTCAATCTATTTTTTATATGTTATTTTGGAATTCTGCTTCTCCTGATTATGGGTAAAAAAGATATTCTAAGACAGGGGTGATTATGTATTGGAAGTAGTTTGGAGAAGATCTTTACAGTTCAAAATTATTAAAAGAAAGGATATCTCTTTTCCAAATTATTCTGTAAAAAGTATGAAGGCAGTATTATTACTGGAAGAAATGAGATAAGATATGGAGCAGAGTAAAATACATAATAAAACAAACACTTTTGTAGTTAAATATTCATTAAAAAACATTGGTTATGTAAATATTCATAAGTGGTTTATTTTCTATATAATTTCTGTGCAATTATGACAGTCTCTAATTGCTTGATTTCAGTTACTGGGCTTGTCAAAGCTATATACTATTCTCCTAAAGAGTATCACTTGTGTATCACAAGTGTATCTAAACCACTTGTGATGTTTTTAGTTTCTACAAAGAATATAGCCCAAAGTTGAATAGTCCAAAGCAAAAAAGTAAAAATTTGGAGATGTTGTTATGTGGGATCAATCCATACAAAATTATATCAGATTATATGGAATAGAAATACCTCAAATTTCAAATTTCATTTTTACCTCTTCTAGCTAAATTAAGGTATAAACAAAATCAAAAGCACAATAAATAAATCTTCATTGAATTCTATGTGTAAATGACTATACCAGATACTGTGGGATAAACAACAATATGTGAAATGACTAATTCACAAGTCAAAATGAAGACAGATCATCCAAAAGAACCCTTTTCAAACTGTGTGGGATTTCCTGACTACATAAAAAAATGGTTTGGAGATATTGATCATGAGATACAGATGATTTCATGTCACCAAGAATGTACTTATCTAAAATGCTATCGAAGTGAAAGTAATTATTAATATATATTTTGGAAATGTTTATAATTGATTTTTTCATTAATTCAATGAACATTTACTAATCACCTACTGTGTTTCTGAGCTCAGAAGAGAGTATTAAAACTGAAGATATCAATATATTTATAGAAGTCTTTGGTATGTATATAGTAAGTTAAGATATGGTATTGTTTAGAGAGAGTTTGTGGAGCAAGAAAAGAGAAGTGAGCTTCAAGGAACATCATCATTTAAAGGATGAGTCGTGTAGCAGAAGCTGGCAAAGCCTTGGCCACAGAGGAAGGGAGCATAGGGCCGTAGAAGCCCAGTGGAGAGAGTTTTCCCAGGCAAGTGTCAAATTCTCCTGAGAATTCAGTCACTATGAGATTAAAAAGTGCCCATTGGATTTAGTGGTAAGGTCACTGGTGAATTCAATGGGAACATTTTTAATACCTCTTGTGGGGAGATGCAGGCATCTGTATTTTAAAACTCTGAATGCTAGGAGACCCACTGGTCTAGCCCTTTCACATGAGTCTTCCTTCAGAAGTCTACCCAGCTCTTTGATTCACTGTTTCTTGGACCACTCCCTGCTAACCCCCCCATCAGTGATGACCCCTATTTGGGGCTCATTCTGGTTTCCTGGATATTACATCCATGTCAGCATTCACAGGTCCTACTGTCAAAGAGTGGGACCAAGATACAGAAAAAGGAGTTAAAGATATCTTAGGATCCAACTAGGTTGACTGATTAAGATTTGAAAATAGGTTTAAATAAAGAAGTGTGACCTAACAAGAGCAAAGAGAAAGTCTACAGTGCTCAAAGAATTTAGAAAAAGGTGAATTGGAGAGTAAATATTTTCTAATATGTTTCCTGGGTAGGGGTTGCCAAGATGGATAGACAAATCTAGTCTGTGCACAGGTTCCTCCTTGTAATGGAGAAGGATGATGCATGGAAGTTGCCGGCAATTGGCAAATATGACATATCTTTATAGACCACCTCCTTTTGCTCTGATTCTGTATTTTACTAAGCAACATTCTGATCGTTTAATTTTTTGTGATTAAAGCAACATTTTCTCATATTAGGGAACTTTGAAAATAGAAAAAAAGTGTAAGGAAGAAAACAAAACCACATATAAGCATACAACCCAAATTAAAATGAAAGTATATTACTTTTGAATCTTTTAATAATATATTTTTAATATTTGATATATATAATTATTCTTCAAATAATACATTTTAGCAACTCTGAAATATTCTGTTTTGGATATTTAGATAATTTAATGTTTTGTTATTATAAGTGACATTAATATGAACATTCATGTCACAAATATCTGTCTGCTTTTCTGATTCTTTAATTAAGATAGATTCTTGAAAGTAGAACTATTTAGTCAAAGGGCATATTTTTTAACCCTTTAATACACGTTGCCAAATTGATTTCCAGAAATATTGTACCAATTTAATTCTCAATAGCAGTTCTTAAAAATGCCAGTTCTCCAGTATCCTTGCTAGGAAAAGGCATTACCTGATTTTTAAATATTGGTAATTTGAGGGAAAAAGATATTATACTATTATTTTAATTTGCACTTTCTTTGCTTGCTAGAGAGCTTGAAAATTTCTCATCCATTTATTAGTCATTTGTATTTCTTTTACTACAAATTATATGTTCATGCCTTATGTTCATTTTTCTATCTAGATTTTAGCATCATCTATACTGATTTATTTCATAGCATTTATATATTAAAAATATTAATCCTTTGCCTGCCATGTTAACTTCCAGTATTTTTCTTGCATAGTTTAATGTTTAACTTGTTTTTCATTCTTTTATACCAAGATTTTGACATTTTTATATAAATGAATCTATCTGTTTTTTCTTTGCATTTTAGAATTTTAAGCTTATAAAAATATTTTCGTCTTCACAAATAAGATACAGGATTACCTACAGTTTCTTCTTACTGTGTTTATATTTTAACATTTATCTCCATTCATTTGCAACTTATTTTAGTATATATTGTAAAAAGATGACCACTATTTGTCTCAAACACTGATTTTGCAGACTATTTAGTAAATATATCATTCCCACCCTGTGTGGCTGTGGAATAGAATGGAATGCCACTAGGAGAGCCGAACGAAATGCATAGAGAAATCTACAGTAAAAGCCCTGTGAGAAGGTATTCATATGAACCCCCCACATAGAAGTGGGTGAGAAGATAGTCACATGAACACCCAAATACAAGCGAATTATACACAGTAACCAAATCTGCTTACTGTCAGCAACTACACAGGTGGAAATGGAAGAAAAGCAGAGGGGTTTCTGACAGATCTAGAGCTAAAGCCTCAAAACTGCTAATGTGTTTCCATAGGGTGGTGCTGCTGGCTGGTCTGGGACCAGAAGAACTTGGAGCACTTCGCAACCTCCAGTTTCTGGGTGAGGGTTAGGGCGGATTGGATCCTATGAACTGTCAAAACTAACAAACTACAATCCCCTTGCAGGACAAATCTATGCACTGAATTCACTACTGGGCATAGAGTCCAAATTGATCAGGACAGAGACAATAAGTGCAAAAGAGAGAGCAAATTCTAGATTTTGTTTCCTAGGAAAACAAAGCCTGAAACAAGGACTTGTGGGCAGATGGTTTATTTGGGGTAGTATCCAGGGTGTAGGAGTGTGGAGCTGGCAAAGTGCACGAGGAAAATCTAACATAAAGGTGCTTAGCTAGTTGGCCACCCCCATGGGAAACTTGGTCCCAATGCCACTGGAGCTTACTGAGGAATTTAGTGTGATTTTCCCTGTGGCCTATGATATGATCAATTTTCAAGCATGTTTTCATATGCTCACGTCAGAGATATTTGGAGTGATCATTTGTTCCTCAAAAATCTTGCTAGTTTGTTGTTATAAGAATCTTCAGCAACTGCCATCACACAATTATTTGATCATGTTTATTTTTTACCATGAAGCTCAGTTGAGAATACTGGAAACTGGTCCCAGAGCAGATTTGTTTGGCTGGTGGGAGTAGATTGGGAAGGGCTAAGGATGGGATGATGGAGTTAGAGATTGCTAACAATTGTTTCTGACAGTTAAAGCAAGCAAAGGCAATAATGATTCAAACAAAATAATTTAAAAGATGGATATGTATATTATATATGCACATAATATAGATAGATGGATAAGTTAAAAATTAATAACAAATGTTCCTAGTATTGGCCTTTTAAATATATTTTAGTGGATATTCATTTGGAAGTTTGGAGAGTGAAACAGACATCGCCACTATGAAATCACAATAGCCTAATAAAGTACTGATTATTAATTAGCTTGTCAGGGATGTCAGTGCTATGAAGGATTTGCCCTGGTCTCCCTATTGTACATGACAGATATATATGCATGAGGACCAATGTTGTGAATTCACAATGACCCCTGGGGCATGGATCCTTGAACCCTGGATACCTATTAGGGAGGTTCCCATCCTTATTGTTCCTGTAAAGATAGCCCTGCCAAGGGAGCCATCTGCTTGTTTGTTTTTGTTTTTGTCTCTTTCTTATGTGACTGGTCACCATTGTGGAAACTCCAACACTTAAAGTTCTTGAGACATGATTACAAATATCATTTAAAATTTTATGTACTAATAGACAAAGATGGTGTGGTGATAAGATTCTGTTTCCATACAAGGTGCATGCTTTGCATGCAATAATTTAATTTTCAGTCCTTTCAATGCAGTGTCTCCCTATTTGTACTCACTTCTGCTGGACGTACTGTTGGCCTTTGTCATGAGCATTCATGGACTTTAACTGAGTGTTGTCCTGTTCAATTTCTTTTGCATGAAAAGGTGCCTTTCAGAATCTCCCGTATTTCAAGTGAGTCGAAGCCAGTTGGTTGGTGTGTTTTTATGGGTAACTCGTCCCCTCCCATCCTGTTTAGCTCCTGAGTGTTCAAATCCAGTCAACTCTTCTACTTTTGGTAAGATTTCCAGAGGAATTGACTCAAGGACTATCTCTGGACAAGAGAATGAGCTGTTCAGTAGCAAGGACTCAGTTAGATGTGTTTGGCACAATCTTCTTTTGGAGGAGAATTTAGGGCTTTACACAACAATCTGACTATTACTTAGGGCTTAAAATGAAGATCATAAATAGAAATTTATAGAGGTGGGCACTTTGTGGCAGAAATCCCATTGCCTGAGTAACTATAATGGTCTTTACTGGTTCCCTTAAAAACACATAACACTGAGTTATTCTGGGCTTTCAGCCCTGTAAGTCTTGATAACCTCGGGCTCATAGTTCCCTGGGTCACTCTTCCCCTTGTGCAGAGGACATCTTCATCATGACCACAGCCTTCCTAGTCACTCTGAAGGCTGAGTGTGGTAACTGAGACATTTTTCAGGGAGATCACAAAGGTCCTTAATGAATTAAAAAATCAAGAAGTGAAAACACTCTCTAGTCCTCATACTCAGGATTTAGCTGCAAGGTGGGCAAAACGGAAGCGTGGGCATCAGTGTGAGCCAATAAAACTTGCATTAGCAAGGTTTTATCAGCCAAGACAGATGGCTGGCCCAGTGGAGGCAAAGGAGTGCAAGGAATTTTGAAAGCCCACCATCATTTAAGGCATGGGAAGTCAATCTAGGAGCTGAATTTCACCACACGTGAGGGGAACATTTGAAGGAGTGATGGAGAGGGCAACTCACCTTCGAAAACAACACGTGGCTGTGTGGTTTCAGGATGTCGGTGTCCTATATTCCTGATGGGGGCCCATCAGGACCCAGCGAGCCTGTAGGGTGGATCTTGGGTTGATCTATGGGTTGTGTGCTGCTTGACCAGGTGTGGGCATCCCATCAGTAAACTGCTGCGTGGGAAGCCTGACTTCTCCCCCAAAGGTACCCATTTCTACCTAGGAATCACTCATGGGCATTCTGATTATACCATGGAGAAGTGATTAAAAATGAAAGTTGACTCAGGTCAAAGAGAAGGCAAAATAGGCCCTCTGAGAGCAGAGACAACTTTGTGGGAGGAAGACATTTTCCTAAATGTATTGCCTCTTTTCACTGAGCACCAAAAGAGCTCTGAACTCTGTGGCTCCCCTTTCATTACGTCATTCAGCAAGAGGGCAAGCAGGGACCAGAGGAGATCACTGGTACTTAGCTTGTCACTTGGACATTAATAAGAAGTCAAGTGAGTGTCATTTTGTGGGAGTTCTTGAATTTTGAGAATGCAAAGGGGCAAACTGTAGTCAAAGTTTAGGGCAAGAGCAGAAAAGAAATCTGGAAAAGTGGTGGGTATCATTGTGAGGCTGAGAGCCCTTAATTCAGTGTGCTTTTTAGATGCTACTTTGTCACAGGGATGACTGAATTGGGAAAAAGGCTCTGAGATCTCTTCTCCAAGTAGGATGAACAGTGGGATTACAGGCCCATGTCATGGAGGCTTGGGCCATTCAGTCTAGTTCCAGAGAGTTTGGGGCGTGCAGGTTATATGCAAGTACTATGCCATTTTATATCAGGGACTTGGGACACATGAATATGATGTGTATAGAGGTACACACTGGATTGGAAATTTCTACTTTTGCAGTCCAGTGTAGGTGGCAAAGGTGGGTTAAAGACTTGTAGTTAGGGATGTATGAGTGTTTGTGTGTGTGTTTGTATGTTTGTATGGGGTGGGAGCTGCAGTCTGGAGTAACAGCATATGGATTTTGGCTCTTCAGGGCAGTTGGGAATGCGGACAGTGTGGTGGTTTTATAGCTCATGTGCTCCCTCAGACACATTTTCTTGTCTGTGAAACAGAGATAATAAATGGAGGGGGATGCTTATAAGTTGTCTGTTGGGCCCTCTGGTACATAGTAGGTGATCGACAGTGGAGGGTCCCTTTTTTCTCCCCTTTCTAGAACGTAGGAAACCCTGGAGATTCCATCAGGAAGGCCATGTTGCATATCTACCTGAAGGCTTAGAGTTCAGATTTGCTCATGGGAATTTCATCTTCTGGCTGGACACACACACTGAAAGGTAGCAGCTGGAGAGCTTAAGGTAAATGATTTTGAAAGCTTCTCTTTGAGCATACAGAGCTCACAGAGATTAAAAGCCATAAGGCAGTAGGATGTACAGTACAATCAAAGCCTGGCAGTTGTGTGAGAAACGTGTGCTATCTTCCATCATACCTGGGTGGAGTCAGAAACCCCCAGAGTTGATTAGCTGAGGCCCCGTCAAGCATTCGTGCCTATGGAAAAGAGACATCCACCCAGAAGATTAAAAACAAATAAATGGAGCACTGAGACTTTTCTAACCATGAAAATGGAATTTAATGACCATTTGTCACCTTCCTGTCATTTTGTGTCACAAAGACTTGCACTCCCAATGAGCAAGCCCATTTCTCCCTCCCAAGCACCCAGCGCCTCCTCCTCCGCCCCATGCCAGTGCTGGAAGAGTCCAGGTCTTCAGCGACTACCTCCCCTGGCTCTGTTTCAGGGAAGGGTTTGGGAAATCCTAGAGTCATAGGCTTTGTAACTGTTGCCATTACACAAGCTTTTCAGCTTTAGAAGCTGCTCTCGGGTACTTTCTTCTAGAAATCCACCCCTTCCTCTGACTTGCCTAAAGCCACACAGTGCCCAGGTCACTCTCTGCTCCCCTTGCAGATAGGTGAATACGAAAGTGTGTGTGTGTGTGTGTGTGTGCGCGCGCACTTCTGGTGGAGTTCAAATGTAGTAAACTGCTGGTGGCTTTCCTGGACAGAATTACTTGATATTTGAGCTTCTTACCTTAGTGATTCACAAATTTTGGGCCATTGTATGTTTCATATTTGAATATGGATTGAGATTTGCTGTGGCAATTGTGTTTATCCTATAGAAAGTTTAAAGTCATGCCTTATTTTTTTTTTCTTACACAACTTTTAAAATTGTAAATTTGTTTGTATGCTATTTCAAAGTAAAAGCAATGTGCTGGAAAAAAATAGTGTTTTATCCAAATTCCAGCTCCTCTACTTCCTAGCTTTCTGAACTTGGGAAACATTAAGTAACTTCTCTGTGTTGCCTTCCCTCCTTTGAACCCTATGTTCCATTAACACAGACACATTTTCCTCTTTTGATAACTGATGTATTTTCTTTTACATAAGTTAGAACAGTACTTAACCCATAGTAGGTATCCAATAAATATCTGTCAAATGAATCAGTGGAATGGGAATAATAATTCTCTCTCATGGGATTGTTATGAAGATTAAATAAGACAATATATGCAAAGCACCTGGCCCTGAGCCCAGCTCTTGGTGCCTGTTTAGTGGTGGCTGTCACTATTATTTGGGATCCCTATATTTGCATAGTGCTGTGCTGATTAAAAATATACTTAAATATTGTTTTAGATCTCACTTTCCAGAAACTACGATTCCTTACTGCCTTTGGGAAGAGATCAGCAGAATCTCCCCTCGTTTTCTATCTGTGACCCCTGTGCATCGAAGTGTTCCATCACCATTCCACCGAAACTGCTCTTGTCAAGGTGCCCCATGACTTCCATGTTGCCAAACTGATGGCACATTCTCCGTCAGGTCTCACATGACCTGGGCATACTGTGGACACTGTTGGTGGCCCCTCCGAAGATGCTTTCTTCACCTGGTGTCCACACTGCCCACACTTCCTGGTGTTCCCTGCTACCTCCCTGGCTGCTTCCTCGCAGCCTCCATTGCCTACTCCTGCTCTTCTCAGCCTCTTAGGTTGACCACCCAGGTCCCAGTCCTTAAATTTATACCTGTATCTTCTCCCTGCCTTGGTGAGGGACCTGACAGGAAATATCAGGGTACTTTGAGGACAGTTTAATAATGAGACTTTTTATAAAGGTGTGAGCACAGTGTAGAAACATTCACAATAGCTACTGCAGTGTTCTGGAGTTGCAAACAGCAGAGAGCCTACAGGGCTGAAAGCAGGAACGGTTACTGGAACCTGAAAGGGTAGCAGAATGTGTGGTCTGACTGTGGGGGCTGTAGCCTTTGATGTAAGGACAGAGTTGACACAAAGCAGCTTAGCAGGGGAGGGTCTGGGGAAGTCAATAGCCCCACATCCTCTCCTTGCACCCTTTGATCTCTTGCTGATGCTTCCCTTGGCTGACTCCAAATGGAAGTCAGAAATCTCATTGACAAAATCCAAATGGGCCAGTCTCCTGGGGTAGAAAACAGGGTGGAGATGGATGGGAAGTGGAAATAGGGAAAGGGAAGATAGCCAACACGCCCTGCAGTAATCTCATCCAGTTTTAAGGCTTTAACCACCACCTTATACTAAAGACTATGGACTCATCTCACTGCCTATTGACATCTCAACTTGGATCCTTAGTGGATCTCTGCAAGTACGCATATAGAAAACCGAACTCTCTCCTGTCCCCTGTTCAAACCTACAACACCCACATCCTTCTTCATCTCAGTTGACGTCCAATCCATTCTTTCGATTGCTTGGGCTAATGTCATCCTCCATCCATCTCTTTCCCTCACATCCCCACAGCGGGAAATTCTGCTCTACTAGCTCCACTTTCAAAGTATATCTAGGATCTAAATAATTTCATGGTTTTCACAAATTGTTATTCAGGTTTTAAGTGGAGCATTAATTTAGTCATTCAATAGACTTTTAACATGCCTGCTTGTGCAAAGCACTGTGCTAGGGGCTGCATGAGCCACGCAGGGGCTCTCCCTGGGTGAAGGCTGCAGTCCAGTGGGGAGACAAGCTGTGGTCACACGTCTAAGACACTTTCTAGCCACACTTCATATTAATAGTCAGGACTTCAATTTTGAAGTTTTGGATCTGGTCCATTGAGTTGAGCACTAGCTGCCTGTGTGGTGATTTGAGGTTAGAGAAAGGCCATAATCATTACTGGCTCCCAACCCTGTGGAACGTGTTTTTCTTTCAACCTTCTTCTGCCCTCACCCCTTTCACAGACATCCTACATCCCATCATTCACCTCTCCCACCATTTTCTTGTTGTTACTCTGAATTCCCTCCTCCTCTTGTCCTTATTGCTCCATTTCACTAAAAATTCATGGTGTTTCATCTTAGTTTTACCCTCAGTGCTCAGGAGCCATCCTTCTGTGTGTCCCCAGCGGGACCTCAGCTTCTGACTATGATGGAATATCTTGTAACAGACCAATGCTTCTGCTGAGAGAAGCTAGAAAAGCTGGGTAAGATGAAAAACAAAACGTGTGAAGGCATAAGTGAACGATGGAGGCGGCCAGTGCTCGAGGGGTAGGACCTTAGAGAATAGGAAAGTTCTTTGAGGTTTGGCCAACTTTCTGCACACTGCTTACCTCAGGGGAGACTTGCTGATCCTCGGTGAGGGGAAAGAGGCGGCGAAGCCAGCAGAGCTTTCGTCAACCTCATGGGGCTTGGGAGGCATAAGCTCGAGTTTGGGGCTGATAAGGACTTAGAGCCAGGCCTTGAGGGGTCACAGATTCAGAGAGAAAGGAAGTGTCAAAGAGTAACCCTGACTCAGTATCAGTTTTTCCTTCAATATGTAAGTTACTTAAGCTGTGCGAGGAGAGGGGCTAAGAAGCCAAGTATAAAGAAACCGGGTGTAGCAGAGCTTTTGGGAGACACATGGTGCCAGGGAAACAAAAAATTGGAATTCAGGATCCACCAAAGAGAAGAGGCCCTGGGAAACACTCCGAGGTTTAAGCTGGTATTCTCACAGGGCTACACTTCAGAAGAAGATGTGAACCAGGAGTGGATCAAGATAACCAAAGGTTGCATTTAGCCTCCAGCTACTCACAGCCTGGTTGATTTAGGTGATTTCACCTCTGCAGGATTCCAGAAGACAGGGTGAATCCTCTTTTGAGGGAGATATCATCTGGAGCCTCTGTAATTTTTCAAATATGATGTCCAGCATCCAACAAAAATCACCAGGGATACTAATAAGCAAAATCTAGAGAAAAAATAGATAACCTAGAAAGACTCTTAGATTTCTCTGATATTGGAGTTCTCAGACAGGGACTTTATATTAAGTGACTATGTTCAAAAAATTATATGACATGATGGAGAATGTCATCTGAGAACTGGCATTTACTCAAATGGAAATCCTAGAAATAAGAAATGCAATACCTATAATTAAAGGCTCAAAGGATGAGAGTTACACCACTTTGGACATGCTCAATAGAGGAGTAGTAGCTAGAACTATGTGATTTTAAGTGTGATCCATGGGCTGGATGCGGTGGCTCACGCCTGTAATCCTAGCCCTCTGGGAGGCCGAGGTGGGTGGATCGCTCGAGGTCGGGAGTTCGAGACCAGCCTGAGGGAGACTCCATCTCTACTAAAAATAGAAATAAAAATTATCTGGACAACTAAAAATATATATAGAAAAAATTAGCTGGGCATGATGGCGCATGCCTATAGTCCCAGCTACTCGGGAGGCTGAGGCAGGAGGATCGCTTAAGCCCAGGAGTTTGAGGTTGCTGTGAGCTAGGCTGATGCCACGACACTCACTCTAGCCTGGGCAACAAAGTGAGACTCTGTCTCAAAAAAAAAAAAAAAGTGTGATCCATGAACAGGTGGCATCAGCAGTTTTAAAATCTAAAAAAGCAGGAGGATTGTTCTAGATTAAAGGAGACCTAAGGCCATATAGCAAACAAGTGAATGTGTGAACGCTTATTGGATCCTAGATTTTAAGTCAGCTATAAAGAACTTATATTGGGACAATTAGGGAATATGGATTGTGTAATAGTTGATATTAATCAATATTAAATTTGGGGGTTATGATTTTTTCAAAACAATATTGTGTTGCAAACAAAGCCAAAATTTGGCTCTTGGCATGCTGGTCTGCTTTCTTTCTACTCCACTTAGGCCTGGATGGTCCAGGAGCAGGAACACATTTTGATAAATAATGTCATGTAGCAAACCATACAGGACCAGAACCCTAACGCTGCTAAGGCTCCTGCCCTATGTTGACCATCTTATCCCCCTGTTCCCACTCATTTCAGTGACATTTTTAAAGTGATTCTGGCTGTTAAGATCAAGAAGGCTGCACTCTTTGCCTGCCTCTTCATTAATGTACCCCATGCACCTAGAACAGTGGCACATAGTAAATGCTAAATAAATACCTGCTGGCTAAATGAATTGATTATAGGAAACCAACTGATATGTGTACATTGATTTTTATATTGAACAGCAGTGTGGAACTCTCTTGTTAATTCTGCTGATAGATCTCTCAAGTTTTCTTTATGGACAGTGTGAAAAATGGCAATTTGGTTTTTATTGTTTCCAATCCTTGTTTTCTTTCTTTTTCTTACTATGCTGGCATGATCTCCGATACAATGTTGACTAGAAGTGCTGGTCACAGCCTTCCTTGCCCTGTTTCTTATTTTAGAGAGAATGCTTTTAGTGATTGTCATTAGGAATGGCACTTGCTGTGGGATTTTAATAGATACTTTTTTAAAAAATCAGGTTAAGGAATTTCCTGCTATTTCTAGTTTGCTAAGAGTTTTTAATCATTTAGGGGTGTTTCCACTCATTTTATCCTTGTCCCTTTGAGGGATGCTCTTCTAATACCATTGAGATATTGTCTACTTTCTAGTGCCTCATAGTAAAATTCACAATTCCTCATTAGTTTTCAACGAGGGATGCTTTTTTCCTGCCTTATCTTATACACCATAAAGTATGTCAAGATGGAGCAGCAAATCTAATTTTTAAACATTGGCATTGTGTCGACCCTCACTGTGTGACCCTTAATGTCACATTGTATTACATATGAGTTGCTAGGAATGAGACATTTTGTGCTGTATAAAATGCATAAAAATGCAAAACACACATTGCCTATTCCAAGTCAACTGACTTATGGAGCCTTATGGTAAGTGAGACTCCATGTCCTTAGGATCCATTTCTTTTATTGTATGTGAGAATTTCAGTTGCACCACCAATTTCAACAACCCTGAGATCTCAGCACAGCAGTGGGGTAACAGTGACAGCAGCAAAGACTCAGAGAGAGAGGCTGATTTTGGGGGGAAAGTCAATAAAAATTCAACTATAATCTATCTATTTTCTGCAATCTATATTTTCCTTAAAAAGGGTTAGCAAGTCCGTGTCTCCTGTACCTGGGGGAACTGTAAGAGCTCAGAGATTCAAAGAAGGGTTTCAGAATTCACTCAGTTGGCCTCTTTCCTTTCTTGTCATTCTACCCATCCCATCCCCGAGGCCTCATCCTGACATCTGTTTTTTTAATCACTGTCAGTGAAAACAAGTGTGGTGCTGTCTGAAATCCACAAAAAGCCACCTCCAGGGAAGAAAATATAAATCATAGGTGTGCAAATCATCGCCCCCAAGAGTTGGCATACTGTTCGCTTGCTGGAGAGTCTGTATTTTCATTTAATGCTGAAAATCAGCTTTCGTGTACAGGACTGGTGGCGGTGGTGGGAACGTGGGAAACAGTGGTTTCAATGACTCAGAACTGGCAAAAGTCTATGTGTGGGGAGAGAAAGATTGGTGGATTCATTTTGGCCTCGAATCACCTCTTGAGAACTGTGAGACAATTGAAAGGGCGCCAGCTTATCAGCATATTGACACGCAATGACAGTCCCCCTAAATACATTCCAGTTCCCTGTGCAGAAGAAATGGACAAGGAAAACCACTGTCATCAGAAAAAATTATTTGTCAGAACATTCTCTTTAACGAACAGATTCATTCATTCTCATTTCGTTTTGTCTCTATCACACTAAAAGAACCGGCTGAGGTAATCAACTCCACAGAACACCCCTCAATTCAATTAAACAACCAGTGGGGAGGGAAACCCCCAGAAATCAATAACAGTTGTTTCACTGAATTGATGGGTTACTGCATGTTGTTCAGATCCATAGGTTGACTGGCGTGTTCAGTTGCTGCCATGTCTGTGAAGTGTCGTGCGGGACCTTCGTGCTAAAGACAGACCCTGCTGGGAGGCCTGCAAAGCACAGGTGACAGAGAAGTGCAGGCTCGCCATGGCCAGCGGGTGCTGCTCTTGCTGGGAGATCCTGCTGCAAGGTGCAGCCATTGTCATCGCTGCTGGCAGCTGGACTGTGGTAAGCGCAATGGCGAACAATCTTAACCACCACCACTGGCTGAGTTCGTTCAGAAAGAAAGGCACTTTATAGATATTATTACTTAAAAAAAATTTTTTTTTTTTTGAGACAGGGTCTTGCTCTGTCACCTGGGCTAGAGTGCAGTGGCCCAATCATAGCTCACTGCATCTTCAAACTCCTGGACTCCAGTAACCTCCTGCCTCAGCCTCCCGAGTAGGTGGGACTATAGATAGGTACGTACCACCAAACCCGGCTAGTTTTCTCTGTCTGTCTTTTTTTTTTTTTAGTAGGGATGGGGGAGTCTCACTTTTGCTCAGGTTGGTCTCAAACTCCTGACCTCAAGTGATCCACCTGCTTCAGCCTCCCAGAGGGCTAACATTACAGGCATGAGTCACCGCGCCCGGCCTTATTACTTAACCTTTTGATAAACCAGCAAAATAGGAATGTTATCCCTCCCTGCTCTTTTCTAGCTTGGAAACTGAAGAGAAGCATTCACTCTGTTAGCCAACAGAGAAAGGCAGAGCCAGGAACCTACCTCTGTTCATTGCCAAAGCCAAAGTTCTCTTCAGGATACCATCTGCCCCTCATCTGTGTATAGCACAGTGGCTGAAAACTATAGGTTCTGGAATCTGACGAAGATGGTTCAAATCCTGGCACCTCCACCTACTGTGGGACCATCGACAACTTACCTGTTTTGAGTTTCCCTATCTGCAAAAGGGACTTAATACCTATTCATTGAAACAATGAATACAAAGTCCACTGCATAAGGCCACTGAATCAGTAGTTTAAAGAGACCTTATAACAAATAAGTCGTGAAACAAGAATTTAACCCTGGTCTGTCTGGCCTTTGGGTCAGGAGCATGGGCGCTGGAGACAGATTATGTGGGTTTGAGTCCCAGCTCTGCATTTCCTTGCTGTGTAAACTTGGGTGAGTTCCTTGACCTCTCTGTGCCTTAATTTTCTGATTTTCAGAAATGGGATAAAGGCAGCTATATATCACAGAGTTATTGCGAGTTAATCTGTGTAAAACACTTAGAACATAGCACGTACTTGGCATGAAGTAAGAGTTATAGATGTATTAGCAATTCATTGAATGACACAGCCTCTCAAAGAGGAAGGGCCAGATCCCATGATTTTCTGGGATATAAAGTGAAAATGTCAGGCCCCACCAAACCCGTTTGCTCTCTGCCTCCCTCCTGTGGGTCAAAACAGCCCCAAATCCTAGGCGCCTGGCAGGTTCCTCATACTGCTTCTCTTCTTCTCCAGAAGAACCCCTGGGTGGGACTGATGTCCCTTGTCATTTCAGCTCTCTCATGCCACCATTATCCTCAGGGTGACCGAAGAGAAAACACTCTAGGCCTGGCAGTTCCTATGTTAACAGAGGAACAGAGGAGTCCGGACACAGAGGAGTCCGGAAGCCATTGGCATGAGGATTTTTCCAGGTTAGGCCGTCAGCCTGTCGGCCTGGAGGTCCAGCCCCACTCCCACCCAGATTCTGGGAACCGCCACCTCCCTGATCTGCATGGTGACGGTGATCCTTGTGTGAACAGGGCACCGCCTCTGAGGTCACCTGTGAGGGACCCAGCCAGAGTCACTTCCCCAGAAATCAGGACTTGGAAATAAGAAATGTTAACATCAATTGAGCTGGTCTTTTGAACTGGAGAGATAGAAATTGAAGCGTGTGGGCAGCCACTTTCCACCTTGTCTACCTGGCAATACGCCGAGAAAGGATGTGTGCAGGAGCGGGAAAGGGAAGGCAGAGGCTCCGACAGGGGCAGGGAGACGGGGCAGAGACTGTCACCCTGAGGCCTGTGGCCACTGTGAAACCACCCAGCCTCCTCATCTGGAAATGTCCCCTCCTGCTCCAGAGGGTTTCCACGGCTCCTAGTGCTTGGAGAGTTCAAACAGCCACACCTGGGCTGGGTAATTGAATAAAATTCATTGCATGAAGCAATTTCTGGAAAGCCTTTCTTGAATCCCCTAAACTGAGTTAGGAGCCCCCTCATACACGGCTGCTTCCCTTGTCCCATGGACTTAGCTGTATCTTAGCCCTTGTCATACTCTTCTGAAATTTGAAATGGCCTGTATGAAAAACTGTATTTCTCCTTAAAACCCACAGAGAGTTTCCAAAATGCAGTCATTTGAGTTGTGATCTCTAGGTTTTTTTGTTTGTTTGTTTGTTTCATCCATGTCGTTCCTGCATTACTTATTTTAATATAAATATATTATTTCCTTTATATTTATTTTTTTCTATGTGGCTTCCTCTTTTAACTGAGCCTCATTCATAAAATATTTAGGGATTGAGGGTTTGACGTATCAAATATATATTTCTAAGCATACATTAAAATTAATATGTACCTATTAAAAATAAAAGATATTATGTACCACCTAAAATCATCTCATGCACCACTTTAGAAACTCCTGTCCTAGCCTATCAGCCCCTTGAAAGCAGGAACAACGACCCATCCACAGCCAGCTTCCCAGCCCTGGGCTCAGGGACCAACATTTCTCCTTTATATAATAGAACTTTTCACAATAGACCATCAAATGTGCAATTAGATCACTGTCTGACTTGCATGTAAGACCCTTGTCTTCCTTGTTTACTGCCTAGTTGATGTTCAATACATATGTATCAAATGAAATTATGCATGCATTGATAAATAAAAAACAGTTCCAGAATGTTCTGCAGCTATGAATGTCAATACCCGTTGCTCCTGATTGGTGGGGACACTTGGAGGTGAGCCTTTTTGCTCAGTGTCTTGCTTTTCTCATTTGTTCCGCGGTGATGGTGACACTATCAGGTCAAGCATTCAAAGTCTTTGGTTTTGACGGCCGGCGCAGAGCAGTTCTCTGGTACCTATGATCCGTACACATGCTGGCTGGTTGTGAGCAGAGAGCTGGCTGCATAATTTACACAGCCCAGTTCAAAATGAAAATGTGTGTTCAAAAAGCAGGAGTCCCTATGATCCGGCAATTCCACTTCGGAATATACGTAAAAGAACTGAAAACAGGGACTCAGAGAGACGGCTGCACACTCGTGTTCATGGCAGCATCACTCACAACAGCCAAACGGTGGAAGTAACTCGCATGTCCATCTACGGATGAATGCATAAGCAAAATGTGCTATAGACATACAAGGGAATAGTATTCAACTTAAGAAAGGAAGGAAATTTCGACACATGCTACAAGAAGGCTGACAAGGTCATTATGCTAAGTGAAATAAGCTAGTCACAAAAAGACAAAAACTGCGATTTCACTTACATGAGGTACCTAGAGTAGTCACAGTTACAGACACAGGAAGTAGAATGGTGGTTGCCAGGGGCTGATGGGAGGGAACATGGGGAGTAATAGGTACAGAATATTAGTTTTGCAAGACAGAAACAGTTTTGAAGATGGTTTGCATAACAGTGTGAATGTCCCTAACACTACTGAACAGTACACTTAGCATGGCTAAGAGAGTCATTTTACGTGATGTGAATTTTACATTTCTTTTTAAAGCAGGAGAAAAGCTTTCTCCTCTCTCTAGTGGTCTCCGTCTCTCTTTCAGCCTGGCATGGTTTTTTATTTGGTATTCAATGTCACGCTTCCTTGGGCACAGGATAGGCACTGGATGAGTCCCAGGCGCTCACTGGTGCCCTCATGAGCCCTGTGCCCGCTATGCCTCTGCCCTGATGCCCTGGGCATGCAGGGGGCGTGTGCCTGACTCTGTCCCTCCATGAAGCCCACTGTTTGCAGGGCAGGGCAGGGGAGTGGGTGGCGGGGAAACCTTGTTGATGGGGTGGGAGGCTCAGGATGCAGGCTCCAAGTCCTAAGTACATGACTTCACTTGCAAAACATCAACTCAAATATAAAATCATTAAAAGTTTTAAAATTGCAACTGCAGAGCATTAAACCTCAACCCCTTCTGAGTATAGGGCTGGGCGAGTGTACTGCGTGCACCCCAGGAAGCTGGTCCTGGCTGTGCTGCAGATACATCACAAAACTTCAACCCCTGAGGCAAAAGCATCTCCGGGTTCCCACAGAACGTGAAGCAGCTCTGAGCGTGTGTCGGATCCAGGGCCAACAAGAGATGTAGCTCAAGCACAGCAAAGGGGTTGATGGGTCAAGTAGCTAAGTCACGGAGGCGTGGAGGGCTGTCTGTGGATTGCCCAGGACCCAGGTCCTAAAAATCAGGGCTCGGGTTTGCCAGAGGCATCCTGACCTGTTTTTACCCATGGCAGAAGAAGTAAATTGAATCTGTGATTTGATGATTTAGCTGTTAGTATAAATTATTATGGGATTGAGGTCATCGAGCTATAGAAAAATTTTGCTCCATTAGAATGCTAGAGGTGAAGTCACATTTTCTAAAAAAAAAAAAAATGGATGATGCAACCAAGGTTTATGAAATCAAGCCTGCCTAATGCTCCCACAGGAGATGTGCAGCCTGATCGTGTACATAATGTCTATGTAAATGCTGAGAAACAGCAGAGAGCCGAGGGCACCATCTGAGCATTGGTACGTAGCATCGGGTTCTGCGGGACCTACATTCTGTCAGGTTTGTGTATGTGAGCAATTTCTGGAACCCTGTTTCTGTTCTCTCCACACTGTGTGGTGAGGATGAGAATATTGTTATTTAGGGCAATGATTCTCAAACTGTAATGCACATAGGAATCCCCCTGGGGTCTTGTTAGAGTGGAGACTGTGGCCTAGTAGGGCTGGGCATGATCTGAGATGCTGCATTTCTGACAACCTCCCAGGTGATGCCAATGCTCCTGGTCCCTGGACCACACTTTGAAGATCAAGAGTCTGAACCAATGTGGACAATAAAGAACGTTTCCCTTTCAGTACTCATGTCCCAAAAGAGAGCTAAATGAAAGGCCCTGGGGCCATATAAAGCCAGAGTCATACAGACCCCTCCTATCAGCCTTCTAGTTTAAACTGAAATGTCTCCCCTCCTCCAGGAAGCCTTCCATGATTCTTCCACGCAGAGGGGAGCATTTTCTGCTCCGTGCTCCCTCTGGGCTTGGTGCAGGGCTTTAGTGCATAGCAGGTTGCTTTAACTACACGTACACATTTTTCTCTCCCTACTGGACTATGTGTCCCTGGAATGTTGGGCCTCTTTGCATCCCTACTGGTGGCTCAGTGCCTGGTCACAGAAGCTGCTTGCATTAGTTTCCTATTGCTTCTGGGACAAATTACCACACACATAGTGGCTTAAAACAGCACAATTTATTACCTTACAGCTCTGTAGGTTAAATGTCCAATACGTGTGTCACTCACTGGGCTAGAATCAAGGTGTCAGCAGGGCTGAATTCCTTCTGCATGCTCTAGGCTCTAGGTAAGAATCTGGTTTTTGTTTTTGTTTTGTTTTGTTTTTTGCCTTTTCTGGCTTCTGGAGGTTGCCTACATTTCTTGGCTTGTGGCCCCTTCCTCTGTCTTCAAAGTCAGCAATTGTGCGTTGAGTCCTCACATTGCGTCATTCTGACCTCTCCTGTCTCCCTGTTCCACTTCTGAGGAAGATAAGCCAGGCAATCTCCCTATGTTAAGCTGATTAGCAACCTTAATATGGTGATGTAACATATTCACAGGTTGTGGGAATGAGCATGTGGACACCTTTGTTGCTCTGTTTACTACAATGTTTGACTAGTATGGAGAGACTAAATTTGTGCCTATGGTTGGCCCTAAGGACACAGGTCAGGACAGAGGGGTTCTTGAAGAGTTGAGGATTCTATAGCTCCGGACTTCTTGTGGCCAATTTTATAACATTTCTGGTATTTTTCATTTAGTCAGAATTACATGTGACTGCTGACTTCTCAGGAGACATAGCTGACCTCTTGATTCTAGGCACATGCACATAGGCAAGGTCTGCATAAAACCAGAGAATTCAGTTCACCTCAGCAAGCATTCATTGACCTCTGGTTTTGGTTTCCATTCTAGGCCAAGGACTAGGGATGGAAAGACACAGTCCCAACTGCTGAGGGTTCACTATGAGTGTCTTTCTGCTGGCACCAGGGGTGATCTCTAGGCAATTTGATAGGCTCATCTGGATTCTTCCATTGTATTTTTAGAATGGCCAAAGCAACTTTCTGGAAAGGCAGCAGCTTTATTACATAGACAGTCTTCTTAGAAGGCATTTGTAGAACTGCTGAAAGTGTATGTAATTTACACAGAATTTATGCCAAATTTGGGCTGAATATATGCCTTTACCTTGTGACCAGGAGAAAGAAATGTGTTAAAGGCAGCAAATTTCTTAAAGGCCACCTTCCTGAATAATTGAAGTTTTGATTTTACTGCCTTAGGGACTGTACTGAATCTGTTCCCACCATATAATGAAAACAAAGCCCAATATCTACCCACTCCCCAACTTTCCCAGTAGGAGATGCCTATGGCTGTAAATTTGAGTGAAAACTGTGAAGTCCCATGACCAAGTGCTCAAGGATGTTTTTTTGCACAGTGACCAAGTGCCCAAAGACTGCCTGTTAAAAATATCCCTAGGCCGGGCGCGGTGGCTCACGCCTGTAATCCTAGCTCTGGGAGGCCGAGGCGGGTGGATCGCTCGAGGTCAGGAGTTCGAGACCAGCCTGAGCAAGAGTGAGACCCCGTCTCTACTAAAAATAGAAAGAAATTATCTGGCCAACTAAAAATATATATACAAAAAAAAAAAAATTAGCCGGGCATGGTGGCTCATGCCTGTAGTCCCAGCTACTCGGGAGGCTGAGGCAGTAGGATCGCTTAAGCCCAGGAGTCTGAGGTTGCTGTGAGCTAGGCTGATGCCACGGCACTCACTCTAGCCCGGGCAAGAAAGTGAGACTCTGTCTCAAAAAAAAAAAAAAAAAAAAATCCCTAGTGCTGGTGAAATGTGAGGGTTCCACAAATAAGTTTCAACAGTAAATGAAAATGTAACAGTAAAAGCTGATCCATGTGTTTTTGTCTCAAAATCATCCTCAAAGCATTCTGATGACACCTCTTGTGGAATTCTGTGATGGTACTTCAAAAAGGAGGTTTCTTTAAAACTGGTTTTGTAGCTCTGAAAACTTGTTACTTCAAGATGTAACGGGTTGACTTTGTTCATCAAGGATTTCATTTATCCATGTAAAGTTCTAAACTGATGTAAATATTAATAATGTATATCTTGTATTGTTTTCGGGAAAGAGTTCTGTTTCTTGGGCTAAAATGTAGACTCCTGAAGACAGAGTTGGTGTCTTTTTGTTCTTGCTGCGTGTGGCACTATCTCAACGCTGCCTAGAAATGTCAGAGAGGGCTTTTCTACCAATGAAGGGACAAGGTGGGAGCTCCATGGGTATTTATTGTTAATGATGAAGATAAATATCCACGCTTTATAACATCCAAGGATATAATTATTTCCAGTAACTCAGCAAAATGAGTTTGCACGTGAAAAGCATAATTGCCTTTTTGCTCACAGTAGCTTCAGTGACTACCCTTGGGCTTCCCTCTGTCTTCTTGACTTGTGTGTCTGGGAGCTGGGATTGATCAACCAGAACCAGGCCGCCATTGATCAAGCAAAATGATGACAATGACCAGGCCAAAGGCTTTTTTTCAGCTTAATTGTCCAGGGTTAATGCCTCTAGCCTGTCTCAAAAGGAAGAGCCAGTTAGAGTATTGTTCAAAATGACTCTTTACTGGAATCATTTTCTAGCTCACTCCATGTGCATCCGTATTTCATATTTGCTAGGTTTCCTGTGCAAACATGTTCACTCACCCTTTATCACATTTGCTAATTGAGGAGGATACATAAATCAGTTTTTTTTTAAATTTCAGTCTATGGCCACTTCCTATAAAAGATTTCCCTTTGCTTTGAATAAAATTTTTGAGCAGCCTTCGGAGCCAAATGAAATGATTGGAACTGTGATATCTCTGGCTAGCTGATCTCTAGCTGTAGAGATCAAGCACCCCATCTAGTGGGGAAAAGAGGAAGCTGCCACTGCAGTTACAGGTTGAAATTAGCAGGGTGGTTGACATTCCTGCCAGCCCTTCCCCAAGAGCACAGGAGGCCCCTGCAGAAGCCTCATTTGGAATCTCCGAGGAATCGGCCTTTCTCGCTGGCTGTATGGGCAGGAGGCGGGCAGGCACAGAGACGCTTTGTCCCGGGAAGGGAAACAGTCCTCTCCAGGGGGGAGGGGAAGCCTGGCCCCGAGTAGGGCGCAGCCAGCCTGCAGAGGGAGCCCGAGCCGTGGGGTCCCCGGGTCCCCGAGTCGGGCAGCTACGGCGAGGAGTGGCGCGCCCAGCCCAGAGCAGTCGAGGCGGGCCCGGCCCATCCCCGGGGGCCGGAGGGTGCCCACGCAGCCCTGGCTCCTGGGGCCCGCGGGGCATCTGTATCCCCGGCTGGTCAAGGGGTTTTCTCCTCCTTTTCCTACGGACCGGGTGCCTGTCGAGGAGCCAGGAGCCCGCCACGTGGCGGAGGGAAAGCGCGTCGTTCCCTCTCACCGCCCCCCCCCGACCTAGTCCCGGGAGGCTACCGAGCCCCGCGTGGGGCCTCGGGCGGGCGCATGCGCTGTGCGGCCCATCGGTGCGCCTCCGGGCTGCGCACCCGCGGCCTCCTTTCCTGATAGCTCCCGACTGAAATGTCACCTCCCTGCGGGGCCTCCTGCCGTCACCATTGTTCTCTGCGCGGCACCCCCTGGGCTTCCTTCTCGGTGCCGATCCCAACTTGCCGCCCTTTAACACGTCTTCCTGTTTATCGCCGTCTCCCCGCCGAGGCAGGGGCTGCGTGTGCCAGGTTGCGGGGTACCCCCGCCGTGCCCCGCACGGAGCAGGTGCCCCCCGTGCTTGTGAGGGAGCCAAGGCCGGGGAGACCGCCGTCTGGCCGCCAGTGAGGGGTTTCCTTCCTCTCCACTGGGAGCAGTCACAGGGGTGCAGTTTCCCACGCGTCGTTAAGGAAATCGCAGGGGTCAAAGTGCTGTGCAGATGCAGAGCGCTACCCAGGCCTGTGTCATTTCCATTTGCTTGATTCCATTTACTGTAAGTGCGGCTGATTCCCGGATCCTTTTATAATGGAGAAGAGGCTTGAGGTGGGGAGGGCCCACCAGCACCGGAGCCCCGGGAGCCCGCCCTGGCTGGTGTCCCTGGCTGGTGTCATAGGCAAAATGGCCAAGGCAGGTGGGGCGGGGAGTGGGGGGGGCCCTTGGAGATCCTGTCTGCGTGTCAGGGTCAACTGAGCAGTTTTAGCCGCATGCCCAGGCCTTATCCCCAGGGGTTGTGACTTAGTTTGAGAGGAGGCCCAGGCATAGGTATTTTTAAGCAGCTCTCCAGGTGATTCTAATGTGCACCTAGTCGAGAACTTGGCCCAAATCCACCCTTTGCTTCTAAACTGAGTCCACAGAGCCCGGAAGAATAACAGTAGTAACTCTCCCGAGGTTGGCAGAGCCACGACTGGGCGACTGGGACACAGGCCCCTGCCTCTTCTCTCACAGGCACGGGGGGCGCCAGGCTACAGCCACCGCAGCTAGGTCTGTCCCACGGCAGGGACAGAGGCTGTTCTCCTGCACTTGAGATAAGAAAGGGGGCCCACACCACACCCAGTCCAAGGTCTGAGAGCAGTTGCGGACGCTGGGAAGACCTGGAGCAGGAATCAGTGTAGCAGCCACATCCATTAGAGGACCTGGGATGGGGACGGGTGGTCGGGGACGGGTGGTCAGTACCTGGCACTTCTTGGGGTGCAGCCCTTCCCTGCCCTGCCCCCACTCTTACAGCTGCAACTGCGCCACAATTCTAAGGTTGATAGGAGGCTAGGCAAGTGCTGTCAGCTTTGACTCTGGCTAGAGGACCACGGGCCGAGGAACCTGGTCCGTGGATGGGGGAGGCCAGACAGACACTGAGATGAAGAAGAAACCCACAGCACTTGGCAAGAGGCGATTTCATTTGCATTTGCGAGGACGCGGGAGGCTTGTTTTGTTCCAGATGGAACATAGCTCCCAGATGAAGAAAGGGGTGAGAACTCCTTCAATGCACAAGTCAGTTTCCCCTGTTATCTCAGATTGCAGCAAAAATCAGGCACCTGGCCCCTGAGAGAGGAAAGCTCTGTGTGTGTGTGTGTGGCATAGCTGTACACCTGTGCAGCACTTTGTTATCCTGAAAACTAAAGAAGGAGTGTGTGGAAATTAAACAAACCCATTATGCAAATTATTTATGTTGATAAACAGTGCATATGTTTATATAGATAAATTAACAAAAATTATGCGCTATGATAAACTTCTGAACAATGCTCTATAACTAATAACTGAAGTTTTAGACACTCAGCCAGGAAGTCAAACCCTGCACAACCTCCAGGATTGGGGATTGACGCTTGACAGTCACTCACAAGCCAGAGTCTGCATCTAACCTAAAGGCAACACAGGGGTCAACGAAAAGTTTTAAGCAGGAAAATGACCAGAGTCACGCAAAAAAAATGTTTAACGCCCATACTGGATGCCAGGCACCGAGGTTCTGCTGGGACTTGACTGGAGAACAGAAGGAGTCTGGGTCCAAGGAGCGGGTCAGAGCCAACCTCAGAGGAGGTTTTGCATTTTGACAGAAGATCAGTCACTGTCATGGTGGGGGATTAGTGGGCGTCAGGCAGGACTTTCTAGGACCCTGGGGCACCCCATTGAACTGCAGCCCTGTTTCCCATCCAAGTGCCATGTGGAGAGTTGGGGTGGAGGGTGGGGTCCCCACCTCTCCCTGTGCGTCCTTCCTCCGGGTCCTGTGTCCCTGAACATTCTTACAGCTCTACTGGTGTCTGTGATCATCATGGTGATGATATATTAAAATGATGACATCACTGTGCCGGGTACTTCACGTAATCCCTCCAACAATTCTAACAAAGTGGGTATTTTTGGCCTCAGTGATGAGGAAGTTGAGGCACAAGAGAGGTTTTGTGACTTGCTCAAGGTCACACAGCTGCCACAGAGCAGAGGTAGGATAGTGGGAAGAGAACGTTGCCAGCACCCTGCTCCAGCCATTTCTGATTCTAATCCTGGACAACTTACTTCCCTTTCTGGCTCTTAATTTTCTCATTGTTAAAATGCCAAGGATGAAATGAGATGGCTATAAAACACTTAGTGCCGTGCCTAGAAAACGGTAGGTGTGTAATACAGGCTAGCAATGACGATGGTTATTGTCTTCCTGACACGTGGAAATCCCTACCTGATACCAGGGCACTGGGCTGCTGGCTGCTCTGGGGAATCCAGGCCCTTCCCTCCACCACCCCCCAGCCCAGCAGGGGACAGGAGGAGTAAGGGGAGGAGGCCTTCTGGATTCATGCTCGGAGGTGTTCGCTCCGCAGCAGCCATGAATTGCCCCAATGTTTTTCCCCGTCTTCTCTTTGCTCCCTGTCCTGAGAGTGGGAAGGAGGCCATCTCAGCTCTTGTCATCAGAGTGTGGATATTCCTGCTATTTTTCCAGAGGTGTGCTCTGTGCCTGGAGATAGATCAATTGACTAGCATTTTGTAGTGAAAGGGGCTTGGAGTGTTCAATTTCCCTCATTTAACAAACGAGCACAATGAAGCTGCAGACGGGTGAGTGAGTTGCTTAGCAGGTCATAATGGGACTTTTTCCTCTCCCATGCTGGTCTTTTCAATGTGTTTTCATTTCATCTATTCACATGATACACAGACTAGCCCTTGGATGTACCTTCCCTCTTGCCTACGAGCCCCCGTCTCACAAACTATATCTACCGGAGTGCGATGCTCGCAGCTTCTGGTGCTCTCTTGTCCTCACGCTCTTCAAGTTAGATGAGCTAAGTGCCCCTCGTGGGGGTGGCATCCCTCCTACATGGCATTGGCCACTCACAAGGCCTTGGGCCCTCGCACTGTCCCACCTAACCCCCTGCTGTTGGTGGTTCCATCCAGGTCAGGAGAGGTGAGTGGCATGTGGCATGTGTCCTGTTGCAGCGGGTGAACGGGTCATTAAGACCCTCAGACCTGTGCCCTGTGCAGAATGACCATTTCCTAACACAGAGCCTGGCTTTATTGTGCTAACAGAGTTTCTTGTCCCCTTTGGGGTGGGACCACAAAAGGCTCCTTCCCTCTTTCTAGGTGGATTTGGGGCTACGCACAAGAAAGGGGAGGGGAAATCCCCAGGCAGCCAGGGACACACCTCTTGGTCACACCCCCTCCCACCTGGAGCTGGGCCCAGTGGCTTTTTGATGCTGGTGATCAGATTAACTTTGTACGTAGAAATTTCTTGGATTTGTTTGTTTAATAAAGGAACAGGAACTGTAAAACAGTTTAGTTGGAGAAATGACCGTATTATCATTCTTGTATATTAACCATCCTATATTCCAAGAGAGTTGGGAGTTCGGGGCACTCACACCTGTAGTGGCCTCTTTGCAGAGAGCCCGTCTGTCCACAGCCATCGAGTGTCGGAGGGCGGCTCCCCCAGCACCACCAAAGCAGCTTGGTGTTAAGCAAAGCCAAGCTTGTTACCTACCCCGGTAAGGGAGATGCTGAGACTTAGGGGCACCTGGGAAAAGAGAGGGCAGAGCACATTGTTATTGGGTGTGTTGGGTTCTGATCTGAGTGGGTTTCCTACGTGGGCTGGATTAGAATTGGGAAAGTTTGGGACATAATAGTTTAGGATCGGTGCACACTGGGAGGTGTGGATTTGGGCTAGATTGCTGTTACTGATGAGAAGGCAGGTGGGTTGACTAGATTTTCCAGGAAGTTCCACACGCAATAGAGTGACCTGCAGGCTCATTTCCCGGGAGGGTTTCCCACGGCAGTGGAGTCGGGCTGATGCAGAGGGGAAGGACTGTCCCTCATGTGAACTCAGAGAGGATGCTGTGGGTGTGTGAGTGGTCTCCACTCTCCCAAGGGCTGATGAGGAGGACCCCAGGAATGCCCCACTGGCTTGCTGTCCCCTGTCCTCGAGACTGGCTTGACTCCCTGTATGTCTCCAAGCCTTTTAGGGCAGGTCCCCATGGAACCAGAGTTTTCAGACATACAGCATCACAAAGCCCCGCCTTTCCTGGCCTGTTTCTCTCTTGGACACATGATTGGTGCAGAGTTTGAGATGAGATGCAGAAGGTAAAAGGTTCACAGCCACCAGGGAGGCCCGGGCACACCAGACCTTCAAGGCGTCCCTCCTTCCCTAGGGCCCGCCGGGGCTCTGCTGCCGGGCAGCCTGATCCAGCCCCAGGGGTCCCTGAGTGTTCCTGAAATTGCCAGCTTTAATTAAAAAATATACTTAATAAAACAACATATATTTAAAGTAGTGAATGTTTAGTAGAGAAAATTGCCTCTCCGTATAGTCTTTTCTTATTATGGTAAAATATACATAACAAAATTTCAACCATGTTTAGATGTACAAATCATGGCATTAAGTACATTCACAATGTCGTGCAAATATCACTACCCATCCCCAGAACTTTTTCAACCCCACAAACAGAAACGGCACCCGTTAAACAATAGCTCCCCTTCTCCCCTCCAACCACCATTCTACATTCTGTCTCTATGGATGTGACTGCTTAGGTACCTCATATGAGTAGAATCATACAGTATTTGTCCTTTTCTGTCTGGCTCATTTCACTTAGCATGTTTTCAAGTATGTATAGGTTTTGTAAAATGTAAATTTTACACAACATTGTCTCAGGCATTTAAAATTTTTTAATTTTATTAAAATATTTCAAAAATTCAGAAAGTAAAATATCAGACACCTGATACCCCTGCCATCTGGATTTCATGGAACGTAACACTTTGTGGTCTTTGTTTCATAATTATTTTCATAAAATTTTCACAGAGCCATGTTCCACAGACTAATAAGGCAGTTTTACTTGCAGTTCACACACACAGAAGCAGCATGATTTAGATCATAAGCTGATAGATGCTGGAGCTGCCTGAATCCAAATCCAGCTCTCCCGCTAGCTGTGTGGCTGGAGACAAGTTACACAACCTTTCTGTGCGTTAGCTTCCTTTCCAAAAAATGGGGAAGGTCGCAATCGTATCTTCTTCATTGCTATTGTCAGGATTGAATGAGTCGGAGGATTGGCTGGACCAATGCTAGTGACAGCTATTAGTTGTTATTCCTTCAAGATGTGGCTACAACTCCTCTGTAGCCCCTTCAGTTTCCTTCTCCTCCTCTTGTCTTTTAAGATTCCTCATATACCTGGTGCTTGGCTGCTGCTGAATTCCTCACTTGTCAAAAACTATCAGGTCTGGCATTGGCCTGTGTCCATCAGAAAGAACTAGCAACTGCCTCCCCCAGTCTTGGGCCAGAAGTCCCCTTGGCAATCCATTCCCTTCCCCGCTGTCCCTCGGGCCCCTCGGTGGCCACTGCCCCAGCCCAGGACATTACAGTCAGCACTTTCAGGAGTCCCTGCTTTGGACCTGGTGAAGATTGTCCATTTGCAAACACATTACTGTTTGCAAATAAAGCATCACGGAACACTGGGCGAATGTGGACAATTTCATGAGCAGATCAGAAGGTAATGCTTTTTAAAATTTGTAGGTAAATTCTGGGATGCTTTAACTTCATGGAAACAATTCTAATATTCTCTCCTACACCCCTCTATCACTCCTAGCTCATTGAAATAGAGGTATGCCTGAGTGTAACAGTGTAATTACTTTTTAAATGTTATTATTCACAGAAAAGCTGGTTTATAAGCCAATTAAATGGTGGCCAACAAGATCAGAGGGAATGTTTACTGTACTTGTATTAAGACAAATGCATTTCAGGGCATTTCACTAGCACTGCTCTTCAGGTAAAGTGCTAACTCCAAATGAGTCCATATCTAAAGAAAAAAAAAAAAACTAAAGCAAGTAGAACAATTTTTGGTATACGGTAGGTGTTCAATTAATGTTGAACAAAATAGTGACAATGCCTTTGTCACAGCTTCTAAAATGTGAATATACACTTGTACTTTCATCCATCCATACACATATGCACAAAGGTGCAGACATGAAATTTGGACACACTCTCTAATTCGGACGGGTTTCCTCTCCCTGCAATCCATGCCCAGGCCTTAATATTAATACAATGGCGTGGATTTTCCAGCTTTGCTGTCCACACGAACTGGGGCCCGGGCTGATCCTGTGGATGTGCTGCCCTCTGGTGGAATATAGGAGACTTGCATGCTCAGCCAAATGAAAGAAATCCGCCACCGTGGGAAGAGCTCAGAGTTCCTCGTTTGTGTTTATTTAACCCCCTGACAGATGAAACTGAAGGAGATGGAGCAGGAGCAGCTGGAGGAAAACCCTCATAGAATGATGAGCACGGAGTAGCCCCTGGTGAATATTGTTGATTGATTAAGAGGACAAGCCTAGGGGCTGTAGGTGATGTTGATTCACAGACACTAGGGGTGGGGTTTAGGGCTGGCAACCCAGGTGACCTGAGTAATTCTGCTCAAGCACCGAAAATCCTGCTGAGTCTTGAAGTTTTTTTAATATTCACTTTCAGTAATTGCTTAATCCACCAGCACCGATAGAGGTGTGAGGCTTCTCTCCATCAGCTTTTTGAGTTACAGCATCAAAATGACCGGCCATTTTCCACTCAAAGGGAGTTACAGGGTTGGGGATGAAACATGCATTCTTGACAAACACAGTCTGTGCCCTGGAAACCTCAATTCAGCCAGGCATCAATATTCGATGCACTGTAGCAGTTTCACTCAGGTTCCTTCCAAGAAGAGGGAAATAACATGCTTTGCTGGAAGGGGCAAGCCTGGCAGCTGAGAATTTAGTCGGAAGATAACACGACTGTAGGTCAGGGTGAACGGGTCCCTGGCGCGCTTGCCAATCTTCTTGTAAACCTTGAAAGATTTACTACCTCTAGATACACCTGTTCCTAATTTACTTGTCACAAATAAGACTGGCATCTTCGCCCGGGAGAGAGGCTGTCACTGGATGGAGAGGCTGCAGGAGTAGGCTGCTAGCAGGTACCCTTGAGAGCTCCAAAACAATCTTCAGGCCTCTTTTCCAGCTAAGACTTGAGAAGGAAAAGAAGATAAAATCTTACAAAGAGGGTTTTCCCACAGACTGAACATGACACGTTTCTTTGGAGTATGACAAAGGGAAAAAATTTCCATTTAACCCTTAGAAAAAACAAAGAAAGATATTGTATTAAAGCTACTCTGTGTGTTATGGGGACATGGAGGTTTAACATAGGAATTAGGGCTTACATGAACTGACAAGGGCTGGGGGAGTGAACCCAGCTGAAAGGATTTGCTCTGTAAAATTTGGATTCGGTCAAAAGGCCACACCTGAAGAATCTAGAAGGCCACATGTGGCCTCAAGTTTCCCACCCCCGGGTCAGACGGAATACCTAAGTGGTGGGAAACTGTTGCAATTCTCAGGCAACTCCGGAAAACCCTGGAAAATCTCCCACCAAACCCAATACTTGCCGAGAAGCCTAGAAACCACCATGACCATGAACCTTGTGTCCGTTGTGGCCCCATGACCTGAGGATAATTGCCTCTTGTCACTCTCTTCCAAAGCTCAGGCAAGTTCCTGTCATTGGAAAAGTGAGCTCAAACCATCCAAGGCAGGGGATTCTAGGAAAGAGGTCCAGGGAGAAGTTGATGCAAAACTGACAACTGACACCACAATACAACCTCACAGCCCCTAAAGCCTGAGATTTACCTCTTCATCATGTGAGACAAATTATTCATTCATTTGCTCAATAAATATTAAGCACTTGCTATGTGCCAGGCATTGGATTAGGTGATGGAGGCAGACTGAACTAGGTATTAGTAGAAGAATTTATTCCTGCCCCATGTGAGCTCACATTTGAACTAAAGGGGAAAATGGGATGCAGACAAAAACTGTCATGATGCACAGAAGTTTTTAGAGCTGTTTGCAAATACTCTGGCTCTCCTCTAGGCATGTGCTAGGATTGTACTTCCCCACCTGCTTTGCAGTTGGGAGAGGCCACATGACTTGCTTTGGTCAATGAGGTGTGAGCAGAAGTGATGTGTGTAACTTGCATTGGGAACGTTTAGGAATGATGGACGATTTGCCATGCTCTCTTCCCCCTGCCATGGTACGTTTATTGAGATGGAGCTTGGGTCCACCTGAGTCCTGAGAGATTAAGAAGAGCAGAGCCCCCAGCCAGCCTGCAATAGACATGCAATGTGATTGAGAAAGAAATCTGTGTAACAGGCTGGTAAGAGTGTGGGGTTATTTGTTACCACAGCAAAACTAGCCCATCCTGACTGCCCCATAGCACATGAGCCAGAACAATGAGTAATGCTGAAGTCGCAGGGGTGGGGAGGGATAGTGGTATCTGGATTGCCAAGTACATTGGTGGATCATTCAGCCCATGTGGCTTTGGTTTAGCTTACGCTCTGGAGAAGATCAAAGAAAACGGATTAACTAAGGAGATACAGCAGTGGGCAAAACTCACTTCAAAAATCCAACCTTCTTCCTAATTCTGTCAGAAAATCTCCTTTCTCCGCATCGTTTTCAGTGTGCACAACCCCCTCCTCTTGGTTTGACTTTAAAGTATCACCACAAGGTTGGTCAGGATAGAATTACAGTTTTTTTTAATTGTTTTTAAGATGATAATCAGAAACAAGAACTGAACTGAAGGAAAAAAATATGATCAGAATAGAGATTCCCAAGGTCCCAAGGATTTACATCCAGTTTTAAGATTGGTCAGGGAGTAAGATGGTCCACAGATTATTTTGGGGAAATTGATAAGGCTCTATCTTAGTGTAGTGTTCAAATCTGTTTGTAGTGCCTATGAATTAAAGCACAAATCAGCTGAGCTAGCACTTTGTAACCCGATGACGACAGTTTTTAAAAATTGTTTTTTCTAAATTTATAAATGCTTTCTTTTCTAATCCCATATTCTGATTATATATATATCTGATATAGTCTTTATATATATGTAAATATATTTTCAAATATGTGTATATAGATATTGTCAATATTTATATTATACTGTATTTGCTATTTCATATATTTTCTAACCTTCCTTTTTCTGTTAATATACTATAAATATTTCTTATGTATTTAAATATTCTTTTTCTACATGACTTCAGAACAACACATTTGTACTTATAACAAAAACAATACATGAAATATTTATTATACAGACACACAAAAGTGGGTATATTGTATATACTATTTTACATTGGGCTTTTTCACTTGTTGCATTGTGAACATCTTTTTGTATTATTAACTATTGCCCTAGGGCACCATTTTAAATAACTGTGCTGTGTTCCATCATTTGAACACAATTTATTTAGCTAATTCTCAGTTGTAGGAAATTTATGGCCAAATATTTGTATATATTTGTGATTTTGTTTTTAGGCTAGATTACTAGAAGTGGAATAGCTGAATCAAAACAAATGCACAATCTGAAGGATTTTGATATGTGTTTCTGAACTACTGCTACAAAAGTTATCCCAATATATACTCTCACTAACAGTTTATTAGAGTAACTTTTTTTACCTTCTACTTTTCCCACCCTTGCAACATGGGGTATTATTTTTCTCAATGTCTTGTCCAACAAGCATTAAGCGTTATCTTATTGTAATTTAAATTTAAATGTTTTGGATCGCCAGTGAGGTGTGCCATTTGGAATCATTCCACACTTCCCATTGCACTGTTCTGGTTCTCTGGGCTCTGACCCGCCTGGTTGAATCCTTCGCTGTGTCCCTGAGGACAGTTCCAGACCCTTCTGGGAGCAGGTGGGCAACTCCTTATCTAGTTTATTTATGGAGTACCTGTAAATCTCTCCCTCATACCTGAGCCCAGCTACGACCACCACAGTTGGTGAGGTGCAAGAATCTTTAAAATCCTCCCTCGACGGGACAGGATAGGGCAGGGTTTATTACAATGGGCATTTTATTGAGAAGAAACCAAAGGCTTCCCTAAGGTCACACAGCAATAATAGAAGATAGATCTAAAGCTAGAACCCAGGTCTTCTAACTGGGTTAGAAGAAGCTGTGTTAGAAAATGGACGTGGAGGCTTTTCAAGACCTGAAGTCAGAGACAAGTGAAACGGGCTGGGGACAGTGTTGGGAACAGCCTCAAGGCATTTCTCCTTTGACAAATATTCAGATGACCATTTTTGATGACCACAAAAAGGTTGATTCATTCATTCAACACATACGTATTAAGTACCTACTACATACCTAGAAAGGCAGTGTGAATATAGTAGTGAGCAAGAGAGAGAAAAATTCCTGCCCTGGTGGAGCTTATGGTAACGTGGCAAGTGCGCCAGTTTACAGTAGCATCCTTCTGGGGTTTGCATCTCAGCTCTGTCATGCCACAGATATGGAAAGCCAGCACGTTACTTAAACTGCCCATTCCCAAATGTCCCCATCTCTACAATGCAGATAATAATTGGACCTGATAGGTAACGTTGTAGGATTAAATGAGATGACACATGAAAATGCCCAGCACAGAGTGTGTGCTTGCAAATGCTCACCATGACCATTATTGTAATTTCACATGGAAACTCTACTGAGGAAGCCATGTACATTATTAATGATAATAGCTACTAGTATTGAGCGACCATTCATTGAGTGCCTATAAATCAGCCTGGACTTCCATGCTTTGCGTCTGTTGTCCTATTACACAGCAGGGGTGTTTCCTAAACTTCCTTGATGGTAATAATCCTCTGGGATGCTTTAAAAAAAAAATTCCCGGATTCTCCAATCTCCCTGAGTCAGGATTTCCTCTAGAGGACTTTAGGAATCTATTTGTTATTGTAGTAAAATATACAACCATACAATTTACCATTTTAATCATTTTTACATGTACAATTCAGTGATATTAAGCACCCCCACACTGAGGTGCAACCATCACCACTGTCCACCTCCAGCACTCTTCTCGTCTTCCCAAACTGAAACTCTGTCCCCACTGAACACTAACTCCCATTTCCCCCTGCTTCAGCCCTTGGCAACCACCATGCTCCTTTCTGTCTCTGTGAATTTCATTACTCTGCGTTCCTCACGTAAGTGGAGTCATCCAGTGTTTGTCTCTTTGTGCCTGGCTTATTACACTTAGCATAATGTATTTAAGGTCGGTTTGTGCTGTAGCATGTGTCAGAATTTCCTCCTTTTTTAAGGCTGATTGCTGCTCCCTTGCATGTATCGTATATACCACATTTTGTTTATCTAAACATCTGTTGACGGACGTTTGGGTTGTCTCCACCTCTTGGCGATTTCCCCATACATGTGGCAGCAGGAAAGCATTCATTGCTTTTCTGGCTCTGCTAGGGACAAGCAATCAGACACATTTAGTCCCTTTTTGAGATTTAGCACCTGTGGACCTCACCTGTGAAGAGAGTAATTCACGAGGTTTAGTGAAGTGCACTAAATTCCTAACAAACACTCCTTTCCCAGTGCAGGGTGGGATGCCTGCCTGCTGTGCCCCTTCCCTGGTGTCCTCTGGAGGATTGCTGTGGAGGAGGCAGCTAGAGACCAGTTGCTTGCCTGGGAAGGAAAAGTCAGAAATACTTTGACCTTCTTGTAAAAACCCAGAGGGTAGTTTTTCCTTCTACGTTGCTACCCAAGGTGCAAATTTCTTCTTCATCTGTTTTTCCCTTCTCTTTTCCTAATTCCACAAATGAAACCAGGCCATCTATCAGAGATTGCTTGTTGTCTCCCCAGAGATGCTATAGCAATAGAAGCTGGAGCCGGACACAAGTCCACTTCACAAAAGACTACACTTCTCAGCTTCCCACGCAGCTCTGGGTAGCCATGTGAGTAGATTCTGGTCAACAGGAGGTGAGTAAAAGTGAAAAGAGCATGCAAACCTTTTTCTTTCCCACCTTCCTATTGGCTAAAATAAGGAGACTTTATTCTGAACCACCTCTGACCATGCAGGAAAGAGCAACAAGCCCAGGGAATGAGGGAGTGATGAGATGGAAGGAGTCTGGGCCCCTGAGTGTTCACATGGAGCAGAGGCATCACCCCTGGATTGTTAATAGCTTCCTCTGCACTGTTACACAATAGAGAAATAAATGTGTATATTCTTGTCTCTGTTAAAGAAGCTAAACTGATACTCTAACTGATTAGTACCCCCCAATTGGAGAGAAAAGAGAAAGAGAAAAAAATGGGAGGAAAGAGGAAGGTCTGGGAGGATAGGTAGGTAGAAGGTAGGTGCAGAAGATGGTGAAAAAACTTGGGCGGGCAGATATTTCATCTCATTCCAACCCCCAAAGCACTGTCAGACTCAGCCTTCCACCTGGGGATTGGAAAATCATACCCAATTTTTCTGTTGATTGTCATGTGAATGTTTAATAAAGAAGTGTAAGTGTTCATGAGAAGACAATGTCTTTTTTTTTGAAATTTTGATACACTGCTGCAGTATGTCACTATGAAAATAATTAAGGATAAGATTAAGTGCCTAAATTTGTCTTTCCAAGCATTATATAATCCACTCCTAATTATCCACATCCCTTTTACATTTGGGGAAAAATGAGACCTATTACTACAATGATTTATGAAGCTTGATTTTGGGTAATGTTACCTATTTTGCCATTAATCTTAGCTGAATGCGCTTAGAAAAATAAACTGAACAGGATATATAACATACCCTAAGTCAAATATAAATGATTTGAAGATTATTCTTAAAAAAAAAAGTAGGTTCACTGGCTTCCCTCCAATGAGGTCTTCAGCCCTTCTACCTGGATGGCCACCTTAACTCCCAAAGGGACGGTGACAGTCTATTATACCTGTGTCCTGAGTGAGCCGTCCTTCTGGTGCTCACGCCCTTATGTAGGCCCCTCCCCCTCATCTGAGCAGGTCCTGTGATTTGACCAAATCAATGGAGTGTGGCAGAGCATGGTGCTAGGTCTCGGCTTCAGCTTGAACGCCTGGCAGTTTCTGCCTTTGCGCTGGTGGAAGCCCTGAGCGGCCACCTAAGAATTCCAGCCACCCTGCTGGGGAGGAGAGGCTCCTCAGCTGAGCCCAGCCCCAGCCAGCCCGCCACTGAATGCAGGCCACAGCAGTGCCACTGGCATGCCCAGCAGAAGCCCAGCTAAATTGCAGACTTGTGAGCAAATATGATTATTAATTTAATTGAGCCAGTAAGTGTTGGGATGGTTTGTACATTGTAATAGATAAACAGAGCACTGAAGGTTCTTGTGTCTTATGGTGCTCCTACTTGAGGTTTCTAAATGGGATTTTCTCACAATTCTATTTGCCACATCATTTTCTGTTCTAAGTTCTTAACCAGTCAGGGTTGCCACATATGGTTGTGTAGGTTGTGCCAAGGGAGCCAGTAGAGGCTGCTTGCCTGGCCTTTGCCTGGAGAGGGCACTTTTCCTAAATTGAATGATGTCTTTTGGGCTCCCAGAGCTCCAATAAAGGGTACTTTGTGCAATCAAATCCCAAGTTGTTGACCTGGCCGTCAAGACCCTCCTTTAGCTGACTGTGGCCGCCTCCTCCCTCCCGTCCAACTTTCTCCAAGCCAGTCTGTCACTGCTCATCTCCAGTCTTGGCTTAGCTGAGTTCACCTGCCTCCCACTGTAAGATGTGCCCATTCTGCTTGACCGGCAGCAATCTATACAGTGCTCCCAAATTGGGGCCATGCCTCCTAAATGAGGCCGTGAGTCCCCTATCAGCCCTCTGTGTACTCAGGCACCAGGACATTTTTAGTCTCGTAAACCTCAGAGGATCTAATGTTTGCTTATAGGCACATTTTTTAGGAATTCCCAAGCACGTTAAAGTAAGAAGGGATGGCAACGCCACCTGTTATTCTGCGTTTGGTCCTGGTATGTGGAACTCCAAGCCTAGGAGGATTTGGAGCTGCTCTGCTCCCCCCGGGGTGCTGTGCCTCATTGGCCAAAGATCCAAAGCGCAGGGCATCGCTGTCTGAGCCAAGGAAGCTGGTCTCCAGGGAAAATTCTTCCCCTCACCATTCATAGCAAAACGAGAAAGCTAAATGTTCCAATACGCTGCGCAAATGGACCGCCGTGACATGGGATACATGTTGTCGAACTTTGTAATCTTACCCTTCATTCAATATTCAGCACATGTATTTGATCTCTTCCTTCTCTCGGCTTCCCCTTCTTCCTCGGAGCTCCGACTTCACTCCTCTCACCAGCCTCCCCGCCCCCACACTCACCTGCCTTCTGGGAAGTGTTGACTCAGAGTCGCTTTCCTATCAGGGACGCAGCAAGGGGGTTTCCAGATGTGCACTTAGGGAGGAAGGTTCTGATTGTTTCCTGTGACTCAGGACTCTATAGGAAGTGCAGTTGCCGGCTGGTGGGAGTAAAGGAGCCATGACCTTGAAATGTGTGTCCCTCGGAGACTATCCCAGGTTGTACCACGAAACCACGCAACACATCCGACTGAAGGGAGGGAAATGATGAGGTGCTCGCCTGATGCCACGAAATGCTGAGATGCCCGGTCATGTGCCCTGTAAACCGGTGGGCTGTTCATGACAGTGTGACCCAGCTGGCATCTCGGGGAAATTTGTCATTGTTCAGGGCAGTGGGCTAAACTGGCTATTTCTAAGCTGGTCGTTATTAAGGCTGGCCCATTTGAGCCTGTGATCTCCACAAATACTGAAGGACCAGAGGCTCTTGAATTATGACAGGATCTGAAATATCTGCCTGGGGTTAATAGTTTGGCAACTGTATGCTGGGAGCTGCAAAATAGAAGCAGTAGTAATAATATCTTTATATTATTAAAAGTAATAATTGCTTTCGACTGAGCAAATATGACATGTTAAATAGTCTCTCTATATCATTTATTTTTTTTTCATTTTTTACTGCATATATTTAAGATGTACAACATGATGTTTTGATATACATAATGAAATGGTTACTGTATTCAAGCAAATTAACATATTCATCATCTCACATAGTTACTGCCCACCCCCACCCCTGCTTTTGGCAAGAGCACATAAAACCTACTCTTATGGCAAAAATCCCAAATATAATACAATAATATTATTAACTATGGTTCTCATGTTGTTCATCAGACCTTTAGACGTGTTCTTCCTACATATGTGCACATTGCAGCGTTATTCACAATAGCCAAGATGTGGAAGCAGCCAAAGTGTCTGATGACAGATGAATGGATGAAGAAACTGTAGTATGTATATACAGTGGGATATTATTCAGCTTTTACAAAAGGACATTCTGCCACTTGCCACAACATGGATGAACCTGGAGGACATTATGCTAAGTAAGCCAGACACAGAAAGAAAAATACTGCATGATCCCACTTATATGTGGGATGCAAAAAAAAGGTCTAATCCACAGAGAGAATAAGATGGTGGTTACCAGAGGTCAGGGGGGATGAAGGGAGATGTAGTTCAAAAGATATATTATCTCATTTAATCATTACGATAACCCTATGACATAAGTGGTATCTACTTTGCACTGGAGGGATCCAAAGCTTAGAGAGTTTAAATGACTTTCCTAAGCTGTTAGGTTGCCAAGCTGTGATTCAAACCAGATCTGAGTGAGGCCCACACTCTCAATCTTTCCTGCCACCCTGCCCTGCCCACTGGACCACAAGCACCCCGGCAAGATCAGGCTTGCTAGGAGCAGACAGAAGCTCACTCCTTCTTCGACACCTGCAGCCCATAGCTGCCCCCACCCAGCATTGCTACAGAGCAAATCCTCTGGGCTGGTCTGCTGCTGCCCTGGGATTCTGCCATTTAACTTTGGGGAATTTTGGAATAAAGCAAGTTTTGTTACATGAGTCACTTTACACAGATTCTCTGGCCAAGCCTCAAGGCTCTGATACCTCCGCAAAGAGCAAGCCTGGTCTGTGCCCAGTGAGGGGCACTTGGTGGCAGCGGGGCTGGGTGAGAGGCTCTTCTATCTCCCTGCGTAGGTGCTCGTCCAGTGTTTTCCACAACGCATGGGAAGAATCAAGCTGGCGTGCCTGATTTGGGATTTGATGGGCATTTGCAATGTCCTTGGAATACACGTTGTAAAACCACAAGATGATTTCATACCCATTTTTGTTTTAGAGTTGAGGCCATGAGAAAAATCTAAAGAAAGTATGATAGAGGCAGCTGGCATTCTGGATGAATTTCCCTCATCTAGCAGAGATGACAAATACTTTCCTAGGGAGAAAGCATTCTTTCCATCAACCAGCTCAGTAGGCACTCCAGGAGAGGGGTGGCTTGGGGACAGGACAGGCACAGGAGGTGATGAGAGTCAACTACTTGGGTCGTGGCTGCAGCTAAATGTCCTGTCCGTTAATGTTCATGAAATGCTCTGCGAGCTGGTGTCAGTATGATTTTTCTCTTGATTTTCTTTATAAGTCTGGCCCTTGAGAAGCATCCAACAGGGAGGTAGAGTTGAGACAGGGAGAATATATAGGGAGACATTTTTCTTTCCTTTATGATCAAGAGGTAGTTTGCTTGTGACATTCTGTGTATGAAGGTAGACTTCATTTTTATCTATTTAAACTTTTTCTGAATCCACGCAGAATAAGCATCATCGTAAACCCACCAGCACAAGCTACCGAGAAAGGCTGTTTAGTCACAGCCCCTGGATCCCTCTGAGATGAAATTCTGACAGCACTTGACCATCCTGGGAGCTTCTAGATTGTGTCCAAGTCAATCCAGAGAAACGGGCTGGTTCTGTAAGGGGGTTCGCTACCCCGCCAAAGACCTAGGAACTTGTGACTTCATGAGTCCACGGTGGCTGGGGGGGAGTGGGACCGGCACACTAGGCTGGAAGCTGGAGCGTTGGGTCTGAGGACTGGCTCTACACTCACCCGACTTAGACCTTGGACAAGCCTGGTAACCTCTCCCGGGCACCCCCTTCATCTGTGAACTGACGACCACTGAGGATAATAATGGAAGTGATGCTTCTCGGCCAAGGAAGCTACACTCAGTAAAAAATTACTACCTGTGGAAATGCTTCCCCAACACTAAAGCAGTCTGCAACTGTAAGGCGTGAATGTTTCTACATGTGAGGGGCTATGTCAGCCTGGTTCCTAGGAGAACGCCACAAGCAGAGGATGCCCTCGATACAAATACATTTATAATGTTATTTTATATCTACAGGAAGAAAAGCATGGTAGAGCAGGATAGAAACATTTTGAAATATTTTTCTTTATGTCACAGACCTCTTTCAATATCTGATAAAACCACAAATGCTTTCTTGCTTTCTTTTAAAAAAAAACAGCAAAAATAAACTATACTAATAAATCTATCCAATAACACTTTACATACACTTCCTGGGGCCCATGGTCCCTAACACCATGCAGCTTAAGAAAACGCCTGTTCCAGAGACTACAGGCTTCAGCTCTCTGATGGAAGTCCAGGAGAGAATAGACTGTGTAGAATTATCAACGCAACAATGATGTTTGGCATCTGCCTGAGAAAAATCCTACAGGGAAGATCCCTGGGATTCTAATGTACTCATACAAGGCTCTTGAAAAAATAGTTCATGTCTGATTTTAACCGGTTCGAGTTCAAATGTGCTCAGGCTAAAGAACGTGTCTGCCCCATGAACGTGGCCACCCTTCAGCTCCCTGATGCTTTTGTGCAAAAAGTCGCGGTCTGGATATCTGAGTCCTCCCGCCTCCACAATGGGCTGCTATCCGGTGACACCGCGAGGTCCCCTTACCTCGGGGCGAGGCTCTTGCGGGACGCTCAGGTGCCTGCCCGAGCCGGGCTTGTCGGGGGATGTGCGAGCTCCTGCCAGCGGCCTGGCTGTGTCCACCCTGGCCCGTCTCCGGGGACTGGATTTTACCCCGAGTAACACGCAGTTTTTGGCTAAGGGCTGTCGCTACTAAGTAGAATTTCATTTTGGACCCAGAGAATTCAGGACTGGGGCCAGCTCAACTCAGGTAGAAATGTAAAAATATAACCCGCACCAAGATCAAGTCAAACTGGGTGAGACCACGTCCGGCGGGGGAAGGCGAAAAGGAGAGAAGGTAACCGCGAGGCAAGGCGCTGCCACGCTTTCTCCACCAGCTGGGCCCTCCAGGGCGGAGCACGGCAGCTGTTGGCACCAAATGGCTCACTAAGCCAGCCAGGTCATTTGCTTTTAAGCTCACAGCGCACCACCTTCCACCTTCGGGTTGTTTATGGCATCTTGGCTACCGGATGCAAACATCCCCCCATGCGAGATGCGCGGGTGACCCGCCTGACCGAGCCGGGCTCGCGGGGGTCCCGGAGATCCGAGGCCTCCTGGAAGGCAGATGGCGCGAGGCCTGGATGTCGCCTCCTCCGCTTCCGGCTAGATCAGGTGGCGGCCGCGCAGGCGGCTGGAAGGCACCCAGGGAGCGACACCGGGCACCATGCTCAGAAAGATCCACTCCGTCTTCAGCTCCAGCCGGCAGAGGAGGGAGGCAGCCGAGAGCCCCTTCTATGACGGAGCCAGCCCCGCGGTGAAGCTGATCCGAAGCAGCTCCATGTACGTGGTCGGGGACCACGGGGAGAAATTCAGCGAGTCCCTAAAGAAATGCAGAAGCCCCGGGAGCATGGACTCCGGCCTGTACTACCTGCAGCGCGAGGAGGACCGCGCGTGGCTGTCCTCCCGCACCCAGGACTGCCTGCAGTACCTGCAGGAGCTGCTGGCCCTGCGCAGAAAGTACCTCAGCAGCCTGGGGGACCTGAAGCCCCACCGCCCCCAGGGCCTTTCCTCGACCTCCTCCAAGTCCTCCAAAGGGGGGAAAAAGGCCCTTGTCCGGTCCACTCCCAAAGAAACAAAGGTAAGTGCTGCTGAGTGCACAACGTAGATGAGAGTCGGTCACCTGTCTGAAAGCTTTTCCCCATCCAGGCAGGGCTTGATCAATCTGACACGTTCCGAGCAGTGGTTCGTGGTCCTCAGACACTTCCCAGGGCTGTCCCTCCGGCCTGGGGAGGAATGGGGACGCCCGTGTTTATTTTGACTGCTGAGGAAACGCGGGGGAGCAGCTCATGGTGTCTGCAGAGCAGCCTGCGGGGGAAGACGTGGGCTTTGGTGTCAGGTGGCCCCTGAGCCTGCATTGTACGTCTGCCGTTTACTGCCCGACTTTACAGATGAGACAATGCTTGTATGGCATTTGGATGACAGCCAATAATTTTCCAACAAATTTATTACTCTTTAAAAAAATGTTATTATTGCATCTAAAAGTCCTGGTGAAAAGTGAAATCTTCGTATGAACTAGATGCTTTCAAATATCTGGGTGCTTAGCCCCATGCTAGCCAAGGAGGGGGAGGGTTTGCTCCGTGTGTACCTGGGGCCCAGGCGTGCTGGTGGCTCAGGCGTGGCTGCGGAGAGTCTGTGCCTCTCCGGAGACTGCTGATGACTTTGGGCACTGGAGGCCTCCAGACAGACACAAGCATGAAATTAGCGAAAGAAAGAACTTGCATTTATCCAGTTGCTGGTACTTATCACAGTGTTTTGTACACATCATCTGTCTTTGAGCATTCCAGTAGTGCCAGTATAGAGGGTGGGGGAGAACTCCTTCTGTATCACAGCAGGGCAACTTTGGCACGGTGACCCTGCTGCAGGCATGAGGTCACCTGATTCCAATTATGAGTCCCCAATTCATTCAGTTACTCCTGCTTTCATTTCCTCAAATTTGGTGTTGATGCCCGTGGTTGGAGGCTGTTCTGTCGTATGCTCTCGTCAGTCATTTTCCTGACACCTGTACTAGCAGGTGTTCAGAGCCAGCCTGTCTCCCACTGCCGTGCTGTCTCCCAGGAACATCCTGCAGGCTGCACAAGCGCCATTAATGTTGAATGACTGATTGGCCTGCTATCAAATCTCCAGGGCTTGGCCTAACCTGACTGGTTTCAGCTGGGCATGTTATACCAGGTGTGGGAGCAGTTTAAATAATCTTTCTAACTCCAAAAGGATGTCAGTGTTGGGGCCCATAAAAAGGGTCCTAGTCTTGGGTCCTGGCGCTGACCCTGTGTCCAGCTAGCTGTAGGCTCGTGGGGCAGTCACCCCCTCCTTTGGTGTCACCTCTGATAACAGAGGGGGTTGCAGCAGTTTCTGAACTCCTTTCCAGCTTGAATATTCAGGGGTTCTAGGCTCTGGTTAGATTTCCTCTAGGCACTCTGTTTGCCTGCACATGGAGCCCTCACTTGTTGGACCCGGCCAGCTCCCTTCCTTGCTGAGTCCTCTGAAGGCAGACGGAGGGAACAGAAGCAGAGTGACCAGCTCCGGGCCCATCAAATGGCCGTGAGGAAGGACACAGGCCTGATACAGATTTCCTTGGGAGATGCTTCTCACCACAGTGCAATCAGGGCAGAGTTTTGAAGGGGCCTTGAAGTCAATCAGACCAAGGTTTGAATTGTAGCTCTGCTATTTACCAGCTGTGTGTCTTTGTCAAGTGAGGTTTACCTCCCTGGGCCTCTTTCTCTGTAGCATAGAAATGGAAATAATGATATGCCCTGAGAGGAGTCGGCAAGATGCTGCACGTGATCACACCTGGCATTTACTAGGTACCCCAACATTTACTCACTTTGAAATGTTGGGTGCAGGAGTCTCTTAGCAGCCTTTGGATGAGCTTCTCCCCTTCCCCACAGCTCCTACAGAAAGACCCGTGTGCGGGGCTTGCCTGTGGAATGACGGGTGCAGGCTCTGTGGCTGGCAGGGTGGCCCATGGCTGCCTGGGTCTCTGGGCACTGCAGGCACAGGGACTAGGAGGCTCCTTCCCCCTGGAATGCCATTCCCCTCCTGCTTTGGGAGAAAACCCTTCTGATGTTCAAGGTTTAGGGCAACACCATCGTTTTCCCTGACCCCTATTATGGGTTGAACTGTATCCCTTCAAAATTCATATGTTGAAGTCCGAGCCCCCAGTACCAAAGCAAGTGACCTTACTTGGAAATAGGGTAATTGCAGATGTAATTAGTTAAGATGAGGTCATCATGGAGTAGGGTGGGCCCCTAATCTGATATGACTGGTGTTTTTATAAGAAGACTGCTACATGAAGACACAGACACAGGGAGAACACCACATGAATACTGGGGTTTTGCTGCCACAAGCCCAGGACCTACTAGAAGCTGGGAGACAGGCCTGGGACACGTCCTTCACCAGTCGCTTCAGAGGGGCATGGCCCTTCTGACATCTTGATCTCAGACTTCTGGCCTCCAGAACTGTGAGACAATAAGTTTCTGTAGCTCTAAGCCACCCAGCTTATGGCACTTTGTTATAACAGCCCTAGGAAGTGAATGCACCCCTCTATAGAATTAGCCTCCTTTCTTCTCCAGCATTGGTCTGGACACTTCTCTGTTTTGGCATTCAGCACATCCTATTGTGAGTTGCTGAAATGAGTGTGTCTCCCCTGGTGGACTACAGTGAGCTTGGTGAGCTTGAAGCTGAAACAGTATCTTTTTCATTTTTCTATCCCCAGAGCATCAGCAGTGAGTACTGTCAGTCACTTGTGGATGCTTTATAAACTTGCAAAGTCTGATGTCTTTTGTGCTGTAGATCAAGGGACAGCTCGCCTTCATTTAGGGACTGAGCAGTGTTCTCTGCGGCCCTAGGGCACCACCGCTGGCCCTCCCTCCCTCCCTCCCTGCAGATACCAGCCCCAGGCATCTTAGAACCTAAGTTCCCTTGTCTATCCCTCTTCTGTGGCAAGATGGTGGTTTTTAAGCTATTTTGATTAAGATTCATAGCAGTAAGAGATATATTTTAGATATTGTCCCAGTTTACCCAAACACACAAGCAAAACAAAAGTTTCATGAAATACTCTCCCTCCTGTTCCTTGCCTGGCACCCATGTGGGTGGATGGGAGGAGGAAGTGAGGACAAAGTAGAAGTGAGGTGAGCCCGGGGTGGGTGTGGGAAGGCCCCCAGAGACCCTGCACGGTGGGGTCCCTGCCAGGCCCTGTGACGATCTGCTCCTCCCTCAGAATAGGAGGCCATTATAGAAATGAAGGAGACATTTTTTGCAACATTTTAAAATCAAAACAACAACAAAAATCCGTATCTGAGGATTTTTGTGTCAGTGTTGGGCATGAGCCGCAGTTTGGGACTCACTGTTCGGATGCTCACATGTTAGAATTTCCAACTCCGGGCACAGTGCACGTGGCAGAAGGACAGCATATTTGAAATGGGTCCTGTCCTGGAATGTAGAGTCCCTGAAACAATAGGGCAAGCCCCCCTCTGCTCTGGGCACCGTGGGTGTTTCTGCCCGTGAGGAGAAGCGGTGACCTTCTGCAGCACTCCCGTGCCACCACCCAGGCACCCTCAGGAACAACCAGCAGTTACTCCTGACTCCTACTTGTCCTCCAAACATGACATGCTGGCTCCCGGCCCATTCTGCAGAGGGGTGTGTTCCTTCTGAGCCCAGGGGAGGATTCAGGTGCCAGGGGGATGGATGAACCACACACCCTTCGGCAAAATCCTCTGAAGACGTGGTTCACCCCAGGAGAGAAAAACATCTGTGAAAAGTAAAAAGTTGTCCTGTTGTCTTGCTATTGCCACCTCTCCCCCTCCCTAGCACGTTAGAAAGCCAGTCACTCCCTCTGCAGTTTGTTCCAGGGTCACACCGGGGGCTTTGGCCTTTGTGGGTTCCTCCTGTGGATTATTTTACTTCTCTCTTTTCTCTCCTTCTCATTAACATCACTTCTCTCAGCTTGACTTTTTTTTTTTAATAATAGCTTTAATTTTCATATATAAAACTCACCCTTTCAAAGTGCACAAATCAGTGGTGTTTAGTCTATTCAGAGTTGTATAATCTTCACCACTATCTAATTCTGGAATATTTTCATCACACAATTCAACTTTTTTTTTCGTGTGGCAAAATAAACATAGCATAACATTTACTATTTTCAACGTGGCACTTCATAGTTCCTTAAGTGAGTGCTTTTTAGTGTCCCCAAATTATGGATAATGAAGTCTATTAAAGTCAATGAATTCTTAAGAAATTAAGTGCTTTTCTTTAAATGATTTTGTGTCGATTTTTTAAGAGTAAAAATGCATACTGCTAGGTATCTTTCAAATTGTTGATAGCCAGACAATAACCAGAGTCCTTCACACTAGACTTTCATGAACTTTTCCAAATTATCATTTATGTAAACCCATAATAATTCATCCAAAAGAATATTAAACCCTAATTAACATATTTTTGGAACAGTTTGTGAAACTATTGCTAGTAGTACACTAGAAAACGAATTCCTTAAGAGATCATGGACATTAAAAATATTTCATTTAGGAATCAGAAGAAAGTTTTTATAAAAAGTTTGACAATTACTTCTTTAAATATGAAACAGTCTTTTAAAGTAAAATACTTAAAAATTCAAAAAATGACCATTGTAACTATTTTTAAATGTACAATTCAGTGGCATTGAGTACATTCACTAAGTTGTGTCGTCATCACTACCATCCATCTCCAGAAGTTTTTCACCGTTCCAACCAGAAACGTTATATCCATTAAACACCAGTTCCTCATTTCTCCCTCTCTCTAGGTTGTTGTGACCTCTGTGCAACTTTCCATCTCTATGAATTGCCCACTCTAGCTCCCTCATATAAATGGAATCGTGCATGCAGTGTTCAGTATTTGTGCCACTGGCTCATTTAACTGAGCAGGTTTTAGAGGTTCACCATATCGTAGCACGTGCCAGAACTTCCTTCCCTTATGGGCTGATCAGCTTGGTTTTTGATGGGAAGTGAAGAAAAGAAGTTTGAGACTATGCTCTGACTCTGACCAGAGTGCTGGCATTTGGGGTCCTCCCTGAGGACAGCTCCCTACGCTTTTACGGCCAGATGAACAGGCAAACAGCCAGCATCCGCCTGTGAGAACTGGGCCACACGAGTGCACCCTGGCCTGGCCAGACCGTGGAGGAGAGCCTCAGAGAGTCTGGCCACAGAGCCAGGGTGGGCTGTTTGGGGTTGGCTGCAGCATCCCCCATCGGCCCCACACAGTCCAGATAGTCTGGGTTGGACATTTTCTCAGGCCAGGGCTATTGGTCACCCACCACGGTCAGAAGAAACTTCACTAATTCTCTCACGGATTTCCTGGCTCTGAGCAGCTTGGATTTCTGATATGTCTGCCTGGATGAATTAGCTGCAAGATGTACCCTCTTCCTTCCCCCTCCCCCCTGCCCCCGACTAAAGAAATTCACCTGTTATAAGAATGATTTAAAAAGAACGAATTGAATTCTGGAGAATGCCTGCCAAAAACAATTAATTTTTACTGAAAATAGTTTTATTGTGATGATTGTTAGCTTTCAGAATCAATTTTCTATCAAGGTCACTCAGTCTTGGCTCATAATAATTAGGCCATGTCAGCAGCACATAGAAGGCTCTTTCTCTTCTATGGCAGGAGGATCTGAATCCAATTCATCTAAAAAGATTCCAAATCATTCATATATCAATTGCATATGGGCTGTTTTGCACTGCTGGGAATTATTTTTCAAAACTGTTGGGGAGACTTTTGGCAAACACAATGATATTGAAATATAGGTTTTCAATAAGCATAATTTACTGGGGGGTGGGAGGCAGTCTCTATCTCTTGGCCCAGATCTGATTTACGGAGTTGAAAGGCAGTACAAATTCAATAGGAGCTGCAGAAACATATTCCCTTATGCCTGGCAGAGGTCTCCCCAAGATGGCAGACAGCGTAATAATAATTTGTAACAATGCATGTGATTCCTGCAGCCCCTTTCAGTCAAGCCACAAGATGTGTAATTATACTCCCTAATCTATCCTCCAAGCACAAGCTGTTGTTCTGCCCAGAAACAATACTTCCTCCTCCCTTTTTCCTCTCCCCTACACCCCATTCATCTGGCTAACTTCTTATCCTTCGAGACAGCAGAGAAAACCCTTCCCTAGAAATCTTTTCCCACATCCATCATCTAGTGCATTTCCCTCCTTCCTGGGTCTGAGCCATGTCTTGGCACTCAACACACCCACTGTAATTTTCTGTCCATTTGCTTAACTCTGACACTGACTGTGAGCTCACTGAGCAGAGGCATCATGTCTTATTTATCTTTTTAACTCCAACCTCTAAGCACACTTTTGGGCACATAGTAGATGCTCAATAAACCAATAGCCTGAGGAACTCCAAATGTAATTTAAGAAGGAAATTGTTACAAAATTTGATGGAAGATTTAGAAAAGTCATAGTTCTGTGGTTTTGATGAGTAGAGGTGTGCCTTTTGCTTCTAATGGAGTAGAATATGGTTTGAATACATTCCTATGGAATTATATCCTAATAATTAAAATATCTACTATGTAATTGGTCACAGCCCACTATCAAAAGGATGCTTTTTTTAATCTATACATATTTTTCTGATGATAAAGTTATATTTGCTCTTTAGATGAAATTTATAAAGCACAGAAAAGTGTAAGGAAGAAAATATAAAATAAAAGCAACTTAGACTCCTACCATCCAGAGACAACCACTATATAATTTTTATGTATATTTTCTTTCAATCATTTTTTCCTGTATATTTGCACATATGTGTGTTAGGGTTGCAAGATAAAATAAAGAATGCCTAGTTAAATTAGAATTTTTTGGTATAAGTATGTCCCATGCAATATTTGGTACACACTTATACTAAAAAATTATTCATTGTTTATCTGAAATTGGAATTTAGTTGCCATTTTGTATTTTTATTTACTAAATTTGACAACCCTAATGTGTGTGTGTTTGTGTGTGTAAATTTACAAAATTTGGTTCATACCATATATACATTTTTGTAGTCTCTTCTTTTTGGTTAATGTTACATATTGTGGGTTCTCTTCCATCTCATTAACTAGTTTTTTGATAACAAAAGTTTGAAAGGCAAATTTAACCACTCACTTTCTATAAACAATTGTTAAGCTTTATAAATAAATACATTTTTCTCTATGTCTATAGAGTAATTTTTTTTAGCAGAGATTCCTACAAGTATGATTAATGGGTCAAAGGTTAAAGGTCATTAGCTTTTAGAGATTCTTTTAACATGTTGCTTTCCAGAAACATTTTAAAAATTTACATTTTTCATCAACAGTGGGTTTCACATAAGCTCTTCTTATTGCACTTTATCTGTGTCAAATACTGTCATTACTTTTAAGTTTGTCAATTTAATAGATAAATTACATTATTTTAAGGTACTTTGATTATTGCTTGCATGAAGAACGGTCTTTTTTTTTTTGTCATACTAATGCACACTTCTTGTTTAGTGTATTGTCCATTCATGTGTTTATAAATTTTTCTTTTGGCCGTATTGAAGTTTTGTTATCTATTTATAGGGACTCTTCTTATATTAAGGATATTAGCACATTGTCTGCCATGTGTGTTAAAAATATTTTCTCCAAGTTATTATATATCTTTTCATTTGGCATTGTCTGATGTACAGATGCTACTGATTTTTGTGTCTTTCATTTTTGTCTTTGTTATTTCTTCCCTTGCTGTCACGCCTAGAAAGTTCTTCCATGTCTCAAGATCAATTGCATATTTGCCATTGTTCCCCCTTTTTTATAGTTCCATTTTTGAAAAGCCAACCTTTTTGTCTATCTGCAATTTGTTTTGATATGTAGTAGGAACTGAGAATCCAACTTGAATTTTCCCCAAATAGCGAAGTTTCCCAACACCATTTATTGACAACTCTATCCCTTCTCTCATTGGACTGTGATGTTTCACTTATTGTATGTGAAGATTTTATACTATGTTTCAAGCATAGTAATTCAATTCTATCAGTTAGGCTTCTAATAGTTTGATAAATGTGAGCAAAATTTTTTCACTCACTGTTTTGTTAAAGTCAAATGATCATTTAGATGACATATAAGGCAAGGAGTTAGGAGGTACTACCAAAAGAAGTAATGGCTTTAAGACTAAAAAGCTGGGGAAAATAAGCCTAAAACTATCAGTTGGATCCTATGAGTCTAGAACCTCTATTACCAGAGACAGACGTGCGGCTGTGCTCCCAAACTACTTTAATGTTTAGTTTTAATAGATAATACCAAGGTTTAGTTATACTAAAGTTCCTAACAAACCTCTTATTTTGTCTCTTTGTGTTGATTTACTCAGCTCTGTTGTCTACTTCACTGATTTTTTTCTTTAGCCCTGGCAAATCTACCATTTAGCTTATCTAGTAAAAATTCGTGTGTGGGTATGTGTGCCTATGTATTTAAATTTCAATGACTATACTTTTTTCTAAGTTGTTTGTTTTCATATCTACAGTTCTTGTTTCATAAACTCCCATTCTTTTTTCACAAAAGCCTATTCAATTATGGATACACATTTCTGTAGGTGCTGTAATATAAAAGAGATAAGTATCTCTTTTGACTTGGTCCTGAATATCGATCCCAAGGATAGCAGAAGGCAAAAAGGGTGCACTAGATGGAGCTTTTAAGGTTTATCCTGACTACCTTCTTTTGATAATATTAAATTGCTTGTGGATGAATTTGAGCTGTTTTACATTTAATTTCTCCCAGACGAATGATCCAAGGGTACGCTGGTCTCAGTCCAGACCAATTCCACGTTTAATCCTAGAATTTCATTGCTAATATTGACATTCACATGTCTAGTATGATAAGCCCAGAGAGTAGTATCAGTACTCCGTAAGAAATAAGATGTATAGAGTTCTTAAAATTTGCCAAGTTAAATCCAAACATATACATTAGCAACATGAAAATTGGTTGGAGACTATAAATATTACATAATGGCATGTATATAGTGGCATACATTCATTCACTCAACAAATATTTATTACTCTGTGTTGGGCACTAAAATAGGTGCTCTGTATTCATAGATGAAAAGACAATATGTTTGCCCCAATGCAGCCCATAGTCTGAAGCAGCGGCTGAACCACACTGGTATGTTAAGGTTTCTTGGAAGAAAAACAGGTAGAATTATAATTAGAATGTTGGGAGTTGTGAGCATCCTATGACCTCCCTCATGTATGCAGCAGCTGGCAGTGAGTATTTATCAAAAGAGGGCATGTCATATTTATAAGTGTTGTTTGCCAACACCAACTCAAAGAAGAGGTTCAGGCTCACTGGTCTAGTGTGGATTAATACAAAGTGCTGTAGCAGTCCTACCCACACAAGACAGAGAATGGCATAGAAAAGATGTTCTGGGTCTGCCTGCTGCAACTGGCAAAAGCTTCAGAGAGGAGGTGACACGTGAGCAGTCCGGACCCCCTGAGGAGGTGAGGGTAGTTGCCAAGTAAAAGACGTGAGAGGGGTATGGATGCTTAGTGGTGGTCTCTTTGGCGTTGGGTGGGTTTAGAATGTCCCCTCCTCTCCTCTCTGACAGAATGTTGGTGTTTATAACTGGAGGTTCGTTTTGGGGAATTCAGGGCTCCTGCACATAAATACTGACAGAGCATAGAAGAAAATGAACAGATTAGAGAAGGGGGCAGCCCAGGTACCCAGAGGGTGGGTGAAAAAAGGCAGGATGACAGGCTGCTATGCAATGCAGAAAAATATCAGAGACTGCCCTCAAGGAATTAGAGATTAAAATGAGAAGTACAGTGGAGTTTGGTTTGGAAAAATGCAAAGGTTCCATCTGGGAAAAGTAATCCGAGGCCCAGGCCTGGGGTGGGGAGATGGTGCAGGGGAGGCTTGGAAAATGATAACCTTGAGGCCACGGAGGGTTAAGTGTGAAAGGCAAACTGGAGTGGAGTCCGCAATGTGATACAGACGCTGTCAGAGAAAGTGCCTTCTTGCTGGGGCTGCTGCAGGGCTGATGGCAGGGGAGCACAGACCCTGTGAAACTCAGGCTGCGTCACACAGCCTTTCCAGAGACCAAAAGGTCTGGGCTAGAAGAGAGTGGAGAGTGGGAGGGAAGCTGATCCGCTTTTGCCTGGAGTTGTGACTTTGGGAAAGGAGGACGGTTTGGGGTGTTGATGACTGAAGTCTCATTTTGCACAACCACCTCTTTGTAAAGTAGATTTTCCTGTGACATTAGCTTAAGCCCTGAAGGACTCACCAAGGGAATGTCATAGTGGAGGTCAGAAAGCCCCATGGAAATTGTGAGAAGGCAGAAAAGGCTGAAATCGGCCTGAGCTCAATCCAGGGCTTAAAAAGGCTCAGCCCTGACTTGTAGCTTAGACTTGGTGCTTAGAAAATCAGCACAAAATCCATTTGGAGACATTTAAAAGTATACTTTATAGAAGGGACAATAGAAACTCCGTTAACCTAATCCTACTTAGCTAACTTGCTAGATCCCTTGGTGCTTACCATTGTCTCTTTAAAACACCCATAGCAAGCTGGGTACTTACAAGGAGAAGCCTACCCCACACTGTAGTATTACAGGCAAAATGACATATTCACAGGAGTTTTCGTTGCAGCACTAACTGTAATAGCAAAAGATTGCAAACAACCCAAAGATCCATCTATAGGGGACTGTCCTTTGTTCCTACAGAGTGTCTGTATGGAGAACGGTGCAGTTATTAAAAGGGATGGGAAGGACCTCTATTTATTGCTACGGAGTAAGCCTCAGGACACACTGAGTGAAGAAAGCAATGTTCACAGGTGGATGTGGGATGCTCCTTTTTATTTTTTTAAAAAAGTGAGTAAATACAAATATAAATACATGCTTGCTTATATTTTCAAAAAGAAATGATGGAAAGATAAACAAAACACTAAAGAAGGGATAGAGAAAATGAAGAGAAGGGGCTGGCCTGGAAGCTAGCTAGCCCTCTCTTGAGTGTTAGATACAGTTTTGGTTTGGGAACCATGCGTATTGCTTACATGCTTTTATAAAGCATTGAATCAAAAGGGAAAAAAGCAATCCCTAAAACATGAAAACGAACTGAAGCTTATGAACCTAACTGATTACCAAGTCAACAGCATAATCACACAGAAAAGAATTATTTCAAGGGACTTTAAAACAGAATTTTGGTTATGCATTCCAAGGACAACACACACACACACACACCCCACACCTTAAATTGCATTCAGTGGGCTCACTATTGGTAATGTTGGTGCTATTATTTTGAAACTATTATATGTGATAATATAAAGTAAATAAGTAATTTTTGTTAATGTCATATAGAAGGAAGATTTTCAGTGTAAAAGAGATACAAATATAAATTGAAGAATTTAAGTATGAAACCTATAATATTTAATTTGAATTGGAGAGATTGTCAGTTTCTGTTCAGGATACAGAGAGCTGGAAAGACTATCACTCTCATCCTTACAACAACAAAAAACAGACAAACTGCAAGTTCATGACTGTTTTCTGAAACCGCGAGAGAACTGAGGTCTCAGGGAAACCAACCAATGCAAACTGTAAGGGGAGAGAGCAACCTGCAGGGAGAGACAGAATGACTATAGTTGCCTCCCTGGGGCAGATATAGACAGACGCTGGTAAGGAGCCTGCACCTAGAATTGTTGACAAATTGGTGGTGGCAGAGTGTGAGTGGAGAGAGAGTGGGGAGTCCCTGAGGCTGCAGATATAGATGGAGTTCCCATTCACTCTCCATAAACCTCAGTGGGTGCTCACAAAAGATTGGCAGAGAGTCCTGCGAAAGTGTCCTTATGGTGCAGGCCTCGGGGAGGGAACAGCAGCTGCTGAGGGAAGTTCATGGAGCCCTGCCCAGGTTATTCTTTCTTATCTCCCTCTGGAACAAAACTTTAGTAGGGGAGGGGAGTATGGGACGGATTTCTAAGGCATCCTGGGCTCACAATTACAGCTGGGGGAAGGGCAAGGCTACAGAGAAAGCCACATCCCTAGGGACACAGTGCCTGCCTGAAACTGGGGTCTAATCAGAAAAGCAGTGCATGCCCCCCTGCCTCTAACCACCATGCTAACAAGCATCAAGTAGTAAACAGCAGTGGAATACTGCTAGGATGGGGCAAAGGCATAGACAGAGACCCTCTCTTGAGGGCAGCGCAAAAGGAAGACCTAAAACTGAAGTTGCAGAAGACATCAAGGAGAAACTCTCTGGAAAATTAGCCTCTACTTTAATTACAAGGCATTACTAGAGGAATTTAAAGTCTGTGAGGCACTTGGAGTAATTATAGCAGCAACAGACCCCAATCCCAACTAAATTCTTATCTAGATTGACTCTAAGCCAAACTAAAGTCTTAACCAAAGGAAAAACCATTTCCAGGCATAGAAACCTCAGTGTCTATTGACCTACACAAAAGGCCTGGCTTTCCACAAAAATTATGAGTCATATGAAAAAGCAACAAGAAAACAATGCAGTGCCCAGCAACAAAGCAACTGATATAATCAGACTCAGATATGACACAGACAGTTGGAACCATCAGACAGAGAATTTCTTAAAAAACTATAATTAATATGTTAAAAGCCCTAATGGAAAAGGTGGAAACATGCAAGATCAGATGGGGAATTCCAGCAGGAAGATGGAAACTGTAGGAAAGGATCAAATGAAGAGACTAGAAATGAACAGCACAATAACAGAGATGAATAATGCCTTTGATGGGTTCATCCGTAGACTTAATATAACCATGAAAGAATCAACAAACTTGAAGATGGGTCAAAAGAAATGACCAAAACTGACACACAAAGAAAATGTAGTGAAAAAACATGGTCATAAAGTGTTGTAAAGCAGTGGTTCCCAACCTTTTTGGCACCAGGGACTGGTTTCATGGAAGTCAATTTGTCCATGGACTGCGGTGGGGTGAGGTGGGGTGTTGTGGGTGGGGGGAGGGTGATGTGGAGCTCAGGCAGTGATGGGTGGCTTGTTTCCTAACAGGCCACAGACTGGTACCGGGCTGCGGCTTGGGGTTGGGGACTGCAGGTGTAAAGGACGTTGGAAACTAAGAAGGGGGGGAGGACATGAGGGGGTGAGGGTTAAAAACTTACTTATTGGATACAATGTACACTATTCTGGTGACAGGAACTCTAAAAGCCCCAACTTCAGCATTATACAATTCATCCATGTAGCCCCCTAATATTTTGAAATAAAAATTATTAAAAAAACATTTAAAAATAAAAAGAGGACCAATTCATAAAGAGACCAAAAAAAAAAAAAAAAGAAAAAAAAAAGAAAGAAAAGAAAATGTAGTAAAAACAAAAAGAATAGAAAAGAGCATTTGAGAGCTGTGGGACAATGTCAAATAGTCTAACAGAAGTGTAATTGTAATCCCAGAGAAGAAAAAAGAGAGAAGGGGACAGAAGAAACATTTGACATAACAATGGCTGAGAATTTCCCCAAATTAATGACGTACACTAAACCACAGATCTAAGAAGCTCAGAAAACAACAAGCAGGATAAATTACAACAACAATCATAATGCAGGCATATCATAATAAAATTGCTGAAAAGTCAAAGAGAAAAAAGACACATTACACACAGAGGGACTAAGATAAAATTATAGCAGATTTCTCATCAGAGATGATATAAGCTGGATGACAATGGAAAACGGCATCTCTATATGTGTATAAGATTTTTGTGAAATATATGCATTTTATATGATGCTACTGGAAAATATTTTTAAGTATAGAGTTTTTTCCTTTTATATTTGTAAAGAGGTTTCTTAGAGAAAATATTGAAGGACCACAATATACATCCGAATCCTGTCTGTTAAAAGTGGAAGGCTAGCCACACATAATGGATAATAATGCCAGTGGATAATATTGCCAAAAATTATCTGTTAAAGGTACATTTTGAAGTATTTATGAATAAAATTATATTTTTTAGGATTAGCTTTAAGAAAAGAAGTGGGAAGGTGACAGATGAACAAGAATGGCACAAAGTTGATGGTGGTTGAAGTTGATGATGAGTATATGGGGTTATGATTATATTTTCTACAGTTTTTGTATTTAAAAACTTCTATAAATAAATCATTTTTAAAAACTGGGGTATGCCTATGTACTTCTCAACTGTCATAAATTGAATTATGTACTTGTTAAAATTAAGTTATATTTGTTCCCAAACCAGTTTATTGTTATTTGAACTTATTATAATATTACAATTTATAATAATGTAACTTAATTAAATGTGATATACAACGAAATATGAGTGAAAAAAGAGAATTTCCTCTATGAAAACTAAGTTGGATGCTTTAGAAAGATTCAATAATAGAGAGTTGCTTTAAAAAAAAGCAACAGAATGAGGTTTGGAGAAAGCAAATATGAAAGATTTGAAAAAAATCCTGAAGATCTAGAAGAATTTTGCACTCAAATTTATTCATTAGTGCCTCCAATTTCCTAGATCACTTTAAATAAACCAAATCTGGAAATTTTAGATGATATATTGTGGATAAGATTTAGGTAAGAAAGATAATGCAGAACTCAAATAAATTCTTTTCAAAAGATTGATAATCAAAAAATGTGGATTAAAGTGAAGAATTTAGGAAAGTACTAGGCATATATACAGTAGCTTGGTAGTAAAACAGTCAGTTTATTGCAGGTGGTAACACACTTGGAAATGTAGAGATGGCATGACTTGTAGTTTGGGAAGAGGGACCAGGACCACTTTGGAGAATGAAAAGAGGCACTATTCCTAATCACACTGGGATAACATGCATAAACTGGGAGGATCCCTGGGCAAAGCAGGATGTTTGGTCACCCTGGCAACAGCAGATAGGCTCAGAATCCCAAGCCATTTTAACACATTGGAGCAGCAGCTATGTCCAGCCAGAATGAAGTCTAGCAGGGATGCATGATGCCAAACATCAAACCCAGGAAGCAAACAAAACTGCATGAATGCAAGCAGAGGAAATACCTGCCTAAGAGGTGCTGTAGGTAATGCTTGGGTGCTGGAAGGTGCACCCCTGCAGGTGGGATGCTCTCATCCCGCACACGGCCCCCTCCCCAGGCAGGTAAAATGGAGCCCTTTACCTGGGCCTGTCTGTATGCTAAGCAACAGGAAGTACACAAGGACAGGAGGAGTCTGGGCCTTTTAACCCAGAAAATTTTGTCCTCTTTCTTCAATGACCTATATTTTGATCCCTTGGGTCCTATCCCTGTGTTCCCATCGTGGAGACACTTCTGTCTGCTCTTGCAAAGCCAGGGAACATGACTGATATTAATATTTGAGTTTCCATCCAAAGCAGACATCAAGGTGAGGGTTCATGGGCTCCCTCGCTCCCTCTCCCATGTCTGGGTCCCGCAGAGCAGCAATTCAACTGCTGTGTATCAGAATCACTCAATGATCTGAACTCATTGATTTGGGAAAAGTGTGGCTGAAAGGGCTACTGTCTACTAGCTTTGGTGGCAGAGAGTTCAGTGGCTGAGGCGGTGATTTCTATGCCAGTGGTTTCTTTTTTTAATTTGTAAATGTTATCTTCAGAGGATAATACTTGAGGAATCTAGAAGATTCACACCAGTATGGTGTTCATGTTAACCTAACTGATGACAGGATATTCATTGTTTTCTTAACCTTTAATAGTTAAGACACCAAAGTTGATTCTCTTCCAAACCCTTTAACAAACTATAGCGTCTGATTCAGGCTGCTTTGAGCTGCTGGCCAAGGCCTACTTCTGGAGACATTTAGGACTGAATTGCTTAGATCAAATCATAGGGCAACCTAGATAAAAAAAAAGTATACGATGCACACAAACAAGACTGAGACCTTGCATTAAGCCAAACACTGAGGGTAGCTGCCTTCTGGAGACTTGGAGATGTCCTCTCCTTGTGCAGGTGGGTGTGGAGATGCAAACCCTGTGCACTTTGTATTACTATTGAATAATATTCATCCTTCCTTTGAGGTTGGTCTGGGTTGGGTGGCTTTCTCCATTCTCTTGCCTGCTTCACAAAAAAATCTCTAAAATGATATGTGTCATAGTGGAATTAGGTTAGGTTCTGAGACCCCCGGGCACGTAGAGGTGGGAAACAGCCCAAGAGAGGGGTGGGCTTCCTGGAGAGGGAGCTCTCTCAGCCAGGTCTCCGTGGATGCATCGGAGTCAGCCGGTGAGAACACTCAGGTGGACGAGGCAGCAAGGGGAAGTGCGGAGGGGTTAAAAGAGTATGGACCTGCCTCCAGACACGCGCCCTCCGCCCCCTGCCTGCAGGAAGGACACTTGTCTCCCAGGCCTGCTGTACACAGAGACTTTCAATTAGCTCCTCCGTTTTTCCTTCTCACATCCCCACCCAGCCTTCGGTGTACCCAGTGTCGCCAAGTCTGGAGCACGTCCACTGCCTGAAGGTAGAATTGTCCCCCTCCCAGCCGTTTACCTCTCCAATTGCTTTTGGCTGGCAGAAGCTTCTGGAAATCCATCTTCCGCCTTTCTCTTGTTCTTTTGTCATCAGGGTTTCCACTGGATTCTGTCCTTGCTTTCATTTTAGTGGGCTCTTTGAAGGGGGACAGCTAACTACATGTGGCTAGGCTTCCACTTTTAACAGACAGGAGTCAGGTGTACTTTGTGTTCCTTCAATATTTAACCCTTTTCAGCATTTCAGGCAACTCTCTCTCCTCCCCTTCTTCCCCTCTAACAGAAACCAGCCTCGAAGAAATACTCGCAGTTCAGCGCCGACGTGGCCGAGGCCATGGCCTTCTTTGACTCCATCATTGCGGAGCTGGACACAGAGCGACGGCCGCGGGCTGCTGAGGCCGCCTCGCCGAACGAAGACGTGGACTTTGATGGTGAGTGGAGGGGAGGCAGCGGGAGCTCGGTGGCCGAAGGCGGGTAGGGCCGTGGTGCAGTGCGTGGATGGGCTGGGGACCCTGGGGTGGACTTACAAGACAGGCTATCAGAAATCCCACCTCCCTGATTAGAGGGAAGCCCTGCACCTGCAAGCCACAGCCTGGCCCCCGAGCCATCCTCTTTGGGGTCCTTGTGCTTCAGTTGTCCCGGCTGCCACCACTCCAGCCTGCCCCTCCAACATCTGGGGCCATCCCGGGACAAAAACTCCCTCCCTGTGGTCCACTTAACGCAGCTGAGACAGGTGGAACTTTCCTGAGACTCCAAGATGGAAAGCAATAGGGACATGATTAAAGAAAGAGAAACTGGGGGTGTAGGGGGATGTTGATTAATAAGTCCAGAGGTTCATTTTGGCGGGGTGAAAGAGTCCTGAGATTGCTTGAACAACAATGTGAATATACTTAACAGTACTGAACCACACACTTAAAAATGGTGACGATGGTAAGTTTTATGTTATGGACAATTCATCACAATTTTTTTAAAGAGGGAATAGACAAACTATGTTTGAAAATCCAGCTCTGACCCTACCCAGGCTAGGAAGTAGGGTGGTGTGCAGGGTAGGAGAGGCCCCGGGTGCCTGCCTGGGCCCAGCCTGGATTTCTGGACAAGGAGCCAGGGTGAGGACTGAGGCCATGCTTCTCCTTCCCGAGGCGTGGCACGGGCTCCCTTTTGGTGGAGAGCAAAGAATCCAAACACGTTCATGAGTCTAGCCCACTTTTAAATTCCATCGCTCAATTGTCAGTTTCTTTAATCTTTGACTGGCCCCCTATGGTGCAGTTTTATTAGGGGAGGGGAGTGTTCCTGGCCCCTGGATACTAAGATAACAGCTTTTGGCACCAATATTAAATGTGCATGAGTGTTTTGTCTAATGCTCAAAAGATGACAAGCTTGTGATTTACCATTATTGTTCCAGCCTAGACAGATGTGCATCTGTGAGATTTGGGTTCTCAAACTGGGTTTTGTGCAATTTCACGAAGGTTGCCCCTATTCCCCAAGCTCATGCACACTTGCAGGTGACTTGTCAGCTCTCCTCTCCCACAGCCCCTCCAGTTCCTGGCAGAAAGTGGCCCTCGCCCTGGGAAATCTGTGATATCTGCAAAAGGATGACAAAATCCACTGAGGATGCAAGCGCCATCTTCACAGTTATAATTGTTGTAAAGAAAATGACTGTTGTCATGAAATGGCCATTTTTCTTTGATAACAACAATAATATATGTTCATTATAAATCAAATCAACCAACACACCAAAGTATGAAGAAAGTAAAAAATATGACCTATAATAATACTACCACCCAGAGATAATCATCAGTGTTAGCATTTGAGTGTATGTCCTTTCTCAAGTGCTTTTAGCACACATGCACAGACCTGTTTCAATTTTTTTGAAACAAAAATAGGACTCCTTTCACTTAACAATTTATAATACATCTTGGGCATCTTTCCAAGTTGATAAATATAGATCTACGTCCTCATTTTTAGTGGACATGATATTCCGTTGTATCCCCGAACTTCAGCTGCAGCGTCAAAAGGCCTTTCTGAGACTTTGCTGTTATGAACGTGGTTGTCTCTGCCCATTTGCTGTGAGTTCCAGTTGGACGCACCGTTCCCTTTGCCTTGTGTTCCTCCCGATGGCGAGTACGCCCTTCCTAGTCACCTGCTTCCCCCTTCCAGTGGCCACCAGCTCCCGGGAGCACAGCTTGCATTCCAACTGGATCCTGCGAGTCCCGCGCAGACACTCCGAGGACATCGCCGTGCACGCCCTGCACACCGCGGACGGCCAGTTTCGAAGGAGCACCGAGCGCAGGACCATCGGCACTCAGAGGAGACTCGAGAGGCACCCCATTTATTTGCCCAAGGCTGTGGAAGGGGCATTCAACACCTTGAAATTTAAGCCCAAAGCCTGCAAAAAAGAGTAAGTGCTTGGGCTAAATAGCATAACCAAGGTGTTCTCCTGTCCTCCAGATGCTTGGGGTAGTTCTTAAGGTGCCTTGAGCCCAATCTCTTTTGCCAAGAAATATTCTTGTACATTTTGGAGTGGGTGCTCTTAGTTAAAAAAGGTTTTTTGTTGGTAGACTACTCTCTGGCCTGGTTCACTGCTTTCGCCTACTCCTAACTTGCTTTGGCCTGGGGTCTGGCCCACTTAGCCCTCATGCTCTGTGCCATCTGCTTTCACTGTTTCCCCTAAGTGCCACTAACGCATCGTGTGCCTCAGATTTTTATTGAGAGTTTGGGTTGAACAGAGCTTAGCACTAAGAGGGAACCGATGTCAAGTGACCCAGATGCCCCCGCATGGAAGGTGTTGGACAGATGCTGACATGTAGAACGTCTTGCTGGCCAGGCCCCTCTTGGGACATCTCCTTTGTCCTCTTTTCCTCCATATCCTCCTGTCCTAAGACTGGTTACCATCACTAACCCCAGATTCCTGTTGCCGACTCAGAGCAGTGAGCTCTCTCCGGGTTTTGCCCACCCAGGCCTTGCGGTGGGGCCTCGCCTCTCAGAGCAGGAGGGCCAGTCAGGACTCAGCAGCTGTTTTCCTTTGCAAAAGCCATTGAATCATGAGGGATTCTGGGGTTTTCTAGACGGCATATTCCTCCCATAATAATAGACCGTGCACTGGATATATTAAAGCCACAAGCCAGCCCTGGTCACCCATCCTTCCCCTTCAAGACCAGACCTAGGTTCAGTGAGGCCCATCCACAGCCCCTGTGATGACACCGTTTGGTCCCCCACAAGGCGCAGGACCAGGGGAACAATCTGCTGGTCTCCAGGGGCAGGGTGGTCGTCTTCTGAGCATCCCTTCCCCATGCGGAAGCCGAGACGAACTTAACTCTCCTGTTCATCCCTCCCTTGCAGCCTGGGGAGCTCCAGACAAATCCTCTTCAACTTCTCGGGAGAAGACATGGAATGGGATGCAGAGCTCTTTGCGCTGGAGCCCCTGGCGCCGCCCGGGGAGGACTACTACGAGACAGAGAACCCCAAAGGGCAGTGGCTGCTTCGAGAAAGACTCTGGGAGCGGACGGTGCCCTGAGTCCATCTGGGTTCCTTGGAGAACCTCAGGCTGGGTCCCTGAGAAGGTGTCGACTTTCAGCATAGCATGAGGTGTTTGGTAGAGTTAAAAATGGAAATTGTAACACAATCAAACTCCTCAACACACAGCCTGCTGGTGCCCAGCTAGTGCCAAACAGACCTGTGGCTCCCCAGGGGACATGCCTCGGGAGACTGTCAGAGCCTGGGTTTCCCGCACGGGTAAGTTAGCAGGAATCACAACCTGGCTGGTCTCCAAGAGCAGAAGCAATGGAAGGTCTTGAGTGGAGAGTCTGGGCTCACTCCCCTGGGCTCCCCTGGCCTGTTCCTTGCTCTCCAGGTGTCTGTCCAGGTGGCTGCTTCCATTGTCATCAGTCCTGGAAACAAATTCATCTCTGGGCCAAAGTTTGACAAGAGGTAGCTCCTCTTTTTACGGGGCTTAGAAACACCCTGGTTCTGTGCTGGGGTTGCCTTCTTTTGTGCAGAATGCAGTTGAAAAAGCAGCTCCTTTTGCTCTCGTTTCAGAGTTTTCCAGAAACTTCTGCTGGATTAGGTTGACGGTGATGCCAATGCCCTGGCAGTGGGGTGAGGGAAGGGGTGTGTTGGGGCCTTGCCTTGGGACCACGTTATCTCCTCCTGCCCAAAAACTCAGCCCCACTTCCCACAGGCAACTGGCTAGAGAAGACAGAAGATGGAATGATTCTTTTTTTTTTTTTCTTTTTTCCTAATTCTCACCCAGAAAATCTTTATAAATATCCACGGAACCAGTTTATGGCAGTCTATGCCTCTCCCATTCTCCAGTTAAGAGGGCAATCAGATTCATTAAGTTCTTTCGGTGTAAGGATTTCCATATTTCAGGAGCTATCTGAATCAGAATTACATTTGAAATATATTCTTTGCCTTTGTAACAGACTTTTTGCATTTTTGCATATAGTTGTGCCCATTCAAGCTTGAGAACCACTGGCTTGGAGAATACACTGAACTTTGTCCATCTCACTTAGATATATATTTTTGGCATTTTCTTGTAAATCAGCGTGTGCATGCCTAGGAATGTATGAGGGCTTTGGGGGATAAAGAAAGGAGACAGACTAGGAAAAATTAATCATTTAAATTAAGCCAAGGACGTTCTAGGCTAAGTTCTCACTTTGAGAACTGAATAAAGGCTTCCCTTCTGCTAGGTCCATAGGATGAAATTCCTATTGTTCTGTTTTGTAGAAAGAACTTTTTATTTATGTGAACCTAATACCTAGACTATCTGAATCTAAGTATTTGTAACTCCTAAGAGGAAAAAAAAGACAACTAGTAATTCTATGGCATTCTTAGAAATTTTGTGTCAGCACATTTTCAGAATGAAAACATACTGAAAATGTTTTAAGACTTCTCTTTATTATTTTTTGAGTGCCAATGTCAATGTTTAGGAGGTTTCTTTCATTCTGTTGCTTGTACTAACCCAACTATAGCCAGAAGCTTGACTGAAAAATAAATGTTTGGGAAATTTGTTTTATAAACTGCATTAAAGCACTGCAATTTATCACCATGAATCTTTCATTTCCCCAAATGTGGCCCTGTTTGAAGTCTCATGTATAAAAAGTTCACTGCTGGGGATAAACTCAGGGTAAAGTTCTCTTTACGCTGCCTCTTATCAAACTACAGTTTATCATAGATCGACCCTGACATTATGCAGTGAAGACACTGTGTACATTTTGCTTTTACAGATAAGAAAAAAATAAACAGGACGGAGAGGATGTTTGGAGTCCTGATTTTTTTTTTTTTTTTTTTTTTTTAGCATTTATTGCTTATGGGACACGAAGCTGTGCTTTTCTACTTTGCTTTGTTTTGTATGATTTTGTCTTTAATGAGACTACACACGAACTGCCTGAAAAATTCCATGATTTGGAAACATAAGGATGGCTTGTCTTTGAGGATGAGTTTTAGGTGTTTGAAGTTGGTAATTAACGCCAGAATCTGGGGTTTGAGATAAACCAAATCTGAAACAATAAAAGTCAATTCAGAAAACCCAGCTGAGTTGACTGATTTTTTCTCCCCTTGAATCGACCAGTTACTCAATGGAATCAGCTGGTCACTGGGGCATTCTGTTGGCAGCTCCGGGCTTCCCAGGACTCTGAGTTTTGATACACAAAAATCTTTTGACCCCTAGACAGTATGTCAATGAAGAGGATGTGAGTCCCTGGCCTCTAGCCTGTTCTCCAGCCCCTGATTTCCAGCTCCCACCACAGAATGTCTTCTTTATGGAGGAAACTCACGAGGGCTGTTTGATCTGAATTGCATGCACTGGCCCTTTGCCATGCAACTGAGAACACGGCTGTCGGAACAGAGCTCCCGGTGCCCACCCTCCAACACGGGGCCGGAGGTTCTAACGGAAGACTGCACCCCCCCATCAGTGATCGCCTTTCTATAGCGGAGCAGTTTCCTGTTGCTGCTGTAGTAAATCACCACACATTTAAAGGCTTAAAACAACGTAAATTGATTCTCTTACTGTCTGGAAGTCAGAGGAACCAAAATCAGTTTCTGTAGGTTAAGCCCAGGTGTTGGCAGGGTTGTGTTCCTTCTGGAGCTTTCAGGGGAGAAGCCGTTTCCTTGCCTTTTCCAGCTTCCAGGGGCTTCCTGGGGGCCCTGTCCTTGCATCACTCCGACCTCCTGCTTCCATGATAACGTCTCCGGCTGCTCACTCTGAGCTCCTGCCTCCTTTTAATCTGGTCCTTTGTGATTACATCAATGTCACCTGGGTGATCTGGGATCATCTCTCCCTCTCCATATCCTTCATTTAATCCACAAAATCTTTTTTGCCATGTAAGGTGACATTCACAGGTTTTGGGGATTACAATGGAAACATCCTTGGGAGAGCATTATTTAGCCAACCACACAGTATTACAAGATGTTCTAGTCCTCCCTACAAATCCAGCCCAATTCCTTTTTATGCGTAAATAGAACAGCCCGATACCTACCTCTGACTTGGCTGCCATTTCCAAATTCTTTTGGTTCTAGTTGCTACCCTGTAAATCTGTCTCGTCTGATAGGTTCCAATTTCCGAAAGACAAAATTCCCAAGTGGAAAACCATGGCACTTCAGCCCCGTGAGGATGAGGGATGGGCAACCGTTCTGGATAAACGTCACTGCTGGTCATGAGTGAGGTTTTCCTTTAATCAATCCATCAAGTCCTTAGTAAGCAGCTGTGTGCCAAGCAAAATAATATGACATATGCCTTCTGCCCTTCAGCAACTGGTGACCCGAAGGGGGAGATGGGACAAACACAGACAAAGCAGTGCTGACCACCTACCTGTCACTGAGTGTCTCTGTCCACCTACAAAGGGAGTTCTGTGAAGGGATGGAGGCCTCGCAGCTTGAGGTGTTAGGGAAGAACTTCACGGTCAACATGGAGCCTTGAAGGGTGGCTTTGGACTTCAGCAGATGACGGCTGACAGCTGGCATTCCACAGGGGGGAACGGCGTGCAAAGGGACAGCCATCAGAGCAGTCACAGAAAGGGTGCTCGACAGTAAGGAAATGCCCGTGACCGTGGGCAGGGTTTCTATGGAGCAGCCGTGGAAAATCAGATTGGAAAGGTGGGGGGAGTCAAAGGAGGAGTGTAGAGTGATCAGGTGAGGATGAAGAAAGGAGCCATCAACTGGTCCTGAGTTGGAGAGGGGGAGGTGAAGCAGAGCCCTCAGAAGATGCAGTGTAGTTGGGGGGAGGGCTGGGAGCCCCGAGGCTGTCCCCCGAAAGGTGGTGGGCTTAAACCAAACCAAGCTGCCCTGTTGTCTCCACCCCACCGCCTGCTCCCGTCTGTCTCCTGCCTCCCTGGGTTTCTCTCGTTGGCTTCTCTCCTCCCTAGAGTGTGCTGTTTGCCCCTAGATCCCAGCAGATTTGGCCAGATCCACCTCCTGCGGTAGATCTTGCCCAGGCCCTCGTGTGGTTCACCTGCCTCCTGAGGAGCTACCTGCCTCCAGCTGTCCTGGTGTCCCAGTCAAACACTGGGTGTTCAGGACCTCCCAGTTCATCAGCAGTCTGGGCTGGGCAGCTCTCCTTGAAGGGGCAGAGGAGTGTGCCAGCGTGAGCAGAGGATTTGGGCAGACACACTTTGTAAACCAATTCACAGGGCTGTTTTGGTCCACCTCACGGGCCACAGAGGATGGCAAAGCCTGCTTGACATTCTCTTGGGGGAATTGCCTGTGCTTGTTTATCCATTCAGTTGTTGTTTGACAAACAACAGTGAGCATGTACTGTGTCCCAGCCCTGCGTCTGGGGATGTAACATAAACAGAGCCTCTCACAGAGCTTTCAGTCTCATGGGAGAGACAGACATTAGTCAAAGGATTACACCAATACACGTGAGTCAGAATTGCAGTGAGTACTGACAGGAGGACTGCAGTGTCCCCAAAAACTCATAATCGAGGAGTCTGAGCTAGTCAGGGCAGGGTGGCTGGGGAGGACTTTCTGGATCCTACATGGTGTCATTTGTCATGCTCAAATGCTCAACTGTCACCTCTTCAGAGACATCCCTCTTGGTCACCCTACCTCAGCCACCACTGTTCTTCACCCCTACCATGCTGAAGTTCTCTTCCCCGTGTTAGCCCTGATCTAACACATGCACACACGCACACACATCTATGCCCACATGGGACTGTGAGCTCCACGAGAGCAAGGGCTCAGTCTGCTCTGCTCATGCTCTTTCCCCAGTGCCTGGAACTACACCAAAGCGACGAGTTGACTGAGTGATTGATGGGTGGCATTCACGAATGAAGTGGCCATGAGCTGAGATCTGTAGAGGAGCAAAGGCATCAAAATGCAAAGGGCTGCGGGCCACAGAAAGAGGTTCAGGCTGAGGGAATAGCACGGGCAAACGATCTGTGCTGGGTGGAGCATGGCGCATTTGAGCGAGTGCCAAGATGTCATTAATTGATGCATAAGGTATCACCGGGCACCCGTATTTGCCAAGCACTCTTCCACGTCCAGGGCAGAACAGTAAGACAAGATCCCTGCCTTCGGAGCTTTTAAATTTGGGGGGACAGGTGTATAGACGATGAGCAGTCATACGTGATGCGCACATACGTTTAAATACATGAAGGGCCAGGTAATGATAAAAGCTATGGAGTCAGGTAGAGAAGGGACAGAGAGTGGAGAGGTGGAAGGTGGGTGTTTAGCTACAGAAAGCCTCTCCGAGGAGGTGACCCTGAGCAGAGACCTGAATGAAGTGGGGGACCAATGGAGACCAGGCAAAGGAAGGACCCAACATGAAGGCCCCAAGCAGGACAGCATCAGAGGACCTCGAGGACGCAGAAAGGAATGTGCTGGGGAGTTCTTGAGGGCTCCAAGCAAGGGAACAGCACAATGTGATTTTGTTTTTAGAAGATGATTCTGGCCATTGGGTAAAGATTCGACTGCAAGGGGCAGCTGGGCAGCTCTGCAGGGGCCCAGGCAAGAGGGGGTGGGGTTTGATCAGAGTGGGGGAAAGGGAGGTGATTCAGGATGATTGGATTTAGGACCATCTCTGAAGTAGAAGTCACAGGTATTTGAGCTTGCTGTGAGTGACATATAGAGGTGTGATGGTGGTTCCTTTTACGGAGGGGAGCAGGGAGAGGCTGATTAGTGCGGGGAGTTGGTGGGAAGGAATGAAGAGTTCTATTTTGGATGTGTTAACTTGTCTCAGAGCTTTCTGTAGACTTCCAAGTAGAGATATCAGACAGGAAATTAGACATCCCCGTGTAGAGCTCAGGGAAGTTGGAACCTGCAGCCATGGGAGGTGAGTGCAAATCTAAGTGGGGAGGGAGGTGGATGACCGAGGCCCGAGTCCCCCAGCATGTAGAGGCTAGGCAGAGAAGGAGCAAACGGGGTGTGAGGAAGAGCAGGCTAACGAGAAGGGAAGTGCTCCAAGGTTGTGGGGACAGAGCCCTGGCAGAGGGAGGGGAGGTGGTGTGGGAGACCAGCAGGGCGGGAGGTGCATGTTCCAGGTGAGAAAATCAGTCTCGATTTGATTCAAAATCAGATTGTCACAGTACAGAGAGCTCACCAGACCTACTCATGAGACTCATGACACCTGGCTCCAGACTCCTTTTGGCTGTTTCTAAAACCCAAGCCTTCCTGAGAGGCAGCTGGGTGCGGCACGGAATCCCACAGGCAGCTGAAGTGTCTTTGCATGATTTAGGCGCCCCTTTCCCTGGGCAGCCGCTGTCCCACACCAGGTGGTGGTGGTGATAGGGTGGACTTCGGGCCCCGGGCACCCTGTCATCTGATGAGCAAGCCGCCCAGCCCCACCCAGCCCCACAGGGTACTATCCGAGCTGCAGACCCTGGGACCCGGACTCTGGAAACGTGGGCAGGTAGGTGATTTAGGCTATTTAAGCCTTATTTTTCTCAAGTGGGAATTGGGCGTGATAGTACTACTTCTCAACTGACAGTGTTACGGTGAGGATTAAATGAATTTACGTGTGTTAAAGTGTCTGGTGTATAGTCATTGTTGACTGTTGTCATAATGAAAGGATGTTGATTTGCTATCTCTTAGGATATTCATAAACTTTGCCATACGCTAAAAATAGCTGTAAAACAGAAGTTCTAAAAATGTCTCAAAGGTAATTGGAGGAAGTAGAGCATCCTGAGAAAATGGCAGAAGAGAGCACTGTGCCCACTTGTGGTTAAGAGTGGGCTCTGTAGGCAGAGGTCTGGGGTGACTCTCCACCCCTCCACCCACTGGCCAGGTGGCCTTGGACCTGCTGCTCCACGGCTCCAGCCCCAGCTCCCTAACTGTAAAATGGACGTAGCATGGGTGTCTATTTTATGGGATTGTCACGAGCACCTGATAGAATGCAGGTAAAGCACTTGCATAGCAGCTGGCGTGGGTAAGCGCAGTAAATATTGCAGTTAATACTATTATTAGTGCTCTCGAAGAACGTCAGTCTGTATGTTACAGTTGATTACAATGTGACAATCCTTTATTGTCATACCTCATTACACATGGTCCCCAGATCACCTTACTTATTTCAGCTTTTCCTTTGTCAAACAGAAGTACAGGTGAGGTTGGATTTGAAGGTTGCAGACTTTGGTCTTAAATGAGCCCTTAACAGGAGTGTCACGGTGTTGACTTCTCACCCCCAACCTTGCCTGAGTTCTGTTATATAACGCGTAAAGGCAAACGTACTGTGTGTTCACTTTGTGTTCACTGCCACACCTGGAGATCATAGCCCTATTTTATACTGAGGGGAACTGTCACCCATGGAAGACAAACGACTTTTTTATGATTAATCCAGACCTCCCAAAGCAAGGACTCAGACCCGAGTCCAGTCCTCTGGGCCGTGCTCCTCCACCTGCCCAGGATTTGCGGGCCTTCAAAGCCGCACACCTGGGGCTTCCTGCCTCCCCAGGATCGACACACGGCAGCCTGTTGGTATGTGGCGCTTTGGCCACACGGTGGCGCTTCACGCCCAACAATCCCGCTGGTCCTTTTTTACGCATCCTGGACGATTTACAAATCAAGTGGAAAGGGAAAAGGCGGTGCCCTCCCATTCTTCTTAGAATAGATCTCTTCTTAGATACCGTTGTCTGCGAGCACGGGGCTATTAGCGACGGTGGAGGTGACCTGGGTCCCTGAGCTGGTTGCCACACTCTAGAAAAAGCCCCAGCTCTTGCTGTTTTTCCACAGTGCTAAGGGGAAGGCTCCGGTGTGGAACCTAAGGACCCAGATTGCCACATTCAGAGCCCATTTTGCAGGTGTTTTTCACAACATTGCACCCAACCACGGGTACAAATCAAAGCATCATCTTCCAGCGTGGTGGATGAAAGAAAATGGGCCCACATAAGCCAGCGTTTTCACTTTCCTGAAAAAAATATCCTGAAGAAATCTCCTGACTCCAAAATAGGTCTAAACTTCTTCCAGAGAAAAGAAAGGGGTGAATACCAGCTACGTTTATTTTCTTCTTGCGGGCCATATGGGACATGGGCCTGTGTCGAATACCAGCTCTGACACTGACTAGTGTTGGAGCCCAAGAGAAGCTACTAACTGTTCTGTACCTCGATGCTCTCATCTTTTGAGGGGTCAATGATGATAGGACATACTTTATGGGATTGTGGTGAGGATGGATTAATATTAACCAGAACCAAATGAAATTGCCAATATTCAATAGTCTCTCACCTATGAAAACGGCAGTTTCATGTGATTCCTTCTAAAACATAGAAAGTGCTTTGCGCCGGGCACATTGTGAGGCGTGGTGAAAGTGAGCAATTATCACAGCTGGCATGAAAAGACCACATCAAGCATTTACTATGCATCTTTAGGAAAATAAACTGCCCAGTCTTCCGGACATTTCTTCCTGAAGATTCTTACTGCTAAGTGACCCCGTTGTTTCTGCCTGCTAGAGTTCTGAGTTGGGAACTAGGCCACAAGAAAGCTGGCTCTACCACAGCCCTGCCTTTAGCCAAGTCACCCCCACCTCAAGCCATCTTTCAATGAGACATTAGTCCCACCACGGGAGACAATTCCAGGCCAATCCACTACTACCTGCCACTTGAGTAAAGCTGACCTCTCTGCCATCCTTCCCCTCCCCGACCTGTGATGATGGCGACCACCCCTGCAGAACTGGCCTCTGCGAGAGCACACGGCGCCTTGTGCAGGTATGGAAACACGCACCCACGCCCAAGTTCATCTGTTCTCCGTCCCCTTCCTTCGCAGGTGAACACTAGCTGATGTGATTAGCCAAAGGGATAGATGTTTTTATGTGGGCAGGAGTTTTCCAAGGTGTAGAAGGAGAGGAATGAGAATTTCAGACACTGGCAGACCTGTGGGGGGATATTTTTGATGGGAAGGACCTCTAGGACCCAGCAGTTCAGCCACATCCCACCTTGTGTCCGCGGACACTGTCCTCTTCTGATTGAGGCCCTGGTAGAAAGCCAGGAAGTCTAAGGTAGACCAGGAGCAACAGATCAATGCAGAAGTGGCTCCTGCCAAGAATAAGGCAGCTACATTCCCAAAAATGCAAAGAGAAACCAACAGAAACCAGATCACGGCTATATTTTTTTCCCAGGTACTCTCACCTTGTGTCTTCCCTCTCATGTCCTTCCTTAAACAACAGAAGTGTACTCTAGTGACCGCCCAGTAGTGTCCTGCCTTTCGCCTTGTCCTACACAAAATAAAAGGTTTGTGTTTCTCATTGCACGTCATACATGGACTGCAGGAGATGAGATGTGGCTTGTTGGATCATACATACATGTCATAGAACATATATCAAATGAGGCTGTGTTTACATACATATGTCTAATTTGAGGAATGAAGTCTCAACTCTACATGAGTTAAAAGTTAAGAAAACAGACACAGCAGAGAACATACTGTGTCATTCGATTCAAATGAAAGTCAAAAGCAAGCACGATTCGTCTACAGTGATGTTATGGTTGTAACCAGAACAGTGGCAGTTGGGGGGCAATTGAGAAGGGGCACCAGGGAATCTCATGTGACCACAGAGATGTTCTGTATCTTTATTAGGGTGCGAATTACACGGTGTACACATTTGTCAAAGGTCATGAAACTTCTCACTTAAGATAGAAAAAAGCAGCTGCGAAAAATGTCCCTCAGAACGAGATCACAGTACGGGCAGGAAGGCCCGTTATGTCATGGAAGAGGGATGGGGAGTTTCCATACAGTGAAAGTTACTCGCAGGCTGTCTATGCAATTGAAAAACATATAAAACGTCAGCCAATTTTCCAGACAGTTTCAAAATCCAGGGAGGTTTTTCTTCATGCACACACTGTCTATGTCTTTTCAAATGTTTACAGAGTATTTACAAAAAGTAGTCCATCGGGTGGCAGTTGTAATTAGGGAAACTGGCAGAGAAAATTAACACATACCATAAAAGAGGGATAATTACTCCACTGTCATATACAATATTATTATCAAATGGCATTCACCCGGGCATCCAATTGGTCCACACACGCTCAACCTCCTTGTTATAGGAGAGCCCCTCCCTTCCTTGTTACCCTGAGTCTGAAGCTGCCACGTTCCACGGATGATACGCCACATGGCACTTAACATCAGAATCAAAATGAGCTTGTGCTTTTTGTGTGAGATGCTGAAATTTATTAGAAAATCAGAAAGCCTAATTTCCACCAAGTTCCTGAGAACTGCCATCTGCCGCATGAAAAAGAAAATGGAGATTTTTTTTTTTTTTAACCATTTACTTATTGTGAAATGTGAGGGTGCTGGTGTGTGTGTTTGAAAAAGCAGGGTTGGGGGCGGGGAGGGGTGGGGTGCAAGGGAGAGCCAGCGCAGGCCCACTTGGCAAGGCAGAAAGAAAGAGTGTCAGCTGAATGGTGGCACAGGCCTGGGACGCATAATTATGGAAATCATCTATTCCAGAGCCTTTTCCCCCCTCCTTCTGACCACTTGTTCCTTCCACATAGGAACGGCACATGGAGGCCAGCCTTTGAGGGTGAGCAGAGTCCTCGCTTTCAGAAAGAAGGGTGGGCTGGGACAAGCGCTGGCCCTGCAAGTGACGGAGGGAATCTTTCTAAGGGGAGCTGCAGAAGGAGACGAGGTGGGAGAGGGATTTGAGTGGGGAAGAGTGAAGGAGTGGCTATTGAGAAGGGAAAAAAAAAATCTTTCAACAAACTGGGGATGCTGAGATAAAGACCGGGGAGTCCCAGATAAAGGTGAGGGTGTCCAATGTTTGGACGTTCGTTTCAGTGGCTGCCTCGGCCTCTGGCATTGTCGGGCTCATGAGATGCTGTCCTCGTGAGTCACATCCACCTAGCTGCCCTGTGCCTCCACACCGAGGCCTGGAGGGCTGCAACCCCGCCTCTTGATATTATTGTGTTTATTTATTTTGACTCTTGTTTTTACACCCAAGCCGGCATGTCTGTTGGAACTGCTGCGGGCAGCATTCATTGGACCTGGTTAGTGGCTGGGTTTCTCACCTCTGACCACGAGTCACACTCGGGAAATAGAACTCTGGCAACAGCCTTCAGGAGCCTGACACGGGACAGTGATGTGGCCGGAAGATAAGGCTTTCAGGCATCAGGGGACTTCACATTATAACATTATAGGGCCAAGCGTTGGTCAAGGCAGGCCATTCTTGGATGGTATCCAAGGTGATTTATTAATAATTGAAGAGGAACTAAACAGACTTCTCAATAGACAATCTCATCTACAAGGCAGCAGCCCAGGGTATACCCAATGTCAAGCTGAGGGTTCTGGGCATGCACTGGGGCCAAAGCCCTGTGACCTGCCACCAGGGAGCAGAGCCGATACTCTCCGTCCCTGCGCTCCCAGGGACTCATCATGGTGACGTCACGTAGGTGGGTGACCAGCAACAATCTGTGAATGAAAGCTTGAGGGATTTTGCAAAAGTCTGCCTGGTTTCAGGACTCCTGGCCTCCCATTTTGGCTGATCCAGGAAGGAATCAGACACCAACCTCTCAGCGGAGGAAGTGAACGGGAGAGGGAGCACAAGGAGTGTCCGGATTTGCAGCTGGATTAAGTGGAAAGAGCTGACAAGCCCCCGGGGGTCCACCAGGATCAGGGTGTGCTGGTCCTCCAAGCCTTCCCCCAGGTGGGTGGCAACCTGGCAAGGCCCCTCCTCCCCGTGCGCTGCAGGTCTCTGCCACACCTGGCACAGGCACTGCGCTGGCAGAATGGCGTTCTGTTGCGTTGGCACCTTGGGGAGGTTTCAGGCTGAACTCCTGAGAGCTTAGCATCTGGGACATGCACAACTTGGGTGCCAGGCGGCAGGTCCCACTCGCTCACTGGCAGGGGCAGCCTTACTGTTTATTCCCTAGGTGGCCAAGGCCTCAACAGTTTGCCCCTTGCGTGGAGGCCGGTGATTAGTTCCTAATTTCCCTGTGGGGTCTACAGCTGGGCTCTACAAGACAGGCTTCTGGGGATGCCGAGGCTTCTCCGGAACAACCAGGGCCGGCAGGACGGTCGGGCTCTTGGCGCTCTGCAGCGATCGCTGGGGCCTGCGGAGGAGCTGCTGCGGGAACATGGTGAGCAGCTCTCAGCACCCTCTGCCCTGACTTCCCCTCGGCTGCCATTGGCCGAGCACCTGTTGTTTAAAAGGCACGATATCTAAGAAGCCTGGCTAGCGTTTCCTGAGCACTTACCATGTGCCACATGCCTCTCACCCATTATCTCATTTAATCATTACTAAAACCCTGTGAGGAAGGGACCATTCTCATCCCCATTTTCTGGATGAAACAACTGAAGGCAAGTAAGACCAGGCCAGGGTTAAACAGCAAGTGAGACTCAGGGCCAGCAATCAATCCTTGTGGTCTGACTTCAGAACTTTAGCTCATGAGCAGACTGGGCTCAGAGAGACTAGGTAATTTACCCAAAGCTGCACAGCTATAAGGCACACAGATAGAAACCCCACTGAAGCCTCGTTCCGCAGCCAGTGGGCAACAGGCGTGGTAAGTAGGATTGGATATGGAATGTGGAAAGTCATCTTTACAGGAGAAAGATTTAGTTGAACTTTAGCATTTTCAGATGTTTTAATTGCTTCTTTTGAACACTGATGTTTCTTAGGGATGCCACAGCTATGACCCAAGTAGCCCCTGAAAGATTTGGGTGCCACCAGCCAGTGAGCGTGCCCACCTGCTTGTTGATTAAGTGGTTTGACAGAGCTGGTTCCAGAGTGTCCGAGAACTTCAGTGCTGGCTTGTCATTCTTGCCCGTCTCAAGTAGGCCCTCGAGTGTGTAAGGAGTGTGCCTGCTGCGTGTCCCCTGACAGCTGGGGGTGAGCAGCAAATACCGGGGCCCCTGCATACACTGGACACTTTATAGGGGACCAGCCTGTCAGTTGCCCCTTTTGTTCTCTCCAGGGACAGAGAAAGCCCCCTGATTTCAGGGGAAAAGAGAAGGGCGTATTTATAATCAGTAGAAGGTGAAGGACCCTTTCTCTGTCCTATAACCTCGAGGCCCCCACGTGATTAGCTCTACCTCTGGCTTTGGGGACTTCTGGCCACCAAAGAGAAGTGCTGGACCACAGCTCTCGTTGACCTCAAGTTCATCCAGCAGAGATACATTATCCTGTGTGGTTATGACCCGGAAACAGATGATGTAGCCAAACCCCAGCAGCAGACTGTGGGTTCTCCTACGCCTCAGTTTCCTTTGCTGCACACTGGGAGGGTGTCACTAGTCACTCGGGCTTCAGCAGTGGGCACCCTGTATTTGTTTGATCCAGCATTCTTTTGCAAAGATTCCTGGGAAAAACAATTACTATCTTTGTTAACATTGGATTGATTTTAAATACTTGGGAGTATTTTTAAAGATTTTTATGAGTTCAGACTTGAGGCTTCAATTCAATACTTACTTATTCAGTAACTATTTGTTAAATACCTACTATGTACCAGGCACTGCCTTGGCACTTTTAGTCAAAATATAGATGAATGACACCTACTCCCTGCCCCTGAGGAGTCTGTAGTTTAGCAAAGAACAGGGGAAAATATATGTATATATGTGTGTGTGTGTGTATATATGAATAATAGATATGTGTGTACAAATACATACACACCTATACATATATGTGTGTGCATGTATATGTGTGTGTATTGATAGATATAAAATATCTGCATGTGACATTTTACAAAGCAGCACTGTGGGGAGGGGTCCGACACAGGGGTGGTGGCTGATGCTGGCGGACGGGGTGGGAACTGTTCTGCAGACCAGGCAGCACTGAGCCCAGACTTGCCCTGGGCAGGCTGAGCGAGAGAGGAAATCCTACCTATTTGAGAATTGCCATCTCTGTTTGGGGAAGTGCGGTAGGCATTTTGGCAGCAGGAGTAGGTGACAAAATGAAACATAAATTAAGACAGTTCTAGAGAGTTCTTTGAATGCCAGGTTGGAGTGTGGGCACTCATGGGGGATGGGTAGAGCCAGGAAAAGTTGGAGGAAGGAGTGAGGATGACTTTGTGGTGGGCAACTGGAAATACAGCCAAGTGGGACAAACATTTTTTGTTTCCAGAAAAAAGCTGCCAGAGTTTAGACCCCTCTCCTTCCTGTTGGCACTGGGCTCTGTCTCTTTAAGAAATTCCTAAATATGAAAATCCAAACTTATACAAATAAACCGTGAGCCTGATATTTGTGGGACAAAAGGATTTGTCCTTTCAGGAAGAAATCTTTTGAAAGCTGAGCTCAGTTGGTGCTTTCAAATACAATTCGATCTCCCACGCTTAGGGCAGGAGCCCCTGCACTGTGGAAGGCAGGTGGCCTGCGCAGGGCACACGCCCCTCAGTAAGCAGTCGCCTGGGGCCCCCCTTCCTTTTCTGATGGAGGAAGAAGAAAGAGCACAGATGAACAAGCAAACCCGGAAAACAGATCTTTCTGTTAATCTGGCGCCGTATTTCTTTTCTTTTCTTTTCTTTTCTTTTCTTTTCTTTTCTTTTCTTTTCTTTTCTTTTCTTTTCTTTTCTTTTCTTTTTTCTTTTTTCTCTTCTCTTCTGTTCTCTTCTCTTCTCTTTTTTCTTTTCTTTTCTTTTCTTTTTTTGAGACAGTCTCACTCTGTTGCCCCAAGTAGCGTGCAGTGGTGTCATCATAGCTCACAGCAACCTCGAACTCCTGGGCTCAAGCGATCCTCCTGCCTTAGCCTCCCCAGTAGCTGGGATTACAGGTGCACGCCACCAAGTCTGGCTAATTTTTCCATTTTTAGTAGAGACTGGGTCTTGTTCTTGCTTAGGCTGGTCTCAAACTCCTGAGCTCAAGTGATCCTCCCAAAGTGGAGGATCAGCCTCAGCCTCCCAAAGTGCTAGGATTACAGGCATGAGCCACCGTGCCCGGACTCATATTTCTTTATTGTTGATTTTCTCCCTCTATTTTCCTCTGTTCTTTATGTCCTACACACACACACACACACACACACACACACACACACACACACCCCTAAATTCGTCCTTTCACTGTCTTTTGCAATTGACACAAAGTGTGTGTCCACCCTCTCTCCCACGTCCAAGCACCCCGTGGCTGCTGGTGTGTTTCTGAATTCTTCGGTCTAACCAAACCAGTTCCCTGTTTCCAAGAGGATTACAATGAACCATAAACACTTTGTTCAACCTCCTCTAATCATAATCTGATTTCAAATGTAGTTCAAATGTGTTCTCTATGGAAATAACCCAAGCGGTGGGCTGCAAGGTTTTCCCTAAGTTGGGACTGAGCACAGCTGTTAAGCAAATAAAATCACCAGAAACAAGGAAAAGGTAGAACTAGTTTCCCCAAGAAGATGCCATTGTATATTTCCTAAAAGACACCATGAAGATGTCTATAACTGGGGATTTCTTGCTTCATTATACATATTTTTCTTCTGGTTTTGTATTCTAGTATGGATTTATTAACACCTGTCTGCAGTCGCTCGTGATAGAGAAATTTGGTGAAGAGACGTGGGAAAGGTTAAAGTAAGTACGTGAAACGAAGGATGCAGTGTCCCTGGAGCAGGTGGTAAGCCTCCAGTTTTTGGAAGGTTACAGTTTTTTACTGACCTTTTGATTAAGCCAGTTAGTTGAATGGACCCGTTATAATATAAGGAGTTGGTTCTCAAGGAGATCCAGTTACTAGGGAGATCTGTTCAAGTACCTTAAACATACCAACCAGACAGAAAAAACCTGGTGAAGTGTGTCTGTTTTTAAGGTGTCAGTCCGAATTCCTAACATCAGCCTTAAAACAGGGTCCCAGTGTAAATAATACCAACATCAGCCTAGCTTTCACCTCGTGAATGACGTCTTGTTTTCTCTTGTTAACCACAGAAGAGAAAGCAACTGCATTACTTCCATTGCACATCAATGGAGCTGCCGAACAGAGCAGGGGTGATCCCTTCGAAGTTTGGCCAGAATCACTCCTTAGCTATTGTGTGGTTAATTCTTAATTTTTCCCCTCTGTGTCCATCTATTAACCCCTTCATGCTGCCATTTGCATCTCCGTTAGAGTCTCCTGTCTGGGTCTTGTAATCTCATGTCATCTCTCGGCTTTCTTGAAGGCTCCCAGCCTTAAAACATTAGAGGTTGTGGCTGAAAGAGTCTCAGAAATCACCTGGTCCCGCAAAGAGAGAGGAATACACAAATAAGGAAAAATGATTGGCTTCCTCAGTTAATCAACGACATGCAAATTAAAACAATTAGGCACTGCTTTGCCTATTAAATCTCCGAAAATTTAAATGATAATAACCAATTCTGGTTAAGATGCAGCAAAATGGGTAATTGCGGATGGCACAGTAAATCAGTGCGGCCCCTTTGGAGAGCAATTACACAACATGTACCGAAAGCTATGAAAATGATCAAATCCTTCCTTCTCGAGAATCTGTTCTCTTAGAAACACGTGCATGTGTTTATAGACACATACATGCCTGTATATGGAAAAAGATGTAATGTTGCCTTGTATTTATAAATAAGAAGAGAAAAAAATTAAGTCTTTAATAGTCAAAAACAAACCAACAAACAAATGGAATGACAAAAGAAATTTGCATCATTATTTGTGATGATTACAAAGATCATGAAGCAACTTGTAAAATTTTTGACAATATTAAGTAAAAAAAAAAAAAAACCCAAGGAAATAACAAACAAAACAGACACAACTTGTATAGCTACTAGGTAAATCACACAAATTAAAAAAAGATTAAGAAAAAGACCAAAATAATAACTAATAGTGATTAGATTGGAAAGTTGAAATGCTAGATAATTTTTTTCCTAATACCTATTTCCCAAATTTTCTATATGTTTTCAATATTTTTGTAATGTCAAAACAACTTAAAATGCTTGGTACAAATTTTCCCTCTCTCCCTTCTGCCCCCCTTTTACGAATAAAATAATTAGAGCCGAGAATGCAGTGACTTGCCCACTGCCAGTGGCTGAACTAAGGCAGAGCCAGGCCCAGCCTTCACACTCGGCCCTGCTCAGCACAGTTCCCTGCACCCACGGCCTGCACACGCGGCTGTGGTGTAACAGTGCTCAGGTGAAAAGCCAGAAGCATCGCTTAAAGTCTGCATGGCCCTGGACATGGTACTTAACCACTCTGCGACCCAGATATTTCACCTTGAAAGAATGGAAATAAAAGTAGCTAACCTCATGGGGCTTGTTGCAAGTGTTAAGTGAGATGATACAAACCAGAGACTAAGAAAAAATGCAACTGCTGGAACCTTGATTGGCTGAGATACTCAGCACAAATTTCCAAATCCAGAAAAAGGGAAAAAACCAGCTTTCCATGCATAAGTAGACAGAAGAGACTTTTTTCTTTTTGGATCTTTGGTGTGACTGCCCTGAAAGAATGGAATGTCATCTCTTCCTACCCTTAGTGGGGCAGTTCCCATAGCATTCCCAAACAAACAGAAAGCCCTGGAATCCGCATGAACTCCAGGGTGAGAAGGGACATTTGAACTAGGGGTGCAAGAGTGCAAGGGAATCAGAGAAATATGTCTGGGAACAGAGAACCCAGCAGGGCATATCCTGAGTCTGTGTCACTAGGTTTTATCTCTTTAATCTTGAAGTACCAATTCTCTGCTTAATTGGGTCTCAGAGGACATGTTTGTATGCAGAGCACTAGACACCTATATGATTGCATTGGGAATGCGTCTTTGTGCCAAAAATAAAACTTACCTAACAAGTTTCACCAGCTATGAAAATTGCATCATATTAGAACTCATTTTTAAAAAATATTGTAGTGCAGAAATGTCAACTTATAAAACAGAAATTAAGGCAAGATTATTTGCTGTGCAAAAGGGTTTGCTTCAGGCTACATTTAAATAACAAGTTCCCCAGTGCTTTTAAAGTAGAAATTTAGCTGAAAAAGAAAAACCCATCATTTCCTACACAAATTTTTAAGAAGAAATGATTAGGTAAAATGAACTATGTCTCCAGGTCTTATGACATAAATTTTATTTTATATGAAATAATCAGAAACAGATGTTTTTCCTCCTTTGCCTGCATTGTTTATTTCCCTCTCTTATAGTCTAGATTTACAGATTTCCAATTATGAACCACTCTTTTATAACCTCTTGGTTAAAACTTTTTATCAAAACTTAACAATGAAAAGCAGCTAATATTGTAGACTGGGAAGAATAAGACCTTTGGAATCAGCTAAACATTTACATTTTGCCTGGATCACTTACTAGCTGTTTGACTTGGGCAAATTCATTTATACAACAGTAGTTATTTAGCTCCTAGTATGTGCTGAGCCAAGTTACAGACACTGGGAATAGTGGTGAAGGGAATAGAGGAGGGCTCTGTTCTCTGGAAATGTATTCCAATGGCTGGGGGAAGACAGTAAACAAATAAACAAAAATCTTTCAGATTATACAAAGTGCTATAAACATAAAGAGTATTTGATAGTGACTGGGGAGAGAAGATGCTGATTTCCCTGAAGTGGTCAGAAAAGACCTCTCTGAAAAGGTAATGTTTGAACTGAAAGGAAGGAAGGAGCCAGCCTTGAGTCAGGGAAGTATGTGTTCCCAGACAGAGAGGACAGCAAGTGCAAAGGTCCTGAAGTCTGACTGAGCTTGGTGAACTTGAGACCTAGAAAAAAAATTCAATATGGTTGGAATATCATGCATGAAAAGTCTGATAGGAGATGAAAGTAAAGAAGTTTTAGGGACCAGAATATATAAGTGTGTAGAAGATGGGAAGGAGTTGAAATTTTATTCTAAGGGCAATGGGTCACTGAAGTCTCTGAGCCTTAGCAGCCTCACTTGTAAATGGAGATGATAATGGTACTCAGCTCACCCCCTTGTGAGGATTGAGGTGGCTAATGTGGGGAGGGGGCTAATGTCCTGGCACTCTGGTTGTGGAAGTTAGTCTAGGACTTTGCTAGCAAGGATCAGTAATCCACTGTGTAAGCTGAAGAAGTCAGTGCTAGGATTCACAGGACTCTCACAGAGCTCGACTGCAGGAAGTGCAGAGAAACCTCCAAAGAAGTGGAAAGTCAGCAGGCATTTTTCCACCTCTGTGTCTCTCTTCATGTTTACTCTATTTTCTTGGCTTTCTCTGCAAATCTCTTAATTTCTGTTTCTTCCAACTTTTTCTATATGCCCTTTTGACTCAAGAGATCGCCGTCATCTGACTGGCTCAGTTTCTAGTGTCTCAATTCCAGATGCCTGAGACGGAGGGTTTGATGGGCCAGCTTTGGTCTGGTGTCCACACCTGACCCAATCAGAGGGACTTTGGAAGGTGGGATCCCTAGGAAGAAGTTATGGATAGAGCCACGTGGACTGGCATAGCTTCTCCAATGTATAAACAAATGCAAGAAGAAGAGATGAGTGGTTGGATGGTTCACATGTATATGAATGGAAGGTAAATAAATGAATGGGAGATAGATGGATGACCACCAAGCCCAAACCAATCCACTTAGGAGGGAGGTGGATGGGATTACATGGCTTCTCTCTGTGTCATGGGTTCTTAACCAGAGGTTCACGGATGTCTTTGAGAGGGTCTGAGAATCCTCTGAAGTCATCAATGAAAATGTTGTGTACCTGTGTCCCCATGTACTTTCTGGGGAGAGGGTCCGTAGCATTCATCAAAATCTCCAAGAGCTCTGTGACCTAAAAAAAACTCAAGGACCCCTGCCTACATATTCTTGGGATTTTTGTCCTTACTAAATAGGAAATGCTACTAACATTGTGACATCTTGAGAAGCATCTATCCTTTTGGGGATAGTATATTGCAAACTATTTGAGCCAGGAAAATCAGAATGGCTCCCTTTCATTCTCCATTCTGCTCTCCGCCCTCCACTGACTCACCAAGCCTCCTACCTGTGCCTTCGAGAAGGCAAGCCCCCTTCCCTCCATGTTGTCGACTTTTCCCATAAATAAAGTCCAGTTAAAAAGTAGTGAAAGCAGAGAGCATTTTGATCCAGAAATGTTGCCTGTCTTCTCACTTCTGCTCCTTTCCTGGCTGTGAACGTGTGTGCTGATTCGTCTAGCTGCCCAAAGCCATGGCCACCAGAGCCAGAAGGGCCCTTAGAAATCAATCTGGTCAGGGTATTTCAACCAGAGAACTCAGCCTCCAAAAGATCATAGCAGCACATCCACCAGTGTGGGAAATTTTAAAGATATAGCTAATAGTATATATAATATATATATTAGAATTTTTTAAAATAAAAGCCATCAAAGGTAAAGCTTGAGAAATATTTTTGTTTGGTGGGAATACATGGAAGATAAAATTAGCAGGAGTAGAAACAGACATCACAGGGCCCAAAGTTTACATAATTTGGAGAACCTCCTTTAAAGAGAAGATAAAATTATAAATAAAAACTTAGCTACAAGCCCCCGAAGTAACCTATTTGTATTATTACGATCATTAATTCACTAACCGACTCTCCCTCATGTTTCCCTGAATCTTTGGCTGCATTTGGTTTGTCCATTCATAGAACAATGATTTTATAACATCATTTTCTATAAAGAGATTAGAATGAATATTCCTCCAGCATGGCTGGCTGAAAATTATTTTTATTGATCGCTTAGACAAATTTCTTTATGCACATCCGTAACTGTCTCAGCAGTTTCTTGCTGAGGTGTGTTTCTTTCCAGGTGGAAAGTGCTCGGAGACCTCCGGCTCTTGATCTCCATCTACCTGTTCCACCCCTCTGCCTTACTTTCAGGGCAAGTCCTCTGGGACCAGGTGGTCCCCACAGGGAATGTGCAGCATCTCCTTCAGATGCCTTTTGGGGAGTCGCATTAGGGTCTGGATGCTTGTTGAGTCTAGCAGGAGCACGTGGGCCTGAGGGCTGAGCGGCCTGCAGCCCCACGCACAGGCACCAGGACCACTGCCAGGCCATGTAGGGTGACCTCCCCCCCCTCCAGGCTGAGGATGGCTCCAAGCTAGAGGGGGCTGGAGGGAATTGCTTCCTCCCTGTCCTGGAAGCTTCAGCTTCATTAGCTTCCAAAGAAAATCCTTCTCACTCTTGGTTTAAATCAGAAGTTCTCAAACATTTTGGTTTTCAAAAGACTTTATACTCTTAAAAATTATCATAAGACCTAAGATAGCTTTTCACTACCTATTGGTATTTATAGGATTAGAAATTAAAACTCAGAAATTTAAAAAATAGCCATTTATTACTTCATCTAAAACTAGCAATGAACCTATTATATGCCAGCATAAATCACATTTTATGATAAATAACTATATTAGTCAAATAAAAAATTAGTGAGAAGTGGCATTATTTTACATTTTTGAAAATCTCTTTAATGACTGACTGAATGGAAGATGTAGGGATTCTATCTTCTGCACTTTATCTGTTCTAACATGTGGTTTTGGTTGAAATATATGAAGAAAATATGGAGGGAAGAAGAACTTTAATACTTTTTTCAGATAATTGTGGCTATTCTTTTAAACCTCATGAAAGTTCGGCAAGTGGTAGTTTCTCAAAGATTAGTTACAAAGTTGAATCTGAAACTGTACTAATAACCTTCTTCATACTCTGTTATATTTAAATTTCTTGGTTTGTGTTACTCTTTGAAATAAATCTTTTACTGTCGTTTTGTGCCAGGATACATTAGTCATTTGGAAACTATCAGCTCACTGAGTTGTGCCAATCTTACAAATGTTGACATGTTTCATTATACAATATCAAAATTGCATTTGTCAATATCACCACAATCTTAGCAGAAAAGCCTCTAAGAATTGGGAAGCTAATAAGCTTATAGCAACAGATGCAAGTTTTTTTCCCCCAAAATTCTAATTTTTACTTGAAAGCTTGAGTTTTATCATTGGCAACACATTCTGCCAATTATTTTCCCTTGAAGTGACAGGCTTTGTTCTTTATTAAAGAAAACGTCTGCCAAATATCCAAGTCTGAGTAACCATAGTCTGTCTGTCAAGTAGAAATGGCATTCCATTTAAAAAAAAGTAGCTAATTCAGTTCATAACTTAATCATGTAAGTACTTTTCCTATAGGTGATCTCCACATTTCTGTGTATAGCAGAGGTACTTTATATAAATGTGTATTTCCCATTTCATTACATAAAATGTTCAAAAGATGTGTACTCAAGGTCAAGATTTAATAAAATGGATCATTTTTACTGCTTTGACAGGAATAATCTGAAGGGAAACTGACAATTTTTTTGTGCATGTGTGTGGCAGTGAAGAATATAATGGCTATCAAGAATATAAAAAGGATTTTCTAAAAAATAAAATAATGAGAAATATAATAGTTTGGTGCCATTGCTTTGATTCATGCTAAGGCACCAACAGTTTTACTCACTTTTGTACCTTTAGCACAAATATCAACTAGTAAAAAAGGCAAATTCTGTTTTGATTTTATTTTTCAAAATAGCTTTGACTTCATGGATCCCTAAAAACACCTTAGGGATCCCCAGAGGTTCCATGGATCATACTTTGAGAACTGCTGGGTTAAGTGCCTGAGTCTGTCTAAGTGAGTCAGAGGTCAGGAAGGACATATCCCTGGTGGCTGAGGCAGGGGAGAGGAGGATTGGATATCACAATTTGCATGGAAATACTGACCTTATCCAATACTATCATTATAAAAATGCAGAAACGGAAGCACAGTGCAATTTGTTTCAAGTCATGGCTGAACTGTGGGAGAGCCAGGAGTCCCTCCCAGGTCTCCCCCTGACTCACACACAGTGACAATGTGAGCCTCTAAGTAAGGTCTCTCACCTAAATTCCTAAATTCTCTTGTGAGTATTTATCGAGCTCCTGTGTGTGCCAGGAACGATGCTAGGTACTGAAGACGTGAAATCCAACGGCGTTTTCCTGATCGTTAGACATGGGAGGCTAGGATGCATGCAGACAGATGGATCAAAGGTGACACACACAGTCAGCGTGAAGACAGGCAATGCAGGGGAGCCCTGGGAGGGACGCCTGAGCCCATGTGTGGCTCACAACAAGCAGGTGACTCCTAGGCTGGGCTGGGAAGGATGCGTAAAGCTGGGCAGGTGAGAGGAAGTGAGAGCCTTCCCCGTGGAGGCAGAGCTCAGCTTCGGGAAGGCGGGAGGGAGGGAACTGTGAGTAGCTGGAGGAAGGGATGTGTAGGGGACATGGCTGGAGGTGACCAGAGGTGCAGGGCTAGGTCATGGAGGGCTGGATGTGTCAACCTCAGAAGTCTGGACTTTAGGAAGCTGCGCAGAGTGGAGACGCCTGCAGAGGACAGGCCAGCAAGACGGGCTGGTGCTGCTTCTGGGTTCCAGGTGGTCCTGACGCCAGGACAAACCCTTCCAGTCCCCAGGCCCCTCTTTCCCCAGCTACACCTGGAGTCACACAGTTCCAGGCAAGTTTGTTCCACAAATTCCCCACCTGCCGTGAGAGAGCTGTTGAAGAAATGATTTCCTATGGCTTAAATTGATCCCTTTTTCTTGGCCTGAAACTTGCTACAAAGTGCTATTTATTTTTCCTGTGGGCTTTATAGTTCACTCTGGACTCCGGGAAACCATTACATCAGTTGAGTGAGGTTGAACGACGTACGATCTCTCATTTGTAATCTGTGGCCTTGCCAGGTTGAATCCTAGAAAGCGTTTCTGAGCGGTGGTTTCCAGACCTGGAGAATCACCCGAGGCAAGTGGTTAAGAAAAAAATACGGATTTTCAGATACTACCCCCTGAGGCTCAGGAATCTGAATATTTATTTTGCTCCCCAAGTTATTCAGATACAGACAGCTGGCCCTGGTTTCCGGCCCAGATATTTTGGGTATCACTAGTTGAAACTAACTAAAGGGGAACACACATTTAACGCCTGACTGTGCCAACTGAACACCGATTCGTCAGTCTCCTGCGTGTGTATACATACGAGCACCCCCGCAGCTGACAGTCCTCGTGTTACGTGACATGTGCTCCTCTTTGTGTGAGCTGGAAACATCCAGCTCTTACTTCATTTCCCATGTTCATTGCTTTTCCGACTCCCAATCTCTGCAACGTGTGTTCCAATAGTCATTTTTCTCTCACTCCCATCTTTTTACCAGAGGCTTTGTCATCTCCTTGGAAGATGTCAATTGGTTTTTTGTTTTCTTGGTGAATGTGACATTTTACCAAAGCAGTTCGGATGACTAGCTATATGCAAGTGTGCACTGACTCCGTGGGAAATGTTGTATGCAAGATCTCGGAAATCAATAAACAAAACTGAAAATCCCTGTGTAATCCTAACAGGCTGAGCACGTCTGGCATCCCAGCAACGTGCAACATACACACAAACCCCCATAAATACTTGACACTAAACTATCAGTTCAGCCTACAGGAAAGAACAGGCTGCCAGACCCAGGCAGGGGTGAATTGGTGGTCCCATGAGAAGGCTGGGGACTGCCACATAGTTTATCACATTTCTGAAGGTCCTGGAGGTCACATATCGTTTTTGGGGTTTTCAGAAGGCAACATGTGAAGTTTAAATTGAGGTCTTGCCCTTCGTGTTTCTATTTTGCTCATGGGCGCAGAAGGAGGGCACAATGTCAGAGAGGCTCATAGGCCCCTGGGAGGTGAGTGAGAGGTGACATCAATGGGCAGAGAGCACCCCAGGGCAGCAATGGCGGTGCACGGCAGTCCTCGGTCACCCGGGCCCCACGCCGGCTTCTCTGAACAGCTGCATCCGATGATGCTTAGAAGCCACAGCATAGCCGTGGACCCAAACAGGAAACTTTACAGGTGGAGGGAAATTCAGAGAACTTCTTTCTAGTCCAGGCTCCTCAACTGCGGGCACAAGGACCCCCAGGGCTGTCTGAGAATCCCTGGGGCATGTGCGTGTATCGGAGAGGGAGGGATGCTTGAGGAACACCAATCTCACCCCCACCTCCCTTATTTTATAGATAAAGAAACTGAGGCCCAGAGAGGGAAAGTGATTTTCCCTGGTGGGTGGGGCGAGCCCAGTCTGTGGGGAGCCCGTTCCCAGGGGCACAGCACAGGAGTGACATGAGGTTGAGCCCAAGATCCTTCTCTTGGCAGCTAGCTAATCCTGGCAAGACACTTAACCTCTCTGAGCATCAGCTTCTTCAACAGTAAAAGGGATGATAAAGAATAATTTGTCCCTCTCTTGGGCTAAAAGCAGATGCTTAATAAACAGAAGACATCAGGAGGGCTCAGAAGTAGGTTTCATTTCACACAAGAAAGAACTTTCTATGAAAGAGAGCAGTCCGTAAGTGGAAGGTGCTGCTTTGCAGAGAAACGAGCTTCTTATCATTGGACACATTTGAGAAGAAACTGAAGACCAGCAGTCAGTATAGTGCAGGGTAGGAAACTGAATAATTAGGAAATTCCACACCTCTCACACTTCCAAGATTTTATGGTTCATTCTGGGATAAACTTGAGTGTTCTGTACTCATCTCTGTTCTTTAGACATGCTCTCTGCTGCCTGGGAGCCTGTTCTCTCTGGCCAGAGACTCTTCTTTGCCTGCCCATCCTTTGGGCTCAGTTAAACCTTCCTTTCTTGGAGAAGCATTCCCTGACCAGCCTCCTTCCCCCATGTTGGCTGAATTGCCGACTACAGTTTAATGACTCACACCAGGGCCAAGCCAGGAGTGCAAGTCTTCTGACACCCAGGCTAAGCCTCTTTTCGCCAGGTTTGGTTAGCTGTTGCAAGACCAAAGTCCATCAAAAACTCCACAACACGGCCAAGTACATTGCAAAACAATGAGAAACTCAAGCAGCTGAGAATCATTTAGAGAATGAGGCTCAACGATCATCGAGTTCCAAGTTCACTACTGTGTGTTGTGTTCTTAACATGTGCCAAGCACAATACCACTTGCTGGGGGTTCAAAGGTAAAAATAAGTCACAATGCTCATCCTCAAGGAGCCCAGTCTAGAGGTAAGACCAACAATCTTTATATACATTAGGGAAATGCGCAGCCTATTCTGGGTGTTTGAGAAGGGAGCTTTGGGCCCAAACCAGGGCCCAGGGAAGCCTCCTTGGAGGAGTTGACTCAAACACTCCAATGTTTCACTGCCTTATGAACAAGAGTATTCTCAATACATTATATCTTGCTGAATCAGTGAATATATTCCTGGGGCAAAGCTCCCACTGATGGGTGCACATTGCACTATGATTTACCTTCCAGGGCTTCTGCCGAGGTGCAAGACGCCTTCATGACTTACACGGTGTATGATGACACCATCACCATTAAGCTCATCCAAGAGGCCTGCAAGGTTCTGGGTAAGCACAAAAAGGCTTGTTTTGGTTTCTTGGGGCTGCCATAACAAAATAGAGTTGATTCTCGTTATTCACAGTGGTTATGTTCCATAAAGTTGCTGCAAACACTGAATTAGTGAATACTGAAGCATTGCTCCTAGTGGAAATTCAGGGTTACGTTCCTCAGAGTCTCTGATCGCAACATTTTTGTCAACCAATCAATGTATGACTTTGTTTTATGTGTGCATCTGTTTAAAGACACCATATTTTCTGTATATAGTTGATTCATTAACATTGAACTCAGGGTCAACAGCACTATAACGCATGTCTGATGAAGCTAATCTAACATATGTATTTTCTCTGTAAGGCATGTCACAGTCCTCTGGTGCTAGACAGCACTATGCTTGGCGGTCATTTTAAACAGCAAAATCACCAACAAAAAGCACAAAAATGTGAAAAACATGACACTAAATAGATAGCAACAAGGACACTTGTTTATGAGAATTAAAACAAGGACATAGAACATTGCTTTATTCAACCTTAGCTTGGAGCATTCATGTTGGGAGATGCAAAGTTTCATCATCTGTCCAAGTCTACGAATGACCTGACAGCTCTGTGAGTATTGATTTTGGGGCTACAGATAAATTTTAGCAAGTGGGTAAACTAGTGAATATGGAATACTCAAATAATGAGGATCAAGTCTATCGCAAACAACAAAAATTTGTTCTCTCATAGTTTGGGGGCCAGAAGTCCAAAATCCAGTTGCTGGTAGGACCATGCTCCTGGGAAGAATCTTTCCTTCTCTCTTCTAACTTCTCTTTTCAACTTCTCTCTTCTAACCCCAGATGTTCCTTAGCGCATGGCGGCATAACTCCAATCCCTGCCTCCGTCTTCACATGGCTGTCTTCCCCCTATATGTCTGCGTCTCTATGTCTAAATTTCTACCTTCTCCTAAAGACACCAAACATAGTGGATTTAGGGTCCACCCTACGTGACTTCATCTTAACTTGATTACATCTGCAAAGTTTCAGTTTCCAAATAAGGTCACATTCATAGGTTCCTGGTAGACATGAATTTTTGAGAACACCATGTAACCCAGTGCAGGGCTCATGTGTGATACTTTCCATTTGTGTGGCCTTAGGCTTCTTATAAGACAAAAATTATGATCACCACTACACTGCACCACTACCATCCTGTTTGGCCTTGATGTTGGCTTTACAGGTGTGGCAATGCCTTTGAAATGGCTTGCGGCAATTACCTCTGGGTGCCAGGAGGAGCAACACTGAGAATCCCCATGCCAACCACCCTTGTGCTTACCCGGCAATGGACCTGCCGTGCTGTGCAGGGTGCCAAAGGCCCTTCTCCTCTGTCTGCTCCAACATCACACGTTTTCCCATCTGCCCAGACATGAAAATAACACAAGCAGGGTCACAGTGGGGGTGACCGTGTGTGGACGGTCCCACTTTCAATGCACCACACAGACAGACCCCCTCTTGGTCCTAACATGCGCTACTCAGCATAAGCAAAGCCGGGGGCAGCAGCCCTTCTAGCCCACAGCTCGGCAGGTCCATGGTTCCCAGCGGGGGCTGGGAGCCACAAGCAGCTCCGATGGTTTGCAACTGCCCCTTTCTTAGTCTAGCTTGGTAGGAGGAGCATCCAGCTACTTTCCCTGCACAGAAAGAATGAAAATCATTAAGTGGGAATTCTGTAATGAGAGGTGACTCATTTTCATCTGAAAAAACCGGAGTTTTGACAAAGCTTAGAAAATAAAAGGGTAGAGAAAAGCTTAGAATGGGTGGTGAAATGAAGCCCACCATTAGTCTCTTCCTGACTTTATTTCAAGGGATCCCGGCCACAGGGGGATGTGGCGGCTGCGTCACGCCATCTCAGCTTGGTTCCTAGCCCTCTGCCAAAGGGCATCTTGATATTCCAGAATAAGAGGGAGGAGTTGGAGTCTACGCTGTCACACCAGCTGTGGGACCTTGGGCTGGACTTTCACTGAGAGTTGATCTCCTCCCCCAAAAGGAATGATACCTCAAAGCATTATGGGAAGGAAGGAATTAAATGAGATAAATGCAAGGCACTTAGCAACATGCATGGCACATACTGGGTGTTCAGCAAATGTGACTGAATGTTGAATCTGAAGAAAAGGCTCAGATATTTCTATGTTTTGCACCTCTGGATGCTGTCCCTTAAAAGTAGAGACAGGCTTTGCTGTTCACTTCAAATGGCTATGCTGAGAAAGAACATTCTGAGCCCTTTGATCAGTGCTCAACCAAGTACATACAGCTCAGGGGCCAAACCTGGGCCCTTGCCCGTGTGTGTCAATAAAGCTTTATTGGAACACAGCCATGCCCAGTCTGTGGCTGCTTCTGTGCTGCAACGGCAGAGCTGAGTAGCTGTGACAGAGACCATATGATCTACAAAGCTGAAAATACTTCCTATCTGTTCTTTGCAGAGAAAGTTTGTCATCTCATGCTGTAGTCTAGAAGAGAATGGATCTTTAACAAACAGATCTTTTTCAAGATCTTAAAGATCTCTTTTTACTTAAGAACTGCTATGGACTGAGTCAGGTGCCCCCTAGAATTCATATTTGGAGATGGGGCGTTTGGGAGATAATTCGATTTAGATGAGGTCACGAGGCTGGAGACTTCGTGATAGGAAGGACACCAGAGAGCTTATTCTCTCCCTCCCTCTCTCTCTCTCTCTCTCTCTCTGTCATGTGAGGACACAGTGAGAAGGCTGCTGTCTGTGAGCCAGGAAGAGGGCCCTCACTAGAAATCAATCATGTTAGCACCTTGACCTTGGACTTCCAGCTTCCAGAACTGTTGGAAAATAAAATTTCTGTTGTTTAAGCTACTTCATCCATGGTATTTTGTTATGGCAGATCTAGTGGACTAATACAAGAACTCCAAGAAGTTTTTAGCTCTCCAGGAAGAAATACTTTATCTCATATGACTCCAGTCCATTTTTGTAGCTGTGTGTGATCATAGACACTATATGGTGTCCACCACCTTCGGCAGGGAGATGCCACCACACACCTGCCCTGCTGAAGTCACGTTCCAACCCAACCTATACATGCAGCAGCTGCAACCAGTTTATAGACCAATGTGTGGGCTGCACCGTGTCACTTTCCTCCCCAAAGCCAATGAACATCGCTGGCGTTTCTCTCTGTCTAGCTTTGAATATTAAAAGTCTTTTTTCTTCTTCTTGTTCATCTCCATGACATCTGTCGGCCTGTATCTGCGAGGGTAGCTAAGTATGGTGAGTGTGTTTTTCAAATAAAAAGTTGGGATACAAAATTGAGTAAACACATGCATGAGATGTGCAATCAGGATGGCCTTGGGAAGCCTGTGGTCACTCTGTGTATACACAGCTCCCGGGAGCGAGACAGCAAGGCCCAGACAAAGGGAGGATCACAGGAAGGACATTTTACTGTTTAACAAAACATACTGGTCAGTTGAAACTAACTCCTCCCTTTGACAGAGAAAAGTGCGTGCTTAGTCACTACTAGCGAGGGTTTGCTTTCCAAGTGGGCTCCCGAATGCAATTTCCCTACCTTAGAGCAATTGTTGGGACTTTTCCAGCCCACTCTGCCACTGCATCGCTCTGCGCTTTCTCATTAGCATAAATCAGGATGGGACCAGATGGCAGGTTGGGCACTGCATAAGGAATTGTTCTGTATATGAATAAGTGCCTACTTAGTGTGTAAGTGGGTTATTAGGGATCTGAAGTGACAAAATTCAAAACAACACACAACAGCCATTTGGCACAGCTGTGTCCATCTAGACTCTGCTTGCTAAGTAAAATGCACATCAACAGTTAGCTATCAGCAAATGCCAACAAGCCTTGTCTGCACCTACCTCTTTAAAAATAAGAGGAACAATGTAAAATTTACAAAGTCCTGAAAGCAGGCATTATAACATTTGCTCCTTATCATACTCCTCAGAGGATGGGACAAGTAACCCAGACTGTGCAAGCAGCCAAAAATGGAGACTTGAATTCAGGTGCCCTGATTCTGGCACTGGAACCCACAGACTGGAGGAGGAGTCGACCATGTCTCTAGCGAGGGCTTTGGAATCAGACAGGCCTGGGTGAGCCCCCTGGCTATACCAGTTCCTATTAATAATAACGCAGCCTGGGCCAAATTGCCCATTGGCAATGCAGGAATACCTGTGACACCCCCCTCAGAGGGCTGTCCTAAAGATGGAATCAAATTATGTGTGCAAAGGGCCTAGCAGAGTGGCACTCAACAAAGTACCTGTCCCTCCCCACCACTTGCCACCCAATAGACCCCTGGCCCTCCGCTCTGGCTTCAGGTTGAGCTGGCCACTCTGCCGCATGTTTTGATGGGGGTCAGGCAGTTTCTTACCTGCCAGGCTCACGTGGGACTACTTTGTCTTTGCTAGGACAGCCCACCTGACAGCCTTAATCTATTTCCAGTTTCTTTTTTCTCTATGCCTGAGTGAATTTACTGCCACATCTGAACCCAACCCTACCGAGTTAGAGTCTCCTTCTTTTTTGCAAACTACAATATCAGCATGGGTAGCTGTTTCTCTCCTTTTCTTATACTCCTTTTTCTCCTACTCACAAAATATTTCCCCATACATTATCTCATACCCGACTTAAGTGATATCAAATGAGCAGAGTATGCTAGATGAATGGCTCTTTCTAGATACCTGAAGCTTAATCCTTGGGATACCAAAGCTTTGGGGGAAAAAAATTACCCGATTTCAATAAAAAATTTTGTCACGTGTAGAGCATACACTTCCCTTTCTTGTGAAACAGCACATGCTTTTCCGGGTGATGGGAGGCGGTGGGGTCTACAGGAGGGCTGGCCCTGAGTGGGCCTTTTGCCCCAGAGGCTCAGCTTAAGCGGCTGTGGTGTCACTGCATTCACCTGCCAGCCCTCGCTGGGGCGTTCGCAGGTCCCTCTGTCCCCCTGCCCTGGACAGCCCACCTCTACTCCTGCCAGTCCCTCGTGGTGTATCCCAGCAAGAAGTAAACATTCCCTGGTGGCACAGAAGAGCCAACCTTGTTAAGTCAGAAAGCTGGAGTTTGTGCACCATTCCAGTTGAAAAGCCTGTTAGAATTCTCCACACCCCTCCTGGGAAGCCAAGCATAGACGCTTTGGGACAGTTATTTTCCTGCTAACAAAGTATTTTATTTAAAAAAAAAATCAAAACCACTTTTTAATAGAGTTTTTAACATATACACAAAAGTAGAAAGAATTATATACTGACACCTACATACCTTTCACCCAGCTTCACTAATTATGAATATTTTCCCAATCTAATTTCATCGATCTGGTTCCTCTACTCTTTTTCTGTTTTTGTTTTTGCTGGAATGTCTTAAAGCAAATCTCAGGTTTCCCATAATTTCACCCATAAATATTTCAGTATGAGTCTCCTCTAACAAGATAAAGACTTTAAAAAATATAATGATAATACCCTGAAAATATTAGAGAGACCCGGGTCGTATCTCAGCTGGCCATGGGTAAGTGTGGTCTTTGTGGTCTTATTACATGAGATTTCTGAGGTCTTTTCAGGGCAATCAGCAAAAACCTTTTACTTTGACATGATTTCAAGCTCGTAAAAGGTTTGCAAGAATAGTATTAATACAAAGAATTCCCATATCGTCCTCATCCATATTCCCCAAATGTTAATATTCTACCATATTGGCTCTATCCTGCTCTCTATATTTTTTTCCTGTATTATTAATATGTTGCAAACAGGATGCCCTTTCTCCCTAAAAATGCTCTTATATAGCTACAGGGCAGTGATCAAACTCGGGAAATAGAGACATAGGAACACAGAGACAGTGCTGTTATTTCATCTACAGACACTATTGAGATTTTTCCAACTGACCCAACAACAACCTTTAGAACAAAAGAAAATCCTGAGTCATGTCAGTTGTCATGTCTCTTTAGTCTTCTTTAGCTTGAAACAGCTCCTGAGACTCTTTTGGGGTGATATCTTTGGAAAACTTTGGTCAGCTGTTTTGTAAAATGTCCCTCAATTCGGGATTATCTGATATTCCTCATGATATATTCAGGTTATGCTTTCTTGGTAGGAAGACCACAGAAGTGATCTTTTGTCCTTCCCAGTTCATCTACCAGGAGGCATATTGTGTCAATTTGTTCTATTATTGGTGATGTTGACTTTCATTTTCTAGATTTCTTTCTTCTAGTTTTCTCCACTGTAAAGTTACTCTTTTGCCCTTTGTAATTAGTATCTTGTCGTAGAGATACTTTTAGACTATGTAAATATCTTGTTGCTTCAAACGCCCTCTTCCATAATTTGTGATTCTTGTCTGAATTGATACTTATGATGGTAGTCAAGTGTTATTTTTAAGTATATTATTTCTTTTACATTTATTAGTTGGACTTCCATAAGGAAGAATTTCCCCCTCCTGTCATTTGTTTATTTTTTTCAGTGTAGACTCGTGATTCTTAATTTTAAAAATCGATTGTAATCCTTTACTTTCATTATTTATTTTGATGCTCAAATTCTTCAAGATTTAGCCAACAGGAGTCACTCCAAACTGCCCCTGTGTCCTTTTGACATGTCCCCATCATTCTTTGACCACTTCTTTACTTCTGAGATGACAAAATGTTATAGTCTCATCTCCTTTTTTCCCCCCAGTCCTGGAATCTGCCGTTTCTCCAGGGAGCGCTGCTTCCTTTTAATGTAGAATGGCATTTAAAAACCAAGATGTGGACACTAGGCAAGCTCACTGCTACCAGGATATCACTGATTTTAGGATCTTTGAGTGGACGGAGCTGGAACATAGATATTACACACACACACACACACACACACACGCACACACGCACACACACATACACACAACGCACACTCACTCTCCTATTTATCTCTCTATCCATCTATCTAAGACCATGATGGGTTTTGTGGTCTTGTTACGTAAAATTTTCTAATCCAATACCAAGGGTTTGTGGTGCTCTTTCCCTTTCCATAATTGTAACTTCATGCCCAGTGAGAAACCTGGCTCCCACCGTCCACAATATATTTAGTTACATGCTCAATCCATGAATGTTCAGAAACGAGATTCAGAATTGCTAATCCACACCACTGTGAAAAGGAAGCCTACCGACTACAGTTAAATATTTGTTTAAAGTTCTTTTTGTTTTTGGCCTGAGGACACAGCGGTCTAAATACTATGTTCAAATGTTACTTGGTTAATTTTTTCCCTGGGTAATTTGTTATTCAAAACTTTCTGTTGAAATGCTGTTCTGTTAATTTGTTTCTGTTCATATCCCATCTAAGGGGTTTTCCCCATCCTTGTTGATCTTATTTATTTCAAGCTCATGAAACACCAACATGATTCCCCATGCCAGAATTCTTCTAAAAGTTATGCTCAGAGAAACGTCATTTCTCCCCATTCCACAATTTTTCTAACCTTTCCACCCCAATCCTGCCAATGTCTCAACTTTTTCACTTATTTATTTAATTAATATCTATGGAGTGCCTACTGTCTGTCAAGCACTTTTTGAGACATTGGACACAGAGACAAAATGAACTAAACAGGAAAAAATAGCCTATCTCATAGGGACATGTGGATTGAAAAAGACAGGATCTAAAAGTCTCTAGCATTGTAATGAGCCCCGAAAAGGCATTCCATAAATAATAACTCTCTTCCTTCCCCTTCCTCTTCTCTCTGTTCAACATGGCCAGTTTTAAAATTATAATAATTTGCACGACAACCTCCTTTCAAATTTTTTAGCTAAAGCATGACAATCAGAATATGAAGGAATACAGTTAGGCTCCTTTGGTACTCTTTCATAATATTTTTCAATATCACATCTTTCATCTGAAATCTGGCTAATATATTAAGTCACAGATCTGGAGAAGGTATTAATATTCTTCCATTCATTTATTAAATTTAAAAATATGGAATATACTTTGTGTTACAGATATCATTCTCACCATATTATATCACCCTGATGAATAAGAATAAAAAGAATTGAGGTTCTGAAGTCCCATGTTCATTATGTTTATACCAAATCCTGCTACCCTTCTCTCCCCCCTCCCAATACGCCAAAACAATATTATTAGAGAAGCAGTGGAATAGGGGCGTGGAGCAGGAGCACGAGGATTTCCCCTTCAGCTGCTCTGTATTCGGCTACCTTATTTTCACTACGTAGGATTTGGATATAATTTTTTATCAATTTTTAATTTCCTATTTTATCAAATACTTTTCACGTGTGCTGCCTCATATCCTCTTTAGGTTTAGTCAAGATGTAAACACACATATATGCAAACATAACACACTTTGTCTATGTACGTACTTGCAGAAATACTCAGTAAGTATTTGGGGGAAAAAAAGAAACCCATTTTAACTACCAACCTCCACTGTGGAAGAGGACAAAGATCTTGCAAGGGACCCACCTCCTTAATGTCCTACCTAGCTCCCACCACAGGGTGCTGAGTTGCCTGCTGACCAAGCAGAGGAGGAAATCACTTTTCTTGGAGACACTCCCAGGCTAAGTTTTTACCTTTCTTTCCTAACATACCCCTCACATACTGTGAAATGGTGCGTACTTGAATGGAAACATTTATCCCTGGAGAAAGAGGATCTCTTCCAATGTATCCTTGAGGGTTGTAGTTTCCGAATGTGCAACTTAACATCACAGACGACATTATCCTTCCAGAACAAGAGATTAATTAATTAATTCCACTTGCAAATTCCTCTGAGCTTCTGACCTGAGAGTACAGATGCCTGTGGTCACTTGGTCACAGGCCAAACATGGCAGACTCACTAAGGCTTCCTGGTCCCCACCAGCCAGACATGTCTTGGAGTGTGGGTAGAACTAGCTGGGCATTATCCAAAGGCTCATTTGGGGGTCAAACATTGCTCTATTGTTAATTTAGCTTTAACTTCCCTGAGCCTCCGTTTCTTACTCTTTAAAATGCAGCTAACACTCATCATATAGAGTTGTTTAGGATACAGGAGGTATAGTATAAAATTCCTGCCATATAGGAACTACAACCATGCTAGTTTTTATGTGATTGGAGAGAGGTTTGGGATATAGTTCTGTGTAAATAGTATCGTTTCACAAAGCCTCAAAAGCATAATATAAACAATTTGTGTCCATTGGGGGAAAATGTGTTGTGTTTTTTAATTAGGAGATGAATGCACCATCGTTTCGAGTGGAGAGAGCTGCAGAAGGGAAAATGCTTCTCCATTACTACTCAGATAGAAGTGGTCTGTGCCACATTGTGCCAGGTATGGGAATGACTTAACTGGTCCCAGCTATGATGGTTCTGGAGTGAGGAAGCCTTCTCCACAAATTCTCCAGCATGGCTAACAGCCAGCTGTGGGTAGGAAGTTAAAACTCTCTTATAATGTCTGAAACTTTGTATCATCTGGATCATTATTCCCAAAGTCCTTGAGCTTTTAAACTAAGTTTCCAAAATTCCACAAGAAGGAATAGTTTAGTTGTGATAATTCTGCATATATTATTTTGTATCAGCTTTTTGTTTGTATTTAGCATTGTAGAAAAAGCATGCTTCTGTGTTTTTGCATTGTCTTTAAAACCACATCTTACATAGCTGAATGATATTCCATATTGTAATTATCTTAACTAATCCCCTATTGTTAAACTTTTAGTTGATGCTAATCTTTTGCTATCATAAACAATGCTGTGATGAACATCTTCATGCATTTTTCCCCATATTTTCTGTTGTACCCCTGGGGTGGATTCCCAGAGGAACATTTTTTAAAATGCAATCCTTAATGCTTTGTAACTGAATTTTGCTTACATGATCTCCAGAGTTTGTTTGTTTGTTTGTTTAATAAGTTAAATGCCTTCCTGAAATAAAAAAAAAAATGAATAGATGCTAAACTAATAATTAGAGTGGAAGGGATATATTTGGTGTCCAGACTTGTATAACTTCAATCTCTGCATATTTTTATTTCATTAGCTATCCTATGCTGCCCATTTTGACGAAGGGCCTGGGCTTGGTGAACTCTGGAATATTCACCAGAAGTTGTATAATTTGATTGTTTTATGATTTTTGCCAACACAACTGCCTTCTGCTGTCACTCACTGATATAGGTGTCCTTCTGCCGCAGGTATCATTGAGGCTGTGGCCAAGGACTTCTTTGACCTGGATGTGACCATGGATATCCTTGACATGAATGAGGAAGTGGAGAGGACAGGGAAGAAGGAGCACGTTGTGTTTCTGATCGTGCAGAAGGCTCGCAGGAAGATGAGAAAGGCAAAGCCAGCCAGGTTACACGACAGTCAGGACATCCGGAGTGACCAAGAGGTACTGGGTATTCTATGTCTTCAGAAAGCACAGTTCCCAGTACAGCTAAGTACAGCTACCAGTTTTGGAGCAATCTATGCAAACAACAGAATCAACTGGACCTTCTAATAGTGAGGTTAAGGCTGAGTTTCTCAATTTCAGCACTATTGACCTTTTGAACCAGATAATTCGTTGTTGTGATGGACTGTCCTTTGCACTGTAGGTCTTTAGCAGCATCCCTGGTCTCTACCCATTGGGTGCTAATAGAACCACACCCCCTCAGTTGTGGCAATCAAAAATGTCTCCTGGCTTTGCCGTGTGTCCCCAGGGTGGAGACAGGGGGCTGAAATCATTCCCTGTTGAGAACTGCTAGGAGGCTTTCTGGGATATACCTGAGCCTAGAAATTTTTCACCTATAAAAATATCAGTATGAAGGATTTGAAACCTAGTGGCTTATTTCTCAATCCCCCTGAGATAAATTGATCTCTCAAGTCCACATTGCCCACTGCTGCAGCTGGAGCCAGTCATGGGTCCAGAGTCAACTTAAGATCCTGTACTTGGTCACTTCCATGGCAACTCGAGGGGTGAGCATTACCTGTTTAGGTCCCACATCTGTTAGGTGAACACGTAGCTGGTACAGATACCCAGGTAAGTCTGTGATTCCTTAGAGTATCCAAAGCCCATCTCTGAGTCTGTCCACTGCAGAATCTTCAACTAGTGATTTTCCTGCCAGATATCATCCTGGTCGCCTCTTGAGATGTTATAAAATGTTATTACTAGCTGAGTGCAGTGGTTCTTTCCTGTAATCCCAGCACTCTGGGAGGCTGAGGAGGGAGGATCATTTGAGGTCAGGAGTTCAAGACCAGCCTCGGCAAAATACCCACATCTCTACCCCCTCCCCCGAAAAAGTCAATGCTGCTTTTGATAGAGAACTATCATGAGGATTAATTAGAGAAGAAAATCTTAGAAGTTCCAATATTTTGGTGGAATTGATTTCATAAGTCCTCATGCGGTTCCTCTGGCTACAGACACGCTTTCTCATTTAAAGGTGGACCCAAGCACAGCAAATGGGGTTTGTGCATCCCAGTCACATGACAAGATGCTTCTCTCCCTGCCATCTGCAGGCCCTCCAGGCAGCTTTCCTCAGGATGAAGGAGAAATATTTGAGTGTCTCTGCTTGTCTTGTGAAGAAGTCCCGCTGGGATGTTGTGAGAAGCATAGTCGTGTTTGGAAAAGGTAAGTGGGTTGTTCTCCCAAGCTCGGCTCTTAGATCAGAGTGTCACTTGGTTCTCAGGAGTAGTGGCCAGCGTACACAGATGGGGCCAAGTCCTCTATGCTCATGAAGCCACTGATTCCTGCAGAGTCATGGCTTCTAACTTTGAGATCTCAGACTCTAACTTGCCTTTCATTACCGCTTTTATTTGTGGGGGGGTGACATGGAGACACTGTCTGTCTCCCTGTCCTCAGGGACAACTGCTGGAGAGAAGGTTGGGATCAGTCTGAGCTGGGGACTGTATGATGAGGAGGATGAGTACTGGTGTATTTTCAGTAACAAGCTCCTCTGCTGGATTCAGGCCTTTCCATTAGGTCACATGGCTGGACTGGAGATCCACGGGTGATAATCACTGTTGTCCAGTCATGCAAAGGACACCAAATTGAAAGCCAAGAAAGCAAATTTCTGGCTCTGTCCCTGAGGAGCTGTGTGACCTTGGACAAGATCCTCCGTCTACCCAGTTTCCAAATGAAGGCAGCAGGCTTGCTAAGGTGCACCTGTGGGCGTTGAACTAGTCTAATGATTAGCACCTAATGCCCGAGTTAGAATAAGGGCTCTGGCCCGCTGGGAGAAGGGAGCTAGAGTGCTGCTTGTCATGGCACGATGGGCCAGGTGACATGCATCTGGGAGAAGGTCTGCCGGGCTCAAAGGGCTGCATTTTGTGTCCTTCAAGCCATGGCAAGTGAGTCAAATACACAATTGACATCCTTTGTCTAGGAGATTTTCATATCAAAAAGGCTCCATTTCGAATCTCTACCCCCTGCCAAATAGGACTGTTGGTTAAATTTTCATGTGCCACCCCAAACTGTCAGTCTAAAAAGCTCCATGGCAAATGTCCCTGACGCTGGGCCCGGCGCACACGCTCTGCTCTGCTAGCTCATTGTCTGGCTGTCACCGTTTCAATGCCGACTCTGTGTTCATGGCGAGACGTACTCAATTGGCCCAGAAACTCTTCAGCGGCAGGCAGAAACTTGGCAGGGGGCAGGAGGGCTTCTCAACCTGGTAGCAAGTTTTCTGTTTGTTTTAATTTGGAAGAAGAATTGCTGTGGCCATCTGGAGACGCTGAGGGAGCCGGTACAAAAAAGCGGGGACTGCACTTTGCCTGTAAAACACTTGAGATACTGTCCCTATCCCGGGCTTTGTCCTGTGCGAGGGCAGTGGCACGAGCTGCCGCTCACCGGGACTTTCTGTCTCTGTGTCCAGGGCATCTCGCGAACACCTTCGAGCCGATTTATCCCGAGAGGCTGTGGATCGAAGAGAAGACATTCTGCAACGCCTTCCCTTTCCACGTTGTGTTTGATGAATCAGTGAGAGACGCTTCCCTCTGTAGCTTGGAGTTGGGGATACGCCAGCGAAGGGAGCATGATTTATAGTCTTTTATGGCGAGTGGGCATTTTCAAGTCCCTGAGAAGTTCCCAGGGTTTGGGAGACTAGGCTTTAGCCTTGCGGGACCATTGACTTCCTTTTCACCCTGTGGTCTCCGGAAACCAGAATGCAGCAGCTTCCTGATAGGAATGAAAGGGAGGTTAGAACTAGTGAATGAATGGGAAAGCTTACCATTAGAAAAGAGGGAAAAAGGAAGTGACGATAAAATTCACTACATAAAGAGACAACAGAACATAGTGGCAATGACTGGGTGGAATTCTAACCGTGACCTCTTGCTGTCCTTGTGGCCACCATAGATGCTCAATCCCACCAAGTTCCCATCTCTGCATCTTGAACGTGGGGCAGAGGTCCCTGCCCGCTCGTGCCGCTGTGCCGGGACAGTTGTGAGCACGCCCACTTAGGTTGGATTGTTATTGATTTCCCTGCATAAAATGTATGTCAGCTGAATTGATTGTGAACTCGTTTAAAGGACAATTAGGCAAAATGAATTTCATCAACAATCAGTTAAAATGCTTTCAGCCCTTGTGACTTTCTCTGATATTTATTTAAACCCGTACACACATTAAGTCGTCACCTGCCAGTCGACTGCTGGATACAGATTCTATGAAATTTATTCGTTGGAGGTAGTCTCTGCCCATAAAGAACTTATGATCTAACTGAGGTTAACAAACTCCCCTATGTGAAATAAGTATGAAATTATAAAACAATGTATTATACTTTGACTTTTCCCCAGTGCCACAAGGGTGTTATTATTATTGCCACTATTTAATATTTTAAATTCTGGGTGACTTAAAAGACTCCTTTTTTTTTTTCCAAAGTTTTGGGCATAGAGTAACAGAAAATTTAATGATATGTGTTCCAAAAGGTTAGGTTGATCTCTGTAGCCTAACAGAGTCCCCATGGCCAATGAAGTTAAGCCTTCCCGGGCAGTCTGTGCTGGCGTTCAGCACTTTATGTAAAGGGTACTCATTTCGCTTCTTCCTTCCCTGCGCTCCCTGGAGGTAGCAGTGAAAGGTGTGGGCTCCTTCACCCACGCCTGAGTGTCAGATCCAATGCTATAGCATTTGCTAATTTTTTTTATGAGTTAATGACAGAGGGAGGGGAGAGAGAGAGAGATGTCTCACAGACCTGGGAAAGAACTATTAGTGCAATTGAGAGCTTTAACCTCTGTTTCTCTTTAGTCAGACATATGCTTCTGGGCACTCCTATTCTTTTCTCTTTCGGACATTAGTGCATATTTGATTGTTTAAAAAAGTATTTATTACTTCCATGATATTTATTCTACCACTGATCCCTGTTTCCTGCAGTGAGTCACAAAGCATGGCCAGTGTGTTATTTACAAGGGAACGGTTAGGGTGGAAGTGGCTTTCTGTTCCCCAGTCTTACCTCTGTCCTCCGTGGATAGCTGCGGATCAAGCAAGCTGGAGTGACTATTCAGAAGTACGTCCCAGGACTCCAAACCCAGAAGATTCGATTAGACGAGTATTTCTCCATCATTCATCCTCAAATTACCTTCGACATTTTCAGCATCTGCAAATTTATCAACAGTCAATTTGTCCTGAAGACACGAAGAGAAATGATGCCCGAAGCATGGAAAAGTCAGCCCACACTCAAGCTCCGAGGTAATAACTCACTCCTTTCCCATTGCTCCCTGCCTGTGTGGGTTGATCACAAAGGGAAGAAGCAAGAGTTTTCCAATTTCTTTAAAAGTGGGGCAGGAACTACACTGAAAACAAGTTGTTATTTCCAACATACTTGGCCTGATCTGTAAGTGATGTATTTTATTTCCTCAACCATCTCTGGTTTAAACATAAACGAACTATATATATATATATATATAATTTTATATGTAATTTTAAAATTCTGGTCTCTGTTACCAACATTTTCAGAATGCACAGAATTTAATGTCTATCTTTTATACAGCAACCTGGACATCTGACCTATTAGTAGGGCACAGATTTTGTTTTTGTTTTTGTTTTTGTTGTAATTGTGCTAAAATCTATATAACATTAAATTTACCATTTTAATCGTTTTAAGTGTACAGTTCATTGGTATTAAGTACATTCACGAGTTATACAGCCTTCACCACCATCCATCTCCAGAACTTTTTTATCTTGCGCAGAACGGAATTTCTGTACCTATTAAATAATAACTCTCCATTTCTCCTATCTGCAGCCCCTATAAACCACTGTTCTACTTTCTGTCCTTGTGAATTTGGTTACTCCAGGTACATCATATAAGTGAAATCACACGGTATTTGTCCTTTTGTGACTTCCTTATTTTGCTTAGCATAGTGTCTTCAAGGTTCATCCATGTTGTGACATGTGTCAGAATTCCCTCCCTTTTTAAAGCTGAATAATATTCCATTGTGTGTATATACCACATTTTCTTTATTCATTCACCTATCAATGGGACTTAAATTGCTTTCACCATTTGGCTATTGTAAATAATCCTACCGTAAACATGGGCAGACAAGTGTCTCTTTGAGTCCCTCTTTTATTTCTTTTGTGTATATATCTGGAAATGAAATTGCTGGACCATATGGTAATTCTCTGTTTAATTTATTCAGGAACTGCCATACTGATTTTCCTAGCTGCTGTACCATTTTACATTCCCATCAACAGTGCACAAGGGTTCCAATTTCTCCATATCCTCATGAACACTTATTATTTTCTGTATTTTTTAAATAATAGCCACCCTCAATGGGTGTGAAGTGGTATCTAATTGTGGTTTTGATTTGCATTTCCCTAATGATTAGTGACTTAAACATCTTTTTATGTGCTTATTAGCCATTTTTTACATATTCTTTGGAATAATATCTATTCAAGTCTTTTGTCCATTTTTTTAATTGAATTTTTTTTGTGTGTGTGGTTGAGTTGTAGACGTTCTTTATATAGTCTCAATATTAACCCCTCATCAGATATATGACTTGCAAATGTTTTCTCTCATTATGTGGATTGTCTTCACTCTGTTGATTTTGTCCTTTGACGCACAGAAGTTTTTAACCTTGATATAGTCCAGTTTGTCTATTTTCTCTTTTGTTGCCTGTGCTCTTGGTGTCATATCCAAGAAATGGTTGCCAAATCCAGTATCATGAAGCTTTCCTTTATGTTTTCTTCTGAAAGTTCTACAGTTCTAGCTCTTACATTTAGGTCTTTGATTGATTTTGAGCTAATTTTCGTGCATGGTGTGAAGGGGCACACATTTTGAGCTGTCTTTCTACTAGACTGATAATTAGGTATTTTAGGCGTGAACAGAGGCAGAGTTGGAGGGACATCTGAGAGGAACGTGAGGTTTTAGAACCTGAGTGAATTGTAGAGTGGAGAGATGAGAGATAAGGCTGGCCAGATGAGGACTTGAACTCTATCGTGCAGTTGGAAACATTGCTAAGTGTCTGCCAGGACCCAGAGGCCAGGTGGAAGCTACCGCTGGGGTGCAGGAGAGAAGCTTTAAGGTGCTGGAGGAACTGAGGCAGCGACACTGGAGTGGCAATTAGGGGAAAGACTGATGAGGTAATTAAGGCAGGACTTGGTGACTGGATGTGGGGTTGGAAGAGAATAGTTAGAATAACTATTAGCTTCCTTGCTTGGGTAACTGGGTGATGAAGGTGTGATTAACTGAGAGAAGACATGACACGACCTCCTACAGGGCAGGGATTTTTGTCAGTTTGAGTCACCACTGTATCCTCAATGCCTAAAACAGTGTGCCTGCCTCACAGTAGGGATTAAATACATAAGTGATGAGAGATTAAAGAAAGAGAAGATTTGCAGAGGGGATTGAAGGTGAGTTCAGTGCAGACATCCACGAATAAATACTTAATAGGGAGTAAAGAAAAAAAAAAACCCACTGTTCATGGAAGTATAAATTATCACAATCACCCTAGAGGGCAATTTGGCAATGTGTATCAAAAGCCTTAAAAATAAGCATTTTCTTTGTCTAGGTAATTCCATGTCTAAGAATAGCTATGATTATATACACTTACCTCAAGCTTGTTCATTGCAATGTTGTGTATGGAATAAAAAACTAGACAGAATATAATCAATGCTAGTTTATTATTTAAATAAAATTCAGTATAATCAATGCAGCCAGCAAAAATTAAGATGCATATCTATATTTAATGCTATAAAAGAATATTTGTTATGTATTTTTAAGTGAAAAACTCAGATTACAAAAAGAAGATACTGGATGATCCCATTGTTTGGGTAATACAAAGATAAACTCCAAACTATTAATAATAATTATCTGTGTGATGCGATTATGGCTGATTTTTACTATTTTCTTTCACTTTTTCCATTTTCTGCAATGAATATGTTGAATATGTTGAGTGTTATCTGCTTTTATAATCAGATAACAAACATTTCTATTTTTAAAGAAATACATGTCTTAAGTCCAGGAAGCCAGGTTTCTCTGGAAATTCAGTTTCATCGTCAGCAAGGTCTAGAATGCAGTTGTGAAATGCCAAAATAGAAGAACCCGAGGGAACACCAACATTTAAGGAATGGCAATTTAAAAAAATGTAAAGAAAAAATTCAAAGAAGTAGAGGAAATCTCAGACAGAAAGCAGTGTCAGAGAAGCCCTAGGACGAAAGATTTGAGGAAGGGAATTCTGGTTAATACCATCTAGTGACAGAAGGGTTGAGTAAAGAAAAGACTGAGAAACGTGTGCTGGAGTCGGCAGTGTGGACGCCAAGGACAGGAGACCACCTCAGAGTTTGCAAGTAGGCACAGAGAGAGCTGTTAGGGAGAGGCGGGGAGATGAGAAGGTGGAGACAGAAAGTGTACATAACTCTCGCAAAGTCTGGCTAAAAGGGAAGGAGTGTGAGTGTGTGGTGGCTAGAAGGTGCACCGTGTGGGTGATGACTGGTCATCTGGCGAGCTCGTCCCAGCCCCTGTTGGCGACATACTCTCTTATTGCATTTCTCTCCACGGCGGCAAGGCCAGATGATCTGGATGGAGTCCACGCGGTGCATGATGTACATGTGCTCCCCGAAGCTCCGCAGCCTGCAAGAGCTGGAGGAGTACAAGATGCATCTTTCCGACATCGCCCCCCACGACACGACCAGGGACCTCATCCTCCTGAACCAGCAGCGACTGGCTGAGATAGAGCTGTCCAACCAGCTGGAGAGGAAGAAGGAGGAGCTGCGCGTCCTCTCCCAGCACTTGGCCATGGAAAAGAAGAAAACGGAGACCCTGCTGTATGCCATGCTGCCCGAGCACGTGGCCAACCAGCTGAAGGAGGGCGAGAGGGTCGCGGCAGGTGAGGCACCCTTCCCTACGCAGCCGCCTCCGGGCAGGGGCAGTGTGCCTTACCCAGGGCACAGGCTCTGACACCAGACAGACGTGGGTTTGAATTTTGGCTCTGTCACTTGTAAGTGACATGATCTTGGGCTAATTACTTCATCTGCATATCCTCAGCTTTCTCCTTTCTGCGTTGACAGTGATAGTGCAGGAGTGATATATGGGCTAGATGGATGTAAAAGTGGCTGCCAACCATGCACACATTGGTTTCTCTAAGAATCTGAGGCTGTGTCCTGAGACTGGCCCCATTACTCAGTGACCGTGAGTAGGGTTCTTAGCCGTAACCAGGAATAACACACCCGCACATTAGCCAGAGCACTGGGTCCCTCTGCGGACTGTTCTGGAGAGCAGGCTATTTATGGAGGGAGGGACGCTGTGATCACTCTGAGCTCACCTTCCGTGATCACCGGCATGTGTTCATTCACCAGCATACCCGGGAGACTCACTCCATCCAGGGGACACATCCAGGGAACCCACAGGAGTTCCCAGCCTTGCGGGTTTGACAGATAGATGCAGATATATGCAGAATAAATTAATGAGGGTGGGGGTGACCAAAGGAAAAGAAACTAGTGTGCACTAAGGAGCATCTATTGTGCCAGTATCTAGTAGCCATTTTACATGTGCTATTTCATGAAATTTCCTCAGTGTTTCTATGAGGGAAGTGCTGTCCATACTGTATAGCTGAACAAACTGACAGTCACCCCAGCTTATGAGTAAAAGAGCTGAAAAATAATCATGTTAAAAGTCCATCTAACTCCAAAATCCATACTCTTTCCATCACACGAGGTGCTATGGAAACACAGATGATGGGGAAATTAATGATAAATAGATGTCAGAAGAGAAAGAGATGGGGGCAGGGTGGCGTGGTGAGGGCACCTCTCAGAAATGTGTGCCACTTGAGCTGGGCCTTGAGGCTGGATTTCAGCAAGCAAGGAAGGGGGCAAGGCATGTCAGGAGAATGGGCTAGCAAGCACAAAGACAAGGCAACATGAAAACAAGTATTAATATCATGGTGCACTGTCCCTAGAACCTGGGGTGCTTGCAAAAGTGGTGTCTGCTGAGGCTGGGAACATAGGGTGGGGCTCAGGCGACGCAGTGATGAATCTGATTGTCATGGAAGAGGAAATTGTCTTTTATTTTGTAAGCAGGGAGGATTCATTGAAGTTTTTTTCTCATTATGGAAGTGACATGACTAGTTTTATAAACATGATTCTGGCTGCAGTGTGGTGAATGCGTTAGAAGGAAGCTGAAAGCCTGCGGGAGCTAAGGCAGCCTGGGGGTTCGGGGGGGGACCAGGATTTCCTCACTGACCAGAGGGGGAAGGTAAGAGAGAGGAGGCAGGGATGAGTCTGCGGCTGCTAGTGTGGAAAAATGTGGTGCTTTCTCCGAGCACAGAACCAGAAGTAAGAGCAGGGTTGGGGGAGAATGAGAAAGTCAGTTTTAGAACCAGGGAGCTTGAGGTGTCTGAGGGATCCTGCACAGAACATAACCAGAGATCATTAGGAGTCATGGGGAGAGCTCAAGGGAATATTCTGGCATGGAGCCCTGGACCTGGGAGTGACCCAGTGTGGGTGGGGTCCATCACAGGCTCTGTGCATGATGGGTAAGGTCATCTGGAGGGCATGGAGTGAGAGGAGAAGACGGTGGGGTGTTGCACCGTAGGCAACACCAAATATTTAAGAAGGGTGAGAGGCCTGCAAAGGATATAAAATAAGGAGATCAGAAAGGTAGAAGGAATATGAAGAGAAACAGTAGGCCAGAAGCCAAAAGGAAGAGAAAGTTCCATGAAGGGGGAATTACCACCAGAGGTATAAGTAATATCAAAGGCCCCCAGCTGTGTTCAAGGAGTCACCGATTCACTTGTTCAACAAATATTTATTGAGGACCTATTATGTGCCAGGCCCTGCTTGGGATACAGCTGGGGATACAGCAGAGGTCAAAACAGACAGTCTCCCATCTCATGGAGCTTTGTATTCCAATGGGGGAGTTACACAATAACCAGAGACACTATTCCACACAAAATGTCTACCACGTAAGTCTCATGGAGGAGGGGGTGGGTGATCAGGCTCAGAGGGTAGAGAGTCCCTCAACTGTTGTTTCAGGTAGGGTGTTCCAGAAAGTTCTCACTGCGTTGGTAACATCTGAGGTTTGAGGGACAGTGCCCTGTGGATACCTGAGAAAAGAGTGTGTCACACAGAGGAAGCTGCAGGTGGCAAGGCCCTATGGCAGGGACACTGCATGTGCTGGAGAAACTCCAAGGAGGCTGGTGTGGCCGGAATGGAGTGAGCTGGAGGGACATGAGGTCAGAGGGATGGCAGGGACAGAGCTGGGGGTCCCCTTTGGAGCCATGGTAAAGATTTGGGGTTTCATTCTAAGTGTGACGGAAGTCGTGAAGACTTGAGGCAGAGGAGTGGAGGATCTGACCTAACCAGGACATCTGGCTGTGTGGGGGCCAGAGGGAAGCAGCAGCACGTGGTAGGGGTGCATGGTGACGATGGGGTGGCTTCTGCCATACAAAGACAGGGGAACCCACTGCTTCACAGCAACTCATCTCTGTCGGCCCTGCCCGGGGTCTCCTGCTGCTCAGGCTCTGCCCTGGCCCACTTCCTAGAGGCCACTTCTGTCCTCCCACAGCACTTGTCCCATTGCACTGGAAGTTTGTGTTCACTCTTATGTCCCCTTCGCTAGACTGGGGGCTCCTTAAGCGGGGGGACCCTGTCTGCTTGCTTCCTGTGATACAATTCTCCTGGCATGAGCTCATAGCAGGCACTCAATAAATGTGCTCCCCCTGGGCCCTCCGTAAATGTCTGCTGGGTGACTGCCGGATGGCGAATGGCATGCAGACCCTTTTCCCCAAGGCGCAGGCAGGTTTGATTCTCACAGGGCCTTTGAATCCAGAATTCGTAGAGTTACGGAATTCTGCCTCCTCGGTTATCACTGATACCTGGTTTCTGTCGCAGGAGAATTTAAAACCTGCACGATCCTTTTCAGCGACGTGGTAACGTTTACCAACATCTGTGCCGCCTGCGAACCTATCCAAATAGTGAATATGCTGAATTCGATGTACTCCAAGTTTGACAGATTAACCAGTGTCCACGAGGTCTACAAAGTACGTGTCTGCGCCGCGTGGGGTGTCTCAGCGCGAGATCGTTCAGGGCAGGTGCTTCCTTCTGAGTCTTCCTTTGCCTCTGTCTGCACGAGTTTGGGGTTTGGTGTGGATGAGAGTGGGGTGAAGAGGAAGAGCTAAAAGGAAATTGGAAGCATTTAAGGAATTTTATCTGTGTAGGAATCCTTTTACCATACTCTGTGCTAAGATGGTGCCCTGGTGCCCTTGAGAGGCAAGCGCTGTTTTCCTAGAGAATAGTTCTCCTACTCCCAAATTCAGCAGAAAGTCTACTGCAAATAGTGTATAATATAATGATAATACATAGCATCGTACGACTAACCCAGGGCCTTCACCCCTCTGGGATTTGTTTCCACTAAAAGCAGAATGGACTTTTGTCTCTCTCCCCGCTGTGTCTTGTGTTATTAAACCTCTTACCTCCTCCTTCACGCTCCTCGCCCCCTAGCAAAGAGTCACCAGCTTTAATAGGGTCCTTTTGTCAAAATGCAGAAAATGGCAAAAATACTTAAGGCATATCTAGTGCGTAAGAAAACCCTCTGAATACCTGTTTTCTCTCCTGACAGGTGGAAACAATAGGAGACGCTTACATGGTTGTAGGGGGTGTGCCGGTGCCTACTGGAAGCCATGCGCAAAGGGTGGCTAATTTTGCCTTGGGGATGAGGATTTCTGCAAAAGAAGTGATGAACCCCGTTACTGGAGAGCCCATTCAGGTAGAGAGCAACTGAGTACTTTGCTTAACACCAAACGTCTCACACACGAAAGTAGAGTTCTACTTATCTGCTTAGGTGGTTCCTGGGTACGCTACGGGAGTTAAAGTGGGCATATTTCTTCCCACGCTCTTCTTCCCTTGCACGTGGTCCTAATAAAGACAGTAGTAGGCTATTATAGTCTCTACTTCTCCACAATTTCAGAAGAGGTTGTGGTGCTCAGGACTTCCCCATGATTGACCACAAGCTTCCTTTGTCCCTAATTTAGGACAGTCTTGGGCATGTCTCCCTATTTACCTAGTAGGGTGAAATCCGTCTTGGAAGCCAGCTCATTTATAATTCCTACTCTTTCGTTAAGGCATTTCAACAAGCGGTTTCGGTTTAGTGGACCCCCAACTTTTCCTGCTAAGAGAACTTCTGCCTCCAACATGCTGTCTGACAGGTTCGGAACTCAGGCGGAGGTGTGACACTGCCCACGGTCAGCCGCCAGGCGCCATGGTGCCGTAAGATATTCAGAGTGGCTTTCCTGCCACCACGCGGCCAGGAGCGAGACATCTGCTCGCCTTTCTCACAAGACGCTATTCTTCTTAGCAGGGAAGTTGGTTCACACTATAAAAGCCGGGCAGTTTGGGGGATGAAAAGTAAACATCGTCTTCTGCCAGCCCAGCAAACCCTCACCCCCCTGAGATGGCCGAGAGACGCATCTCTCTGCCTTCATGTCTAGATCCCTTTCCTGCTCACGTCCATCAGAAATTCAAAATAAACTAAATAACTGACTAAAATAAATAAAACCAATAAGATGGAGTATGATTTTTCCAAATTATAATGTTTTTGCAGGAGATTCTGAATATGTGTTCCATTCACGTCACCATAGTGATTTAGAAGCTGAGCTTCACAGATCCTGGTTCAGCGTCCACTGTCGTCTTCTAAGTAGAAGCTAGACTATGTAGTCACAGGAACAAAACAGCCACCATACGTTCTCATTGTAAACACACTGTGTGCATCAGTGGAATAAAACCCCAATATAATAAATAAAAAATCAGGATGGGAAGTGATGAAGAAATAGATATAAGAAGATCAGATAAGAACAATATAGAGTGTCCAGATACAGACTATACATTTAAGGCCAATTGATTTTTGATCAAGGCATCAAAAATTGAGAGGGTAAGGCAGCCTCTTTCTAAGAAATAGTTCGGTTACAATTGAATATGGAAAGACAAAATGTACCTCAATCCTACCTCACCCCATATGCAAAAATTGATTTGATGTATATCATGAACCCAAACGTAAAAGCTAGAATCATAAAGCTTCTTGATGGAAATATGGGACAATAGCTTCATGACTTTGGGGTAAACAATGATTTTTTAGATAGAACACAAGAAGCACTAACCATGAAAGAAAAAAAAATGACAAACTTCATTGCTATGGGCTGAATTATGTCCCCCCAAAATCCATATGTTGAAACTCTAGCCCTCAGTACCTCAGAATGTGACAGTATTTGGAGATGCGGCCAGGCTCGGTGGCTCACGCCTATAATCCTAGCACTTCAGGAGACCAAGTGGGAGGACTGTTTGAGCTCAGGAGTTCAACACCAGCCTGAGCAAGAGTGAGACCTCATCTCTACTAAAAATAGAAAAATTAGCCGGGCACCATGGTGTGCACCTGTAGTCCCAGCTACTCAGGAAGCTGAGGCAGGAGGATCGCTTGAGCCCAGGAGTTTGAGGTTGCTGTGAGTGAGGCTGATGCCACGGCACTGTAGCCTGGGCAACAGAGTAAGACTCTGCCTCAATAAATAAATAAATACATAAATAAAGTATTTGGAGATAGGGCCTTTACAGAATAAGATGAGGCCTTAAGGGTGAGCCCTAATCCAATCTGACTGATGTCCTCATAACAAGAGGACATTTGGACACACAGAGACACCAGGAATGCATGTGCACAGAGGAAAGGCTGTGTGAGGACACAGCAAGTCAAGGAGGGAGGCCTCAGGAGAAACCCAATCTGCCGACATCTTTATCTGGGATTTCCAACTTCCAGCACTGTGGGAAAATAAATTTCTATTTTTTAAACATTAACTGCCTTGTGAATTGTATTTAACTCATGCTAGTTTTGAGCCCAGGGCCTCATGAAACAAAACCGGAGCGAAACCCTGCAGCTGGTTTGTGAAAATCTTACTTGTTGATGTTCTTATTGTTACAATTAATATTGACAAATTAATTCTAAAAACATAGATTAAATGAATAGAAGTCAGTAAATTTCATTTTTCATTAAATTTTACATTAGAAAGGATCATTTTGTTTTCAAAGTTTTTATTCTATTTTTGTAATAAATCACTGTGGTCCCAAGAAAAAAAAATTTTTTTCTAGTGTGGCAGTCAATGTGTTAAGCTACCCAGTCTAAGGTGTTTTGTTATGACAGCCCTAGCAAACTAATACATTCATCAAAATTTAAAATTTCTGCTTATTAAAGGAAATGAATATACAAAACCACAGATTGAGAAAAATATTTGTAACACATACACACATATATATTACATATCAAAATATGTCTAGAACTGATGTACATTAACAACAAAAGATAAACAACCCAATTTTTAAAACAGGCAAAAAATTTGAACAGACTTTTCACAAAAGAAAATATATGAATGGACAATGTGTGCACGAAAATGTGTTTAACATCATTAGCCACCAATTTAATGCAAATTAAAACCACAAGGAGGTACATTTCACACCCACTAGAAGACCAAATGGTGACAGAAATGTGTAGCAACTGGAAGTGTCACATTGCTGATAGGAATGTAAAATGGTAAAACAACTTTGCAGAATTGTTGGGCAGTTTTTTTTGTTTGTTTGGTTTTTTCATAAAATTAAATATGCATCTACATTGTGATCCAGAAATTCCTCTTCTAGGTATTTACCTAAGAGAAATGAAAACATATGTCCACAGAAATATCTATACAGAAATGTTCATAGCAGCCTTAATTATAATAGCTTCAGATTGAAAATAATCTTAATGCACATGAAAAGAAAATGGATTAAAAAATGTGGCGTATTCTTAAAATAAAATACTATTAAGCAACAAAAATAATGAAATAGGCCGGGCGCAGTGGCTCACACCTGTAATCCTAGCACTCTGAGAGGCCGAGGCCGGTGGATCCCTCGAGGTCAGGAGTTCGAGACCAGCCTGAGCAAGAACAAGACCCCGTCTCTACTAAAAATAGAAAGAAATTTTATGGACAGCTAAAAATATATATAGAAAAAATTAGCCGGGCATGGTGGCGCATGCCTGTAGTCCCAGCTACTCAGGAGGCTGAGGCAGGAGGATCGCCTGAGCCCAGGAGTTTGAGGTTGCTGTGAGCTAGGCTGACGCCACGGCACACTATCTAGCCTGGCCAACAGAGCGAGACTCTGTCTCAAAAAAAAAAAAAAAATACATACAACCATATAGATGAATCTCAAAAACATCATGTTGAATAAATGAAGCCAGATATAAAACAGCATATACTATATTATTTCATTTATGTGACGTTCTAGAACAGACAAATTATCCTTTGGTAAGAGAAATAAGAAAGTAATTATCTCTGCTGGAGGAGGTGGGGAGAGAGCTTACCTGGAAAGGGCACAAGATAATTTTGCGAAGTGATAGAACTATTCTATGTTTTATTTTGGATAAAGGTACAGAGATATATGCATTTGTCAAAACTCATGGAGCTAAACACTTTAATATCTGTGTTTTTTATTTTCTGTAAGTTATACCTCAATGTAAAAGTAAAAGCAGGAGTATTAGACGCTGTCTGTTCAGCGAGGTTCTCTCTGCACAGATCCGAGTGGGGATACACACCGGACCGGTCTTAGCAGGGGTCGTGGGAGACAAGATGCCACGGTACTGCTTGTTCGGTGACACTGTGAACACAGCCTCTAGGATGGAAAGTCACGGGCTTCCTGACAAAGTGCACCTCAGCCCCACAGCCTACAGGTAACCTTTCATTTTATTCATGCCTTCCTTTGTCCTTCCCTCCTTCCAGAATTTACAGAGTTCCCAGCAGTCACAGGGTGAGGGGAGCGCAGACAACAGCAAATTATAACCCACAGGCCAAATCCAGTCTGCTGCTGCTTTTTGTAAATAAAGTTTTATTGGAACAGAGCCATGCTCTTTTATTTACACACTGCCCTGAACAAGCAAGACCTCTGAGACGGGGTGGGGGACAGGGTGCTGTGGCCATGGGGTGAGAAGTCGCAGGCTCTCACCTATGGTGACTACAATTGGGAGGTGAGTCAGGTCACAAAGTAGGAAGCACAGTCAGCAGCTTTCGAGTGAGGGGAACAGGTGCCAGATGGGGAAACGAGGGGTGTGGTGAAGGTCGACACTCTCCAGGCAAGTGGCCGACGACAGGGGAGGACTTGCAGGAGCGCCAAGGCAGGTAGCCGTGAATTTGAATCATCACCGGGCTGAGTGGCTCTTTGTTCTTTTCCCAACATCCCTCAGCTGCCAGGAAAGAAGTGAACAAGGAAACATTTGTAAATACCCCATAGCTCTGTCCCTTTTCTTGGTCCCTTCCCTAGATTCTTCAGTTCCTTGGCAGACAGAAAGCATGGCAGACAAGCTCGATGGTTAGGATGAGCAGGATGACAAGCACGGGGTGTGCCAGGTGCCCGGGGAAGAGGAAAAGAAGCGTGCTGGTGCCCAGGGAGCCTGATGCTGCAGAGCCATGAGGCCATGGTGCGCACACGGGCACTGATGGCATGTGTGCAGAAACATGAGAGATGCATGTGGCAGGTGTGCTGGAGGGGGGAAGGTTGGTGGTAGGCTCAGCGGGTTTTGATGGGTCCCCTGTGCTCTCTCTTGGCCTCTGGTACCCTGTTCAGAATGTCTAACCTTCACTCTCCCTGCTTCTTTTGCCCCCGTGAGCAAGCCTGGATGAAGCCTTGGACCCTCCTCCTGCTCTGTCATGTGTCCTGGGTCCCCAACTTCTCCTCTTGCATCACCCTTTGCGTTGTAGCCAGTTCTTGAGTTACAGATCTTTCATATCAGGTGCATTTCTTTTCTCCATGCAGAGCCCTGGAAAATCAAGGGTTTGAAATTGTTGAGAGAGGTGAAATTGAAGTGAAAGGGAAAGGGAAAATGACCACATACTTTCTGATCCAGAACTTGAATGCCACCAATGATGAGATCATGGGGCGACCCACAACTCCACTAGATCACAAAGGTAAGTAGAAAAGAGGTCTTGTCATTAATGTCTAATACTTTTTCTACTAACAACCTGAGATATATTGAGTGTGGTCCTTGGGTCCTCAGGGCTAACATGGGTACATCCCCGCCTGCCACCAAGCTCCAAGGATCAGTTCACCCATTTTGCCCTGAACATGCATATCTTGCATCCAGGGTATTCTGACATTTCTTGACCTGGGCTGAAGGATCCACCCTAATGGGTTTTTGGGATTCTTTTCTGTCCCAGAAGGGAGCTTTTCCATCAAGCTGTCCTGTAGCTGGGGAATTATTTCAGAGAACTCCCTCTGCCCCTTGGCCTCAGAGGAGGCTCCAGAACAGGCTTTCCTCACACACTGGGACCATCTGCCTTCCTCATTTTCCTCTAGCTTCCAAAACTGGGAAGAAGAACAAAATTTGTGACTCATTGAGTTCCAGGAATGACAAGAGGGTAGGAGTTTAGGGTAAAACAACCCAGTACTAAGCAGGACAAGGGAGCACTGTTTGGCTCATGGCTCCCCCCAAAAGAGACTGGAACCCAACAACAAGGCCTTCATCAGCTGCAAGGCCAGTCCGACCCACTCTCAGAGAGCCCCTTAGCCCAGCCTGGCTAAGAGGGAAGTGTTGGGCTGACAGGGAACCCAGCAGCAGGAGGCAGGCCATTCTGAACCTCTGAAGTGACCTGGACAGAAGCCGGTCTTTCACTGCTGCAGAAGTCCACCAGGAGAATCTCCAAACCCAGAGGTTCCTCATGTGCACGTCTAATGACTGCAGGCTATCGCTTTGGGACATATGGATTATGGTTACTCTTTTGAAAAGTGGGACTAACTCAACAAAGAGACAGACACTTGAAGACCTTTTACAATTGTTTTTGTAATGCTTTCATTCTAATATCAGCTCACCTAATTATCTCTGTGAGCTGTCACAGCTCTTTCACATGTCACAGATGTGGCCTGGGCCACATTTTCCTGATGAAGACATTGATACGGAAAGATCTAAATAAAAGCGATAAATGACTTTGGCTAATAAAGACCAGGAGCAGCCTTCGTGAGTGTTTTGGTCCCCAAATTTCTAGGCTCTGGACACCTCACCCACGGACATCTCGAAAGCAGGTGCATTTGCTCATTCTTCTAGGTGGTGAGTACATGAAACAAATGTCCTTCAGCCTCTCTCGCGTGACACTGGACAGCCAGAACTTCATCCAGTCCTCCACATGACGGGCACCTGAAGGAAACATCCAAGAGGTTGCTGATGTTCCGAGGCATCACAGACAGTCCCCCACCTCAGCCCCGTGGCACCTGCCCGTGCATCCGTTCCCACATTTCCTTCCTGTCACACTCTTTTGCAGAAGCAAGTGCTCTGGGAAAGGAAGACAGGAAACCTGTTGCTGTCATGAGGTACGCTGACAGTTGGCAGCTGCTCCCTGACGGGGACGTGGCGGATGGTGAGTACACAGAGGTGCCTCGTGGGGTGGGAAAGAGCCAGAAAGGGACAGTTCAGGTGGGGTTTGGGGGCAGGACGCCTCTGACTTATTGCTAGTTGTAGTTTCAGTAAGCTTTGGTTTTGAGCTCTCTGCACCCCAGCTATCCTGGGGGCTCTCATTCTCCGCTTTGGTCCCATCCAAAATAAGCCTAGCTCGTTCAAAGGACACGAGAAGGCCAGTGTGTCTTGAGAGGGCTGGAGATGGACGGGGCCTCGGGCAGCCTTGGCCTTGTGCCTACTTATCTTACGCAGAAAGTGTGAGTGTGAAAGAAGGGAGAGGTGAGGAGGAGTTGGGGCTCCTGGGGGACCTTCAGCGGGAGGAGGGCACCTGCTGTTTGAATTCCTGCATGGCTGTTCCATAAACAGCTCCAAAGGGAAGGTCTAAAAACTCTTCATGTCCCGGAAGATGCACAAATTCCTTTTTCAAACTTCTGCTGCATGAAGGGTCCCTCCACAGAGACCAGCAGGTCTGGGCAGGGCTGGGCATCTTGCCCAGTGGATGGGAGACAGAAATTTCTCAGCTGGGCCCCAATTCAGCATTCAGGCCTCAATTCACCACTCCCAACTGTTGCTTTCCTGGACAAAAACCAACATCAACAACTAGAGGAGGAGAAACTGAGGACACCTCAGTTTTAGGGGGACAATGGAGGGGTGGAGACCTGGCATTTGTTGAGCTACTACTTTGTGCCAGGCATTTACCCCACATTATCTCATTAGGTACAACAGTCACATTGCCACTCCCACCACAGAAGTAAGAAACTTGAGCATGAGAAAGGTTATGGAATTTATATGAGGTCCCACAGCTAGCAAGTGGGAAAAATAGGATTTGATCTTCATTTGAGGCTCGTTTTTCTTGGGCAGACCATCTCCCTGGGAGTCTGCTTTGAGTATCAGATCCAGGTGGTTCCACAGTTTCCCCTTAGTTGGATCTGTTGGGTTCACAGTGGCCCAGCCACGTGTCTCGCAGATCCTCTGGGCCCCGTCAGAACAGATTTCTGATTGGTCAGTGTGAATGGCAGGCGTATTGATGAGGAACAGCTCATGCACCGTGGGTGCAGAGCAGACTGGTACGCACCAGAGGTCTGGGTCCTTGGCCGCAGAGCCTCCCAAATCCAGACTCACTGAGCCACAAATTGCCTTTTCACAACTCCCCAAGGAATTTGAGCCTGAGTTTACCACCAACGCAAGCTTCATCCTTATCTCGGATGGTTGGCAGCAGACATGGATATAGCCTTGTGCGATTCGTGTCACCTGCTCACAGGACCTGCCTTTTCACTGTGGTTCAGGTCCCAGTTCTGACGGGGTTTCAGGCCCAGCTAGGTCTGATATATCATGCTTAGCTCTGCGGCAGGTAAAGGCTGCCAGAGGGTCACTGTGGGAGCGCCACCCTCAGCACCACCCTGAGGCCATTACCTGGCCCCTGTGTGGGTGTCACTGTGGGAAAGGGTTTGCAGCGGTGGCCAAAGCCTGTTAGGACTCCACAGAGATCACTGATCATATCTGCCACCAACCTCGCCAGGTTGTCACCTGGTTGCCAAACATGGTGGCTCTCCAGCTGCATGCCTTTCCATCTGCCGTGGCTCCCGGCTGTGCGAAGCAGGCATTCCTGCCTCCCCGTCCCCTGTGAGCACCGTGGACCCTGACACAGTATCTCAGAGCCTTGGCAGCACACGAAGCTGCAGCGGCGAGGAGGAGACCACGTAGACCCCTCTCTGGGGCCAGCTGAGGCCCGTGCTCAGCCCTTCCCTCAGCCCTCTCCAAAAACAGGGCCTCATGGAGTCCCTGCAGGGCCCGGCCACCTTCTGCCAGGGCGAGAGGGAGCTCTCAGCGGGCCCCAGGCCTGCAGGCTCCACAGAACCTCATTTGCACTTCAATAACCCGCTTTTCTTTCACTCAACTATGTATTTGGGTGTTAGATGTGTCTGTGAGGAGACTCTCCAGTGCAATTAAACGGGAGTATTGAGCCGGAGAGAAATCAGTGTGTGTTGACACAGATATTTAAGCAACCACCTTTCAGTATTGACTCAAAAATTGGCCTTCCAGCTGTCCCTGCTGGCAGGCTCTTCTGGCATCTCGTCAGGCCCCTGCTAATGTGTTTTTCAAATCTCAACTTGCTTCAGCTTGTCTCCTAACTGACTCTCCCAACGATTACAGTAATGGTTTCCAGGCTGACCTGCACGCAGCACTTAGGCAATCGGCCCGGGGCCCTCTCTGGAGGTGACCCCTCCTCACAGATCACAGCCAGAGGGTGTCCACTTGCTGGGTTTGTGGCAGGTTAAGTCAGCCTGGGGGACTTCTTAACCAACTCCTAATTGTTCCTCCGGAGAACCTGAGTGGTGAGGGTCTCGCTCCTGGTGGAGTTTAGGGTTTGGTGGTCTGCCTGCGGAGGGAAGAGGTTGCTAAATCCCTCCAAACTTGACTCACTCTTCAATCAGGAAGAACTTTCCCACCACTTGCAATTCTCCCGATGGATTATTCTTGGATGGGTTTGTGGTCACTTAATGGCCAGGGTCCTCACCCCTTTCTTTACAGAGTCCTGAGGATACAGGCACCTTTCCCAGACTGTCCAATTAGCTGGGGTCCAGCTGGTTTGGAGCCAGGCTGGGTCCCTATTCTCAGCTCCGAGGCTTTCAGCAGCCGCTCTGGGGCCTTCCTAAGCGTGGCTGTCAAACTCTCCTGACCTCTCCCATTTGGGGCTGATGAATGGCATGGTTGTTTTTAACCTGGAGCTTTCTAGAAGTTGAGCTGTTAAGCCAGCAGTGTTCTGTAGAAGGAGAATCCTGGGACATATACATGAACTCTTCACAAATCAGGAGGATTCTGCTGGAGAAACACAGGATTTTCAGTGTAGGGCTAGCGTCGAAAGTGTTGTGCTGCACTCCTTGATATCACAGACTAGCTGTCACATCAGAGCTGGCTGGCGCGGGTGGGAGGACAGCTGAGTCATTGTGGAACAGCCTGGTGACAGTGCGGACGGCTGGGCTGCACCTGAGAAGGATTCCACAGTCCTTAGTGGGGTCAACACTCTGGTTTGTAAAGCAGCTTCATGGGGGATTCTGATGACCAAGGGGTTTGGGGGTCACTGTCATGATGGAAAGAGCATTAGATTGAAAGCAGAGTTCCTGGGGCTGAATCTAGTCCTGGCACTCGGTGACCAGTGTGTCACTTTGGGCAAGTCCTCTTCACTTTGTTTTCCTCATCCTGAAGGCCGGAGTAAAACAGGGCCTGCTCACAGGGCTGCTGTGAGGACTGTGAGATAGTATGTGGCATCTGAAAACTGCGGTATGAAGACATGTCAGGTGTGCAACTGTCACTTGGGAGTTCTTTCACTTAACAAATAAGTGAGTGTTGGGCACACGAATGTAAGAGCTCCTACAGAGGCTTTGAAGAAAGAATGGTCTGCTGCAGGCAAGGAGCTTTAGCTGGGTGGGACAGAGGGACCCACACGGGAGTCAGGCCCCCAGCCTCACTCAGGGCGCTCCAGAGCCACAGTGTGTGCGAGTGATGCTGGAACACGTCCTGGCACTCAGAAAACCTTAGAGAACCTGCAGGTGACGGCAGAAGTGGGACAAGGCAGGGATTTGCTCTGGTCTCCGGAACATGTGGGGACTTCTAATTTTCTCCATGGCAAGGCCTCTTTTGCCCATGGATAGAAAGAGGAGGCTACTGGCTGGGTGATCCTAGCATAGCAGCCGCTCCCTCATCCTGGAAACTCCACTGTGCCCTCCGTGTCACTAGGATGGGTGTCCACTCTCACTCATGGTTTCATTTCTGGAGTTCATGGCTCCTTTTTCTCTGCTCGTGCCTCCCCTCCTCCTCCCCTAGGACAAAGGAATACCTGGACATAGTATTGATCGTGACTGGGGTGGAAGCAAGCGGGAGGAGGAACAGTGCATGGAGACTACGCAGGGCGAAGGCCAGGATGGGGCAGGGAGAGGGGTCTGGGGGTCGCGGCGACAGGCCCTGTGCTGCCATGGACCAGGATGGGGTAACATCATGGGGGTGGGGTGATGCCGTGGTGGTGCAGGGCCTTGAGGACAACTGAGAAGACCCAACTAAGAGTCTGATTTCAGGCTGAGGCCAAACCCTCCACCTGAGCCGTGGAGAACCAGCGCTGAAACCAACATGTGGTCTTCTGTGCCTTGTTCTGTCTAGGTTAGAAACAGATGCAGAAATGCAAAAAACAAACAAACAAACAAACAAAAAACCAGGATTATTTTAATGGCAAATGTAAGAATCCCTTCTCGTAACCCCATATCATATCCTGCATGACTTTCAGAGCCTTGCCTGTAATCACCAGGCAACTCCCAAATCCCACCTCTATTCCCCGGGGCAACAGCATTTCCTCGCACTCCGTGCTGCTGTGACTGCGTGTCACAGCCCCATCCCCCGAGTTTGTATTTGACAGTACAACTCATGTGATGGGTGTTTTCCAAACAGGAAGATATCTTCTGCAGCCATCTTCATTTAATCTGTTCTTTATCTATATTGAGATGAGTTTCTATACTGATTTTAATACTGGGCTGTGTGGTTTGTCCAAGTAGATTATTTGTTTATTTATATTATAGAAGAAACATTTTTTATTTTTTTTAAAAAACTAGGAAAGTGTGGATAAACCAGAAGAAGAAAACAAAAGCACCTATAATTCCATGACCCAGAAAGACTACTATTAAAATTTGGGTCATATGTTCCCTGACTTGTGTGTGGGAGGGTGTTTGTATATGTATATACTTATGTGCTTTTTTCTAACAAAAATGAGATGGCCATGCACATACTGTTTTGTCATTTGCCAGTCATAAATTTCTTTCCCTGAACATTTAAAAACATTTTAAAACAGAGGAGGGAAATTTTAAAAAGATATAATGTGTTTCACATGGTACCCTTGTTTCCCATGTGACTTTGTGCTATTCCATACCCAAAACCACCTTTACATTGTATCAGATAGAAACTCAAATTATCTTGCACTCTCCACATCTACAATACATCTGTGGTGATCCGGATGTTTTGTGAGTCCTGAAGTTTCCTCTAAATTTTCCAAGAAAAACCAAACTTGTTCAATTTTGCTTTGGTGTTTAGATTATCCCAGGTGTCTAGATGTTAGTAATCCAAGGAAGAGGTACCTTGTAATCTTCAATGAATCAGAAAAGGTAATTAACCAGAATGCTACATTTCCTAACCATGCACAATAATGAGCATTAACTCTAACAAAATGGTGGTACTAATAGGCAGTCCCTGGGGGCTGTTGAGCACTGGTCTTGCAGGAGGGAAAGATGATGGATGAGAATTCATCTCAAGGAAACAAGAAAATTCTTCCACCATCTGGATTGTGGAATTGGATTGGGGCAAAATGTCAAATTTTCATTTACGTGTGAAAATTCCAAGAGAGTCTTGCAATTCTGTGCTGAGCACGTCTCATTTGAATTGTCAGGTGGCATCTACTCAAATTGATGGAGTCATATTTAGTTTGCCCAGCTTTCGATATGCCATCTCCATTCATTTTCCCAGCATAGTCCTAGCTGGTTGTCTTTTTCTCCCTGCTGATCAGGGGATTTTTCTTTAGGGAAAGAAAAAAGGAAAATGAGTTTAAGGGAACTAGGAGTAGAAATGGAGGCAGTGTAAAATACAGTTAAGATACAGGTGAGAAAGTGAACATGGCCAGGTTAAAAGAGAGAAAAATGTGCTGTGGCGGCAGGAGAGATGAATCAATGATGAAAAGCTGTCTAAAATTTTTCGAGAAGAGAAATGGGAAGGGAAAAAATACTATGAAAAAGTTTGAATAAAGGGGAGACCAAGAGATCTGTGAAATATTAGTTCCTAATGTTGAGTTGACTTCCAAAATACCTTATGACAGGTTAAGCCAGAAAATAGATTATTCATCTTGGTTAGAAAGAAATCGTGGTGCTCTTTCGAAGCAGGAGCAGACCACGAGCAGAGCCTGACAGCCGGTAGGTAAAGGGAATAGTTTCCTTTCCTCGAGTCCCCCTCATTTTAGCAATTCCAGCCCTTTCTAGCTCAGTTCTCATTTTTACTAGCATACACCTCACTTTTGATACAATGACAAAGTCACAAAACAAATATGTTCTGTGATCACAATACTGTTTTGTGGAAATTTTTCTCTCACGGGTTCATGTATCATTTCCATGACTTGAGTGGGAGACAGATGTGTTGTGTAGTATCCTTTTACGTCTAGAGAAACCGAGGCACAGGGGAATGTTAACTGGAGAAAGTTCAGCTGCCCTTTTAGTGCTGATGGATAGTAATGCAAAATTATACTTCTCTCTGGAATCAGCTCCTTTTTCCTCTCTTTGCTATGATACCAAAACAGAACTGAACCCAAACCTCTCAAACACACTGCTCTTACCATTTAATCTGCATGTTTCCACTGTTGAAAAATTTAGTTCCTTTTAAAATTATAATGTGTTTATATCTCAAAAAAATACAATAATGTAATCAACTCCATAATTCAAAATGAAAGAGATAGGGGGTAGTGGGAATAATAAAATTAGTAGAGAATTAGCAAAAAGCAAAACCCAAAACCCTAAATCCGAATAAGTAACAATTTCCAGAGCATAAAGTATGACTGAAAATGATTCAGTCTTTTGCGTGTGTGTATGTGTGTGTGTGTGTGTGTGTGTGTGTGTGTGTGTGTGTATGTGATAGAGAGAGAGAAAGAGAGAAAATGTGCTATGGTAATCAAATGAACCCATAGCTAATGACATCTGCACTTGGCCAACTCTGGTCTGGTCTGGCCACACCCTATAGAAATGCCACATTTGGGAGTGTTATGAATCTTGATTCCTTGTCAGATTGGCCCCAGTTTATGCATGAGCCAAACCCTCCATATGAATCATCACAGGAAGTTGGCTCAGCCACATGGTTGTAGGTGTCCCAGGACCCCCTGTCCCCCTTTCTCTGCTCCAGGGCCCCATCCCCAGTTCTGACCTCATCCTGGGCCTGAGACTGAGGTGAACTGGGAGACAGGTCCTGTAACCCACAATCTTTCACACGTACGTCATCCTTTGTGTTCATCAATGACGAGAACATTAGCAAATTGAGCTCGTCTCAGTCTAAGTGCTTTTGCTGAACACTACCCATTGCTCTTAGGATCTTAAAACAAAACTGATCCCTGATCCAGATTCAGGAAGAAGTCTGAGGTGCTCACAGCCCCTACTGGTGACAGAAACCATTCATTAAATTGGGAAGAGAAGGCTGAAGACAGGAGCCTCTCCTGATTTCCTGCTTTCTAGAACACTAGACCTTAAATATAACACATGAGCCTCAAATATAACACGTGAGCCTCTCTGAACTTGAATGTCTCTGGAACGAGGATTAGTATTTTTAGAAAAGGAAATGGGAATAATATACGACTTTACAATCTCAGATGCTGACCTTTCCAAATGACACCGCAGGGAGAGCAGGAGGAGCTAGAGACAGCGTCCCCCACCCAGCCTCTTATTCCATCCCTTCTCTGACCTTGCTCTCTGCCCCTGCCTTGGCCCACAGTCCCAGAGGCAGTTCTTTTCCAGTGCCTTCTCCCCGGACTCCCTCCCATACTTAGAAATACTAATTGGTATCTGTGTGTTTGTGGTCCGTGTGGGGCATTGTGTGAATCACTTGTAAGTCATCTAATTTAATGATCACGACAACCCTGGGAGGTAGATATAATTATTATTCCCCTACTCTTCAGATGAGTAACTCATCCGTGGTCACATGGTGAGCAGTGGCATGGCTGTGCTGGGTCCGTGACATTGCTGCTCAGAACTCACAGTCACAGGGCCAGCAGGCAGGGAGACTCGTGCTATCAGGTGAGTTTTGCAGGAGTAAAGATTTGGGTTGTGACCACCAAGGTAGCACAGTGCAGGGCAAAAGAAATCACTCAGCTACAAGGCAGTGGTCTGTGTGGGCCGTTTGGCCTTGACTATGAAGACACTCTCCTGCCCAGGTCATGCTGAGGTAGGACAGGAGGCCCCTGGGGTCCACATGTGTCCCCGGGCCTGGCTCAGAGGGAACCCCCTGACCAGAGAGACCGGCCTGAGTCTTGACTAACTTGCTCATCCCTCTGTGTTGTTTCAGCGTCCAAGGAACCCACCCCTGCTGGGAGTCCAGGGGCAGGACAGGAGTCCCCGGAGGCAGCTGACCAACGACAGTCTTTAGTTCAGACAAAGACACGACACTTTCCGAATGACACTGAGCCGTCTGGTTTCTGTGTTTTGTTGTAACAGGAGGAAAATGAAACCCTGGGGCTTAATTTTTCCACTACTTAGGTCTATGGCAGCAAAGAAAAGTAACTTCTTTTCATTTCTCACCTCAAAACTTCTTAAACTATGTCTCTTCCTCATCGTCCCTCTGAGAATAAAAGTCTAGAAATGAAACACAATCCTGACAAGTTTGGAAAATGTGCTTTTACGTTCTTAGTTCAAAGCCAACCCTCAGCTTTGGGACTTTGGGTCCTATTTGTTCTCATAGATGATAAGTTCGGCCTTGGGGCCTATTTCTATTTCCTTCTAACAGGAATGAATACCTTCACGCTCTCATCACCGCGGTTCCACCAAATCTTTGCCTCTGAATAAGAGCCCTCGTGGCCGACTTCAGAGGACATCCTGACCTTGGAGGCTGCCTCGTTTTAAATGGTGGTGGGAGTGAGGAAGGAAGAGGAGGAGGAGAAAGAGACCCAGACCCCGCAGTTTATAAATCACCCCATAACGTAGTCGGGATGTGAAAGGCACTCAGCCAGGGTTGTGAAAGGAAATCATTTTCATTCCCAGCCCTGGGAATTACATGAAGCAACAGAACAAAAGCTGCACTCCCCAGAGATTTTCTGAAAGTAAAATGGAAGGGAAAACGTGGAAATCCCTGGAAAGGCAGAGCTAGGAAAGATACGGAAACAAGGCGGCGTGTGGCCAGACACCCAGCGCCCTTGGCTGGTTCCTCACCCGTTTCCAGCTGTAGGTGCAGAAACGCCTTCCACAAAGAGAGTGTGGGGAATGCTCTCAGAGAAGTGGGGAGGGGGGCAGAAGTTGTCTGTGGGCTCCACATTTGCTTTTGGTGATGATGAGAAGATAAGCGATCCTTTCGATAATAAACAAAATCCTAAGGGCACACACAAGCCTGTGACTCATCCTTGCTAGGACCTTACTCAAACCAAGAGGCATTAAATATCTTTCAGCAATTCCCAGAGGGTCATGAGCAGATTTGATTCTGTCCCCACTGAGTCCCCAGTCCCATGGGTGGGAGGGGAGGAAACCGCAACAAGAACTGAATTCTTTGCACCAATCTTTCTAGACAGCCACTGGGTCTTGTGTCTAGAAACGGACAGGCGTGGCCTGCAGTTGAGCAGGGCACAGCGAGCTCAGATCAGACGGAGTACAAAGTGTAGATTCACTTGATGTCACCAGCTATAAAACCGGTTAGTGACAGCTGCTCTGCCTACCTCCCAGGTTTTTTCATGAGGATTCAGTGAGATATAAGAGCACAAAGATGACAGCAATACTCAAAATAGTAGGAACTACAGACTTACCCTGGGGTTACATCCAGACAAACCCATCATAAGTTGAAAATATCTTCAGTCGAAATGTATCAGGTTATATTCCGATAAACTCGTGATAAAGTCAAAAATTATTAAGTCAGATTATAGTAAGTTTGGGACCATCTGTACTAGCATTTATTGAGCATCAACAACGTGCCAGGCACTGGCCCGGCATGCATGGATGTCACACCTTAGTTCTGCTCCTGCCAGAGGCCTGAGAGACAGCTCTTCTACAGATAAGGGAAGGGGGAACTCAGGGAGATTCGGTGGCCCCAGACTGCACTGCTGGTGAATAGTCCAAGCAGGACACCTGAGGCTCAGAGTTATTACACCATCTAGAGAGGTAGGAGAGGCTGGAGGTATGGACCTAGGAGCCAAGTAGAGCCTGGTTTGAACCCTGGCTCTCCCACTTTCCAGCTGTGTGACTTTGGGAAAGTTGCTTAACATCTCTGTGCCTCGGCATCCTGTTTGTAAGATTTAGATAGTCAGAGGACCTGCCTCATAAGGTTGTCAGGAGCATTACATAGCATATACCAAAGCACTTAGAGCCAGGCCTGACACTTAGTAAGCCCTCTTTAAATGCTAGTATTCTAAAATTTTTAAAATGGTCCTATTAAGTGATTGATCTCCCTGTTTAAGTGGGGACAAGGAAAGATGATGGCTCTCACAACTCTTGTTACTTTCGCTACATGGTTTCCTTCAAAATCCTTAGCTCAGCTGTGAGCCAGAACCCCACCTGGAACGATGAACACTGTTAGGTGGTAGCATCACCTGGGAGAGAAAGAGCAAAGCAGTTATTTGGTGGGTGGTGGCTTTCTGTTTTATTTTTGGAAGGAGAAAAGCCAGAGCCTGTGGTCCCAGCCCCTGGCTGACAGCCTGCTCTGCCTCCTTGGCCCCAACAGAATATGCCAGTTTAGTGCTCAGTCACACCTGAAACTGCCCAGACATTGTGAAGCAGGTGCCTTAATCCTGGCTGAAATGGAGAGGATTTTGCTCAGTGTTTATCATGAGTTAGAGAATCGTTTCCAGCTGTAAATGAATGACTACATCCCCTGCATTTGGTGTCACCTGGAGTCTACTATTTATTCACTAAGTAAACACGGCTGGAGACAAAGTTCAGATGCCCGGGAAACCTGGCCAGGCTGATGACGTTGTCCATGAGCCCCCAGCACTGCCAAGAGCACCTTCAGTCTTCCTTGGATCTGCTTCTCTGGGCTGGAGACCTCAGGGGCCCTGACGCCAAGCTGGGTAAGTGAACACCCTCTGAGCAGGCAGATTAGCCTGTAGGATGCCGGCACCTCTGCTCACATCTGCAAGTGCATCTGGGGGTCCTCCTGATGCCCACCAGCCAAATGTCTGGCTGTCACTCCAGAACTCCAGACAACAGACTTATTTATGGGCAGCGAATGCTTTGCTCAGCAGGGCAGGCAGAACGACCCCAGGCGGAGCCCCTCCCAGCCTTAGAATCTTTAGGAGAAGAGCCCTCCCACCCCTACAACCTGTTAGGTTCATTTTACCCTGCAACCCTGCTCGCTCCAGTACTCCCAAGGCCCCTCCGCCTCTGGGCACCTATTGGGGAGGGGTGGGGAGCATGGCAGACCCGGATCTAAGCAGATGGCTGGGCCAGCAGGCCAAGAACTGACACACTCACTGGCCTCCAGCCGGTGGAGACAGGCAGACACCGTCATCAGTAAGAACTTGGGAACTGTCCACTGTCCTTCTCCAGCGGGGCACAGAGCTTAATCCCAAGGCCCCTTGTCCCAGCCTCCTTGCACACCAAGCCTCCTGGGGAACGTTGGCTAGTAGATATAAAGCCCAGGGATGTGGGTGGAGGAGGTAGCAATGTCCTGGGTGCCCCTGTGACCCCCTCCCTCCCGCTGCCCGGCCTTCTCCTCCGTGGACACCCGGAGCCAGCGCTGGAAGGCTCGGGCCTGGCCAGGGCCCGGCGACTCGCTCCATCCCTGGGGCTGCGACTCGCTCATTCTGCACAGCCACCCCACCTCCCCAGCCCCTGGCGTTTCCCCCTTTCTCTCTTTTCCAACTTTCCTTCAGCTCCAGTCCTGTGCGAGAGAAAGGAGGCGAATCGCGTGCCTGGCGGAGGCATGAGATCATTTCTGTCCCCGCTGCGGGCTGGCTGTCGCCCGTCGGGGTTAAGCAGGAAAGCGGGAAGGCGCACTCTCCACGGAGAGCCATCTGGCTCCGACAGACTCACGCTGACGCTAATCTATTGGTTTCTTTCTCTTCCTTTATTTCCTTTCTTTTCTTTTCTTTTTTTGTTCCCAAGGAACACTTCATCTGCAGCTGTAAATTCAGACCTGGGCGGCGCGGGCAAGTGCTCATTTGCGCGCTCATTTATTCCCGCATTATGCCCCGCTCGCCCTGTCTCCTCTTGTAGGTGTCAGGACACCATTGTTATCATTGGTGGGTCCGTGTAGTTTTAATGTCAGGGCTGCACTTTCAAATGGAAATCAGGCAATTATGCTCTGCATGGAGAAATTTGACAGATGCGGGGGTTTGACACCACTGGCCGCCTCACGGGGACAAAGGCGGGCTGTGCGCCCAGGGGCCCGTGAAATAAATAGAATATGTTTCAAGAGTGCACAAAAATTCAAGAATAATTAACTGCGGGATGAGAGTTCATAGATCCTGTGGCTGTTTAACTTCGAAATGTGATAACGATATGTCAACGAGCCACTTAACCCATCCTTGCAAAGGCGGCGTTAAAAACCCGATCACAGCGTGGGTCGGAGCAGGGGCAGAGGCTGCTCTGCGCATCTGTTTTCCGGTTTCCAAATGCAGAGCTCCGGAGTATTTTAACTGGTTTCATTTCCCCCTCACAGGGGCTCCATTTGGAGAAGGAGGGAGGGGTCACAGCATGTCTACCTGATGCAGTGGCCTCCTTCACTGTTATCTAATCTCCGTGGTGTCTGTAGATGTTAGTGGTATCTCATCTCAGCGGTAGCCACTTAGGAACTCATGCTGAAAAATACGGTGGCGGTAATCTCGTGGCTGCTGTTGGTTGATACTGGTTTTGTGTCAAGCGCTCAGCTAAGTGCTCTCCATACATGGGGTCCTGTGAGTGTGAAGTAGGTACTCTTATGAGCTACACTTCACAGAGAGGAAACTGAGGCACAGGGCTCAGTGGAAGAACCGGCCTTCAGACCTCACCTGGCCCAATTCTGATCTTAGCTGTTAAACTCTGGGTTGAGCCCTCTCTAATGTTTCAACAGCGAGTAGGAAGAAAAATACCTACTCACTCAGGAACCCCTTATGAAGCCCTCTCACGTCTGATACATACAGTGGGAGTGAACTAAACAGGAGAGATCTAATAAAAGTTAAAACTTAATTTTTTTTGCCCCTAAAATATCCGGCTGTTTAAACAGATGGCTAATTTGGAACCTGAAACATGCAGAAAGATTCATCATTCAATGGGTCCAAACCTGGGTTTAAATGAGCTTATTTTATGAAAAAGTGAAGTGCCGCTAGCTGCTGGTCATTGCTGTCACTGAGGACATACACAGGGAGCAGGCTTGGGTCTGTTTGGATTTCAGCAGCCCCCAAATTTCCCCACCAACCAGATGCCTTGAATTACGCTACAGCTGATGCCATTTAGAACTCAGAAAAAAGGGAGGATGTTTTATCTCTCAGAAAAAGTATTTTTTTAAAATTAAGCATACGATAAAATAAGTAAATACACAGGAATCTCTAATGCTTTCTCAGATCAACAAGAGCCATTTTGAAGTCCATGAGTCCCCTTGAAGAGAGAATACGTAATCAAACAAAACCAGAAATGTCAGTAGACAAAACAGCTACTCATTTGCTAGTGACCAATAAACCTCAGTCAAACCTACAACACCCTCCCATTATGACTTGTTTCACTTTATGCAGGGGTGAAAAAACATTTAAAGAGATTCAAAACCTTTCAAACCATTAGCTTATGTTAGGAAAAAAATAAAATTTCTGCTTATGGAGGTATTAGTTTTCTTTTTTCATCTCTACTAAACCCATTGGTTTGAAAATATTAGAATAATAAGTTTGCATTACAAAAATAAAAAATATCATTAAAGTATTCTTTCCAATAAACACCTGAATTTAAAAGGATTTTAAAACACTAGTCACTAGTGACAAGCACAAAAGAGACCAAAGCCATAGCTTGTTTAAGAACGGATCACTCAGGAGCAGAGAAAGCAGCAGGAACATCATGCAGTGGGTAGGGTCATGCAAGGTCTCAGGGCTAGGCTGGCTGGACAACTCCTGTTCCACAGAGACCAAACACTGAAGAATGAAGAGGAAAAAAATAAAATCAGAAAAAAATGGGAAAACCAATTAAAAGCCAACATTTAAAAATCAAGTACTAAAATTGAGGTTAACAGCCCTCAAAATTTATGTCATAGCTAATATCATTCAATTGGTTAATGTCCATAATCAGTTATTAGCATATAATGTCTTTCCAAAAATTAATTTGTTTAACACCTTGATTATAAGTTCTTTACACAGCAAAAAGTATTTCAATTAAGCATTTGACAAAAATTAAAATTAGTTTACAGAGGAATTGCCAATATTTTCCCAGATTGAACAAGTGCCATTTTGAAGTTCAAGATGCACAATTGCAGAGAGATGATTTATTAACTAAACAAAACCTGAAGTGTCCTCTAATTTGCCTGTGATCAATGAACATCAGAAATGCACACACATACACACATATGATCATTAGTCATTTTAATTTCCCAAATATAGAAAATAATTTAGAAAATCATTCACAAGATTTTTGGCCATCAACTTATCCTGTGATATAATATTTTAGAAATTTCTGATTAAAGAGGAGTTTATTTTGCTTTTTTCTCTTTTAGAAAACATTTATTTGAAAATATTATAATAAGCTTGTGATTGTGACTTTTTCAAAGTGATTGTGATTGGCAAGATCAAAATTGATTTTGACCCAGCTCTTCAAAAAAAGAAAAAAATGTGTGCGAGTGTTTACATGTGTGTGTACTTTCATATTAGCTAGCCTGTCAGGTAACATATGCATTGTGACTACATGGGCGACTATGTATGCATATCACCATGATACCTAAGCGTTTTAAGAAAAGCAAAGCAAGGGGCTGACCAGAGAGGGCACAGGTATCGCAATAGGGTTGCAACAGTGAAGGAAGGCACTTGGTCACTCCAGTAAAGACATGTCTAAACTCTTTACACCTGATCATGAACGACGTGAACTTTGAAAATGCATGCCATTTATTGGAAGGAGAATAAAACAACACAGTGGATAGACCATGTATTGAGAAAACGCATGTGGAACTTTTCAGATTACACCCTTCACACACCTGAGAAAAATCATTTCAGATTGAGCCACAGTGATTCACGGAAGTGAGTCAGGAGCTCAGATGGACTGGGTTGGGGAAACAGCAGAAAGCCACTGATTTAGATTAAAACGTTAAGAGTGGTCACCTTTAGGAACCAAAATTATGGGTGATTTTATTTTTTTTCTTCATGTTTTTCTGAGTTTTCCCAAATAATAGTGTGATGGGTTTTCAGGCTAATGCAGAAATGAGTGACCGCAAGAGCCAAATCCCCAGGTTTGGAGGTGGGCTCTGCAGCTCATTGGTTTGTGCAAACCCTTTCCCATCTTTGGACCCTCAATGTTCTCTCTGTGGAAGGGAAACCATTATAGTGCCGACTTTAAAAAGTTGTTATGATGACTAGTGAGATAATGCTAGCAAAGTGCATAATGGCTTGCGCAGTAAACTGTATAACAAATGTCAACTATTTAAGAAAAAATCCCTATACAGTTCAAGTTCGTAAGGTCTCTTACGGAAATAGAAAAAGTGGGAATCCTGAATCTTACTATGAAGTCAATATCACTTTCCAATGCCACATTGCCTGGTATAAGTGAGCACCTTCTCTAATTCCTTCTCTGCCACACTCCCTTGTGTTTTTCATTCATAGCACTCATTGCAATCTGAAAATATTTTATTTTTGTACTTGTATCAGCCACCATGGCTGATTTTAACCTACCAATGGTTTAACAAATGGCTTGCAAAACTCCTGAATATTTAATAAGTGGCTGTCATGAGCCAACACACACCACTGGCTGAGCTTCTATGTTGACAATTTCAACATTTTAAATTGCATATTAAGTGTGGTTTGGGTTTGACAATGAAGGAAAATATACTCCTTTCCATACCCTCAAGGCAAGCACAAATATGGCAAGTAATTTGTAGGAAATATTATGGGGGGAGGGCATAGGGGCAACTAAACACATGACCAAATGGACTATTTTCTAATTGACTTTTATTATTGTGGCGGTAAAATGTAAGATTCCTTGGAAACCAATGGAATTGTAAAAATAGAACCCATCATTACTTCTCCAAATAGCTCCATTGCCCTAAGGAAATGAACGAGTTTGAGCATCCTTGGGTTCTTTAATATCCAATTACAGTGTATTTTTTCAATTTATTTCAAAAATCAAATAATAGAAAAAGGCATACATTATGAGATCTCACTCCTATTGCTCTCACTGTGGATAATTATTTCTATTGATTTGTTTATATTTTCATTATGAAAATAGAAGGAAACACACATAGGTGTTTTATTCCCCACTGCTACCTTTCTTACACAAAAGATACTACATTGTTCACACTGTTCTATACTTAGCATTTTTCACTTAATGATACAACCTGACATTTTTCCATGTGAGTACATAGAGAGCATCATTGTCCTTTTTCACAATCGTGCATGTTTTCATGGTAAATTAAAGATGGCCCCAATTCTGAGCTCCTCCTTCCACAATGCTAGATTCCAGTTCCCCTGCCCTTGAATACATGCTGGCTTAGTGACTAGTTTGACCAACAGAATACAGTGCCAGTGTGGCTGTGCCAATTTGTAGGCCAGGCTTGAGGAGTGGCTGCTTTCTCCTTCTGCACTTGGAAAAATCACTCTTGAATTTTTGGAAAGAAGTCTGCCCACCCTGACACCATTGGGCTGCTGGGAAGCCTAAGCTAGCCATGCGGAGAGACCACGTGAAGAGAGATGCTGGGTCAGTCCCTAAGCACCTCAGCCACGCCAGCCCACACACCAGACGTGGGAATGAAGACAGTGGAGCCTTCAGATGATTCCAGCCCAGACAATCTGACTGCAACATGAGAATCCCTGAGTGAGAACCACCCAGCTGAGCCTGGTCAACCCATACAGCAATAAAAAGAGTAATAAATTGTTCTTCTAACCACTATATTTGAGGTAGTTTGTTACATAGCAATAGACAACCTGAACATATTATTCAGATTTATCATGATTTATTTAATTAGTCACTTACAGATGAGTATTCAAGTTGTTTAGAATGTTTTGTTATTTCAACCAGTGATATAATCAATAATCTTGCCTATATATTGTTTTGTATAGTTGAAGGTATATAAATTTCCAGAACAGAAATTAGTGAGTCAAGGACAAATGCATTTGCAATTGGGTCTATTTCCTTCCATTCAAATTGTCCATCTCCTTGCCCATTTTTCTATTGGTGTATTCTTTTACTTTTCAATTCAAGAAAATTAGTTCTTTTTGTTACGAAGTACAAATATTTTTTTCCAGCTATATTGTCTTTGGACTTTGCTTATGTTGATTTTTGCCATCAACTTATTTTTTAGTCTCCCATATTTCTTCTATTACTTTTAACATTTAATCTTTTATCCATTTGGAATTCAACCTGATATGAGGTATGAATCTAATTTTATTTTTTAAATTATTACTTAATTGTCCCAAAGTCTTTTAGTGAAATAACCCATTTTTTTGCTACTGATTTGAAAGGCTATTTTTATCATATACTAAATTTTAGTGTCCATTTGGGTCTTTCTGTAGTCTTTCTGTTTTGATTCTTTATGTCTCTTCATTTACTACCATGCTCATTTAATTTTTGTAACTTATAGATATATTTTAATATCTGACATGGGTAGGGTATCCCTAGTTATTCTTGTGTTAAAGAATTTTTTTGAATGTTACTTCTATTTAATAATTTATTTTCTCATATGAACTTTAGTATCAATTTGTTGGGTTACAAAAATATCCTGGTAGTGTGTAAATAGATTAATTTAGGGAGATTTGGTATCTTTCTAATATTCACTCCTTTTATCTGAGAACATGGTGTATCTTTGTATTTGTTCAAGGCTGCTTTGCATCCTTTCAGGATTAAAGTTTCTTCATGCAGATATGGAACATTTCTTAGATTTATTCATGATTATTTTAGTTTTTTGTTGTTGTTTTTGTTCTTGAAAGTGTAAAAGGGTCTTTTCTTCCATCACATCTTCTAACCAGTAGTTGTTTAAAAGTATGAAAGCTTTTGATATTTATATATTGATTTTATACTAAACCACCTTACTGAATTCTTATTTTCATAATCTTTTTCAGATGATCCTCCTGGGTTATCCAAATATACATACATATAATCTGCAAATAATGATAATTTTACTTCTTTTCAATTGTTATATATCTATTTTCTCTCTCTGATCTAACTATTGAGAACATTCTTACCTTATTCCTGATTTTAATGGGAATGCTACTGATATTTCTCCACTAAACAATAATGTTAACTTTCAATTTGGTATATGTCAATGAAGTACACACCTATTTTCCTATTTCACTCATTTTTTTTAGATCAATAATGGAAGTTAAGCTTTACTGAGTATCTTTACTAAGCATCTACAGAAATGGCTACCTCACTTCTTTCTTTGGTCATTAATATGGTGAATTAATATAAACAGACTTCCTAATATTGAACCATCTTTCTATTATGAATAAACCCCACTTTGTCACATTGTTTTATTCTTTCAATGAATTGAGTCTATCTGGTAATATTTTACTTATTATTTTTGCATCAGTATTTATACATAAGTTTTTTTAATTGTACAATTACCAGGTTTTTGTATCAATATTATGCTCACTTTCTTGTGTCCTATTCAATAAACCTTTCCTATACTCATGTCCATTTCTTTTTGTTTGATTTTCTCATTTTTATCTTCTAAGCTCTTGTGCTTTTATTGTGGTCTGTCTTTCCTTTGAATGCATCTCCATTTCTTTGATGGTTTATTTTTTTCTCCCTGCGCCTTGCCAGCTCAAACGCCATACCTCCCTGTCTTTCTATAACACCTGTGGATTCCTATGTCTCTGCTTTGTGCCCAAGCTTCATAGAGGTAATTGCTTCATTAAATAGTTTATGTTTGTAGTAAAATACTTTTTACTCTTTTCTTCTGCTCTTTGGTAACATTTTATCTGCCATTTTCTTTTCCTAACCTTTTTCTTGTTTTATGCCTTGGATCTTTGAAATAACTCAGGTAGGTTCTTGTTGATTTCTCATCTTTGAGGCATGTGAGTTTTTCTTTCACCAAATATTTGCAGGGCCATGTCTCAGCCTAGTAGGAATTTTCTTTATGAACTAGGTTTTTGGTTGTTTTTTTAAATATAAGTTTTAGATCTATTTCTCCCCATTCAATAAAGACAGGCAGCTATGGAGTTTTTCAAAACCCTATGTCTTTCTTCTTTCCTAGATATTCCCTGCCAATGTGGTGTGTATGAGTGATTTTTTTTAACCCCATCACCTCTTCATTTCTAAACTAACCTGGGTCCTGGAGAGTTCTTGCTGCCCTGGTATGTACACGGTTGCCTCGGTTGCAAACATGCAACTTAGATTGTTTACCTCACCTCTTCCCATTTACAAACGCATTTTTGCTGACTGGGTCTCATTTCCACAGCAACATACTCTCCTTTCCTCTGTCTCCTGGACGCTCCCCTGGGCAGTCCCTGCATCTATTTGTTGCTCGTGGTTTTAACTACCTCCTAGTTTTGCTGAAAATGGAACTTTTGTTTCCATTTCTTGTTTTGCTTTTGCTTTGGATGATTTCAAAGAAGAGACAGGTCAGGGGTGGGTTGGAGAGGAGGGCGCAGACTTCTCGCCTCCATCTTCTAACCAGAAACGTGGATATTAATATTTCAAGGGTTCAGTGTGAATAAAGGGTTGAAGGCAACTAATTTTGAAAATCTTTTAAAGAAAAACAATATGGGATTCACTTTACAGAGCATACAGGTAATTTGAAGCCCCCGGGATTTAAAGCATTCAGGGTATTTTCTTAGCTTATCACTTGCGCGAGTCATCTAATCTCTCTGGACCTCATTTTTCTAAAGAAGGGGCTTGACAAGAAGATACCTAAAGCCTTAAGACAGAGTAGATAAAACCCAAGATTTAATTCCAAGAAATGAAGCACTGGTGGTGAAATTTAGGCTCAAGGATACTTGGATGGGGGAGAAGTTTGGGGCTTTGGAGTAGAAATAGGAGAACTAACTCATACTGAGAAATTATTAAGTGCCTGGCTCTGTGCTAGGAACTTTACAAATGTTAATATTTTGGGAAGATAGGTATTATTATCAACTCCATTTTAAAGTCATAGAGAATGATGTTCTAAGATGTTAAAGGACTTATTCAAGATGGCAGAGCTACAGATGAAAGCCTGGCCTTTCTGGCTTTGGAGACCAGTGTTCTTCCTCAGAGAAATACGCAGAGGTGTACGGACCTGCCCTGCCTGAAGTCGATGGGCTGTGCTAATGTTCCAGCCACCACTGCCCTCTACCCCCCTGCCTTTCACCTCATCTCCATGGCAAATGTTTAAAAACTGGGGCTTTTAATACTTATCATACTGATTGAGTCTCTAATCATGAACCCAACAAAAATAACCAGATCCACTCTGCTGTTAGTCCATGGTGAGCAAATTCAGGCTGTGTTAAGGGTAAGTACATTCAGCCTGTACTTTGGAAATTACACTCCAAACGAGAGAATATTCATTTACTAAAGCCTTAATAAAATAATTTCAGGCAAATCATCATTTTAACAGTAGACCAAGATCTTTGAAAACCCAAGTAATTTTTACCCAGATCTTTTCTTAAAAACAAGAAAAACAAAAATTCACTGGTGCTTTTGTTCACATTTAAAAACAACATATTGCATGTTGACCATCTGTCATAGTTCACTTATGAAATCAGTGTAAATAACCTTTGCGTTAAAAAAAAAGTAAAAAATGTATTTCCTAAAAATATATTTGCTTAGAAATTCTTTTTACCTCTTGAACTTCCTTGGCCTTATAAACCTGTCAGCATAGCAAAGTGGGGGCCAGTTTCCTGCAGCCATGAACTCCCTACGTTTTTCACAAGTCTTTATTCTTCGGAAATGTAAAGGCTTGTGTTGAAAAGCATTAACTGGGAAAATAAATGAGCAGCAAAATGGTTAGTTTCCATTTAGTGATTAGTTGCCTCTGGTCAGATTGTTAACAATGGAAACCTATCTTGATTGGCTTTGAAAGCTGATGCCTTTCTTTGCACCTGGGTAAATGAAGTCTCTTGACTTTGCTCGTGCTCTGCCTGGGCCTGTCCAACCCCAGGGTCCCCACACAGCTGCTGCCCCTCTAGGCTGGGTCTCTACCCTCTAGGCTGTGTCCCAGCTGGCTTATTAGCCAGTCCTTGAGGTTCTAGCCACAACTTATCTTAGAATTTCCACTGCCACTTTTAGACTGCAGTAGCAGGCACAGAAAAAGTGAAACTATATCCCAAAGAGATTCTTTGAACCCAAAGAGCTGAGACTACCTTTCTGCATGCTCACTGCATCTGATTTTGAAAAAGGGGTTGGGGGAGGGACTCACAGTAGGAGCAGGGGCTGTTAATTCCCTTCTCTCCCTGGGGCCTTGCCTCAGGCCATACTTACTTCAATCCCGTTCATTCCAGTTTAGGCCCACCTTCTCCACGGAGCCCCCAGTGTGTATACCTGGGGACCCTGTAACTTCCTTTTTATGGCCCTTCTATTCTGTTTGAGAACATACATTTCCATTCACTTCACAGCCAAACTCCTCTGCCTGACTTAAAGACCTCAATAGCCTTATTTCATTCAATTTATTACCCATCCTCCCAGACACATAATCCATTCCCCGAGCAACCTCCCTGGGTGCTATGAAGGAAAGATGATCACAGCTATGCCAATTAACAGCTCACGTATCTCATGGTCTCCTCTCTTGCCTACAGAAAGGTTAAAACACAGCAAAGGGATGGATTTACATTTACTGGAAGTGGGAGCCTCCCAATACAGTAAATAACATGCATCCACATCACTGATAATGAGCTATTACCAATACGCAAAATAAAATTAATTATTAATATCACCAGAAGCCCACATGGGCAGAACTGAAAAGAAAGCACAGTGTGGGTCCCAGCCCCAGTGCACTCAAGGAGCACCCCTCCCCTCACAGGAAGGCCATGCTCTCAGCCCAGGGTGGGATCCCGGACAGGGAAGTTCCCAGCCTGCAGCACCATCCTGGGGAAGCTCAGCCAGTTTGAGGTCCTCTCTGCTGGCAGACACCAGGGGGAGACCACAGAGCAGGCGAGGGGGGAGAAGAGCGAAACCCACTCCTGACAGCCAGATTGTGAATCTCAGATGGTCCCCTCTCCACAAGCAGCAGACTTTCTGGCTGGGTGGGGCCACTTCAGCACTTCCCTGGCAGCTTTCCCCAGAAGCTGGGAGCAGACCTTTGCCCCTGCAAAAACAGCTACCTTACCAGCATTTGTGAAGCATGACGCGAACTCACCCAACCCAGCCCCACCCAGCCTCATTCCCCCACCTGCTTCTGCTGTGGTGGAGAATAAGGAGGCACCTGGAAGTTCTAGAGCCCCACCCACTACCTGGGGCATTCAAGTGCTTCTCCTGAGGGGCTAGAGCTGGTCACAGGTCCCCAAAACAACATTGCAGCTTGTTCCTTCTGGAAAGCGCCACCTACTGATAGGGAGGTCAATCTGCACAGCCCTTCACAGTATTTACTGACTCGGTCATACAGGTTGTGGTTGATTCTTACTCACAAGTACCACCTACTGTCTCAGATATTAAACTGGGTATTCCAATACAATTCACACTGTTAAGAAGACCATACGGCTAGGGAAAGAGAAAAGATTTCAAAGACCTCCATCCTCCTTCATCAAAGAGGGACAGGGAATCTGCCCACACACTTAGCTCACCACTACTACAGCCTACAAACAACTAGCAACAGAGAACACCACACTAAGGATATCTATAACTAAGGCATCCATCCAGAACCTAGATCGCCATCAAAGCACCCACAGGCAAAGCCAAAGGTTCTTACCCAACATATGCTATAGACACTCCTTTTCAAGTGGGGAAGGGGGGAAGCCCCATCTAAACAAAAGAAAATCTAAAAATAAGAAGTGGCAGCTGCCCAAATAAGAAGGAATCAACAAAAGAACTCTGGAAGTATGAAAAATAAGAGTGAAAGGACACCCCCCTAAGGGAACACCAGCTCTCTAGCAATGGATACCAACCAGTGAAAATACTGAAATGACAGATAAAGAATTACAAATATGGACTGTAAGGAAAGTCAATAAAATCCAAGAGAAAATGGAAAACCACTTAAAGAAACCAAAAAAAAAAAAAAACAAACAATTCAGGAAATGAATGAAAAACTCACTAAAGGATCAATTTATTTTAAAAAACCAAATAGAACTTCTAGAAATGAAAAATTCATGTAAGGAAATACAAAACACAGTGGAAATATTTAAGAATAGACTAGACCAGGTAGAAGAAAGAATCTCCGAGCTTGAAGACAACTCTTTGGAATTAAATCAGTCAGTCAAAAATAAAGAAGAAAGAATTAAGAGCAATTAACAAAGCCTACAAGAAATATGGGATTGTGTAAAATGACCAAATATAAGAATCATAGACATCTCTGAGGGTGAAGGGAAAAACGCAAAAGGGCTGGAAAACCTATTTGGGAGGATAATTGAGGGAAACTTCCCTGGTCTTGCTAGAGATTTAGACATCCAGGTACAAGAATCTCAACAAACACCTGGGAGATTCATTGCAAAGAAACAATCACCAAGACACATAGTCATCGGACTGACTAAAGTCAACACAAAGGAGGAACTCCTGTGAGCCGTGAGGCAAAAACATCAAGGTGTCACTCTGTGTGGGGAGTTGGCCAACAACAGAAACACAGGCTGGGGAGGGAAGAGACAGGGCAGCCAGTGGAACAGCATCTGGGCCCATCTCTTACCTCCTGCCACTTCAGATACAGAAAATTTATCCTCATGAGAAAAAAATTCTGATGGACTTTGACCGTGCTAAATTTCCTGAATCATTTTTTATTCTGCCTTTTTTTCAGAAGAATGTACATTCTCTATTTAGGTCATTAGGATGTAGTTGATAAATGATAATATTTCTTAGTTCTTTTGAGAATTTCCACAGAATAGACTTAGCCCTAGCCCTCTGAGGTCATTTTCATTTTGAAAAGTATGTAGTAAGCCACTTATTAAATGTCAAATATTGTGCAAAGTTCTGGGAATACAATGGTGTGTTGAGGGTCCCAAAGACACTCCCCTGTTTGAATATTTGCTATAAGGATTCACAAGAGTTGGTACAGGGTTGCATTCACAGCTAAGATTTATTACCGTGGTGCCATGAGGACACACGGCTGAATCAGAAGAAGACACAGGCAGAGTGTAGAGATATCCATGTACGGGCTTCCTTATGCTCTTCCCTGCCGTGAGGGGTCACGCAGAGTGCACCCCAGCAACGAAAATGCAGCACCACGCCTGCAATGTTTCTGCCCAGGGAAGCCCATTAAGAGACTTCATGCCTAACACTGCTCTTGGGGGCTGGTCACGTAGGCACCCTCTGCTTGGTACATACCAAAATTCCAGACCCCCCAGAAGGAAAGTGCATATTCAGCATAAACCACACTGCTTATCCCAACTGTGTAGGCATGGCAGCCGCTCTGATCCTGTCAGTGTTTCATATCAGTGTAGGGAACTGTTTACTACTGGAGTTCCCAGACCCCAGCCAAAGGCCAGCCTTGCAAGCAGGCCTTTCTAAGGATAGCAGGCTCAGGTCTGCATGTTAACCCTTTTCTGCACAAATGGTTAGCTAAAATGGTCTCTGTCTCCATGAAACTCTGTGTAATTGGAGAGATAAACATCAATCTAATTATTAGACCTATAAATATAAAGTGTTCCCATGATAGCTCTGCGAAGGAGAGGTCAAGGCACTGTGACAGCAGCAATGGAAGATCCAGCCTGGCCTGGACCTCAGGGGAGCCTTCCTGAGGCCTCCCTGTGGCAGCCCAGGGAAGAACAGCTCTGATGGAAGATCAGGACTTAGGTAAGCTGAGAGGGCTGGCAGAACATTCCCGGCGAGGAGACAGCATATCTAAAAGCCATGTAGCCAGAGGGAGCACGGTGCGACTGAGGGTCTGAGAAAGCAGTGTGGCTGCAGAGGGAGGGCTGGAGCTCGGGCATGCGAGGCCCTGCAGGTCACAGTGAGGACCTGGGACTTCACTGAAGGAGCAATGGGACACCACTGAAAGGCGCAGCGTGGGGCTGGGGTGCGTGTGAGGGGGTGGGCAGAGGAGGAGATGATAGATAATGAACTTTGAGTTTGAAAGGCATGAAGAATGGACAGCAGGGTTCTAGAGGGAATGCCAGCCCTCCACGTAGGGAGGACACAGCCGTGCTTGGGAGATGATGGTGGTTTGGACTAACATGACGGGGATAGGGTTGGAGCAAATGGCTTTGTGACATTTCTACAGGGTAAATAAACTGAAAGACTCCACACAGAGTGGCAGGGTTGAAATAAAGAGATGGTCAAGGATGAGTCTGAGTTCTGTTGCTTGTATGAGTGGGTAAAGCCAGGCAAAACTGACGTCTGCCATGTTTATTTTTAAGGTCCTTCACTTTGGCTTCTCTACTTACTTCCCTTTCTTTCCTTTTTTTGTTTTTCCTTCCTTCCTTCCTTCCTACCTTCCTTCCTTCCTTCCTTCCTTCCTTCCTTCCTTCCTTCCTTCCTTCCTTCCTTCCTTCCCTTTCCCTCCCCTCTTCTCCCTCTCTTCTCCCCCGACTTTCCCCTTCCCTTCCTTCATTCCTTCCTTCCTTCCTTCTTTTCTTCTTTCCTCTCTCCCTCCCTCCCTCTCTCTCTTTCCCTTTCCTCCCTCCTCTCCTCCCTCTCTCTCTTCTTCTTCTTCAGTCAAGAAGATCATGAGTTGTGACAGTCCTGAAGACACTCAAACGTGATGTCAAAGGACAGCTAGACATTCAGGTGTGGAGGTCAGACGAGAAGTCCAGGTGGAGGCATAAATTTGTGGAGTAGCAGAGCCTTGAGACTCTGAAATAATGAAAAGGAGGTATTCAGCCAGGCTAACCTAGAAAACATAGCTAACACCTTCATATATGACGTTTCATAGAATACAACTGGGTTTTTTGAAGGCTGGTGATTTCAAAGTTCTTAATAGCCGTATAATGATGGATCGAATGCTGTGAGCATGCGCATGGTGAGCAAACAAAAGTAAAACAACAACAAAACCCAGAGCAATCCATAAACAAACATTCAAAGGTTCCTAAGTGGATAGAATTCTGGAAGAGGTTTCATGTGGAGGCTTTTCTGCCTTTACTTTTAGGTTAACGCTGGGGTGATACGTGCAGGGGGAGGGCACCAGTTCCGCTAGACTGGCAGTCTGGTTAGACTGGCCTGTAGTCTGTGCTGTGCTGTTCTGTTATTAACTATTTACATTAAATATTTTGGGTATCACTCCTGCTATAATGTGTCTAAGGAAGATGCAAAGCAGAGTTCCAAAGGTGTTTTATAGAACATCCATTCATTGAGATGCCATATGGGTTACAGTGGTAAAATATATCTGGGAACACTGAAAACTAAATGCATTTCTAGGAGTTTTACAACGTACATTAAGACATGTGCTCCAAAATTGATCAGGAAAGAAATCTGTCAAATTTGGTATAACCCACTCATTTTGCCATAAAGCCCTTTTTCCCCTACATAATACCTATCAATATCTAACCTCTTTTGACAATAATGATGCAAAGAGAAATGTGTCTCAAGTTCCTAAAAATGCCTCAATAATATCAAAGTTTTGATTCCCTTTATTAAGTCATCAAATCATGTAAAATATAGGGGAGAAATGAAATATTAATTTAGGATTAGTTAATCACATAATTATATAATTAATTACATAAACAGTAATTTTATGTATTTCTAGAAGTGATCTAAATAACCTTAAAACCATTAAAAATACAGTAAGAATCCACCTTAGCTCATACCTATAAAGTTCTTTTGGAAAACCAACTACTGGCGCTCAGGAATTGAGTCTCTAAAGTTCTTGCTGTGAAGTTGGGCAATTTGGTTACTCTTGGCTGTGGGGAAAAACCAGCAAAGGCTGTATGTATGTCAGCAAACGTGAAACATTATTTTCTGTTTTGCTTAGTCAGCCATATGCCTTTCTTTCTCTCTTCAGCTTTGTAGACAGAAACAGTAATTCTCAGTCCTGTTTGTGATATACCCCAGAGCATTTGCAATTATTTCTAGGGCTCTTAGGAAATCTTCGAAGCAAAATTAATTAATTTCAACATCTGTGTACATGCTACAAACACACAATTTAAAGCAGATCGTATGTTTTGGACTGGGTCAGGGAGATTAAGGAATCAAATAATAGGGATCTGAAGCCCTTAAAGGTTTGGGGATAAAAGGGCAATTATTTGATTACTGATGTTTGCTACGATCCACTTGAACTAAGCCTAAAATGGTATGATTCTTCCTTCAAGAAACTTACTAAATGAGACATACAATTATTTTAAAAATTATAATCTTGAGATGGAACTATTTTAAGGAGCTAATGGTATACATTAACCGAGTATTTTTAATTTTATTGTTTTTGTATTAAATTAATAGTAATACATGATTATCACAGAAAATTTCTAAAAGAGGGAGATGAACAAGAAAAAGAGGGAGAGGTGGAAGGAAGGGCAGATGGAAGAGAGGGAGAGAGGGGAAAGGAGGGAGATATCACTTATCAAGTTTTTAAATAATTTCCCTCAGCCCTCCAATTTAGGCTTTTTCAAATTACTATTTAAACAGTCCCACGATCAATATTCTCGTAGCTAAATCTTTGCACACATGCATGATTATTTCCTAAGACTATATTTCTAACAGCGGCTACTGCTGAGGCAAAGGGAATGCAACATATTCAGGATTTTGATATTTACTTCCAAGTTGGCCTCTAGAAGTTGCATGTCTTTATATTCTTACCAGCAGGGCCCAGTTCCCACCTCCTCTCCAGCTCTGAGCAGGACTGTTTTCTAGAAGTCCTTAACAGCTGGATGGGGAAGGAGAATGTCACCTCATCCGTATCAGTAACTCTGGCACCGGGTGGGGGACGCAGGCAACGCACCCAGCGCTGCAGGTCTGTCTCCATTCAAGACGTGGCCATAGGCTCTCTGCCCTCAAGAGAGCTGACAGTCCAGCTGGGAATCAGCCTGACCCTTGGTGGCCGTGGGTGTCAAGAGGAAAGGCTTTTTATTTGAATGCTGGCATTTTCTATTTGTTGATCTGTTTTCATTTTAATTTTCCCGTGAGGTTCTTCTGAAGGAAGACTCAACAGGATCGGATCCTAGGTAAAACGATGAAGTGGACTGCATGAACAGCGACTAAAGGGTTGCTGGCTAGAAAAAAGATAGAAGTTGATTGTTGGAAATTGGATAAGTAAGAAAGGGACCTGGTTCAGGGCCAGGGATGCAGTCGCCTAGGGGACCCTGGGTAGCGCTGGTGCTGTGAGAGGTGGGGGTTGCTTTTGCTGTCTTTTTGTGGGAATGTGTCACAAATTACTTACGTAAAGAAAAAAAAATCAAATGAATTTTTGTCATTTTCGGCCTGTTGAATTTGAAATGTGAGTAGTTCTTCTAAGTCCAGAGGCCAATGGAACATGAACTTGGGGCACAGGGAACAGAGCAGGGGTTTTAGTGACAACCTGGACAACATCACCAGCATCCAGTGGCTTAGCTCTGTGTGCATGTGTGTGTGTGTCTGTGTGTGTAGAGTGGGCAGGGGGAGAGGGGAGGGAGAGGGACAAGGACATATCTGATATGAGGGGAGTGGAAGAAACAGAACTGTGCCAACTAGCCTTTCACAAACTGGGAGTGCCTCCCACTTCTGGCACATGGTGGTCCCCACAGAGATCTCCCAGCCCCAAGTCTCTCTGGAGGAGGGAGAGAGAGGGTCTTGCTCCACCTGCATCCTGGCAGCCACCACACCAGCAGGTGCTCCTGCCCTGAGAGGCTAAATGACTTGCTCAGGGACACAGAACCTACTCAGCAGTGACACTCTAGCGCTGGCAATCGCTGCGGGCAAACTATATGCTGACCTCCAAGAATGGTGCTTGGGATTGTGCAAGGAGAGGACGGGACAAGCCAGATAGTTTGGAGCTCCACATCTTCCTGTTGAACTAGGAGTCAGGCTCTAGATTCTTACCACCATGGCACGGATTTCAAACAGGTCATTTCTGTAGTGCGCCCCCTCCTGGAAGCCTGACTTCCTACAGTTGGGTTTTTGTTTTTTGGTTTTTTTTGAAACAGTCTCAGTCACCCTTGGGCTAGAGTGCTGTGAGGTCAGCATAGCTCACTGCAACCTCAAACTCCTGGGCTCAAGCATCCTCCTGCCTCAGCCTCCCCAGTAGCTGGGACTACAGGCACTCACCACCACGCCCAGCTAATTTTTTGTTTCTATTTTTAGTTGCCCAGGTAACTTTTTCTATTTTTAGTAGAGATGGGTCTCGCTCTTGCTCAGGCTGGTCTCGAACTCCTAACCTCAAACGATCCTTCCGCCTTGGCCTCCCAGAGAGCTAGGATTACAGGCATGAGCCACCGCGCCTGGCCTAAGAGTTGGGTTTTTGGAGAGGAAGATTCACTCACCTATCAGCTACAGAAGTGCAGGAATGTTAAGAGTCCCTGGAGGTTAACAACAATTTCTACATGTGAAAGGAGACATGGAGAAATGATAGACTATCCCCAGAACTACGTTCTACTTACCTGGAGTCAGAGATCAAGAAACGAAATTATTTACTGAACAAGAGGTTTGTGGTCTCGTTCAAATGCAGGAAGATCAACTGAGCAGCACCCACCTCGTTCCTTTTGCATGTCTAGTGGATGAGCCAGCTCAAACCCTGGGACATTACTGCACAAAACCTCCCACTGCCTGCTAAAACATATTTACTATGCACCAGAATTCACCACTAAATTACTTTTTGGCATTTACCTCCAACTTTTCCTCATATCCTATGCCCTCACTATAAATAATAATAATAATAATAATGATAGATACACTTGACAAATCTATTCAAAATGAAGCAATGTTTATAACACCAGGAGATCATAAAATGCACATGTTTGGGTATTACTATGAATTAGAAGCTGCCAAATTGATATGGAGTAAAGAAAGGTCAGGTTTTTGTAAGTATTTAAAGTAAGGGTTGAAACTTGGTTTGCCAAAGCTTTCAGGGTGGAATCAAGTGCTTAAGTCACCAACAGTCATACCTAAAACATGCGGGCCTGACCCAAGTATGGTCAGGCTCAATGAACCACCCGAATGTCACAGTGAGCCTTGTCCTCTGCACGGTTGGAACCTGAAGCACTGTACCGGGAAGATGCCCACGTTTCTGGGGGCAAAGGCTGAGGCAGAGGGAGATGCGGCTGGAGCCCCTCCGGCTGTGGGCAGAGGCACTCTCTGGGGTGCTTTCCAGCTCTGCGACAGAACCGCCTTGCCGAGGGCTCCAGGGAGCAATGCTGCTGCCCACAGACTGCTGGTATCGATCAAAGCAATGGAGCGTTCATGGTTAGCGCTTTAAAATAAACCTTTTGGCACTTGGTGCTTTTCTGGAAAGCGCAGAAGAAAAACTCTGAACTCTTTGGGCGCATCTGAAGTTGCAGGGGAAGCAGCCAGGTCTTGCAAGAAGCCACTGTCACTTGTCCCTTTTCCGTCTTTGTGCTGCCATCTAGGGAGGAAAGGAAAACATATGTTGTGTCCTGGTGAGGAGAAACAGTCACCTGAAATCCCAAGCACCATCTGCAGCTTCTAGAACAGAAAAGCAAAGCAGGTGCTTTCGTCCTGAGTGGCAGCTGTGCACTTTCCCTTCTAAGAGACGACCTCAGGTGAAGAAGGAAGGGCTTCCCGTCGCGGCCAGCCTGAGGTCTCATGCTAGGTTCATAGTGGGCTCCTAGAGAGTGGGCCAAGAAGCGTATCTTTCAATGTTTAAAGGGAGTGAGATACAATATAATGTGAGGGTTGCCCATACTTATGGAACAGATGCTGTCCTTTTAGGGAAAGAAATGCACGAAAATAAGGTTCTGAGAGGAATAATTCTTAAACCATTTTCTCCTCTTTCTCCCTTCTTTTGTTTTCTTCTTTTTTTTTTTTTTTTAAAAAGGCAGATCCTTTTACAAAAAGTAGGAAGCTTTATGTAGACTCTAGTGTATAAAAAAACAGATAAGCATGGACTTGCTCAGAGAAGTAGTGGCACCTAATATTCCTCTGAAGAATGAAACTGAACAAGTTTAATTATTATGTTGGTTTTTTATTGAGTACAAAGTTAAAAGTAATTTATTCTGGAGCTATAAGTTACAAAAAAAATGTGGATGGAAATCAGATTTCTATGCCATAATGTGGAAAAGAAGGAGGTGAGGTCTTCCCTGCCCACCCCGCTCCCCAGAACTCTGCCCTCTCTCCCTTCTCAACTTTTCCCGCAGTCCCTGGGGCACTGACCTGCCCCCCCACTGCCCACCCCGGAATGGAAACTCCTCGCGGGCAGGTATTTTCGTCTGCCATGTTGACAGCTTCATTTCCAGTGCCTAGAACATCGTTAGCACATAACAGGTGCTCAGTACATGTTCTTAAAGGAATAAATGATCTAAGTTTATTCCTTGGCTTTTTCTTTTTTTATTTTTTTGCAAGAACTAACAACATGACAAATTTTACACATATTCTGATTAAAACACATGTGAAAGGTAACAATTCTCTTAATGTCTGTGAAGCTCTGATTCCTCTGTAAATCTCATTTGGTGCTTTCCCCCCTCTCAAATAGGCTTGATTGGTGTGAGACCATCAAAGTCACATTTATTAACAAAAGTACGGTAAATGCTAAAAAGCTGACAGCTGAATTAAAGATTTGACATGCAAATGCACAAGCTGAGTAGAAGCTTTACTTAAATTCTAGTTTGCCACTGAGGATAAATTGACCTGCAGAGTTTCTTACGAATAAAGCAAGAACAAAGCAGAATATATCTGAGTTTTTCCTATCTGAAAATAAAATTTGCAATTAAAACAGATTAATTCAGGATAAATGGCCATCAGCGACATGGACAATGGTATGAACAAGAACCTGGGGTGAGCAAAAAGGAGAGACCTGGGCTTGAGGAGGGAGGGAGGGCATCCGGGCTCTGCCACTCACAGTCTGTGCAACCTCACTTGACCGGCTGTCCCCTTCTGGTCTACCTCAGAGGGCTGTTGTTAATTTAAATACTGGTAGGCGATTGCTGTGAAAACTGTAAAGTACTATTAAACATAGGTAGGAAAACTTTTGGTCAGTCTAATGGCTCTGAGGAGTGTGTAAATAATCCCGAGGGGTGTGTATCTCACTGCATACAAAAGTGTGGAATTCTCATCATTTCTTCCCATTATTCAGATTAGGTCAAGGCCTGTGGACATCTTCCAGGATCACTTGGGAAACACCCTTCCCCTTGCTTCCCTAGACCTGGAGCTCTTTGGGAAGAGGTTTGGCTGTACGATGTAGCCGACTCCTCAAATCACCAAACTTTGAAATCATCCTAGAGAAAGGGATGTTTGGGAGAAAATACATGACACAAAGCAGCTAGAGACGTTAGATCAGCTTTAAGAACAGAGAAAGTCAATTCCTCAGCTGTGTCTAGAAGCTGTCTTTCAAATCTGGTGAAGAGATGATGTTCTGGGATGTAACAGAGTCAAGGTCAGGGCCTCAGGGGAAAGGGAATTTGGTGTAGCACAGAGTCTGGGAGTCAGAGGTCCTGAGTTCAAGTTCTGGCTCAGTTACTTATTAACTGTGTGCCCTTGGGCAAATGAGCTGAGCTTACCTTTTTCAATTATAAAATGAGAGAAAAAAATACCCCCTGTGCCATGTGATTTATGGAAGGTTTAACACATAAATTCATGTGAGAGATGCTTAAATAATTGCAAAGCACATTGCCAGTCTTTGTTATTACTTTCCAATAATTGCACTCTTTGTATTTCTTTCCATTGCAAAGTGAGGTCATCTTTGGAAAATGAAGAAAAAAAATACACTCACATAAACACACACACACGCCACAGATACCACAATGGCCAGTATGAGCATTCTGGTGTATTTTCTTCCAGCGAAACACATGAGATAATCCATCTAGAGTTCAGAGCAGGGCCTGGTGGGTGGTAAACACTCCACGTGTGCCGAGTCCAAAAACACTTTCCTCCCGGCTGTAAAGGAGACAAAGCTCCTGAAGCACCAGCAACTGCAGGACAAGACATAAAAAACTGGAGGATCTAGTCCCACTTCACACGGAGAGTGGCTGTGGGCCAGCAGTGCCCGCGATTCGTCCATGGCTCACGGGGTGAAGGCAGGACTGGGAGCACAACCAGGAACAATCCTGCCACTTTCTATTAATTGGTCTGTTTAGTACTAAAACATGGTTGAGTGTCTGAAGTCCCTTTTTCACTGCATTTACATTTTAAAGATTAAGATATGTCTACTGTGGTTGTCACACGTTTGCATACAATATAAACAACACTGCATATTTAGTAAGTGAATGGGTACACTTTAGTTTTTTTATCTACAGCTTGCCCTTGTGTCTTGGTAAGGCTCCAAATAAGAGAAATAGGATCCTGCAGAATGAACTGCTGTACACCATGAAATAGACCTGACCCGGCAAAAGACATTCTGCCTGACATCCACCTCAAACCATATGGAGGAGAATCTCCTTGGGAGTGTGGAACCAGAGAAATACCTTGAAAAATGACAGGGCCTGAGGGCTAAGAGGGAGAGGAAAATTTGAACTGAAGATAAATTAGACATACAAAAGGAAAGAATGTTGGTAATCTGGGATCAGTTTCAGAAATATGTATGGTTTGGTAAAAAAGATGGAGGCTCTTATGTGTGTAACCAAGTGGTTTTGTAGTTTACAGAAATGTTTTGAAGCTTTCCCAAAATCAGCACATTAATCAAAAAGAAAAATGATGTCAGTAAGAGAAGCAAAGGGCCAAAGGATTTGAGTAGGCTACAGGATCCTAATGTTTAGTATAACAAAGTCTAAATAGGTTCTAGTTTGAAATTCCTTAAAGAATTTGAAAGAAGGATAGGATATGTATATGTAAGTGTGCATCTGTACATATATGTGTTTATGTCTGTGTGTACTTATGTGTATACACGTGTGTTTACATGGGTCTATGGACAGTGTATATAAGCTCATCTTGATTTGTTCCTAATATCATTCCCCAAAACAGCACTCGGCAGGTGTAACACCTTTTGTTTTTAATTTTTTAATTATTATTCAACTCTTAGTTAATATTGTATCTTGCAAGTGAAATTAGGATTTCACTTTGGCATCAAATGTAAAGCCAAATGTGCAAGAACATAAAACTGCTAATTTCCTAAATTCCCACTTAATTTGTGGCTAAGTCATAATGTGAGCACCTATGAAAGCCTCTGGGAAGTTGAGGAGTTTGTAAAGACCACATATATTCTCAAACTTCAATAATCAATCCAGCAATCCCAATACTGGGTATTTACCCAAACGAAAAAAAGTCATTTTTTCAAAAAGACACTTGCACTAGAATGTTTATTGTAGCACAATTCACAATCACAAAGATGTGGAATCAACCTAAGTGCCCATCAATTCATGAGTGGATTAATAAAATGTGGTATATGTATACCATGGGGTATTATTCAGCCATAAAAAAATGAATTAATACCTTTTGCAACAATCTGGATGGAACTGGAGACCATCCTCCTAAGTGAAGTATCACAAGAATGGAAAAACAAACACCACATGTACTCACTATTAGCTTGGAACTAAACAATCAGCACTCATGTGCACAGATGGAAGTAAAACTCAACAGAAATCATGCAGGTGGGAGGTGGGGTGGAGGGGACGGATGAAATCACACCTAGTGGGTACAATGTACACTATGTGGGTGAGGGGCACACTTATAACTTTGACTCAAGCAGGACAAAAGCAATCCATGTAATCAAAACATTTGTACCCCCATAATATACTGAAATTTTTTAAAAAAGGACATAAAAATAATAATTTAGGTTGGAGGCTTGATATAAATAATCTCTAAATGCCATGTAAAAGTAAATTTATCAACATGAGCACAGCCACACAGATGTAAATAATGAATTCTAGCTTTGGATCTTGCAACACACGTAGATAAAATGCCTGCAGCAAGTGCAGTTCAATCAACTGACAGAAGAAAACTCACAGCCCTTTATCCAGAGAGATTAAAGACTATTTCCATTTCATTTACCACCAGCATCATTAACACACAAGTTTAAGGCCCATACAAGTTTACGAACGAGTTTATGAGTATGGCCTTCAACTTCAAATACTAATGTATCACAGAAAACCCATTTTCAGAAGGAATCTTGAAATTCAAGGTTTAGCCATAGGCTGTTGAGAACTCCAATACTGTATTGCAGAATGCTTGTCCAGGGTGTCCAATATAGATTAATTTGGTTGGTTGGTTGTTTGGTTGGTTAACTCCCTTGTGCAACAAATACTTGTTGAAGGCCTACTGTGTACTGCCCCAAGTGAAATGCTATCTATACATCTACAGTTATGTGTTGCTTAATGATGGACACATTACAAGAAATGTGTCCTTAGGCAATTTCGTAGCTATGTAAACATCGTACAGTATACTTACACAAACCTGGATGAGATAGCCTACCACAAACCTAGGCTAGATAGTGTAGCTTTTTGCTCCTAGGCTTCAAATGTATACCGTATGTCACTGTAGTGAATACTGCAGGCAACTTTAACACCATGGTATTTGTATATCTAAACATATCATAAACATAGAAAATGCATTGTGCTAGGACATTGCAATGGCTAGACGTCACTAGGCAACAGGAAATTTTCAGCTCTGTTGTAATCTTATGGGACCACATCACATATGCGGTCTGCCATTGACCAAAATGTCCTTGTGCGGGGCATGAGTGTAATTGTGAACCAGTCAGGCAAGGTCCTACACAGAGAGTAATGCAGGAAAATGGGATGGAGAGTGACTGCTTAGGAGCTGGGTGGAGGTAGGTGAGGAAGGTCAGGGATCGGGTCTCTGGAAACAGTGATTCGTGAGATAAGTGATAATGACAAGATGGAATCAGTCACATAAAGATCCAGAGGAAGGGGTCTAGAGACAAACCAGTCATACAAAGGCAGAAGTGTGAGAACAACTTGGCATGTTCAAGAACTAAAAAGAAGGCCAGAAAACAGCTTAGACAATTTGAAAGACCAAGGTGGATAAAGATCTTGACTTTGTCCCTTAGAAAAAACAGTCAAGTCTCAACTAGTGAAAATACTGGTTAGATTATTCAACTTGTCTGGCTATCATGTACTCAACATTTACCAATTGCATAATGTGCCCAGCACTGTGCAAGACACAAACTTGAACAGTACAAAGTTTCTGTTGTTAAGGAGCTGACCTCCAGTAGGGACAATAATGCAAGTGTTTAAGTTGCCTTTCCTCTCATCCAAAACTTGAAAATATAAGAGAAATTGTCTAAAAATAAAGAACAGAATCTCAGCAACAGGACCTGGAGGACAGTACCCAGTGGTCTAGCACACAAGTAATTGGAATCCCAAAAGCTGAGGAGGGTAGGGAGAAGAAGGGGGAAAGAACAGAAAAGTATTTAAAGAAATATTGGCCAGAAATTTTCCAAATTTGATGAAAATTATAAACTCAAAGCTTCAAGAAGCTTAAAAGACTCCCAAGCAAGATAAACAAAAAGAAAACAAAATCAACACATCACAATCAATTTGCTGAAAACTAATAATAAAGAAAAAATCTTGAAGACAGGGAGAAGGGACACATTATATAAAGTAGAAGAAATATAAGAATAATCATAGATGTCTCATCAGAAATTATGGAAGTCTGAAGACAATGGTTCTTTCAAAGGATCAAAGAAATTGATACACCTTTAGCTGGACTAACCAAGAAAACAAAAAAGAAGACACAGATGACCAATATCAAGCATGAAAGAGGGAACATCACTACAGATCCAAAGACACTAAAAGGATAATAAAAACATGATCAGCAACTTATACCAATAAATTTGACAACCTAGATGAAACAGACACATTTCTTGAAAGATATAAATTACCAAAATTGGCGCAAGAAAAGGAGGAAATTAGAATAGCTCTCTATTATAGAAATCTAATTAGTAATTAACAATTTTCCCAGAAAGAAAATTCTAGGCCCCAGTGGCTTCACTGGTGAATTCTGTTCAACATATAAGGAAGAAACAATGCCAATCTCACACAAAGTCTTTCAGAAAATAGGTGATAAAAGAATATTTTCCAACTCATTAACAAGGACAGTTTTACTCTGACATCAAAATCATTGTAAGAAAACTACAGACCAATATCCCTCATGAATAGATATGAAAATCCTTAACAAAATATTAGGAAATAAAACCTCATACTGTATATGAAAAGAATAATGCATTGTGACCAAGTAGGGATTATCACAAGAATGCAAAGTTAGTCTGACATTCAAAAATCAATCATTATAATTCAAATATTAAAAGATAACCCTCTATTAAAGGAAAACTACATGATCATCTCAACAGATGCAAAAAAACTATTTGACAAAATTCAACATCCATTTATGATAAAAACTCTCAGTGAACTAGGAATAGAAGAAAACTTCCTCAACCTGATAAAGTTAATCTACAAAAAAATCACACACAGATAGATATTGATACATATATAGATAGATTCAGAAACATTGATATGTATGTAGTGTGTCTATGTGTGTGCATACATCACACACACACATAAACACACATTTCCTAGCTTTGGCCCCTAAGGAGTGACATACCAATAACAATGAGCACATCCATTAACTAGATCTTGGTTTCTAAATACCATTCTCCACTGAAAGGGACCAGGGCTCTTTGGAAAAAAAGGCTGATTCAGGGCTTGGGCAGGGAAAGTACAAGAAGAGCCTGAAACACCCTGTCCCAGAAGTAAGGCTGTATTAAAGAATAATGGAAACATACCCAAAAGACACAGAAGTCAGGTCCCAGAAGGGTCTCTAACTGGCTCTTCTGGGACAAAAGGAGCATCAAAATTAATAATGATAATGTAACCCACCATATAAATAAAAATCTATAAAACTATACTGATATAAGTTCATAAATGAGCAAGTAAGTAGAGAAGGGAAAACTCTTTCTTACAGAAGAATGCCAACTGATAAATATAGAAGAAATAATAGAGTTAGAAAAATCATGAGTAGACCCTAAAATGAGTGGGTAAACATTTGATATGGAATAGGACACTTACAAAGTCCCAGAGTATTTACTCACAAATTACTTGTTAATTACAAAGATAATCAATGATAATTTTCAGTGGATAAACTTGTGGACACAGCCTTCATCAAATGATCAAAGTTAACATCACTGATACTGGCACAAACCGTGACTCTTGATACAGGGCACTGAGAAAGACACAACGTTACTTCTGTGTGTGCCCAAAGTGTACAGCCTGAATTTAATCAAGAGTAAACAGTAGACACATCCACAGTGACACACGTTCTACGAAATAACTCGCTTGTACTGTTCAGAATGTTAAGTAAGACAAAGAACAGATGAGAAATGCTTCCAGATTAAAGAAAACCATAACAACAAAAAGGCTCCAGTGCTAGACAGTCTTACCTTTCATAGTCTTTAAAATTTTCCAGAAATAGACTATTACTAATGCAAAATTAATCCCTCTAGAACACTAGAAAGATGGAAAGCTAGCATAATTCTAACACTAGAACCTAACAAAAACATTGATTTTGAATATGGCGGCAAAAATTCTAAATATAAGCCTAGAAAGCCTAATTGAAAACTAGATTACATAAAGCCTAAGCCAGATGGGGAGCATCCACTATGCTACCTACCCTTTATCTACTGCCAGGGAGGGTTTATTACAGGCACTCAAGTACAGCTTAATGGTGGTAAAAACACTATAGTCACCTCGATCAATGCCAAAAATACATTTGATAACAACCAACACCAAGTACTAATTTACATGTTAAGGAAACTAAGTATACAAAAGAAAATATCAAAGATGGGTATTCTTTATCACATTAACAACAGCTAGTATCTGAATTAATAATAAAGCCCATCAATAAAATCACAAATTAGACAATGACTATTATTATTATTTAACACTGTTCTGGATATTCTAGCCTTATGTAATATGATATAAAAGATATAAAAGAGACTCACTGGGTACTGAGTCAAAAAAAATAAAAGAAATTTAAAAAAGGATATAAAAGAGGTATAATTATTAGAATTACATACAATTTTTAGAAGTAAATCACATACTTTATGTATTTAAAAATCAAGATAAATAAAATGGAAAATTTTTAGATTAAGAGTTTAGTAAATTGGTTATTTAAAAGACAATCATATAAAAATGTAAAACTTGATCACAAAATGACCAGTTAGCAGACCTAACTGAAAAAAAAACATTTCATTAATAGCAACAAAAATATCCAGACATACTCTTACAAAGGATCTAGAACCTATTGAAGATGAAGAATAAGAACACTGAAGTCTGTAAAGATGCTTGTTTTTCCCAAAATGATTTATGAGTCTAACAGAATCTCAATAAAAATCCCTTTGGAATTTATTCTTTGAACCTGACAAAATAATTCTACAGATGGAAAAACAAACTGGTGAGAAAATAACCAAATCATAGCTTTATCTCCCAGTATATTTAAACATAAATTCTCTAGATGATTTAAGTAAATATAAATAGAAAATTTATTAAAAAGTTAGAAGAAAATAAAAGCGACGGGTTAAATTTCCTGTAAAGAGAAACATCTAAGTATAACATCTATGTAAAGGAAAAGTTTATGTATGTATGTCTACATAAAAACTAAAAACAACTGCATGTCAAAAAATTATAAACAAAATTAAAGGCAAAGTATAAACCAAGAAAAGAAATTACAGTAAACATGTTGGAAAACATTAATGTCCTCAAGTTACAGAATACTTTTATTCAATAAGAAAAATAGTGACACCCCAGTAATTTAACAAAGTATATAAATACATAAGTCTTTATGACAATTGATCAGTAAATGCAAAAAAATGTTCAGCATCATTACTAATCAGGGAAATATGAATTGAAACCACAATAAGACACCTTTTTTCTACTTATTTGTAAAGATACCATTCAGTGCTAACAAGGTGGCATTGAATAAGAACCCATGCCTACTATTATTAGACTGCTAGATTCTGTAACCTTTCTGTGAAATATATTCCCACAAACACACATTTGAAAATCTCATTTTTGACCCAGTAAGCCCACACCTAAAAATTCATTCTAAGTAAATGATAAAAGATGTGGACAAATATTTACTTTCAATTCTTCAAACAGTGAACATGTGTAAATAATCTAAATGTCCTATATTAGTCCATTTTGTATTACTACAAAGGAAATACCTGAGGCTGGATAATTTATAAAGAAAAAAAGATTATTTGGCTCATGGTTCTGCAGACTGTACAAGCAGCGTGGCACCAACGTCTGCTTGTGGTGAGGAATTCAGAGAACTTTCCGATCAAGGTGGAAGGTGAAGGGGGAGCAGGTGTGTCACACAGTGAGAGAGGGAACAAGGAAAGAAGGAGGAGGTGCCGGGCTCAGCTCTAGCGTGAGTGAACTATTATAACAAAGTGAGAACTCACCCATTCTCACATGCAGGGCACCAAGCCATCCATGAGGGATCTGCCCCCTTGACCCAGACACCTCCCACCAGGCCCCACCCCCAACACTGGAGATCGAATTTCAACATGAGATTTGGAGAGGTCAAATATCCAAATAATCGAAAATTACACTGCTGTCATTAAAAAATCATATTTATGAAGAATACTTAGTAGCCAGAGAAAATGCTCACAAAATGATGTTTTAAAAAAAGGTTATAAGATTACTATCATTATTTCTCTTTAAAAATGTTATTTTAAGAAAATGTACCATATTATCTCTGGGTAATAAGAAATGGAAGATTACAATTTTTGTGTCATTCTTTTATTTTCTACAAAGAACGTGGATTCATAAAAACAGAAAAACACCATTAATCAAAAGACTTACCAAAAACTAAAGACTTTTAAAAAATAATAATTTACCGGACAGTTTTGTTATCCAGTTTCCCTCAGTATACTGAAAACCATAATGCTATAGTTAGTGTTTGTAAAGTTGTATAAAATAACAGGCATACACGCCAATATTGTCACAGGTCAGTTTATTGAGGAAATCATATGTTAATTCTATTCACTTGAATACTTTTCATGATGTCAAATGAGACTTCAAAGGCCATAGCAATGAAATTAAAAAATTACTTTCCCATATTTTGTTTAAGAACACAAAAACCAAACACAAAGAAATGTTCAAGAGAATCTAAAAACTGCCCTTTTTTTTTTTTCCTTCCCTAAAATGTGATCAGGAAGGATGAAAATGAAATATGTACAAAGCAAGTATTTTTGTTGGATGTCATGTTCAAAGTTTCAAATCTTTCCAACTTTTTTATTTTTTGCACCAAAAAAGGTATCAATACTTTTCATTCCTCTCTTGTCAACTTTAGCCAAAGCCTTCTGAGCTGCAGTCATTTTGCTATTTTTCTGTTAATGAAAATAAGAGAGAAAAATTGTTACAGACATGGTATTTATACATCATACATGCAAATCAAACAAGACTGCATGTCTCAGGGTCCATTGAGGGAGGTAACATGCTTCGTAAGGGAGTGAAAAAAGTTCTGATTTCTATTCAGAATTCAGACCTAAGAGACAGAATATGTTAAAAGAGGCAGAAGACAAAACTGCCGCCTTCTAAGGAGTGGAAAGCTACAACCAGTGGTTTACTTTTGGGGAATAATTCTGGAGGCTGCATTAAGTGCAATAACACAGACAATGAAGCTGACACAGGCCGCAATTGTCAGAGGGAGGAATTACAGCCTTGTATTGCCACATGATGAATAATTCACACCAATTTACCATCTGATTTTATTCATTCGCTCTATGGGAAACCAAGGACAACCCTATCATGTTCAAAAGGTGACCTGTATTGCAAAGCCTCCCAGACCAGCAGAATAACTGCCTCATTTTTCTCTAACAAAGAAATATTTTCCAAAAAGCTAACTCCAAATAACTCTGCCCTGTACATCTCGGTCTCTTTCTGGTCACTGTTATTTTTTTCCCCATGTCCTATAAAAGGCACTAGAAGAAGGTGAACAGCAGGTGATTTTATTTTGATGCATTGCAAAATATTCAGAAGCATACATGATGGGAATTCAGCAAAGAAAAAAATCACCTGTCTCACTGGGAACTAAGGCAAAGTCATTGCCAAAGCTTCTTGCAGGGGCATGGTATGTGATTCCTGAAATCTTGCTTCTCACATTCTGTCCCTTATAATTTAGTAGGCTTGTTTTTGACTGTATGGTGGAAAGTGACAGTCTCGTTATCCCGTGCATTTAAGACATCTTAGTCCAACCCTCTTCTCTCACTGGTGCTACACCCAAGTGGATACAACGGGAAGTACCATTTCCATAGAAGGGTGGGACAGAAAGATTTCTCTTAGAGAAACTCAAAATGTCCCTGTTTACATACAGCATATAACTAGGTATTTAGGTAGATCTTAAATTGGATTATTCCCTCACTTATGCCCAAATTAATTGCATATAGATTAAAGAATAAAATTTATTTAAAAAATTAAAGTCTAAGTATTATTAAAATCTAAGCAGAAATTAACTTGGGATGGGCAAGGCCTTTTTAAGCATAAAAACAATGGAAAAATTATATTGGAAAATAATTTCTATACTTAATCCTCAGAACAATCTAACACTGTTAAAAAATCAAATGAAAAAGCTAAAACATTTGTACCCTATATATCATGAAAAGTGTTAATAGCCTTAATTTAGAATGAACTCTTTCAAACAAACAGAAAAATACTACTATCTCAACATCAAAACAGGCAATGGATATGAACCAACAATTTGAGAAAAAAACAAATGGGCAATGAGCATTTGGAAAAAAACTCACCTTTCTACATAAAAATATGTAGCCTAATTTGACAGGCAAAAATGTCCAAGAATAAAAATAATACTCGAGCTGGCAAGAATGCAAGATAAATACTCATCAGCAATAATGTTTGGGAGTGCAAATTTCTACTGTATTTTTGGAAGACATTTTAGCTATCTATACTCCAATTATTATGAAAGAGTTCGTGTTCTCTAAGCTCTTACTCTTAGTTCTAGATTGTGTCTAAGGAAATAATCAGACACAAATGTGGACTGTAAATAAGAATGTCTATCACTTCATTAAAACAAAAAATAGAAAAAAGTCAGAAGTAACCTCTATGTCCAAAAATGGGAATGAATAAATAAATTATATTCTCTATATTGAAATAAAGTAACACACATGATTCAGTATCATGAAACTATGAACAATTTTCAAATAATATTGGATGTGAACATTTTCACAATGTAATACTCAATGGAAAGGGCAGAAACAACAACTATGTAAGTATTATAACGACAATTTAAAAAGCTACATATGCATTTATAATGCATGCATAAGATAAAACTCATAAGAAATGTTACCAAAATAATATTTGCCTGGGTAAATGCTGAATGGTAGTTATTAATAATTTTTATCATCATCAGAATTTCTGGGAAGCTCTGGGCAATAGGGTTGATAAAAGATTACCTGTAGAGGTGCCCTCCCTCCTACTCTATCAGTCCATGAATACATAGCAAAGTTTAGGCACACTCTTGATAAGTAGAATATTGCTTTTCTTTGATTTGTAAAAAGTCTTAATTGCTCAACATTTTCATTGTCATGCACAATTGTGAATTAATTATTAAGTCACAGAAATGCAAGTTAATAATTCTTCCTGGTCAAAGTTGTGATCACAATCAAGCTTGCAATTGTCCCTGCACGTACTCATGCAGCATCACCCACCGGGTATATGTAATACGCCACCACACCTGCACACACATACCTTGGCAGTCTTCAAATCTTTAGTGTTAAACTTAGTGTAATCTTCTTTTGCTTCTACAGGTTCACCTGATAACTTTATTTTCTGCAATGTTAGAGCAGTGAAGTGTTGTCAAATGTCATCTTGACACTAATGTCAATCCATTGAAAGAGTCCCAACATACGTAATTTGGACCCACACAAAGGCCAAATGGAACAGCAGACACAGCAAAGGGCTAACTTTGTACAAGCTCCTTCGCATTTTGCCAATTATTTAGGGAATTAAGTCACACAGCACTTCCGAGAAGCAGCCTTGGTGATGGTGGGACACGACCCAGCCCCTTAGCCAGTCTGGCAATACTAAACACATGCTTTGTGCCAGGTACGTTGGGCGTCTAGGTGACTGCTGACTGCAGGTGAAGGCAAGGCACAGAAGTCAAAGATGAAAATTCCCTCTAAGGGGGACAGGTGTCCAACCAGAACCCCTATTTCATTCATCTCCTGGGCTGGATTAATGTCTACTTATGAATAAAGGGATAAGATTATTCCATTATTACCATCTCTGTATAGCTTTATGTCCTTCCCTCCTTTCAATTCAACTATCTCATTTTATCCACACAAGAACCACCTTGCACAGCAAGCAGCCAACAAGAGAGGCTAAACGGATAGCTGGAGGTCACCTAGTGGAGGACTTGGGCCAATGTCTCAATTTTTATAGTGTTCTTTCCATTAGGCTCAGTGCAACTAAGTCAAACCTTTACTTAATATTTTCACGAACATTTTGCACCAATGAATGTGAGAATCTTGTCAAGGGCTAGACTGTGGCCTTAATGTTCACAACACAGAAGAAATCGTGCCATCCTTATTATGTACTAGGCTCAACAGCAGGACAGACAAGCCTTGCTGCGTAACATGAAGAACGGACTGCATGGTGATCACAACTTGGACTTTCACAGACCTTCCAGCTCTTTGTGAAGACACCAGGTTGACAAGACCCAACATGGATCTACCCTGGGCAATACAGACTTGGCCCCAGCTTCATTTTTCATGCCCTTGCTTTTGCTAAACAAAGAACGGGCAGAGGTGGTGCTAAAAGATGCCACGGCCCATATAACCTAAGGGGATAAAACAACATGTCTTGAAATTATTCCCTGTAAAAACCAGAGGGGCACCCTGGGAACATACCACATAATGTGGGAAAACCTTCTCATGGCCACACAGCGGCCACTAGTGAATGGATCATGAAAAGAAAAAGACTATTCTATCAATATGAACCACCTACCGGCACAAAGTGAATGCATACATGCGACTTTCTTAAGAATACACATTTGTATTTAAATTAAGATAGCAAAGGGTGTTTAGGTGATGCATATTTTTTACTAGAAAGGTATTTTCAGCCAGGAGAGTAGAACTCACAGCTAATAATGCTGAAGGCTATCATATTTTCAAAACACAAAAAGCTTGAAGTTAAGAGGATATTTGTGTTCTTTCTCTGTGGCAAAATGGTCTTAATATAGATGTCATTATAAACACTTGGACACAATTCACTTTTTTTTTTTAAGAGATGGGGTCCTGCTATGTTGCCCAGGCTAGAGTGCAGTGGCTCTTCACAGACACAATCGTAACTCACTACAGCCTCAAACTCCTGGGCTTAAGCAATCCTCCTGTTTTAGCCTCCCGAGTAGCTGAGACTATAGGTGCATACCACCATGTCTGGCAAAATTCACTTTTCACTGATAACTCAAATAAAAAATATTCATGGCACAAGCTTAAGATGGAAAGGTACTTCCGTATGAAAACAAAACATTTAATAGGTGGGCTGACTTGTTCAGGTGTTTTAATAGCTCACAACCAAATAAGATACCAGTTATAAGTGCTTATAAAAAAAGAAAATGATTGTGGTAGCCTCTGCACGTAACTGATTTTTATGTTATTTCCAGCACATTGTTGACTATATTGGAAAAAAGAAGACTGTAACATTTGCTGAAATTTTTGTTATTTAAAAGACCAAATCACTATAGATTTATGGGATTGTTTTAGCAGAAATAGAAAAATGGCTCAGAAAGACAGTAACAAAGGTTATGACTAGATGGATACAGTTCTGGAAAGAGAAGAACAAACAGCAGAGTACCACAGGGATTAATGTTAGGCCGGGCCTTATCGTTCTTATAAATGATGTGCAAGAAGGAACTCGGGCCCATCTCCAAACCCACTGGTTGCATTCAGCTCTCCTTGCTGACAGTGACAAATTCAAAAGACTTAAGGGTTGGAAGCTGAGCTTCAACAAAGGCAGACATATGATCATAAGGAAAAATAATACAAAACATATTAAGGACGACAGGCTCCATGCTATCGATTACAACACAGATACAACAATACCTAATGGCTACTGGAATATATTTCCTGAAAACAATCAACTATATTACTGTAAAAATCAATCAAATCCTGGATACAAACAGGAAAGCTAGCAGAAGTCACATCCTCTGCCTGTTTACAAAATGGTACACAGTCCGGTACAGTTTGTGATGTGTACAGCAGAACCCCAGGAAGACAAAGAGAGGAGGAGAAGACCTCAGAAAGCAACTGAAATTATCCAGGAGACAAGGCTGAGGTTTAGGAGAAACGAGATGCCAAGATCAAAATCAGGGCTTGGCAAATGATAGCCCAGAGGCCAAATCCAGCTGGCCGCCTGTTTTTATAAATGAAGTTTTACTGGAACACAGCCATGCTAATTCGTTTATGTATTGTCTGCGGCTGTTTTCACACTGCAAGAGCAGAGTTGAGTAGTTGTGACAGAGACCATCTGCTTCATGGAGCCTAAAATATTTACTATCTGGCCTTAGAAGAAAAGGTTTGCTGACCCCTTATCTAAACCATAAATGACGAAATCCCAAACGACTTACATTTTGGAAATTCAAATAAGAAAACAGAAAACAGGAATATAGAAGAATAAACTTATGAAATGCTTTACTCCAGAAGGTATCAGAGGCCTTTACAAATAGGTTTAGACCAATTCATGAATGATCTCTAAGTTACTAAGGAATATAGATATTAAATATTTGAGAGAAAGACATATGCTTAATTTTTGGAGGGAGAGAAATAAGAAACAAACACTTTCAGAGCGCCTACCGTCTTATTTACAGCAACACAATTAGATTTCTCCAGGTCCCCTAGAGCTACTGTCAGAGACTAACTACTGGACTGAAATAAGCATGCAGCTGGCCTGGAATGGTCTATCTTAGCTCTTACAGCAACTGACCTCAGCCCAGTGCTATTCTCCCAGATAGTAAAAGATGCACCTCCTTTGATAACCTGCTGAACACAGCCCCAAAGGAACACTGATGCCCTTTTGATTTCCAGTCCTTTTCTAAAAATCAAAGTAACGAATGTTTTTGGAAGTACTACCACCTTCAAACAGGGCATGATACAAAAAAAAAAAATCTGAGCATGCTGGCCACCTTGAAGGCCAAGGAATGAATGCAGGGGAAAAGAAAGTTGTTTAACATCCGCTACGTGTCCCTTTTACATTCTCGAGGCATCCGTTACTTTGCTAGCTGCAGGAATGACCTCACTGACAAGCTGGTGCATGTGTTTATTTCCCTGTCTTGGAGCAGTGCTGACTCGTCTGAGATCTGGCCCGGACTGAGAGACACTACAATTTGCAATCAGGTGTGGTTTATGACTGGCTTCTCTATTCTCCTCATCTGGGAGATAAACACAAGCTGCAGAAGAGCTGTGGGTGGCAGTTTGAGAATGTCTGGAAGAGGAAAAGTTTTTCCATTAGCAGATAAAGATTACACACAATTTCGATGCTCATTTCAAATTCAGGAAAAAAAAAATGTGGTCATCCTTGCTCAAAGGGTTCTTTGTGTTGCAAAAACCATGCTCTGGGCACCTTTGTGCCAGTGACAATCAGATTTGGCAAAATGGGTTTTAGCTATATAGAGAGTATTCTTGGTGATTAATAAAGTTAATTAAGTAATTCGGCTAACTCAGCAAGATTTAATTTTAATTATAGTTCTATATTTTTACAAGAGTATCTTGCTAAAACCAATTCTTCTTGGGTTTTTGTAGCACTTTATTTATCATTCAGGTAAAATCTACAGAAATGAAAAAACACTGACGAAGAGCCCTGTACAATCTTTATTCCAGATAGTATCACTCCGTGCAAGATGGATTTAGTATGCTTTAAAATATACTAGAACAAACTAAACTCATATGGTAGAAGTGTAATATTTTTCCAAGTCCCCTAAAGATATCTTAGTCACAGCTTCTTACCTTTGACGGAGGACTTGGCAATGAAGCTGGAGGCTCTGGAAGCCTAAGGAAGTTAAAAATAAGAATCATAGTCACGGTTTTTCATAGGCAAACAAACAGAAAGACTGGCCCAACTTAAGATTTAGTAAATCCAACTTTTCAACTTACAGCTTTATCTCCATATATCTTGCTGCTCAATCACCTCAGTGTAAAGAAGGAAAGTTCTCTAACTTAATGAGGCTTCATTTTTCTACTTAATACCTTGTATTGGCATTGTCTGAACTAAAAAAAAATTAGAACCCATTTGTTGAAATAAACGTGCTCTTCTTTAGCCTCTATAAATTTGTGTGGGGTGTTGGAGCATTTTTTCCTTATAAATGATGACGTTAACATTTATTTAAAAGTGGAAATTATTTTAACTATTGACAAAAAGCCATATAAACTTTACCTTTTCTTCCATTAAAAAGAAACTTAATTGGCATTATCTTTCTACCAAAATCTTTAACCAAAACTAAATATTTCAGTGGGAAGAAAAGAATCTAAGCAAATAATGGAGTACAAAGACATAAGGTCTCTAACAAGACTAGCAGCTAGGAAATCCAGGGAAATATTAAGCAGAAGGATCTGATTACCCATCTGAAGCAGGATTGTAACACACTTTACTGTAGAAAGTAAACCAGTTTCCACTAATTGTTCTATAGCACCTATGGAATTAGCTAAAAATAGCAACTAAATCTATTACAAAGTCATTTTATCTTTAAGAGGATAAAAAGAATTTATAAGGATCAGGAGAGGCCACTAAATCATCACACATATAAAATCTTAACAACAAAAATTTAAGTAATAATTTTGCTAAAATGTAGAAAATGAACACATTTTTTCAACCTAAAGTCTTAATATAAAATCTTTATAAAAGAAGGAACATAAATTAAGTCAGTTAAAACCCCTTTTCTGCCCCTCAAAGACACAGATTGTGCTTCATATTACTTTGCATTCTAAGAACTGGGCATAATAAAGATACTTTAGTGAACAGCTAATGATGATGGCGAAAATGGTACAAAACGTTTAAGTGTAATTTTCAAAAATATTCCACATGCCATCTACCCTTTCCATATCTCCTTTGTTTCTCTTAAAATGATCACAAAGAAGCAAATTAGTTGAGTCTAATTGGGAATACAATTTTAATACAGTTTATCCTCTAAAATCAGAACAAGCTATAATTCTAACCCTAACATTCACTAGTTCCTGTAGTCAGTATCTACCAAATCAATTCATTCCCATCATCCATTAAAAATCACATCTGCACCAGAAAGTACATGACATAATACCAGAATAATCTCTTATCAGCGTCAGTGACACAAGCCATAAAGAAACCCCACTGCTGGGGAAACCAAGAAGCACAAAGGTACTTAATTATGACTGAAGATGACCAATACTTACTTTAGGTATTTAGATAAGTCATCACTTAATTCTTTAGGGATGTAATCAGATATCAGACCATGGGCATAATGAATATAATCCTCTGAAAGAATTAGAAAGAAGAGTGAAAGTAAAAAAAAAATTAGTAATACTTATAGTGGTTTTACAGTCAAATTGACCTGAGTTCAAATTCTGGCTCTAACTGGCTTCGGGGAACTTAACTTGAGCTCTAGCTTTAGTTTTCTCATTTGTAAAATGGGCATACTAATATCTGTCAGATCAGTCGGGTGATATGATGGATAAGATGTGCTATAGGATAATATTAGAAATATGATAATGCAGGTATAACACAGGAGATACCCACTAAATGATAGTAAAAACAAAAACTCAGGGTTGCTTTCTTAGTTGAAGCACTTTAAATACTGACAAAGTTAAAAAATCATCTGTAATAATATAAAACATTCGTGTCTTTTTCTAAGGCTAATCTTTTCTAACTCTGCTTCAAAGCAGAATAAATCTAATTATTGAACAATAACAAGTGCTGTAATTTAAGAGAAACAAAATATCATATACCAAAATACCAAAACAAAATACCTAGTCTCTCCTACTAGGTATTTGCTGTAATAAGAACCCTGAATATTACTCCCAAACTAATAAAATGCCTTACAAAAAAGAAAAACAATGAACGCAGCAGAATGTATAATCAATAATTCTAAAGCTTGTGGATGCTCAACACTAAAATGCAGCCTGGCATCAATTAAAAATGCAGTTACATAAGACAATCTAATCTGTTTCAAAACTCTGTTCCTGAATTCAGTATTTTATGTATTATAGAATATAAGGGGATAATCAAACTTAATGATAAGATGGAATAACCACACGGAGACATAAACTACCAAAAGCAGACCCCAGGTTTGCTACTGGTATATTCATTCACTTCCTTTTTTCCTTTCTCTTCTGCTTTCAAGCTAAGGTAATGATCTGCCTCAGTATTACTGAAAAAATGACTACTGTCTGGTGACCACCTGATCTCAGTAAGTCTTCAGTAAGAGATTTTCACTGTCAATGCAGAACTGAAAGTTACCATTTGACTCTTCTTAAAAAGTGCTCGTGGTTCTGGGACAGTAATTATCCGATGAGTCATGACTAGACAAAGAAAACTATTTTAAGAAAGCCAACATATAGTTCATTTGCTTCTTCTAGTACCATACCAAGCTAAAGACCTAAAAAAGGAAATTGTGCAGGGTGTAAAGCTTACTTTATGGCTGGGACACTAAATGGCAATATAGCAAAGGCCCCTAGACCCTTATATGTCGAGTACTGGTAAAAACACTGAACTCAGAACAGAAGACCTTGCTTACTAACTTGGATAAGTCATCTACCTCTCGGAGACCACAGTTTCCCATTTTTAAAATGAGAGGATCTGTCTAACCTCCAACATCTTTTTTCCTACTTAAAAAAAAAAAAAATCTATGGTCTTATCCATCCATCTATCCCTCCACTGGATCCTTCCTCTTCTTTTGTTAAAGCCAATTAAAAACATTGACATCTGGCAAACTCAGGATGGCAAGGGTGCTGTCCGCCACACCCAGAATGGCAGTAGGCAACTATCTATATGTGCAAGGTGTTGTAACGTAGATTTCTGTAACTCAAAGATTGCCTGAATTACCATTAATCACAAACAGGCTGCTATTCCTAGTTTTTATTTGTTTAATAACTAAAGCCAGATGTTTCAGAGTTGTACACCCAAAACAAAGGAATACTGAATTGGAGGTTAAGTTCAGAATAATTTCTGTCCCACAATTTATGAATGTTAACTGCATTATGTAGCTATTTTTATTCAATTGTACATATAAAAATAAGAGGACACTACATTGGGAAAAAAAAAAGAATGTGCCCTTTTTTAGGTTATAAAAGAATAAAATTTAAAAATTTCCAGGTAAATCACTTTTCATCTGAAATAAAAATACTGAGCCCTATATTAGGAAATATGCTTCTTGAGAGTAAGAGGCAAACAGATGCAGCCCACTGGAGCGGTACAACAAAAAGGTTAAGAGTGTGGGCTGGAGAGACAAGCTCTATCAGTGGCTCAGCTTCTCCATTTACTAGTTGAGTGACATTGGACAGAGCCCCAAGACTCTCATTATGAGATTTACTGGGAGAGTCAGATGAGAGCACATTCGTATACTGGCAACTTAGCAAAGGGCCTGGCACACAACACACCTCAATAAATGATAGCCAGGGTTGTTACGGTTGTTATTACATTAGTGTAAAAGAAATATATGCAGAATGAATAATTCAAGTATCACTGAATTACAGAAGTAATCCACGGTAGAAATATTTCTTGCTTCTGAAATAAGATGCACACTTGCCACAAGATCTATGAGGCATTGGCAGGAATATGAGGCTTCTGTGACATTAAGATTTTTACTTCATAAAATAGGCATTTACACATAAGCAACTTACTCCAGACAAAAATCATTTCTGATGAAACGATTTACTTACCTTCCTTGTCCCTGGAAACTTGATCACCAGAGAAAAATGCAGTTGACTGTACCCGGGCGCTGACATTTACATTATTGGTTTTTAATGCTGCCACAGTTTGTTTAACCTATAAAGTAACCAAGAGGGGAGAAAAGCAGGGTATTTTCAACTTAACTTTAGAAATCCAGGACTTTCCAGACGGCCCTCAAACCCTTTAAGATCTGGGAATAAGTATTTGAGAACCTAGAAATATCTTCACCAGATACCAGAAGATGAGAGATGTCTGCCCATCTGGAGAAAGGCCAAGTGGCAGCAGTATTTCCAGATGGTCTCAACACAGGACTTTCTAAGGCCTGCGCAATATGAGAGGCCACATACTGTGGTAATTGAGAGTCTGACTCTGGAGTCAGGCTGCTAGGGTTTGCTCTGGAACCATGGGCTGGTTACTTAATATCTTGGTTCCCCAACTGTGAAATAGGGATAAAAACAGTACCCACTTCATAGGATTGCTGTGAGGATCAAATGAGTAAATATATATAAGGCCCTCAGAACAGAAGCTGGCACAAAGTTTATATATAATAATTTTCTAAACAGAGTAAACTATAAATTTCCCACTTCCTAGAAAACATAAGTATAAACTTCACTTAGCTATTTGTGTCATTATCATTTGCTAAGAGCAAGAATGAAACACCAAGATTCTGCTCAGCATTTATACTCACTCCTCACCTCCACAGAATACTACTACTATATGGCAAATGAAAAGTGAAATATGGCACTTTTAAAATCTTTTCACTATTTTGCACCTCAGAAGCCTGATTAATCTTACAGGGTTCATTTCCAGCATCCCGGGCTGCCAATGTGCCTGGTACTGTGATATGACAAACATGGTTTTTACATAAAAGATAGACAAGAATCTTAGGAAACAGTACAATAACTACTGGTATCCACTGATCTTGCAAAAACTTTATCATTAATAGATTAGGTTTAGTGAGATTTTTTAATCAATGTGAAAGTACACATTAGCCTTACACCAGTGGCTTTCAAAGTTTTTTTTTTTTTTTTTACCACAACCCACATTAAGAAATATACAGAAACCCAATGCTCAAACACATATATAAATATACATTTCAGAGAGCCATACTTAATACTTGCCCTTACTCTGTGCTATCTTTTAATACATTCTATCCTATCCTATCCCATTTTATTCCAAGAGAAATACTAAATTGATTTGAAAAGCACTGCCCCAGACCTTATATCAGGTCATGATTCTTAGAATCACTTTGCCTGGAAGATGATCCTTCTTCAGTGTTAAGGACACACTTCCTCTAAGCCTGAACACCTTCTGCCCTCAGCCCCTTGCCTGGCTGTGTGTGAGCAACATGGACACACAAACTTTGGACACACCTACAGGACTGGCAGCACCCAGTGAGCACCAGGCCAGGTATCATCTGGCTTGGAAAACTCAAATCTATACCAACAGATAGCAAGAAATTCTTTCATTCAGTAATGGGGCCTGGGAGAACTGAGAATGCAGGTCACAAGAAAACATGGAAGTAACTCCAGAGCCACACAAGTTAAGACGATAAAAAGTCAAAGACTCCTTCTCATGCTTGGATATTTCTATACAGTTTTCTTCTTTTCGCTAGATATACAGGATGGTCTTTGGATTCAGACTTACTGCCTTAGCTAAAGATTTTTAAAAAGGAGCACTGAAATTTTTCTTTTGCCACAAGATACTAGAGAAACACTGTACCTTTTTTTCCAGCCACTTTAATGTCTTCTCTTTGCTGTATTTGTAATATTTCTTGTTGTCTATTTCTGGATTAAAAGAAAAACAGGACTCAGCACAATGAATTAAACAAAAAGAAAAACCTCATAAGGTTATAGCATATGTAAGTTAACATTATTTCGTAATTGTTTATATTCTTGAAAAACTTAATTTATAAACCTGAAAGCATACTTCAGATATTAAAAAAAAATTCCCAAAACAGAGTCAACCAACCCTAAATGAGTGGGAATTCTGAAAACCCTCAAATTATACAAATAATTCTGTAGAAAGGGAAATTTACAAAACTCAGCAAACTAGCATGCTAAGCAATCTTAATTTTTCTGAATAATTTTAAGCTTATCTCAATATTTTCAGTGAAAGACTTCTTTTCTAATATAAAAATGTAAATCCCAAGAAAGAAAACTAACACTAAAGGCAGGTGCCTAATGAAGTTCACTGCATACATTCAGGAAAAAAATCTTAACTGCAAGTATTGCCCTGGTGGGATTAGTGGGGCAAAAAAGAGAAGACATATGTATCTTTTAATGTATTAACAATATAATCGTAGCAATTTCAGAATCTAGATTTATGGTTGGCTCAACCTGGCCCTTTATGGGGATAAAAGTTTCCCTTCTTACAACCTATACTTCCTCTCATCACAATCCACCTCGCCTTATGTACCCTGCCATTGCACCATGACTTCCTCTGCAGCACTTTTCACTGGTGGGTCTCTTCTTTCTGTGTGGCTAGCAGGGGCAGCACTTCCACTCCGCCCCCTCCATGCAGGAGCCTCTTTATGACCACTGGAAACCCTTGGGCCAGATGCGAACTCACCACATGACAGTGACACAGAATGAGGCTTTCTCCTTCTCCTCTCCATATCATGGTGGGAAATGGAACCTACTTATTCAGGGGTAATTTTCTGCAGCCTGTTGAATGCATTGTTACAGCAGAAGGCCTGGGAGGTCCCCAGCCCTAGTTCCTGTGCCTTTTCTCTCTGTTTCAGCCTTCTATGGTTGTCAGCGTTGTGGGCAAGATGAGACAGGATGGACCTTTGCACCTGTCTCCTCAGCACGTGTCCCTCCAGTAACAAAAAGGCTGGACGGTTGCAAATGGCATTCTACCAGAGGTGTGAGAATTCCAAGGCGCAATGTCTGCTACCCTGGAGCCAAGACTGTCTGGGCAAACAAAAGCCAATGAGCCTGCTCTCAATCTCCTTGGACATGATGTCCCAGCCTATGTACAAATCAAGCGAATTTTAAGAGCACACAGCAATCACTCAATAAATGTACGCTGTTAAACGGTTGTTAGAAGTTCTGTTCATTGCCTGAGGTAAAAAATCTCCAAAAAAAGCTCAAGGCTCAAGTTTCTCCTATGAAATCCAACCCTGACTCTGCTGTTCACTTCTCTCTTGCCTCTACCCCATATTTTCTGAAAGAACATCTACAATCGGCCAGGTTTCCTTCCTGTCTCCCACTCCCCGAGCCCCTTGGGCAGGTGTCTCCTCTCATCTGGAAAATGCTCTCTCAGAAAGGGCGGAGAACACACTCAGCCACGATGCCTGGGCTCACACACACCCCAGCACATGCTGTCCCCTTGGGAAGCCACTTCACTCCTAAAACCCGTTTCCCATGTGCAAAGTGAGGTTTTCTCACTGGGCTATTTTAGCATGAAGTGAGATAATCCATACAGATCCTATAGCACAACACCTGCCCCTTGTAAATACTTAACATGAGCTAACAAAAAACGATGAAAATGATGATCTCTTAATAATAGCGCTGGAAACTAATGCTTATTCAGGCCTGCATTAAGTTCATTACATACATTTCCTTTTTAAGCAGTCAGAATAAATCTCAGAATCAGGTGAAAGCCATTACTTGTCCCCATCTTAGAAGACTGGGTTGGAGGGACATTAAGTAAATTGTCCAAAGTCACTGAGGATGGAGCAGGAGCAACCAGGATTTCCACCCCAGCTGACTTCAGAACTGTGGATCTGATGTCCCCCTTGCCAAGATCAATCAGGTCTACACCCTTCTCAGTACTGCTCACCACTCTGTTGTTTATGGGAAAAATCTCTCCTCCCTGGCATCTGTAAAAGCTGCTTCCTTTCAGTTTTGCTATGTCTCTGATGACTCTTCTCTGATTCCTTTCCCGGCTCTGCTTCACCCTCTTCCAAGGCCAACCATACCTTTCTCCTGGAGTGACCTCGCTCGTCCTGACTCGACAACACTACACAAACCAACCAGGGAGCCCAGAGCCCTGAGCTGAGGCTCTGTGTGTCTAAAACCAAACTGTTCATCCTCCTCCCACACCACTCCTGGTTTCCCAGGCTCGAGCCTTGGAGCCAGTGCTCACCCCTGCTTGCCTCCTACTTTCCGGCACTCAGTCCCACGGGAGATGGGAAGTGTAGAGAGAAAAAAAGCCAACATTATTCTGGGGAAATGGGGGATGTGAAAAAAATACTGTGTCAGAAATTAGGAGGCTTAGCTTCTAGTGCTGTATTGACAATTACTTCCTGTTTCTAAAAATCAACTTTCTTTAGGTATAATGTTCATATAATTAACACATCCATTTTAAGTGTTCAACTTGAGGAGTTTGGAGAAATGTATGCAGTCATGGAACCATCACCCTCAAAAGCTCCCCTGAGCCCTTCTGTCCCCTTGAACCCCAATTCTCTCTCCCCTGCCTACAGCTCAGGTAGCCACTGATCTATCATTACAGATCAGTTCTTGCTTTATTCTAGAACTTCATAGAATTGAAATGATATAGTCTATACTTTTTTGTGTCCATCTTCTCTTGCTCAACATAATTTCTGTGAGAGCCGCCCCCTTTGTTGTAGCTAGCAGTAGTTCCTTCCTTTCTATTCGGAAGTAGTATCCTGGGGTATGGATATACCACATTTGTTTACTCATTCACCCACTGAAGGGCATTTAGGTCGTTTCCAGTTTTGGCCCATTGTGAAAAATGCACTATAAAAAAAAAAGGCTGCTCTAAACATTCTTGCACAAGTCTTTGCATGGACTTGTATTTTCCTATGTCTTGGGTAAATACCTAGGAGTAGAATTCCTGACTGACTCGGAAGAATCAGGAATTGTGGTTATTCCATTTTACGCTTCCGCCAGCCAGGCAGGTAAGTTCCAATTGTCCCACAACTCACAATTTCCTTTTTTCCCTTAATGGTGACTTTCAAAAACAGAAGATATTAATTTTGATGAAATTTATAGTATTTTTATGGTTAGTGGGTTTTGTGTCCTTAGAAATCTTTGCCTGTTCCCTAAGGCAACAAAGATTTTGTCCTATGTTTTCTTATAGAGGTTCAATAGTTTTGATTTTTTAATTTAAGTTAGTGATCCACTTTGCATTAATTTTTCTGAGTGTAAGGTGAGGGTCAATGTTCACTATTTCTCATACGGCTATCTAATTCTTCCATCAGGATTTGTTGAAAAGACCATCCATTTTCTCATTGAATTATCTTGCCATCTTTGAAAAAAATCAATTGACCACATAAGCGTGGGTTGATTCCTGGACTCTGTATTCCATTTATCTATATATTTATCCTTTTACCAATACCTTGATTATAAGTCTTTAAATCAGTGTGTATAAGTTCTCCAAATTTGTTTTTCGATTTCAAAATTGTTTTAGTTGTTATAGGTAATTTACATAGTTATCTAAATTGTAGAATCAGTTTATCAATTTCTACCAAAAAAAAAAAAAAGGCCTGTTAAGCATTACATTGAATCTGCAGAACAATCTGGGGAGAATAGACACACCTTAACAATATTGTGGCTTCCAATCCACTAATATGGTATATTTCTCCACTTATTTAATTTCTCTCAGCACTGCTTTATAACGTTAAGTATACTGGTCTTGCATATATTATGTTACATTTATCCCTTGAACCTCATCATTTTTGATGATAGTATAAACGGTATGTTTTTATTCCATTACCCAATTGTTCAGGGCTAGTATATAAACATACAACTGATGTCTGCATATTGACCTTTTATCCTGAAACCTTGCTTATTAGTTCTAGTAACTTTTTTTGTAGATTCCTTTGAATTTTCTGCATATGTGACAATATTGTGTATGAATAAAGACAGTTGTACTACTGACTTTCCAATCTGTAGCCTTTTATCTCTTTTTCTTGTCTGCTAGAACCTGCTAGGACTTCTACAACAATGGTAAAGAGAAGTGGTAAGAGCAGACATCCTTGTCTCACATCCAGTCTTTGGGGAAAATTGTGTTCATTCTTTGCAATGAAGATGACATTTGCTGTAAATTTGCCAAAGATGCTCTTTACCAGATTGAGGCAGTTCCCTTCTATTCCTAATTTCCTGAGAATTTGTATCATGACTGAATTTTGTGAAATGCCTTTTCTCTATCTATTGAGGTGATCATATAATTTTTCTTTTGTAATGTGTAAATAGGGTGAATTATACTAATTGATTTTCTAATGTTTAACCAACTTTGCATTCCTACAACAAATCCCACTTAGGTTTTATATATTTGATTTTCTCATATTTTGTTAAGCATTTTTCAGTCTATAAGCGTAACAGATATTGGTCTAATGTTCTTTTTGTAATAATTTTGATTTTGGTATTGGGGCAATTCTGGTTTCATAAAATTAGTTGGGAAACATTCCTTCCTCATCTGTTTTCTGAAAGAATTTGAGCAAGTGTTATTTGTTTCAGTATTATCTCTTTCTTAAAGTATAGTAGAATTCACCAGTCAAGGAAGTTTTACAATTATAAATTTATTTGTAAATTAAACACTTCCTGGACAAAATGATCACTATATCCCAGAATGCTATAGAAGGGCCCAGTATATAAACTGCTTCTTAACTTTGAAATTTGCAAATTCTAAAAAACAAGGTTTAAAATATTCATGAAGGCCATAGACTACCCACAATTATGAAAAATACCATAGCATGTTCATTCATGTCTTAAATTTAATATTTGTAAGAGTTAGTAAGGTAGATAATACGTGCATATGCTGGAAAGGTTTTTTTCCTTATGTGTCTGGTGCCTATAAAACTGGTTTCAAACATCTGGAAAGACTGGGTTTACAAAATAAAGATGGAATAAAAGTGAGTCCACAATGAACGAACACGTTCAGAAATTGGGTAATCAGTTCACAAACTTGAATTTCCCTGATGTATTGTTGAACAAACTGCCTAGAGCACATTTTCACTTCTAGTTTCTCAATGTTTTCCATAACTGAGAAGCTCATATGGTCTCTTTTTTTCCCTGCGTCCTGGGGAAAGAAACTTGGCAACTGTACTTGGGGTATTTTAATCAGGTAAGTTTTCCTGGCTCTTCCTGTTAATCACTTCAGACAGCGCAGTGCAGCTTTCGCTTGCAATATGAAACAGAGTGTAACATTCAAGATAAAGTTCATGACCCTTTATTAGTCCTTTCCCATGCCATGTCTCCACTGAATGTGAGCTTCTTTGGCAAGAAACGTGCTCTGAGCCCCAGAGCTAGCAAATAGAGACACATCATTTCCTTTGCTAATAAAGCAGGCAGGGCTAAGGTCACCGCCATCATCATTCAGGGTGCAAACAACCGTGGCTGGGTTTATTCACCAGGGAGAAGGCAGGAGGGGAAGGTTCTCACAAACCTAGCAGGCTTAACCAGATCTTTAATGCCATAGAAGTTCAAGACCACATCTGGAGTTTACTATCAAAATAGCTGGCTGGGGACTTGGAGTATTTCACTTTTTACTCTGCGCAAGTGCCTGTGGAGAGGATGGAAGTTAAAAAATATCAGCTTTCTTCTTTACCTTCGCTCTCCGTCAGGGATATTAACTGACCACTCTGTAGTAGTCTTCTTGGCTTCTTACTTAAAAATCTAGACGTAAGTCCAGAGAATGGAACCAAACACTAATTTGTAAATGGACTATAATCCAAAATCAAACCAGCAGCCAGTACCCACTACAAGCCCTGAAAGATGACCTGCAGGTCACATAGTGCCTGGAAACTGGAGGAAGCCCACTGCAGGGAAGAGAACTGTCTTTTCCTTAAGCTACAGAAGTTCTCTTTCTCCTTTCCTGTCTCCCTCTTTTTGCCACAGAAAGGGAAATTATTAAGAGGGGATATATAAGGTTAAAAAAAAATACAAGTTTCCATTTTTACAAGAGACACCACTTACAAACTCTAGCAGAATATGCTGGAAGTGTCCCACAGCTGTAAGAAGGAAGGAAAAGCGCTGCTGTCAGACAGACATGGGTTTAAATCCTGGTCCTACCACTTCAAGTTCTGTGATGCTAGTCAAGTTACTTAAACTCTTTGAGCCTCAGTTTCCACATATGTGAAAATGCAGGTTATAATAACAATGAAAGGGAATCGCTGCAAGGATTAAATAATATAAGTAAAACAACAGGCATGGAAGCTCTGCTATATTGGAAGTGCATGTCCTACATGAGTCTTGTTCGACAGCCTCTCATAACTAGTTGTAAATTTCCAACTGCTAAGCATTCCCCTGTGGATCTTCATGGAAAAAGATGTCCATCTTAGTACATTATCCTTGTACACAAACCTTACATAAAGAACAATATTTCACATTTTTATGTTTTGGGTCAAGGGGCAAAGCCTGTAATGTGGAATTGTTTATGTGTTTTTTTTTATGAAGAGGCCGTTTGAAGGATGAAGCATCTGAGATCTTATTATTTCTGTTTTTCCCCCATTTACAAAATTTTTTGGTTGTGTTTTTAAACCTTCCATTATTTCAAGATTTACAAGCTGTAGTTCATTAAGAGAAGAATTTGATATAAAGAAACTGCCAAGCCTCTAGAGATTACATGCATCTTTTACTGTGTGAAATTTAATCTGAATTACTTTATGCTTTGCCTTAGTATTGTCTAAAAATAAAGGAGGAAAATTTTGAGGCCTAGGGTTTTAGAAATCTGGCAAACATAAAGGCTGATAATATAGATGCTTTGAAAATGGGAGTGCAGAACTTCCAAAAGTTAGGCAATGTTGAGAAGTAAAGGAGATTGGGACACAAGTTCAGATAATGATGCAATTAATGGGTAGGGGTTTGGTTTGCAAGGGGGAAGGGATGGGAGAGAGCAGCTCTTGCTCTCAGCTGCAGACAGTAAGCAAACAAATGCTGAGGCACTGACACTGTTTCTGAATCTGGGTTTCTGGGTTTTGCTTTAAGATGACTGCTCTTATACAGCTAATGGTAGAATTCTAGATAATGAGTTAATTGCATTTTCACCTTGTATTGACAAAAATTAAAATGACTTGTAATTATTCTGTATTATTTTAGTTTTAAAAAGTGTTTATGGCCTACTTTATTTGTCACCCACAAAAGGATTGCTGTCTCATGCCAAACTCGGCATCAGGGAAAGTCTTTAATGGGACTGGTTTGATAAAACCTTGGCACCACACATCCCTCAGATCCACACTGGAGCTCCAAGTGTGGCCAACTATGAATTTGTAGACCCCTCAAACATGAAAGGCAATCAATGAGGTTCTCTCCTTTCCCACCAGAAACTTACACTTCTTGGAAGCACCTCTTTCTTGGTCCCAGAAGAACTGTCACAGTTGGTTAAACCATCTGTGACCCAAATAGGCACAGCTTATCTGCCTGTTGTTCTGGTTCCCACACTTTGTTTCCATATTAATCCTGAAACTGCTTGGATGATTTTTGGAGACATGATGCTAAGTTTGTCTAGTGGTTCTAACCTGTCAAAACACATTCACACACACTGCCTTACTTCCTCCTCTTGAAAATCAAATGCCTGTTATCTAAAACTCACCTCTTCATCACCCAAGCCTACTGCTCCGGCCCATGTTCCCTGTCTCCAGGACGTCACCACTACACATCCTGTGAATCAGGCAGGAACTCAGATATCATCCTTGACTCCTCCTCCTCCTTGACCACCAGCCAAACACCAGATGTGGCTACTTCCTTCTGGTTCCATCTCCTACACTCAGGCTACCATGATCTCCTGTCTAGATCACGGCAACAGCCTCCATGGACCTGGCCTTAGCTCCTCCAATATATTCTCTACACTAGAGCACTACCCTGCTTAAAACTCCATGCACACTCCATTACCATTAGGTAAAGACCAAACTGTCTGGACCCTCGCCAGCATTCCGTAGCAACCTAAAGCCTTCCCCGGCATCTTACACACTGAACTCCTTGGAGCTTCCTAAACCTGACAAACTTTTCCACACATGCAAGCCTCTGTTATGCTGCTACTCTGATTTATCCTTCAGGACTCCACTGAGAGGCCATTTCCCCCGGGACAACACAATATCCACCCGCTGCACTCCCCACCCGACACTGCCAGATTAGGAACCTGTGCTGTGCGTCCCCAGAAAACTCAGGGTTCACTTCCACTGTCGTGACTGCCTCGCTTGTCATATGCCCTCTTCGGACTCAGAACAAAGTGAAGGAAAGGACAATGCCTTATTTGTAAGTATCCAGAGCTTAGCACTAGTGTGCAACATACGCTTCGTGGTAGGTGCTCAATAAATGCTTCTGGAATCAATTAAGTAACAGGTTTTACGTAATTTTACGAGTGAGAAATCTGAGGCAGAAGGCAGTTGAGTGACTTGCCTAAAGTCACAGAACTAGTTCAAAGAAGAACTGAGACTAAGGCCACGCCTTGTGATCTCCGCCCTGTGGGAGACAGGCACCAGATTCCAGTAACTGCAGTTCCAAAGACTGAACAATCCAGTGCAAGCGAGAAACAGTACTGACCAGAAGGGAATCAGACTGAGAGCTTCCCCTAGGGCCAGCGCAGCATAAGCAGGGCATTCAATGGCCCAGTAAGCAGCTACATTCTCAGACGAAGGCCCACCCTTTCTACCAGCCATAAGCCTGACCTCGAAGGCCTGTAGGTTGTACCTTTTTCCTCTGTCACGTGGTGAAGTAACTTCTCAAGTTCAGGAAGTTTCAGCAACAAGATGCAATTCGGAAAGACGTCATCTACCACAACTTGATCTAGGGGTTGAAACTTTCCCTGGGGGAGAAAAAACACGTTAGTTATTCAGAAGGTAAGCATTCCAGTTAACCAACTCACACAGAAAGAGAAGAGAAAAAGATCCATTACCATGGCTGGGCCTTTAAACCTTAGCTCAGAGCCACTTGTTCCACCTAAGGAACCCTACCTGGGGCCAGGCTCTAGGACTGACCCTCAGCTCCCCACAGGACAGCTCTGTGAGCACTGGGGTTCCCAGCGGCACACCACCTCCCTCAGGCACACAGTCACCAGGTGAAACAGGGGACAAAGACCTAGAAAAGCACTGGAAGCCATAGAAGCTTGCAAAGATGATAGAGATTGCCTAGGGCTGGTGCAACGCGTTCAGTCTGCGGAAGAACCAGCTGAGGTCACAGAGCAGGAGTCCTGACCCGCACACAGGAGCCCAGACACGGCCCAGACACACGTCTGCCTCCCATCCTCACTCCAGGGCTGAAGAAAGAAGCAGCCGCCACACAAACAGAAACACCAAAAGTGAACCTGCTCCCGCAGAGCTGCCTGTGTGCTTCCAGTGTAGACCAGAACACGAGAACAGACAGCTAGAGGGCTCGGTCCCAACAAGCTGCAGACAGGCCGAATCAGGTCATCGACCCAAGTACATAAGGCCTGGTCACCGGCGGGCCAGAAGTGCAGACTAAGAATTCAGAACATTGTTTATTCCTCACAATTAGGTTTACTTTTTCTTGGCTTTACTAGCAGCAGGGAGAGGTGAAGTTTGTCTAAATTAAGACATTAATTAAGATATGCCCCCAATTTGGGTGCAGGGCCTTGCCCCTGCCCTATTTCTAGCTCACTCTACTTCTCTGTGTCAGTGACAACTCCTTCCGAAGGGACAAAACTGCACCTGGCCAGTTTGCTTTCTGCAAATGCAGCTTCCTTGGGTTTTAAGGGTGAAATCTTCTCATTCGTTTGGTAGCACGTGTAACAGCTTGTCAGACTTCTGTTAGGTTAACAAGTGCCAAGAGATACCTGAATTTAAAAGTTCCCTTTTTCCTTCAAATAGTAAGAATAATGCACAGATCTCCCAAGTCTTACTGTCTTTAGATTGCCATGCACTTGCAGTTAAAAAAAAAAATGCCAGTTTCATTCAAGAATATCCTTTAACGACGAGTAATAAAAGCAATTAATTGTACTTAAGTCTTGATCCCTGAGTGCAAATAGTTTAAACTTTCTGTGATAAAAGTGGGGTGTGGCTAAAGCACTGTTGCTGCATCCTGCAGCCGAGACACGCTCATGTGGTGGTCTGAGATGCGAGCGGAACTAGCCGCCTACTTATAGATATCATTTTTCCCTGAAAAATCCACTATGAAAGATGATTATTCAGACTCGGGAATTGGGCAGAACGTGAATGAAGTGAGCCTGTCATTTCAAGGAAAAGACTGACAGGATTTGTAGCCAATGACAAAAGTTGAGCTTTCAAGCAAAAATTGGAATTGTAGAAAATTTGTATATGCCACTATGACAGCTTCCCAGTACTTGCAGAGCTTTTTTAGGGGATCAGCGATGACATTAACAAAAGGATGTGTGTGTACGTGCGTGCATGTGTGTATAAAATGAGATGTGCCAACATTTGGAAGATCTGTGAACCAATTTTTCCAAATGACCAAAGCCTGCTGTTACAAAATCATACGTGGGTAAAAAGACCCATTTTTAGCACAAGATAGACCAATGGATTTTAATGTAACAGAGCACTGACAAAGTTTCAGATTCCGTATTACAACTAACCTTTAAGAACTACCTCTTGTTGCTTTTGCAGTAGTAGCATTAGTGAAGAATATCCACAACTATCTGAAGAGGCTATGATACTATTCTTCTCTTTTCTGACTGCATCTATGTATGAGGTCACATATTTTTCATATACTTCTACCAAAACAATACATGGAAATAGACTGAATGTAGAATCAGATGTGAGAATCCAGTTGTGTTCTCTCTAACCAAACAGTAGAGATCTGCAAAAACGTAAAATGATGCCACATGCCTCATTACATTTTGTTGTTTGTATCATTAGAAATGTGTTATTTATGTTAACATGTAATGGTCTTACTATTTTTAATTTGTAAATAAATAAAATTATTTTTAAATTTCTCAGTTTTAATTTCTAACAGTAAATATTGATAGCAGGACCCACAGAAATGTAAGCTCTTTGGAACCCTTAATAATTTTAAGTGTAAATATATCCTGAAAACAAAATGTTTCAGAACTTCTGGCTGAAACTATTATGATTAGTAAACTCTGTCTTTATTTCTAAGACAAAGGTAAATTTTACCCATCTGGGATTCCTCAAGTCTCACTAGCACTTCCCCATTAAGGAGCTTCTACTAGACATGCCCCGGTTTACCAATTCCACAGCCTGTCAGAAAAAAAGATAAATCTTTCCTCTCCTAAGGCCTGTGGTTGATATTTTAACATTTGCTTTGGATTTCAAATCTAATGAGTACTTCATGATAAAAGTTTTCAGCGTTGGGCTTTGTCACCCAGTAAGCACACAGCACAGTGACTTCGGCAATTCAGAGGTTGCTTAAGGCAAGCTAGAGCCAGACTGGATCAAAACTAAGATACTATTCCTCAGGTTGTGTGGCAGTGCTCTGACCCATACTAGCAAATTGCAACACACGTTTTCACAATCGCCATGTTAAATCTGAAGTACAGAGAATCTACCTTTGGACCGTTAAAAGGAGAGAGAGGAGAAGCAGCAAAACCAGGCCGTTCTGCTTCCTCACTGTACGTGCCCCAAACTGGGTAACCCACCTCCTTGTCAGCTTTCACGAGGTAGTGGAGAAGCAGAAACAGAGGGTCCATGGGTGTGGCAAAGTGGAGAAGGCCTCCTGCAGATTAACAAGACAAACAAAATTAAATGTCTTGGAAAGACAACTTGGTTATTTCATATCAATCTCAATGTGAAAACCATTTGTTGAAACATACATGTGAAATCCCAAACTCAGACACTCTTCTTAGACAGGCCTAAGATTCTACGTGACTCTCTCAAAAGGTAGAATGTGCTCCATGAAATTTTACTCCAAAGAGCATCAAATTCTTGTGTGAAGAGGAAGCCAAGGCACTGAAATTGATCTTTAACTCTCCATTTCTTCTTTAGAAATCATTGTTAACAAAGCTTCCTCATTGCTGAAAAAAGCAAGGGTCAAGGGAAAGCACAGACGGATTGGTTAGGGAACTTGGATAGTCAAGTCTATCTGTAAAGCTGCAGAGAAACGTAACTTCCTGTGCTTCTGAGGAAGAAGCCAGCATCACTCGTTCTGTACACAGTTCCTTCTCGGTCTGTGGGCAGAGGGATGCAGAATGCCCCAAACATCCACCGACTGCCCCCCGCCCCAACGAGCCCCAGAACATGAGGCCGAACATGGGGCTCCGGGGATCGTTTTCCCTGAGTCAGCACTGCCCCCAAATTAAAAGAACATCAAAAGAAACAGAACTTTGGTGGTGGTGGGGTGTGTGTGTGTGTGTGCGTGTACAGTAATTTATACGACAGAGCTTTTTTAAAACTTTATTTTATTCTAATCTATTTTTTAGAAGCTGTATCAGTACCCAGTTTCAAGGAAATAAGATGTCAAAAACTTGAAGATTCTCAAAAGAAAGAGTTTCCAGGTTAACATGATGTGCACTCCTTGGTACAAAGGTGATCTAACTTCTGACTAAGGATGTATCAGTGTTTTAGGAGATAAATCAGAGTTGTCAGTTTAAAATTTCCTACCATCTAAGACACATAGGGAATGACCTAAACTTAGTGCTCAAATCATCTTTCCTTTCTCCTGGATCAAAGCTGCTCTGATGCCAAGGAAGGCTAAACCACCGACCTTACTCCAAACCAGGTGGGGACGGCCCCAAATGTGAAGGATGGAAAAGCTGGAGTATATGTCTAGTTAATGGAAATACAGACAATAGTCACCTACCTGATTCAACTGATTGATTTATAAACCAAGAATGGTGTTTTTCCTTGAAAACTTTTATTTCAAACAGCTGCTGTAGACGCACATCGAACAAGTAAATGGCTCCTTCCCCTGTTAAGACAAATCTGGTTTTTATTTGTTAAGTTTTCATACACACAAACACACACGCGTGCACACACACAAACACACACGTGTGCACACACACAAATCAAAAGACTATCCAATAGTTCTGAGGAATGTTCCTAATATGAACACAAACATATATAGATATATTCTATTACAAACTGACTCCAAGGAAAGCTTATAGCTATTATACACAGATGCTTGTTTTCCAGCTCTATAATCCTCACTGAACTTAAACCAAAAAATTAAAAAGTGCAAGTCGTTTATCTTAACCACTACAAAGCCTCTCATCAAATCCTCCATCATATCGGGAGGGAAAACCCACTCCTAAACTACCAAAATTAATGGTTCAGCCGGATGCTGTGAGCTGGCATGTGGGTCCCTGTCTCCAGGGCAGTGTGTGGCTCCCCACACATAGTGACTAAGATAGATAGGCACCAAGCCCACGGACCCCACAGGCCAACCCTAAGTGAGAAAGGGAGTGAGTAATGCCCCACTCAACGAGATGAATGCTTCCCTTTCTTTCTCCAGAAAAAAAAAACAGGGGTAGGTGGGTAGAAGGGAGTGAAAACTGTGCACATCTGGAAGTTTTAGCCTTTCGACTCATGAAAATTTTTTTTTCTAAGCATAGCACAGTCTCTGGCATCAAGGACCATCTCCACCACATGCTGGGCATGGGGAAGTTACATAAACCTTCCTGTGCCTCTGTTTCCACATCTGTAAAATGGGGCAATACGAAACCTATCTCATAGGGTTTTTATAAGTATTAAAAAAAGAAAACTTGTAAATTTCCTAAAACAGTACCTGGTACACAGTAAGTACTCAGCAAATGTCAGCATTTATTTTTCCAGTGCCAATGTAGCAAATAAAAATATGTTTATGGGCAGTTAGAGAAGACAAATTTAAGAAGAAGACTGTTTTTCCTTTGTACCTGTATTTTTGTTAAATGCTTTAGAACCTTTACTGCTACCTAAAACTCTTGAAGAAATATTTCTCACTTCAACTTAGTCTTATGTGTAACTAAGAATTCCAAATACTACCGATCAATTACATTCAATTTCATTTTGAGGAAGAGAACACTGGAGGAAGACAAATTTTTTTCCCTCTCTTGTTGCTTTTATTTATATGTCTCTCCAACAACAAGGCACTACCCACTAGCTCTCACTTACTTTTACTATTCAGTATTATAGTCACTAGGAGAAAGCTCTAATTTTTAAGTATCAGGTATCTCCCCAAACCTTATAAATTAATGAAAACACTATTCTACATAAAGATAAATAACATCATCAATATCACTACATATTTAGAGTATATAATAATATTTTTACCTAAAAGAAGACAAAACTGAAAATGCACTGAATATAAAGTTAAAATTGTTTTCCAATAAAATATGAATCTCTTCAATATACAATGTTTTTAAATAAAAAAAATCATCCATTGAAAGGGAAAAATATACTACTTTTTGATCAGAACAAAATAAGGAAAGTACAGCTAAAAATGAAACTAATCAAAATCTTGGCATGTCAAGTAAAAGCCTTCTGGGTTTTTTTTTTCTTCACTCGTTTATTTTACTTTATAACATATAATGAATATAAATGGAAGCTAATGTTGGATAACTACTCTAAGAAAAGTTGGCTTAATAAAGTCAAAGAAAATTAATCTGTTTTCAGAAAGAACTCAAACATGCTACTTTTTTTGGTTTGCCAGCATTTCTGATGACAGAACAATTCTGTGGATTAAAATTATAAGAAGAAATAAAAAAATTGTTAGGTCAAATGAAATATATGGGAAGACTAGTAATGGCAGCAGCTTGCTTTTGTCACCTAATGATGCCATCTTAACTTTAGAAGCTATTAAGAAAGAATGAAGATACAAAGGAAAATAAACATATACACTTGTCAGCATCAGCCACAATATTTAAAAATATTCAAGCTATCACCAGAGAAGAGTAAACTTACCTGAACATGGGTTAACCAACTTTACAAACATAAGCCCACGTTTCATCTTCTTTGAAGCATCTTTTAAATATTCTGAAAAGAAATAGTGGATTTGTAAAATTAAAACATACTTTGTTGCTCACCTTACTCACTTTACCCCATTTTCCTTTCTTCTACTCATGTGATTCTCTAAAATTTTTAATTCAATTTATCACTTGCAAGCTATGTGATCTAGAGCAAGTTACCCATTTCTCTGTAAGTTGCAGTAGAATTTCAGGTAGTTTTAATCTATTTCTGTGAGAAATGAGGGGAAGCAGGGGTTTGGAGTCAGATGGCCTGGGTTATAATCTCGGCTCAACCGCTTGATGGTTTTGTCACTTAGGGCAAGGGTCCTAATCTCCTGTCTCAGATATCATTTATAAAATGATAATAATAGTATACTTGCTTTTCAAAGGATTAAATTAGCTAATCTACTGAAAGCATTTAACATAATCCGGCAAATAGAAATGTAAAATAAATAACAGCTATTATTACTAGTATTATCATTTTTAATTATTACTACTATGAAGCAGAACATTTTTAATATGAATATTTAGTGTACACTTATACTTTTTACCCCTAACTGTGATTACCTAATCATGTCCTTTTGCCCATTTTTCTAATAATGGGATAGTCATCTTTTTTTAAACTACTTTATGAGGAGTCTTTTTTTTTTTTTCCAAATCTTTTTTTTTAATTTTAGCATATTATGCAGGTACAAAAGTTTAGGTTACGTATATTGCCCTTCCCCCCACCCCAAGTCAGAGATTCAAGCGTGTCCATCCCCTAGACGGTGCGCATCACACTCATTATGTATGTACACACCCATTCCCTCCCCACCCAGCATCTGCCCGACACTTGATTAATGTTATTCCTAAATGTGCTCTTAGGTGACGATCAGTGAAACCAATTTGATGGTGAGTACATGTGGTGCTTATTTTTCCATTCATGGGATACTTCACTTAGTAGAATGGGTTCCAGCTCTATCCAGGAAAATACAAGAGGTGCTATATCACCATTGTTTCTTATAGCTGAGTAGTACTCCATGGTATACATGTACCACATTTTATTAATCCACTTATGTATTGATGGGCATTTGGGTTGTTTACACATCTTTGCAATTGTGAATTGTGCTGCTATAAACATTCGGGTGCAGATGTCTTTGTTATAGAATGTCTTTTGTTCTTTTGGGTAGATGTCCAATAATGGTACTGCTGGATCAAATGGTAGGTCTACTTATATCTGTTTAAGGTATCTCCATATTGCTTTCCACAGAGGCTGCACTAGTTTGCAGTCCCACCAGCAGTGTATGAGTGTTCCTGTCTCTCCGCATCCACGCCAACATTTATTGTTATGGGAATTTTTGATAAAGGCCATTCTCACAGGAATTAAGTGATATCTCATTGTGGTTTTGATTTGCATTTACCTGATGATTAGAGATGTTAAGCATTTTTTCATATGTTTGTTGGACATTCTTCTGTCTTCTTTTGAAAAATTTCTATTCATGTCCTTTGCCCACTTTTTGATACGGTTGTTTGATTTTTTTCTTGCTGATTTTCCTGAGTTCTAAATAGATTCTAGTTATCAGTCCTTTATTGGATGTGTAGCATGAGAAAATTTTTTCCCATTCTGTAGGTTGTCTGTTTGCTCTTGTGACAGTTTCTTTGGCTGTGCAGAAGCTTTTTAATTTAATCAGGTCCCACTTATTTATTTTTGTTGTTGCAGTGATTGCCTTTGGGGTCTTCTTTATAAATTTTTTTGCCTAGGCCAATGTCTATAAGAGTTTTTCCCACATTTTCTTCTAGAATTCTAATAGCTTCACACCTTAGGTTTAAGTCTGTTATCCACCGTGATTTGATTTTTGTGAGAGGTGAAAGGCGTGGGTCCTGTTTCAGTCTTCTACATGTGGCTATCCATTTGACAAAATTCAACACCCTTTTATGATAAGAACACTTAACAAAATAGGCATAGATGGGGCCTATCTAAAAATGATACAAGCCATATATGACAAATCCACAGCCAACATCATACTGAATGGGGAAAAATTGAAAGCATTCCCACTTAGAACTGGAACCAGACAAGGTTGCCCACTGTTCCCACTGCTATTCAACATAGTGCTGGAAGTCCTTGCGAGAGCAATCAGGCAAGAGAGCAGAATCAAGGGTGTCCAAATGGGGGGGGGCAGGGGCAATATATGTAACCTAAACTTTTGTACCCCTATAATATGCTGAAATTAAAAAAAAAGAAGGCAAAAAGAGAATAAAAGGGGCACTAAGAAAAAGGAGAGACAAGTAGGAAACAAATAGTAAGATGACAGACTCAAATATAACCTTATCCATAATTGTATTTAATGTAAATGGTCTAAATATCCCAAATAAAAGTAGAAAATGTCAGACTGATAAAAAAGCAAGATTAAAAACTATACGCTGCCTATAAGAAACATGCTTTAAATATAAAGACACAAGTAGATTAAAAGTAAAAGAAAGGAAGATATATTGTGTTTATCATGCTAACACTAATCAAAGAGAAGATGAAGTGGCTATATTAATAACAAAGAATATTACCAGGGACAAAAATGTCATCTCATAATGATAGAAGGATCAATTAATTAAGAGGACAGAGTAATCCAAAATATTTAAGCACCAAATCCAGAGCTTCAAAATGCACGAAGCAAAAGCTGATAGAACCCTTTGCCCCACCCCTTACCCCTGGCGACCACTTATCTGTTCTCTGTCTCTGTAATTTTGTCATGATGAGAATGCTATATAAATGGAACCATACAGATTCCATTTTAAGAATTTTTTAAGACTTTCCTTTTGACAACTTATTTCCAGATAAAAATGTAAAAAAATATAATTTACCACTGTTAAAAAACATTTCCAAAAAACCAAAACAAGTTGTGGTTTCCTGCTGTTTCTCCCTTTTTTTTTTCTTTTTTTTTAGCATTCGTTCTTTGCAGATATGCTTTAGTTCTTTAACTATATTTATAATGGTTGATGAAAATCCTTGTAGAACAAGTCCAACATCTCAGCCCCCTCAGGAATAGTTTCTATTGACTACCTTCCCCATTGTGTATGGGTCATACTTTCCTGTTTGGGTGTGTATGTGTCATACTGTCAAACAAAACTGGACATTTTAGATAATATAATAAAAAATGTGGCAAGTCTAGAAATCAGACTCCCCTCTCTCAACTCCCCAGGATTTTTTTTTAAAGTTATTATAGTTGTTGCTGTTTGTTTAGTGACCTTAATTCTGTAAAGTCTGTATTCCTTGCAGTGTGTAGCTACTGATGCCTCTGTTCAGTTAGCTTAGTAGTTAGCTAATGCTTTGAACCAATAAGTCTCCCAACCTTTGCTCAAGGGTTTTGTGTGTGTGCGTGTGTGTGTGCGTGTTGGGGCTTGCCTTCAACACTCAGGTACTTTAAACTTCTGAGTTAGCTTTCATTTACTGCTTTCCCAGGGCCTTAAGGTTGATCCGAGGTAAGAGACTGAGGCCCTCTCAGATATTTCCTGGGCATGCACATAGCCCTGCATATGTACATAGCCTTCTAATCCCCTAGGAATATGTCACAGTTTTTCAAAGCCACTTATGGACATCTTTTTTCCCATATCTTCCCTTTAAGTTTTTGACCAGGTTTTATTTGCCCAACTGGAATTGCCCCTCAGAAACTGCAATGCTAAACAATTGCCATTGAATTGTTTTTGACAAACACGCTGGGGGTAGGGGTTTCCCCACAGAGCAAGTGCTGAGCTCCTAATCAGAACAAAGAACAACAATGCCCTGCAAATAAGACTTTCCCAAAAAGGTCTGTGAGATGGGTCAAATAGGGACAGTACTCTGGATATGAGACTTTTTGAGGATTTTCCAACCAGGCCTGCCCTGTCCAACGGTTGCAAGGCTGCTGGTTTTTACAAGTACCATGTTTGCAAGGCTGCTGGTTTTCAAGGCTACTGCAGAGCCAAGTAGAGGGAAATGGGAGTAGTTCAAGTTACAATGCCACAAACCCTGCTGTTCCTAATGAGATTCAGCAGATTTTCTTGAATAAACACTCCTCAGACACTTGGAAGTCTTTGGCTAATTTCAGAGGTTCTGAAAAAGTTGACTTTGACCATCTTTGCCAGTGTTTTCATTGCTTTTATAGAGGGGTGGCTTTACCCTCACTGAACTTTGAAAGCTCAGTATGAAAAAAAGACCTCCTATTACTATAATATTTCTGATAAATTCCTTAGTCTATATCTGGTATTAGGCATACAAAATTACTTGTGACTATAAATTAAAGGTCTATCAAGGTTAAAGAGTCTTCATTTAAATTTAGAAAACCCTGGGTCACCCCATAGGCTAGCTCCTTGCTCACCAGGCTTGGAAGCTCCATCCTTTTCTACCTTCTACTCTCTTTTACCTGCATCTAGTATAGCTAAAGAATAGCTAAATTAATTAGGAAAGAAAAAATCTGCTTTTAGGGTAATGGGAAAGAATCATAAGAGGGGGAAGTGTGAAGAAGGGTTCTCATCTATAAACCTATTTTTAACTGATGCCTATTTTTTAACACTGTCAGCATTAAAAAAACACCAGACCTGGAGCCAGAGAGGTCCATATTCCAATCCCAGCTCCTCTCCTTACTCAGCAATGTGACACTGGGCAAGATACTAAACTTCTCTGTGCCTGAGTTGTTTCATCTATAAAATGGGCATAATAATAATTATTTTATAGGTTTTTGCTAGATTGAAATGAAATGTATGTAAAGTGCCTAGAACATGTAATAAACACTCAAATAAGAATAAGTTTTCCTTCCTTCAACTACATGGAAAAGTCAAGAATATATAGGGAATAATAAGATCAAAATACAAAAGTCACAAATTCCAAGCACAGAGTTACCTAAGGGCTTAATAATTAGCCTTCCAAGAAAAGAGTAAATTAGAACCAGTATATCTTATTCAAAAAGCCAGAACACAATGCAATTTATGTGTAAAAATCAAGATAATATATAGCAAAGTTCCCAGCAGAGTTTCTGGCACATGAGATCTACTCAATAAATGTGAAATAAATGCATTATTCAATTTTAGAAAAAATCAGTAAGAAATAGTAAAAGCAAGTTTTGAGACCAAAACTTCCCTTATCTAGAAGATTTACTCATGTGAGACATCTTCCAAAACTATGCTGAAAAACAAGACTTTACACTCTATTTTTAAAAGAGTAGCTATATATTTTCTCTTTTTGACTCTTTAACACAAGAGATAACATAGGCCACGCTGGCTACAAGAGTATTTTTGCAAAAAGAGAAAAAATTCAGACAAATCAGAAGCAGGTATCATTCTTCTAGGTCATTTCAGGTTCAATAGTACGTTAGTCTTACGAATTATCTCAGGCCCTGCCACTCAAGGTTCCTTATACCTAACTGATTCTACCGCAGTTGTCTTATGGTCTCAACACGTTCTTAAAAAGATCCAATTGTTATGTATGTCCCACTGGTCATTAACTCCAGCAGCAAATCTTTCACCTGTTTACCATCCCGATCTAAATACCTCAATTAAAAAAGGAAACTCTGATTGCAACTTTCCTGACATTTGAACTTTAACAAAAACATACCAGTGACAAAGAGACAAAACTGTGTCCAAAGAATATAAAACAAAAAATAACAGCTAAGGCACTGTGTAAGTCCTTTACATTGGTTATATAACATAATCCTCCTAACACTTCTATAAGGTAGGTACTCTATTAATTTCCACTTTTTTGGATGGAAAACTTGCCCAAAGGTCACAAAGCTAGTCAACTGTGGGGCCAGGATTTAAACTCAGGGACTCAGGCAAGTATTATCCAAGAGCCAATGTTTCAAACTATTATACTAAAAAGAAACTGTTAATCTTAAGTCCCACACTTCTTAACTCAAAAAACACAAACTGCCACTCGGAAGCGCAATAATTATCTTGATATGACTGTTCTCCTGTGATACAAACATCTGAAAGTTATCTGTCCTCTCCCTCCTGTCCTGTCCTTCTCATCCTCAAGAACCAATCAGCTGCTCCCACCACAACCCAGTCAGCAGAAGGATAGGGAGGAAACAGGGAGAGCGGGGAAAAGCCAAAAAGAGAAAAGGGCAGGATCGAAAAATACATAAAAGGGAGAGGGAAATTTGTCGGCTATGAGAAACATCTAGTGATAAAAACAGATAAAGTCAAGTTTGGCCAACGGTAAGAAACAAAAACTGATCTTCCTCTTAAGGATTACAATATTCTATATATAGCTGCATATACCCTCTCCGCAGTTATCTGTGACATTTTAATGGTTAAAAATTAGGCTACACAGCATGTATCAATGCATAGACCTAACTATTCCATAATTTTAAAAAGTTAGTCATGAAATATTGTGCAAGCCAAAACGGTATATTATTTTTCATCCACAGACTATATAGTACAGGTTGTACAGTTGATATGAAGTTATTTATCAACCAGTTTTTTTAAAACTTGGCGGTTCTTTCTCATCCCTGTCTTGGTTAAGACAAGTTTCTTTATATTGTTCAAGTTCAAAGACATGAGACATAAGAAAGAATGAGCCACCTTTCTGCCAAGTGTTCTTATGACTTGGAAGCAACAGACATTTGTTCATGACCCTGTCTGATTTTTGGCACATAGGAGATAAGCTCTGAGAAACACATCCACTATTGCATAGAGGAGAAAGACAGACATCAAAGCACCATTCACTTTATTTTCAGATACCATATCAAGGCTATTCAGGTTTCTTAAGAAGATCCAATAGGAAAAAAAAAGAAAAAACATGAAGTTATCATTCTCATGCAATACTATGTCCTAGCTAGGTTCCAGTTCATTTTTTTTTTTTTAGACTTCATCCACTAGAATATATTCAGACCCTCTGGTTGCCTCTTGCCTAACTGCCAGATACTTCCTTGGAAACAGTTTTTTGCTAGAATACAAATACAATGCAGGCAAGACAAATCAGCATAATTTTCGAGTTATTTGCAGCTTCCAGGAACATTAATTTCAGTAATAACTATTTGCCTGCCCTTCCCAAGATGTTAGCATTGCTGTCAAAGAGATCTGGGTCTTTTTCCTGGCTTTGAAACTCTGTTTCTTCAAAGACTACAGGAAGCAAACCAAGAAGGCAAGAGAGAGCATATACCAGGAAAATTATTTCCAACTAATGGTTCCTCTAAGTCTATTTTCTTTTGAAGCTTTAGAGAGAAAACAAAAAATAAAAACTGGCCTTCACCAAGACCATGGAAGACAAAATCTCCATTCTTTCAGGGCTATCGCTATCAACAGCCACGTTTCTAGGAATGGCCTGTGTACTAGAGAAGTTGGTGAAAAAAGTCAGGTTCACGGCCACAAAGACCAGCAACATACAGAGACGGAGCACACACTATATGAGAAGCAGGAAAATTCTGGAGAGGTAGAACCTGACTGGTTGGGTATATGATAGCAACCAGGGCTGGTTCTAGGAGAGGAGGTCCGCCCGGTCCCTGGCCATCAAACTGAGAACAGAGGAAGCCCAGCCCTTCCTGGTCCTCTTGCTTCTCTTACGGTGACGAGATACCATCATTCAGTCAGCAGAATGGCCTTCGTTGCAAAGCAGGCATCCTATAGAAGGACTCCAGGGAGCCGACAGACTTTGCCACAGAATTCCTATTTCCTGTTGACAGATTATTTGATGTCTTGGTTTCCTGATGGGTAAGATGGTAATAATAAATCTTGCCTTAACTGCTTCCCAAGGTCACTGAGAGGGTCAAATACAACAGCATAAAAATGAGCAACAATAAGTATACTGCAAAGTTATAAGAACTAGAAGATACAGGGGCCAGGAGATGGGCTTCCTAAAAATTATATAAATCTTGGGTACATGAAGGTCAGTGTAAGTTACAGCCAGAACCCCATTTTCCATACAAATAAACCTCTGCCATACCTATATGCAAGCCAGTCAAAAAGACCACCAGTACTGAGAAACTCCTAATGTTGGACTTAAGCAGGCCAGGTCACATGTGGCTACCGCTTCTGGCCAGAGCTCAGGGCCCTCAAGCACCCCCGCTGTCCCCCTCCTCTCTCGCCTTTTGCTTACAGTGAAGCCTGCCCTCCCTGGCCACAGCTGATAGGCAGTGGAGGGGAGGGGCTGCATGTGACCACACTGGGGCCACTCAGAAGGCTTCTTTGAAAGGTTTCAAACTGGAACTAAGATTAGAGGTGAGGTCCCTCCCAGCAGCTGTCAGGAAATCCGAGCCTTGGGTAGAACATGCAGCCTGTTTTCCACTCAGTGGAGGAAGTTGGTTTGCAAAGAGGAAGTTAACACTCAGAGGCAGAGACCCTAGACCTCCTGCTGCCACAGCACCCTAGTTCCAGATGTCTTTACGCCCCCCCCACCACCACCCCTGTGAACCTGCCCAGGAACTCCCGAAGAAGTTTAAGTCAAGTTTTGTAACACACAACCCAGATGCACTGATCACCCACATTAAAAAACATTAATTTCCATACTAAGGCAGACTCATGGACCATTCAAATCGGCATTCTGTTTATGGCAAGCACACCAAAGCAGGTTTGCAGAAGTCCTCAAAAATTCAACCCGTTCTGAATGGCTTTTAAAACATTCTAGTTTATGGCTCCTTCCTCAAGGCCTAAAGACATTTGCTTTCTCTTATATGAAGATTTTTCTGTCCATCCCAAGGAGAGACGATCATCATTCCTTTGTGTCACACCTTTCCCTGGCACATGCTACTACAAACAGGTTTATAAAATTGAGAAATTGCCATGTTCTCTGTTAGAAAACTATATTTTTAAAATACCAATGATTTATACACAGGATATAAAAAAAATCCTAGTTTGCCATTGTATCTATTATAGCTCTGTAAATTTATCTTCACTTCTTTTGCACCTCTTTATATTTTCAATCTTTATCCACTTTTAAAGATAACCCATTCCAAATAGGCACTGTCTCCCATGTGAAGCAATACTTATTTGATATATATGTTATAATACAAATAAACTCATACCTCTTCAATGCTCAAAGTGTAAAATATAAATTCTCTTTGTCAACTTGGTTCATATCACTGTGTAAGTTTCTGTCTTTATCAAAATTAAGAGAAAAAATTCCTAGCCCCCAGCTCTTTCATAAATCAATTTAACTGTCTTTCTCAAATTCTGGGTAGAAGTAAACAGTACCATACAGAATTCTTCAGTAACCGCAATCTACCTGAGTGGTTTAGCGTTACCTTAAACAAGTAGTAAGAGTAAATGGCGAAATAGGCAAAAATAGAAAGGAAAAAAAATTAAAAGCACTGGAATTTATTTTGTGATATGTACAACACAAAAAGACTGGAAAGGAGTAGCTCCAAAATTGCTATTTTTGGGAGGCAGGATGACGGACAAATAATTTTATTCTTTACTATTTTAATGTATACTAACATTTCTATACTAGGTAAGTGCTATTACTCTAACAAAAAAAAAAGTTATTTAAAAAAAACACACTGGGAGAAAAACGTGTAAATGAAGAGTTAAAACTGAGATTAAAAGGGCAACACCACCACCAAAAAGTTTAAAATTAATGAGGTAAAGGTAGGTAGCAGATCACACCAGAGAACCTTACCAGATGCTGGGATTTAGACCCTGGAAGGAGTTGGTGGTGACGGGCGAGCCCTCAGCTGGCCTCCAGCCTCGCTGTTTGGGGGCAGATAATCAAATAGGCACCAGAACGTGCAGATCTGGTTCCATCACATTCCCTTTTTCACCAGTCATCCCTAGAAAAGAAAGTCGCAAAGGAAGCTCTGAAGTCCTAAGTGGCATGCTCCGCTTTTCAGGGGGCGTGCTCTGCCGCTGAAGGCTGAGGTGCTCACGCTGAGAAGCTAACGGCTAGTTAGGGAGAACACACCTGGACCCCCCCCCCCCCCAGCTACTGGCATGCATTAGGTGTTCAACCCATATTTATACAGAAATGATAATGAAATGAGTAACCATGATGAAATGTGCAGGTGGCCAAAGAGTGACCACTGACCTGGGTACTAACAGGAGAGGCCCAGTGGGAATGCTTACTGGTGGTGGTGACATTTGAGTTGCGTTTAAAGAATAAGTAGGTATTTGCCGGGCAGATAAAAGTGGGGAAGAGCAGGCAGGGTTCCAGGCAGACACAAAGTCACGGGCATCCAAAGACAGAGAAGTTGGGCTGCAACAAATGCCTTAGCTTTGTGGAAAATAAAGTTGAATGAAGCCTTGAAGAAAGGGTAGATTTTGGACAGAAGAGGAAGCGGAGGAAAAAGGACAGAGTAAGCAAAGACACTGTAGGAAGAAATGGAATGTGAGACTTTTATCCTTTCAGTAAATATGTATTGAATATCTATCTACTCTGCCCCAGGCCCAGGGCCAAAAATTTGAGGTATAAGAAAGGGTACAAGAAACTTGAACCACAGATAACAACCCCACAAGACGGGTACTGTTCTCCCCACTGTAGAGATGATGAAATTGAGGCTTTATAATGATGAAGCAATTTTCCCGAGGACACAGAGCTAGTATATAGCATAAATCTAGCTTTTAAGTGTGTGTTATGATAGCCAGGCTTTAGAGAGCATTGACTGAACTGTTTGTTTTTTAACACCATAGTTAAAAGATCAGAGGATGTGGGAGAACCCATGCAGTCCTTATTCAGCTATTCAAATAAAAAATTATGAACGCTGCTTACTTTCTTTTCATGAATTTTTTTTTTCTGCCTTGGAGGATAAATACATGGGAGTCATGAGTTCTTACTTATAAACGTCCCAGATCTTCTGAAACAATTACTAGGAGGACAAGATCAGGCTCTGGAAACAGCCTGATTATACCAACTGGCAAGTGATTAAGTCCATCCACTTCGGGACGTGCTCAGATAGCAAGGGGAGCAGATCCAGCGGCCATCTGAGAGAGGTCAGTCGGGTCCCACCAAAACACGTTCCATAAAGACAAAGCCAGACTCAGGATTTGTGTGGAAAATGTTAAACAGGCTCCATGCTGGAAAACTCCGAGACTCCTAGATTGCTGACTGCCTGCAGGAGACTTCAGTAAATGACATATCTTCCAAAAAGCTGAGCCTAATTATTCAGATGTTGTCTAAAATGAAAAGCATTTGTCAAGTGAAGTGCAGCTTCCTCCCATCTGAATAAGCTCTTCAGAGAGTAAAGAAGATGTCAGCCCACAGGTATATTTCTAAACACAAACATACATGCATCCATACGGTTTTGACAAAGAGCAAAAAAACAAACTTAAATTTTTCATCTGAGATCAACCACATGCCCTAAGGTAAGTAAAGGAGGAAAAAAAGAGGAGGAAAAAAGTTTTGGTGTTTTTTATTTTTTTAGGGTCATCTATAGTAGTTCTTCCTTTGCCATATACTTTAAACTTTTACTCCTGCCCCCCCCCCCAACAAGAGGCATTCCTTTCGGGCTTATAAAAAACTATGAGACTATAATCAGAAAATACAACATTAATATAAATTTTCTCCATCATTAAATAAGAAAATTAGTTTTTCCTTTTAAATTTGATTTCTTTTTTTAATCCTTTAATTCGAACTTAGTTCTAAAGCATGAATTCATACAATCTTTACACATCTATTTTTACATTCCATTTGAAGAGACAGCTCTGATATAATTATTTGTGATTATCATGATGCCTCATATAAAAAACTGTTATTGCATTTGAAATATCTAAGGTGGGCAGGCCTGGGATTCTTATCTCCCAAAAAGCAATCCATCCTCTACCTCCAAGAAACTGGCCATTACTCATGTTCTCTGTGGGGAAATAAATAATAAGTAACAATCTTTCCTAAAATATTTTTTAACATGTATTTTCATGAACTAAAGGGGAATCATTTTATTGTAAAACTTATCCATACCTGAAAATTTGAAGTCCAGATTGCTCTCAGGACTTTTTAATCAGGGGGCCAATTAAGGAACATTTTAATCAGCCTAAGTGGACCCAAGTGAGTTTTGTTGTCTTTTTTTTTTTAAAGGTCCTGAAATCATTTCTGTTCTTTTTTTTCCCTCACGCATTAGGATTTCCCAATGTTTTAACATTTCCTTAGAGATGAACCCTGTTAATGGTTCAGCCCCAATAGCAATAAACACAGTCTTCTACCCTATACTCAGTGCATCAGCAGACCCTGCACACCTGCATCCATCTCGACTTAGCAGAATTGACAAATGTACAAAACTTGGAACAGAGAAAAATACTAAAAATATAACTTGAACATTTACTTTTAGGGCAGCAAAGAAGGATGGAAATTTTTACCATCTTCCAAAAACTAGAGATGTTAATGGCCTCCTGTAGTAACTAAAACTGCAAACAGGCTAGTATTTCCAGGCCATTTTAGAGAAATATTTAAGACTGTCCCAAACTAAAAGAAGTGCTTACCTTGCTGAAAGCGGAAGCAGTTCTGTCTCCACTTACCTACGAAAATCAAGGTCCTGAGTCTGAATACCTCACAAGTATCCCTTCCAAGCTCTAGCTCTGGTTTATCTGGGACGTTTGGTTTTTCCAAACAAATTGAAAACTAAAAGCAAAGAGACCTAAATCAAACTTTTAAATATACCTTTCAAGACATAACACAGTGCTGTGGTAGGCAACTCGATAAATAATATGAATTACATGTTAGAAAAAAGTATCATTACCAGGTTAGGTGGTTTTACACTTATAGGTAAATCCCTTTAAAGTTCTGTTGGCCCGTTGGTTAATATGCTCACTTTTCAGTATACAGAGTAAGTTCTTCAGATTCCAGAAGTTGTCTAAAACTGAGTACAGAATGCCTCCACCAAATACTTTTTAAAAGGTTTAGTAATCTTTGCTTTACTTATTAAGGGTCCAACTTCACTGTTGGTCTCTTAATGTGGTGCTATGGTGCTCGCTCAGCCAAGGGTATGTATCTCCTACTCTTGAATGCATAACTAAGTGGGCTGATTTCCATGGGCTGGAAAAAACAAAAACATCTGTGAAGATGAGCCTTATACCCTGCACTGACATGCACTCCCCTGACCATATAAATTTTGGCCTCCCACATAGAGCACTGAACCTAGGGCTGGCCATTCCTGGATCCCAATCTAGTTCCCAATAGCTGGTCCTCACTGTAGTAGTTCAGGGGGCTGAAGAGGGGTCCCCGGACCAGCAGCATTAGCATCACCTGGGAACTCATTAGAAATGCACATTCTCAGGCCCCAGCCCAGGACCTTCAGAATTGGAATCTGGTGGGGGAACTCCCCAGGTGACTGATGCCCTCAAGTTTGAGAACCACTACTGCACTGCACTAGCTAGCAAACCGTGTTTGTACCCTCAGAGCCTGCAGGTGGCACTAAAGGCCAGGTGGAAACAAAGTGGTTCAAGTTTTAACACATTAACTGCCATATGAGTTGCATTTAACTCACGCTAGTTTTGAGCCCAGGGCTCCATGAGGCATATGTAACACGTCTCTTTACCTTGAGAGCCATTTGAACTATTTTTCAAGTTGCATATAACTCACACACAGAAAACAATAAAAAATAATAAATTTTTCATTAAATGAATTTGAAAGGATGGTTTTGTTTTTGAAGTTTTTATTCTATTTTCATAATAAAACACCGTGTGACCCCAAGGAAAAACAATTTTTTCCCAGTGTGGCAGTCAATGTGTTAACTGTTACAGAACTTGCCTGCCTGACCACACAGTTCTATTAGTTCCTTAACCTTTGCTCTGCCTCCCCCAATGTGTTAAACAGGAATTGGACTGAAATTATTCTCACAACCGAGCAGTAGATATATTAAACCTATAATTTTCAGGGATGAAATCAATATTTAATTCTTTTGAAGGCTTTGTGTTTAATACAATGAGACTGCAAACACACTTTAAGAATGAGGATGTCAATCTGATTAAACAGAACACCAAAATAAATAAAACTCAAATTATCATCAGCTATTGTGTATATCTGAATAACAATAATGCACTTGATTCTGAAAGAATGATTAGAGTTCCTACTCCGAAAATAAAATTGTATTAAGTGACAAAAGTGAGAAGAAAGGATTTTTCTAATGAAAAGCATGTATACAGGTAGCCCTTTCCTAGATTCTGCCAAAACCCTGAATTTGGCATTAGCTGTTTTACCATCCAAACATCTTTAGTGAGGATGTGCAGCAACGGAAACTGCCACACAGCCACTGTGCAAAACCACTTAGCAGCGTCTACTAAAGCTAAAACATACAAGTGAGCACCTAGGACCAGGCATTCCACTCTCGGATATATACCCTCGAGAAATATGTGCCCATGTCTACAAAAGCCTCATAAAAGATTGTCCTTAGAAGTATAATTCATAATATTTGCAAACTGAAACAATCCAAATGTCCATCCACAGTAGAAGAGATAAATATTATGGATATTCACACAATGAAATAGAAGCAGTAATGAAAAAACCAACCAACCAAACCACTGCTACACATGACATGGTTGAATCTCACAGACTTCATGGATGAATCTTTCATGGAGGGAAAGAAGCCAGACACAAAGGGGTAAACTCTTATTCAAACAGGAAAACTAATCTCTGGTGACAGAGGTCAGCATGAAGGTTACCAAGGATATCTAGGAGCAGCCATGAGGAGATGCTGCTTGACTTGGGGGATGGTGACTGGCGTGTATACATACGAAAAGTTCAGTAAATTACCTGTTGGTAAAGGGGAGGAGTCAAACATACAGGCAAAAAACCGTTGACAGGCTGTCATAAAACAATTTTCGATATCCACGATAAAAATCTAGATTCCTGGGGAACTATATCAGTAGCAGAGTATATTTAATGCAAAAATACTCAGCATTTGCTGAGCTCTATCTCAAAGTTAAATACAGTGAACAGGGGATTTTCCTTCTTTACAAATGTATACCGTCAAATGGATCATCTATAAAACGGCCAAACGTACGTGGCTTGCACTCCCTGGCCCAATTCCTTTTATTCTGCCACTTAATGGGTTCCCCGTTGTTGACCCAAGACCCCGCCTGCCCTGAATGGCCCGTCACCATCCACAGGGGGGCTGAAAGGCCTGGCTCCCTCCTGTGGTCATCATCCCCCCCAATCACTTTGAGTCACCATTGGCCTAACCGCGGCCACCACCCAGCTTTCCTCCTGCCTCGCCATCCCTGGCCTGTGCAGGCAGGGGCCCTGTGAGGACAGGGCACCGTCTCTGAGGCCGCTCGGGCCTACTGGATCCCAGGTTCCGACGCAGACGGCCTGCAGAGGTAGAGCAAGCTGCCGAATGAGGGACGCTTAAGTTACCCCCCGGATCTCGCAGCGTACCCAAGACCCCGAACCCGCGTGGCTCTCCGCAGGCAGGGTCGGCTGCCGCCCGCCCACCCGGTCCACAGGGGATCGGGGCGGGGGAAACACGCTTGGTTCTATGCTGCGCTTCCGGGTTTGCAAACCGCGGCCGGCCATGACGTGTGCCCGCGATGCGGAGCACAGCGTCCCGGAGAGAACCAGTCTCGCGCCCGGGGCGGGCGGCGGGGGCCGCCGGCGTGCGGGCGCCCAGGGCCGCTGTGCGCGCTCTCGGGCCGGCCGCGCGGGGCAGGGCGCCGGCTCGGGGCGCCGCGGGGGCGCGCGTGTTTACCTGGAAGCAGGAACACGAGCTGCCGGGCGCGAACCGCGTCCCCGCCGTCCATGCCCGCGGCCACAGCGCCCGCCTCTCCGGGCACGCGCGGCGCCGCAGGCCGGGCCTCAGCCTCCGAGCCGCGCGACAATGGCGGGAGGAGGGTCGATTCCGGGTGGCGCGGCGTGCTCAGGGACCGGCAGGGCCCGGGAGGCAGCGCGCGGGACGAGTTTCGTTTCCTTTCTGGGACCAGCCTGCTGCTCGTGTTAGGTTTTTAAATTTAGCGCCGGGCCGAGGCGCCCGGAGCACCGGCTCACAGCCCGCCGGCAGGGGGAAGGGGCCGCGGCCTCTGCCCGGGCTGCTCGGCCGGCGGTAGGTGCTCACCGCGCGCCGCAGGGCGCCCAGTGACGCGGCGCGCGGGGCGGGGTCGCCGTGGCCGGGGCGCTCGGTCGCAGCACCCGGTGACCCTCCCTCGAGGTGGTGGCGCGGCCGTGGGACTCCCCGTGGGAGGGCGAGCGAGGCCTGGGTCTGCGGGGTGTGGGTCCGGAGCACGGGGGATGCCGGCCACACCCCAAGGACTGGGGATGTCGGCAAGTCGCATCCGAATCCCAACGCAACTCTTAGGCGTGGTGCTTAATTCTTTTTGAAAGTATCGTGATCGTCAGTTGCTTTCTGCGTTGCGATTAATGTCAGAGTATGTGTGCGCTGTGAGTCATAACGCCTGTCAGCGGTCCTCAAATTGGATTTAGTCCTCGTCACTAAAAGGAGATACACAATGTGAGGCTCACAATATGAATTCGTTATTTTGGAGAACTCTTGGTAATGAATTAAAAATTAAGACATTTAAAAAGTGATGTTTAAAAAGGGTCTTGAAATTTTGGGATTTAAACTTATTTAAAACTAACATTTTAATTGAAAAAGTAATGCTTGGTATATGTTTTTTAAAAAGAAGAAGAAAATAAATATTCCTGCTATACTTTAAAGAACAGTATGTCTCTCTCCTATCCCAGGCAAGCACTGCTGGCGACTAGGTACTCGAGGGCGGGTAGAATAGACAGAATAGATCTGCCAGACAAAGAGATGATTCGTGTCCCGCGTGGGATGGAGGAGGACTGCAGGAGATTTCATCATACTCCTCAGGACAGTGCACAATCTAAAATTCATGAATTGTTTATTTCTGGAATTTTACATTTAATATTTTTGGACCGTGGTTGACCGTGGGTGACTGAAACCTCAGAAAGTGAAACCTTGGATAAGGAGGGACTATTGTACGTGAGAAATGTTACCCACAGTTCCTTTGCTCTGCCATACATAGCTGTTTTTATTTTTCTCTGATCCTTTTTAGTCTTTGGCTGTGTGAATATGTTTTTTTTTGTAGTTTTTATCTGCTTTTCTCACTTAACATTGTCATAAACATGTCTGCCATCGTGTCCATAGCTTTCATTGTTAATGGAGGGGTATTATTTCACACTGCTAATGTACCAGGGTTTCTTAACCATTCCCTAGTGTGCAATATTTAGGCTATTTCAAACTATTATAAATAATGCTACATTGTATACTCTATATGGACAATGTATGCAGCAATTTGAAGCAATGAACTAGATGTACCTATAGCAACACAGATGCTTTGTATAGAAAGAAAAAAATTGGAGTAGGAAATGATTTTTAGCAAAATACCATGTAGGTAACACACATAAAACAACACTGTATGTTTTACAAGGGTACATACATATTTAAGGCCATGTATCAAGCACATAAAAAAAGGATGTCCTTAAATGGAGAGCACTGAGAAAAGGGATGGATAAGGAATGAGAGGCAGGAGAAATCAGAGAGGGGCCAGGCTACATGGCAACCGACACTACGTCCTGTGTCCTGCTAATGACAGTATGATTAACTCTCTGCCCCTTCTCTAAACAATTTCCTTTATCCTTTTTTTTTTGATTATATAAATACCTTCTTAAAAGAGGAACCAGTAATGGTGTGGAGACGGACTCTAGACCACTATTGTCTTCAAGGTAAAGTCCAAGGTACTAAGCTTTGAACACACAACCCTTGAGATCTGGTCCTCCACCCTCCAGCTGCAGTTCCTACTGCCTCCCTCCCTCCACCCCCATCCACAGTGTAGACACAGGGAATGGCCTGAGGTTCTGCCCTCTGTTCCGTCCCACACTTGCTACTATGTACTCAATGCTGAGACTGCCCTGCTCACCACAAGTCTCATTCCTCTCCCTTCTCCCTCACCCTCCACCACCGCCAGGACAACTCGTACTCACCCATCAGGCCTCACTTAGCAATCCCTTCTCCCCAACTCCTCTTCCTGCCTCCTAAAATCCTCCCCCAAAATAAGTGAGATGCCTCCAGTCTTCCTATGTATCTCAGCAGGTAGTGGAGCCAGTCAACTCCTTGAGGGAAAGACAGCATCTAGTAATTCACCATTATATCCTCGGAAAATGAACAACACTCTCACTGAGTACTAATTATGCTGAGAACTGCACCAGGAAATTAAGTTTGAGGATCTCTTTCAGCCCTCCAACAGCCCTAAGGGTAAGTATTATTGTCATCACTCACATTTTACAGAGGAAGAACATAGAGTTTAGAGAGATCAATTGCTGTGATGGAACAGCTAGCAAGTGGCTGAGTAGGAATTCCAAGCCAGGCTGTAGAATTCCAGAGACTGGGCTCTTCACTTTCCTTCCCTCCCTTCCTAGGGTCCGGATGCCTAGGACAAAGTAGCATGGGAACATAGCATGTGCTCTGCAAATATTTTTTGAATAAATATGTGGATAGAGAGATAGTCGTGGTAACAGTCAGTGGTTTGTGGTATTCTCTAATTTTATAGATAAGAACAAATTGATTACATCTAGTATATCACAAAATATTCCATGACTTAGTGTTTATATTAGCCTGTACTGGTAACACTAGCATATGAAGAGACAAGCAGGTCGTTCTTCAAAGAGTAAGGGAAAAGCAACCTTAACAGTTACCTCTGAGTAGAGAATCATACAGACTCTTCTAAATGCCCAAAACAATAGATGTTCATTTTTAGCCCCCCAAAAAAAATTTAAAAAGGAACTGGGCAGGGCAGGAGGAATAATTCAGTGTCAAATAACCTTTAGCGATGCTTAGTGATGATCGGAGCAGAGAGACATTGTACTAAGGGTAGTGGAATTCTTTTGCTCTTACAGATTATTAAAAGCCTGTAAGAATGCTTCTTTCAAAACAAAAGAAAAATGAAAATCCATGTTTATAATCATTTTTATCAGGAGAAGAGGTTGTTATCATTTACCAAATGTTGCTGTTACCAAATACTCATCTAGTGACAACAGAAAAAGCAACATGGTCCTCAACCATGAGATGAGAAGGGTCAGCTCTCTCAAAAGGGTCAACTGTTTAGAAAGGGGATCAATGAGTAGCACTGAATAGTCCTTTCTGGGGAGAATATTCTCTTTCTGTTCTTATCAAACTCAACTTAAAATTGAATTGTACTTGGCAGGGTAACACATAGGCACATATAAACGTGTGAGATCTGCCAGTTATAGGATAAGAATGACCGAAGCTATTGAGAAAAGAGCATCCCCTGACATCCTGAAGCTGGCCTGGGCTTCTCCCATTAGACATGAACCGTTTTGCAGAATACCAATGTCAGACAAGGCGACTCTGAGAATATAATAAATAAGGCAATGCAAGGGCACTTCATAATTTTATCCAAGCACAGACAAAAACAAAGTCACTGTACCACCTACAAAATACCAAACACTTCATCTCTCAGCCAAAATGGGTGACTGCTATGTCTTTATCAATGACAGCTTTATTCTCTCTCTAGTCTCCACTCTGGGTAAATAAGAGTCGTTGAGATCCCCAATCCCAAAATTGTCCTGCTTTCTAATAGCATCCAATCTAGAGTGAATCCCTGCTTCCCGAGACCCTCCCTCAAATCATCCGACCAAAGCCAAAATCCTGTAAGTTCCTTCCTCTTACTGAGACACCCCTGATTCTTAAGATGTGTGTTCGCTCTCACTGCAAGAAGTAACAAACCAAACTATTTCAACTACAGGTGACTTCCTGGTTTCCTTGGCTGAAGGGTATTGACACTGTGTTTACACATTTCCATATGTGTGTGTATATAGTTATAAACATTACATGTATATTTACATAAAATCAAGGTAGCTAGAAAATTCAGGCAATTCAAGCTCCAAAGTACACTTTCGTGCCTGAACTATATGTAAAAATAAACTACTGTAATCAAGTGAATCAGATAATCAGATAATTACACATTTTGCTGCTTGGCAGCCTAAGCAATCATCATACACTTCATGTAATTTTAATAATGTAATGTCCTAGTTATTCTCACTTAATTGGCTTTTATATATGCTATTAATATTTTCTACAGTGCAGTGCTTTTGAGATTTTTTTTTCCCAAGCTATGTATTTCTCAACAAATTAATAAATTGAGAAATATCAAAATGTTGGCTATTTTTAATTTAAATATTTATTTTCAAAATTAGCATATAAAGTTGTATAAAGAATATGATTATAGCTAAATAGAATAACAAAGATAAAAGTTGGTGACTAAACTCTAACCATAATTGCCCTGGAATAATTTCTTTCTACTTTAGCATATTTTCTAAAATTGTTCAGTTAATATTTTTAACTTGATAATGTAAATACTATTAATTTGTAGTTTTGTTTTACTGTGTGCTTCCTTCTGTGTGCCTAAACAATAATACTCTGATTCTCTTTTGGTAAATTCTGATGACATTTATCTAAGAGGCTTGAGGATACACGTACATTTATAACATCAAACTAGTCCATATCTGCTGCTTTCTCAATATAAGTAAAATATTCTTCAAATGGTAATAAGAGATTGTATTAACTCATTCTAACAAACCATCTGAAAAACAGGAACTGCAATTGCTAAATATGGTTTATAGATTGCCAAAGATTAACAAATTTTTCTGGTGGTATGAGTTTCACCCAGTGTTTTGCTCAAAAGCAAAAGTAAATAGCATTGATTATTTAAAGAGGAAATGTTGCAACTTCTACAGAATAATAGTCAATTTCATGTTGACTTTTGCAATTATATTGGTCATGCAAGCATAACGTTCTTGAAAACAGTCTTCATTAATTAGTTCATTAAATAGCTCTAATCTTTGAGGATGTAATTCAATTAATAAAAGGATTATCCTTTAAAAGTGTTTATAATTTCTCTAAATGTTTAACATAAACAGGAAGCACACTTTTTATGTCTTTATTAAAACCTCTAGGCAGAGTAAATGAGTCTCTTATATTTCTGTTTGTTTGTAGACAGGGTCTTGCTCTGTTGCCTAGGCTGGAGTGCAGTGGCACAATCATAGCTCACTATAACCTTGAACTCCTGGGCTCAAGTGATCCTCCCATTTCAGTGGCCCGAGTAGCTGGGACTACAGGAGTGGGCCACCATGCCTGGCTAATTTTTTTTTTTTTTGTACAGTTGGAGTCTCACTGTGTTGTCCAGGATGGTATCAAACTTATGGCCTCAGGTGATCCTCTGGCCTTGGCCTTCCAAAGTGCTGGGATTATAGGTGTGAGCTACCATGCCAGCCCATATTTCTTACTAAGATCATACCAGAGGTGAAGAATTTATAACAAAAGCAAGCATCCTGTGTTCTGGAGTGGGGAAGAAACCAGAGAGGTTAAAAAAAGGATACAAACAATAAATCAAAAGGGATTGTCTTATACTTAAAGACTACTACATTTGTCTCATAGCTTTGGCAGTAATTGATTAAATTGTGCCTAAATCAAAGTTACAAGTCTGTAATGAAACACTTTATCACCTTCCTTGTGGATGGGAACTGTCCAGATACATTTCCATTTATTTAAAACGTAGATTAAGATTTTAAAGAGTAAGAAGTATGAGCAAACAATAGTGCAATCTTTCTGGCTTCAGAATTAAACACTAAATTAGAAATGAGCTTTACAACTGAATTTATGTTCAAATTGCTCAGACCGTAAGTATAGATTGGGATGAAGAAGGTATAAATTTGAAGATAAAAGAACAAAATAATACTGCTTTCAATTTTTCACATAATTCTAACGGTATTTAAAATAAATAACATAGGTTAAGACGATGATTAACATCTTTAGACACCACTTGCTGAGCTTTTGTGAGTTGTTTGTTTGCTTGCTTGCTATTTATATGATGTTAATCTATTTAAAGTTGCCTCCTTTTATTTCTAACATCAGATGTGTCTTCTGCAAGCCAACACACAAATGACATTGCTATGGTAACCATGTACAACTCAAAAGGGATTTTCTACCATTTTTTCCAGAAATGATTTAGTTAATAATAACCTAACTCTTCAAAAACAGAAATTATTATACTTCATACATGCTCTTTATAAAGATGTCCGGATCAAGCTGTCTGTTTTGAAGTAAATACACAAAGGCATTGTTTACTTCATTATGTGCAAGTAACAACCTCTCTTTCTGACTATAATATGTTGGAAATTTTTAGGCAGGAAATACATGAGATATCCCAAGTACATAAACCTCCTGCCTCAGCAGCAGAGCCGACTCCACAGTTTAGTTTATTTGCTAACCTGGGTGACTCCAGGGAAAAAAATCAGCGGTCATTGCATTGATCCTGTTACTTTTCTTCCCTTAGTTTTATGTTGTAAACCAACCAACCCCAAGATATATTTTCTGACCTTTTTACTATTTCATTTTCCATGTTGGATAAATAAGTTCAGCAGAAGCATGTGTTTTGATGGTTTTGCCTACATTAGCTGTATTGAGACTATAAATTGTTAACAGAGGCTTATTTTTTTAAACTTTCAGTTTCACTCCTCTGGGATGGATTCCTAGAAGTTAGCAGAAGCTCTTGCTCTAATATCTTGTAAAGCTAAGTGAACATGGGCTCTATAAGGAGGAAATGTAGAATAGAATAGCACTTCAAAGAAGAGTTAGAAGGGTTTGATAAAAGACAGGAAATAGCCTAAGAATGCAAATGAACCTCCTGTAAATTTGTATTTGCTGCTTGGCCAGCGCCCCCCACTCCCCACTCTCTCTCATGACTGGGTCAATCCGAATTAATTCAACAGTATTTATTGACACCTACTCTGTGTGAGACACTGTTCTTGCTGCTGGAGTTAGATCAGTAAACAAAACAGAAAAATATCTGCCTTCTTGGAGTTTACATCAAGTGAAGGGAGACAGATAAGCAATACATATAATAAATCCTAGAGTCTGACAGAAGGAGGCTAGAGCTATAGAGGAAAGAAATACAGCAGAAAAAGGGGGTTCATGAGTATGAGGATGGTTGTGATTTTAAACAAAGTGGTTAGGGTGGGCCTCATAAACAAGGTAACATTTGGGGGGGGCTGTAAAAAAATAAAATAAAAAGAAGAAGGTCACATCTGTGCAAAGACTTGGAGGAAGAAAGGGAGTTAGGCATGTGAATACCTGAGGGAAGGGTGTTCCAGGCAGAGGGAACAGCCAGTGCAAAGGCTCTGCAGCTGCAGTTTACATGGCGTGTTCAAGGACACAAGGGAGGCTGTGGAATGAGCAAGAGGAAAAGGCAGTAGGAGGTAAGGTTCGAGAAATGAGGACCTTCCTTGCATGCCATTGGTGGGGATAAAATGCGATTCCCCCAAAGGGCTGGCCAAGAAGAGGTAAGAAAGCCGAAGAGTATATAAGAAAACAACTTTCATCATCATGCTGCCAAGGGGAAAAGTTAGAGCGACTTCAGTTACAATGAAAAACCTGACAGAAGCACAGTGTTTCTCTAAGTATTTTCCCTGTAATCCACAGTCAGAAATAGATTTTATGGCATGACTTAGCAGCCACACAAAGACACATACATAATTAAAACAAAGGTTTCACACATCAATACCTATACACATTGTGTTCAATGTACACTAATGTTTTTGGTGCCATTCTAATCTATTAGGTTTCTTTTCTTTATTCAGCACTAATAAAATTAATTGAATTGATTTTACAATGGTTTATGATCTGCAGTTGAAAAAGCATTGCTATAGGCAATGTGATCGCTTTGGGTATACCCTAACACATGGATAACATAATCACATCATTGTCAACTCTGAGCACACTTTGGCTAACATCCACATCAGGGCTAGTAATTTTAAACAGGGAACCACCATTAGCTCATTAATCAAAATCCAATGTATATATAAGATATTCTGCTTTCATGACAGCTGTCATTAAATAAAAATATTGTGTGGGCTGGGTCACCACTAGGAAATGTAAAGCATGTGAAATTCGGGTACATCATTTCTGACAGGCAGCCAATATTTATGGTAGTTGGCTAAAGAGATTTTACTTCAAATAAACATATGTTTAATGTTTCTCTAAAAATACAGACATGACCCTAATTAGTAAATTTGCTAATAGATTTTTTGGTTCCTTATTTCCAGACCAATCTTTAGATATATTTATTTTTAGAAAACAGTGCAAATTTCAAAACTGTATCTCAAAATGTTTTGAGAGTTTCTTCAAATGTTTGAGAGCAGCATGATGGTATGAGTATATAAAGCACTGGTACTTCTCCTAACTGTTAACTTGACCTTTCAAAACTCAAAGTTCATTTTCAACCAGATTACAATTTTAGATATCTTTTTTTTCTGCTGCAAAAAGTTCTTAGATTTACCGTTGGATGAATTCAAGTTTTATAATACAGTCGTGCACCCAATAATGATGTTTTAGTCAACAATGGGCTGCCTATATGATGGTGATTCCATAAGATTCTAATACAGTATTGTTACTGTACTTTTCCTGTGTTTAGATATATTTAGATACATAAACACTTACCGTTGCATTACAATTGCCCACAGTGTTCAGTACAGTTATATGCTGTATGGGTGTGTAGCCTAGGAGCAATGGGCTATACCACCACATGGCCTAAGTGTGTAGTAGGCTCTACCATCTAGGTTTGTGTAAGCACACTCTATGATGTCCCCGTAATGACAAAAATCTCCTAATGGTGCATTTTTCAAAATGTATCCGTGTCATTAAGCGACACATGATTGTACATCCATTTTGCCAACTTAGAGAAATCTTAAAAACATATTCTTACATGTAAGTAAATTCTAGATATATATACTGTGGTATTATTTACATAAAAATATGAACACTTTAAAATGATGCATATTATGTACAATATACATATATATTCCATAACATATACAAGTATATAATACATATATATAATTTTAAAACTTGCTGGGAAGAATATGCACCTGGCTTCTGAATAGCCATTGCCCTTCAGAGGGAGAACAGGCAATGGTACAAAGGTAGCAACGTCTATTTCTATAACATTTTAATTTTTAAATAAATTATTTAAAGCAAATGTGACAAAATTTCTCTGTACTTTTATATGTTTGAAGATGTAAAGGGCTTGCCTCTTTATAATCAGTACTGGAGATGGCCATTTATTTTAAAACTGAGACCAGATATAAAACACAACACCATGTCCTTAACTTGTAAAGGAAAGAAGCTGATAAATACCTTTGTTTAAAACAGTGATGTGGTGTGGACACGGTTTTCAGCAAAGAAAGTCCTAGTTCCTGTTTTCACTTAGGGTTGTGATAAAGGGAACAGACTTGAGTCGCAGCCGAAGATTTAGATTAGATATTAGAAATAACTTCATATCTCTGCAAGACACTCAAGATAGCATGGGGATTTTGAGAACAGGAACTTTGCTGTAACAGCTTGGGACCTATCCTCTGTAGAACTAGGATTATCAGTGTCATAAATGTCCTTTTAAAGTTTGAGGTTCTCTCTGCCAACGCTAGGTAGGAAGATCTTAACTGAGCTCCTCGGAATCTACAGCAAGGCAGAAAGAATGCCGTGGAAAAGAACAAGAAAGCGTGGTGCTCAGCCTTCAAGGGCCTGTTCTAACATGAGAAATGACGATGCCTCAGCAGGCCTAGCGGCAACAGGGGCTCTGGGGAGAGGAGGGACGCGGGGGAGGGAACTGTTTCACTTACACTCCAGTTATTTCTATCCACCCATCAATAAGCACTTGTAGAGGAGCTTTCAAATTCCATATTGAGCAAGATGCTCTGTAGAATGAATATAACAAAGAAAAACATCATTGCTTATTCTTAAAAAGTTTCCAATCAAATCTGAAGAGATAGATCCACACATAGGAAATAATGAGAAAAACATAACACAGCAATCAGCAGCATAGTCGTGACAGTGCTACTGAAGATAAGCAAACTCAGTAAAGGGCTGGGCCCCTCGGGAGGAACGAGGCACGCGTGACGAGCCTTGTGGGATGGACTGAACTTGAGCAGTCACAGAAGAGTAGAGAGGGCATTTCAGATGAGGGCTGACTGCGGCTAAAGGCTGAGGGAGGAATATTCATGAATATCACAGCATGTTATTAAGTGGAGGCTTCTGGCTATAGTGCAGATGTTTCAGAGAGCGCGGCGCGGGGGGGTGATGAAGGGACATGGTTGAAGGAATGGTGGTGTGTGGTCACAGAACGCTTTGAAACTTAGCCAGAAAATTCGAGACTTGAGGATGGAGGGGAAAAGAAGCAAGTGTGTGTTCTTGACTAGGTCAGGGACATGTTGAAAATAATGTTTCAAAGATTTCTTTGGCAGCAATTTGCATAATTAAGCATTCCATATGGATTCAGTATAAAATAAAAGGTCAGCATGCCTTTTCTGCTTTTTTTTTTAATCAAAATATTGGGATTTTTTTTTTAGTTAATTATTTACTTGATGATTTTAGAACACACGTAAGAAAAGAAACCTAAATATAATTGGATAATCTCATTGTCAATCAACCTACTTATGTTAAACCTTAGCTCGGAGCTTTGAACCCTTTCCCAGTGGTTTGTTCTTTATATTTTTACTCCATCTAAGCACCATAAGCTATTTATTTCTCAGAAAATATCAACAACAGTAACAATAGCTAATATGGCAAATATAAAAAACTCAGACTTCTTAACTATAAAATCTTAACAGTTTTACTTCAAATCCCCAATATAGTGCTTACATAATGCTCATGTGACATCAGAAAAGGGTGTCAGAGTTGCGTTTGCAGCCTCAGTGTACCAGGGCAGCAGGCCAAGCACGGAACTGAGAGCCAGAGCCTCAGCCTATCCTGTCTCTAGCTCCAGCCCACAGCTTTCCTTCGTCAAGTCATTTCCCCACCCTAGGTTTCATCTAAAGAGAGGAAGATTACCCAGGATAAACTAAAAGAAGAAATTTTCAGCTTAAATTTTATATCAAACTACATTTACTCATGTAGCAGAGATTCCAGCTTGAGCCCAGCCTGACACTGTAGGGCATAACAGGGCCTATGTGGCAGCGGGTAGGAAAAGTCTCGTTGTGCGATGATAGAATTCTCGTGAGAAAATAGCCCACTAAGAGAGTTGAGCTCACACACTTTGGTCAATCACAGTTCTCTAGAACTGGAGAAAGAAAACAATATTGAACAATATTGAGTATATTGTCTACTATTTAGAGCCTCTTCTGGCCCAGCCCCTGTGGACTAGTGGTTGAATTCTAGGAAAAATTCAGACACTGGAGTGCAAATTATTCATGAAATCTCTTAAATTAGTTGAGTAGCAATAAGAACATCCATCTGTATAACTGGATTCCAAAGGAAGAGCAGCATTAGCTTCATTCTAAGTCTGGTTCTCCTTGTGCTGCAATACGGCTGCCAATGGCAATGGGGAATACATTAAAGCATGAAGTATAAATCCTTCTTTTTATTCTGCCTATATCATCTCAGATTATTACCCACCCCTGGCCTAATCTCAGTGCACGGGGGATGGCCATCAGCTTGACCCAATCAGGTTTTAATCCAGGTGATCCCAATGGGGTCAATTTCCTCTGAGATGTGTGGAAAAGAGGTAGTTTCCTGAAAACTACTTTGGTTCTTTAAGGTATTAATAAATATTTTGCAGACAATGGACACATTCTACTACTTTGAAAAGTGTCTGAGCTTGTGGGAAAAGGGAGAATCTTCTAGTTAATGAAAATAACTTACCTTGAAGGCACCAGAGCACTGGGTTGTTGACAAGCACGGGGTCTACAAGAGTCCTGTAAGAGTTAAGTGAAGCTTGATAATTCTGTTGGCTTCTATTCTTTAGTGCGAATTGGGTTTCTCCCTCACTGCTGTTGACCTGGGCTATAACCACATGTTCCACGCAGCTGGAAGGAAGCTGCCTAAGAAAATCCATCAAACACACGTGAGGCTCGGAGACTACAGCAAATCTACAGGTGATGAACCTGCTGGCCAGAATTTGGGATGAGAGAAAATTCGAGAAATATATTCGGACAGACCTCTAGAGATTTGGCTAAGAACAGCAGACATTTTTTTTCAAAGGCTTTTTCCTTGATTCATGATATAATTATACTTTAAATCATGGATCTAACCTATTTTTTTTGATAGATGGGTTTGAACTGCAGAAATTCTAGTTCAACTTTTACCTCAGCTGATGGCATCATTTTAATGTTAATGCTGGTTGATATATGTCTCCTTTCTTCAGCTGCGAGACTTCATTGAGCTGATTAGAGGAGCTGTACCATCTGTAAAATCCCTACCTCTCTCAATGCACCTACTTTGCATGTAAACAGGCAGCTTGGCTGTGGCCTAACTGAATTTCTATGCCCATAAGTGTGGTTTCCTGAAAAAGAAAATGAAACCCTGTCTCCATGTCATTATGGGTCTAACATGCATGCTGTTTTTTTTTTTTCTTTAAACTGTGCCTCTGACTCACATGGAACAGCCCCATTTCTACTCCAAGGGAAAAAAAAAAAAGTTAAATTTATGTTACATGCCTGTAAGGCATTTTAAAGTTAATCGGGCCCTTTGGGTCTAATTTAATTTGTGTAAGATTGCTGTTGATGATTAGAATAGCTATTTAAGATTTTTGTTAACAGTCTGTTACGTGGACTTAATGGAAGCCCTCCAAAAGCAGTCTGTTCACTTTCCCCTGTCAAATTCAGGTTACAGAGCCTTCACAGATGTTGTGAGTAGACATCAATATGAAAAGGGGATAGAACCCAAATTAAAATCAGAAGTGTACTCAAACTGCCAGTGTTGAGCTTTGGTTAAAAACATCTGTCACATAAAAGCAAACATTCAGAGCCATTGCGTCTTGTAACGATTGTCTTTATTTTTCATATCTTTGGCATTTTCATCATTTTACGTTCCTGCTCTCTTTGGAATTTTTCTTACAGATGACTGCTTTTTTAACATCACTGATTTCTCTACACTAACGCCACTTTTAAGGCTTTGGTACCAACACTATAAAGTGACAGAATCCTAAGCAGAGCTGGAATTCTGACGGTCTCATCGAATCTGACAGGTTAGCTGACCGTTGCAGAGCACTTTAATGAAGTGAATGCATTGAACTCATACCGGCCAATATTAGATCAAACTTGGTCCTCAATTCCTCCTACAAGGTTGTTTTTCATTGTTTCAAAATTTACAGCCACCATCCTTATTTTATAGACATCAATGACCACGAGAAGCCCTTTAGACACCAGGTCTCCCTGTGGTATAATCAGAGAGATTTTAGGATGCTCTTGAATCATCCTTTTGTTATTTGTTATAAATCATACACTTTGTTCAGATTTAAGATTTTATTTCTCTCATTACTTTGCTTTCAATTGTATTCCTTTATTCTTTTTTCATTTTCAGTTTTCCAGGTCTTGTGTTTCAAAACCACAGCCCTTCTCCTTCCTCTTTTCTCTTTTTGCTTTTCTCTTCCTTGTTGACTTCTATCTTCCTTGATTTCCTTTCTCCTCTTTCACTCTGTTTCTTGTGCAGAGTGAGCAATTTCTCTGAAAGCATGGTAAGTGTCCTGTGGGCTTCAGCTAAGGCTCTAACACCAAAGGCAAAATCAAGGAAGTAAATGGGCACCACCTCCTGGCGCCATGTTCCACCGCCCAGGGAGCACCACCTGCTTCTCACGTGGCTGCAGGGTGGGGCTGTGCGTGGCAGCACAGACACTAAAAGATTGTAGGCAAATATTTTGAAGATAATTGTTTTAAAGTTCATTTATTCATATAAGTGGAACATAAGCCTATTCCTCAAATTAGAAAATAAATCTCTAATTTTATGCTCTTTTATGTAATGAGTATTTGACGTTAAGAAATGGAATTTAACAAAACTACTAGAAAAGGTTGTGAGTCATCCCACCCCAATCGACTCTCTTTCTGATCACTGCAGGGGTCCCCACGATCTCTTGCCTATATGCTGCCATTTGTACCATGTATGAGATTATATCAGCGTCTACATCCTCTTTGTTCAAAACAAAATCTTTTTGCTGAGAAAATGTTCAATATCATGAATGCTGAGTGAGACTCAAATATAAAGGCCCTGCAATCACGTTTCCCCCCATTACTAATTATATAGTTTTAAAGTTTTGTCAAACCTTTGTATTTACCCTTAAATATATTTTTAAAGAATTTTTAAACTGAGCTTTTGTTTCTACACCCCAACAATAATGATAAAAACACCCTCACCTCCCCCATTTCCATGTCTACCACTTTTTTGATATTATTTATAGAAAATATGAGATCACTGAAATTTTTTGATATTCTTTATAAAAATATGAGATCACTGAAAGATCTGGCAGCTTTTTCCCATTTACTTAGACTGTGAAGATCTAATTTGGTTGTTGGCACCCTTCATAAAGCTAGATCTACCCTCCCATGTGGAGCTTTTCCAGCTATGACTCCTGTTTTAAGAGCTATATTCACTTCTCTGTTGCAGACCTATGTTATCTCTGCCTTAGTGCATAGGGGGCTGATAAACGTCAACAGCTGAATCTCAGGGGGGAAAAACATTTGTAGCATTTGCCGATTTCTGAGGTGTAAATACTCCTAGCACTGCCAGTTTCAAGCTACCAACTTGACATGGCTGAACCCAAAGTTAGAAAGTAATGTGCACAATTGGCTCTTGGGGGCAGATACCAGACAGCTCAGGGATTATTAAACTGCTCAACAAGCACTTACCTGCTGTGAGCCCACTGCCTTTGATATGTACTGTGGGAGGAGAGGGTATATAAAATAGTGTTCTGGCTTAAGGGGTTTACAGGCTAGCCAGGGAGAGAGTCCCCAAGCAGAGAAAGCAGTGTGCAATAGTGATGCACAAACTCCACCGAAGGGACTCAGAACAAAGCCCTCAAGAAGGACATCTTAGTGGAGGAAGTGTCCTTAGAGGATGCTGAGGGTTTCATAACATGGGGGCAAGGGGAGAAGGCATTCCAGGCAAGGGAAGGCTTGACAGTTAGAATAGGCATGGTATATTCTTGGAAAAGACAAAACAGATTCTCAGTCACAGAGACTGCCTGATGATCCACATGGGAAGTCTTTTGTGCTATTATAGAATATTTGTTTCCCCCTTACTGGGTACTTTTATATACAGTTCTCCTTTTGATCCTTCCTATAACCGTGGGACATAGGTAGAATATTAATAGAATAGGTATTATTTTTAACCTCTCTTTATAAATAAGGAAATGTAGAGTCAGGGAAGTCAAGAGCCTTCATAGACTCCTTGAAGCCCAGGCCCAGAATGCTCTACTCCGCATCTCATTGCCTGCTGGTCTGGGTGTCTGGCCCTGAGGTCCCCCCCTGGGCAGGACTCACAGACAGTGGCTTCTCAAACTGCAGGACCCTCATGTGCATAAGCAAGATCCATTTTTCTTCATAAAGAAACTCAAGAACTGCCTCAATGACTTTATGGAAAAGAACAATATCTATTTCTCCCCTAATGTCTGTCCTGAAAAGGGCATGGTGCAGTGGAGAAGTCACTGAGCTGGGTGTCAGAAGAGCTAGATTGAGGTTTGAGATCCAACACAGAGCTGTGTGATATTGGGCAGATGGTTAACATCTCTGGGTTTCTGTATGTTATCCAGGAACCAATGAGCTTTGCTACATGGCCTCAAAAGTTCCGTGTACCTCTTAAGGGCTGTGCTTCTAGACACATTTAAATGGTCATCTAGAACTACATTGCTGCATGGATCTCCAGAGACGCTGGTGTGGCCACCAGATCTTCAGGACAGGGCACTTGTTCCCCCATGGGGAGGTGCTGGCTTACAATAGCTTACAGCTGAAGGCCTCACTGAGAATTCCCTGCGGACAAAGGCCTTGCTCAGAGTCAAGCCCCTTTCCTGTGAGCATCAGCTGACTGTCGGCTGCAGCGGGGCGGCCAGTAGAAAGACCTGGCTTTCTTGCCTCAACTCAGGGTGACTCTAAAGGGAGATCCCAGCCTCAGAGCTCCCCACGGAATTAACTGAGGGTTCTGTTGCAACTGCATTAGGGTTCAACTTCTTCCTCTGCCAACCTTGCTTCCCTCATTCCTTACAAGTATTGATCCTGACACTGCTCACCAATAAACCGTCTATACGCTATCTCATGGTGGCAGCGTCTGTTTCCCAGGGAACCTTAGCAGTGGCTTCTACAACTTGCTTCTAACATAGATCATATTCTAAAGAGTTATCCATATCGATGTGTATCCAGAGCACTTATTCTAACTGCTACATGGTCTTCTATTCTGTGGTAAACCACACTTCATTCATCTATTCACACATCCAGTTAAGATGTTAGTCCTTTTATGCACTTACAGAAGTGGTGCAAAGAACTCCTGTGTGTATGTCCATTTCACACATGCTGGAGAGATTCCCTGAGGTCTGTACTTAGAAGTGGAAAACCTAGGTTGTGGGTTATGTGTGCCATTGACTTTATTAAGTAGCACTAAATTGTTTTCCAAAGTGATTATAACAATTTACTCCCTAACCAGTGATTTTTAAGAGCTCGCCTTCTCCCACATCCTCAACAACATTCTGTGTAGTCAGATTAAAATGTTTTCTTTGCCAGGAAAATGATTGTAAAGTGGCATCTCAATGCAGCTTTAGTTTTAATTTCTCTATTAGTGAGATTAACCACGTTTGTTTACATGGTTATTGGTTATTCAAGCTGCTTCTATAAATTGCCTATTCACATTCTTTGCCCATTTTTTTTATTTCATCATATTATGGGGGTATAAATGTTTAGGTTATGTATATTGCCCTTGCCCCCCCATCAGAGCTTGAAGCACGTCCATCCCCCAGACAGTGCGCATCGCACTCATTATGTGTGTATATACCCATCCCCTCTTCCCCGCTCCCATCTGCCCGAGGCCTGATAAATGTTATTCCTATATGTGCACTTAGGTGTTGATCAGTGAAATCAATTTGATGGTGAGTACATGTGGTGCTTATTTTTCCATTCTTGGGATACTTCACTTAGTATAATGAGTTCCAGCTCTCTCCAGGAAAATACAAGAGGTGCTATACCACCATTGTTTCTTATAGCTGAATATTACTCCATGGTATGCACATACCACATTTTATTAATCCACTCATGTATTGATGTCTTTGCCCATTTTTTAAACTGGATTTTTACTTTTTCTCCATTGATTTATTGGAATTCTTTATGTACTAATTAATAATTGTCTGCTATGTGCTATACAAATATCCTAGTTTGTACCTTGCTTTTTCACTTTATTATTTGACTGACTATGAAATAATTTTTAAAATTTTAAGATATTCAAATTTATTACTTTTTGTGGTTTGTGTGTTTGAATCTTATGTATTAATACTTTCTTACTCCAGTGTTATAAAGATATTATTCTCTATTTTCTTCCAAACTTTTCTAATGTTGCCTTTTACATTTAAGTCTTCTATCTCTCTGAATACTCAATTTTCCCAAGACTGCTAATTTGTAATGCAGCTTCTGTCATATGCCAAATGTGTGTGTGTGTGTGTGTATATATATATATATATATATATATATATATATATATATATATATACAATGTTAAGTTTCTAGACTTCTTTGGTATTCTAAAGTTTCACTATATGTTTAGTGATGGTCTTATTATTTTCATTCAAGAGTGAAGGCAAAATAGACTTTCAGAGAACTAAAGCCTGAGAGGCTGACTAGATCCTAAATGAAAGAATTATAGAAGGATGTACTTAGGGAAGAAGAAAATTGAAACCAGATGAAAGAAGGGGAATGCAAGAAATAATGGTAAGTAAGGAATTTGGCAAAGATTCAAGTAAAACAAAATAAGCATTGACTACCTAAAATAATAATCATAATAAATATTGGTTACTATAAGGGCTATTTATTTAACAGCCAATCTCTTAACTATGTCATAATAGACAATAAAGGGAAAGGTAGAGAAAAATAACAAAAAGAACAAGTAGAAGGTACATGAGTAGAGTAAGGAGAATTTTGAAAACTTTGAGTGGGTTGATATAAAATTTTGGTAATTTTATCTTATTCCAGTATGCTAATTTATGAAAAAATAACAAATTTATGCTCTTTTAAAAAACTGAGAAGTTGCAGATATTCTCAGTTTGGAATAATGTAAGTATCTTACAAATGTTAGTTTAAGCTTTAGAAAGTGAATAAAATTAATAGCCCAAGGTGAAATTACCCCAAGTGCCCATCAATGGATGAATGGATAAATATAGTATATCCTACAATGGAATAGTATTCAGCCTTAAAAAGGAAATTATGGCACATGCTGTAGCATGGAAGAATCTTGAGGACATTATGTTAAGAGAAATAAGCCAGTCCCCAAATTCAAATATTGTAGGATTCCACCTATGTGAAGTAACTAGAGTAGTCAAATTCATAGAGACAGAAAGTAGAAAGGTGGTTGCCAGGGGCGGTAGGGAGGGGGAAAAGGGAAGTTGTTATGTAATGAGTACAGAGTTTCAGTTATGCAAGATAAAAAAGTTCTGAAAATGGATGATGGTGATTGTTGCCCAACAATATGAAAGTACTTAATGCATCTAAACTGTACAGTTAAAAATAGTTAAGGTGGTCAAGCATGTTGACTCATACCTGTAATCCCAGGACTTTGGGAGGCCGAGACAGGAAGATCGCTTGAGGCCAGGAGTTTGAGACCAGCCTGAGCAACACAGTGAAGCCTTTTCTCTACAAAAAATTAAAAAAAAAATTAGTCAGCTGTGTTGGTGCACCTGTAGTCCTAGCTGCTCGGGAGGCTAAGGCGGAAGGATCACTTGAGCCTAGGAGTTGGAGGTTGCAGCGATCTATGGTGGCCACTGCACTCTAGCCCGGGCGACAGAGTGATACCCTATCTAAAAAGACAAATTTGTTAAATTTTATGCTCTGTGTATTTTAACTTTAAAAATAATAATTTTAAAAAGTGAGAAAAATTATCCTTGGATCACTTTATAATGTGTTAGTGGGTAAAAGCACCTCTGAACCTCTGAGAGGGGATTCGATTACTTTGTCAAGGCTCGGAGACACCAAGTCCCACAGCTCCACATCCAACTGGTCCTGTTCACTGGAGTCAGTTTTCCTAATTACTCCAGAATCGTGTCCCCTCTCTATTAGTACTCCAAGTCTTAGGGCAGGCCTCTTCATTTCTTAATTTGATCAACTCAATAAAATCCTAACCAGTCTCCCTTTTACCATCTGTGTTCCATACTGCAAAGCTGAGTGATCGTCCAAAAGCATGTATCTGTTAAAGGAGGTGAGGGGAGGAGGGAGAGAGAAGAAAAGAGGAAGAGATGGTGCTTTACAATGTGCAATGAGGTAGAATAGCCAAGGAGAAAATGCAGCCTGAGAAACAGTCAATGCAATGGTGTCTTTCAGGATAAAAAAGTTACTAAAGTTATGGAGGCAGAAGCCCGATGACAGGGAGAAAAAAGCAAAGAAAATAAAATGAGGTTGTCTGTTTTCCTGGAATTATCTCCCCGTTTGTCTGTCTGGCAAACACTGAGTCTGTAAAGACTAATTCAGTGACATCTTCTTCACAAAGTCTTCTTTATTATCTTCGTGCAAAGTTAAGAGCTTCCCTTTCTCTACAAGAGAGTGCCTTGTTCACACTTTTGCTATGGAATTTGTTACATTTATCTAATTATTTGTTTTCATCACTTTCTGTCCCTAGGTTCTGAGCCTTTGGGGAAAGACATTATTTGCTATTTATTTTTGTATCTCCAGTTCCCAGCATGATGTGAAAAACGAATGAGTGGTGTTGAAATTATCTATAGCTTTAAAGCGAAATTATCCTAATCAATTCTTTCCTACCCAGAGGAAACGTACTACATCAGAGTCTATTCAGAATGTATCTCCCTAACTACCCTTAGACACAGGGTTATTGTGCATTGATATGATGCCCACTCATAAATTCCATTATGTAGGTCTAGAAATATTTCCATAATAGTCATATTTAGCATGAAACACGCAGGCAGCCACCAGTTCTGCCTGTAGCCAGACCAACACATTTTGTGCACAACCTGTAATTTCTTTTGGAGAGCCTAATTACAATGCTAATGCTCCCAACTCATTTTTTTTTTAATAGTGGATAAACTATGGCCCACAGGCCAAATCCAGCCTGCTGCCTGTCGTTGAAAATAAAGTTTTATTGGAACTTTTTATCCATCGTCTATGGCTACTCTCACACTATAAGAGCAGAGTCGAGCAGTTCGACTGCATAGTCTGCAAAGCTTAAACTACAATCTGGACCTTTAGAGAAAGTTTGCTGACTCCTGTTTAAGTTGATAAGCTGTAACTACACAGACAAACGTGATTGCATGTCTTATGGCATGTTAGGTGTTTGAGGTAAGCTGTTATAATAATATTAAACCCAAATTATATCTACCATGAAATGTGTTTTTTTCCACTTTTTATAGTCTCCCTTGGTTAAGCAAAAGAAATGAATGCTATAATGCAGTTCAGAATGTTACTGTTCTTAGCTCTTTACCCACTGTTTTCTTCTGTCATCCACATGGCATTCTTAAAATTGAAGATGAATACTCATTGGACCTTACATTAGTAACTTCTGTTAAATTATACTGGATTGCTTATTAAGTGAGCTTTATTATCCACATTAAATCTGTCACAGATGAAAAAATTACACACACAGAAGAGTGCACTCTCCTCATTAGCCTGCAGCCCCAGGGCACACCTAAAAATGCATCGGGCCCCAGAATACTTAGTTTCCCATGTGATCTCTGATTTTGCTGAAAGAAGCTTAGAAACTGATGTAGTCAGGCAGCTCCCTGCTGGCTACGCACCTGTCTAGAACTCAGAAGCATTGTTTATTTCAGCAGAGATAGGAAATACATTTTCCTTAGTAATTTGTCTCCTGAAATGGCCGTTCCAAATGTTAGACTGTGGTGAACTTGAGCATTGTTTGAACACTCACAGCTTAATCATGAACCTTTAGTGTTTCCAGAAGTCCACTAGAATGTAAGCTCCATGGGACTCTTATCTTGTATTTTCAGGTCCTGATACAGTCCTTGGCACATACTAGGTAGGTAATAAATGTGTGTTGCATAAACTTATTATGTGAATTCCATCACAAATGTGGGGGATCTTAAGGGGGAAGACCAAAGAAAGTCTAAACTCCTTCACATTAGTATGTTGAACTTAGAGGCTTTGAAGCATTACTCAGCCGTTTTTAAAAAGAGTGTGTGTTTGTGTGTGGTGTGTGTGTGGTGTGTGTGTGTGTACTTAAGGTAGCTTAGTGAAAGGTCCACAACCTCTACCTGAGGATAATGCACAAAACCTAATGAGGGGACAAGACCTCACTTTTGTATAAGATGGGGAAAGTTGCAAGAGTCTGTCACTCTTACTCTAGCCACAAGAACAGGCCCAAAACACTACAAAAAAACACTACACTGAAAGCATAATTCTGATAAAGGACTCGTATCCATAATATACAAATAATTTTAAAAACTCAATAATAAGAAAAGAAACAACCCAATTAAAAAGTGAGCAAAATATTTGAACAGACACTGTATCAAAGGACATACACAGATATAAACATACGAAAAGATGCTCAACATCACTAGTCATCAGGAAAATGCAAATTAAAACCACATCTATTAGAATGGCTAAAATCAGAAAGACTGACCATATCAGATGTTGGGGAAAATGGGGAGGAAGTATCTCATGTACTGCTGGTGGAAATGTAAACTCTCCAACCACTTTGGACAATTTGTTGATCATTTCTTAAAAAGGTAAATATACACCTACCACACATGACCCAACCATTCCACTCTGTCATGGTTAATTTTATGTGTCAACTTGACTATGTCATAAGTTGCCCAGATAGTTGGTAAACCATTGTTTTGAGTGTGTCTATGAAGGTGTTTTTGGATGAGATTAACATTTGAATCTGTAGGCTGAGTAAAGCAGACTGCCCTCCCCAAGGTGGATGGGCCTCATCACATTCACTGGAGGTCTGAATAGAATAAAAGGCTGAGTAAGAAAGAATTCTCTTTCTCTGCCTGCCTCCAAGCTGGGACATTGGTCCTCACGGGCTGGATCTTACACCACTGTTTCTCTGGGTCTCCAGCTTGCCAACTTCTGTTCTTAGACTTCTCAGCCTCCACAGTCACATGAGCCAATTCCTTGCAGGTACTATATGGAATTGGCATATATTTAATATATATATATATATATGCAGGTTGAACACCCCTAAACCAAAAATCTGAAATCCAAAATGTTCCGATGACCATTTCCTTTGAGCATGACCTTCAAGTATCCTGTCAGTGCCCCAAAAGTTATTAGATTTTGGAGTATTTTGGATTTTCAGATTAGAGATGCTCAACCTGGGTGTGTGTGTGTGTGTGTCTCCTATAGCTTCTGTTTCTCTGGAGAACCTAGACTATTACACACTCCTAGATGTTTACTCAAGAAAAATGAGAACCTGTGTCTACATAAACACTTATACACAAATGGTAGTAGATTAGCAGATTTATTCATAATAGTAAAAAGCTAGAAATAACCCAAATGTTTCAACCAGTAAATGGATAAACAGAATGTGGTATATTGATACAATTAAATACTATTCAGCAATAAAAATAAAGGAACTATTTATCTGTGCAACCACATGGATGAGTCTCAAAACCATAATGATGAGTAAAAGAATCTAGGTAAAAAAGACTATATGCTATATAATTCCATTTATGTAAAGTTCTAGAAAAAATAAATTAATCTGTAGTAACAAAAAACTGGTTAGTGGAGGGAGTGTTAGCCTGCTGAGAGGCATAAATAAACTTTTGGGGGTGATTGGAATGTTCTGTGTGGATTATGATGGAGGTTTAATGAGGCTGTGCATTTGTCAAACTCATTACATGGTATACTTTGAATGTAGATATAGGTTACACCTCAATGAAGTCATTTCTAAAAAAATGGATATATACCTTTTTACACATGATGGTCACTTCCGTACAGAAAAATAGACTGAGAACTTTACCATTTTAGTCTATATAGTCCCAGATTTTTAAAATGTGCTATAAAGTATATATATATATATATTTTTCATATATATATATACGTATGTGTGTATATATATATACATACATATATATATAGAGAGAGAGAGAGAGAGAGAGAAAGAGAGAGTCTTACTCTGTTCCCTGGGCTAGAGTGCTGTGGCATCAGCCTAGCTCACAGCAACCTCAAACTCCTGGGCTCACGTGATCCTCCTGCCTCAGCCTCCCAAGTAGCTGGGACTACAGGCATGCGCCACCATGCCTGGTTAATTTTTTCTATATAATTTTAGCTGTCCAGATAATTTCTTTCTATTTTTAGTAGAGACGGGGTCTTACTCTTGCTCAGGCTGGTCTCGAACTCTTGACCTCGAGTGATCCTCCCGCCTCGGCCTCCCAGAGTGCTAGGATTACAGGCGTGAGCCACCGCGCCTGGCCTATAAAGTATATTAATACATTTCTTATAAAAATTAAAATATAAACTTAAAAACTTCAGTTTCATAACAAAGATTGGGGAAGTTGACAAAGATTCTTGCTAGACCAAACTTTAGTCAGGCTCCTTAACCTTTTCCTAGGCCCGTGTGTGCCCTTCCTTGTAAAATCCAGTTTTAGCAAAGAGCCCTGCTGAGCCAGTTTAGCAAGAACCCCCATCCTTGCTATCTGATCACTCTCAATATCTGATCAGGTTCCTCATCCTCCTTCTACCCACCAGCTGATGTCTGGTCCCCCTGGCCTGTCTTCAGCAAGAATCTTGGAAGGTCAGTTTCCCAAAATCCCCCTTTCCCCTGATGTTTCCTCCTGGTAATTTTCCATCCAGTGACCCCCATCCTGCCTCTCGGCTATAAATTATAAATTCCCACTTGCCCGTGCTGTATTTGGAACTGAGCCCCATCTCTCTCCCACTGCAAGACCCTGTCACTGTGGTTCCTATTGCAATGTTCCTGAATAAAGTCTGCCTAACTGTGCAAGTATAATTCAATACTTTTTTTCTTTAACAAAGTACAGAAACCTTTAAGAAAAATTATAGATTATCCATAATCTCATCACTCAGAAAGAGCCTTCTTACCATTTTGGTTTAACTTCAACTAGTATCACGTGTGTATGTGCTTGGGCTCATGATCTTACAGACGCACATAAAATTGAGATCATTCTGTATGAAATTTTTGTATCCTGATTTTTATTGAAGATTATACAATGAGTATTTCCAAATGTCTTTACTTATTGCTTGAAAACATGGTTTTTATGGGAGCATATGGGATATAGTTTCCACTATATGGAAATACTATAATTTACTTAACCAATTTCTTATGGCTGGATGTATGGAATACTTCCCATTTAAAAAATTATAAATAGTGCCCCAATATACTATATGTATGTTAATCTTTTTATCATCCCTATTTAGTATCTCAAAATAGATTTCTAGAGGTGAAATTTCTGGATCGAAAGCAATACAGATGCTCCTCATTTTCCATGGTTCTGATGTGACTGAGTTTCTGTTAGATATGGTACCCTGCAAGGAAAGGGCTGCCTGCATTTAAAGGCTATGGATGCATATGGCCATGTTGCTCTTCCAAAAACTGTGCCAGTTTGCATTTCCACTAGCAGCCTACGCTATAACCCAGCCAACCCTGGATAATGTGACTTTCAAAAATCTTTGATAATTTGAGAGGCAAAACATAGTATTTAATTCTTAATTTATTTTTCCTTTATTATAGAATATCTTAACTTCTGTCATATGTTTATTGGTCATTTGTATTTCTCCCTTTGTGAGCTGCAAACTGCTTTAGATTTTGAAGCAAAATGCTCTGCAAAGGCAAAATGGAATTTTAAAATAAGCTTTAAGTTTCTATAACAATCCCCCTACTCTCTGTCAAACTTGTGAATTTTAGAATCACTACAATATGATATTTAAAATATGTCTTGGATAATATTGGTAAGTATAGAAGCAGTGAATAAATGGTCCATAGTAGACAAATGCTGCTAGAAGAAAAATAAGTGAAAAAGAAACACAAATCTCATCATCTTCTTTCAGTTTAACTCAAAGCTTTCAAACCCATAAAGTTTGGGTGGACTCAGAATTCTAAATCAAACCATTCCTTAGACACACAATTTCCATTTCGTCTGAAAATAAGCTACAGTTTGTTTCATACTACAGTTGTTGGAAATACAAATGTTTCAGGTTCTTAGTGTATTTATAACACATAACTTTCCACTGTCAATGTAATGAAGACCTGTTTGAAATGATGAAGTTTATCATTAGGAAAGGGAACATGGCTGGTTCCAAGCACATCTGTTAAGATAACAAGACAGAAAATATCAAACCAAAATGGTCTTCCAGTTTGAGGGCTTAGCAATGGTTGGGCACATAGTAGTCACTCCACAAGTAACTGCATCAACTACCATAAATCATGTCTAAATAGCTACCAGTCTTACTTTCTTTTAATGAGATGATTTACAGACACTATAACACACAGGACTTAAGTATTCAATCTAATGAGTTTTGACACTTATTTACTCCTTTAAATACCTGTCTCCATGGTTCTGAATAAACTCTTCCTTACCATGCTTTACAAGTATCACTGAATAATTTTTCACCACCACAACCAAAAAATAGAATAATTCCATCACCCAGAAAATTCCTTTCCAATTAATTACTCACTCCCCAAACCCAGAAGCAACCATTTTCTGATTTCTATCACCATGTAGTTAGTTTTTAGTTTTTACCATTCATGGACTTTATATAAATTGAATGAAGAGTATGAAGTTTTTGGTGCAAAGATTATTTTGCTCAAAATAATATTTTTACAATTCATCCTTGTTGCTGTGAGCATATTCCTTTAACTCCTAAGTTGTATTTCATCACATGGATATTCTACAATTTACTTTTCTGTTCTCCTTTTGATGGATATGAGGTTATTTCTGTTTTGAGGCCATTATGAACAAGGCTGCTATGAACATTGTTGCACAAGTCTTTTGTGGACCTAACTTTTCATTTTTCTTAGATAAATTCCTGCAAGTGGAATTGCTGAGTTATGGGGGGAATGTATATTGAACTTTATGAGAAATTGCCAAACATTTCTCCAAACTGTTTGTACCATCTTATACTCTTTTTTTTTTTAAATTTTAGAATATTATGGGGTACAAACACTGTGGTTACCTAAATTGCCTTTGCACCACCCGAGTCAAACTACAAGCATGCCCATCCCCCAGACAGTGAGCACAGCAATCAATAGAAGGGAATTTACCCATCCCCTTCTTCCCACCATCTGCCTGACACCCGATGAATGTTACTACTATATGTGCACATAAGTGTTGATCAATTAGTACCAATTTAATTGTGAGTACATGCGGTGTTTGTTTTTCCCATCTTATACTCTCATCAGCAATGCATGAAAGTTCTGGTTTTCCCTCATCCATGCTAATACTTATTGTCAGTCTTTTTTTATTTTAGCCATTCTAGTGGGCATATAGTGATGTCTCACTCTGTGTGTGTGTATGTGTGTGTGTGTTCTTCAGTAGAGACATAATGTTTAATTTGTTTTGACAATTTTATAAAATCAATTAATCACCATAGAAAACAATATACGGAGCATTTTATATTAACCCAGAAATTTCCCTTGTGCTTCTTTTAGTTAGTTCTATCTTTTGAGAGGCAATTCCTTTCTGACTTCTATCATCATCAGAGTTTTGCCAGTTCTAGTAATTCAGATAAATGGAATCATACAATGTGTTAGTCACCTATTTCTGCATAATCAATTGCCCCAACCTTAGTGGCTTAAAACAACAGCCAGTTATTACCTTATAGTTGCTGTAGGTCAGAAATCCAGCAGAGCATGGCTGAATTCTGTGCTTAGGCTCTCACAAGGCCAAAGTCAAGGTGCTGGCTGAGCTGAGGGTTTCATCTGGGATCAGGGTCCTCTTCCAAGCACTGGTTGTAGACAGAATCTACTTTCTTCTCACACTTTCTCCTTGGATTCCCCCTCTTTGGGCTAGTCTGAGTTCTTCTCCAGCTTTACATCCCAGTAACTCCCCCTTCAGCCTCTGCTTTTAAAGGTTTCCTGTGATTAATTGGGTCTACCAGGATAATCCTGAATTATCTCTGTATGTTAAGGTAACCTTAATTACATCTATAAAGTCCCTTTGCTGTGTAATTAACATATTCATGGGCATAATAACATGACAAAAGTTCATAGGAACCCAAATTTTGAAACCTACAAATAAGTATTCTTTTTTTGTTCATTTGTTGCAATCAGATTAATAACTAAGATTCAAACATATTTTTGCAGTTCCCAGTTAGTTTAAGAAAAATTTTTGGAGAAGTATTTCATTCTGTGTGTATATTCTAGTTTGTTTATCCACTCTCCCAGTGGACTGACATGTATGTTTTTCCAGTTTTTGGCTATTGTGAATAAGAATGCTGTGCATATTCTTTTACAAGTCTTTGTTAACATGTGCTTGCATTTCTCTTAAGTACCTAGGAATGTAATTGCTGAGTCATCGGGGACATGTATGTTTAATTTTATAAGAAACTGCCAAACATGTCTCCAAATTGCTTGCACCATTTTTTACACTCCCACCAGCAACGTCTAAGAGTTTTGACTGCTCCATATTCTCCCCACATTTGTTATTGTCAGTCTTTTTTTAAATCATACTAGTGGGTGTGGAATTATATCACATTGTGGTTTTAATTTGCATTTTCCAGATGACTAAAAAGTTCAGCTACTTTTCTTGTAGCTGTTGGCTGTTAGATATGTCTTCTTTTGCGAACTGTCCAAATTTTTTTGCCCATTTTAAAAATGAGAATTCTTTTTCCCTATCTTTCCAGAAACTGTATGGGTACAGATTCTTTACATTTAAGGATATGATACAGCTCAAATTAATTTTTCTCTACAGAATGACATAGCGGTTGATGTTTACTTTTTAATATAGATGTCTAGTTTTTTAGCACCATTATTATTATTATTTTTGCATACGGGAATTTCTAGTATTTCTGATATTTGGCTGGGCAACTTCCAAAAGCGATGGAACACTTCTAGCACCATTTATTAAAAAGACTCTTTTCCCCTTGGAATTGGCTTGGTACATTTGTCAAAAATCATCTGAATATGAATGTGTAGTGTACGTTCTCTAACTTCGGTCTTCTTTTTCAGAATTGTTATTGTCATTCTAAATCTTTTCTAGTTATTCCAGCACCACTTGAAAAGATTTTCTGTTCCCATTTAATTGCCTTAGTAACTTTGTCAAAGGTCAATTGACCATGTATGTGTGGAACCATTTTTGGACTCTATTCCGTTTCATTGATGGATTTGCCTAGCTTATTCCAGTCTTGCTTACCACAGTTTATAAAAAGTCTTGAAATCAACTTTGTTCTTCTACAGAGCTGTTTTGGATACTATAAGCCCTGCATTTCCATATGAATTTTATTGTCAACTTGTCAATGTATATGAAAAACTCTGCTGACATTCTGAATGACATTATATTGAATTCATATATCCATTTAAAAACAATTCACATCTTAACAGTATTTGATGCTCTTGATCGACAAACACAGATTCTCTATTTATTTAGATCTTCTTTAATTTTTCCAGCAATATTTTGTCATTTTCAGTGTACACTATTGCACATCTTTTGTCAAATCTATCCTTAATTATTTCTTACTTTTTGGTGTATTGTAAATAACATGTCTCTTAGAATTTCCATTTCTAACTATTTCTTGCTAATATACAGAAATACAATTGATTTTGTGTATTGACCTCTCTCTAGCTTGCAGACATGCTATACTTACTTATTAGTCCTAGAGATTATTTTTTTGGTAGATTCTCAGGGATTTTCTGCATACATGATCAAGCCCAAGTGACAGAGCAAGATGCTCTTTCAAAAAAACAAAAACAAAAAAGATAATTTTACTTCTTTCTTTCCAATCTGGATGCCTTTAGTTTATTTTTCTTGACTTATGCACTGGCTAGAATCTCCTAGAACAATGTCGAATAGAAGTGGTGATAGTAAACATCCTTGTCTTGTCCCCAGTCTTAAGGGAAAAACTCAATCGTTACTGTATATAGCATAAGTGTCAGTTTTTCATACAGGCATTTTTTTTCAGACTGAGGAAGTTCGTTTCTATTCCTAGTTTGCTGCATGTTTTTATCAGAAATAGATGGTGAATTTTGTCAAATACCTCTTCTGTATCTATTGATATGATGATATAGTTTTTCTTTTTTTAAACTGTTAAAATGGTATGTTTCATTGAATGATATTTGAATATTAAATCAACTTTGCATTCCTGAGTAAACCTCCATTGGTCATGATGTAGTATACTTTTTATACTAAGTTGCTGGATTCAGTTTGCCAAAGTTTTAGTACAATTTTGGGGGCTATGTTTATGAGGGACATGGGTCTATAGTTTTCTTATAGTGTCTGTGGCAGGTTTTGGTACTGGAAAATGCTTCTCTCATAGAATGTATTGGAAAGTATGCTGTCCTGTTTGATTTTCTGGAAGAATTAGCATAGAACTGATATTATATCTTCTTTATTTATTTGGTAGAATACACCCATGAATCCATCTGGGCATTTTCTTTATGAGAAAGTCTCTAACTATAGATCATATTATATTAATATTATACATATATATAATTATATGTAATTACAAATTATTAACTATAGATATTCTCTAACAGATATAAATTAATTTCTCTAATAATTTTCTGTAATAGATTATTTCTTCTTCAGTGAACTTTGGCAGCTTATATTTTTCGAGAGATTTAGCCATTTTTATCTAAATTGTTGAAATTATTGACATGAAATTGCTTATAATAATTTCTTATTAGTCATTTGTAGGTGTGTCTAGGGCTGCCTTTTTGCTGTTTGTTTTTTGTCTCATCTATGCTTTGGTTTCCCTATTTCTTCTTTCTTCTTCTTTTTTATTTTTAAATTAGATATTTTGTAGTATTCCATTTTTTTGGCTTTATAGCTATAACTCATTACTTTATTATTTATCTGTGCTTTACAATATTTAACATAGTCCTGTCTACTTAGAGTTCATATTGACTAACGTCATGTAAAATAGCGGAATCTCACAATAGTAGATTTCCATTTACCATTCCTTTAACCTTTGGGCTCTTAGAGTCACAAAGATTACATCTTTATGTCTTAACCCATTTACACACTGCTATTTTTGCTTTAAACAGCTTTATGTCTTTTAAAGACATTGAAATCTGTATAGTAATTTTTATTTACCTATGTATTTCCACTCTGATGTTCTTCAATTTTTCTTATATATTTAAAAAAAAATTTTTTTTTGCATTTCCTGTGGTGCAGGTCTACTTGCAACAGCACAATTTTTAGTTGACATTTTTTTAGCCTTGAACACTCCAAAGTCTTCTTGCTTCCATTGGTTAAGTCTGGTCATATTTTTTATTATCTTACTTTATGTAACGTGTTTTTTCTTTCACTGCTTTCAAGATTTTCTTTCTCTTTGTCTTATTAGCTTTTTGACTCTGATGTGTCTAGGAGTGGTTTTTCTTTTCATCTTATTTAGGAATAGATGAGCTTCTTGGATCTGTGAATTCATGTTTTTTGCCAAACTTGGGAATTTTTCAGACATTATTTCCTCAAATATTTCTTGCTGTCTCTTTATCTTTTTCCTTTTCCCTAAGATTCAAAGTACATATATGTCACATTGCTTGATATTGTCATACATCTCTCTGAAACTCCATTTATTTTTCTTCAGTATTTTTTCTGCTTGTTTTGGCTTGGGTAATTGCTACTTATCTATTTTTTTCCTGCAATTTCCAATCTGTCATTGAGCCCATATAGTAAATTTTAATTTTGGTTTTTGTACTTTTCAATTCTAGAAATTTTATTTTTTAGAGTTTTCATTTCTATGTGGAGATACCCTATTCTATTATTCATTGATATCATATTTTCCTTTAAAACTTTAAATCTATTTATAATTGCTATTTGTAGTCTTTGCAAAAACTAACATCTGGGCCCACTTGTAGTCAAATTCTGAGGACTGCCTTTATTTCCTTAGTATGGTCACACTTTTATGTTTCTAGGCATGTTTAGTAGTTTTTGTTTAGAGAATGGATATTTTATTTAATACATCATAGTGACTCTGAATTCTGTGAAGTTCTTCTGTGATGGTTTGTTTTTATTCAATTACACAGTTAACTTGTGTGAATTCAGACTGCAGACTTTTCTTCTACAGATGCAGCAGCTGAAATTGTGCTCTATTCTCAGGGTTTTCCTCTGCTGTTTTTCTGGCCTGGCTTCTGCATTATTTGTCAATCAGCCAAGTCTTTGAGCTAGCTGGGCTCACCCTCTCAGTGGTTTCTTTGTTTCTAGGGAAGCCCCGTAGTTTCCAGCTGCTTTGCTGACTACAGGCTCTGTTCTTCACACTTCAGGCCCATAGCATTCACCTTTCTGCATCTCAAGTCATTGCGTGGTTGGGGAATTTAGACAGTTAAAAAGAGAAGAGAGGAGAGGAGAGGGGAGAGGAGGGGAGGGGAGGGGAGAGGGAGAAAAAAAAGAAAAAGGCAGCAAAGTCATAGATCTGGCCTCATGTAACTTTGCCTTTCAAGAGGAGATTTCCTTCTGCTTGCTTATGTGTTAGAGCCCTGGGGTCTCCTCTGTGTCTTCGGAGTCTGGCTGTTACTCAGGGATTTGGGCAGAGCTTATATTCAGAATTTATGTTTCACTTTTTCCTTTGTTCTTTCACTGCCAGGATTGCCCCTTTAAATTTCCAGCTGCTTTTCCATCCCTCAACTCTTATCTCTGGCACCTTTAACTAATAAAGATGTGGTTTTCTTCCACAATTTTCTACAGCCATAGCCACAGGAATTAGGCAGTGCCCTTGGGCCAAAAAGGCACAAACTCATTTTATGTCTTCTAATTGCAGTTTTTTTGAGCTTCAACTCTCCTGCCACATCAGTCAGACTCAGTTTTTTGTTTGTTTGTTTGTTTGTTTGTTTATTTGTTTTTTGGAGACAAGGTCTCATTCTGTTGCTGGGTTAGAGTGCCATGGTATCATCATAGCTCACCGGGACCTTAAATTCCTGGGCTCAAACAATCCTCCTGTCTCAGCCTCCCGAGTAGCTGGGACTACAGGTACACACCACCACACCCAGCTAATTTTTCTAGTTTTTATAGAGATAGGGTCTTGCTCTTGCTCAGGCTGATCTGGAACTCCTAACCTCAAGTGATCTTCACGCCTTTGCCTCCCAGAGTGCTAGGATTACAGGTGTGAGCCACCTCGCCCAGCCCAGACCCAGTTTTAAGACAGATCCACTATCTTAAAATATTTTTATTTTATTTTATCCAGTTTTTATAAATTTTATTTGAAGGGAGGGTTCAGGTGACCAGTTGACTTCTCTGCCATTTTCAGAAATGGCAATTGGTATGTACCTTTTTGATAATTTAGAAAATATAACTAGAATTATTATATACAAGTTCTGTGACTTTTAAACAAGTGCAGTATGCCTTGGCTATTTTCCCATGTCAGTGTAGTAAGTCCTCACTTAACGTCCTTAATGGCTCCTTGGAAATTGCATCGTTGAGCAAAATGGTTTAAGGAAACTAATTTCATGATGGGCGAATTTATATCAACAAGAATTAAGTTCCTATGAAATATTTCTGGTCACAAAAACATCACTAAACTTCTAAATAAAGACCAAAACCCTTCTGATATTAAACACTGAAATAAATGTGAGCTGTACATACATACATTTAAGAAAGATTAATAAAAGCAAGTCAGATCTTTATTTACCCCATTCAGGGTCTCAGGTGGCTGGAACCTCCTCTGGTGCAGACTTGATGCAGACAGTGGTCCAGGTGGCAACTGATTTTTTTTTTTCATCAACATCATAACAAAATGACTTTGAATGAAACGACATTATTTGAGGGCCTGCTGTATGTATATCATTCTTTTTAATGGTTTTGGTGTATTTCTTAGCATGATACACTATAATTTATTTGTTCACACTCCTAATTATGTAGCTAAGGCTAAAGAAAATAAGCTTTACAAGACAAATTACCAAATGACCTTCAATAAATTAATAATTTTGCATTTACATAATATACTGACACAATTACCTGCAACATGCACCTATGCCTGTGTTTGTATATGCAAAATAGCCTTGCTATCCAAAGGACAGGCTCCTTTGTACCAAAAGCAATTGCCTGTCCCTGGTTCCTCTTGCCCTTCTATTTCCTAGGGCTGCAGTGAGGGCTGGGGGAGATGGTTCACAGTAAGTCTCTGTGCATATTTGCCATTTTCCTTATTACACCCCAAAGGTGAGGGTGGCTTAGAGGACAGTGAATTTTCTCTCTTCTACCCTGCTCTTTGCCACATACACCTATGTCTTTCCTTAGCCACATCTATCACTCTCATCTGACTGGTACCTCTTTAAGCTATATAATGCCCAACATTCTATCTTAAGCAAAATACTTAACCATACCACATCTTCTAAACCACAAAGACCTACCAAAATTTTAAGCTGGAACTAAGATTTTGTAACTAAAAGCACCTCATATCCTTACGGATCCAACCTGCAATATCAACAGCCCCAAGGTTGAAATGTGTGGCATACCCCCGCGGTGCTTTCAGAGTTACTGGGCATGTTAAAAGGCCCCACAGCTGTTGTTTTCGTCAGCACCAGAAGTGCATAGTAGGTGCTCCTACAATATTTGTAAATCGTCACCTACTGCTTCAAAATGATTCCAATCACAAACTTTCTCACAAAGGAATTGTGTCAAAGTTAATTCTGCAACAGGAGTTTTCATACACCAAATAAAGTTTATTTGTATTCAATTTATCTTCTTTTGAATGTCATCCATGATACATAATTTGATTCAAAAAATTGCTTCTCCCTATTCTACTTTTTTTTATTGTGAAGAAAACATATAACATCAAATTTACCATCTTAATCATTTTTAAGTGTATGGTTCCGTGGTTTTAAGTATATTCACATTGTTGGGAAACTGATTTCCAGAAGTTTTCCATCTTGCAAAACTAAAACTCTATGCCCATTAAACAATTCACCCTTTTCCCCTGCCCTCAGCCCCTGATAACAACCCTTCTACTTTCTGTCTCTAAGAATTTGACTACTTTAGATACCTCATGTAAGTGGACTCATACAATAATGGTCTTTTTGTTACTGGCTTATTTCACTTAGCATAATGTCCTCAAGGTTGATCCATATTGTAGTATGTGACTAGATTTCCCTCCTTTTTAAGGCTGAAAAATATTCATTGTATGGATAGACCACATATTGTTTATCCATGCATTCCTTAATGTACACTTCTATTGCTTCCACCTCCTGACTTTAGAGAATCCTGCTGCTATGAATATGGGTGTGCAAATATATCTTCAACATACTGATTTCAAATCCTTTGTGTATATACCCAGAAGTGGGATTGCCGGTCCACATGGTAATTCTATTTTTAATTTTTTGAGGAACCTCCCCTCCACATTGTTTTTCATAGCAGCTGCGCCATTTTACAATCCCACCCACAGTACACAAGGGTTCCGATTTCTCCACCTCCTCACCAAAGCTTGATGATTTCTGTTTATTATTCTTTTGATAGTAACCATCCTAATGAGTGTGAGGTAATATCTCTTTGTAGCTTTGATTTTCATTTCTCTGGTTAGCATAATAATATTGAGCATCCTCTCATATGCTTGCTGACTATTTGTATACCATCTTTGGAGAGACATCTACTGAAGTTATTTGCCTACTTTTTAATTGGTTCATTTGATTTTGTAGGATTTTTTTTAGTATATTCTGTATATTAACTCTTTATCAGCTATACAGTTTGCAAATATTTTCTCTTATTCTGTAGGTTGCCTTTTCACTCTGTTGATTGCTTCCTTTGATGCACAAGAATTTTTAAGTTTGATTTATTCCCATTTGTCTATTTGATGCTATATATAACATTTGGATATTATATCTCTTAAATCTCTTCAATAGATTTTTGCATATTTATCAAAACCTATTTGCAAATTTATTTATTATATAGGGTGAAAAAACCCACCACTGCAGTCTTAAAGTGGAACATATTTACTCCCTCTACTTCCAACATGTTTTCAAGGATGCTAATAACAGAATATGCAGGTCTTTGACTCAGAAAGATATTACAACAAGATTGAAAACAAAGGAAATATATATTAAGAATGTAAAGGGATGGAGAGATTGGGGAAATGATTATCCCAGAAATCCTAGCAAGAGAAAAGCCTCTGATTTGAGCAGAAAACATTATTCTGGGTTTCTGACGGCTAAAGCAGAGAGGGAACATGATGTGTGTGACATGACTTCATGGTAGTGCATTGGGAAAGGCAAACATTTCAACGCTCTAAGTGCCAACTGAAATTTGCAGTGGGTGAACCTCTGTATAATGGCTGTTGAGGTACATAGTAGATGATGTTCTTATTAGCAATTTTTGTAAAACACCACGGAAATATTCTAAATGCAGTGTGCTTAACGTTACACCAGAAGCCAGAGGAAAACTGGGCCAAACACAAGAGATCCCACGAGGAAGGACCAGCCAGAGAACTAAGAGAGAAACCATAGACACAGGTGGCAGAAGCCAGGAGAAAAGAGCTTTTCAAGAATGGGATGGTTAGGAGACTGACAAGTGGCCACTGAATTTACAACAAGGAGGTTGGCTGGATCTTGGGAAGGGCCCCATGCTGGAGTGGAGGATAGCTGGAGGGCGGGCCGCCCAGGGGGGACAATGGAATCGGAAGTAAACACAGGAGGTAAACACAGGCAGAATAGGCAGGTCTTTCCAGAAGTGTGCTTCTCAGTGGAGCATGGAAGGAAGGAAGCTGGATTGAGGGAAAATGGAATTTTTAAGCTGTGAAAAATAACAAGCATATTTGATGAAAAGAAGCCAGTATAAAGAGTGCAGTTGGAAACTTATGAGGAGAAAAAACTTAAAAAGGAATTCAGTGACGGCTTTGTACACTAAGTGCTTTTTTAAAAATTTAATTCATACAATATTAATATTATCCCTGGTTTACAGATGAGGAACTTGAATATCAGAGAGTTTAAGAAAATTGCTCAATTTACACAGCTAGTCATAGGTGTGGGACTGAATCCACATCTGTCTGACCCCAGACTTTGTTTGTGTTTTGTAAAAATGGTTTTTATAAATTACACAGGAAATTCAGGGACATGTTTTTTTTGTAAAATGCCTAAACAACATAGAGGTCCACGATTAGTCATTTGTCAGGGGTGGAGAACATGTGGCCTTCTAGGTCCTTAAGTGAGGCCTTTTTGACTGAATCCGAATTTTACAGAACAAGTCCTTTATTTTTATTTATACGTTTTTGTTCATCTCTTATATTTTTATTTTAGTTTTAAAAATGAATGTATTTAAAATACCAAAGAATAAAATAAGCTTCAATTAAATAATCCTCCTAGATTGACCAGCACAATTAGAACATTAGTAAATTACAAGGACTAAATTGATGGCTGCTGCTCTCATGATTTAGTTCTAACTTCCCCCGCCTGAATGGCACCTCTATGGCATGAGGCTGGTTGGTGAGAGTTTATGGGTGTCGAGTACACCAGTCTGTTATCAGCTTTTGACAACAGTGCGCTGTGTTTCTGTTTAAAGTGGAATCTGTGAATAGTTGCACAGCTCGGCAGTATTTTTTAATTCTGTCTGCTTAACGACCCATCATGTCAAAGAAGACCAAGAGAAGGCTTGAAGGAAGAAAACAGATTTTTTAATGAGGACTGGGAATTGCAATATTATCTCGTTTCTGCTGAAGATAAGATGATTTGCTTGCTTTGTAATATTGCAATATCAACATTAGAGAAATTCAATGCTCATCAGCATTATAACACTCACAAGGATCACAAATATTTTAAATTAGAGGGAGAGGCACAAAAGGTTATACTGTAGAAATTAAAAGGTGAAAAGCAAAGGCAAAGACAATCTTTCAAGCAGCAATAAGACCTGGGAATAATGCCACTGAAACAACTTACAAAGAAGCTTATATACTTGGAAAAAAGGAAAGCCATTCAGTGATGTAGAAATTGTGAAAGAACGCATTGTCGAAATTGTATGATGCTTAGACCCCAATAACGTTTCAAAGTACAAACAGCTGCCTCTTTCAAGAACCGTAACTGATCGGCAGCATGAATTAGCCTTCAACTTAACAGAACAACTTCATGCAATACTTTAAAAGGAATATATATATTTATTCAATCGCTTTGGATACTACTGACTTGGCATAGGTATTATACTTCTTTTGGGTCATAACAGAAGATTTTCTTTGGAATGAAGAGTTATTTCCTTTGGGCACTCTTGCAAAAAGAATACAGGGAATAGATATCTTCAACAACTTTCAAGATAAATGTAGTAAAGTTGGACTGAATTTGGTAAATTTAGTGAGTGTATGTACAGACAGTGCATCTTCCATGACAGGAAAACATGAAGGGTTTATTGCACAGATAAAAAAAGTGTTAACAGGGCCAGGCGTGGTGGCTCACGCCTGTAATCCTAGCACTCTGGGAGGCCGAGGCAGGAGGATCACTCGAGGTCAGGAGTTTGAGACCAGCCTGAGCAAGAGCGAGACCCCATCTCTACTAAAAATAGAAAGAAATGATCTGGACAGCTAAAACTATATAGAAAAAAAAATTAGCTGGGCATGATGGCACAGCCATCTTGTAACCAATAAGACAAAAGGCATGCGCTGAGGAGGGTAGAGCAGGAAGCTAGAAGGAACTTCTTTAGTCCTTGATGATCTACCCCAGCTTCCCTCCCCCCTCACCAGTTTCTGTTACACACAATAAATAAATCCTTATTTATTTAAGCCTCGGCTAATTGGGTTTTCTCCAGCAGCTAAACACACACACACAAACACACACACACAATACATCATGCTTTATTTTTCTTTACTGCACTTATTATGGGACATTATGAGTTATATTTATTGGTTGATTTGTCATCAAACTCACATTAGAAAGTAAGCTTCATGAAGGAGGAATTTGGTCTGTTTTATCTATTTCTGTGTCCCAGCCTCTAGAGTAGTGCCTGTCCAGGCAAGATACTCAATCAGTATTAATATTTGTCAGGTGAGTGAATTGTTTTGTAACTTGCTTTTTTTCCATGTTAGTAGCTCTAGTTGTACCTATTCTTTGTAACAGCAGTCTTTGCAACAGGGACATAATGGTGTCTTTTATCAAATAAAATTTTAATATTTTCATAATAAAATTGATCCAGTTTTTCCTTTATGACATCTGGATCCTCACCAGCATCTATTATTTGTCTTTTTGAAAAAAACCATTTTAAGTGAAGTGAGAAGATAACTCATTGTGGTTTAGATTTGCATTTCTCTGATGATCAGTGATGTTAAGCATTTTTTCATATACCTATTGATCATTTGTATGTTTTCTTTTGAGAAAATTCATTTCAGATCTTTTGCCCATTTTTGTAATTGGATTTTTTTTTTTTTTCGCCCTTGAGTTGTTTGAGTTCCCTGTATATTCTGGTTATTAATCCCTTGTCACTTGAATAGTTTGAAAATATTTTCTCCCATTCTGTGGGTTGTCTCTCACTTTGCTGATTGTTTCCTTTGCTGTGTAGGAGCTTTTTAGCTATTGTTGCTTTGGTTGCCTGTGCATTTAAGGACTTACTCAAGAAATCTTTGCCCAGACCAATGTCCTAAGGCATTTCCCCAAAGTTTCCTTCTAGTAGTTTCATAGTTTCAGGTCTTACATTTAAGTCTTTTATCCATTTTGATTTGATTTTTGTATATAGTAAGAAATAGGGACGTAGTTTCATTCTTCTGCATATGTATATCCAGTTTTTTGGGGACCATTATTGAAGACACTGTGCTTTCCCCAGTGCATGTTCTTGGAGCCTTTGTTGAAAATGAGTTGATTGTAAATGCATGGATTTATGTCTGGGTTCTCTGTTCCAATCCATTGGTCTATGTGTCTGATTTTATCCCAGTACCATGCTGATTGGTTACTACAGCTTTGTAGTATAATTTGAAATTAGGTAATATGATACCGCCAGCTTTGTTCTTTTTGCTCAGGATGGCTTTGGCTATTCTGGGTTCCAACAGTATTTTCTTTCAGTACTTTTATAGTTCTAATATAAGACATTTAGGTCTTTAGTCCATTTGTTATTTATACATGCACATGAAGTGCAGAACAGATCTAACTTTATTTTTATCCAAATGGATAGCCAATTGTCATATCACTAATTATTTATTATTTCTTCACTGACTTGATATAAATTATATATATTTTTTTATTCTATTGATCTATTTGTCTATTTTTGTACCATTACTATACTTTAAAAATTGCTATAGTTTATAGTACATTTTGATATATAATAAAGCTTCTCCTAATTGTTCTTATCTCAGAATTTTCTTAGTTATTTTTGATGCTTTCTCTCCTGATGAACTTGAGAATGAGCTTGCCTAGGTTCATAAAAACCCCACTGGAGTTTTGTTTGGAATTGCTTTGAGTTTCTAGATTAATTTAGAGAAAACTGATGGACTGTTCGATCAGAAAGGGAGTAGTTTCCACCATATATTTAGGTCTTCTTTTGTAATTTTTAGTGATTTTTTTTATATATAGTTTCTCATCATAAGTCTTGAAAATATCTTGCTAGTTTATTTCTAATTATTTTGTAGGTTTGTTGTTATATGAGTTAATTGAAATATTTTCCCTCTGACATTTCTAATTGGTTTTCATGGTATATAGGAAAGCTAATCATTTTTGTATGTTGACTGTATATATCTGAAATAAACTCTCATTTGTTCTAATTGTTTTTAAGTTGATTCTCTTGGACTTTCCAGGCAGATGTTTTTATCATCCATAAGAGTCCAATCTGTTAGCTTCTATACTATAGTGCTTCTCCTATGAGAAGCAATTTGAGAATTCAAAACATTAGCATGGAAATTTAAGGGAGCTAAAGAACAGTTTTAGTTTGAAGGACAGTATTAATATAAACTGTGTTAAGTAAACAAGGGATTTCAAAGTAGATTTTTAATCCATCATATATATTATATAATTTACCCTGGCATTGGAATAATAGTTACTCAAAATTCTTTAAAAAATAAGCCACTGTTAAACAGCATTGTGCATTAAAATTAACATTCTGCTACAAACTATGAGATTTTGTTTTTAGTTAAAATGAGCAAGACATTAAGAATTTCTTAATGCTTCTTTAACAAATTATCTACCATTATCTAGGAATGATCCATCAAAGGCTGTGATTTAAGCTTCTGAGAAAGCTTAGATATTTGAACAGACGCATTAAAGATCATGTTGAATGTGGTTTCAATTTTCAAATGGAAAGTACAGATTAAATAAAATTTACATATGATTTTTTGAACAAAAGCTTGAAATCTGATTACGTTTAAAGACCATTTGTGTTTTATGGTCAGATCAGCATCTCTAAGACTCCGCTTGCTAATTAACAAACAGTGAACAGTAGAGAAACAGATGATGAGAATTAAAAAAGAGATATTCCTTATCCTAAAATATGCAATATCATATTTTTATATAAACATGTTTTAAAATATTTTATATTTTTTTCTCTGAGAAAAAAAAAAATGAGTCACTTCCATCATGCTCTACCGGATCTTCATTTTTAAAACATCTCTTACCTTATTTCAACTCCTCTGACCATTCTCAATAATATTTTGAAACAAAAGTGATTAAAATGACCAAACAAATAAAATAAGCAGATCTGTTGACTTCTCTTGTTTTCCTAGCCCAGAGATGTGGGAAGGCACTAGTCCAGTTTTCAAAACTGGTTTAGTTCTCCCTTGCGGCACTCAGGGTTTCAGAGTTGGAGATTCTGTTGAATCTCCCAGTATGAAGTTTTGCCTTCATCCACATACCCACAGTGATTTTGTAGCAAAAGCTAAACAGAAGAACCATGTGGACCCCCAAACCCCCTCCTCAGCCCATTTTTCATTACAATTACCATAGGAAAGGGAGCTCTGGAAAAAATATTAACAGGAGGGAGAGAGAGGATTAAATGAAAGAGTGAATAAAACCCCAATGTCTGTTCAGCCATTGAACAGAAAAGAAATTGGAGAACAAGAGTAGAAAATTCCTTAGAAGAAAAAAAAATGTGTGTAGGGGAAGGAGGATGAATATAGGGAAAGGGACTGGGAAGATTTTTCTTTAAATTTAAGTATATCAACCTAAGTCAAGCAGTTTTTTCAATCACATTAAAAGGATACTTACTGGAACTTGAAAATACAGGGTGATCATGGAAAGTGATAAAGGTGGTCACATTTTTTTCATTAAGGTTAAGGATCCTGGAATTTCGTTTGCAAAATCATTACAACACTTCCTGCATTTCTGCCTTCCCCCATTTTTATCGCTACCCCCATTTTTCTCCCTCACCCCCTCACATTTCAATACTATATAAGCCATATCTACACAGACAATCAAAATAGTTGAAGAAACCAAGGAGCTTTTAAATGTTTCCCTCCAAGGGAAAGGATATTCTTCAGGGGTTAGATTTTATAATCAGAAATGAAGGGAAAATCCAGCAAGGTTGTTCTGTTGAGATAATGTGCGGGCAGCGTGAAAATCCACTGCGTTGTCACTCTTAAAAACTAACCATCTACCAAAGCTACAACAATTAGAAAAAACTATATCAACTCTTTTAAAATCCAATTTTGATTTCTTTATCTGCCAGTATCAGGAATTCCTCTTGAAAATAAACTGATTATTAAGATGAAACCAAAGAACTGATTAATTAGACAGAACCAAGTAAAATGATTTATATCTCCACAAAGAATTGCATTTTGCACTGAGGAGCAAACTGCAAGGGAGAAAAGCACATCAGATTACCCCTGGACCAGCAGGTGGGATTCAACATTTTCAACTTCTCCTTTCCCTCCCTTTACCCCCTCTTCCCTATTTTTCTTCACTAACTGGCTTCACTAAGCTGCACTTAGCTTCACCACCTTCATAGGATGTGGGAAGGCAGCACATATATGATGTCCTGAAAACACACTGTCCTATGTAAACAATTATTTTTGGCAATTCAGAGATTTGGGGGCAGTATTACATCTTTTACCCCCCGAAAATCAAATGTTTAGGCCAAAGTTAGAACGGCCTGTACGTTTATTTTTATGACTTGGCATATTCAAACATTACAATTGTATGTTTAAAAAAGGGAATTTGAGCTTTTTTGCTCTTTCTTTCTTGGGTCTACACCTTTCCCTAGTTCCATTGTTTTCCCTTTCACAGTACGTTTTCATATCTTAGTATATCTCTTCAGCATCTGTTTCTCCTCAGTCAAAATTTTCATTCAAAAATAATAACTCTTTGGTGTCTTTGGACATATTTTACTTTGCCCCCACCTATGAACTTCACCAGGGTGCGCTGAAGGTTAACATCTCCATTTCTGGAATTCTCTTGGATCCCTTTTAGAGAAAAGTGCCAAAGAATATAAGCAGGGATCCAAGGTATCTGGGCTTTGCCCAAGTCCTTTGAGGAAGCCTTCCCATAGCTGTCCCTTCTGCCAGTTCCCTTCTGTTCTCGCTGTGCAGGGCTTCTCCACGATTCCACACAGGAACTGGCATCTTTTGCTCACGCGGGAAAGGAAACTTTGGATTAAAAGAAGTGCCCGAATACTTGTTTCTCTAACAACACTCTACCTTGTCTGTCAACAGGTGGAAAAATGCTTTTCACTTCAGTGAGCTTTCTACCCCCTTCCCTCTTCCATCCCACATCACACAGGGGCCTGGGTGTTTCCAGTGCTCATTTTTAAATGCTCCTATCAATTGTCAGAACAACCGGAGTTGCTCAAGAGATTTTCCCACAATTGTTGAAATAGTAGAAGGGTTAGGTGAATGGCAAAAGCATTGCTGGAAGTAGTTGGTGGGAGGCACCTTTTAGCAGTGCTTTGTCTAAGGGGCACTGGGTCACCGGGTCACTCCATTAACATGCTGTCCTTCCTGTAACATATGTCATGCTGTTTACTTCAATTCTGACTTTTTCTGTTGCAAGAGGCAGTCAACCCAACTTAAAGTGACTCAAAAGAAAGAGACTTTATTGGCTTGTAGAACTAAAAAGCACAGAGGTGGGGCTGTCTTGTGCTGCTAAATGGTAGGCTCAGATGGTGCTGTAAGGCCACTGCTTTCTCTATGTACACCTGTTGGCTTTTCTCTCACGAGTGTTTTCTCTCCATGGGTGTTGGCTCATTCATAGGCAGGCTCTCCCCTCAAACTCACATGATGGCTGCAGAAGCTCCAAAACTTATCTCTTCTCAGCTTCACTTGCACAGCGGTCATTGCAGTCAGCCATTCGGTAGAAGGGTTAGCCTCATGCAACTGGATTTCCTGTATATCTGGAAAGAGGAGCAGCTCTGGAAACTGGATATGCTCTTTACCCAGCAGCCCCTGCAAAAGCCTCCTTATGTTCTGCTGGCATTGCTGTTACTTGGTAACAAAACCTTGATTTGTATCAAGTATTCTCCATCCTCCCTGCAACCAAACGCTTCAAGGGAGGCTAGACCCAGCTCAGCTTGGAGTGAATTTTGGTTCACCCAAGACTCTCATGACTGTGATTGATTAGGCAAGAATAAGTGACACAATTCTGGCCAAGAATATGTGAGAGAAAATCAGATGAAAGCTCTTGGGAAATGTCTCTTTGCTCTTGAGAAGGAATGCACAGGAAGAGATGGCCTCTTCTTCCAGATGTTGTCTAGCCGTGATGCCGGCATCTACTGCAGCTATCTAGTGGCCATAGAACTAGTTCAAAGAACACGGACAAAGCTGGTGTACTGGGGACCACATAGCAGAAAGGTGGAAGGAACCAAAGGCTTTGATGACACCATTGAGCTGCTGCATTAGCGAACCCTGGAGCCACCCTGCCTTTGGACTTTTTGCAATATGACACAATTAATTACTCTTATTGATTAAATTACTTTATACTGAGTTTTCTTGTTAAAATGGAATTTGATCTTTTTTGCTATTTCATCTCTTGGCTTTTTTTTTTTTTTTTTTTTTTTTTGGCCTGTATGCTTTGCTTCCATTGTTTTTTACAGTGCATTCAGACAAAAGTATCCTAAATGATACTGTCGCACTGGCTCCAGCTGGGTCATGTTCCCATTCCTGACCATTCACTGTGGGAATGTGAAGTGGGAATGGGCTCAGCCTAGATGATCCAGTCCCCTTCTGCAGAGGGACGGGCTCATCCCATGTGATCTCAGGGACTCAGTGTGGAGGAAGAGGACTATCCGCTGAGAAATGAGAGTATGGTCTCCACAAAAACATCGGATGTCTAGTGGTTTGTCCTTTTGAATGTGTCTTTTATTATACAAATGGCCCCAAATTGTGAGTATAGTGGCTAGGGAGCAGGCAATTGACTTGTTCTGGTAGCCCAGCATACATAACTTTGGAGGTGTTTTAGACCAAAGGTGGATCTGCCACGCTATTGACTCATCTCAATAGCCTGTGAAAATGGCTTTGGAACATAAGCCATTTCAAGATCATAGCAAAGGACAGTGTGACCCATGGCCAAGACAAAGCATTGAGTTGCTGGATGATCCAGTGCTCCCTAAGGACACTAGAAAATGTAGGCTGCTATTTCAGCAGCATATACCATCCCTTGGGCCCCTAGGTTTTCTGGCCCCTTCTCTCATACCTCATGAAGTTCAGCCGGTCTCACAGCTCTGAGTCAGCGTGGTCTGTGGAACAGTGGAGCCTCAGGTCAGGCTGTGTCTAGTGATTTCAGTTCTGCCGTTGGCTGGAATTCCATCTGTCAAGAAAGTTTTGCAGTCAGCCATTTGATAGTGGAAGGGTTAGCCCAGGAAACTGGATTTCCTGTGTATCTGGAAAGAGGAGCAGCCCTGGAGATCTGAAATGCTCTGTGAAAATTACGGGTTAGTTTTTGCTATTGCTGGTTAGTGTCTGCTGAACCTAATGCACTTCAACATTTGAGGATTAAAAAACAAGAGGAAAATTTCTCTATTTTTTATTTCGAACGTAAGTAACTTCATGGCAAGAGAATCTAATCAACATTAAACTATTTACTTCCCTCCAAAGTAATTTCCTCTCTGTCAATGCACAGACATGCATTTTTACTTACTTATAATTAGTGTGAACATGCTCGTTTTTGTTTAAGAAAGGTTTTCTTTACCTTGGCATTCAGGTTTGTTTTCATAGGCGAAGAAAACAGTGAGAAGAGAACAAGAAGGATCCTTTGCTGGAGAGCTGGGAGGATTATATGGGGTCATACTGTCCCAGAGTTATAGAAACCTTAAAGGACCCCGCATCCCTCGCCATCTCTCTCATGATCATCCTTCTGTACTAACAGACTCACTGGAGTGGCTTTTCCACTCAAAGGTCTGTCTGGATCCTACTCCACAGCACCAAGGGTGGGGTCTTGCTTCTAGAGGAAGGCTGAAATCCCATCCTCCAGGTCTGCCGGGGCTCACCTGTCTGCCATGGGCTTGCACCGTTGCCCCTGCTTGACTGGGCCATGGGATTAGCTAATGGCTTTCCTTGCAGGCAGAAAGCAGAAATAATGCTACTCTAGGACAGATCTCCATACTATTCCCCTCAAATGGCTTTTTTCTTAAGTCCAATCCCACACCAGTGCTTCCCAATCTATCAAAGCATTATATTGCCAGTCCCAGTTCTTTTTTTTTTTCCTAAGTTTGGAAAGTAGCCATGTTAGGTTTAATTAAAACCAGTAACTATTTGTACAGCTGTCCCTGGGTTCACGGCTCATGAAAGGATTTAGCTTCAACCCTGCTGCCTAAGTCCTTCGAGAGTTTCACACAAAACCATTTAGGCTTCTCACGTGGGCAGGGCCAGGCCGCGCCCGACTCGCTGGTGGCTGATGGCACTTCAGTGACTAGGCTCTCGGAGCACACGGTGTGGAACAAAGCAGAGAAGAGCAGAACTTTGAGACAAGTCCTTCTAGTTTTGTTTGGGGGATGGATGCAAGGCCTTGAAGGCTGCCCCAAGAAATTTCTGAAAATTTCCCTAGGGTTGGCAAGGGAGGTGGTAGGAGAATCTGGCACAGTCTTCCTTTTGTGAGTTTTTCTGGGGCTCTTTGCACTTTCGCCCTACGGGTGGGTCTTTTACACCCCCCCCCTCCCCGGGCCTAAGTGGTCATTGGCAGGCATCCTTCGCAGGAGGTGGGGGCGGGGAATCCCTGCTGATTGATGCCTCCGCACAAAGCGGCACGTTTTCCCATCAAAGCCCCAGAGAGGAGGAAGAAGCAGCGCTCAGCATTTGGCTTATTTGCAAGTGCACATCGAGGAGCGCTTCAGGCAGCCCCGGGGTCAGAACAAGCCGATTCCGACTTTCCAAGCCAGGGCAGGGGCCAGCGCAAGGCACTGATTGAGGCCCGGGGCGGGGCCGGCCGCACAGGCTGAGAGATTCGGAGGCCGAGGAGCCGCGGGTTGAAAAATGTGACCCTGGCGACCCCCGGGGCCCCTGCCTCTCCGGCACCGCTCCACCTGCACGCGGAGCGCGCCGAGCCGCTGCGGAGGCCATGGCCAGCCCCGCGCCCTTAGTGGCCTCCATCAGCCACCAAATGGTGGCTCTGCAGACCCTGCAGCTACTGCAGCAGGAGTGGGGCTGGGGGGATGGTCCCGGCACCCCCGGGAGCCCGCGGGACCCGGATCACGTGTCGGCCGTCCCAGCCCGTCGCTCAGGCCCGCTGCGGGCGCGGCCTGGGTCTCGGCGCGAGGAGGGGCGCGGGGGCGCGGGGGCGGGGAACGGGGGTGCCGGGGCGCGGGCCAGCTCCCCCGAGGTGGAGGTGGTGCGGGGCGCCGAGGGGGGCGCGGAGCTGCTGCCCTTCCCCCCGGACCGCGGGCCCTGCACCCTGGCCCGGATGGCGATGCGCAGCGCGCTGGCGCGCGTGGTGGACTCGACCTCGGAGCTGGTCAGCGTGGAGCAGACGCTGCTGGGGCCCCTCCAGCAGGAGCGCTCCTTTCCCGTCCACCTGAAGGTGAGTCCGCCCCCGCCAGCCCCGGTGGCGCGCAGGGTCCCCCCGCGATGAGATCGGTGGGGCCGCAGGATCCTGAGAGCAGCTGCCCACTGTGATTCAGCTCTGAGGGGATAAGGAGGGGGCCGGGTGACGCTCTGGGGACTCTTCCAGACCCACCTGGGGGCTCGCCTGACTGCAGAACCCAGACGCAGAGGGGCCTCGCGAAAACCTTGCTCTGGAACTCCTTTCCCTCTCACATAAATCAGCTTCCTGCGCCAGCTGAAGGCCCTTTCCACACGTGCAGCTTCTAGGGATGGAGGACAGCTCCCCCCACCCCCTTCCAAATTAATAACCCTGCCCCCAGAGTCCCCTCTGCCTTTTGTATGATGAAATCATCTACGTTTATTTAAAGTGCCTTCACATGCATGAATCACAATCATTTTTGCATAAATCCAATTCCCCTTAGAGCTCAGGGGCCTTACAGAGTCAACCTAAATTCTCATAAAGTGGGGTGAGAGCCGGGTGGGTCCCGGGCGTTGAAGCGTGAATACGCACGCTAAACTCGTGCTAAGTCACCCAGCTCACATGCGCCGGGCGCATTTCCGCTTAAGGTACCAGAGTGTGTCAGCCAGTTTAGCCCGGGAACAGCACAGCGCAGCTGCCCCGCAGGCTGAGTGGGGTCCTGGGCGTCTGGGTTTCAGTCCTGGCCTTGCCATTAACTAACCTAATTGGTTTAAGGTCACAAATCTCCTTGCGACCTTCTGGCTTTCACATTTTGACCAGGAGCGCTGCTTTATTCCCCTCGGGAGTCTAGCAGCAGAAGGGAGTTAGGGAGGGCTGATGAGAAAAGCTTACGGCGCTTCTCAAGAGTTGCCATTCCTGCTGTACAAACCAAGGTCTGGAAAGAGTTGCTGTATGTCAAGGTGCGCTACACACTGTAAAAGATTTATTTTAAATTAAACATGATAATGCATATTATACACCCAAATAAGTATTATTTCTCTGCACCAGGATTTCTCAAGCTCTGCACTAGCAACACCGTGGTCTGGCTAATTCTTTGCTGTTGGGGGTGTCCTGTGTATTATAGGATGTGGAACCGGATCCCCAGGCTCTGCCCGCTAGGTGCCAGCAGCATGCCGCCTGCCCCAAGTTGACAGACCCCCCCCCCCCCAAAATGTCTCCAGACATTGTCAAATGGGGAGGGGGGACCAGGAGGAGAAGCACTTCTACACTCACCTTAGAAAGTTACAAAAGAAAGCTCAGTTTCACCAAATGCTCTCCAATGTATTAATAAGATGTACCTTTTTTTTTTTTTGGTACCACCAAGACATTTTTTAAAATCCTGTGAATTAAACTATGATACACTATTCATTATAAGTTACATCCTAATTTCAGGGATTTTTTTTTTTTAAAGAAACGGGGTCTCACTATGTTGCCCAGGTTGGAGTGCAATGGTTATTCTCAGGTGTAATCATAGTACACTGCAGCTTCAAACTCCTGAGCTCTCCCTCTTCTCTCAGCCTCCAGAGTAGCTGGGACTACAGGCACGTGCCTTGCTAACTTCAGGGATTTTTAAAATGTGAAAAAAAACATTCATCTTAGAATTGATGAACAATGAAGTGCCGTGTGATGTTAGTAAGCATATACAGGGCATAGAGATAGGTTGTCAAAAGGAGAGACTGAGTGATCAGTTTTGCCTTAAGGTGATCCTGCAAGACTTCTTGGAGGAGGCAGCCTTTTGAAAAATGAATGTTGCTCTCCAGCCATTCGAAAGAAAAAAATGTTAAAGGGGAATTCTGTGATCTGAGGCCCAGAAGCATTGAAAGGGCCTGGGGCTCTCAGGGAACTGCTGTCAGTTCAATATGGCAGAAGGCAAAGAATGATGCTGGAGACTTAAGTGGGCGCCAGATTGGGAAAGGCCCGTGTGTCACTCTGAGGACCTTGGATTATCTTGCAAGCAAAGGGTAGATTAGATAAATCGTAGAAGCCTGCAGAAATCACAGAAAGATAGTATTCAGTTTGCAAGTCAGGTCTGAGGGCCTGGCCCAACTCAGTGGAGTAAAGCCCGTGTCCTCCGCGGTGGAGCCAGTCTGCTACAAATCGTGCCCTTCTAGTGTAGTGTCACTGTCGTTTCTACTTGGCAATCCTTTTAGCCCTTCCTAATTGACTTTTGGTCCTAAACATTTTCCACACTCCTCAATCTTTCTTCAACCAGACCTGAGCCCTCTCATTCCTTTTCTGAGAAAATTGAGGCCATCTGACACAGATATCATCCTCCTACATTAAAAAAAAAAAAATCACATTTCCACTCATCTTCATTCTTATCTCCAACAAATAAATGCTCGTCTCCCGCCTTGTAAATTCTTTGTCTTAAGCACTGGAGCATGTCTTTCACTTGTCCTGAAACTTTTTCTATCAATTCCCTCCTCTCTCCTTATATTTTCTACTCCCTTCTCTTTGCCAATCCTCTTGGTCCACAAACCTGCTAAAAGCTTCCCTCACTTACCCACTCCCTTTCCTCCCTTGTCATGAGCAAAGTTTGTGGACATTTGGATGTGTGGCTGCCACTTTCTAGAAGTCTCCAGAGCTCATTTCATGCTACTGGCATCCGCTATGCACTTGCAGGGGGATGATGAGTTTTAGGGCCCCTGAGAACAGCCAGTGCTTTCCGAAGGAGAGAAGCAGGGAGCAGTTTCTCTGCATGATTTGCCCCCTTCCCAGCCTCTTGGAATTTTGCTTGTTTGCTGTTTGGAGAACAGGTTATATCTCTGTTTGGTTTGCAGATTATTGATTACATAGCACTTAGACTTGAGGAGACGGCATTCTGTCTTTCTGGGGGCTGGTTATACAGACTTGGCTTCGTTAATCCTAGTGCTAATTCAAACAGTTTGGAAGGGTGTTTTCTATATTTTTAAATTAAGACCATGCAGATTGGTTTTATCCAACAGAATGGTTTCAGGAGGATTTCTGCTAATGGAAATCACACTTGTGTATCACTTAGAAGTATCTGGAAACCTTCCCAACGTCAGGTCTCTTTGGTGGTGTTACTTGCCCAAGAGGATAGGTGAGAGACTCACCTGAACTAAAAGCCCACGGCCCAGATGACAGGCATCAGGGGCTTTGCAGCAGAGACGACACAGCATAGTGATCAATCCCATGGAGCATTTCAAACCTTCTCTGCTATTTCTTGCCAATAATTTGCCTTGGGCAAATTATTAATATTTAGCCTTCCTGTGCCTCAGTTTCTTCACTTGTAAAGTGGGGATAGTGGGATCTAACCTAAAGAGTTACTGAGATAATGTGTTGAAAGTCTTAGTCTCCATTGATTTGAATTACTATCATTATTGTAATTATTATTATTTATTACTATTAAGGGGTTGATGCCTCATGATTTCTTATTGACTATTATTTTTGTGAGTTCCATTCTTGATATTAATCTGATCCATGAACTCTCTGTTTACTTTTCTGGGACTATTGACAAAAACAGAGTTAGAATGACCCAAAGAGACATCCAGGAAGCCTCTGCTATCCAGAGGTCAGCTTTAGCCCCATGCCCAGTGACAGACTTAGAAGTGTCACCATGGAGCTGAGCAAAACACTTGAGGGCTAAGGAAGCGATATTTTCAGGCATGGAGGCAGAGAAACCTCACCACAATAATAACAGACATTTTTCTAGTATTTTACTCTTTAATTAAAGAAACCAACACTTAATTATTCCTTTTGAACATTCAGAAATTAGCAAACACATACAAAAAACCATGAAATGAGTTTCTTCGTGGTGGATGAAAAAGGCTTAACACTACTGAGTCTTGTTGGATTTGGTGCAGAGAATGGAGTTGGCCAACTTGATAAACATTTATTATAGGAGGAAACTGAGGCTCAGAGAAATTGAGGGCCTTGCTCAAGACCCTGCAGCTAGGAAGTGATGGGTTTTATCTGACTCCTTCTGCAATATCACAGCACTAGCTCATAGGACTATTAGGAACAGCCTGCTGAAATAAGATACATGAGAATACATGGTAGACAGGGTCATGTTGTACGTGCTGTGCACTGTACATTGCTTGGGCTGCAACAGTCACGTCATAGATTGGATGTATTAGTCAGCTCAGCAGCTGTAACAAAAGACCACAATTCTGTTCTGGGTGGCTTAAAGAACAGACATTTATTTTCTCACTGTTCTGGAATCTGGAAGTCCAAGATCAAGGTGCAACAAATTCAGTTTCTAGTGAGGGCTCTCTTTCTTGCAGACAGCCAGCTTCTTACTGTGTCCTCACATGGCCTTTCCTTAGTGAGTGGTAATGGGCAGAAAGAGAGAACTCTGCATGTCTCTGGTGTCTCTTCGGATAAGAACACCAATCCTATAGGATGAGGGCCCTACCCTATGACCTCATTTCACCTAAATGACCTCCCTAAAGACCCTAAGTTCCAATATCGTCACATTGGGGGTTAGGGCTTCAACATGAATTTTGGAAGGGACGGAAACATTGGGTGGCCTGTGTACCTCCTTCTGTGATGGCCACCTTACATAGTGACACTGGATGAACTGAAGAAATCATTATCAAATCGGTAGCACTAGTGAGAATGCATTAGACATTTCCACCTAAAGGGAGCATAGAAGTGTGCAGGACACCAAAAGGAAGCCAGTCTAGGATTTTTTAAACTTCTGAAAATGACCAATTCACAATAGGGACCATTAGCCAAGCCAATCATGAAGTTAATCTGATTGAATGTTGTCTCTCTTCCTTTGGGAATTAAAAAACATTTATAGTTTCCAAGAGTTCTGTTCTGAAGCAGGTTTCATGGAAACTATGGCTGAAGCCAAATTTCGGAGGCAAAAGAACTTTCTTGCCGTTGCAGATTAAACTTGCCTGTGAGCTCGCCGTTTCAATTAGCTCATTGTGGTACCAATTATTCCATCACGTTTGGTAGTCCTTGCTGGTTTTCTCATTCAGCAGAGCAAGAGCAACAGTCATAAAACTGTTGGCTTTGGCTCCACAGTCATTGCAAACTGCAAGTGTGAATATTGGGTTGCTCCGAGGAAGACATCGACGATGAGTGCTTTTTTCCCCATTAACATTAGTTATGAAGCCAGCTTCTGCAAATCTGAGCATAGTGTCTTCAAAAATTACTAACTTACTGTTGAAGAAATAAATGCTCATGGTTATACCATCAGTAGTCGTTGCCAGTTTGCTCTTTATACAGGACAAAATTGTGCTTGTATGTTAGAAAAAGGCCCAGTGACTAGTCACAGAATTTCTGTTGTTCCCTCCCCCTACCCATGGATATGGTGACTGCTCTAGAAGCAACTTATTTATAGCTTTGTATTTCCTAATAATACAAATGATATAAAGATCAGGACATAATAGCTTTCTGAAATGAAAATTTGGGGAAAGATATTATAGAAAAGGCCCTAAAACCAAACTACTTATGTTTGTTTGACATCTTGGTGGAAACGCTACAATGTTTTATTTTACAATTTTTGGGTTTGCCTTGTGAATGTCCTTGAATCAAGTGCTTGTACCTGTCACAAAAGTGCTTTTCACTGGACTTTTCAACTGCAAATGGTGCTGTACCCAAAGCAAATGCATAAGGAACCTTAGTTATTTGTGAGCATTTACACTGGGTACACCGCAAGTAAAATGTTTAATTTCCTGTGGACGATAGACATTTTATGGTGACTGGCAAATACTTGCATTCTTCACTGGGTGTTTTATTATACACAGTTACATATCTATTTGAGACTGACCTTGGGTTCAGGCAACTGGAGGCTGCCCTGGGCCCTGTGAATTTGTAGTTCAAAGCCAGATGTTGATGAACCAAGTGAAGTTGGGGCAATTTGTAGTTCATGATAGTATGCTCTTCACAACATCCCCCTAAAGCAGAAACAACATTCCCATTTTAGGTACACACCCAGTATGAGGGATCCAAATGCATCTGAGGAAGGGGCCTTTGTCGGTCCCAGCAGTGGGTGACTTTAGTGGAGATCAGTCAGCTGGCCAGGTGTTTATTAAAGTCAGGCCCCATCACAGAAGACTGGGGAAAAGCTAATTTCTTGTCTTGTCATTTCTTTTCTCGTCTCTTTTCTTCCTTCCTTCCTTCCTTCTCTTTCTTCTCTTTCTTTCTTTCTTTCTTTCTTTCTTTCTTTCTTTCTTTCTTTCTTTCTTTCTTTCTTTCTTTCTTTCTCTTTCTTTTTTCTTTCTTTCTTTTCTTCCTTCCTTCCTTCCTTCCTTCCTTCCCTCTCTTTCTTCTCTTTCTTTCTTTCTTTCTTTCTTTCTCTTTCTTTCTTTCTTTCTCTTTCTTTTTTCTTTCTTTCTTTTCTTCCTTCCTTCCTTTCTTTCTTTCTCTTTCTTTTTCTTTCTCTCTCTCTCTTTCTTTTCTCTTGTTTTCTTCTCTTCCCCTTCCCCCTTTCTTTCATGCTTTTTGTAGAGGACATGAGGCCTTCAGGAAGAGTTGGAGGGGAAATGTGAGGAGAAACAAGCTTATAGAGACCAGTGCAAGAGGATATAGCTCAAGATGTGACCGTTTGGAAAACAGCCATCTTATTTAAAGCCAGTGGTTAAGTGAATATGAACTGATTTATGGTTTACATAGATCTAGAAGTGAATTTCCAAGGTGACATGGTAGGGGAAAAAAAACCCCTGTGAATTGTTTAAATGTTATGTTATCTGCATTTTAGAGCCTAGGAAGTTATACTGTATTTTCAACTTTATTATGTACTGCTGGTTTCAGAAAACAAGCTTTGAAATGGACTCCTGGTGCTAGATTCTTTTTGTCTTCAAACTTTCAGTTTTGATGAGAGTGTTTATTTTCAGTAAGAAGCTAAAAAAAGGGCTTAACTTTTCTTTTTGGACTTTGCAGGTGCATTTTCACTTGTTCAAAGATTCCAGATGTGCACAATCCTAATAAATGCACAATGCAGAATGCAGAAAAGTACAAGTGTGGCAAGTTTTACTGACCTTCCTTATAATGGGTAGGAGAGAACAGAGCCCAGAAAGGGAGAGCTCCAGCTGGGAGGTCTCTGATTAGCTGGGGGTTGGCTTTACATGGGGTGTAGAAGGTTCCATGCCTTGAATATCTTTCAACTAGCCAAGCCCTCTCAATTATGCTGCAGGGAAGAGGGATGGGCCAGCAGGCCAGTCTTCAGTTTGGATTCGATCATAGTCAATTTGGGCTTTGTAACACTTGTAACACTCAGTCAACCTTAAGAAAAATAGCATGAAGTTGGCCAAGGAAGAAATGACATGATTCATTTGTAGACATTTTGTTCCATCCCCAAAGCTAGTTTAGTGCCTCTGCGGCTTGTTCAGCCCACGGTAGCATCCACGGCTCTGTAACTCCTGGGCACCGGGCTTGTGTTATCACTGCACCTGGCCCAGTTTCTATTTGGGGCAGGACTTTGATGAACACTGGTGTTCTGAAGGAGAGAGGTTAGTTCCAGCTCTGCCACTAACTTGCTGTGTGACTTAGGTATGTCATTTCCTCTCCCCAAGCCACATTTCTTTTCACCTATCATTGTGAGCATGGAGTGAGACAAGTGTAGAAGGAGCCTAGCTTGCAGTCCGATGCCTAGAAGGTGCTAGGCTGACAGGCCAGACCAGTGTTCTTAAACAGCCGGTTTGCCATGTTACTCCCGTGATTGGATGTGTCTAGGGACTTTACTCTGGCATTCAAGGCTTTCCACACAATCTATTATTTTGCTATGTAACACAAAACTCTTGTTATTTTCAGGCTAGTTTTCCCCTTCCTGCTGTCCCACCTTCTTCTTGACTCTAGACCTTGGCTTGTGTTATTCATTCTAATTACAGGGGCCATCTCTTTTTCCTGTGAGTCAAATGTTGCTTTTCCCAACAACACCTATTTTGTAGGATCTAATATAGTCCTTCCCACCTGTCACTTCTCTGATGCCTCTTCCAAGCCTCCACTCACTTCTGCAAAGGCACACTGATGGATTCGAGAATTCTTCCTGAACTTAAATCTTACTGTGTGACATCTCACCAAGTAGATTCTAAGTTTCTACAGGGTAGATATTTTCCTTTTTTTTCTTCTCTCCCCTTCCCTCCACTCCCCTCCTCTCCTTCCTACTGACCTCCCAGCATCTAGCAGAATTCTTTATTTGTAACCTTAGATGTAAAGGAGTGCTTTACAAAGACAAAGAGCTCTCATATCCATGGGCTAATTTGACCTTTGCAACCTCTCCATGTGGTAGCTATTATTGTTTCCATTTTACAAATGAGAAAACTGAGTGTTCCGTAGATAAAGTGGCTTGTCCAAGGATGGCCTGTCAACGGAGCAGAACCAGAGCTCTGATGGCAAGTCAAGTGCTCTTGAAGGAATGAGCTCTGTCTGCATCCCCAGGGTCTTTGTAACTCTGGAGGGCTGGGCATCCTGACATCTGCAGAGTCCCTTTTGCCATGTAGGGTGACACACACATCGATTCTGGAAATTACGATGTGAATGTCTTGGGAGGCCATTATTCTGACTACCATCGGGCAGATTTAAGCTAAAAATTAAGAAAAAAAAATGTTCTAAAAACTAGAGCTATCTCCTTGAAGGGATTGCCTCCTAAGCACATGAGTTTCTCTAGTGTGTCCAAATGAATTTTGGACAATAACACATCTGGCAAGCTATAGAAAGGATTCACACATCAGAGCGAGCTTTGTATGAACCCTGTGCTCTGCTTAAATTATGAGTGTATAAATGTCTATTCTTTCATAGGATTGGGGTTTTTTGTGTGTTTTTACCATAGCCCTAATCATATTTCAATGGACATTTAGATAGATGATATAAATTAGGTACCATGTCTTACTGCTTTTTATCCAGCTTAGTAGTTCATGTAGTGGAGACTTGATATACATTTTAAATAAATTTAACTAATTCATTAACTGAGTTAAACAGGCTGAGGCCAATATCCTAGTAGATCAGCTGAGTCATGGGAGAATATCCCAGCTCACTTTAAAATGTAAATGCTGGCCATCAATTTAGACTGCTGTAGCAATCAATACATGTCCTATCCAGAGCCTGAAATTATACAAGGCTTTAGAAGTTCCAAAACCTGCTTTTCCATTGCTCAGCCATATAGTTCTAATAATTCTGGCGAAGTGCACAAAGCATCGTGTAGAATATTACATCATTTCCGGGAGCCTCTGGGATTTGCTAGATAGAAGCCACTGGGAGGATCTGCTCTGTCATTGGGTGGAAAGCACCCTAAGTGAAATCATCGCCAGTACTGAGCATGTGAGTTTCTGGTGAAAGCCCATGAGCCAGTTAATAGGCTGTTGCCTTGACGCTGTGACTTGTGACAGCCATCGTCTATGGCAGAATCAGCACAAGTTTGGCCGGAGGTAATGATCACTGGATCCAGAGTTGGCCTTCAGACCTCCTAGCAAGGAAGAGAAGCAATCACCTGTTTTATTTTTCCCTCTCCTGGCTTAAGAGTCCCATGGAAAGCCTATTCCTATTAATTTGTTTTCTTTGACTGTTAATATATTTGAGAAAGGATAAAAAGGATATACTGTACTAGAATAGTAAAATAAAGAGACTTTGCAAACTCGCCAGAGATCTGAAGTTTGCCCAGGGCCTCAGGGACCAGTACAGCCCAGCAGTTGAATTTTATTGTATGTGTAATTTCCCCAAACGGTGCCTTCTTTGATTCTTTATAGTAAACGTGAAATTGACTTCAGATTTTGGGCCCACAACTATATTTTTAAAGGCATTTTCCTCTTCTTTGGGTGATGAATGCCTTTGCAGACTGGCTAACAGGCACACGTCAGCACGTGTTTCAGTGATTCCTTCTATTTTGAATTGCCCTTTGCATGTTTCCTTTGATCCTTCCACTTTGTACTTCGAGTTGGATTACTTCTATAAAGCAAGCGGACAATTTCCCTTGATGTGGATCTTGGGGAAATAGTACAGAGTGATTTTTTTTCTCCCCTACTTTTCCATTCCCAAGCAATATGCTTCAGCAATACAGGTTACCCCATAAGCTATGGGACAGATCATCCGAGTAACCCCTTGACACATTCTGAGCAGAAATGAGCAACACGCAAAGGTAAGGAGGCAAGAATGCTTTAAAGAGAAAAAACAAACAAACGAAAAAACCCAAGAAGCATGGTAGCTTGGGAACCCTTGAGTGCAGGGCGTACAACCTATTTATGGTTCTGTCCCAGCACCTCTCTCAAGTGGTGGTCCTGCTGCCATTGCTGAATTGAAATACATGGACATTTGTTTTGTTTGTTGGGAGATGTTTTCTCATAAGCGCTTTGTTGGAAATCCATGTCAAATGATCCATGCTCTTTATTTTACAAAAAAAAAAAAAAAATCAAGCCATACAGAAAAGTACAAAGGTATGAGCCACCAGCCAACCTCGACTTCCCTGCCTAGAGATAGATAGCCTGTGTTGACACTTGTTGAACATTTTCCCTCTGTGTCTGTACAGATGGGTATAGATTAGGAGACAGAAGAGGAGAAAAAAAAGAAAAAGAAAGAGTGATAAATTTGACAGCACAGAAATGAAAAACTACTCTGTGACAATATATCATAAAGTCAAAAAATAAATGTCTAAGGGGAAAATATATAAAGAGTGCTTGTAAAATGTAGATGAAAAGACAACTCAGATGTATGGACAAAAGACAGGAAGAGACAATTTATAGGAGAAGAAACACAAATGGCCAATAAATATACAAAAAATTTAAAAAAAGTTGTCCATTGAGTTTTTGATTTTCACTACAGTTTTCATTAGACATGGATTTGGTTCTTTTTGAGCCTATTTTTCCTTAAAACTTTTTTTGATTCCTTCTTTTATACCTTTCATCATTTTAAACATGTTTTATAGTCTCCATTTGAAATTCTTGGAGTTTAATCCTGTCCCACATTGCGTCTGCTATATCATGATGGATTATATTTTAAATTTATTAGTATGTTGGGTTTACCTTCAACAGAGGGTTTATAGGAATACTATTGTGGGATGTGGGATATAGACATGTTTCCCGGGAACAGGTTTCTGTTTTCTTTTGCCATGTGTTCCTGGCAAATTGTAAGTTAATTTCTTAGCATGGGTGTTCCCAGAACACCCATGTATGTGTATGTGACATAGAGGACAACTTCAAACTTAAAGGACTATGTAACACATGTCCACCATTACCCAGTATCAGGGGCAACTTTACTCTCCACCCCAAACCCAGCTCAAGAGAGACTGACTTTCTTTTCTTGATGATACTGGTAGGCAGCTAAAATAATGTGTGTGTGTGTGTGAGTGTGTGTGTGTGTGTGTGTGTGTGTGTGTGTGTGTTTTCCTGGCTCTTGAAAGATTTCCCTTACTTTCTTGCAAGCTCAGAAAGACTGTTTGTTCTATTTTATTTAGAATTCTAGGAATTCAGTAGCAAAGGGTTTTGGGGAAACTAAGTGTGCTGTGTTGCCAGAACCAGAAGTCTGGGGAAAGTCATTTCCCTATATTGAAAATAGATCATATAGTCACCATGATTACTAATGTGGAATGATTTCAATATGTTATTTATTTGCAATAGATTTTAGAATGTAAAATGTTTGGAGATTAAAAGTCTATTAAATGACTTCATTCTTTTAAACTACCTGGGAACTGTTTTTTCTAAATTTGCATTGGGAATTTCTTGAGACTATGTCCATTAAGTAACAAATTCTGTACTGGAACAGAATTTGAACAGAGTTTTGAGCACTGTGAGTGTGGGATAATAGAAACAGAAGCTATTTGTATATTTGTCACAGCTCTTTTAGAAACTCAACTCCAATTGGCTGAAGTAAAAAAGGATATTTATTGACTCAGCTGAAAAATCATGGGGTTTATTGCTCAAGTACAGATAGATTCACATGCTCAGAAAGTGTAATTAGAGTCAGTCTGTTTTAATCTTTTGGTTCTACTTTCTTTTGTGTGGTCTTCATTGTTATTTGAACTCTGTCCTTATGGTGGCAAGGTATTTTCCAACAGCCTCAGTTAGAGAGGACAGTAGACCCTCTTTACAGCTTGTCTAGCAGCTAACCTGGGACTGTGGCTTATTGGCCTTGGCATCTGCCCATCCCTGACCAGTCCACCTGGCCAAGGAGTGGCTGGCCTCGCCCCTGGAGTTAGGATCAGCTTTGGTCCAATTACATAGGCTGAGAATGGAGGAGGGTAGTTCTCAGAGGGAAAAATTGGGGTGCTGTCACCAGAAGAGAAGGGGATGGAAGCCGGGTAAGCAGGGCATAGCAAATGTCCCCCATAATCTGTCTAATGTCTTGTTTGTGTTTGCTGTTCATTTCAGGATAGTGTTGAATTTAGAAACATCTGCAGTCATTTGGCTCTACAGATTGAAGGACAGCAATTTGACAGAGACTTGAATGCTGCCCACCAGTGTTTGAAGACAATAGTCAAGAAGCTGATTCAGTCGCTTGCTAATCTCCCTTCAGATGCTCACGTGGTAGCCTGTGATTCCTTGAGACAGATTTTACAGAATCTCCCAGACATCTGAGTGTTAAAGACATCGGGGTTAAAACCACAGCTAGCGCTGTTAAGAGGACTGGATACCTTCCCTTCCTAATTGAATCAGCAGACAATAGATGTTTTTATTTCCAAAAAGGAGAGACTTAATGGCACATGGAACAGTCTGACCAGTGGCATCTGTAGCTTTCAGAATTATCGCATGTTAATGAAAATTTTTTAAAGCAGTTCACGTTTTTCAGTATGTTGGCTTATTTGCTGACTTTTTGATGGAAATATATTCTACTTTGTGTAATTGATTTGATTATATATGTATATATTTATCAATTCATAGTATTAGTTTTGATTGAATGATACCTTAATCTATATTCATATTAATGTAGGCCTATACAGTTTAAAATGGCTATTTATATGATTAGAGCCCCATGGTTCTTAAAATTATCTTGAATAATGGGCTATTTGATAATTGCTATGTTACTTACGGGACACTTCGTTTTATATTATGAGAATGATCTTTAGTTGTAGGGCCACATGTGTCAGTGGTTAGGAGTTCTAATTCTGGCATTAGTAACTTACTGTTGGGCAGGAAAAGAATTGCTTCTAAACCTGTCCTTTCTTATACTGGTTTGTAAATTTAAAATGACAATGAGCTATGAAGTACCAAGGATATACGATCTGTAAATACAAAGTACACTATTATTAAAGTCATGGGACAAATCTAGCTCTTCTTGCTGTCTCTAAATGTTCTGACTGAAGTAGGAAATTCTTGTGAAAAAAAGGAAGGAGTGGATGTACTGGCAGATTTCCCCAACCATTTGGAGTTGGAAAAAGAGAGGGTGATTTCTTCTTCTTCCTTCTTCCCTCTTCCTTCTTTCTTCTCCTCCTCCTCCTCCTCATTTTTCTAGAGGTTCTCTAAGAAACAAAGTAACATGAAATGCTATTTTCCCTTAAAATTTTAATAGAAACAGAATCAGATTTAGAAAAAATGATTACAGTGTACATGTGCAGCTTGTTTTCAAAAAGAATTATAAACTGAGTCTGTGTGGTGAGAGTATATCTACTATTTTAAAAAGTATTAATAGTAATGAAAGTCTTTTTAATCTCATCTACTCTAATTTTAGTTGGTTTCAAATGTTTTCTTCCAGAGTTTGAGAATGAAAGGTACATATATTGTTTCTCTTTGGATAAAACTGACCATTTCCACAGAGGAGAATTAAGTATATGAGACTGAATTCTAGCGGAGAGGAGGATAGTGTGTGTGTGTGTGTGTGTGTGTGTGTGTGTGTGTAGGGCCTGTGTGTGTGTGTGTGTGTGTGTGTGTAGGGCGTGTGTGTGTGTGTGTGTGTGTGTGTAGGGCCTGTGTGTGTGTGTGTGTGTGTGTGTGTGTGTGTGTGTAGGGCCTGTGTGTGTGTGTGTGTGTGTGTGTGTGTAGGGCCTGTGTGTGTGTGTGTGTGTGTGTGTGTGTGTGTGTGTGTGTGTGTGTAGGGCCGAGATGGACCAGAAAGAAAGAGCATTTATTTCTTGGGAATAATCTTTGGCACTTTGTTTTCCCATTCCTAGGAAACATTATATTCTGGGGGCAGGACTTTATTTTATATTGTAGTCTGCTATAGTTTGGAGACGTATGTCCCCTAAATCTCATGTTGACATGTGATCCCCAATGTTGGAGGTGAGGCCTCCTGGGAGGTGTCTGGGTCGTGGGGGCGGAACCCTCATGAATGGCTTGGTGCCCTCCTCTAGGTAATGGGTGAGTTCTCGCTCTGTGAGTTCCCACAAGAGTTCTCTTAAGAGCTGGCTGTTGAAAAGGCATCTTCTCCCTCTCTCTTGCCCCCTCTTGCGCCCCCTCCTCCCACGGGAGCTCCCCATGCTGGTTCCCCTTCACATTCTGCCGGGGCTGGAAGCAGCCTGGAGCCCTCACCAGAAGCAGATGCTGGCGCCATGCTTCTTGTACAGCCTGCAGAACTGTGAGCCAAATAAACCTCTTTTCTTTATAAATTGCTCAGCCTCAGGTATTCCTTTATAGCAAGCAAACAGACTAAGACAAGGTCTTTCTTTCCCAGGGAAATTATCCCGGTATTTTTCTTTAAAGACCCATCATTATTCATGGCCTATCTACCCTGTTTTGCAATTGATGGTCCTCTCAATAAATATTAAGGCTTGTTTTTTCACTCTTACTATTAATACAAGAAATATTGACCATTTTTGCTTTTCTGTTTGTGCTTGTGCTTTTCCCTCACTTTGTGCCACGTTTCCCATAGACTAATTAAAATCCTATGCATCCTTCAAGGCCTGGTTTACCCACCACCCCCTCCATGAACCCTCCTGTGTCATCCTAGTCAAAGGTGAAATCCTCCTCTTCTTAACTTGAATAGAACACATTCTGTGCTACTTCTCTCGCATTTATCATCTTAATACCATGGCTGTCGGTAAATCTCCTATCGAGATCAACTTGCTAAGGGCAGGAATTATCTAGACATCTTTGTATATTACATAACATCTATGGTTTTTACAGTTCTGTGACCTTACTAGAACTTCCATTGCCTCTCCCACCTCTTCACACCCCTCTCTCATCCCAGTCTAACTTCTGTGGCTTATGTTCTATGGTCAATCTGTACAATCACTCGGCTGTACATGCTACCAATTCCCTTCCCCTTTTCCCCTTTGGTTCAATGCTGCTTGTGAAACTCTATTCCTAGTCAAACTCTATTCCTTTGCCTACACATGATCAAGTCCAGCCCTCTGTCTGTACGTGAGTTCTGAATGTTTCTAGAGAACACCCATATAGTGCCTTGAGCAATGTACCTCGATCACTTGTATGAGGGCAGGTTGTGGATGTTTTTCATAATTCTGAAAAGAAGTTGAATCATTTGATACTGTCTTCACTGAATGTCTTTGAATATTTCACCTTCCCATTCTCTTTGACTCTTATTTTTAGATGATCCATAACAATGGATTTCGGGGTGGTAGAAACCCTCCAGAAATAGAGAAAAGTAGGGGCCATGCTGGGGACCTTCTAAGCAGAGCGGGATATTTGGATGACAAGATGGCACCTGTACTGTTCTCTTGTCCTTAGATGCTCTCCTCACTGCCTACTCTACTCTTCTGGGAGCTCCTCCAAGAGATCAACCTGATCCTACATCCTTTCAACTGCATGCCTTACACTGATTCACCAGCTATCTTTGGGTTCCTTTGGCTGTGATCCATTTTCTTTTGCATCTTCAGAATCAACCTTTTTTCCTCCATTTAAATGCTCTGCTATTGTTCTAACTGACACGGTTTCTCCCCAAAGTGGATTAGTTTTCCTGATTTAAATGAAGTCCTTTGGAGGGTAGAAATCCATTTGGATACTTGCTTCAGACAGAATGTTAGAATCAAGTCCTTGTAAGAAGTGAATCCTTTGCGTCTTAAAATTCCCTCCAACAATTGGCCCCATTTCCCATTTTTCTTCATGCTCTGGTGCCAGATCCTTAGGCAATAAATCTATCGGAGAGGAGTATAAATCCTGTGCATCTGTGAATTCAAGCCACATTTAATTCGGCAGAACTTCAACTAAGAAGTGTTCCGTATCATCTGGGTGTCCTCCTCAGGGAATCCAGCGTTCCATTCTACTGCCAAATTACCACAGTCTTGGTTTCACTTAGCTACGTGCCAGAACCAAAGTTCTGGGCTGTCGTTATGTATTCCAGAGAGCTTTACCTTTGTTGGATGTGACTTGTTTACTACTATGCTTAATAGGAATGACATTATAGCTGAACTATAGTTTGTAAATTTCTTGTGGACAAGTTCATTTCATATCTGCTCCATGCTTACAGTCATAAGTCAGGAGACACTCCCAAGGTTGGCAGAAATCTTTCCTGGCACAGACGTACCACTAATTTGTTTCCCTTGCCTTGGTGAAGACGTTGATAATAATCATGGCTTCACTTTCTTTTTCCTTAAAAAAGCATTACAAAATGCCTGTGGAACCTAAGGGTATCTGGCAGAAAAACAAATTCACAGGGATCCTAGAAAAAAGTTGCAGAAAACAGTGTCAGATTAAATTGCTACAAAGAGGAAAGAGGAGATTCTGCAAAGGTCCCTGTCCCCTGCACCTGTACTCCGGCTCAGAATGGACCGGAAGAATACAAGAGGACAGCACAAGCATGGAACACTCGGTGTGTGTGTGTATGTGTGTGTGTGCACATGTGTCTGGGGCAGAGGGAGGGAGGATAAGGGGAGGAAATACACTGAGCCTGGTGCTGTAATCCAAAACATGAAGAAAGCAGTGGGATAATTTGGAAAATTAATGTCCTTGGGGATATCCACAGACTCACTTTAAAGAGTTCATCAAATGTGTCTGGTTGCTTTGTTGAATTGTTCAAATGAAAAATATAGGGCTTCTCACACGTGGCACTTTTCATGCCATCTTAAAATGGTTGGGAAGTGCCAAAGTGACAGCTGTTTTATACACAGTCTCATTAAACCCTCCAAGATTGTCTTTGATACCCTTTTGTCTCTTGGTCTTCAGTCTTTCTTTCTCTCTCTCTTTTTTTTTTTTTTTTTTTTTTTTTGAGACAGGGTCTCACTCTGTCACCCTGGGTAGAGTGCAGTGGAGTTATCACAGCTCACTGTAACCCCAAGCTTCTGGGTTCAAGCAATTACTCCTGCCTCAGCCTCCTGAGTAGCTGGGACTACAGGGACATGCCACCACGCCTGGCTAATTTTTTCTGTTTTTGGTAGAGATGGGGTCTTGCTTTTGCTCAGGCTGGTCTTGAACTCCTGCTCTCAAGCAATCCTCCCACCTCAGCCTGCTAGAGTGCTAGGATTACAGGTGTGAGCCACGGCACCTGGCCCAGTTTTTAATCTTATCTCACCCCTCTCTGTGTCTTGAACCATCTTCTACAGAATTGTTGCAAGGGCATTTATAAGGCTATTAATTGCATTCTGGATTTTTGTGTATCTACATATTCTTTTATACATGAATAAAGTTCACAGACTTTGGTTTCTGTTTCTTTTCCCTTATTTTTTTTTATATATTCCCTTCCCTGTCTTCCAGTCTCAGATAACATGATACTTGTCCGACACCTATTTCCTGCGTAACTCAGAATGGAACTGTATGTGTATGTAGCAGGAATACTGTTCACACTCACATCGGATGAACGGTCATACCCAGAGGGAATAGGAATAAAGCTCTTCTATCCATTTTCTTGCCTCATAGCAATTTTAATTAAAGGACAAAAAGGGAAAGAATGAGGTAAACCTCGTTGATGTAATTGCCCTCAAACTTTTGCTTAATTAAATTTAAATGGTTACTATGATCCCTATATTACCCTATGTATAAATTCTATGTTTTTTGTAGCCACCTCGAGAATATTTCCTATTCTCAATACTGAATTTCTGAATTTTTCATTTAAAAAAGTGGGTAGCTTTGCTGTTTAATAGGATCAGGAGCTCTAAAGTTAATGGGATTGCAATTACTGCACTGCCGTGAGCTTGCACTGAATACTGTTTTGCTCCTGTTCTCTGGGTCTTGTTTCTTCTGGAGGAAATGTTGCACCATTAAGTCATGAAACGTTCACAAGTTCATGTGCAGCCTAAGTGGGCCCATGGGACAGTCTACTTCAAATTCACCCAGAGCATCTATAAACACACATTCCTACCTTACTTGGCCTAACTCTAATCCAAACCACCATCTTTTCTACATGTAAAATACAGCCGGTCTGTTGTTTCCAGGTGTTTTGATGACTGAACCTGCTCAATAGTTGATCTAGTCAGTATAGAAATAATTGAAAAAGAGTTGACAACAGGCCTGGCGTGGTGGCTTATATAATACTAGCACTTTGGGAGGCTAAGGTGGGAAGATTGCTTGAGGCTAGGAGTTTGAGACCAGCCTGGGCAACATAGTAAGACCACAACTCTACAAAAAAATTGAAAAATTAGCTGGAGGTGGTGGTGTGCTCCTGTAGTCCCAGCGACTTGGCAGCCTGAGGCAGGAGGATCGCTTGAGCCCAGGAGTTTGAGGTTGCAGTGAGCTATGATAATGCCACTGCAGTCTAGCCTGGGCAACAGAGCAAGACCTTGTCTCAAAAAGAAAAAAAAAATTGACAACAAATCCAATGAATTCAGTAGGGCTCTCTGTGTATATGTATGTGTGTGTGTGTGTGTGTGATTTTCTACATCAATAAACAGATGATTTACAGGTGTTCCCTTTCATTTTCCTTCCCCCATTTCAGTAGATTGAAATATAGGTTGAAAAGATCTTTGAGTGCAGAGATTTTTCTACTGACAAGGAGTATCCACAGAAATGAGAAATTCCAGAAAGACATGCAGTTTTAAGTAATGATTACATATCTAACATGTTCCCAAATGGGCTTTCTAACCAGTAATTATTACTATAATCATAATTTCCAAGAGATCCTTTAACTAAATGTTTTAAATGCTGTTCTTTGCAAATAAAATGAGTTCTTGGGGGAAAAAAGAGGGAAGTCTTTAGCAATTCAGTATCACAAGTGATGAACAGAGTTTGCCAAATAAATATCTCAGGCACTCTAATATTTGTCCAGATAACTATCTATGCATCTGTTTTTTTAGCCTTTTATTTTGAAGGAATTATAGATTCATAGATTATATTAATGGATTATTCACAGATTATAGATTCATAGGAAGTCATAAAATATAGTACATGGTGTCTGGTGAACTGCTCCCTTGCCCAAATACTGACATTTTATATGACTGTAGTACGGTAGCAAAACTAGGAAACTTATATTGGTACAATATTGTTAACTGGATTGCAGACTTTCTTCTGTTTTTATCAGTTTTTACACATACCCGCGTGAGAGTGTGTGTGTGTGGTTCTATGCAATGTATGTTGCATAGAACTATGTTACACATAGATTTGTGTAACCACAATCAAGGTACAGAACTGGGCATCACTGATGAATTTCTTCGTGCTGCTCTCTTCTAGTTGAATCCACACACATTGTCCCCTGGAAACCACTATCTACTCTCCATCTCCATAGTTTTGTCATCTCAAGAATCTTATATAAATGGAATTACACAGTATGTAACCTTTTGAGATTGGCTTTTTTCACTAAGCCTAACACCCTGAGATCCACTCAAGAGGCTGCATGTAGCAATAGTTTCTTCCTTTAAGTTGCTGAGCAGTATTCTACATCTACTTTTAAAATCTATTTTTTTAAAAAAAAATCATTTGTTAGTATTTAATGAACCTCTCTCCATGTGGCTTGCAGCCATGAGGTCACCCTCCCCTCCCCACCCCGAACACACAACACCCTTAATCTTCTCCTTAGCTTTTCTGCTGAAGAATTTGGCCTTCACAGTGACTGGCTGCTTTGGGAGCTTTCCCTTGCCCCGAACTTTGTCACAGTCGGATCGCACCACATCAGTGATGGGAGCAGTTCCAGTCTTGTTTTTGGCAGCATTTACCCATGTGTGCTCACTGACCGATGTCCACAATTTATCAAGGTGGATAGTTGGGCAGGAGCTCTGGTTCCTATTTAAGCGGTAATGCCTCATACCAACTTTCCCAGAGTGACCTAGGCGATACATGCTGAAGCTGACCCTGTGGCAAGGCATGCCACCAGCATTATCCAGCCTCCTGACTGGTGCTTTCAACGCAGCTGAGGCCATGGCTCACGTGGCCCCGAAGCTGCTGGGTCTTCCTCAGTCTGGATGGCATGTTGGTGGCCCAGACAAAACAGAGCTACAGTCTGTTTTTGCCACATTCCAAAAATGGGATCTGAGAGGGCTTCCCCCCGTAGATACAGTGCAGCATGATAAAAATAGGTAAGCGAGAATATCACAGTCAAGTGTCAAAAAAATTAATAGGAAGGCAGTACTAAGATGAGCACACAAAATACAGATAAAGAGTTGCTAGAAACTTTGGCTTTCAGCTCCCTGGCAGCAACTACGAAGAGGGGAAAATGGCCAGTCGTGCAGCCATTCCTAGAGCCGGAATGAAGATGTAGGCAAACGAGGTGCTCAGGGCAGCTCAGCCATTTCCATTGGAGCTGGAGACAAGATTCCTCATCAAGGGGTCCATAAGGAGACAGTGGCCAGCTCATACTTCGTCCAGAAAGAAGCAGCAGGCATTAATGGCACAAGGAGTTTGCTTGCATAATTCAAGTTTCTGGTCAACTGACTTCCTCACCCTGCTACCTCAGGACAACAAGGATGTGGATGTGCTATTTGCAGAGAAAGTCATTCACGTGATGGGATGTGGAATAATGGGTGGGCAGAGGGACAGAGGTATAGGGAATGAAAAGCTATCATCCTTCCCTTCCCAGCCCAGTGCAGGAGTCCCAAGCGGTGGTCTGCGGACCCAGCTGGAACATGGTGTATTTTTTTGGGCCCAGAGAGGGTGATTTTGTCATCTACATTTAAACATTGGGAGATTTCGCATAATAATTTGGATTTCCAGTTTCACGTCAGGGTGAAAAACATGACTGTGCTTTCCTGCCACCCCCCTCCCATCCCCACACACGCTCCCTTAAATGGGGCTCCCAGTGTCCTGGAGTTCAGTGGCTGTTGCCCCATTTAGAGAAGACACAAACTTTCCATTTCCCCACGGTCAAACCCCAGCCTGCTTCTTTCATTGAATTTATGGGCCTCACCTCAGAGTTTGCAACCTCTGGTCTAGACAGTGTTGGGGAGTCCTACAGGGGTTTCTGGGGCCATTATGGGTACTGCATGCTGTGGACCCTCGATTGGGTTGGCAGACTGTGGTCATTGCTCAGCCTTCCTGTAGGTAACCCAAAGGGTCTGACTGACAACAGGGCTGACAGTCTCATAGGACAATCAACAAAGGTCAGCAAACTGAACTTCTGCTGTATCAATATTTTATAATATAGCAATGTTTATTTTCTAGTTTGAAGCAGACTCAACCCTCCACTTCATTAAGAAAAAGTATCACCCACTTATTCACTTGTTATTCATCATGTACCACCATGCACTGTGTATATGTTGTAAACCACTCATTTAATCATCACTTAAGAACCCACAAGAATATTAGTATTATTCCCATTTTGTGGATAAGGAAACTGAGGCTCAGAGAGGTAAAGGAACTTTTCCAAACTCCCATAGAAAGTAGTGTTGATGCCAAGACACAAACCTTTGTCTGCCTGGCTCCAATGCTTGTGGTTTTCTCTTGTTGCTGTGTCACGTTGTTGTTCCCATTATTGCTCATTGGTGGTTTTTCTCCTGTCTTCCCAAGAGCGACTGGGAGAAGTGTATGGCTTCTTTTGTCTCCCTGAAGAAAAGAGAAAACCAGGGAATCAGAGCAGGAAGTATACAGAATTAGGAGTCAGGAAACCTGAGTTCTAGCTCCAGCTCTAGGGCTAAGTGTGGCTACAGACATGTCCTTTAACCTCTGGCTTTTTAATCTTCTTGTCTGTGCAAGTAGATAATAATCTCTCCAGTCTCGATCCCACTGAGACCTAGCATGGACCAGCTGAAATAAGAGATGTGAAAGGACTTTGAAAAGTTGTGATTTCTTTATATATGCTAAGTATTATTATTCATTATTATTAGTTTGTTGTGGAAACAACATAATTTATATGAATAAATACACATACTCATAAATATTCATTGATAGGAATAAATAAACATGATTTATATGAATAAACTCAAACTCAACTTAGTCACAGGAACTGTATTAGTTCTTCTAAAAATATGAGTGAATGGACAGATGGATGGATGGATGGATGGATGGCTGGTCTGAGTTGCTCAGCACTCCATCAAAGTTGGCCCTGGCTTCTCCTGAGCTGAGATGGGATTGGATTGTAAAAGAGAGATAAGGACTTATGGAGGCAACTTCTTTTTGTTTCACTTTCTTCTTTTCAAAGTGAATTTCCTGTAAAAGTTTTGTAAAAGTTATTGGCAATGTTCCTGTCTGGATGATTCTGTGAAGTTGGTAAGCTCTAGGTGACAAAAATGACTACCATCCAAATCTTCCTCGAAATCATTAAAGTGAAAGCAAGCATTCTTTTACCTTGGGTTGATAGAATGAATTTCCACATGTGGACTTTTCTTTCCCAAGTCCATATCACAAGTACCATGTGCTTAATATTTCCAAGTGTGGCTCTGTCCTTTTAAGTGATTTCCCACATTTTCACTTCACAAGAGACCCCTTAAAATATTATAGTGGTGACAATGATCTCACTCAAATAGATGCAGAGCCAGCCTTTTCCATTTCTAATGCATTTTTCTGGAGTTTAAACTAGACTAAAAAATATTGCTTATTTGATCTCCTCCCAGGTGTGACTGGTAATCCTTTGCTAATTTAAAAAATTTCCATGTTGAAGTTTGATCCAACTTATGCTTAAAATGCCATTTTCGGGTTTTCTTTTTTGTTATCCGAGACAGGAAATATGGAAGCTCGTTATCTTTAATATAAATTGGTTATTTACTTCAAAGATCAAAAGATCACCTAAGTGCACATTTGGGAATAACACCAATTGGGTGTCGGACAGATGTGGGGGCTGGGGGCAGGGGATGGGTGTATACCTACATAATGAGTGCAATGTGCACTGTCTGGGGAATGGGTACGCTTGAAGCTCTGACTCCGGGGGGATGTGGGGGGGACATGGGCAATATACATAACCTGAACTTTTGTACCCCCATAATATGCTGAAATAAAAATAAATAAATAAAAAATAAAAAGAAAGAAAGAAAGAAAAAAAAAGATCAAAAGATGACATTTGTTCCTTCATTTTAAAGTAAATAATAATGCCTTTATGGAAAGAAGTATCTCCTAGAACTTCTATTTCAATCGAGTCTGGGGGAAATTTGGTATAATTAATAAGAAATAAATACATTATGGAAAATGGACAGAACTGATGAAAAATAAGATATGTTGTCTCCTAAGACTGCTCACCCATAAAACATAGCACTTGTTTATTTTACCATATAATTCCATGGTCATCACTTTAATATTTAAACCAAAGACCTCCATCATTTACCTTAAAGTATATGTATAATGGATATAAAAATTTCAAGCAAATTACAGAGTTTTTTTTTTTTTTAGTTATATTCAAGGAAGGATATTTAAACTCTTAGTCATCTTTCTTCCCAAGACTTAGAGCATTTTGGTAAAACTCAGATGCATCAATATAAGTGTACATTTCACATGATGCAGTTCTCAAATCACTCCACCGAAGAGTTCTGATATCTGTGTGTTACTCAGGGAAAAAAAAAGAATTTATTTGGTCTTTTACGTTTTCAGAGCATTTGGTTTTCATAGGCAACAGCTCAAATCAAACTTGAAGCAGAAGTTTTAATTTTGAGACTTGTGTGTTTTTTCCTGTCACTCTACAGCTTTTGCTACTTTCATGTCAAGAATTTCCTCCATGACATTAAATATCTATCTATTTGTCTACAAAACTGGATTTGCACATATAAAGCTATATAGAAGTATTCACATGTATCAACAAGTGACACCCTGAATCCCAGTTGTGATTGATTTGGAGCGTTTGTTTTTGTAGACTAAGGTTTCTGCCTTTCTGCCGCCGTGGCCGCGCTGTGGGTCTGGGCTATGCCTCGGATGCATGTAAACAGGACCTTCACAACGGCTTCTCATGCGCTTAGTTTTGAGTAAACTGTTGATTTTGTCATGGCCTCTCTTGCCTTTCCCCTACATCTCTATGAACAGACTGAAACTCCTCTTTGAAAATGTTAACCACATGTGCACACCCAAGTGATTTTCTGTGGCATGAGCCCAGCCACAGTCAGCAGATGTGAGGGCTGGAAAATTAGCTGTCAAATCCCCTCTTCCCTAGGGGTCCCACGAGGAGCTTCTCAGAGAAGGTGGGACTGGCGAAGCCCATGGGGGCGCCTGGAGCCTGAGACCCAGCACCCGCTTCCCTGCGTCCTGCACGTGAGGCCAGCTCCACATGTAGGTACCTGTGTTGATTTTCAAATAGCATTTCAACTGAAAATAGTTCTGCTTCTGAAAAAAGGGTAAAAAATAAATACTGTAAATAAATGAAGAAAACACCCCACTGATATTCACTAACTTGCTTCATCTTATAGACGTTTAAACAGAAACTGGAGACAGGCCCAGTTCTACTGCTCCAGCCTTCCCTCTGTGACAGCCGGAAGCTGAAACACACCAGGCCGCCAGGGCGGCTCAGGGCAGCTCAGGGCAGCCGGCTCTTCCTTCTTAGCTCGGCATCTCCAGGCCACATGGCCAGGGCTCAAGGCCAAACCCACGGATGGGTCTATTTTCTCCCTGGGTCGAGCCACAGAAGTCCCTGCCAGGAACTTTTCCGCAGGTGAGTAGGTTTTCCTCTCAGAAATGCCCATCATCACTATCCTTTCTGAGACAGAAGGTTTCAGTCCATTAGAAGCATTTCTGTTAATCGGATGGGAGTGTGATGTGCAGGAGGAAGCTCAGGAGACCCGTGGAGGCCTGAGGACCCCTTTTAAGAAGTCTGGCATTTATGGGCTCTACTTCTTGGCGTTCTTCCTCTCGCCTCTCTGGTTACTTCTCTTTCTAAATGCATTCCCTGGGTCTGTAACATTCAGTTTCTACCTAAAATCTTCCAAGCTGCACTTCCCTTTCCTGCTTAGAGGCCCCCTGTAAAGGACTGGAAGTGTGGAGTTCGTTAGCTACAGTGACAAAAAGTTGCAGATTGCTGGGGCTTTGACAAGCAAAAGCAGGGCTCTCCCTGGCAGGTGCTTCCAGTCCCCGCCCCACCCCCACATATGTATACACCTTCCTGCATGAAACTACCAGGAAGTCTATGTGCTTTCTTTAATGCCACAAGTTATTCAGAAAACACCCAGAACACTTTCTACAGTAACACTACTTTTATTTTTTTCTTTCAAAATATTAAGGGACTACCAGTGTTTTTGTTACACAGATACCTAGTATAATGCTTACGTCAGGGCTTTCGGTGTGCTGGTCACCGGAATAGTGTTCATTGTACCCAGCAGGTAAGTTTTTATCTCCCACCTCCCACCCCCACCTCCTCCGCTCTTGGTTTCTCATGTCCTTTATATCGCTTTGAGTAACACTGCTTTTAAAAATGAATTTCTGGGGTCAGGGTCATTAACATGAAACCATCATTAAGCTCTTTGAAATTCCACTGGTCTTTAAACATTTAAGACTCTTGCAGTGTTTAATATAAATTCTTGCAAACTTTTAAATAAACCAAAAATTCACAACAATTGAATTCCTCCTAAAGCCCCTTTGAAATCCGTATAGACTGCTGAGATATGAGTGTGACGGATGATTACGGGTACGATGGCTCCATGTGGACAGGACACAGCAAAACACCTCCCTGTTCCCACAGCCCTCGGCACAAGAAGTTCTCGGTGGCTTTCCCCCTGATGCCATGATTTCTAAATGCCAGTCCATGGACATAGTCTTCAGTGTAGTGAGACAAGAAGGACTGGGAAAACAGAGTCAGTTGTCCCCTATAGCTAGGTATATGCAATGGAACTGTCCTGTATTTTGAGATTTTTAGCCTTGCTTTTCTTGCCTTACTTTTTGGAATTAAAATATTCATTTCTTATAGAAACTGAGGGTAATGGTAGATGGTAAAAATGTTTTGTTTAGATGGCTTTTCTTTATAAAATTAAAAGATGGGAACTCCATATTGGTTTTAAAATCAATTTTAACTCCCCATGAAATTTAAAGTCTGGGAAACGCTGCCGTAAGGCTGGGCCAACTCCTGAGGGCTCGTGAAAAATAGCTTCAGGAGCGAATGCCTACAACCACTGCAATTCTTAAGAGAATTTACTTTTTGGTTTTTGATTTCTTTTTAAAGAAGAACTTCTTTTCCAGAAAGTGTAGAGAATGAGGGTGGAGGAGGACCCGCCACCTTAGTTTCTTCTTTTTCCCCAACACCCATGGAAGTATGGAAAGTCCTCTTGAAATATGAAACAGAAAATGGGTAAAGTTATTAACCAAAAAAAAAGTGCTGGCCCTCAACATCCTGAGAACGCTGCTTCTGTGGTCGATCTGTTCTTGTGGCTGCTGGCTCAAAGGATCATGAAGTATGACACTGTGTCACAAACACAGTCCCCAAAGTGTTTACTTTCCCCTGACAAATACTATAAATTTTCTTCTTGTAGTGAACATTGTTTATGCAGCTGTGATTTCTTAAACGAATACTGACTTTCTGCCCTAATGTATCTTTGTTGCAAAGACACTTAAGGAGAGCTTTCTCCTGGCGTTTGGGGAGGACTTTTCAAGTAAGACTGCCTAATTAGGAGCAATCACTGCGCATTAGATCCACCAAAAGGAAAAACGTTTTTTTGGCCTGGTTAAGTATTTCCATCTTGGGTTACAGGCTTCACATAAAGTGGCTTCTCCTTTGGCCTGAATGGCCTTTCCTGGGGAGACTGGAGGTAAGATTGCATGTTGGCTGGCCCAACAGAGATCTAGAACAAACTCTCAGGAAATCTCAGCCCCTTAGGCTGTTGAATTCTCACTCCTCTGAGACCAGCTGAGGTTATTTTCTTACTTCATTTAACTAGCCAGATGATAGGTTGACTGATGGGGTCATTATGTCCAGCAGAAAGTAATTTTAGAATGAAAATTATGTAATAAGTTAGACCACAGCTCAATTTTTATCACCCTAAATGCATACAGTGTCCCTAATGTGATTGCCTTTGGGCTAAGATTGAAAGAAATGTTCAATCCCAAGGTGGCTATATTTTCTGGAATAGATTGAGTGAAACCTCTCTGTTTTTGACCTAAATGCATGGAAATGAATGTCTTAGGTTTTACTTTCTAATTCTCTGGTATAAGGTAAAAACTCCAGTGATTAATATCTCCTACGGGGCTGGTGGTTGGTGAGAAAAAGTCACCGCACTTTATCTGACTGTCCATCAAGTTACTTTTATCATTTTTAGGCTTGGGTCAGTTAGATAGGTGCACAAGCTACTCGACATGTGGAATTGACTGAGACACTGGGAATTGACCTCATTAAAGAAAATGCTCTCAACACAACAATTTTGCTTAAGGACCTTCTAATTTAAAAATGCACCCTAGGACATCATAGTAGTTTCTCTCTGCAGTGTTTTCATTTCCCTTTTTATGCCAATTGACCTTTCTATTTTTTTTTCTTTTGAAATGAAGAAAGAATTTTAAACTCATGATTTTATAGAAAAATGCTTTATGCTATACTCAATTGCTAGAGCTTAGCTCTTGACTCCTAAGACCAATTTCTAAATCAGTCATCCTTTCCCCCCCTACCATCCCAAATTGGCTCTTCTTCCTGGAGTCTTTACCTTATTTCTTGGCACCCCTACTTACTCAACAGCAGAAGAAAAGAGAAAACTCATAGTTAGAAGGTCTCTCTTCCATCTATCCACTCATCTTCAACCCACGTCTGAGGCGCCCAGGTACTGCTCTAGGTCTAGAGATAAGCCGTGTACAAGACAGGTATGGAATTCTGTTCCCACAGGGATTACATTCAAACACGTTTCTTCCAGAGACACTGTCTACTTGCAGGGATCTCTGACTTCATACGAATGTATATATTTAAATATGCATAATATATTTTGATATATTACATGTTTAAAATAAATAATGAGACAAAAATGGATATTCTCACATAACGCCCCAGTTTCTTTCAGCTGCCTGAGATACCCATTAGATGGAAGTGGATATTGAACTTGATATTGGTTCATAGTGCGATGGCCCCACCAGGGAAGGTTAGATGCTTAGAAGCTGCTTCTTTCAGATTTGGGTGAGCAATAGTGTTCAAACGTCTCATTCCTGCCTAATGATTTTGCCTTGGTGCACATATAAGAACTGGGACTGTCAGGAAGGGTTCAGCCTAGAACTATGGAAAAATGCTTTTCTTTGCTTCTGATAAAGGCCCATTTGCTGTTTGAGCTTGTCTTCTTGATCTTTCGAGTTTCCAGTAAGTCTACAAAGCTAAACCACTCACAGTTTGATCCCTAGTAGCAAAGCTCTTCCCCCCATTCAATGCAACACTTCTGGACATCATTAAATTAAGGAAAAAATCTACATATAATTAAGACAAAGATATTTAGTATGCTAGAATCTATCTCCAATGGTCAAAAAAAAAACCAATCAAAGAAGTACACAAAAACAACTTCTTGGAATATTGTCTGAGGGATTCCAATTTTAACATGCACAGTAAAGTGAGTATTTTTTCATTCATATCTCAGAAAAACCACTCAAAACATAAAAAAAAAAGCCAAGAAAAAACAGTAATGCAAAGCCTGTCCTTTGTAAACCTAGGAAACAACAGAGATTCTGAGAGAGACAGAGAGAGAGAGAGAGAGAGAGAGGCTAGGGACATATTCCAAGAAGTTGTTTTTGTTTGCTGCTTTGTTCTTTATTCTAGCCTAGTTATTCTGCTAGGTTGCCCTTTAGAAAAAAAACTAATCTTGGATTCTAACCTCACACCATATATCAAAATAGTTTCCTGATGAATCAAAGATTTCTATGTAACTAATAAAAATACTAGGATACCATGGGAAAGTTAAAAAAGTAGTGTAATGGGGAAAACCATTCTAAGCACATCACCAAGCTCAGAAGCTATAAAAAAAAGACTGATGAATTTGACAATAGGAAAATAAACTGGGCAACTTAGTTGAGGGAATTGGGCAATAATCTATCAAAATCATCAATGCCCACATCTTGTCATTGCAATGACAATTCCAGGAATTTTTCCTACAGATATACTTGCAAATGTGTGAAAAGATTTATGTACCAATAATTTATTGAGGTGTTGTTTATAAATACAAGAACTTGGAAACGGCCTAAATGTTTTTACTAGAGCACAGGTTAAATAAATTGTGGAACACCATGCAGTGAAATGCTATGCAATAAGAACTAGTAAGGAAATATTTTATGTAATGATATGGAAGCCTATTTAAGGTATATTGTTATATAGTAAAAAAGACAAGGCACAGGTTAAGTATAAACAATCTGGTACCAACTGTGCAAAAAATGATATGTACATATATACACAGGTGCAGATGTATCAAATAAGTCTGGAAGTTTCCTCATGTAATTAGTAACAGAAGTTGCCCACTGGGACTGGCACTAGTTTTCTCCTAGGCAGGGATAAGAGGGAGAGTTACTTTTTACTGTATATCTTTTTGTGCCTTTTAAGTTTAGTACTAAGAATATGTATTATTTATTCAAATTTAAATATTATGAAATAGTTAAATATATTTTCAAGGGTATTAAAACAACAAGAACATCCATTGAGACTATTTTATTCAATTTTTGATATCTATTGCAAATGTTTTTTTTTTTTTAATTTCTGCTTAAAATTTACCTCAACACAGCTGTGGACATAGGCAACATCCTGTTCTAAATGCAGACACTAACACAAAGAACACAGGCTTATTATCTGAGAGTTTCATTCGTGGCTCCAGTTTCCTCAACAGCCAGGAGCACCTGTTAAATGATTTTGCTTAGCCCTTTCTGACCTAGTCTGTTTAGTGGGACCGGATGGCAGGTATTTCCAGGTCGTAACCTCTTCTACCAATTGCTCTCCTAACCTGATTGTACACTCCTGGAGTGGGGGGGGGGGGGCTTCAGTTGGCTTCTATCGAAATCAACAAGTGCCCGAATTCCTGAGGGTCCACTCTGGTTGAAATGCATCAGGCCACTTCCAGGAAATGTAAATGCACTTTTTTTTTTAAGGCTATAGAGGCCCCCTTGTTCAGTTTGCCTTGCATCTCTCCAGAAAGCGTGGCCGGGTCCACGTCCTGACTACCCCCACAAGGAGAATCACCGCTCACCTTGGCGGCACTGATTCAAGCAGGCCTTCCACGTCTGCCTCCAGACCATGAAGGCATCGGCAGCATGGCATCTGGCACAGGTTGAGTCAGTAGGTGAGATTATTTTACAGATTGAAAATGGGGTACAATGGCCAACTGAAGTTTGAGGCATTTAAAAGGTAGCAATAAATCAAATGGTAATTGAATAGTCATTATTAACACCATGGGAAAAGATGGAGCTAGATTTCTCAGATTCTCATGAATTGAACCTTGAACTTCCTAACTGGGTGTAAGCAAAATGGTGCCACATCCTGCTGTGGTTTGTGGTGGGACAATGGGGTGCCGCGGCACGGCAAGGTGTGTAGTCCCAGAGCTCAATGTTGGATCAGAGTTTTCCAGAACCTACATTTGTACTACCTGGAAAGTGGGTTTATAATCCTTTAAAATCTCAATCAACAGTGCAATGCTAGCAACTCCATGCAAGGTGCTGAGGGCTGTCTGCCCACCTTGTGTAAAATGGCCAAGGTTTGGAGAGAAAGGGATTCGGTATTTCTACACTAGCCAGTGGAGGTCAGTGTTGAGTCACCTATCTCTTGTTTTAACTGGATGCATTAATTTACCACGGTAGACCGGTTCATGGTCCATGCTCATGAAACAGAGACACAAAAAGGACACTCAAAGATGAAACTAAGGGGCTTATGACACATTTCGCAGCTCCACGCTGCTAAAGAATAGTCGCTCGGAGTAGCTGGTAACATGTGGAACAACCTCATGAAAGGGTGCTGCAGGTGGATGGAGAGGTGACCATGTAGACATGCAGCTTCAGCCACTGAGAGCTGGCCTTGCGTTTCAAACTGACTACTTTCCTAAGTCCCTCTCCGCTCTGAGGTTCTGGGGTCCCAAATGAGCATGGTGGTCTCCTTCTTACTACGGGACTTTTTAAAAGCAGAAAGAGGCTCAAGTTGCTTCGAAGAGTAAAAGGACCTTCTTGCAGATAGTCTTTTTCAGGGTCCCAATCCCCATTTCTATGAACGTTAATAAACCTCTTCAAACATTCATTCCAAATGGAGAGTCAGCCCCATTGCTGGCTTGCTAGTGGTCACTCTCAGGGTGGGCCTTCGTTGTTAAACTCTAGATACTGCACAAGGTGGGGAATTTAAAGCATGAGGAGAGAGCCTAGGACTGGGAGCTGCAGAACTAAGCACTGCAACATCCGGAGAACATCAGGAGGTAGAAAACTCCAAGAGGCCATTGAAAGCTCTCTCCTTTCCTCACCTTGCTTCTCTTTCCTCCTGAAGGGCCACAGATTTTCTCTCCATAATTTGAGGATTTTAGGTTATAAAGAACTAAGCAGATTATTTGTCCAAATCAAACACCTAAGCTCTGAGGGGTTCATAGAGCACTGGTATTTTGGTCTTCATTACTAAAGTGATTTGGCTGGAGGAAAGGACAGGCAGAAGTTTTTATGTGCAGGAAAGCCCTGCTTTATACGGTTTTAACATCCTTCATGGGGTTCTATTTTTAGATGTTTATGTTCTTCACCAAAGAACATAAAAGCTTAAAAGGAGTGACAGCAGCTCTCTCTGTTTGTTTAATGCCAGGGGGTGTAGGTAGCAATTAGTAACTTAAAATTATACTTAACGAGGAGGGCTCTTTATTCCTTAGTGTGTGATTCCTGTTCAAAGCTCTGATAAACAAAGGATGCTTTTTGAAACTAAAAGGAAAGGGGTGCTTTCTTGGTTTCTGAGTTTGGTATTCCATTTTACATTTTTGTCAGTATTTTGGAAGATTCTAAATTTCTTTTTTACACTCAGTCAACTAGGCAGAGCATTGGCCATAGATGTAACTCCTCTGATACAAGTCCCATCTCCTTTAACTACCAGATGCCACCTCTGTCCTTCTTCATACCACAAGCTTTTATGCTCCTAGGCCTTTAAAGGCTCATGCTAGTTTCGATTTGTCACACTCCTTTCCTTGTGCTCCTCACAATCTGCCACCTTCAGGACAGGCCTCTTCCCTGAATGGTGAAATTCTATTCATTCTTCAAACTTTGTTCAAATGTCGCCTCCTATACAAAGCCATCAGTGCTCCTTACCAATCTTATTTTCCCAGGCAAAATTAATCATTCCTTTTTCCATACCCCCAGAGTTCTGTGGACAGTTTGATAGTGTACGCACACATATGTGTGGACATCAAATAGTTAAAAAGCAAACTTCAGCAGTGCAGGAGATAGATCATCTAAAATCTCTGTTTTTGGCATTGAGAGAATGAAGATAATGCAAGATAGGCAGTAATCACAGAGTAAAAGACTCCAAAATAAGCAGAGGAAAGAAGAGAAGACTTTTCTAGATAGTATCTAAACAGAAACTTGTAATTGCTGCCCTCAAATAGGAGGGTTTTATGTATAATAGCAATGCCTTCTATAATAGTAAAGACAGGAAAAGACATTTTGTAGAGTCCATTGTAAAGGCGACCGACCCACACTTCCTTAAGTTTCTGCATTTGCCCAGATCTGTGCAGTAGCAACTAGGAATGGAAATAGCTAGTGCTACAGAAATGCAGTAGTTAAAGAATCTGGAGTTTAGACTCTAAACTATAATGTCCAAACTTTTCATACTTGCAGAGACAGAAATGTCTGTAGTTAATAAAATCACTCTGATATAAGGTAAAACTAATCTGATCAAGCAGCTGGGGTGAAGGTGGAACATGAACCAAAGTGGAATAGAGAACAGGATCGGCAAATAATCCAAACAGTGAAACCAAATACAAGAATCCACACAGGAACAAGGCAGAGGTGTTTGCCACTGTCATTACTGCTGAGGATTTTATCAACACATTAGTGAAGAGGGATTTCAGTGAATCTAGACTATGGTGATCTCTGTGTTAACTGGATGTGGCAATATGTATGATATATGAGGCTGTCCAGAAAGTATTCAGCCATGTGATAGGAAAAATATATTAACAATGGCTGGATACTTTCCGGACAGCCCTTGTATAGGTGCACTTGTGTGTAGTGGGATAAAACTGTTACTTCTCGACCAGCCTGCTGCCCTCCCCCTACTCAGGCCAAGCTCATTATTTGTGGTTAACTAACTCAGGAAAAGGATGTAATAACCCAAAGCAGAGAAAAGGGAGGCTGTTCTGGCTTTTGAGTTTTCAAAACCAAAGCCCAGGAAAAAGCAGGGAAAATTAAAAGCAAAGATTCCCACTTCCAGGAGAAAGATAAAGCTTCTCCAGCTTGGGTGAAAGAGGAGAGCTGGAGGGGAAACAAAGAGCCCTTGACAGTGGTGTGTCTTTTCTGCAGGTGTGGGGAGGAGGGAAGGATGCCCATACAGGTGTGTGGAATCCAGGAACTACGGGGACTGGGTCCTAGAATGAAGGAAGCCTCCTGAGAAGCAATGGCTGCCTGGCACCAGTGCTTTGGCAGTCTTGGAGACTTTCCAGCACTCCCGCGTAGGGAGTGACCTGCAGAATTGTCCTACTTATGAGCTCTAGAGTGGCCTGGAGGTTGAGATGGGGCCTGGACACCATCAGAGAGTTACTCCTGCTTCAGTGCAGGTTGGGAGAAGCCAAACATTTCTCATGAGCCCAAGAACGGCCCAAATATAGCACGAAGAGTCCCCAGGCTGGATGAGGCCCTGCACACATGATTGAGACCCAGACGGCTGGGGCCGTGCAAGCCAGCATCCTCAGGTGAGAGGAAGAAGAACTAAATGCTCCACAAGAGCCCTGACATTGCACTGGGTCCCTAGACCTGCCCCCATACCACCTTAAACTTCTGTGGCATCACACATTACCTAGGTTTCAGTCTGTGTCCCTCTAGCCAAAGGGAACTTAATTTAAAGAGAGTAACCAAAAATATGAAAAGTTTAATTTTTGCACAGTTGCATTTGTAGTCAGATTTGTGACTGCTGCCTACACATGTATTAGACACACGTGTGCTATTTATTTTGCATGAGTTATAAAGATATATTTCATTTCATGTGGGTTAGGTCATTTTCAATGATTTCCTTTGTTATCAATTTATTAATACCAATATAAATAAATATCAATTTATTAATACCAATCAATTTAGTAATAATTAATATCATTATCAATTTATTAGTATCAATTAATATTCATATTAATATCAATCGTTTTCAATGATTTCCTTTGTTATCAATTTACTAATATCATTGGGAGGTTCCAGACTGAGGTGGACTCAACAGACAATTGTTGTCAGTGTGCCCAACATGGCGTACCACTTTCAGAATGATATGTGAACCTGGCCTGCCTGGTTCAGAACCTATTACAATGGGGCTCTGAAATTTGCTATTCTCTACAATTGCTTAATTCTTCATCTGCCCATCTGTTAGACTGTGAACTCCTTATTTAACATTGTTTGCCTGAGCCAAAGCAGTGTGACCCAGAAGAGGGGCTAATGAACTTTACTAAATGAACTGAAGAATGTTCTAATGGTAGGAGGCAACGATTCATTCTTATAATTCCTTTGTGCCCCCATTAGATTCTGGCAGATTTGGGGGCACAAGATCAGGGCTCATACTTGAGTGAATGAACAAATAATAATTTTTAAAAAGATAAAATAGTGACACCAAAGGGATGTTCACTGTCTTCAGCATTTTCCAAAGCAAAGTGCATCTGCATCTCTGTCCATTTTCCTTAGTTACACATCTAAAGATCTAAGCAGGAAATCTCCCTTAATCTTTTCATATCTTTTCCTGCCATGAGAATAAACAATTGCAGTTGGACTCAAGACCTAACAAAACATAAAAAATGCTTTTAAAATACAACAATGAAGAAACTAACATCAACTCTTTTTCCATTACCCGTTCCTACTTCAAAAATGTTTCTGATTCTTTTTTAAAATGTAAGGACTTGCAAAGAACATGTTGCTCAGTGACTGAAGCTTTAAAGTGCAATACAGGCTCCTGTGTCTGGAACCCTTATTATATTAGCACGTTCCAGAAAAAGATTAGATTTCTCTCAGAATTGACTTTGGCTGAGTTTCCTCCCTTATGTCCTACTCCCTCAGTAACTGAGCTTCCTGCCTTGGACTCCGGATGGGATTCTTACCACTGAGCCCCAGTTTCCTGGAGGATGGATCCCAGCACGCTTTTTCATGCCAACTGCCTCCCTTGGGTTGAATCCAGGTTCTAGACCTACTCTCTGGACTCACATTCCTGCCCTATTTGTCCTGGACAAATCAACTCCATCCGATGTATCTATGTTCAGACTGTCCATCCTCTCAAACCTGACCATGTATCAAGTCTGTTTCCAAACCTTCAATGCATCTTCATTTTCAATTCCAGAGTTTTCTTTCTGCTTGTCTGTAGCAAATTTTGTTCAACATATTAGTCAGAGTGTGGTAACTGCTTTAATAAACAACCCCAAATTTGTAGTGGCCTAACACAAAAAGTTTTACTACTTACTCATGACACAGTTTGATGCAGGTTAGAAGGGGAGTTGGGGACCTGCTCCATGGGGTGGTCTCTTGGGGACATGTTCTCCTTCCATCTGAGGCCTCTGCTCTTATAGAGGCCTTCATGAACCTCACCATTTAACCAGAGGATAGGGAGGAGCAAAGGTTGAACATAAGAGGATTTCATGAGTAGGCCTGGAAGTGGCACAACTCACTTCCTCGCATGTTCCATTGGTCAGAGCTCAGTCACATGACTAAGTGGGAGTGGGAGTCATGTGACCACTCCCAGTTAGAATACAATAGTCCCCCCCATGCCCAGTTTCACTTTCTGAGGTTTCAGTTAACCACAATCAACTGTAGTTCAAAAATATTAACTGGAACATTCCAGCAATAAACAATTCATGAGTTTTATACTGTGCACCATTCTGAGTAGTGTGATGAAATCTTGCACTGCCCTGCTCCATCCCACGCAGGATGTCAATCATCCCCTTGTCCAGCAGATCTACACCTTCTGTGCTACCCATCGTTAGTTACTTAGTAACCGTATTGGTTATTAGATCAACTGCAGTGGGATTGCAGTGTTTGTGTTCGAGTAATTCTTATTTTACTTAACAATGGCACCAAAGCACAAGAGTGGTGATGCTGGAATACTGTTATAATTGTTCCATTTTATTATTAGTTATTGTTAATCTCTTACTGTGCCTAATTTATAAATTAAACTTTATCATAGGTATGTATGTATAGGAAAAAACATAGTATATACAGGGTTCAGTACTATCCATGGTTTCAGGCATCCATTGGGGGTCTTACAGTGTATCTCCTTCATATAAGGGGGACTACTGTATGTAATCTGGTGGTATGCTGAGAAAAAAGAGAACATAGGTACTGGTGAGCAATGGTAAACTGAGCCACGATTGTATAACATTTACTACTAAAGGTACATATTTCCTAAAACTTTTAGGCCAAAAGTGTCTATGGATGCATAAGAGAAATGATACCCGGATTAGATTTGGCCTAACATATTTGCAGTCACCTTTTTTTAAAACTACAAGGATAGAAAAATGAGTGTGTAGAGATCATTGATAATAATCATACTAATTAAATTCAATTTCCAGTTTATATACCTAATCTCAATTCTGTAGCTCACTTTAAAAATAATCTCAATGTGAGTTAATATTAGAGCTTGCTGATAAAAAGAATAAATAGCTTTTGCTGTTTATTGATGAATTTAATAGATACACATACATATATATAACATACATATATTAATGAATGGCTCAAAGTGGAGAATTTTAATATTTTAACGATCTGAAGTACAGTTAGAATGGAGAAAAACTGAATAGAAACAGGATAAATGTCATACTCCTAGTGTGGCATACGATGTCCTTCCCAATCTAACCTCAGCCTGCCTCTTCCGCATCATCTCTGCCACTCTTTTCCAAGGCACAGAACTGGCTGGAATGAGGAGTACCAAGGTGAGGGGCTGCATTACTACTCTCATGGCATGGAGTCAGGAGCCCTGGGTTCTACATCCCATTTGGCTCCAAATCAACTGTGTAGCTTTGAGCAAGTGAATCCTTCAGCCTTCTCATTTGTAAAACAGAGAACATAATCCTGCTCCCATGACCTCCTAGGGCTTATAAAAGACTCAAATGTCACAATGATTGTAATTCCATCGTCATTATGATCAAACACTCCACGTTAAACAAAGTCCTTTCTACGTGACTTTCTAAAAAACTTAAACCTTTCTGACAAGGGCCTAATGGGTGGGGTGACACATTCATTCAACAAATACCTACCGACCTGGGCATCGCTGAGGAGCTGGGATACGGTGAATGTGAAAGGTGAGCCACAGCGTGTAAACAGTAACCAAGCAGACAAATAAACCAACCAGATGATGTCAAGTACTTTCAAGTAGTTCACAAACTAACCCATGTGAAGGGAGTGAGTAGGGAGGAAGTGGCTGGCTCACACTGGCTGGTTAAGGAAGGCCTTCTAAGGAGGTGATGTTTGAGCTGAGACCTCATACACATATTCAGTTATTGGACACCTTATAAACAATGGAATGACGTAAAAACCAGTGTGCAAGCACCATTAACATGTTAGTTAAATTTAATTGACTAAATTCTCTTCCTGGAAGTGGGCAGAGAAGCAGGGTGGGACAGTGAATGGAACAAACAGGCCAAGGGAGAGAAGACAATCAGTTTGGTTCAGAGTGTCCCTTTCCAATTCGTCTCCACCATCTCACTCCTCCCTGCGCAGAGTGGCGCTGGAGCGGCCATGGGCATTTGGGACAGTAGCTAAAGGGACGTTGCACTGGGGATACATTTTGTTGGGGTGTAGCGAGGTATGTTTATCCGGCTCACAGGCACTGCTCTGTGTCATTATTGAGCTAATACATTTCCTACGTAAAAATATCTTCCAGGATAGAATTTTGACCAGAGGCAATGGGTAGATTCTTGGATTATTTGATAATTCAATTAAAAGGAAGAGTAAATCACATGAGCACATTGAAAAGGTATTCCTGCTGATTTTGCACAAAATGCTGACATCAACAAAGAAAACGGAAAACTCAGGTTCACCAGTACAATAGGATATGTGATACACGGGTTGATAGATGTTATCAATTTAAGGAATATTTAGGATGAGTCACTATATAAGAAAACTTAAAATATCCTTAAATCCTACAGCTCATATGTGAAAGAAACTTGATAGAGGTTTCCCCAAATTTGACAACAGTCCTACAAAACCAGAAATCATTGCCAATAAGAAGTTGCGAAATGATCAGTTTTCAGCTTGAAAGGAAAGACTGAAACTGAATTCTTTCTTTGTGTAAGAAAATGCTATTACAATATCATTGTCATAGGCAAAGGTGATCAAAGAATAGGCAAAAAAAATATGGAAAATATCAGGCTGTTAATGAATAAAAATACATTTCTGGATTTTGTGATGTTTTTGGTATTTGTCAGATCTTTAAAACTGTCATTTGTTGTGGTTTCTTTTCTCATTTTAAATAAGTATTTACGTTCATACCAATTTGAATTCATAATTTTGTGGGATTTTTTCTTAAAGTCCTCTACTTGTGTCATTTTTAGGCTCCACAAAACCTGGCTCCAGCCCTGCAAGCTAGCCCTGTGAGGAGGTGAGGGGAGGTCCAGATGTTTCCAGAGTGATGCTCCTTGTGATGTTCCCAGGTGAGGGGAGATTCTGGATGTTCCTGGAGTGGCCGAGAGCAAGTACACACAGTCACTGGCACATAATGTGCGTCCTACTCTACCCTGTCCTGTCTGCTCTCCAGGTGGCCCCTGAGGTGGCTTCCCTCACCCACCTGCAGCTCATGGAGGTCCAAGTCTCACCACCCACATTCCCTGAACCCCACATGGCCACCTCCTATGGGGTGGGGGGCCGGGGCAGGGAGCACTGGGCAGGTGCCGGGTGTGAGACTGGGAGAGAGTGTAGGTGCTCCTGGGTGTCCCCAGCCCAGCCTGGCCCTGCCCACTGCTCAGAGCAGAGCCCAGCCAAGCCCAGGGGCCACACTGACACAGCAGTCATTTCCCCTGAAACCCAGTGGTACTCATATATTGATTTAATAAGTGTGATTCATGGGACCACAGGTTGGGTACATGGATGGTGAATTTGGACACTGAAACCCCAGAGCCAAAGTTCTCTGGACTCTTCCATTGTGTCCTCCCTCCCCTCCCCTCTCCCACTCTGTCTTCACTCACAAGCCACTGTCCCGAGTCACCTAATTGAGCTGGGGGAGAAGGTAGCTGTGTCCCCCCACCCCGCCGGCCCCTGACCTCGCTGCTTTTATTCAGCTTGGTCAATAATATATTAAACAATTTATTTTCTAATAACTTGAGGAGGGAGCACTTTTTTCTAATGAGCACAAAGCCTCAGCCCTGGTTGTTTCTTCTGGAATGCCTCAGAACCTAGAGAGAGCATCATGACTAATCTCTGCAGAAGCCTCTCTGGCTTCTCTTGTCTCATCTGCACACGGGGGTCACTGGCAGTTCCCACAGTGCTGGGGTGGGCAGCTGGGGGCAGAGGCCTCTTCCCACCCTGGCCGGCACGGCTCCCTCTTTCCACGCGCAGCCTAAGCACCCAGCTGGGCCGTTCCCAGTTTTCCCCAGACGTGCTTCCTCTCCACTAGTGTGTGGGGACCCAGGATTTCTCAGAGCTGTCTCTGAGCAAGAATGACAGTTGGACTCCACAGTGAATGCCTCAAAAATAGCAAGAAACAGCAGCGGGGGTCTCCTTAAACCAGGAGCGTTATTTTGGTTCACAGGAGATCCTCGTGGGCCTGAGAGGGAACTTCACAGGCCACATTATGTCATGAAAGGATCTGAAAGAAGAAAAACAAACTTTTCTCCCACACAGCTCCTACTCCTTCCTCCTTCACATCATGTCTTTTTTTTTTTTTTTAAACAAAAGAAAGTGATATTAATTGTAATGGACACACAAATTGTCACATGAATGGGTGACTCTGGGAAAGGAAGACTTGTGGAAATACTTGCTATTTAGTTCCGAGGTGTTTCCATTCACCTAGGCAGCACTTGGACTAACATTATGAAAAATTCTATACAGGCAGCATGTTTTGAAATATTAGAAATATCACCTCACTGGCCTTTAGCTTCCTCAGCTACAGTATAGACAGTCGGAACAAAATGATTTTCAGCGTCCTTTTTAGGGCTAACGTTTCATGATTCCATAATAATGATGCATCTTGTTTAGCTGTTCTATATTTTAGAAATGCCTTGCAATGAAGTCAACAAACACCGACTGAGTAAGCACCAACAGGGCGTATAAATCAGAAAAGTGCTTTTCTGTAGGAAACAATTGTGTTCCTGAAAATGGGCATTTTATATGTATATATTTTTAAATAAATCAACATCCATTTTATGTGTACTATGACTTTTCTACTTTCAAGAATCCCATGATGAAGCCTTTGCGGGGCTTATTTATCTAGTAGGTCAAACTCAATTTTTTTAAGGAAAAAGGTGCATTCATACTGGATGCATGCGTCATCCTGAGTCTCATTTTCTGGAGAATGACATTGAGGTGCCAAGAGATTAAATGGGCTGCTTGGAAAGCAAGGGCAGCAGCAGAGCCCAGACAAGACCTCTGGAACTTGAGCCCACACCCCCACGTCGCACGTGTCCTTCCCTGGTTCCACCCCGAGAATGGCCGTGTTAGCACTGTGAACACGCTGCCCACGCTCAGCTCGGAGACGCCCGGCGCCCTTCAGGCAGTGTTTCACCCGAAAAATAGACAACCTTCTGGATGCTGTTGTCATATAGTGACGAGGCTCTGTCTGTTTGGCAACACAACAATATTCCAGATGTATGTTTTCCAAAATTAAAACCATTATTTACAGACATACAAATGGAAAATAAACTTCACTGGGCTGCAGACCTCTTAGTAGCTACTCTCTCCTTTGATGGAACCCGAGCTCCCCCTCTCTGAGTTTATGGTTGAAAATAGAGTGCAGTTGTTGGGGTGGCTGCCTCCACAGTCCCAAGGGTGTTAGGGTGCCCGTGAGGACGCAGGACTTCTGCTTCCTTGTGTTCTTCCCTGGGTTTCTGCCCTCCGTGAGGACCCTAAGGAGCAAGTTGGAGCAAATCACCCTTCCTCACCTCACTTACTGCTACTCCTGGTATGAAGTCTCAATCCAACATCTCTTATCATCCCCGTGTGATAAGAGATGGACTTTGCCATGTATTGTTTACACATCTGAACATCCCGGGCAAAAGCTCTTGATGCTATTTTCCTCTCAGGAAATAGTTATTCCCTAATAATATTTTCACTTCTTGGCTCCTTGAAAAGTAATGTAGTTTCACTTTGCTTTTCACTCCAGGACACGGAAGACAGTGTGGTTGTCCTGTTTTCTGCATGAGGCATTGGAGTTGAAGAGGTAGACAGCCAGTTGACAGTGAGCTGCTTTCTATTAAATGCAAGAATTTGCTTTTCTTGACCTCACCCTTTTCTTTTACGGTGTTGGCATCATTTGTCAATGTTGTCACACACATGCACAGAAGGAGGGTCTGGGGACATGTGTGGCCAGCCCAGAATTGGTGCACACATTTCCACCCCATCCCAAGAGGAGGCTGAGGAATGTGGTCCAGCCGTCAGCCCTGAGAGATGGGGAAGTAGGTTTGCCAAGCATCTAGCCAGGCTCTGCCCCAGGAAAAGTGTTGGAGTAAGGCTAGAGAGCTCAGTAAGAGATACTCACGCCCAGCACAGGGTAGAGGCCAGGAAAGGTGAGGTTAAGTGCAACTCAGCCCCTGCTCTCAGGAGTCACAGCTGAGAGGGAGAGGTGCCATCAGTTGCTCTAACTGAACGTCCCACAGTGCAGGGGAATTCTCGCTGGTGGCATGAACAGAACTGTGAAGTTGGAACCCAAGGGAATGTGGGTCATTGGCTTGGGGCTTGGGGAAGGCTCACAGCAGAGGTGACACAAGAGTGGGTCTGTGCAGGATGAGTATGGGTTTGTGAGGAGGAGAAGCCCCTGAGCTGGGTGGTCCAACGTGAATGGAGAGCGAAGCCACAGAGTGGGTTGGGGAGATGGGGATGGATATGTCTGTGCTGAAGGTTCAGGCGCAGGGGAGGGATGTGATGGCATCCAGGTTGTGGGAGCAGGTGCTGCTGGAGTGGAGGATGAAGGGGAAGTGGTAGGAACATGCCTCCTCACCCAGGCAAGAGGTGTCAGTGAGGATGGCAGGGTCAGGTGGTGGCTCAGGAGACTTCTGCAGGGTTTGGATGGCCGGCTGGATGTGGCTAACAAAGGGCTTGGCCCTTTGATTCTATCCATCTTCCCTGCCCCACCTTCGCGTCCACAATGCATGCTAACACTGCATTTTGCTCCAAGCTTCATGGGACATGAAACTCCAAGTGCTAATTTTAATGTTGGTGATTACAATAGATAATGCAGATAATGTTATTCATTTCTCTTCTGATCTAACAGTGGGAGTCTCTCCTGATTGGAGAAGTAAAGGCAATGCTAATAATAATGTTTCTTAACTTTGCTTTAAATCCCTTCCTGGGCATTATTAAGTGGGCCTGACTTAACCGGGAAAACTCATAGTCTTGAATATAAATCACTTACTTTTATAAAGCACTTAACTGTTTACACAGTTCCAGGCAAGGAGCTTAATCACCCTATTGCAGATCAGATAAAAGACACCCAGACAGTTCAAACAGCTTGTCTGAGGTCACCACTAGGGAAAAGTGATAGATCAGGGATGGGAGTTCAGGCTCCCAGACATGGTGGCCATTTGGTCTCTCCATGAGTATCCCCAGGATGGGCTGCCTTGTGCCTATAGGAAAGGCACTTCAACACTTCTGAGTGTGGCATTCTCCATGGAAGGAAATGTTCATAATTTACTTGGGCAAAAATGTCTTTCTTAAAGAATAATGCAATAAAAAATTCCCATTGCTCCTCCTTCTTTGAGTTGGAAACAAGCTAGGGGAGAGGTATGCCGTGAGTACCTCAGGAGAACCAGTGACCAAGCTAAGTGATAGCAGAGATGCAGCTGGAATTCCAGTAGGCTTGATTTCTACATGAGGTGCCCAGCTACATTCTTCCATCCCTCTTTATGGGCCTCTAAGGAGCTATGAAAAACACCTTGTCTCTGGAGACTAATATTCTGAAGTAGGCGACTAAGAAAAATCCTTCTTTAATATGTCTTCAGTGAATTCATGATTGCACAAGAAATAAATCTTAAATCAACATGAGCACATCAATAAACCAAAAAGCAGAGAAGCTTCCAAAGCACTTCAAGTGGGTGTTTGATTAACATCTCATAGCCCATGGACGTTTGGACATTCTCTGCATCCAGGCTGCACAGAAATCCCTGTGCCTGGCAAAACACAGACGGTGGGACTCTGATCTGAAGCGAGAGCTTATTGCTTGGCAGGGAACAGGGGTTGGCAACCTCTTCAAAATAGTGAGTGATCTGTGATCTGTGTTCTGGCAGAAATAGTCACAGGAGAGGTCCAGGGGGCCTGGTGACATCTCCACGTGTGTTCTCATGGGTGTGGTGGGGGCCAATGGCAAAGGTGAGGGAGGGGTCAATGTGGAGGTGCATGGGCACCTACAACATGTCCATTACTTGAGTAAATGTCAGAGGACTCCCCTCAGCTCACCAGGTCATCTCTAGTACTTCATGTTGAATTTGGTGACCACCTATTTTCTTGATGTTTTACCTTCCTGTGACCTGTGTGTAACAGACATTATTAGCTGTCAATCCATCAGCTCTACCCTCCACTCTCTTTTGCTCGTAGGACCTCAGTGTATTCACCCTCCTTTGACAGGCTGCATCTAGTGGGGGAGGCGGGGCCCTTTCCCACACTAGGGAGTGAAACTTCGTTGGTCTACGCTGATTCTATAGGTCTCACTCCCTTACTAAGTGAATGAAATGGCAGAATAATTACAACTTGGAGTGAGATGGTTTGGGGAACAACCAAGCTTCCAGTTGGCCAGAAGATGGAATCTCTGTAAGCAATATGTGTAAGATTGTTGAGGGTTAGGGTTGAGACATGAGAACCCCAGGAGTGGGACAGGACTTTGCCAAAGACCAACCTGTGGACATGTCAGTTCACTGAGCAAAAGCTGCTCGACCTTGAGGGGGACATTCCACCGATCAGGGAGGTCTGCAAATGGACCCTGCCTTGAAGCCTGAGGGCCACAGCCTGGATGGCTGAAAATGGATGGGGCATGTAATCTGAAGGTGTAGAGAATGATCAAAGGATGTCAGCTCAGCAGATAAGAGCAGTTTGCTATTCTAAGCCTGAGGCAATGTTCCTATCTTTCTCCTGAGTTCATGTCTCAGTAAATGAGGAACTAGATAAAGTAGAAGGAAGTACGTGGTCTCTTTGTTCCCATTTAGATTATACTCTTTACTGCCAACTCACCAGCTTTTCACGTGAAATCATCGTAATCTATAACATGAAAAAGAATAAAAATGGGTACTAGACTTCAGTCAGCACCACCTGGCTCACGGGAATGCTGGTGGTCCCCTGACCTCCCCACACCCTTTCACCTTACTTTTTGTGTCCGTGTCTTTGTCTCTCCCATCTTTTGCAATGCACACTGCCCGGGGACCCCGTTATATTGGAGGCATCATGAACCCCTGATATCAGATGACATAGCCCAGAAGTATGGTTTAGACTCAAGCTATGGGGTGCTTTGAATGATAGGCCAAGAAGTTTGGATGTTGTTCAATGTCACTGTTTGGATTCAGATAGTTTATTTGGGAGGTGATCTCTGTGGGCACAAGGGAAGAAGTAAAGGAAGTGAGATAGGGAAAGGAGATACACCAGTGAAATATTTGTTGAGTGATTTACTGCTGTGGGCAATGGGTACTCAATCCTGCTGGGCCCCTGACAAGCTCAGAAACACCCTTTAGAATCTGTCTACTGAGGATAAGGAGATGGAGACATTCAGCCAATGACTCCCGATCTCCCTTGGTTGAGGGTTGCCCTCAGAGGTGTTGATTTTGCAAACTTCTGGGTTATATCTTTTATAAAACAAACTCTCTTGATCCCGGAGAAAATGTTTAGAAAGAAAAGAAAAAGAGACACAGGACTTTGAGGTAGGAAGCTGTCTTGGGGACTGTATGGTGGCAGGTGAACCTGGGGTAGAGGGGATGTGGACCTGCACATCAACAGCACCTGCTACATCCAGTAATTCATGGAAGACATAGAAAACCTTTGAATAGGTAAAGGACATGATTCGAAGTTACTCTGAAAAGTTTTTTTTTCTGGAAACAGTGTATGTGATGGGTGTGAGTTCACATATCTAATCAAAAGACAAGTTTTGAGTCCTGTACAATAGGCCAGGAGTATGGCAAGGAATGAATCTTTTGCCATCAAGAAGCTCACTGTCTGGAACTGGGTCTATTTTGTTGGAAGATGAAGAAGCAGTGCTATGGTCACGTGTGGGGTAACGAGGAAGTAAATTAAAGCAGTGGCAGGGGAGGGTGGAAAGGATAAAATGGATGTGAGAGGCTTTGCAGAGTTAAAAGGGAGAGGGCTGAGTAGCTTCTTTGACAAAGGGGTCGAGAGTGAGGGAGGATGCACTGATGACTGAAGTTTTGGCCATGGCTATTTGGGACTATCACACTGCCAACAACAGAATCTTGGGTGTAGGGAGAGCTACGTTGGAGGATGCCACAGCAGCTGGGAAAATGATTACCATGGCAAAGAGACAACATACGTACACGTCTGATTTCCATTAGCCATTTACTGGAAATGGCTTTTGTTTCAGGAATCATGCCAGTCACTGTACTGAAGTCTAGTTACAAAGACTAATAAAAATGGCTTTTGTCCTCAGGGGACTTACAGACTCTCTGTAAGGGAGGTGATCTTCTGGATAAGTTAGGAGCTCATGGTTGGACCACTAAGAGGAAGAAGGAATATTAAGGAAGCTTCTTGAAAGACAGGACATTTGAGTGGGGTTTTTTTGGGGGGGCAGGGAGTAGATAACATACTTTTATTCCAGAAGGCAGCCCCTATGTACATAAATACAACCACAGTGTGGGTATATATGGAGGACTTACTAAATGTTAAAGGATAGTAATGGCTTCAAGCGTGTAATGGACTCTTGGCATCAAATTTGAAAATTTTTTGATGTTAACATAAAATCTTAAAGTCAAAGCCATCTATATTTTTTATCCTCAACATCTTTGCACATAAAACAATTTAGTAGAATTTTTTATTTATTCTATTTTGTCTAAGGCAAAATACATGTGAAAATCATCACTATTTCCTAGTTCTGAGCTAACATAAAGGATGAGTAGGAGTCTTCTAGGCAAAGATAGGCCCAGATTATGGCCATTGTTCATATGCTTAGGTTTATGATTTACCCTACGGATGATGAAGAGCCATGAATAGGGCTCCGTGGTGGGGGGGGGGGAGGAGTGTCACAATCCAATGTGTGTTTTAGGAAGTTAGGGAGGCAGTGATGTGGTGAACAATGGATGGAGGCAGGAAGACCATGTGCAGATGCCCTAAAGCAGCAGTTTCCAAAGTGTCTGGAGCTCCTGGGGGTGCTCAAGACCTTCCTGGAGATCTGTGAGGTCAAAACTGGTTTTCATAGTAATCCTGAGATGGTAGTTGCTTTTGCACTTTCACTCTCTCACTGGTGTGCAGGAGAGTTTTCCAGAGGCTAAATGATCTGGGATGACATCATCTCTCTGGTGGCTGGTCACGTGAGCTTGTTTATTCTTGTGTTTTAAATATTACTTTCTAATTTCTAGTTAATTTCTAAAGTGGTCTATGTTCAATATGCTAAATATTGATTGGTATAATCCTCATGAACAAAAGTGATTCGAGATTCTCAGTAATTATGAAGAGTATGCAGGGGTCCAAGGATCTACAAATTTGAAAACTACCGCTTTGTAGACATTTACTGACTTGATTTGGGAAAACAGCCATTTAAGGAAGGCAGGCAGAAATGCCCCAATTATTTGGGTGAGGAAATTCAGGCAGTAACTCAGGGAATGTTTGATTGATTGATTGAGCAAACCCAAGGATAGATGGACAGATGGACAGATTAGGAATTCATGTGAAGAAAGCTGGTTTTGGAGTGCTGGCTCTGAGTGGGAGGAATGGAGACTCCTCAGGCTGAACAGGGAACACTAGAGAGCAAAGAAGAAGGTGGGACATCACACTTACAGACTCCCTGCCATTCTCTGCCTGGCCACAGACGCATTGCTTCTTGTACACACTACAGATTCCATTTCCATGAGATCCACCAAATGCCCTCTCCACCTCCCTCTGCCTTGTGTCTTATCTCATTTCCGTGGGAATCCTTTTAGGCAAGGAGCAATGATGACATTACTTTCTGGACTGAGTTTATTTCACCTCAGCAACCATGTAGCATCGGGATGGTGTTCTCTCTCCGCCCCAGATCCACGTAAGGCCTGTGACTGCATCCCCACAGAGGCAAAGCACACATATATTTCTCCAGAAATGTAGTAAATGTTAAAGCTTGTTTTATGAGGGATCCTTAGTTGTAATCTGATTCCCACATGATAATGTGTTGCAAAGCACTATCTTTTCAGGAATCTGCAAACTGATGTTTGCTCTCAACAAGAGAGCCAGTAGAAAGAAAATGATGCTTCACATTCGAGAATGCTGGCAAACCCAGGTTTTAAATCAAAAAGTCCATCATGAAATACATTTGGTGGGCTCAGTCTGCCAATCCACACAGATCAGCAATCTGTGGCGTGCAGAAACTGTTCTCTAGGAATCATGTGGACAGAAGTGTGCCTTACCCCTTGGGCACACATCTAGGTCATGCCATCTGGGGTGTGTCGGGGGGGTGCCCAAATGGCTCAGGGTCCCACAAGGCCTGTACACATAAAGCTGCCATCCAGAGTCCTTAGCCCGAGTCCTTAGCCCTCCTGCTAACCGTCCTTCAAAGTTTACCAAGGCCTTTGGCTTTTGCAGGGAGGGACTTGTTACTACTAACAGAGGAACTCACAATTTACATACTAGTGGCTTAATGCGGCATTCTCCAACCTGTGTTAGGCAGAACACATGAGTTCTGGGAAGTTAGGGAAAAAGTGTGCCAAGGTAAAGCAATTTTTAAAAGCCCTTTTTGGAGAGTCAAAATAATATTAGCATCTTAAAAGCTTTGAAAAGTCCTTCAACTAAGGTGCCTATTTAAATTAAAGTAATTTTGATCAGGTGGCAGATTCTGTGTGTGTGCTACTATTTTCTAAAAATTTATATTTCCTAGGATTCTCTTGGAGTTCAGATGCAGGCATACCATCTAGATGGGACAAATGACTGAGACCTGGAAGAGGAAGTCATCACATTAGGGGGCACTTGCACCTCTTGATAAGCTGCAGGCCTCTGGTTTTCCTGGGGTGATGGTGGTGGAGTGCCTGGGGTCCACTCCCCAGTGCCACAGTTGCTGAGTGGCCTGCAATGGCAGTAGCAGTGGTGTCTCTACTAGAGCTGTGCCACAGCGTGGTTGGGCATGGTTTTCTGCCTGTTGTTGGCGCTGGCTGCTTCGTTCCTGGCTGTGTAGCACACAAGTCTGTCCTCCCAGGCAATAATAATAACAATAACAATTATTATTATTATTATTCCCTTGCTATTTAAGCTAGATAGAGTGAATTTAGATGGCAATTAAACCTTCTTTGTTACAACCATGGAAACTATCTGATACTCAAGGATATCCTACAAAACTAGTCACTCATGGAAGCCATTCTTCAAAAAATAGGGCTTGGGGAGATTCCAGATCTTAATCTAAGGGAATACAAGCTCTAAGAGGGAGAATTTCAGGTGCTATGTCAGGCAATGTCTGCCATGAGGATGAGGGACAGCGGCTAGACATGTGCCATAGTATTTGCCATCTCTGGACCAGAAGCTCTTGAGGGACTTTCTAGAACTATAATTCTATGAAAACGTTAGCTGTACCAAGCATCTGTTCTTTATCTCACATCCTACTAGGCCTTTGTGAGAAAATACAAATGAGTAAATGGTTTGATTGCCTACTGGGATTAAGAGGAGGCTAGAGATTTATATATGAAATCACTAGGGAATGTAAAAGAATATAAAATTAAGTGCTATATTTTGAGGTTTAATATATCTAACTTATTAAACACATAAATCAAAAGTGATTTTTCCCATTATCTAAGATTTCTTTCTCTAAATTAGTGGCTCACAGGCCAAATTGAGTCCATAGACGTGTTTTATTTTGCCCACACAGAGTTTTGTTTAAAGCAAATTAGTTGAAATTTGTAAAATTGGGATATTTTACCTTAAAAGTTAAAAGAACTGGCCCTATGAGCAGAGATAATTATGCTAGTCTCTGGTATGAAGACTGTTTTTGTTTTTTAATCCCTGAAATTGTTCTTCACAAGGGACAACAGCTAACTGGTTAGTTTTCTGATTTTTTAAGTTCCCAAAATGCAATTGTGCCCACAAAAGTAGCTCATTAGATTAACAGAAGAGGATGCACCTGGTTTCTCATACCTATGGGAGAGAAAGAAGGAAGAAGCAACAGCAGCATATAGATGAAATCAGAGATGGAGATTGAAAGTTTGAGTTTGTCACTTGGTCTTCCTGGGAGTGATGTATCTAGCTCGTAAAAGGTAGGTCTGGAGATGGAATGCAGGTTGTGTGGTGCCCGCTGCAGTGCTCTGCATGATTTATCATGCCCCTTCTAATGAAAGAAAATGAGATATTGCTTAGTACATGGGAAAGAAAGGGTTAGAAGGGTGAAGGTAGGTCTATGGAAAGATGGAGGTTGCGTAGACTAAAGCTCTCTCTTTACCTAGAACTTTATGACATCTCATTCCTTCTTAGAAACCTTCAATCAGACTTCTAATTCTGTTAGGTAACAAGAGGAAGATACTAGTTTAAAAAATGGATTATACGAATGAATAAAAAAGGCTTCCTAAAGGAAGAAATTATTTGCTTGATGCCATGCATAAAAGTCTGATAGAGTCCTACTAGCCCAGTGGTTGGAAACTTTAATAATTTCAGTAGCCAGGCCACTACCAAGCTTAAGCTTATCACTGCCACATGAGAATGTGGCCCCAAATTTCCCAAAACCCAATATTTTCAAGAGAAAAATGGAAATCTGGATTTTTATGTGAAAGACCCATATTAAAAAACAAACAAAATCTGTAAGCCACCAATTTGTAGTCTCTGTTTAAAACCCTCACTTGAGTAGTCTACTTATGAACAAACTTAGAAATAGGGTTTCTATTTCCCACACTGTAGCAAAAAAGATAACAGAAACCCTGCCTTGACAAAACATCCAGTAATTGTAGATTAGAAGTTAAAATCAATGTTTTAAATGTATAGCTAAGAGTGAGAAATCCCTGGAGTAGTGAGCATGTGAGCTATATGAGCACATGCCTATCCTGGATTTGGGGGTGAAGGTAGTTTCCTGTCTTAGTAACCAAGAGGCTTGGGTTTTAATGATCATTTAGGAAAAGAAATTGAGATCTTAGACCCACAAGAGGCTCAAAAGCCTTCTTTAGAGCCAAGACTCTTAAATGTTTAATCCCTTATTAAAAGGGAGACCTATAAATAAATCTACATCAACATAAGGAAATGTCAAGAAAAATTGGCTATTTCAGCCTATACTCTGGTTAGAAAAGAACTCACAAATGTACAGGAACCCTGAAGCTAAGAAATTAGTTCAAAGTGTACCCGGACCCATGATGGCAGGTCCGGCTATCTGGCAATTTAATGCAAACCTCTTTGGAGGGGCTGTCCCCTTCACCAAGGACCACAGGTCATTTCTACAGACAAAATTCAGCCATAGATAAACTCAAAATCCAAAGCTGAGTCAAAAACTCAGACACACAATGATATAATCCACCATGAGTAGAAGTCAATTGACGGAACAAGTAACTCGATTTGACCCTCCAGGATAGGCAAGTAATAGAACTTCCAGATAGGGGTTATAAAATAAGTATGTCAAAATAAATAGGAGCTCAAAAAGGAATTTAAAACATAAGAATAGAACAAGACCCTTGGGGAAAAAAAGGCTGATGTGAAAAGATAGAATTTCTAGAAATGAAAAACACAGTCATTAAAATTAAAACTCAATTGACAGATTAAATAGTATTTGAAACCAAGTTAGAGAGAGATTTAATGCATGGAAGGATATATGTCATAAAATTATCCAGAACACAACAAAGAGAAAATAGATGAAAATTATAAAAAAGAGAGTAGTGGAAGAATGGAATGTTTGGATACTTTCCTGCCAATAATTATTGAAAATTCTGGGAATAAACAAACAAACAACTGGGAGATGAACAAAAGCTGGCAGAAGCTGGTGGGGATTTAAGCCTTACTGAGTGAGATCCACATATATGTTTTCTTCCCCCTAAAAGTACTTCCCAGTCCATCGGTGGGTAGTCCAGAAAATTATAGTCTTATGGGACTGAGGAATCAAAGGATGGAGTTTGGGGCTGTGTAGAAGCTCCCCTTAAATCATTGGCTGATCACTAGTCTACACATGCATGAGATGAGACTCCAAAAAACCCAAAGAGAAGACAATAGAAAGCTGGAAGAGCTGAGCAGAGATTTCAGCAGCTGCTCAGCACAGACATAAAGTTTAGAATTCCAGTCCTGACAAGTTAGACAGACTTGAAAAATTCCTCTAGCTTTTTAAATTAAAACCCAGAAGCTATGCCTTAGGACTCAGGACTAAGGCATTCATCTTAAGCTAGTTCCAAAACTGAAATAGAACCACCCTAACAAAGCCTAAAACCAAGCCTTCATAAATCAAGTTCATCTGCTGGCAATTTAACTCCCTTCTAAAACGGAAGTTGACACTTTTCAGAGGAAGATAACAGAATCTAGAGTCTCTATAATAAAGTGTCACCCACAATATCTAGTAGAAAACAAAAATTTATTAGACTTGCAAAGATATAGAAAAACATCACACATAATCAGGAGAAAAATCAATCATGGAAAGAGAAATGTATGATAACCAGATGTTGGAATTGACAAGAATTTTAACATAGTTGTGGTGAATATGTTAATGAATTTACAGGAAAGCATAGGTAGAATGGGTGAAAAGGTAGGGAATTGTCATGTGATATGTCAATTATAAAAAGAATCAAATGGAAACCCTAGAACTGAAAAACACAATATCTGAAAAAAAAATTCATTTTCTGGGATTAACAGCACAGTGAACATAACAAAAGAAAAGAGTAGTGACCATGAAGACAGGCTAATAGAAATCATCTAAACCGATGGACACAGAGAAAGAGATTTTTAAAATGAGCAGAGCTTCATCGATCTGGGACTGTCTCAAGAAGTCTGACACACATGTAAGAAGGAGAGGAGAGAGAAAGCGGGGCAGGGAAAAAAATGCAACTATATTCACTGAAAAATTTCTAAATTTGATATAAAACAGCAACCCACACATCCATGAAGTTCTGCAAATTCCAATCAGGATAAGTGCAAATAAAGCATGCCTAACCACATCATAGTCAATCTGCTGAAAACCAAAGATTGAGAGCAAAACTTAAAAGCATCAAAAGAAAGAAGACATATTACGCAGGCGGGAATAATAATAAAAATGATGGCTAACTTCTCATAAGAAAGAATGGGGCTAGGAGATATGGAACAATGTCTTTAAAATCATGAAAGAAAAAAATGCAAACTTGAAATTCTACATACAGAAAAAATATATATGTATATGTACATATATATATAATACAAATGAAATAAAGGCATTTTTAGATAATTAAAAACTGACAGAATTTATTGCCAGGAGACCTCCGCTATAAGAAATTCTCACAGATGCTCCTCGGGCTGAAGAAAAATAACACCAAATGGCAATTCAGAGCTACAGGAAGAAAGGACGCACATTAAAAATGTTAAATATTTGAGCAAATCTACAAGCCATATTGAACTTGGTCCACTAGGAAAGTTAAAGCAAGTCATAGAATGGCAGAAGTACTTGCTCTGGGAGTGGGACCTGCTGCCACTGTTCTCACTGCGGCTACCCTGGCGGGGTTGCCTGGGGCTGGGTGCTGGAGAACAGCCAGGAGAAAGCACCTGGGGGCTCCCCTCTCAGGAGTTCCCGCTCCCGTTCTTCAAGCCAGGGCTACATGATGTCTCCTGGAGCTTTCTGTACCCACCTCCAGGTTTCAGGCTGCCTTGTGTCCAGGCTGGGAGACACTAGAGGTAAAATGGGAAACTCTCCACCTATTCGGTGGTACTTTGAATTCTAGTCTCTCTTCCCAATCTACCTGCTACTTTTCTGAATCCTCTAGGTGTTAGAGCAGCACTGAGTAGGAGAGACAGGGTGGCATGCGCTTCTGTCTCATCCAGGACCACGTCCCATGGATTAAGCTTTGAGCATGGTAAACCTGAGCTCCGTGTGGGACATCCAGGCAGAAAAGCATATCTGGAGCTTTGAAGGGAGCACTGGGCTAGAAATAAACATTCAGTCTTTAATGCATAGGCCTCGTTTCCATTTACAGGACTGGATGAGAGCAATTGGCGAGTGTATGTGTGTAGGGAAAGAGAAGTAGACTGAGAACAGAACTCTGGGACCAGCGATATCTCAGTGGTGGAGCCAACCAAAAGGGGTCAGGCAGGCAGCAGAAAAACCACGACACCTCGGCATCATTATCTCCACCCCAGCGCTCTTCTGCACTGTGCACAGCAGTGTGGCTCTGCGTGTTTGGCCAGTGTTTCCCAGGGTTTTGTCTGTGTTAGAATCACTGGGGGTGGGGGCATTAAATATGTTGGGTCTTAGGCCATACTCCAAACTTCTTTAATTAGAATCATAAAAATCAGGCTGCCTGCCTGAGTTTTAAAACTAGCTTTGCAGGGATTTCTTAGGAACAGCTGGAGAACCACTGCCCTAGGCCTGGGGAGTGTAGGAACTCCTGAGCCTGTCACCAGCGTAGGGAGAAGGTGCTGAACAAGGGGACAAGTAAGAGAGAAGAAGGAGAAGGGCATGATGACAAGGGAGAGAGAGAGATTCCCAAAGTTTGGGAAGTGGAGTGGGGGGGAAAAGAAGACGAGGAGGAGGAAGAGGAGGAGGAGGAGGAGGAGGAAGAGGAGCAGGAGGAGGAGGAGGGAGGAAAAGAAACCCTTTCTTCTCTTGTTCTCATTATTCCAAGGCAGACATACTTGGAGCAGCTGCGTCTTGGGCTCATCTTGGGAGTTTCATGTTTGCAGTCTGCTGAGAGCCCAGCACGGGCCTACAGGGCTCCAGGCTGGGTGGGGGGACAGTGACCCGGGCAGGCGGAGTGCAGCCTGCAGCCACCACAGCTGTGCCGAACGTGATGCTGAACACGACGGGGAATGAGCCATTCGGGCTGACACTATCCTCCTTTAAACCTCATCCAATGGTAAGTTAGCCCTGTTGCTTTTACATGACTCAATCAATGTAGGTTAATTGGTACATTTTGTGCGAAATCCAGTAGTCATGTTTTATGCTGTGCTGCTCTAGCCAAACAACATCTGTTTGTATGGGGAATGAAACTTGCTGAGAGGCAAAGCTACACATATCCTTTTCTCCCCACCCTCCTACTAAACAGTAAATTTCAGAAATCTCTTGAAAAAGTCCCAAAGCTAATGTCAAATAGAAACCACACTAGATGAAATAGGAATTCATCACCAAGAGTGCTTGGAGAAAAAGCACTTGACCCCTTCTAAGCCTCGTAATGGTCAGTGCAGTGCAAGCGCTTTCTCAGCCTTTACTTCTCCCCAACCTTGATGCTTCCCAGCGAGCAGCTCAACACCTGTGCCCACGTCGCCTTCCTCTCTGTGTTGCTCCATCCCAGCACGGTGCCTGGCACACACCAGGGGTTCAGGACTTCTGTTAAACTAAGCCTAACTGTCATTCTGGCATCAATCCGACATGTCTGTTTTCTTAGTGTCTTCTACAGCTCTTGTCCCTTCTTTATGTCTCTTCTAATCATCTTTTCTTTCTCCTTCATGTCTTTTCTTCTTCTTGCACACTCTTTTTCTCCTCTTTGCCCCAGTGCCTAGTTATTCCCAGAAGAGGACAAAGTTGGGAACAGGTGTGTGAAGAAAGCAAATTCCTCCAGTGTCTTCCCCTCTCCCTCTTCTCTCTCCTCTTCTCTGTCCTTCCCTCCTCACTTTCCCTTGTCTTCTTTCATCTCTCCTCTTCCTCTCTCCTTCCCCTCGGTGCATGCTTCTGGGTTCTCTTTCAAAGTCCTCCATGTGGAAACATCTTATAGACGTGAAAGACACAGTGCCAGTGAAGTCACTGGAATCAAAGCTACTTCTCACTTCCTATCAATTCCCCATCCTTAGTGATTCCTAGTTGTGAATGAAATACTTCTCTACATCACAGAACACAGCTTTATTCTAGGTGTCGCATGACCCACTTAATGTACTTGATCCTTCAGTATTCTTAATTAGTCAATGCGCTAATTTTATGAAGAATTATTGTATCCGCGTCAGCATTTCACAGACTACCTGATACAGGAAGGACTCAAGAGATTTGACCCAAGTCCCCTGCGCAAGCTAAATGAAAGCAGTGAGCTGTGCCCCTTCCACCCCCAAGACAAGACACTGTGTTCATCTGCTAGATCTTCCACGAACAATGATCAAATGCTTAGGAATAACAACTGTATTAGAAATTACTGGGATTAGGGGTTTATAGATAAGTGTTTTAAGCAACAAAGACTCTTGATGTATTCAAGTCCGTTATCTGTTTGACTCACTGCTCTCTCATCTGCAGTTCACATGTTCCAAATAATCTAGGCCCTTGGGCCATTTGGAGACCTCACTTGGAAGGACAAGGATGAAAATTCAGACCAGCATATTTTCCTTTCTAAAAGGAGCTCTCAGAAAGGCAGAGCTTCTGGTGAAACTAAATCACTTTTCAGGAGAAAGTATAATAAGGGGCAGGAGATTATGCTTTATGGTGTGAGAGTGTGTTTCTGTCGTTTACTTATTTATTTTGTGGGGTGGCTGGGGGTGGGCAGGTTCCATTCTTAAACCTCCTTGGTAGCACCTTCCCCCTTCTTGCTCCACCTTCAAGATACATACACCTTTTCTCTTCTATTTAATTTGTTACTACTCATAAAAGTTGCAGGGAAAAAAATGCAAATTTCCATCAAGTTCAAAGCTATTTGATTTAGATGAAAAAGACATTTGTTTGTCTCAAGAGTCAAAGAAATGCAAAGTCCACACTAGGGAGGCAGCAGCCAGGGTAGGTTCTGACCTGGGTTTCTCTCTGTTATGTGAGCACAACGGCCACAGAGCTGTCTAGGTTTCGAGGGTGCTGAGTCTGTTTTTAAATAATAAAGTTCCAGGCATTGGCATGAATTCATACAGTAAGCATCCTGGCTACAATCTCTGCCTTGTGACAGTCTCAGGAGGTCATCCCCAAACACTTGGTATTGCATAGTCAGAAACCCCAGAAAGATATAGAACTAAATAGTGTGCTCTTTTAGAAAATCAAAACTGTATCACCAATATTTTCATGTTAAGAATCTCTATTTACTTGGTATTTTTGTTTTTGTAATGTTTAAGAGAAATTGTCTAGTAGAGTAACAAGTCAGCTTTAAAATGTCCACTTCAGAGGCATAACCGAATACTTGATTTAGACTGTGGTTTTAGTTAAAACCTTAATATATCTAAGAAAGTTTTAGATCACCAGATATTCCACATGCTCCCCTATGTTTGCCAAACTCCCCTGCAGTTATGTTGGGGCCCAACATGCATTTTGGGCAATGAGAAGTGAGAGGAAATGACATATGGTGCCCTGAGTAGAGCGGGCATGTCCCCTCCGTCTCCCCTTGCCTTGCAGAGGTGACCTGGATGGAGGAGGCCACGTGACCCATACTGGACCCACCTGAAGGAGACACCAACCTGGGTTGTGTTGTGAGAGACCAAGAAAGACTGAATTGCCCATGCTGGCTCCTGCATGTCCTTGCTCCAACACCTGTGTCCCCTCTTTCCCCTGATCTTGGCCCCTAACTGTTCCTCTTCACCCCTCTTGATAAAGTCAAAATTGCCCAAACCATCACTGCTAATCCACAAAATCAATCCCTCCCCATTCTGAAAACTCTCTTGACCAACTATTGCTGACTCTGGCTGAACTTCAGCTGACCTCCTCTTGCTAAAGTCCTATGAAACATTCAGCCCTTCTTCCCCAGGTTAGAACTCCCCTTTGGAGCCTTGCCTGGCTTTTTAAAAAAAGGCTGACACTAATGGTGTCCCGGTTGATTTTTTTCCAGAATGTTAAGCCATCAAGATTTCAGGCTTTATTTGTTATCACACCATAGCCTAGGCTACACTGACTAATATATTCACTAAATTTATAAACAACATTGGAACATTTTATTGAATTTAAGGTTCACCACATTTAGAAATTTACTTGATTAAATTTTCAGTAACTACTTTAGTGCATGGGAAGTTTTGTCATTAGACAATTAAAGTATTTAAAAGTGCTTACATTCATAAATATAATTCAAAATATTCAAAGGTATTTAATTAACTTGGTTTATAAAATGAGACCAAATATTATTCAAGGGATCCTTAACTGTGATTGCTAAAATTTACTAGAAAATTTTATTTTCTAAATAAAATTATATGATGCATAAGATGAACTCAAAAGCCTATGGAGGAATTGTATTTTTTAGTGTGTGACTTTAATAAATCTAATATTGCTTTGCAAAATCAAGACCAAGCCCCTGAACGATCTTTTCTGTGCATAAAATCTATACTCAAGGATATTTAAAAGGCTTCATGTTTAGCAATTTGCTCTGGAACCAGGTGGAGCCGACACTGACCGATGACCTGCATGGGGGTCACTATGTAAGGAATGGTGGGATCTCAGAAGGAAGGGTCCAAAGGACAGGAAGTGGATGGCAGAGGGAAGAGAGAACCTGCAGGGAGGGGCCAGGAGAGAAGCTCTTGCTGGGGAAGGTGGCCAGAGAACATGGATGGCGAGAAGGCCACATCAGAGAAGTCACAGAAGCCCCCTGAGTGCCCAGATCTGAGTCAGGTTTGACGTTTCCCTCATGCTGAAGGAGGCAGGTCACCTTCCCTTGTACTCCCTTCCTGTGATAATAGTGACCTAACAGAATGACACCTGGAAACAACCGACTAGCTGAATAGGAAGACTGTCCCCACCGCTGCACGTCCTACCCTGACCTCTTCATGATACGGGCTAAATAAGAACAAGTCCTTACATGTGCATGGCACTTTACAGTGTTCAAAGTGCTCTATAAAATCCCAAACCTCAGCCACTTCACTTTCACTATAGACCTCCCAAGTCCTTATTTCTGCTGCACATTTAATTTCATCCCAAGTTTACACACATGGAATCAAAATTTCATAGACTTCTGATGCTGTGGGAGACCTGAGAGATCTTTGGGCTCAAACCATTCTTTCAGCTGATACAGGAACAGAGACCCATCACCGTTATGTGATTTGATGATAGCCATACAGCTTGTTGGGGTAAGGTCACTCAGATTTTTGTCTGTTTCTTTGTTTGTTGCTTCCTGATAACTCTAAACCCAGCTGACAGCCTGGGTTTCCCATGGAAGATACGTGCATGGGGGGAGGTGGGAGAGGACGGGGAGGGAGAAGGGGATACACCGACCCTTGTCTGAAAGCATGTCTTTGCAAGTTGGTTGAGCTCCTCTGAAACAGTACACTTCCCAAGGAATTTGTTTGTGGCATCTAGTTATTGATGAATCTCAGTGGACTAGTACCAAACATTCTCCATTACAGATTACACATTATAATATTTGGAAATAGGGGCTGTGGTAGGCCCAAGATGGTCTCCATTTATCCTTGCCTCCTGCGATCTCTTCCCTTTGAGTGTGGGCTGGACTTAGTGACTCACTTCCAATGCATAGAAAACAACAGAAGTAATAGAGTGCTACTTTTGAGATTAAGCTATAGAAATACTGTGGCTTCTATCTTGAGTATTCTCTCTCTCTCTCTCTTTCTGCCGTGCTCTCTCTTTCTCTCTCTCCATGAGACCAACAACTGAGGGAGGCCTTTAGCCAACAGCCAGTAGGAAACAGAGACCCTCAGTCCTACTTCCCATGAGGCCTGACAACCACCAGGTAAGGGGCCCTGGAATAGGATTCTCCCCAGTGGAGCCTTCAGATGAGACCACAGCCCCAGCTGACTGCTGACTGCAGCTTTGTGAAAGCCCTTGAGCCAGGGGCACTCAGCTAAGAGGTACTGGGATCCCCGATGTACAGAAACTTTGACATAATAAATGCTTGTTGTTTTAAACTGCTGACTTTGGGACAATTTGTTATGTAGCAATAGATAACTAACACAAGAATGAAATAAAGACAAAAGGAATCTCAGTTAACTGATTGTTTTCTCACTTTGATCAACGTGTATGGTGGTCTTAAAGACACACTTTGGAATGTTTTTAACTTTTTTCAGCACTGTTAACAGTAAACTTCCAAATCACAAAATTTCAAAATTATCTATTCCCCCCCACTTAAACACATTGCTTGCCCCCAATTATGGGTAAAAATACATCTTCCCAAGGAAGAAAAAATACTGGGAACCAAGTTAGTTATAAAATATTTCAGACTTACTGTATTTGGATGCAAGACCTAGAATTGTTTTGAAGGCATGGTGGAGTTGGTATTTTTAGGTGTGAATCACTGTCTGGATCAGAGTGTTTCTCTTCGTACTGGAAGCCCCTCCCCAACAGCTGGTCAGCCTTGGAAGGCACCCAAGGAGCCCCTGCACATTTGCTAACATCACACTGCTTATTTGCAGAGCTGGAGATATGCCTGCAAGAGACATAACAAATTCCTGTGTTATAATCACATTTAGAAAGAGAAACATTTTCGTGTTCTACCTCCTACCCACCCCCTCAGCCTGTGATCAAGTTCAGCCTGAAAGATGGAGGGTTAGAGGAAAATATAAATTGCTTGCAGTAACAAGAGTAGCAAACAGCATGCCAGGAGACACAGACCTGGCCTGAAGGTCTGAGAGTTTGAGTTTACAAAGAAAAGTTTTATGGCGGTTTACAGGTGGGGAAACCCTAGAATGCCATGTAGCAGAAATGAAAAGGTAACATCTCAGAAGCTGTGATCATTTTGGACACCTATCAATAAACCCAGCATGGCAGATTAGGAGAGAATATGGCAAGAACTGTGACCAGTGAAGGTTAATTGCATTCAAGGTTCCTACGAGTAAAGAGCAGTTTGATTCTATCTCACTGTTGGGTTCAAAGTCCAACCAGGTCCTCTGCCTCGCTTTTTTGTTGCTAACTCCTATTAAGAAAAGCATGGAGGGTGACCTGCCTGAACACATAGAAGAGACCAGTGCAGCCTCTTGAAGCATAGACAATCAGCACACTGAGGAATCTCTTGATATTTCATCTCTTTTTTCTCTAATTCTTTTTCTCACTTTTTTTTCTTCCTTCCACTTTTTCTTTTTCCTCTCTCTCTCTCCCCTCCCATTCATTTTCCTCTCCAAAAGCATTCACCAACCTCTTAGACCAGCCTCCCTCTGTTCTATAACAGGGAAGCAAACAATCCCTCAAAAAGCTGGGAGTGAAGACCTGAGGTAGGACGGTCACAAGAGGACACTTTGCATCTCTGGTGAATCTTTCCAACTTTAGCTGCATTAAAAGCCATAGTTATACTACTTTTTTTTTTTTAAATTTAGAGGCTCATTATTTCTAGATGTGGGATTTTCAGAATTTATTTTCCTCTTTAGTAGAGTCAAACCACTAGACTCATGTCCTTCATCATCGAGGAAGAGAACATTTATATTTTTCAAAAGCATAACTTACTAATGATCCAGGGTGTCTTTTCAATATGGAAGTGCCACTGGGGCCCTGTCCTGTGGAAAGAAGCAGTTGGGACCCCCGTCCCAGCCAGCTGTGAAATCTGTGATTATTTCTGAACAACCTGTACCAAAGGAAAAAAAAAAGTTAAAGGAGACTGTGTAAGAAGTAAAAAATAAATTGAACGCACATGTGCAATCATTATTCATATGAGCGTTCTCTGTATTACTTCATAACACAGCTGTGTACACACACCAAAAAAACCCCCTTTGCTTCTTCCTATTGGAGTCTTATTAATTTCTGTTTAATGAAACACAAATGTTTGTGTGCTTGATTTTGAGGGGCACAGGCTAGTTATGTGTTTGCTGAGCACCAGCCGGCGTGGCTGTGCCCGCCTAATACAAATGTCTGTCGGCCTTTCAGAGTCCCTGACAGGGCATCTTTTGAGCACGCCAGTTGCCATGGCCACCAGCATGCCCATTTGCAAGGAAAATTGGAAGCCATGCTCATTACGTCAAAAACTACATCGGGGGATAAAGGGAGCATGTTTGCTTCAAGAGCTGGCAATTGCCTGTTTGTTAGCCTCCCCGCCCACACATTTCCATCAAACAATGTCTCATTCAACCGCGTAAGTCAGAGTTTACGACTCCCATCTTTGCAGCTGGGATAGGCCGGGCAGTGCACATGCAAAATCGTCACTTGCAGAAACACCCCAGGCTCACAGGCGACAGGCACGTTGGAGGGGACTGGACGGCTGGTGGAGTGGGAAGTATGACAACCTGTGTTCTGTGACTGACCAGCACCAGCTAGATGTTTGACCTGGGCAGTGACATTTTGGGCTTCTCCGTCTATAAAATGAAGTGGGTGCTAGAGATCATCTGTAGGGTACTTCTCACCTTCCAAATTCTGTGATTCTAAAACACATTGTCTATGCTGAGTCATTCATATGTACCCAAACACACACATACACACACACACGTATATACACTTCTGAACACACATGCGCACACACACATCTTTTATTTTCTTTTTAAAATATTTATTCGTTGGAGAGTATAAACGGGATGTCTCACATTTTTGCATGAGGTATGTATGCAAAGTCCACCCCTTCCCCCAAAACAGTTGCCCAACCTGCAAACAGCTCACACAGCCACAGTGACTTGGCAATTAATATCAGAAAGCATCGATTTAATCACCTGCGATGATTTTTACTGAACAATAACAATTGTAGCCCACTCTGATAGAATCAAAATATGACCCGTCGTGCATTCTGATTCTCATTACCATTTCCTTTGGTTATGTTGCATGAAAATTGATGTCTGTGGGTAATTTCAGTGTTTATTTTCACAAGTATGCTTATAATAATTACATGTGTGTGGGTATCCCACAAGTAGATGCTTATATTAATTATATAGATATTATCTTTGTGTATAAATATATATATGTATGTTGCTAAGTATCTACTCTGTGTTGGGTGCTTCCAGAGGCTTTATTTCACTTACCAACTCTGTGAAGCAGGTAAGGTCATTACCGTTTTAAACGAGGAGAAAGCCGTGGTTAGGAGAGGCCAAGTAACTCACCCAGGGTCTTGCAGCTGAGTGGCAAAGCCTGGGTTTGAACACAGATCCTTTGATGTCAAAATTCATTCCCGTCCCATCCACTAGGCTGTCTCTCCTCATCTTTCTGTCATCCTCACTTAGTAGCACTGGAAATGAGAGTGGAAGCAGAAAAGTTTATTGTAAAAGGGTAAATCCAGTAAAAATTTGGTAGGCCAAAATATAATTTTTCTGGAAAAAGTAAAATTACACTGATGAAAGAGGTGTATATGTGTACATATATAAAACTGAAAAGTGACTAATACTTAGAGAGGAAGGCATTGGTCTAAAAATGCCAAAAAGTTCATAATTTCATGAATCTAATTTTTTACATGAAAATGAATTTTGAAAGCTTACATATTGTATCAGGAAACTAAATTTAGCCATTGACACCTGCAATGGCAGAAGAAGGCCACGTGATAGCTCATTTGGAAGGAAGAGACAGTGAGGCTCCGCGGAGTGTCAATCACACTGCTTCGACTAAACTATGTGACAATTTGTTTTAGCATTTCTCAGGCTAGCTCCCTTTCATTGTAGGATTGTTTAAGAATCAGAAGAGTTAATGGATATGAAACTGGGTTGTTAAAAAACCCTAGCCAGTATTAACGCTATTAAATAAATATTTGTTTGTTTTAACAAATGCTTACATAGAATTTATTGTGTGCCAGGTTTCTACTCTAAGAGCTTAATTCTGTTAAGGATCTTAGGAAGTACTGAGTGCTGTTGCCTCCATTGTATAAATAAGGAAACTGAAGCCCACAGATTAGTAATAATTTGATGGTACACAGCCCTCTACCACCTTGATATAGAAGACAGTTATTAGGCATTACAGATCCCTAAATATACATTAGAGTTAGCTGCATCATGGTTTTCAAAATATTTATTAGATTGCTTCAGTTTATTCCATCTGCAAAAATTGCCTTGCTATAACTACAATTAAAGTTTTGGTTTTCTTTCTCTTGTTCTAATTCTAATTTCCTTTGAATATATATGCCCTCTTTCCTATGAAATAGACTGAGAGAACCAGGAAATCTATTGCCATTCAGAGAGCACCAACCAAATGTACAAATACCCATCCTGAAAAGGAGAGAAAACAGGGACCAGGAAGATAAATTTCCTTCCAGTGCTGTCACTTGAGTTCATTTAGGGGTGTCACGACTTCTTTTAGCATTTTTGAGGCCTGGATGTTTGACCAGATGATGAATCCATGCTAACAAGGGCATTATAGGAAGAACAAACAGAAATGTGTATATGTTTTTTTTCTTCTTTATATTGTGGTAAAATACACATAACATAAAATTTACTGTCCTAACCATTTTTAAGTGTATGGTTTGGTGGCCTTAAATGTATTCACATTGTTATGCAACCATCACCACTATCCACGTCCAGAAGTCTTTTCACCTTCCAAAACTGAAACTGTGCATCAATTAAACAATAACTCCCCATCTCCTCCCTCTACACCCTGGCAACCACCATACTACTTTCTGTCTCTATGAATTTGACTACTCTAAGTTCCTCATGTAAGTGGAATCATACAGCATTTATCTTTTTGTGACTGGTTTATTTCACTTAGCATGATGTCCTCAAGCTTCATCCATGTGTAGTGTGTGAATTTTCTTCTTTTTTAAGGCTGAATAATATTGCACTGTATGTGTCTGCCACATTTTACTTATCCACCCATCTGTCTATGAACATTTGGGTCACTTGCTCCTTTTGGCTGATGTGAATAATGCTGCTATGAACATGGGTGTGCAAATGTCTGTTTGAGGCCCTGCTTTCTGTTCTTGGTGGGTACATAGCCAGGAATGGAATTACTGGATTATATGGTAATTCTGTTCTTACCCTTTTGAGGAACCACCATGCTATTTTCCACAGTGGCTGCACCATTTCACATTCCAGTTCTTCCACATCCTTTCTAACACTTGTTAGTCTCCATTTTTGGATAATCGCCACCCTAGCAGGTGTGAAGAGGCCCAGCATTGTTTTCTGATCAGCATTTCCCTAAATGATTAATTATGTTGGGCATCTTTTCATGTGCTTTTTGGGCCTTTGTATATATCTTCTTTGGAGGAATGTCTATTCACATACTTTGCTCATTTTTTAATTAGGTTGGTTTTTGTTTTTCTTGTTATTGCTGAGTTGTAGGAGTTCTTACTAATATATTCTGGATATTAACCCAATTTAAGATATACGATTTGCAAATATTTTCTCCTATTCCATGGATTGCCTTTTCACTGTTTGTGTTTGTCTTTAAACTGGTTTTTTATTTTCACAGTGTTGTATTTTAAAAAGATTTCCTTTCTTGCCTAAAGCTTTTCACCCACAGAAGTATGTGTACTGAGCCTATTCCCTGTGACATGGAATTTGTGAAATTGCTAATAGGCCTTCGTGAGTTAACCTTTAATCACATACAGAGTCAGGAATCAGTCAGGAGATAACCACACCAATAATTTAAATATTTTAAAGTGAATTTAATATAAGGGACCATGAAGCAGATGTTGGACAACTGACAAGACAGATGACACTTATCGATAGTAACTGCGGAAGGAGCTACCATCCCTAGGGCTGGAGGAATAAAGGGAAGAGGTTGGAATTATTACAATTGAGAATGTGGGAGGAGGAGCTTGTGGGGTTGACTCAGACCTCTGCTTGTATCTTAGAGGGTAGTGACGAGTGGGTCTAGGAGCGTGGAAACACTGCAAATGAATTGCTGCTGCCGGGGTGAAGAAGCCTTATGGTGGAGATGCTGACAGGACCTGAAGCAAAAGGGAGCAAAAGCACATATCCCTCTCCTTCCTCTAGCTTCCCAGTCTCCTGCGAGCAACCCGCTGCCGAGCCTACTAGGCGGAAGCTGGCAAAGGAGAAAAGTGGTTTGCTGAGTGTCACCTCCCGCATCGCCAGGCAGAGTACAGAGGTTGGATTTGCAGCTCAAAGACAATAGCTTTTTACGAGCAGAGCCACCGAGGCCCTTTCAACTTTCTGTCCTCAGAAGTGAGGAAATTTTGTTCATTTTTTAAACCCCATCAGTGAACACAGTGCCAGGAATATAGTAGTACTTGAGAAACATTTGCTGAATGAAACAATGAATAAACCTTGAAAATAGAATTCTAGAAAAGAAATATAATGCATGTGTTAAGCATGAGTTTACTACTGTATTTTTCACTCTTGCTAGGCCCTTAATCATATTTTAATTTTTAGTTGCTCTCAGTATGTATTTCCTTCTCAGAACCTCATTTATTTCAGTGGTTTCCATTTACGGGCACCTAGGTTGTGTTAAAGATTCAACACACTTTGTGTTCCTTTTAGACATCCCACTATGATGATGCCACTGCACTCCAGCCCAGGCCACAGAGCGAGGAAACTAAGGCTCAGAGGTTAAGCGACACGCTCAAGATCAGCCAGCTGGTAAGTAACAGGCCTGGGATTTAAATCTTCGGTCTGTTTATTTCAAGAGCCTACACTTTTAACCACTAATCTCATATGCTCACATCCTTCCCAGTGTTGACTACTGTTTGCAAAGACACTCACGGGGCCTCCCTTCAGCTTTCTTTTCTGTCTTAGGTGCCCTGTCAGCAAACCTGCTCTGGCCCCATGGGTCTGTGCAGATAGAGTCTGTCCCCCAGAATATGTCCATGTCCTTGGATGATCTAGATTTCCTTCCTTCCTTCCTTCCTTCCTTCCTTCCTTCCTTCCTTCCTTCCTTCCTTCCTTCCTTCCTTCCTCCCTCCCTCCCCTTCTTTCTTTACTCTCTCTCTCTTTATTCATTTGTTTATTTATTTTTGGAGACAGGGTCTCACTCTGTTGCCTGGGCTAGAGCGCAGTGGCATCAACATAGCTCACTGCAACCTCAAACTCCTGGGCTCAGGTGATTCCCCTGCCTCAGCCTCCCAAGTAATTGGGACTACAGGTGTGTGCCACCATGCCTGCTTAATTTTTTTTTTTATTTTTTGTAGAGATGGATCTTAACTATGTTGCTCAGGCTGGTCTCAATCTCCTGACCTCAAGTGATCCTCATGCCTCAAACTCCAAAAGAATTACAAGAATGAGCCACCATATCTAGCTTTCCTCTTTCTTATTCTTACAGATTCCATTAATGATTTAACTACAGGAATATTTAAAGGAAATAAAGAGTTATTCACTATGAAAAGCAACAGAACCAATCACTGTGTATACAGCCCATTAACTAGGAACTTTTTGTCAGCTTTTAGGGAGAGTGACTCTAATATGGAAAAGTGCATCCTGAACTATCCTGACCATGCAGACATAGTTTTCTCAGTGCCAGAGTTCCTTCTCACCCCATGAGAAAGGTTTTATAGTCCATACAGGAGGTCAGCAAACTTCAGCCTGTGGGTCACTTGTTTTTGTAAGTAACGTTTTATTGGGACACAACCTCGCTCATTCTTTTACATGTTATCTATGGTTGTTTTTGAACAACATAATAGTTGACTAATTGCAACAGAGACAGTATAACCCACAAAGCCAAATGTATTTCCTATCTGGCCCTTTTCAGGTAGTCACCTGGCCCCTGGTCTATACATACCAGGACCCGGTTGATTTCCCACCCACCTCACCAGTGTTTGCGACTCCTTCATCTTGATGCCTGGGGGTTGAGAGTTTCTCTTCAGTCATCACCTTCACAAGGAAAACAGGCCTGCAAACCACACCAAATACAAACCATAAACCTTGAACCCTGAGTGTGGCTTCCTGTGTTAGCCTTAAAATGGTGTTCCTTCTCCAAGAAATATACACTCCTTGGGCAAGTGGAAGGTGTTGCCTGATTTTTAAAGGACCTGGGACAATTACTTAAGTCATTTGTGGGTTTCTTTAAACATAAAAAAGAAAAAGAAAAAAAGCAAGGACCAAAGTCTTCAATTTCAAAGAGGATCATTCACACAAGAGGACGATAAACTTTCCACCAAATGCTCTTACACAAAAAAAGCCAAACAATTTTTAATCTTGCTCTTTCTTTCATTGCTTCATGGATTGCATTTCTTTTTTTTCAGAGGATCTAAAAACACAAGTTTATTTGTATACTGCTACTCTTATTCCAAAACCTTAAAAATCCCCCGTACCTGAATTTCTCTGCCAATCCTACAGGCTTGTCCCAATCCTAGGGACAAATAATTCTAAGCAATATTGAGTAAATTTCTTTGAAAATCTTAGGGCTTAAATTCATTTAACTGAGTAGGTGTACTCATGCAATAGTGTGGAAGTAGACATGTATATGTGAGATCATGATTTCCAATTCTGAAGAAAATAATTTTGGCTCCAATGTATAAAATCACAATAATGCGTCCAAGAGCATACCATGTTTGTGGATTTGCATGTACTATGCATTTTCCCCTTACACACAAACACTAGAAGAAAAGTTCGTAAAATGGATGATGGACCATGAGTTACTGTGTTTTTGCATTATTGTTTAATTCCTATATAATTTAAATATCTGATTAATGCCCACTTCATTGAAGTCTCATGTTCTTTAATGAGAAAATAATTTCTTTTATGATATTAATTGGGAAAGCACTGCTTAAATATAAAACCACTATGAATATAAAGTTATGGGGAATTCTTGAAAGTATGAAATACAGTCTTTGCTGTCAGGCAGTTTATAATCTTGGTGGGAAACAGCAGTAAAACAGAAAAAGCGTACGTGTTGATGTAGCTATATCTGCTAAGACTTTGCTTTGAGATAGTTGCCCTCAAATTTATTTGTGCATAAGAATCCCCTGGTAGGAGCAGCAGTACTTGGGGACTTGCACATTCCTGCGGCCCATCCTAAGAGATCCTGAGTTTTAGTTTTGAGGTAGATCTCAGTCATCTGCACATTTACCAAATACTCATGGTTTTCTGATTTAGGTTGTTCATAAGCCATATCTTCAGGATACGTGCTGGAGGTATTTCAAGAGATAGAAGTAAACCTGGCATTTGAGGAGGAGGATTAAGCATCGTTCTTTAGGGGATAATTTAGGGGAACTGAGAAGATCCTTGACGCTTTTCCCAAATAACTTTCTAAGTCTTCTAATAGGAAAACAAGATAATTCTACAACTAGAAATGCATTCCTTTGGCTTGGAACATTGTCCCTAATAAAATAGAAGTATGTTGAGAGGAGAAGATCATTTGGACTTTAGCTATCATCTATACCTCAGTTTGTTTGACTTTATTCGATCTTCCCTGGGAGAGAATTTGACGGGGGAGCAGGTGATGGTAGGGACACCGTTGCCCAGAGTGCAGAGAGGGAGGGACCCAAAGTGGACAAAACTATTCCTAGTGTTTCTATGACTTCAGGAAGAATTAAGGATGCGAAGAGGATAATGGAAAAGAAAAATGTGGTATATAGAAGGTTTTCTATTTATAAGCAGGTAAAGTACAAAAAGGTTGGGGACATCCATCTACTCACAAGATTAAAGTAATACTGTAAGTGTTCTTTGCTCTGATTCATCTGTTTGTATCCGAAAATTCCTAAGTTGAAAGCTCATACATGATACGCTTCTGTATTGGGGACTATTGCTTTGTATAGGCTTATTTTAGAACCACGGATTTCAGAGATTAGCTATAAGAAGCATTAGAAACCTCCTTGTTCCAGGACAGCAAATAGATTTCAATTTACCTGCAATCTTGACTTGATGGGTAGCGACTGCCTGGTATAATGTACAGTGAAGTTTTCTGTAAGTGATTAGTAATGTCTGTTCTGTCTGTCCTGGGAGTAGACAGAACTCCATTAGTCTAATATCCTAATTTTATACACACCAGGAAATTGAAATTCAGATTTAGTCACAGAGAAACCTCACACAAGATCGAAAGAAATAAGTCTATGGTTTGTAAATCTTAGTGTGGATATGGATTTAAAATGACTTAATGTTCTTTATTAGGAAAGTTACCTACAGGATTCCAGATGTTGAGAGAACGGTTTACTGTTACATTGTTAGGCTTTGGGGTTGTTGTGTGTACTGTTTCAGCTTCCATCCTTTTACTATTCGTGCATTTTTAAGATGGAATGTACCAAGGGATCTATAAATGGAAGCCTAAATAGTGCAGGAAAAATGTGTGAGCACCTTTTTGGAATAAAACTTTTCATACATTTTCAAGTTCAAAATAGCTCAAAGCATTTAACATTTAAATTGCAGAGTATACCTTTTATGTTCCTGTCCGGACTAAGGAAATGGAGCAGAAATCAACAAACTAGTGTGTGGTCTCTATAATAAGGCAGGGCTCACCTCTCTACACCTTCTCTCTCTGCACACTACACATTAACCAGTTGCTGAGTTTAAAAAAAAAAAAAAAATTCAGGCATCCAGAATCATTTCTTTGGGAGGCTTCACATGCCCTGAAGAGGGAGTCTAGTGTCACTACATATCTAAGCATTTGGCCAAAAGAGACTAGGTAGTTTTGGACTATGCTAATGAGAAAGTGGGACTTCTCGGGGATCTGACCATATCCCAGTTTTGGTTTCTTTGGAGTTGTAAGATGTAGAAAAGAAATATTCCCCAGAAATTCTAATTAGAGACAGGGCTGATAAGAATTTTTACAGACTCTACCTTGTCCCTCTAATCTACCTGCTTCTTACAAAATATTATTCACGTCTGGTCCCCACCAAGACATGCACAAGAGCCTCTTGAGAGTTGATTTTTAAAAATTCCACTAAAAACATTTAGTCTCAGAGAGTACTCAACACCCATGTCTTTGCATCTCTTCTTATTCCTCCTTCCTCTGGGTTTTGCCTCAAGATTTTGCCTTCCCCTGAATGGTCTTCCCCTCCATCTCCATTCTCAACTGGGTCCTGACCTTCATTCATTCATAGATTCATCTATTGAGTCATTCAATTCTATTCATTCAACAAATATTTATACTATTTGCCTACCAAGTTACTGTAGGAAACAAGTCAAATGTGGCTCTAGATCAAACAGATCTTATAACCTAGACCACCACCAAATTTACACAAGAAATGGTACAACGACAATTGTGTCTTGTGTGCTAAAGAGGAAAGAAGGGGAAGCAACACAGCCTGAGAGGTCTGAGAAGAAGAGAAGAATTCACTGAGAAGGCAGCCTATTCCCTGAGCCCTGAAGAATTAGTAGGCTTGGGCTAGGTGAAGTGGAGGGCGAGAGGAGGGAAGGAAATAGGGAAGAGCATTCAGAAGAAGGCACTGCCTGGGTAAAGTTGCAAGGGAAGAAGGAATATGATAAGGACAGAAAGCAGGCCAGTGTAGCCAGAGTGTGCGTGTGGTGTGTGTGTGTGTATTACCCAAGATAAGTATAGAAAAGTAGAAAGGACAGGAACTTAGGAACTCGTGGGCCATGTTAAGGATTTTGAACTGGAGCTCAGGAGCACCAAATGTTTAAGTAGGGAGCATGGTATACCTCAGACACCACTTTTTTCAAGAAACTGTCCCATTTTCCTCCAGCATGTTATTTGAAAATCTATAATATTCATCTCGTATCAGAAGCATGTAAGTATGGACATGTATCCACTATCCTACAATCTCTTTGTAGGCAAGATTTATGCCTTTTTCATCTTTGTATAATTTGCAACATAGCTAGCAGGATAATGTGGGAAGAGTTTATTGGCATGGAAAAAGCTTCGGAATCAGGCAGATTCTTATTACGATGCTTTTCCAATACATGACACCAAGCGTGTACCAGGACAGTGTAGTGGGAAGGGCCGCCCTGGGTGTGGGCAATGAGGGTGCACATTGCTGCTGAGAATTTAAAAACAATAAGCTTGACTGAAAGCCAATCTGCTTTTTATTATCACCGTGTGCTGGTGAGTCTAAACAATGTCAGTGATAAAACACTTCTCCCCCAAAGAATCTTTTGTGGGTTGGGTTCTAAACAATTGCAGTCATTACTGTTGAAGTTTTTTTCAACATTTTATGATGAAAAATTTTAGACAGATAGAAAAGTTGAAGTCAATTTACATTGAAAACCCACCATCTAGATGCTACCATGAATGTGTTATAGTGCTTCATCTAAATCTACATCTATCCATCTACTTATCAATTTGGGGGATGCACTTTGAAATAAGTTACATTCCTGACTACACTGCTCTCTAAATATTTCAGTATTCATCATTCCCTGGAGTTACTATGTGTTTATAGGCATTCAACACCTATAATAATGTTAATCTCCTTGTACATCTCCATCAGAGCTCTTGGGTGACTAGGTACATGGCCAATGAGCAGCAATATTTTAAAAGGAATTTTTTTTCCTGAGCTATAGGTCTCAATGGTGGGCTTAAAATATTCAGTAAATCATGTTGTAAACAAGTGTGCTGTCAGCCAGGATTTGTTCCACGTACACAGCTCAGGCAAAGTAGATTTAGCATAATTCTGAAGGGTCCTAGGATTTTCAGAATGGTCAATGAACATTAGCTTCAACTTAAAGGCACCAGCTAACATTAGAAAGTCACCATCTGCCTTAGTTCCTAACAAGAGAGTCAGCCTGTCCTTTGAAGCTTTGAAGCCAGGCATTGACTTCTCTCTCACTACAAAAGTCCTAGATGGCATCTTCTTCCAACATAAGGCTGTTTCATTTACTTTAAAATCTGTTATTTAGTGTAGCCACCTTCATCAATTATCTTGGCTACATCTTCTGGATAACTTGCTGCAACTTCTACATCAGCACTTGCTGCTTTACCTTGTACTTTTATCTTATGGAGATGGTTTCTTTACTTTAACCTCATGAACCAACCTCTGCTAGCTTCAAGCTTTTCTTCTGCAGTTTTCTCACCTCTCTCAGCCTTTATAGAATCAAAGAGAGTTAGGGCCTTGCTCTGGATTAGGTTTTGGCTTAAAGGAATAGTATGGCTGGTTTGATCTTCTATCCAGACCACCCAAACTTTCTCCATATCAGCAATAAGGCCATTTCACCTTCTTACCATTTGTGTGTTCATTCACTGGAGTAGCCCTTTTAAATTGCTCAAGAACTTTTCCTTTGCATTCACAACTTGGTTAATTAACTATTTGGTGCAAGAGGCCTAGCTTTCATCCTGTCTCAGTTTACAACATCCTCACTAAGCTTAGTCATTTCTAGCTTTTGATTTAGAGAGACATGGGACTCTTCCTTTCACTGGAACAGTTGTTATCAGACACATACACATTTATAACTAAAAATTTTCCTGGTGAATTGGGTATTTTACCATTATGAAATGTTCCTCTTTACTTTGGCAATATTTTTTAGCTTCAAATCTACTTTACCTGATGTTAATATACTCACTACAGCTTTCTAAAAGTTTCCTGTTTGCATGGTATATATTTTTTTATCCACTTACTTTCAACCTATCTGCCTCTTTATTTTAAAGTTTATCTCTTATAGATAGAAGTATGGCATTCTTTATGTTTATCCTGCTTGGAGTTTATTTGAACTTCTTTAATTTGTAAAAATATGTCTTTCACCAAATTTTAGATGTTGTTGCACATTATTTCTTCAAACATTTTTTTCTGTCCTATTCTTTTCTTTCCAAGATTCCAGTAATATGCATGTCAGAACTTTCAATATTGAGCACCAGTTCCTGAGACTTTGTTGTTCTTCTTTTTCTTCTTCATCCTCTTCCTCTTCTTTTGTCCTTTTTCTTATAATCTCTGTTCTTCAAACTGGGTCATTTTAATATATCTTTAAGCTCACATTTTTGAAATGTTAATACTCCTTTTTTTTTCCTCACTGATCACAATTTGAGTATATTTTGGTCCCCAAAGGAAACGGAAGGACTGGCCTTTATTTTTTTGGTGGGAGGGGTGGTGGTTGGAGATGGAATTAGAATGGAAATATCAAAAAACTAGATCATTAAGTTTTTTAAAAATTCATTTTGCAGGCCAACATGAGTAAAATCAGGTTATTTAAAGGGTGACAAAGTGGAAGTGAGCCTTAGTGAAGATTTTTGAATGTTTTCTGGAATTTAAAAGGTTATTACCACTAGTTTTCTATCAGATCTAATTTCACATTAAAACACTTTTTTTGCATTAAATATTTTTTATTCTAAATGGTCCTGATTTGAGTACATTTTTGGTTATCAAAAGACAGGGTGACTGGCCTTTATTCATTTCTGGTGGGAGTGGAGGAGCAGGACTGGCTACCTAATTCGCAGGGCCCAGTGCAAAATAAAAGTGTGGGACTCCTTGTTCAAAAATTATTAAGAATTTCAAGAGAGTGACAGAGAGCATTAAACAAAGTGTGACACTGTCTGAGCACAGGGCCCTGTGTGACTGTACATCAATAAAGCCTGAGTGTGTGGTAACGGAAGAGTTCAGAGCTTCCAGTCAGATGTATCAGAACTTGAATCCCAGACCTGCTACTTGCTACCTGGGCGATCCTGTGGAGGTTACTGTTCCTCTCCAACCTTTGCTGTCCTTATCTGCAAAGTGAGTCTCTCCTAGGTTTATTGTGAGGCTTAAATGCTACTTATATAAAGTGCCTAGTGCAATGTACCATACATAACATGGTCAAAAAGGAAGTCATTATTATTTTGTTATGCGGGCTTTATTAGAAGAAAAAATGTGGAAGGCGAGCAGTGACATCAGAAAGAGAATGTCTCTAGTATTATCAACTAAAGATTGGAGGTCTGAGGTAGAAAATGTGTGCGAGTGTGGGCAGGCAGGGGCAGAGTTGAGGAGTGGGGGTGCACCCACCACTTAGTGAGTGGGAAGGAGCTGGTGGGAGATGATTTCCTGCCCCAGTCTCTGGGCGGTGCTGTTTGTCCAGGGGAACTTGGACACATTCTAAGTGTATGAGTAAGGTCAGTGTTTTAAAGGGTGGGGCAAAGGAAGGAGGGAGCACAGAGGGACAAAACAGTGTACCACCAGGCATTCGTCTAAACAGAACTTTTGAAAATATGCTGAATACTGAAAGAGTACAGTTAGTATTTCCTAACTTCTGCATTAGAGATATCAGGACATTGGATTGCTCTAGGTAGAGATATGAGGACATTTGGCTTATGTCTAAGAATCTAAAACATATCTCACTATAAATTAGAATCACCTAGGGAAGCTGTCAAAAATAGTGATATGCTGGCTCCACCAGAAATAAATTCTAATTTATTTGTCCTGGGTTGAGGCCTGGGTATCTCTGGTGTTTTTAAAAAGCTTCTGAGATGATTCTAATGTGCAGACAAGGGCTGAGAACCACTAATCTAAACAATGGCATGTTGTTGAGATTTCATGGCCCTCTGAAGAAAGGATGGCCATTTCTCTCTGTGTGCACACATTTGGTAACCAGGTGATTAATCAGCAGTAGTGCACACAAGTGAAAACCATCCCATGCCCTCAGCACACCACAGCGAGTGATGCTTTTGTCTGGTCCACAGCCATGTCTGCTCAGGTAGCTTCCTCTGCCACACTCTGGAAGCACTCTTGAGAAAAGAGACCCTTCCAGAAGTTATTATGCATAATGTGTTTAAACAGTGTTTGGCACATGATTAAGGCTCAGGAAGCATTAGTTGTTGTAACTTTGAATTAAACAAAGGGAATCAAAGAAATTTAACATAGTGTGATCATCTTTCGTTTGGGGGTTTAACTCACCCTTTCAAGTCTTGTATGTCATTGTAAACAAACTTTTTTAAAAAAGCAACACAGTAAGTGAGACCTGGTAGAGATCACTAAAACATGAATGATGAATTATAAAAAGAAAACTAGTCCTAATATTGAGGAAATGGGTACTGGTGGTCAGGGATAAAATTTCCTATGATAGCATTACATCTGGATTTAAAAATTGCTGTGTTATGAAAAACTTGGGTGGCAGAGAAGATAGAGTGTTTTGGAAAACTCTTAAAAAAATTAAAAAGAGTTTATAGTGATGGCAAATTTGCCAATGGCCAAGATGTATGTGCCTGACACGCATGAATCAGATTGTTTCATGAAATGTCAGTGTCAAATAAAGCAATATTCCCAAATTATGAGTGTATACAATTTTCTTTAGTTTTATGCAATATACATATATATAAATTAATAAATTGAATCTTATAAGTAGATTTTTAACTATTTCACTTAGAAGCCTAAAAGTTTCTATGTTCAAGTTTGCAAAATTTTTTTTTTCAATTTTCTGTTTTCAGAAAATGGGCCTTGGCTTTGTAATTGGGAGGGCCTTGTATTCAGGTGTGTAGATAATTAGGGAAAAATGTAAGGAAAGAAACTAAGTAGGAAGAAAAGACAAACAGAACTAGCCTCCCTTTCTTTGACTTATATTTCTCAGCAATTATCACTGCAATATTTTAGAAAAAGAGAATGTCCATAAGCCACTGCATTGTAGGCTTGCCTGGGCTTGTCCTTGGGCCAGTGAGGTCTTTAGAAGAAAGCTCACAGATTGCAGTAGCCATGGCAACCTCAACAACACAGGCCTCCCCTGCCAGCTCTGATCTGTCCAACAAATTCTCAGTGGGAGAAATATTTATCACAGTAAGGGATGATTTACAACTTTTAATATTTTTAAGTATGCTATTTATTGTTATTCAATTCATAAATTCACCTCCTGTCAATCTCAGCTGACTGCCACCTCAGAAACACACATGCACACACACACACACACACACACAAACACACATACACCTTCATTTGCTCCATCTCTTTGATCTAATTCTCCCACAGATTACCAAAAGAGTTTGGGTTCAGAGGATGCAGCCATTGAGTGAACTGGAAACTTCCACTCTGCCTACTGGTTTGAGGTTGTAACTATGAAAAGTGCCTCTTCTGACTGTTCTGGACACAGCCACAGAAATTCCAGTCCTATGCCTCACTCTGCATTTTAAAAAAAGAAGAGACTCCCCAGAGAGTATTTTGACTTTTATGTGCAAGGAAATCCTCATTGGGATGCAGACCCCTTGGCAGCATTGAGAGGAAGCCTTGCTCTTTCAGTTTATTTAGCCTGTATTTTTTCTACTCTCTGCCCAGACAAACTCTTGAATCTCAAAGAGAAATTCTTAAGCTTACTCAAACATGTTTAACCGAATCAATCTGCTAGGCTTTTCTAATTATAGGGGGGTGATACTTGATGAGAGAAATGTATTCCTTTCATCATTTTAAATACTCTCCCCCTACCTTTCCTCTGCTCCACCCCAACCCTTCTCCTTATGCAGCTGACCCTTGAACCACACGGTTTGAACTGCGCGGGTACACTTGCGTATGTGGATTTTTTTTCCTGCCCTTGCCACCGCTGAGACAGCAAGCCCGGCTCCTCCTCAGCCTACTCAACTCGAAGATGACGAGGGTGAAGACCTTTATGATGATCCACTTCCACGTAATGGATAGTAAACATATTTTCTCTTCCTTATGATTTCCTTACTAACATTTTCTTTCCCCTAGCTTACTCCCTTGTGAGAACACAGTATGTATAATACATATAACATACAAAATATGCATTAATTGGCAGTTTATGTTATTGGTAAAGCTTTTGGTCAACAGGAGGTTATTAGTAGTTAAGTTTTTGAGGAGTCAAAAATTATACGAAGATTTTCAACTGTGTGTGTGTGGGGGGTCGGCACCCCTACCCCTCTCTCAATGTTCAAAGGGTCAAGTGCATAGTGAAGAGAGGGGACAGTGGTGAAGGGACACCTTTCAGTCTCGAATATTATGTGAAGACAAACAGATGACACGGTATTTAGTAACATGATTTTTATATTTGAGGCTTAGCATTTGAAAGAAATGTGTGATATTTGTAAAAACAAAATGAACTATCAATGGCCAGATGTTGATGGACTCATGAACATCCTAAAAATATGACTAAGTTATCACAAATGAATCTGAGAAAACAAATACTCTTTCATTTTGTAATCTTTGGGACAGGCAAAGGGAGAGGTGAGAAAGGTCAGTGAAGTTGACTCTGGGTGTACTTAACCACCCTTCCCCAAAGAGCATTCTGTGGGGGTTTAGTCCTATCAGCCTCCCTGAAAAAACAAAACAAAACAGGGATTTCTTTGGAAAATACTTTTGGGGAATGTTGCATGCTTTATGTCCTTCTTATATATCTATAATACACATTAAAGATTATTAAAGCCTTGAAAACTTCTGCAGTAAAAAAAAAAACAACCTTATTAAACTTTGTTTAACCCGGTGTTTGGATTCTAGATTCTAGAACTCATTTGAACACGTAAATCCCTTTTGCACATAACTCCTATTAACATCCCACAGGACCAATATTTCCCAGAATCTACCTAGGGAACTGCAATTTTAGTCTATTACATTTTTTATTTGTCTTTAAAATAATGAGTTTCTTATCTGTAATCAGAAAAAGCTGCAGTTCCCCTCCCACCCCCAAGCCCAGGCTAATATGATTCCTTTTCAATCTCAGGACTAGCTTCTTCCTGTCTCCTGAGAGGTGCTCCTGTGGCCAGGGCTGGACCTAAAGGCCAACAAGATGACCCTGCCAGGTATAAACAGCTGCAGCCTCAGGTGCACTTCAAAGCCTTGCTCTCCAGGTGTGGGCTCAGTCTGGACTGCCCTTGCCTCACCTGGCAGCTTGTTGGAACTGTAGACTCTCAGACACCACCCCGCCCCAAAGGAGAATCTTCATTTCAACAAGATTCTTAGGTGATTCACACACAGTGAACCAGAGTCCAGAAGGGGGAAGCAGGGAGAAGGTGTCTCGTTCTGGAAGAGGGCTGGGGCTGGGGTGGGCCAGGGGAGCCTCACCTGGCTTTGAGACAGGGTGTCCACACAGAATGACAGAACCCAGGGCAGCTGCAGCTCTGTGCATGTTGAGAGTGTGGGGAGGGTGAGGTGGAGTCAGAGGAAAGCCAGGAGGAGAACTTTGAATCTCTTCAGGGAAGTGAAAGAGGACCGGCCCAGGGCACTGAGACCGACAGACACGGGAACTCTGGCCTCAGGGGATGCAGCTTCTTGTGAGAGTCAGGCAAGAGTGATGGAAGCCACCCTTGGCAGGTGTGGAGCCCCCAAACGGCTGGGTGTCAATGACCCCACCTCTCAGATAAACAACTCAGTGGAAAGAAAATGCTGCGACCCTAAGCAGATGTGAAATCAGCCCCCATCCTGAATTACCTTCAAGTTGACTACACAAATTAGCATTTAGCTGAAGCTTTTGTTAATTCTTTAGCCCTCGTCCACATATGCATACACACATATTTACTAAAAAAAGAGAAAGAAAAAAAATACCTAGACCTCACACTCGTGAATACCACAAAATGATTTCTCAATCTTTCCATCTTCATACATTCAGAAACCCCCTGCTGGCACACAAACTCACACACGTGCACCCATGCGTGCATGCGCACTTAAAACTTAATCCTCTTTGGGTGGTACTTAGCACATATTAACATATTAAGGACAAAAATAATATATCACAAAACTCATAGGGTTATAGTCTTTGGCACAGCGACAATTCCAATCCCCTACCCTCAGAGGATAGAGCCCTTCATTCTGTAGCTCAGAGGAGGCAGCTATTATTAATAATTCCGTGCCTGCTGTGAATGTTGCCCCACCTTGCTGGACTCCTACAGCATATGTACAGATGCACAGTCCTCAAAACATTGCCTTGAAAAACATAGTTCAGTGCCCAATTTGTCTATAAAATTAAAGATATAGATAATTCCACTTTTCCCATCCCTGCTCCCCTCCCCCTCTACTAATGATGAAAAGATTAATTGGACAGGAATGTGTTACCCAAGAATCTCAGCAAGCCTAGAAACATGAAGTCTCTGGGCTCAGTTGTGGGTGAAGCTGGCGCCATCTTCCTCTACTGAGACCCAGGGAGTTAGGGAATACGGTCAAGGTCACATCCCTAATTAGGAACTGCTGCCTAGACTCGCAGGTCCTCAGCCCACCCCCATGGCGCACTACCCACGCCAGGGTGGGCTCTTGGAATGATGACATCCACACGTGCAAAGGCCACACATGTGATGCACAAATCTAACTGCAGATGGGAAAACCTGATGCTTAAAGAAAGCCTCTTGACCTATTCTTTTCCAACATTTTGAATATTGGCAATGCAATTTTTACCCTTAATTTAAACCCTTGTGTATTTTCAAGGGGAATTTAAGTTAAAAAACATGTCTTTCTGGTTAAATGGAAGACTGTGCTCCCTACAAAGGAGGGGGACGAGTCTTGAGACTGTTGCTGGCTGAGTCCCTGAAGGATTTGGGTAAAAGCTATTGGAAAAATTGGACAAGAGGGTTGTCAGTTGAGGAGGGCTGGGGTGGGGGTGCTAGAAGGACAAAAAAAGGAATGGGCATGTTGCCCTGGGGGATGGTTAAAGGAAGCAAATACAAGTAGTACTGGGCAGAGAGGAGGCTAGGCTGGGCTGGGCTGGGCTGGGGACCTCACAAGTCTAATAGCACCCAGAGGTCGGGAGGGCCATGTCACCTAATTCCATTCTAAGGCCACAGGACAGGAGTGGGGAAAGTGGCTGTGTAGTTTGTTGACTATTCTTTTCCCTGCTTACTTCTCCTCCAAGACAACGATGGGTCCCTTGAAGGCAGGAATCACACTGTATTGCTCTTTGTATCCTTAGGTCTTGACATAATGCTTAGCGCATGATAGATGCTGGGAAATGCTTCAAGAATATATGATATATAAATGAGAAAAAGTAGGCATTTCCAACCCAAACTACCAAAAGCTAACCAAGTCTAGACCAAGACCTTAATAATTAGGGTTACTTGTTAATATTTATGGGGCACATGCCAAACTGGTAAAATAATAGTTTGATTTGGTGAAATTAAAAATCCACTGGTCAATGTAATACAGAAAAAAATAGACAATGTAAAAACTTTGTTAAACTCTGCTCAATTCAATTGTCTCGCATGATCAACAGTGGCTCTGGGTGGACAAAGTGTCTCCTTCTCCTTCCTTCCCCTCCTCTGACCACTGCTTGGTTTCCTGCCTTACCTTTATTGGTTTTTAAGATCTACTAGCTTTTGACAAAAACACGAAATCATGCTATATGTGCCGACTTTTCACTCTGAATCTCATGGATGGCTCATTCCTTTGTACTTCCAAGCCCTGGGGGTGGAGCGGTTGCTGCCTGGGCGTGGGGCTGGGGCAGGGCAGCAGGCAGGAGCTCTGTGCACCTGGAGCCCACCTTGGCTAAAGGAAGGAAAGACCAAGCTTCAGATCTCAAGCAGCGCACAGCCTCTCTCCCTCCCTAGAATCTGCAAACTTGAAGCAGGCTAGAGCAGGAAGAGATGTCAGGAATTTTATTTTGTCAATAAGGAAATGACAGCCCATGACCATGTGGCTGGTTGGCTGAGGTTGGGACCCAGATCCCCTTCTCCCTGGGTCAGTGGGCTTCCCTTTGCAAACACTTCATGCTTGTGGCCAGTGGAGGCAAGGTCGACCACTGCTGGCACCAGGCAGAGACTCAGGATGCTACAAATGGGGGAGCTAGGTGTTGTGTTCAACTGACTTGGGCCTATATACATCCAGTCAGCCCAGACCATGCCTGTTGTAGATATTAGTGCTGTTTGAAATACATTTCTAGGTCTTTCCCTTTCCAGGCCTGTGGTGGGATGGCCATCTGCCCCTTTGTTGTGAAGGAGGGTGGGTGGTCATGGCAATAGTTCTAGGCAATACAGATTACAAGTAGAAATGATGTATGCCACTTCTTCACCAGAGCATTTAGTCGCTGGAGTGGGACCCACAGAGTTTCTCTTTTTCCTTCTGGTGGCAACGGCAATGTTTGAAATAAATGATGGCTTCAGCAGTTTGGGCTTCTGGGTGTTGATGGTGAGCAGAGTGTGCACTGATATCATGGGCATACAGCATGAGTGAGTGAGGCATGCACCGCTAGCATTTGGAGGGTATTTCCTACTGCAGGGACACGCAACATGTCCTGTTCCAGAGAACCTCCACTATCATTTCCAGACCAATTGACTGCTCCTCTGCACCTCTCTTCCCTTACACTATGCCCACATTCCCTCCAGTGTACGCTGACCCTGTCAGGGTTCCTTTAAGTTTTTGTTCTTGCATGATTTTTTTTTTTTCCTGCCAGACCTCACCAGCAGGAGAAGAGGAGGAGGAGCTGTGATACTGTGTGCTCCCATCACCCCTCTCCCTCCTGCTTCTTAATAATAATGGAGACCCATAAAAAGATCTCATTCTGATGTCGCCTTGGAACCCCAGGGCTAAAACATGAAGTGTAGTGTGCATTCAAAAAAGAGAAAAAAAATTTTACAATATAAATTAATAAATAGGACACTGGTGGAAAAGAGATTAAGGTTTTGATAATTATTTTGAAAAAAAGTAGGAGAGTGATAGCAACGATCATCATGGATGGTGGAATTTCATTAGTTTCATATGAATTTGTTTAAAGAAATGTGTAATTTAAAACTGTTTTTTTAATTAGTGATGGGCTATGTGCCACCTCAACTTTTGTTATTAAACATATTGAGCATCTGTACCTTGTAATTTAAAACATTCTTTTCTTTTAAAAATGTAATATTTTATAAACACAAGTCTAGTACATGCTGAGTGAATGAAACTTGGAAAACACAGAGAAACACAAAGAAAAAAGTTCTAGAATTTTCTATCATTCTGTCACCCAGAAATAACCATTCAACATTTTGTTCATGACTTTAGAGACTTTCAAATATGTAATTATATGAATATAAATTATATACATATTGCTGTAGACTGAACTATACCCATCCCCCAAAAGATTCATATGTTGAAGCCCTAACCTCCAATGTGATGGTATTTGGAGATGGTGCCTTTGGAGATAAGTAGGTTCAGATGAAGTCTTGAGGGTGGGGCCCTCCTGATGTGATTAGTACTCTTTTAAGAAGAGACACCAGAGAGCTCTACCAGACACCTCTCCCTCCGCCCATGCGAGGACACAGCGAGAAGGTAACTGTCTACAAACTAGAAAGAGGTCCCCACCAGAACCTGACTGTGATGACACCTTGATCTTAGACTTCCAACCTCCAGAATGGTGAAAAATACATTTCTGTTGTTTAAGCCACCCAGTCTATGGCATTTTGTTGTGGCAGTTTGAAAGACTAATATGTGTATGTGTGTGTACGATTATTGCTTAAAACCACTGAAGAATGGTATATTACACAATGGTAGCTAACAGATAAAGAAGTCAAGAATATTTGTTTGTTTTTTTTAAACTGGGGCATATTAATGTATATTGGGAAGAATTCTTATAGTCTAATTATCAAATAAGGTTTTTCCTGCTAGGTTTCCCTTATATGTTAAGAATTAAACAAAAGTATTAAAAATAGGTAACTTCTTTTACATCTGCTCTCCATCTTGCAAAAATTTGATTTTCCTTGTTCAATGTCTCTTTATAATTTAGTATTATTTTGATTCCTTTCACCTCACTTTATTGGCATTTTGATAGTAACATGAATATAAACAAATAACACACATTTTTATCTATCATATGAGTAATAAATATTATTTCCCAGTTTATCACTTGCATTTGTTTTTGCTATGGCAGGCTTTAATAAACAAATATTTTAAATTTATATATAGCCAAACCTGTGAATTTATTTTTTTAGGGTTCCTGCCTTTGACATTATGTTGCTTAGAAAGTGCTTCCCTGGTTCATACAATTATTTGTTCACTTTTTCTAGTAATTTTAGGGAGTTACTTTTCTTCATTTAAAAATTTTTCTTATGTCAAATTACGTAGGTTCTACTGTATAGAGAGGATTGTGACCAGTTCTTTTCCCTCTCTGTTAAGAAATAAATGAGAAAATGGTCCAACATGTTTACAGGACGAATTTAGGGTGGATGTTAGAATAGAATTTAGTTTGAGAATTTGTTAAACTGCTAAGTAAACAAGCTCCTTTCTATGAGAATAAAACAACAACAACACAACTGTCTAATAGTCTGGGATGGTTTAGTGCCATATTAATAAAAATAATGTTGTGTATCTTTCACACAAATTGCATGTTGCAGCTTAATGGTACTCTCATGTACATCATTACATTCCGAAGATGCAAGAGGCAAAGCACTAGACCTGATTCACTCAAAGGATCTTTCCAGCCCAATCATGGCCTGATCTAGTCATTAGGTTTGCAAGAGTCCCATTTTTAATGATTTTACCAAGTTTGGCTGATGTATGAAGAAGAAAGGGAAGACAGGAAAAAAGGAAACACACAGGAATATATTTGAGGCTATGTCTATGCTCTTTGCCATGTAACTTTGCAGTGTCCTCCCAACATGGGTAGACATGTGACATGCTTTAGCCCAAAGAATAAGGTGGAAGGGATGGTGTGCCAGTTCCAAGCCTAGACGTAGGCTTGAGCTCTTGTGCTTCTACCGTCACTGTGAGAACATGCCAGGGCTCACCTGCTATCCCAGGAGGAGGAACCAATGAGAACATTGAGATAGCCATAAAAATGTTATCTATCACATTATACCATTTAAAATCTGCTTGTTTTTCAACTTTTAAAAAAAATTCCCATGTCAATAAATACTACACTATTTGAATTGTGCCTACTGCACAAAGTGAGCACTAGAAGAATGTGATTTTCTGGTCTGCTTGTTTTAGCATGCTTCTCTAGGTTTGTCATCAGCTCCAAGGGACAAGGAGACTATAAAAGATATTTTAATTCAAGTGACTATACTCAATTCATTCCACTTTCCTTGTAAAACTGTCTGTCGTAAAGTTGTGTCTAATGTGAAACAGTTCTAACTTGCTAACTAAACTGCATATTTATTCCTGTTAACACTGAACCACAGTTGCATATTCATCCAGTTGTTGTAACACATGACAATCCACAAGCATGACTCAAATTCAAAATAACTGCACCTAGATTTGCACATAGAAAAGAGATTTAAAAAGAGTTATTTTCTGCTATTCAAGCTGGGATCCAAATAATCATTTGCATATACCAGCTGCCACATTATTCTCTAACTTGCCAACACAGAACTCAATCTTTTATTTAGTTTGCACACCTGTAAACGTTAATCCATTAAGAAAGAGTTTCTTAATTTTTTGTTCATTGAAATCCTTACTAAAAACCTCCACAGCTAAATGCTTGAGAAGAATCTGCATCTCTGCCAACCAAAAATGACTCAAGGAGTTAAGACTTTGGTTCCACTCTCAGAAATGTCATCTGTTGTAACAGAAATCCTTAAATCACCAAAAATGTAACATAAAGCTGGCTAGAGTCCTGAAAGTCTGGTTTATTATATAGGCACCTTCCAAGAGAAATTATTCATTGTGATGGATTATAACCTGGAGCCCTACAATTAGAATGATGAGGGCCTTCCACATTGGAAGCGACAGTTCAGAATTTTTTTTCATTATTTTATTATTACCAAATTCAAAATGAAATGTCACCAGCTGATTGCTGATGTCTACTGTTTCTCCATTTTGTTTCCCATGGGACAGGTCTGCACATTCCCAGGTGTGTATGTTCACTCCTAGTGACTTTAACTGAATTCATTAATGGGAAGTGCTCATGGTAGAAACATTAGGAAAACTCTTCTTATTTCTCCCCCATTGTTGTCCTCAGTTCTTCTTCCCTACAGCCCTGGGAAATTTCACTCTGGTTATCAGGGGATTCTTGTTCCTGTTCACATTTAGAATAAGTCCTTGAGTTATTTTCTAACTGACATCATATACGGGAAACTTCATGCACCAAATAAATTACCAAGTTTCTTTGCTTTTAGCTGGAATTGCAGTAAGTCTAATGGTCATACACATTATCTCATGCTGATCAGAAATGCTTTAATCAATAAAAATGGGAGAAATATTCTTACTCAACAAATGGAGAGTGCTTGATAGATGAAGTCTTTTAAATTAAGAGTCCATGGCAGGGAAGCAATAAAAGCAACCCTTGGTGTCAAACAGAAACACTGACTCAGAAAACAGACAATTCCATGAAGAAAAATCCTAGGTTTTAAATGTTCTAAGTTGTAAATGGAGCTCCATTTCATTGGCACCTCACTAGTTAGTAGGTTCCCTTCTTCAGCCAGTACCCCTCATTCTCCTAGTCACCAAAATGGGGGGTCTTCAGTCTTCACTGGACTTTGCATTCAATTGGTTGTCAAGACTTAGAGCTGCCATCTTTGAGCTTCTTCTTCTTCCATTTCCTTCTTTGAACTTTCATTGCCCCCAAATGGTTCCACTGTCCCAAAGCCCTTGTTATTTTCTTTTTGGCTGAATTTATTTATTAATTATTTATTCTCAAGGAACAATGCAAAGTTGACCATTTCTCATTTCTGAGATAAGGTGAATGCTGCCTGTTCAACAGCATCTTTTTTCCCTAAAGCACACTGATACATTTAAGTCAGTACTTCTCAAATTTCAGTGTTCCTAGAAATCACCTGGGGATCTTGTAAAACTAGAGATTCTAATTCCATAGGTGTCAGGGGAGGGCCTGAGATTCTGCACTGGGAACATGCGATGCTGACGAGGGCATTTAAGGACCACATTTTGAGCAGCACGATTTTACATCGTCCCATAGCCATCTGAACATCACCAATGGTACCTTAGCATTGCTGGTGATTTCTGCATGGGATAGTTCTAGTTTTCATTTTGCCTGCTTTGTAAATGTCATTCTAGGTGCCTGCTTCATTTTTAACAGGATAGCAGAACTGATGCAACTACATTAAAATAAAAAGAGAGACACAGTGTCTGGCTGCCTTGGGCATTCCTGTTAGCAGAAATTGAAGTCTTTCAGGGGTCTTAATTTTTAATAGCTATGCTATCAGATTCTCAGTCTTGGCATTAGGGCTAGGTATTAGAGCTTTCCATAAAGTGTTCTGATTTATGGACTCACTGCTCCTTACCATAAAATGAGGAGAAATCATAAATTTGAAAAAAAATTCCACAGTCTAGCTAATGGGATTTCAAACTATTTGTTAATTAATAAGCATTTAATAGCATGAAGATCAGAATAACTACAACTTGCAAAATCCACTTAACATTCTGGAAACATGGGCAACTGAAAAGTGGGTTACATGATATAATGAGTGCAGTTGCCTTTCTCCAGACCTGTTCTGTTTCCCTGCCCTCTCTGGCCTGTTTCTGGCTCCACTTACCATTTTCACTAGTTTACCAGATGATTCATCAACTTTCTGGCATTTTCCACTTACCATCTGTGTCCAACATCCTGGTAAAATCCAATAAACTTCCTAATATCCAGCATCCCATTAACTATATCCTTATATATAGCTAATTCACTGGGAGTTGATAGTTATATGATAGCCTCAAGGCAAAGAGCTTTTTGAATACCTACTATGTGCCAAGTTCTGTGCTGGTTACATCAATCATCTCATTTAACCCTGAAGCATTAAAAACCCTTTTATAGAAAGATTAGATTATGCTCAACTTATTGAGAATAAATATATCTTCTTTCTACAACTTCTCAAATGGTTATTAAATTGTTTTGGTTAGAATGCATAATGTTTATAAGGTATTAATTCAAGAGATACCAAAAAAAAATAGAGTGAAAGACAAAGATCCCTCCTTCTCATCACTCTCATCGAGCCTCTACCTGAAGTCAACTATTGTCAACATTTTTTATGGGTCCTTCCAGAAGTTAAGCATAGTGTACTAGATTTCTTTAAAATTTGTAACCTGTTATAGAATATGTATGAATGCTCAATTACTAATCATAGTTACTATATATATAGATTACAACTTAGAAATAGATTTCCACGACCATTATGTCATTTGATTCTTCCTACAATACTACGAACTAGGTAGGACAGATATTCCTGTTACCACTTGACACACAATGAAGTTGAGGCTCAAAAAGGTAAAATGATCTGCCCATGTGTATATAGTTTAGTGGGAGACTCAGTTCTAGAACAATGACTAGTCCAATGCTCTTTCCATGACACCACAGAAAAGATAGCCCCAGGATCAGAGATCAAAAATCATTAGCCCTCCTCAGACAGTCAAAATACTCTTTCTACGTTGTGTCCGTTATCAGGGAATTCACTATGGTAGCTTTACTGCACGTAAATAGCGTATCACATAAAAACTCAATATTCTTTGCAATTGTAATCGTTAAGCTGTAACCAAATATTTTAATAAACAAGGGTCCGAGTTCCTGTTAATGGAGATGTGTGGCCTGTCTCCTGAGACAGCCCTTGTCAATCAGAACCTAGATGTCGCTAGAGAAGGGTCGGGCAATTTATGTATCTGGTCTATGAAATGAATAAAAGCAAGCAGAAAGCAACACTATTCTTTCTCAGAACTGCCTAATCAACTTGTTTTCCTATTTGGGGATAAAATCCTAGGCAGACCCATAACGTTTATGCCACTCTTAGTTGCTAACAAATACTCTGTGTTTTGAGATCTTAAAGGCCCAGTTTGGTCCAATATCAGAGCTTCGAATGCTCACTGGATTCAAAGCTCCCCGTGTCCCAGACCAGTCCTGCCTCAGCGGGGCGTGGCAGGGCATGGTACTCCCTACCTTGCTTTTCTGCTACTCTTCTTGGGCTCTGCTGCTGCCTTTGGGTCCTCCAGCATTGGAACGGCAACAGGCAGGAAAGGCGAGGTTGTCATTTGACAGTGTCATCTGGGGTGGACGTTGTCTGAAAGCCGCTGTTCTCAAAGGGCATCTTCAGAGCCCCTCCAAAACACGTGCGCTGCGGAGCTCGCATTGCAGTTGCCTGACACGGGTGTCTCCTCCACCGGCTGCTGGGACTTCCCTTCCACCCCGGCTCCAGGCAGAGCACCTCTAACCTCCTCCCGCTGGGGTTCCCTGCGCCTCCTGCGGGCCCTCTTGAGCGGAGCCCCAGTCGGGGCTGGGTACAGCCCGTTTCCCCACGGTCCTCCCAGGAAAAGCCTTTGGCTGCGCCATCGGTGGAAGTGCGACTCGTTCCAGCTCTCACCCCCAGTTCTCCTTCCGCGCCAGGGGCCGCCGTGTCTAGCTTCTCACCTTCTGACTTTCCCAGGTACTAATTTCGATGTAGTAGGCTCAGGAAGCCCCTGCCCCAAATGTCCTCTCTCTAATCCCAAGAACCTGTGAATAGTTCACAGTACATGGCAACACGGACTCCCCAGATGTGGGTAAGGTAACAGATTTTGAGAAGAGGGGATTATCCTGGATTATCAGGTGGGCCCAATATAATTACACAAGCCCTTAAAAACAGAGAACATTTCCCAGCTGAAGTGAGAGAGATGCGCCCCATGAGAAGGATTCCACGCACTCTTGCCGGCTCTGAGAGGTAGGGGCCCTTGTGCAAGAACCAGAGAGAGGCTGCAAGGAGCCAACGGCGGTCTCCGGCCGACAACCTGGGAGGAAACAGGGACCTCAGTCCAACAGGCAAATGGAACTGAGTTCTGCCAACAACATGCATTAGTCTGGAAATGGATTCTCCCCCGGAGCCTATAGAAGGGAATACAGCCCTGCCAACACCTTGATTTCAGCCTCATGAGGTTGAAGCAAAGAAACCGGCTGAGCCTGCTGGACTTCTGACCCATAGAACTGTGACATGGTAATTTTGCTATTTTTAAGATGTTAAATTTGTGCGAATTTGTTTCAGCAACAATAGAAACTAACACACCATATGTTCCCCAAAGTCCAGGGGTCATAGGTCACCTCTTCAAGTGACTCTCTGTATCCCCACCTCTCATTTGGTTAAGATGAGGGGAAAACACAAACATAGGAAGAGGGAGCATTTCAGCAGCCTAACTGTCCTCTCTGATAAAATCCTCACGCTCATCAATTCACAAGTCTCCCCATATATATCTGAGATTGAATAACAGGCTCATTTTTTGGTCACCCCTTAGCAAGTGACATCTCTCTAGATTATATGGGCAATTTAATAAAATTTGTTCTCAGCTCTAGGACCGCAGCTAGCACTGAGACAATAGGCAAAGTGTCATTTTAATATCATGTTCCATACGCGTGCCAGCAGAGTGGCTTTCCCTTTTAGGTTGAACATTCTCAAGATGTGCTGGATAGACTGGGGCTACTCTGAAAAAGCCGGGTGACAAGAGAGGGAGTTCAGGCTGCAAAGAGAGAATTTACCACCAGGGTAGGTAGAGAGGTCATAAGAAAGTAAAGCTGCCCAAGACCCGAGTCAGAGTGGATGAAATAACACTTCTAGCCCTAGACTTTGGGCATGGCGGGACCCAAGGTCAAGGCAGCAGTGTGAGGAGAAGGGAGTTTGTGTTTGGTGGTTCTGAGTGAGGAGCAGCTCACAGGGAAACAGGATTTTTATGTCTCCCTGCAATGGGCTCCTTCCTCTCTGGATTTTGTGGTTTCACAGCTTGAATTTCCAAGAAAGCATGGGGTTGAGGGGAGCGGGGGACAGAACAGCAGTTCTGTGACAGAGTCCCAGGTCTATGTGAGGGTACAGGCGGGCCAGCAGGGCCCAATCCTGGAGGCCACATGTGGGGCAAAATCTGCAGAATGATGTGTATCCGAGGAGGGCGGCAGGTGGGAGGCAACTTCCTCAACAGTGTGTGTCCCATGTTGCTGTCCTTAAAGGGCATTTTGGAGGCATGATTTATTTTATAATCTCTTTCAGCTTCCTTTGTTTAGTCAGTGGATACCTATTAATTGAGTGCCTACTATGTGCAGGCCTATGGCCGTCACTCTAGGAGCTAATGTGTTCCTGATGCCGTTGCTATTTAGGAATTGTGAGATCATGGTTAGAATCCCCTCCTGCCAAGAGCTCACTTATTCCACAGAGTGAAGGGCAGCTATACGGTTAGTTCAAGAAGCCTGTTTTCTTTCTCTACTCATTTCAGGAAGAAAAAGATGAATATAAAGTATAAAGAAAAAGATAAAGTCTAAAGATATCTTGATATAGAAAAGTCTTCTTCCTGGTTGTTTAAGCTGAAACCCCTGAAAATTAGGGCCACCTATGCATATTTTATGTTTCTCATTTGATTATCTATAATGGATAACCAAGAAATGCATGTGAGCCCATATCTCCAGCACCTAATGTCATTCCTAATATGTAATATAGTGCTTGGTAAATATTTGTTGAGTCAATGAATATGGAAAAATGCAAACCAAGCATTTGAAATATTATGCTGCATTTCTTTCGGCTTCAGCTCCTGGCTAATGAGTGAGGAAGGTCACTGTAAGAGTGTGAGGGCCATCAGAGCTTCATATTTCAACAGCCAGTGCCAAATTCTTAATGCCAGATGGGACGAGATGGGATGTTAAACTGCTTCTTATTACCACGTTGTTGGCCCCATCGCCTCGGTATTATTCTCCAATTGCTTGGTCTCCGTGGATCTCTGACTTCTTATTACCTCCAATTGGAACGCCCCACAAATCATCCTGCTTTCTTTATCCTCTCTCACCTCCAAGTATCCTGTCATCTTGCTCCAGTTAGAGCCACTTCCAATAAGAAGATCATGGCAAATTCTCTTCCTACCTCTGTGTGCTCTTCAGGAAAATTATCCTCTGGAAAAGTGGATGTTACAAGCACTTTTCAGAATGTATTTAGTCTCAATTTCTCCAGTCTTTCAACCTTCTCCTAAGCCAGTTACCTTTGCATTGGGGTAGAATTAAATTCAAGGAGATAGAGGTTCTGGATTTCTTCCTTTGACCAGATGGAAGTCGTTACATCAGAATGCTGATGACTGCAAAATCTTGGACATATTGTTTTCACAATTAGGAAATGGCAAACACAAAGTTCTTCAGTGCAAAGCCAGCATGCGAGTTCAGCTTCCATTTGCTGCTATAAATTTTGTTCTTGTTGCTGCCAGTAAACACCAACTGTTCAAGTGAAATAGTAAATCCAAATGTGCCTGTTGGATGAGAGTGAAAAAAAAAATTATATGCTGCATAAATGCTGATGTGAAAGGATTTTTCAACACTAAACCAGGGTAGGGAAAGACACAGAGGAAGAAAATTGAACTAAATGCAGCTCCTGCTAAGAACTGGGTAGAAGACACTAAAAAGGATCTCGAAGGAATGTTTAAATATTAAGGAAAAAATAAATGCAGAATTGTGATATTGGCCTTGGGCTATCGGCTCAGTGTCCTACTTTGAGCACTCATCTGGGTTACCAGAGAAGGGACACACAGATTGTGCAAAGCAAGGAAAAGAAAAATCCCAGCGTTCACTCGAAGCTGATGGGGACACATGGCCCAGAAGTTACTTGCTAATGATCAATCTATCAGCTTAAAGCGAAAGCCAGTAGCTAGTACAATCTGTAATAGGATTTAGTGACATTTTATCTCACATGTTTACTTTGAGGCTAATCAACAAATGTTTGTACTCAGGTCTTTCTACACTTTAATGTAATGTTTAACTGGAATTATAATTTAAGAAGATAGTTTCGTAAATAGTTTTCTGAAATTTAACTTTGGATTACCTATGTTTATAATGGATTTCTCATCTCCTCCCCCCCATCATTTTTCTTATGACAAAAAAAAAAAAAAAATGTATGAAGCTTGGAGCTGGCTGACCTGAGTTCTGATGCGACCTGGGGCTTCTTTCTCATGCAGGTAATAAGGCCCATCCACTAGGGTGTTGTGAAGGTTAATTGAGACAATAGATGTTAAATGCCTGGCACAACTCTTGCACATAAAAGGTCCTTAATAATAATTTAGTTCCCCTTCCAGATTAGACTTTGCAAACAAATGACTGAAAAACAGAACATTCGAGTCAATTCTTTAGTGTGATGAGGCTCCCGGCCAAGAACCAAGCTATAAAGATCTTCCAAACCAGAATATTTCAGCATCTGAGAATGGCTGGGCCTTATCTTCATGGCTAAAATAAGCATTTTAATGTAAAGCAGTCTTTTTTCTTCTTCATTGTCTTGTGGAAGGGAAAACATTTTCAGAATAATGATTAAAATCTGTCCTTTGTAGATCTGAAGATCTGGGCGAGTTTCATACTGAAGTCAAGATCTCCTGAAAGTGTTAAATGGATATACGAGGACCAGACGCTGCTGTCAAAAATAAAACAGACGCTGCTGTCTTGAATGCCTCCGTGTGAAGCCAAAGCTAAGTGTTTGACCTGTTTTTGTCATTGAATTAATTGATGTATCTGGTTCAATTGGCCAATTTTTTTTTTTCCTAAATGTTCATGTTTCAGTGTTAGTATAGTCAGTGTTCTCAAGGGTACAGAAAATACCAATAGTAGCAAATATATGTGTTCGGAGGGAGAGAAACTGTACATTTCCAGATCCCAGATTTATGGCAAGTTTTAAATATATATTAATGGTAAAGTGTTGGTTTCTCCTTATGGTTACTTCTGAGCATGTGTCAATGATCAGAGTCTGTGTGCGTTTATTTCCATAGAAAATAATAGCAGCAGAGACACAGCCAAGCCAAGTTGAACCTTGCTGGGTGGATTTGAAGAAACATAGGCCAACTCAGGGCAAGGCAAACCCAGGAGATAGGAAGTATAAAATAGTAATAAACAGTCTTAGAAACATTTTTCCTTGGAAAAGACATCCCAATCACATCCTACATTAACAGACCAGAAGAGACACACATGTGTTCTATGTATGGCACAGTAAGTGAAACCAAAAGGCTCACTCTAAATGCCTAATCCAGCTTGAATTGAAACCTTAATGAAGGAAATAGTGGTTTTGATTCAAAGAGGCTCAGATTGGGAGGCACAAGGCCTAACGTCCCACCCATCTGATGCCTGGTCTTCCTTTACATGGTTCTGGCAGAGATCATCCAGTTGACACTTGCACGCCTCCAGAAACGAGCAACTCACACCTCTGCAGCAGGCCATTCTGCCTTTGAATAGTGTTATTAAAAAATGTGTGCTTATTCTGGACTAAGGCTCTCCATCTGCCCACCTTGATTTCTGATGAATGTTATTTCCATATGTGCACATACGTGTTGATCGATTAGTTCCAATTTAATGGTGAGTACATGAGGTGCTTGTTTTTCCATTCTTGTGATACTTCACTTAGAAGGGTGGTCTCCAGTTCCATCCAGGTTAATACAAGAGGTATTAATTCATAGGATTTATTCATTTATTATGGCTGAGTAGTACCCCCATGGTATACATATACCACATTTAGTTAATCCACTCATGAATTGATGTGCACTTGGGCTGTTTCCACATCTTTGTAACTGTGAATTGTGCTGCTATAAACATTTGGGTGCAGGTGTCTTTTTTATAGAATGTCTTTTTCCCTTTGGGTAAATACCCAGTAGGGGGATTGCTGGATCAAATGGTAGCTCTACTTTTAGTTCTTTGAGATGTTGCCATACTACTTTCCCTTTTTAAATTGTCAGCAGCCACCCTCCTTACGAATCAGTGACAAGACAGATTAAACTTGAGTGGGATGTAGGTGGATTTGAACGGAGCCATGCTGGACTGCAGCAGTGCCTCCTTCATGTTCCCACAGCCCCTACTGGCCCAACTTTGGCACCTTCCAGAACTTACCACTCTCCAGTTCTAAGGCACTTCTAGAGAGAAACCATAAATAGATCATAGCTTTCCCTTTTTCTCAGCCTGAGCTCTGGCTGCTGTAGTTAAAAACTATCTAGAGGTCATAAACACAAATGCTTACCACTGAGACCAGGCCAACAACTTGAGTGAAGCCCAGAGAGCCAAATGTAAACCCAGGAAGTGGTCAGAAGTGGCTTCTCCAAAGTCACTCTGCCAGTACTGCTACAGGAATGATCCAATCTTCTGATTGCCCTAATATTTCCAGCAACAACCGAAGCTAGCCCTTGGCACTCTTGGAGAGGACAACAGGAAGTTGAATGTCTTTGATTAAGGGCAAATACCCTGAGGTAACATGGCTCCAAATACCCCAGGGCCACATCTGGGAGAGTCAACCTAGGCAGGGTCGACTCTTGCATGTTTGAAGACAGCAGTTCAGAAGCTGTGAACCATGCCCAAGGACCTGGACAGAGAGAAAGCTGAATCTCATTCCAGGACAACTACCACATTTATGTCAGAAAAAATAAATATGATTATTCTGAATGCAATTTTCAGATGTTTTGAACAATTACAGCACCAATCTTGTGCAGAACAACAAAGAAGCTATTTGAGGTAAAGGACCATTTTCTTCCAATATAACCACCGCCTTCTATTGCACTATCTGATACTAACTTTATCTAAAGAGACAGGGCCACAAAGAAAGTATCTGCACACTGTGGGGGACTGTGATGTGGAAACAGCTGCAATTATAAAGCCGCCAACTTCAGGCCAATAGGGAGAGTTAACTGAATTTCTACTCATGGCTAACTATGTGCCAGGCTTTATGTTAAGTGTTTCACATGTAGTAACCAGTTAAATATCTATAACAACCCAATGATATAGGTATTATTATTGTCCATATTAAATACATGAAGAAACTGAGGCAAAGAGAGCTTTAGATTACCTCCCAATAGTCTCACTTCAGATCCTGGGTTCTTAAGACTTTCTTCTTTTCTACTATTTACTTTTAAGAACAACCCCAATAGAAGGAAGAATGATTTGGATTGCTTAATATTGGAATGTGTATGTAATGTACGGTGGTTGTATTTTTCTCTCTGTCCTGTGTGTGTGTGTGTGTGTATGTTTGTGCATGTGTGTGTGTGTGTGTGCGTGTGCAGTATCTGTGTTTCTTAGGCAAATTCCTAAGCAGAAGACCCGGTTTGGTCTGAAGCTAGCTGATTAGATCCATAACTGGGTATCCATAAGCCTATCATGTGGCACCCCTGGCTACCAAGTGGCTTTATAGTTGGGTTTCGAGGGCTCCTTTCCTCATCTATGAAAGAGGGAGTTGGACCAATCACCTTCTCATTTTCTTTCTTCCCAGAACAGTGCATGGTTCTGTGACTTCCCAAACCTGTAAGGTGTCCTCCAAAAACAAATGTTACAAGCCCTGATGGTGAGGGGACCATCATGATGGGTAAAACTACAGCTGTTTCTGGTATCAAACATCTTGTTACCATTTCCTCAGTAATAACTTTTCTATCAACCCAGATATTCTGACTCTGAGTGGGGGCTGTGCAATGCTCAGACTGTATAGACCAACCTGCTCCATGCAAATATCCTTCCTAATGAGAAATGGAGGAGAAGGCTAGAGATGTGATCTGGAAGCTCAAAGAGAACATTTCTTACATCTATTGCTTTAGAGCACTTCGCACGAGGCATCATTTATGGAAAATCGAAAGAGCCTCTGTTTCTAGAATTCTTCAAAAGGTGCTTTACATGTTCTCACAACCTGGCCAACTCCATTTACTACCTATCTTTCACCTCTTATCTCCCTCTTTCTGTCCAGGAGCTCTTGGCTGAAGTCTGCAGCTTGTACAGCTTCTGACACAAGGAAATGTTGGCTCTGTTGATGGGACCATCAAGAAGTACTAACGTTCATGCCCCTGCTATCTCTCCAGGGATCTAGAGCCACGGGTCCCCAAGGAGTCAGAGGAGTGCTGAGCTCCATGAAGAGTGGGGAAGTGTCTCTCTGCACAATATTGCTCTTTGTTCCTTGGGTCCCACAGTGTCTCTGCCTGTGCACAAATGACAGAGGATCTCAAAGTCTCACAGGAGACAAGCTCAGTCATTTTCTGGTCTTAACCCTTCTTCAACAGAGTCACTAATGAACGTAAGGGATCCCATTGGGAAATGGAAAATGTGCTCTTTTTTCCACTCTCAGTTTCTTGGTTTAGGTGGACATCAACTCACACCAATGGACAAGGTTCCCTCTGTATAAGGAATAGTGAAATTCACCCTGGTCTGGGTTCAACCAGATACCCCTAAAAATCCCACAAAATTAGACAAAGCTGGGTTCTTAGAGACTTCCTGGTTTAATTCTTTCATCTTTCAGATAAAACCCAGAGAGGTAAGAATCTTGCCTAATGGGCACACAGGTCTTGGGTCTCTTGACACCTCATTTAATGCTCACTAACATAACATTTCCATAACAACTCACTTCCGTAGCAGCTCAGTACTAGCTTTTAACAAGCGAGTTTGTTAGTGGTCTACCACAACAGAAGTCTTTCTTGGTTCATAAATACATCTCTTTGCGCCTGTTTTTTTCAGTAGGACTCCACAGTCTCCACAGACAAGGGCAGATATATGGCAAGGGTCAATGATTCTTAAAGGATTCCTCTTAAGAGCTCAGCTGGCCCTTAGGGTTCAGCTTTTTGACTATTTGGACTCCATGAAGGTGACACAAGTTTTAGGACACCAACGAGGATCAAGTATAATAGAACTGACTCATTGGCTTAAATAAAATCTACGGACACCTTTTAAAAAATAACTTGTTGCATTATTTTTTTTGTTAGTATCAAAGAAATACATATTTATCATAGGAGATTTAGGAAATATAGGACACAAAACCAAAAAATTATATGCAATCCCATTACCAAGAGATAATTATCACTAGCATTTTGGCATATTGACCTTTCCAATGTTTGTATCTCTCTCTCTCAACACAGAATTCAGAAAATGGATCACACCATAACATTCGTTTGTAACCTGATTTTTTAATTTACTATATTATAATCATATTTTCATACCATTAATTATTATTATATAGCTGGATGGTTTTCCATTGCATGGATGCACCAAAGGTTATTTAATATTTCCACCTTCAATCTGCCAGTGGTATTGGTGGATGTTAAGGTTATTTTCAATTTTTTAGAATTTTGAATTTGTGGCCAATAATTTCCTTTTAGTTAAATCATTTAAAATTTGTCCCTTAGGATAAATTCCTAGAAATTGAATCTGGGTAAAGGAATACCAAAATTTTTAAAGCTTTTTGTTTAAGATGTCTTATCTAACAATAGTTGTTGACTGAAAAGACAAAGAGGAGGCGAACATGTGGTTTGCCACGTGCTCAGTGGCTAGAGGCTTTAGCCTATTTGATGTATGATGTACCTGGCTCTGCCTTTTGCTTCCTTGGCTCCACGTATTTTTTTTAAGAGACGAGTCTCGCTCTGTTACCCAGGCTTTAACTCCTGGGCTCATGCGATGCTCCTACCTCAGCCTCCAGAGTAGCTAGGACTACAGACATATACCACCACCTTTGGCTAATTTTTAAATTTTTGTAGAGATGGGGTCTCACTATGTTGCCCAAGCTGGTTATGAACTCCTGGACTTAGACAGTCCTCCCACTTTGGCCTCCCAAAGTGCTGAGATTACAAGTGTGAGCCACCATGCCCAGCCTCCACGTTTTTAAAAGTCGGGTTTTTTGAGGTATAATTTATATACGGTAAAATTCACCCTTTTTAGGTGTGCAGTTCTATGAATTCTGAAAAACATATATAGTTATGTAAGCACCACCACAGTCAAGACCTAGAACATTTTCATCACTCAAAAAGTTCTTTCATGCACCTTTGTGATCAATCCTGTCTCTATCCTCAGCTCCAAGCAAGCACTGTCCCTATAGTTTGTCTTTTCCAGCATGTTTTTTGTTTTTCTTTTTTCCTGAAACAGTGTCTCACTCTGTTGCCTGGGCTAGAGTGCCATGGTGTCAGCCTGGTTCCCAGCAACCTCAAACTCCTGGGCTCAAGCAATCCTTCTGCCTCAGTCTCCCGAGTAGCTGGGACTACAGGCATGTGCCACCATGCCTGGCTAATTTTTTCTATATATTTTAGTTGTCAGATAATTTCTTTGTATTTTTTTTAGTAGAGACGTCTCGCTCTTGCTCAGGCTGGTCTCGAACTCCTGAGCTCAAACAATCCTCCCGCCTCGGCCTCCTAGAGTGCTAGGATTACAGGTGTGAGTCACCACGCCCGGCCTCCAGCATGCTTTTAAAATGAAAGAACAGAGCAGGTAGTCTTTTAAGTCTGGTTTTTCCCACTTAGCATAATGCATTTGAGTTCATCCATATCATTAAAACCAGGAATTATCTATTATGGCAAAGATTTTTTTTTTTTTTGCTATCTTTCCCTCTAGAAATTTCTTATTGCTAAGTTTTACATGCAGGTGGTCTATGTTCCATTTTGAATTGATTTTGTGTATGAGGCAAAGGGTGGATTGAGGACCGTGTTTTTGCATATGGATGTCTAACTGTTTCAACACCATCTGCTGAAAAAACTGTCTTCCTTCACTGAATTACCTTGGTTCCTTAGTTGAAAATCAATTATTGTGGATCAAATCAAATTTGTGGATTCAGTTCTATCCTATTGATATATGTATCTACCCTTTCACCAGTATGTATGCTCTTGATTACTGTAACTTTATAGTTAAGTCTTTAAATCAACTTTGTTCTTCTTTTTCAAGTTGTTTTCACTAAGGTTTCCTTTGGTTTTCCATACAAATTTTAGAATTAGCTTGTTGATTTCTATAAAATGGGTTACTAGGATTCAGGCTGGTGCTGCACTAAGTCTATAGGTCAATTTGGGAAGGACTGACATGTTAACAGTAGTGAGACTTCCTGGCCACCTTTTGATACCAAATCATTTCTTCTACCTTGGATTACAAAACCAGCCACTCAGGTGACTGTTATTCTTGCACAGGTTGGCCTCATGATTGAGTCTGCCCTGGATATTAGCTATTGGTAAGCAACTGATACTGACTTCAACTCTACAGGGCATAGTATCGTCACCCACTGCGGTATATTTAACTTGTGGGCCTAAGTTTTTACCATTCTTTTAACATGTGTTTGCCACATAACTTTGCCATTAATGCCCTCCCACTGTGGGTAGGGAACCTGCTCTACCACTCGAAATTGGCCTCGATCGTGTCACACTAGATTTGTTCCATGGCATTTAGCAGATGTGACACAAAGACTTTAAACGGTTTGTACACTGGGGCTTGCTTTCTTGTATCTCTGCCAGTGCCTAAGAATATGCCTGCTGGAGAATGGGTGACATATACAGCAGAGCCAAGTTGCCGCAGTCATCCCAGCCACGGGTGGTCTTGATCACTTGAGAGCCAATTGCCCCCCCCAATATGCGAACATGCACAGCCAAGTTCGGTATGCTGCCCAGACAACCACTCCAAATGCCAGAGCTGTAAATCCTTATCATTGCATGCCACTGTACGTCTATGTTTGTTACACAGCATCATTGTGGCAATAGATGACTGACACCTCTGGGGGATAACAGGCTCTTTAAATTCCTTACAAAGAGCATTGTAGAGTATCTTACCAGGATGAGGCTGTCTTTAATCAAATATGGCTCCTTTTGTGGGTTAATGTCTCTTGATTTTTTCCCATCATTCTCAATGCCAAATATTAAAGAAAGAAAATTATCACAAGAGAAACCTTTCTAGCCCCTGATCACTCCCTACAACCCCTGAATCAAGTAAAACTGTAAAACTACGAAGAACATCTTCATTCCACTTAATTTTTATTCATATTCACAAGAAGGTTATATTGTCTTAACCTTTTTGGTAAATGATTGAGCATCCCAGCTGCGTAATGGTGATGGATCTACACGGAAAGGTTAAAAGAAAGACAAGCAACAAAAAATGATTAATCAACTTTTTTCTTCCCATCAAAGTTCTTAGAACTATTTGCTGAATTGGCGGTTTTTATTATTTTAAAAATTTTTTAAAAATAGCTATTCTTTGGGGTAGGAATGCCATGGCTTAAAGATAAGAGTCATAACATTTGAGACATATTTATGAAGTCCAAACCGCTAACTTGGCTGCAGTTGAAATGCATTCAGCTCCTTCCTGCTGTGCACGGAGCCCTCCCAAAGGCTGGGCTGGCCAAGGGGGCTGCTACTGCTGCCTCTTCCCTGGCTGGCCCCATGGCCAATGAGACGAACGCAGGTGTGTAACCCACATTAAAGTGCATTTTATTCCAATTTGTGTTTCTCAGGGCTTTGACATCTGACATATTTCAAATCACTGGAGTGTGCTTAGATCAGAGGCCCTTAACAACACGATGATTTTGCACAGCTTAAATTCCAGGGTCTTCTCTCAGAGCCAAAGAGAAGACAGACACCCATCCCACAGCTGTGCTGCCATCCAGGGCAATACCTCCTTGAAGACGGGCCTCCAAGGCCCAACGGCAGAACCCTGCCACCACCACCCAAAGTGGCTTGGAATCCTTGAGACTTTGGCCCTGGCAGTTGTCTAATTCGGTTTCACTCACCACTATCCAGCCTCCTTGATGACTTTGTCATTTATTTATAAATGCCTCCTCAATAAATGAAAATAGACTGGGTAAACCAAATTTGGTTTAGATTTAAGTTCTTAGGGAAAAAATAGAGAGTACCAGTCTCTGAAGCCAGTCCAGAGCTATCTTCATAATTCCAAGACAGCAATCAAAAGAAAAAGTCAGGGTTTGTGAAACATTCTAAATAAGCACAGCGGGCCTAAGCTGATACCATTTACCAGTGTGTTTACATGAAATGAATAACTCAAAGCATATTCAATAAAAATGATAGGAGACAGAGAATGGGATGGAATCTCACTTGGATTCAAATCTCTTCTTTACCCCTTACCAGCTTCGGGACTAGAGTCTCAGCGTCCTAAACTCAAAAATGGAGATGATAATAGACCTTACTTCTAAAGGTCATCATGAACTTTAAAAGAAATAATGTGTATGGTGTGTTTGATGCCGCCTGTGACCAGTTAAGTACTCAATAGCTGGTAGTTAATATTGTTAGTATTGATGTCATTGTCCATAGTGAAAATGCTAATGATGTGATATTACATCAAAAACAGCCAGAATACCAAGTTGAATCTGCAGCATAATTAACAATATGTTGAAAAGAGTAACAGAGATAAGGATGGAAATATATCAAAATGTTATTATGTGAGTTTGGGCAGTGAGATTATTGGTGGCTTCCCTTTTCTGTTTTCTAATTTCTGCTGTAGTTTTATACTATATTTATGATTAAAATAATTTAAAAAAAATGAAAATTATGTACAATATCTTCCCAAGTTGTTTAACCTGAATCCAATCATGAGGAAACAATCATATAAAACCAGACAGTGAGACATTCTGGAAGACAATTTCCTTGAACTCATCAGAAAAATAAATGTCATTTTTTTTTTTTTTAAGTACAAAGGCAAGAGAACTGAGAACTGTATTACAGTAAAAAAGATCAAAGCAATATAGCAACCAAATACAATGTGTGAATCTTGACTGGATCCTGGGTCAGAGAAAAAAAAATGAAAGTCAATTTTGGGAAAACTGGGAAATTTAAATATGGCCTGTATATTAGATGATATATATTAATTTTTCTTGGCTATAATAATGAAAATGTTATGTAGTAGAATGTCCTTATTAGGAAATGTATGCTGAAGTATTTATGAGTGAAATGTGACGATATTGACTATATATCTCAGTCTATCAATTATTATACTCATAATATATTATCTGTGGCTAAAAAGTGGTAGGTTTTTAAAGTGATTTTACATCTCAGTCCTGTGAGTCTCACAAGAAGCCAATTGGAAAACGATCATGTAATCTCATGACAAATTTTTCACGGTGATTTATTTCACACAGATTTATTTCTCACTTCCACCAGTAATTCCCAGAGTACTAAAACCATGCCATTCAAACACATATAATGCATGTATGTGTGTGGGTATGTGCATATATGTGTATTTCCTCATTACCTTGTGGTGTCCCAGGGAGGAGATAATGTACAAATTGGCACCCGCCCAACTCTGGGTCCCCTTCATTTTCCTGCCAGCCTCCAAGGTCATTTGTACAGACAGGAAGGGTGTGCCAATATATGTGCCTTTGAGTAGTAATTAATGTTTTAGAAGGACTGACAAGGACAGGAAATTTCTTAAGCTACAAGAATGAAAGGAGAAGGATTGGGAAGACTTCCTCCCTCCCCCACCCACCTCCAACAGCTGGTATAGGGTGAAAGATTAGAACAGAACTGCTCAAACATCCTGCCAGTCATCTCCGACCTCATAGTGTGCTACACCAGAAGAATGTCTGAAGAATTTCAAAGGATCGATGTGCGCATTCCAAACAATTCAATGATTTTATCATTTCAAAGCAAAGTGCTCATTTTGAATATACTTATGATGAATTGTTTATAGACCATTTCCAGCAATTGTCCTGCAGTGGGCTCTTAGCTCTGCAGCCTGAGTACAGAGTAAACACTCCAGAATGTCCCTAACGTCTGTATCTGTGCAACTCCAGGCTTCAGTGACATGAGCACTGCTACCCAGAGCTGCTTTGTTCAGTTCCTTTATAAGAGCCAGAATCTTTATAAGCTCACCCAAACTGAAAGAGCCACTTGGCAGAATTCTGATGTTTGAACCTCATGAACAAAAACAGTGATGCACAGGGATAAGTACCATTTAATCACAGGAATTCACACTGAGGAAGAAAGCCAAATGATTGCCTGCAACCCACTTTGTCCGTATACTTTATAATTCTCCAAAACTAATATCTGCTACAGATGCTGCTGTACTGTTTGCAGGGCAAGAGGAGAAAAAATACAAAAGAGACTGCCCCATGCACGTGTCGCAGGAACGAGGATATACCATCTGCTTTGCCAGCGACAGAGGGTCTACCCTCCACACACTGGCCTACACACCAGAGGAGTTGCCCATCTGAGGAAGGACATGGTGGAGAATGGACTTAGGGAGTATTTGGCACAAAGCAAAGTTTAATAAACATTTGCCTGTGTCTCTTGGAACTGCAAAGTGCAAAGACAGAGTCTGTGACAAATCTTCTCTCAAGTAGAGGGCAAAATCTTGAGTCACTCTTTGGAATATCATTTTGGTAAATAACAAACTCTTCTAGGGGAGTGAGTTGATTAGGGAAGTAATTAAAAGTCATTTTGGAGACAAGACTGGTGAATGAAATTAGTACCACTGGCAGAGGGCATATTCTAGGCCAGAAATGAGATGTACTGGGAGGCACGTGCGTGTGTGTGTGTGTGTGTGTGTGCGTGTGTGTGAAAGAGAGAGAGAGAGAGAGAGAGAGAGAATGCGACAGCATGAGACGGAGAGAGGGAGCCCACTATACAACACTATATTGGCTCTAAATTCAATGCTAACAATGAAAATGCCAAAAATATTTTGAGAAATTATAGTATCATTGGAATATATTTTAATTCTCCAAAGAGACTACTTGAAGAGGATAGTATTATTTAGACGTGTAGGTCCTGAGATGCTTGTTTAAATAATGAATCTTCATATATCTATTATAGATCTAGATTTTGTAGAAAGAAAAACTATCCAAATAAAAATAGACTATTTATTTACTTTGTTGTACAAGAGTCTGCCCCCATCACTTGCATTTGGCAGATACTCATAGACAGGTAGAGAAATGGGCGAGCTCCACAGTGGGGGGGAAAAAAAAGAAGCCTCAGGTGTGCCCTGATTGGAGGCTGTCGGCATGTGGCACACAGAGATGGGCTAACCAGAAGAGGTACAGCTTCTGTGATTGGTTTGGGGTCTATATTTGACCTTCTCTGAGTGGTCCTGAGTTGCAAGCAGAGGAAAAAAATAATGAGGTTGATGGTCATTGACCAAATGCTGATCGTTCTGAGCCAATTGCTGCAGAGGCTGTGGGTCAGAGCCCTGTGGGTACTGGGTTGGCCATTGTCCATTTGCATATTCCCCTGGGCTGGGGCAGGTCTTCAAAATTGGTATTGAATGCCTGGAGATGTTGATTTTCCTTAGATCTTTTAAATCAATTCACTCATTCAGGCTCAAGGCAGTGGGTACCATGCACAAAGCCTCTGCAAGGACACACCACAGTCTAGGGAGTCTCTCTAGGTCTCAGTTTGACCTCATGGCCATTCACCTCATGGCTCCTCATTCTGAGCTGATCCTCTTGGGCCATCTCCTGATCTTGGACCTCAGTTCTGCTAATGGAACTTACTAGGAAATGACTTCTGGTAGATCCTTCCACCCAACCTCTAACTGTGCTCAGACCAGCCCTTTAGGGCCTCACCAACCAGGCTTCCCAGTGCATGCATCCTGCTGGAATACCAGGCAAGGCTATTTTATAAAGTTAAATGAAAACCAGAAGGCCACCTGGGCTATTAAGATGTGGTGCATGCTTAAAAATCAGCTTTGTAAGTATGGAGTTCATGGAGATGAAAACCGGGCGTCCCACTCTTAAGGAGGTACAGAAAATGTGCCAGGGGCCCCCAGAGTTGCCCTCTGGCCATGACATAGTCAGAAACAAGAAGTCCACCCTTGGTCCTGCAGCTGAAAAATAATAACCCCAGAAGTTCTTAGTAAGAACCACCCCGTGTTGCAAAAGACAGATTAACAAGAGGAAAACAAACAAATGCATTAACATGCAAATTTCATAAATACGTGGGAGACACCCAGGGAATGAATACTTCTCAAAGAGGTAACTTGGAACTACAGCTTATATAGCATTCTTCAACAAAGAATAGTATATTTTTAGACAAATGACAAGACAGAGAAAAAGGAGGGTCTCTATGGGTTGGCAGCAACTTGGAGTAAGGCAAATAAATGGCAGATAAAAGTTAGTAAAGCTTGTTCCTATAGATTCCTTGGGTATCATCTCCAAGCTATAAGGGTCTCAAGTTGTCTTCAGTGGTTAACCTTTGTTCTCCCTGGGAGAAGGAGGTGGGGAGGCACCTTTTTGTCTTTGCAAATGTATGTCCTGAGGGCAGAGAACTTTCCTGCATCTGCTCTTTCTTAATTGCTATCAGCTCAGCAAAATCCTTCATATTTTGGGGTGGGGTATTCTGGTCTCTCACAGTCCATTTTCTCTAACACCAGCAAACTCAAATCCATAAAGCAATTGTATTTTTTATTTTAAGTTCTATATAAATTTCCTAGTGTAAAGCCAGCCTGCCAAACCCAGGAGGAGGGATTCTCAAGGCTGGGCTAAGGAAGAAGGAATGTGGTTAGTGAGGCCGCTATGTCCTGGGGCCTAGTGGTCCTTGCTCCACTGTGCTGGGGGATGTAATATTGCTTTCCTGCAAAGTTTCATATGGGTTTTTAAAATGCTATCACTTACAAACCCGTCCCCATGCAGTCTAGGGCCCAGCTACTCTCAAGACTTGTTGACATCTTATTCCCCACGATAAGCTTTCCATTGGGTACAGAACAGTATTTTTGCTTTTCCTGTCAAAAGGAATAAACAGAACATAGGAGAAGAAGAAAAAAAAAAAAAGGCTGGGCTTAGAGGGACCTCCTCACAGAGTACTTAATCATCAGGATGCCTGGGGCCCGAGTGCATGACTCTGCTAGCAGCTCTGAATTCCTGGTTTCCTCAGGAGTCACTTTGCAACTAAATTCTATCTTCTTTCTCTTTGCAAAAATCTAAGCACTCAATGATTGTACAATTACCTGTGATATTAATGCCTGTTCCAGGCTTGCCCCGGTTTAGAGAGGATGGGTCAGTAGACCGATCAGGCTTGCAAAGCTCTCTCCCCAGCAGCGGCTTCTGCAGAGCCGGTGCTATAGTACAGATCCGTCCTAGGATGAAAATGACCAGTAGCAGTGGGGGCTAGATGAGACTGTGGAAATTGATAATTGGATGCTTTCTTCTTTTTTTTTTTTTTTAACTTAAATAGACTTTGAATCAAATTGTCTAGGAGTGAAAGGAGAAATAGAACCAAAAATAGGGTAAGGGTGGAAATACAGCTCAGTACAAAGCTGCTTTCGTTAGCTAATACACTCATTTATGAGCTCCACTGGTAAGTGTAAAGATCGCAGGCCGAGGCAGTAGGATTGCTTGAGCCCAGGCGTTTGAGATTGCTGTGAGCTAGGCTGACGCCACGGCACTCACTCTAGCCCGGGCAACAGAGTGAGACTCTGTCTCAAAACAAACAAACAAACAAACAAACAAAAAACTATTGCAGGCTGCTGCTCACCCCTACGGGAGGACACTCTGGGGTGCATGGCATTTGTCGGGAGCCCTGTCCTGGTGAAACTCTGGGGCCTGGGTTTGTGGCTGTGGCATGGGTAGTTACGCAGGAGTTCCTCCTCCTTGCACCCCTCTTTGTCTTCTGAGGCTCCTGACGCTAGAGGAAGGCAGTGGGATGCCTGTTTTTTACATGTTTTTACCTGTGGGACTAGCAATAAGTCTGTGGACTGATATCTTAGCCCCACTCAGCCAACCACTTCCCCATCTGTCTCTCATCGTACAGTTTTAACATCTATTGTCGCCCAGTGTAGGCATCCATTGTTTCACTAGGGATTAGAAAATGGTGATCCTTTAATCCTATCCTTCTTTCCACACTTATTAGATGGTGTTCCTTTTTAAAATTTTTTTTTCTTTAACATGTGTTACCTTTGTGGCTAGCAGATAATCTGGGTTGGTTCTTTAATGCTGGTCACAAATCAGCGGAATAAAATGTTGAACATGCTACGTGCTCAAGTCACTATCTCTCCTACTACTTCCTTCCACCATTCTTTTTTTAACCAAAGGCACAGTGCTAGTGCTTTAATCATGCTATAATTTAATATCAGTTTTTATAACAAACATTTATTTAGTGTCTACTATGTGTCTGACACTGTTTGAGGTGCTTGGGATACAGCAGTGAACAGAAAAATATTCCAGTCCTCATAAGGGTCCATTCAAGAGGACAAAGGCAGACGATAAACATAATAAATGAGTGAAATATATGTGTTAACTGGTGGTAAGTGGCCTGGAAAAAAACAAAGTAGAAAAGGAGGAAAGGTGTTGGGGGAAGAGTGTGTAATTGTGAATAGGATGGATGGGATCCCTAAGAAGATGCTGGCATAGGGGCCATCAGAGCTAAGGATCTAAGCTGTGCAGACGTTTGGGGGAGGGAAGCTCCAGGCAGAAGGAGCAGCATGTGTCAAGGCCCTGAGGCAGAGGCATGAGCCTGTCCTGTCTGAGCAATGAGAGAGGAGGATGGGGCACTAGATCCTGTGGGGTCTTTCTTGTGGGCCACTGTCAGGATTTTGGCTTTTGTTCAGAATGACATGGGCAGCCATTGGAGATTTTGAGTACAGGAGTGGCATTATGTGACTTAAATATTAACAGAGTCCCCTTAGCTGCTGATGATCGTGACTCTCAAAGAGAAGACTGTTACTACTCCCTTTTTACACAAGAAGGAATCAGGACTCGCAGAGGTTAATAAGTGATGTGTTCCAGGTCACCTTCTAGGAAGGAGTAAAGCCAGGATTCAATCCAGGCCGTTAAGTATCAGTTTATAAAACAGAGCAGACCAGCAGGCCTCGTTATTAAGGAACAAAGTGGGGTTGGGGGGTTATCTGTGTTGACGGGTGCTGCAGCCCCCAAGCCCGTGGGCCTCCGAAGACTTGTTCTCCATTCCCTTTTCTGTTTGGCAACAAATGCTAAGATGCTTAGCACTGGGCAAAGCTACGCTATTAATCTCATCTTTTCTCATTGAGGCTTCTCATTTTTCCAAAAGATGACATTTCTAAAATCGTGAGTCCAATAAACTTAGGGTCATAGAGTGTGGCTCTTAAAAAGACAGTTTCATGAGCTGTAAAAAGTAATCATGGTTTGTCAAGTCAGCAGATCTCTCCCCTTCAGCCTTCTAACCGTCACTAATGCCTTTTTTGGAGAGTGCATGCTTTTGTTCTCTTATTTTCAAAACTGTTGATGGGGGAGAACTATTTCTTTACACAGAGGACCCTCCATGGCAGCTTTAACCACTCAGGGCTGATAAAGGCATTTTACTTAACAGTTTTGTTTTGTTTTGTTTTGCCTCTCTGCTGGGGAGACAGGCCACTGACCAAAGAATTGCAATAGAGGTTAGAAGACGGCAAATGCCACAGAGTAATCCAAGGAAAGTCCAGTTTTTCTAACAACTGAATGATAAAAATATTTCTGTGATCTTTTCTGCAATGCACTGATCCATTTGGTAGCCTAATTACTACAGAAACAATCAAAGTCCCTTTTTAAAAAAGAGAGACATAGAAGCATGCCATATTTTACATTGTACTGGAAATATAAGTATTCTTTTTGTACTCAAATTATATAAATTTGAATGCTATTTGTATCTATTATTGAATCCTTAATACTGTGTTCTAGTGTTTTGGCTGGAGCAAGAGTCCTTTATAAGTTGGGGAAGGGCCGTCTTCTGTCATTTAGGTCTAATAAGACAGTGTGGCTCCCAGCTCCCTTCTTTCCAAAACACCCGTTTGGATGAGGGGCATGACCATGTCCCCATGCCCATGTGGCCTGCTCTGTCGTCAGAGGCAACATTGCCAAGCACCTCACACATAAGATCTCATCTTAATGAATCTGTGCAACAACTATAATCTCTCGCTTACAGGCAAGGCTATTGGCTGAGAGATGTAAGCAAATCATCTGAGGATGCCCAGCAAATAAGGGGTAGAGTTGGATTTTAACCTAGGCCTTCTGGTCTAAAGTCCCAGAACTCTGGGCACCCCACACTGTCAGCCCGAAGTTGCTACAGCTCTGATTTAACAAAGCAAAATCCCCATCAGCCCCTATGATCCTTCTTGGGCGTCTTTTTGTTGCTGAGGATGACTGAGCACCAGCTGTGCGTTTGGTGGGCTGCCCAGCTATTTAATATGCCTGGAACAGTACCCAGGGCCAACCCCCACCCTCGGGAGACCAGTAGTGAATTAAAAGTATCAGATGGGCTCTATCTAAGGAATGTAATAGGTCTCAGTCATAATGACTTAGCCCATCATCCGGCTATAAAGGTTCGCTATCAAGCTATTTTTTTTCAACAGAGCTTTAGTCATTTTCAGGAAGTATTCTATGAGAGTAAAAAAGTGTTCAGCAACCAAAATGGTTTGTTTCCCACTGCCGACTATATTCTAGTCTTGGAAATTCACAATACGCTTGGCATTTTAAACACTCTGGACAACTCACAATAATAAACAAAGGAAACTTTAATTTTATTTAGCATACAATTTCCTAACCTTAGGTGAACACAGTTTCTGATTGCCTGTGTAATCTCTTTTTACATCTCAAGAAACTCTAGTTCCCTGGAACATGCTTTGGAAACTCTGTCAGAGACTCTCTAGAATAGAAGCTCCTCTGGAATAGAGTTTTTTGTTTCTTTTGCTGAGTGTTCACCTTCTAGAATAGTACCTGACTATAGAAGGCAGTCATGTAAAATTACTTGAATGAATACGTAGATGCTTCTCCTTAATTTTAGCCCTGGTCTTCTAATATTCTAGATAAACTCCCCAAATGAAAGTATTCCATAATTATTTAATGTCAACCAAACAAAGACTATACTGGTAAAGAGATTTATGCCAAAACTTTCAGATCAAATGACTAAAAACAAAAATTTTGTACATTGCTCATAATATTGAAGAGTAAAGTTTATAGTTTCCGAACTTAAGATTAAACTCAAATACTAAACTAAGTGTCTTTCACATGGTAAGTCTTCAAGACACCCAAACTTTTGGAAGAAAAGTGAAAACTTTGATCATTCTGATACCCTGCACACATGCCAAGAATCTTTATATTGAAAACAGCTGCTTGACTGGCAATTTTTCACACGTCTTCCAAATGTTGGGTGCAGGGAGGGCTCCACTGCAGCAAAAGGAAATCGGTAATAAGTTACCCTTCCTTGAATGGGTGATGTGAGAATTCAGAATGTTTTCAAAGAAAACAGCACAGACTACACAATACCCAAATCTGGGTGATTCAACCTCATCAGCAAGGGGTATTTCTAAACATCAGTAACATTTCAGACTTTCAGAACAAAGCCGACCTTGGAGATCATTCAACAAATTCTCTTCATTTGAAAAATGAGCAATGAAACTCAAAGTAATTGAGCGACTTTTCACGTAGCTTCACTGATGGGCCATGACTAAATTTAAGTCCTCTAAGTTCCAAGATGTTTTCTCCCCAACGCCACTGCCTTTCTCACCATGTGGCCTTTCTGAGAGTTCTCTTGCAGGCGTGGCCCTGGGTACTAGGAAAGTGCTTGGAATAAGAATCTCAGAAGTGCACGGACCCTGGAGACTATGTGGTCTCACCTCCTTATTTCCTAGGTGAGAAAAAGCAGAGAGATCAAGTGTGGACAGCTAGGGTAATGGCAGAGAATTCAGGATTCTTTCGAGAAGCACTTTCTAATAGAACTTTTTGCAATGATGGAAATGTCTAATATGATAACTGTTAAGCACTTGTAATGTGGCTCATGTAACTGAAGAACTGAGTTTTCAACTTTAAATTTAGATGGTCACAGGTAGCTCGTGGCTGCCATATTGGATAGCACAATTTTAGAGAGCTAATCTAGATAATACTCCATTAACGGGGCTTGCAATACTCTCCTCTGTTAGGATTTGGGCATGCCAAAACTACCAAGATGCACCCCTTGCTACAGCATTGCATTATATAGGTTTTATGAATACCAGGAATTCAATCTAAGAAAGTGAAGAGAAAAACCATCTGCATTTGTGATTATATGAGTAACATTCAATTCAACATAAAAGTCAAGTCATCATAAATAGTTATTTTGCTTCTACTAAGTTGATGATTTCTGTAATCCTGGGAAAGAAGTAAAAACATGGAAATGTATAGTAGCCATATATAACCCTCCTGCATCTTTTTTACTTTTTAACTATTCAGATGATCCGTAAAATGAATACTTTACTGATTATTTATTTCCAAATAATAACCTCTAAATAATTTATAAAGGCCAATCTTTTGCCTCCTTTGCAGTGAAATAACTCATTGGAGAGACAGACACTAAGCTAACTGCATCATTAAGAACACGGGCCAGGCAGTTTTGCTTTCTTCAGCCATATGTTGCCTCAGAAGCTAACTGAAACATTTCAACTTGCCTACCAGTGAGCTGTGTTCTGCATTCAATTAGTTTCAGCAAATTATTAGAAAAAGAGGAGCATTGTTGAACCAAGAGCTGCATGCAATATTCAGATTTACAAACTAATACAGTATAAAGGCTTCCTAAGAAGCTCGCATGCCTCTGTCTAAAAGACAGGCTCCTTCAAACACACCATTGATTCCCAACATCAGACAATCTATCATGGAGAAGTCAGGCAGTGGACGTTCAGAGAACTAATTCAAAGGGGCCTGCTTGCTCCATGGCATGCTACTACTTAATGGGCTCAAAAGGCCAATGTTCTTATCTCAGACAATTAGGCTTTCTCAGCCTGGTAAAGTCTGGCCTTGAAGATTTGTTTTTCCAATGTCCATCTCCCAAGACAAAACAAAAAGTTTTAACCAGACAAAATTTGCCTGTGTGAATATTTGTCCCCCTTTGGGGTGGCCAGATAGTCTCTTCTTAAAATATCTTGGGTGTCCTTTAGCACAAGCCAGGAACACTCTACCCATAGGATGCTCACTTTGCCATGTTTGTAGCAGGAGAAAGTCAGTGTAGTTTGAAATGGGAATTTCAAGATCTGTCTTATTATCTAAATTTGTCTAAGACTCTTTGCTTAGTAATGGGGAGAGCTGAATGCTGGGAATCAGAAAAGAAGCTGAGGACTTTATCTCTAGGGAATTTGTGGTGAAAACTGTCTCAGAAAGTACTCTGACCACAGAGAAGATGACGACAGCAGATGAGTCTCATGAGCCCATGAACACAGAAAGCTGCTTTAGGGACCTTTTTTGGACACACATGAAAGAAGCCAAAGCAAATTTTAACAAAGCTTCTAAAGGTTGAGATACTCTTTGATGTGACTTAATTCAAGGAAAGGAAAATACAGAATCATGCAGAAATTATATAAAAGAACAACTTTGTCACATTATGAACATTTTTTGATCAAAATCAAGATCCCTAATATTAAAGTAAATAGTGATTTTCTGTGTGTGTGTCGGAGGTTGTATTTTAAATCAGTAGATGGATACAGATATCTGAAAACTGGCATGTCAAATCACTCAGCCCAAAACTCAAGGTATTCAAGCTGGGAGTATTATTTTTCCCAATCAAGCAACAGGGAAGATATATATGTGCGTATTTTACTGACTTGTGAATACAGACTGTTAACTTCTCACAATCAGGCAGAAAATCGTATCTTGGTTCAATGTAACGCCACATGGTATATAATGACATGCTGCTTTGCAATGTAATTACTTTTATAGAAATATAATCCTTTCACATTTTGTTTTGTTGACAAATAGACCAGGCAGCCTCGAAAGACGTGTTGATGGGACGGTTTTCTCAGAAACGTATGCTTCACTTTAGCCAAGAAAGAAGAAAAAATTGGCCGGGCTCGGTGGCTCACGCCTGTAATCCTAACACTCCGAGAGGCCAAAGCAGGAGGATCACTTGAGCTCAGGAGTTTGAGACCAGCCTGAGCAAGAGTGAAACCCCATCTCTACAAAAAAAAAAAAAAAATAGAAAAATTAGCAGGGCATGGTGGAGCGTGCTGTAGTCCCAGCTACTCAGAAGGCTGTGGCAGGAGGATCACTGAAGCCCAGTTTGAGGTTGCTGAGAGCTATGATCACACCACTGCACTCCACCCGGGGCAACAGAGTGAGATTCTGTCTCAACAACGGAGGAAAAAAAAAAAACCTGATCATTTTGTATGTGTATCATGAGACACTTAATCAGAAAGATATACAGATCTTTCTTTTCCATAATCACGAGACCTGAGATTTTCTCGAGGGAAGTGTTCCAACATGAGAAAGAAAATACATAGTTCAAAAAGCCCATGTTTTCAATTTGCCACCACATGGTTTAAATTATCTATGTATTTATTAAGGGCGCTAAATAGGCAGCTTAATTTAGGGAGAGGGGTCATTCAAGTTGAGAAAAATCATGTTTAATCCCTTAGCTCACTACAGGTTGATTGTGCTTTTTAAACGTATATAGCCTCAGCTAGCAAAACTCCCCCTGATAAGAAGGGGCCCTGTCTGCTTCTAAATTTGTCGGCTGCCAATAACAATGGAAACTTGTTAAGCTCCTGGCTCCAGGCCCAGCTGCTCTGGGCATCTTCCAGAATTAGGGATTTGTCAGTTACTTTCTCTTTGTGTTGCCAGTGTGCTTGCCTCCAATTTGGGGGTCAACCCCTCTGTTCCTGGCATATCATGTGTTTGTTATATCACTATAGCGTGGAAACCGAAGGGCCCGGGTAGTAAGCTTTCCTTGCCTGGTGACTCTGCTTTGCTTTCCTCTCTGGATCGGGGTAGAGTCGATTTGAGGGGAACCACCAGGAAGACATGATTAAATGTAAAAGTTTAGAAACTTAAACACTTACTGGATATTTGATAAAATCACAGAATTCTAATTTTGTAGGCACCAGAATGGAATAGTTTATATTTTTCCAAAGAGTCCTTATGTTTTAGAAATACAACATGAACTATTTTAGATATAATTATATAATGTCTGTTATTTGTTTCCAAATAATATGGGAGTGAGAAAGTAGACATGGGAACAGATGAAACAAGATTGGCTGTGGGTTGATAATTGCTGAAAGCGGTTGGTGGGTGCCCAGGGGTTCATGAGATTACTGTTTATTTCTGTATACATAGCTGACATTCTCCATAATAGATTTTGGTATTGTTTTTTTTTTTTAACTGAAGGGAAAAAAGTGCCTGAGAAGAATACAAGACTACTAATAAATCTTAGGGAAATAGAGTATGAGTTTCAGAGTAAATCTTAGGGAAATAGAATAAACCTTTAGAACTATGGCTTTCAATTTTTTTTCAGCATTTATGAAAAAGTACTTGATAGTGTCCCATGCTTTGCCCGGTGTCTTATATGATACTATAGTGTTTTGTATTGTGGGGTTCTCTGCTCTGTCAAAAATTGCTGAGTTGGGCCCACGGGCTGCGAAACTCTTCTCCGGATGCCTTAGAGTGTGGTTAGGGTTTAGTCAGCCTCTCTCCCGGGTCTTTGACTTGAACACAGCCTCTGGAGTTCCATGTCACTGGGCCAAAATGCCCTGAGTCATTTCTCCGTGGCCCCAAAATACAGCCCCAGAGGATTCTGTCTGTGGGTCTGGCTCGAGATGTACACACGCATGTCTTTGATTTCCACCTATTTTTATTTCCAACTGAGCCTGGATGGCCAGACAATGGCAGGAAGTGCTTCTCTCAGTGACCCCACAGCGGCCTTCCTTCCTCCTGGTTGCACTGCTGTGGTTGCAGTTGTCTCATTCCGCTCTCTGTGCTAAAAGCAGCCCCTTCCAGAACGCCCTGAGACTCTGGCCTGTGTCTTTCCCCTGCCCTGTGTGGTTATTTTGACTTCTCCAGCGTGGGTCTCATTCGTGAGCCAGCCGAGCTCTATGAGGCAGAGACAACCTGGGCGAAAGCCCCAGGCACGGGCCCCTTGGTCTCTTGTGCCTAATTCCAAGGCATAAGGTGCTCTGTCTTCCTTAGGACAGCGCATGAGTGTCTCGTCTTAGAAAGCACATGTCAGCCTTCATCTAAGAGAGTGATACCATAGGCTTCAGATATTGGCATCAGAGCTCCTATGAAATGCTCTGGGCCCCAGTGCATTATATTCCTCCCTGGACCACACCAAGCAGAGGTTCTTGAGGGAGAACAAAGAGAAATGTGATGAGAATAAGTCATCCTTAAGGACCAAGAGTCTCACAAAGCAGAACAATCCTGAGCAAGGGATGAGGCAGATGATGAAGCTACTCATATCCTTCTGCACCAGCATCTCTAGGCCTCAAGCACTTCTCACATCTCATATCACACTTTATCTCACTCCTGAGGGGAGAGAGAGGTCAAACGTGAGAAGGACTGATCTGGGAGTGATGAGACCTGGATTCTTGAGCTAGCCCTGCCACTAACCAGTCATCTGACGTTGGGTGCACTTTCATTTCATTTATTTATCTGCTGTCAAGTACCTACTATAGCCAAGCATAGCACTGGGCACTGCAGGAACAACACAGATAGATAAGACATGGACTCTACTTTTAAGAAGCTCATGGGGAAGCAGACTCACAGATAAAATCTAAGCCACCAAATATTGTAGGATCTACAGTATAGGGTGCTAGGGTGCAGGCTCCAGGGGTCGCCAAGAAGTGAATGGTTTGTTCTACCTGGTTTGTGGAGGGAGGATGTCAGCAAAGGCTGCTGGCACCTAAGTCTTCCTGTGTTATCACGATGAAGGCAGACTGCAGTATCTACAGACTCACTCTTCCAGGACTGTAAGTATCTCTGAATTTGTGTAACCAGGGGACCACAGCACAGAAATGTGGGCTATTTGCTCACAGTCCTATCGAGAACTTGTGCCAAGGTGAAGGCTAGGACAGGAGCTTTGTGCCTCCCGACTCATGGTCCCTCCATTAGGCACTAACCCAATCTCAGCACTGAGTTGCCTTACAAGTTAATTAATTCAGATACGTCTGCTTATTTCATCCGAAACAGGATCTGAAATATCATCAGTGGTTCTCAGCTTGAACCTGATTTTGAACAAAGGGAAAGAACGATTCCGCAAACTCTCTCCACTTTTCTCACAGTGCGTGATGAGCACCAGAGCTCTTTGCAGAAGTCCCTTACGGCGAAAACAGGCAGAACGTGGGGCTCAGTCCAGCAAACTTGCAGTCAGCCCTAGCCCAGAAGCAAAATCCCACGCAGAGAATACAATCCCTTGTTCCCCACAAATCTAAAAGGGAAAGGGATTTGTGAGCAGAGCTTTCAGCTGTGCGAATAGACCATTATTCATTAGGCGTCTTGTTGGAAATTCTACTTTAAAACTTGTTTTTTTCCACTGAAACACTGAAGTTTTTCTTTGTATACCTATCAATAGCAAGAAGGAGAGTTCCAAAGACAGAAAGAAAATATAGAGAATGAGGGAGAGAGGGAGAGAGAGAGATAGGGAGAGAGGGAGAGATATAGGGATAGAAAGAGAGGGGAGAGAGAGGGATAGATAGAGAGACACAGGGAGAGAGAGATAGGGAGAGAAAGACAGAGATAGGAAGAGAGAGAGAGGGAGGAAAAATGCACTGTGGAGTTAAAATGACCCTGTAGCTAATGACATCTACACTTAGCCAACTCCAGTTTGGCCATACCCTATAAAAATGCCACATTGAAGAGTTTAATGAACCTTGATTCCTTGTCAGATTAGCAAACTTTTCACTATTTGACTGTAAAGTTTATAATGCTTACATCTCAGAGGCTCAAAGTTAAGGGAGGCAGAGATCATAGAATAAAGTTGCTCACTTTCTTGATTCCCAGACCTCGGTTGGAAGCTACAGCAGGTTGCGCCAACTGTGCCCCCAGATCTCTTCTCCCAGTTTTAGCTGAGCACGTGGCTGTCCAGGTAATGACTTCATTTTCTATCCTCTCTTGCAGATAGGATAACTCAATTCTGACCAATAAGATGTGACCCAAAATGACACGTGTCACTTCTGGATCTTGCCCTGCAAACAATTGTGTGTACACGCCTCAGATCATTTCCCCCTTCCCAGTGTCTATAAAACAATAAGAAAAGGAGTTGTCCCTGTGGACCCAGAAATGGAAGCCATGTGTCGAAAACATCAGTCATGCCTCCCCATCAGCACTGAACCACTCAGTGGTAACGTGAGAAAGAAAGAAGTTTCCATCTAATTTAAGCCACTGTACCACAGGGTCTCTTTGTTGTAGCGCCTGACTTCTACCTAGACTACCTATCCCATGGTTTGGGGTCAGAGTTTGGCCAGAAGGCTCATACACACTTTCCCAGTGATGCAGACTCACTCTTTCTCTTTGGCATAGAGAGTGGGGAAAGCGGAACTGAGCCAACTTTCAGAGAAGTTACCACATAGAGTGGTAATATCATTTCTAGATGTCTGTCCTAAGGAAATGCTGAAAACATTCATGGTATTCTTTATGAAACTAAAAATTGAACTTGATCAATAGTGGGATGATTGATTGTAATACAAGCTTTCTAATTACATTTTGTCTTATTCCAGAAAGTACTTCAAGTGTGATCATTGGGGGAAAAATCATATTTCTGTAGAATGTGTGTGTGTGCACGTGTGTGTCTGTACATGCATGCAAGCAGCTGTCTTTATTTAGTTTGCACTCAGACAACCCTTTCATTTAAAGGTATTTTGGCCTTTGATGTTTTGATCCCAGCAAGGCATCATTATTTAATGATACACATTTGAAACCAGGGCTCTCTTTTAATTCATTGTAAATGTCAGTAAGATGATAGACACAAATAAGTAGACTCTCCAGAGCTATTTACACTAATACCAACGAAAATGTAGAATTGTAATTCCTATAGTTAATTTTTCCCACTAAGTCCTAAAAGTTTATTGATTTGCTAATTTTCTAAGTATTTAAAAATATCTTTAGTCCCAGACCTTAATCACATGATGTTTAGAATAATCCACCTTGTTGCCTCCCTACTTCTTGCACTGACATTTTCTCCCCTTCTTTATTTTGAAAAATTTCAAACCTATGGAGAACTTGAAAGAATAATATAATGCATACTCTTCACCTAATTCATCAGCTGTTACAATTGTTAAAAATATTTCAAAGTTGCTTTGTCTTACTCTCTGTCTCTAGGTGTCTCTGTCTCTGTCTCTCTGCTGAATTTCAAGCATCATTTTTAATAAAATGAAAAATGATCACAGTATAACATCAATTGAGGAAAAGTGGTTATCTATGAAAATGCTAATTATGGTCATTTCTGGAAGGTCAGATAGTGTGATTTTTTTTTCCCCTATGCTTTCCAAAGTTTCCAGGAAAAAAAAGCTTGAAACCTTTATATTTCACAAAATCATTAATTCTATTCAGAAGTCTGATTAAAATTTACTGCCACTGTATCTGTTGCAATTATTTCCATTTTGTGAACATGGAGCATACCAAGTGTAGAGACAGAGGTACAATGGATATTCAGTTAAATCATGTGTATGGTAGTATTTTTATACTAACTAAAACATGACAATCTATATCTCATGCATCCAACAGAATAGCTATCCCTACCACCTTTCAAACATGCCTTGACAGGCCATTTGGGGGGATGTAGCTCATCGTGGCCCCTCTTGAAGTGACTCACCCACCTTCTCTCCATCACCATCCCTACTTGGTTTTGTTTAAGATTAATATTATCTGCAAGAACCTATGATTGGTTTTGCTCAAGATGAAGTTATAAGTTTTTGCCACAATGCTAAGAAAGTCTTTCCCTATAAAAAATCTGTCCATTTGGTACTTTGGTGCACAAAGAGTTTCTCTAATAAAGTGTTTTCTTAATGCTGGCTGGGTATCAGAATCACCAATGCAAATATTTAGTGGCCCAATACTCATCCCAGACCTGCAAAGGCACAGAGAGAGAAAGTGTGTGTGTGTGTGTGTGTGTGTGTGTGTAGGGTAAGATTATTTGCTCTTATCAAGCTCCTCATGATGTTGACATACATGAGGTTGAGAACCACTATCCAAGGCTCACACTTGACTTCTCAGTCCGGGGCTGAATATCAGAGGGTATTCAGTAAAGACTTGCTGAATGAATGAGCAGATGAGTGCCAATGCTAGGGACATCTATACCTTCCTTACTCACTAATATTAGCCATGCAGAACTACAAAAGTGTTGCTCAAGTCACCTTAAGTCTAAACCAGTGGTTTTTTAACTTTAGTATGCCCAACATTCACCTACATCTGAATCACAGGTACGAGATGCTGTGGCTTAAGTAGTTTGAAAGGAGCTCTACTATCAATCAAATGATCACTGGCATTAATAGATGTGCTCACATTATTAATTAAAATTTTATCAGAAATTTTGCCAAGAGTAAAGAGCCTGGGAAGCTGGCTTAGTTGAAGCTGTAACTGGTACTCTGGAGGTTCCAGCAGATGCTATGCCTGTATCCCTTACAGTCTAGCCCCGGTCACTGGGGTTGTTTTCAAGTCAGATGACATCAGAAAGAAGGTAAATCAAATCAGGTAGTTCTAGCCAAAACATTTTAGCAAAAAGAAATAATTACAAAATCATTTTTTCTTTTTGTAAGGTATCTATGCATCCCTACTCCCAAACCTAAAGCAGGATGAAGATAACAAAATGCAGCTGCAACATGGTGTGAGATTATTCTGGGTCAAATGTGACTAATGCTGGATCAAAAGTCAAATCAGGAATAAAAAAAAATGAGCGACTCCAAAACAATAGGAATGAACAATCAATATTAGTATCATAAGGAATAAAGGGATCAAATGTTTAGACTTAACATTGTCATTCCATTCTGGTTTTCCTTTGGACCTCTGCTCGGACATTTTTACAAACTTTTCATGCAGAATCATGGCCTTTTGTGTGTCTTGCTGTCTGCTGGCAAGACAGAGCTTTTATTGATTATAGGAAAATAAGCTACTGAATCTGATTTCAGATTCGTCTGACACAGTGTCTCAGGCCACACACAAAGGGGGCTGGTGGTGTCAGCTCTCCACAGATGACTCCTCATCGTGTCCCCGAGCATCAGGCACAGGATTATCCTGTAGGAGTGACGAGAAGCTGGGCAGTCATCTGCGTACTATAGAGGGACCGAGGACTCCCAGGGCACAAGTGTGCACACCAAGTGCCTCACGTTGTTAGCATGAGGTCCCTTTTAAAGTGTTGGGAAACTTCTCAACAAGGATCCAAGCAGCAACATTTCTAGGAGACATTCACAGTTTTCAGTTCTTGCTGAATCTCCCATTGTGTCTTATGCACTAGACAACTCTTGCCCCAAAACTGAAGTGACATCATGGAAAAGAACACTCCTCAACCAAAATTGCTGAGACTGGCGCCATGATTTGTAATCCCGAAGGAAAAAGCCACAGTCTCTTCTCACTGTCTCCTTCGTTTGGAAGCCTGCCCGCCCCCATCCCTCCTCGCACCTCCCACCCCCACATACCACCCAGGGGCCCGCTCAGCACCCCGAAGTGCACAGACTGAAGTGGGCTGGACTCTCATTTCCTCTGCTTTCCTCTCTTAATGCAAAGCCCATCCTCCCCCGCACACCACAAAACCAAAGGAATAGAAGGAGAGCAGATGACGCACGCGGCGCATGTGTGACCGGCCCAGGTTCTGGGGCCAGACAGCTCTGGATTCCAGTTCCCGTGGCTCACTCACCACCGGGTGACCTCCAGCAGCTGGTTTCAACTCTCTGAGCCTCGGGGTCCTCATCGACTTTGATGTTGAAATGAAGCAAGGCATTCACCGTATTTAGCTTGGTCCTAGCAAGCTCTAAACACTAAGGTCTCAGTTAAATGAAGGCAAGGACAGCAATCTTAGGAGCAGTAGTGAGGACCCGGGCTGATAAAGGTTTGATCATGTGTCTCTCAGGCTTTCCACAAAGAAAAGAACACAGAAATTTCTCATTACCTGGAGAGGCACATCAAACCAATACTTGGTGAGCAGGATTCTAGGTATTTATAGACTTGACAAGCCTACAGAATAATCTGATTGATTTGTAGCACCTTACTCTTGTCCAGACTTTTCCATTTCAGTGATGTTTCCCTGAAGAATAAACCATCATCTGCTTTATAACATTGCTTATGTAGCCACTCCTTAAAGGGGGTGAAGACTGGCCAACAATCCCGGATTCTCTTGCAAGGCCCCCTGAGTCTCCTCTGCCCTCTGGCTGGCCAAGGAGTCAGCAATGACATCAGCCAGATGGCTGCCACCGCTCACAACTCCCAGGCTGCTAAAATGTAAAGGGTCCTCGCTTTCTCTTCCTTGGCCGCAGATGGAAAATTTGGAATCTTTGGGGGTGGGGAGTGTGGGGGAGGACGCAGCGGAGAAAGGGAGTCAGCAGAGAGGAGGCGGCAGTGCCAGCTATTCATGTTTCTGCGACTCGCCACTCACAGTGTGGGCATTGTTTGAAATCACATAGAAATTGTCCTATCCAGCCCTCAATCATGTTAGCTGCCCAGCCATTCTTCCACATTAATCATTCAAACTGACGTGAGTAAATAATACCACATGTGGTCGTGATGACAGTTGTCTCCATAATGTATTCATGTCAAGGTACTCATGGTTTTCACTAAAAAAAAAAAAAAAAAAAAATGTGCAAATGACTGACTTTAGAAAAATCTGCAATCAGGATAGCTGCTATCTTCATGAGGAGTAGTATAAAAACCAGAAAACCTGCTGGAGGGGCTGAGGATGGGCAAGATCGGTGAATCGCACTCTAGCACGAGGCCTTATGACTTTGATGAGATGTAGAAAAAACACTAGCAACACTCACTGCCCCCTTCACATGCACAAGTACAGCCACTCCCAACCCTGTCTGGGGCTTGCATTTTTGCACGAGACTCAAGCAATCTGTGTTGAAACTGACATAATCCTTTGGACAAATACATCCTGCCTTCCTACCTTCCCTCTTTCCTTCCTTCCCCAGATATGGAACACGTGGTTTGTGCCTAGTTTTGTGCAAGATGCAGGAAATCCCAAAAAGTGAGACAAAATTCTGGCCCTTGAGGAGCTAGAGCATTTTAAGTGCTGGGGCTGGGTGAGGGAAGATGCACAAACAAACAAACAATGACTACCCGGTGAAACAGGTACATGCCATTCAAATCCCAGGTGAACATTATAAAGAATTGAAAAAATCTGGCCATCTTTGTGGGGATGTAGTGCCTGTAGAGTAGTCTACAAGTTTGATAGATTAAGGTCAAAATAATACTTTCCAGTGGATCCTTAGGGATTTGGCTCAGGCAAAGCTTAGGAAAGTGCTCCCAAATCTGACTATCAGATTCACCCCCCCCCAGACCTGCTGAGTCAGCATCAGCAGCCACGGGACTCTGTCTTGTGAGAGGTACAAACTCATCTTGAAGCTGGTCTGCTGAGTGGCCACACGGGCTTTGCTGAGACTGTCCACTAATCTGTAAGAGTTGGCTGAGATGGGAGTGAGCTGAAGCCCAGCCAAGTTCCCCATGTCAATGCCACTGTCAAAGGAGAAAAACCTTTTGGGGCATTAACATTCTGGTGAGAACGGTGCTTGCTCCCTCAAGAGCAATTTGGGAAAGAGAGTGAAACCTGCCATCTGCAGTGGTAGGCATTCGGGCCCTGAGTCACACCAGGGAAGGGCCTATCATAGCTTTAAAGAACCCCGAAGCTGGAAGAGGCCATCCAGTCTTTGCCTCCACCCAGTGAGAAGCCCACTCCATGGCATGCCTGCTCAATGGCCCTTCAGGCTTTGCTTGAATGCATCCAGGGTCAGGGAGCTCACTACCTCTGCAAGAAGCTTGTTCCATTGCCTTACAGCTCTTGCTGACAAAAAGAAAAAAGAAGCAAAACACTTGTGTAACTTTTTGTAACTTCTCCCTTGCTCTTCCTGCTGATACTTTAGAGAACATGCCTAATTTTTTCTTTCAAATATTTGAAGTCCCATATTAGATGTCCCAAATCTTTTCTCTCAAGTTAAGGTTCCAGGCCTTTCCACCAACTCTTCTATGACAGATTTTGAGACATTCCTCAAGGTTTCTAGATGTTATAATCACAGACCTAAGTCTCTACCCTCTCCCCCTCCCACCAAGCCAACACACACACAGGGCTTCTCTTGCCCATAATGGGCTCATGGTTGCAAAGGCAGGGATGTCTCCCAGGGCAGCCCGGGCAGTGACCTCTGAGGAGGTGAGGAAATTGGGGTCCCACCCTCTATCCTCAGCATCGTGGGAACGCTTTGGGGAAGGAGGCTGGGGTTCTCGGCTTCCTGTCCTAGTCATTACAGCAGATGCAGGGCGTGGGTCTCCCCTTCTCTGAAGAAAGGCTACAGCCTTTCTCACCAGAGTGGGTCTTAGATTCTAGCCATTCAGGAAAGAAAAACGAACTGAATGAATAATTCTAGCGACTGCTTCCCTACCCCAGGCTCAGGAGCAAGCATTAGCATCTCAGGCTAGCAAAGCTCTGAGTTTGCACCCGGCCCATTCCAGGTGGCCCCTGAGGCTCGCAAGCAGGACACAGCTGCAGGACAAGGTGACGGGAGCGAGGTTCAGGGAAGAGGTAAATCCTAAGTGAGCCACACCCGTGTTTCCTTCCCACACTTACAGTCACCAGGGGCTGGGAAGGATGAGGGGGCAGGGAGGAACGAAGAGAGGTGGGTTAATGGGCACTAACACACAGGAAGACAGAAGGAATAAGTCCTCATGTCCAATAGCAGAGTTGTCTGACTACAGCTAACAACAATATATTACAGATTTCAAAATAGCAAGAAATGAGGACTTGAAATGTTCTCAACACATTGAAATAATAAACGCTTGAGGTGATGGATATCCTAAATACCGTGACTTGATCATGACACAGTCTATGCATGTAACAAAATATCACACATACCCCATAAATATGAAAAATATTATGTATCAACATAAAAAAGAAAAGAAAAAGAAACAGGGCAGCCCCCTTTCTCCCTCCCTTTCTCACTCCCCTGTCACCGCACGGAGCCGAGAGGATTTGAATGCAAGGGCAGAGTAAGCATCTGTTTTCTGCATCATGTCACCCAGGGGCGGTGGCCCCACCCACAGGTATCACCTTGCTCCTCTATACCGAAACTTTTGCCTTTGGTTCAGAACAGAGAGGCCCCCTGTCCAGAGGGTTGGGTAGCAGAATCTCCTGGGGAGATGTATAAAACTATTCCTGTCTTGGGGGAGAGGTTCCCACTGGAGATTCCTTGTTCTCTCTGTGTTATTGTAACGGGGTTGGGGGAGGGCTGGTGGAAGTTGCCAAGTCTTGCAGCTGAATCTTCCTTGCTGAGAACCACTGGTTTAGATGGTACAATGAGCCAAGTCTAAATTCAGGCGTCTCTCATGTATGTCCAGGCACGCAATAAAAGCATCATTGTCACCACAGGTTAAAAACCTTGCAGTGTGGCTTCCATAACACCTGGAAGCAAAGACGTGAAGGCTACTGGGACTGTCTCCCTGGATCACATGTGCCTCTTTCTTTCCGTACATTTCCATCATCCTCTTGAATAGCTCCATCCCCAAGCGGGGAACATGGAATCAGACACTTAAAACGCGTTGGCAGCCATGTTCCCAGCCTGCCTTGAGCTCTCATTAGCTCCTCTCCATCCTAAGCAGAGAAGCACGAGCTGGAGTTGAGAGGTGACAAGAGATTTATGCCCTATTGCAAATACTGTAAGCCACCTGCCCTGAGTGCATTCCCCTTTCTTCCTCACTAACAAAATCCCAGCTTTTGTTTTGTGTTGCCATGAGGGGTGGCCATGTCACAAGGTTCTGGTTAATGATATACAAGCTGCGGGTTTCTGGGAATGTTTTTGCTTTCCTAATACAAATGCTGCCATTTCCTATATTTCATGTTTTCGAAAGATAATGTGTTGTCTGGTGGTGCAACAGCCATTTTGCAATCTTGAGGCAAAAAGCTTGTTTAAGGATGGTGAAATGAAAAAATGGAAAGAAACTGGGTACCTGATAGCATTACTGTAGAGCTCTTGACTGCCTGATCTAGAACTTCTAATTGTGTTGGATTTCTACTCTTTGTTTAAACTACTGTGGTCAGGGTTTTGTTTTGTTTTTTAATTTGTTTATTTTTGTCACTTTGGTCATTTATCATTCAAATAGTACGTAGGCCCTGCTCTAGACAAAATGTAAGCTCCCTGCTCTCATGGAGCTTACATTCTTGTAGTTAAGAAAAATGAAACAATTAAGTCAAATGTGTAAGGTATCAGATAATCACAAATGCTGATTGAAGAGTGATAGAAAGTGTATATGGAAGGATGGGGGTGGAGAGGACATTACTACCTTAGACAGGGTGGTCAGGGAAGGCCTCCTTGAGAAAGTGACATTTGAATATAGACCGAAGGAGATGAGGGAGCCAGCCTCGCAAGTGTCTGGGGGAAGAACATTCCAGGAAAGAGAACAGCCAGTGCAAAGACCCTGAGGCAAGAGTTTACTGGTTATCTGATGTGTTTAAGGAACAGTGAAGAGGCCAGAGAAGAGTAAAAAAAAGAAAAAAGAGATCACAATATAGAAGATGTTGTAGACGACTGTAAGGATTTTTGGCTTCATCCTGGGTAGAGTAGGGGAGCCCCATTGACTGGAGGGCTTGAACAGAGAAGGGATGTGAGCCAGCTTCTATTTTAACAGGATTGCTCTGGCTGCCGTGTTGGGAATAAACTGAAGGTGGGGAGGGTAGAGCAAGGAGGCCCACCTGAGGCTATGGAAACAATCCATGGAGCAACGATGGCAGCTGGGGTGGGGTGGGGCAGTGAGGTGGGAAGGGTAGCAGGACTCTCAGTGTGAGTCGCTACAAAGCCCGAGGATTTGCTGACGGAGTGAATGTGAGGGGCGTGAGAGGAGCCGTGGAGGACCCCAGAGGCGTTCACTGGAGACAGTAAGAGAACGAGCTGCCATTCACTGGATGGGAGGGGACGGCAAGAGGAGCAGGCTTGGAAGGGTCGGACACCCAGCACCGTCCCAGCGGGGCGTGGACACACCCGCCAGCCAGAGGATGTGCCTTGATCTACCTGGACCCAAGTTTCTCCTCTGCCTCTTTCCAGTGGAGCCTCCTCTTCCCTGTTCATGTCTCTGGTGCCGATCAGTGATGCTGGGACTCCTGAAAGTGCTGAAGTCAAGACACTGTTCTGTCCTTTATGTTTGACTTAAAAAGACGAGAAAAATGGGCCAAATGAACATTTTAGCAATGTTTTCAATTAAAAGACTGGAAAAGCTTCTGTTTGTTCAATATTTCACAATGAGGTCGTATTTCATAATTTAAAAAATTAGTACAAGGACTCCCTGGTGATTCATGGGAGAAGCCAGCAGTGGCTAGCCACAAGCCGGGCCCTGCTGACGCCCCTCTCGTGTGCACCACCCTTCACAGTTAGTAAGCATCCTCGCGGTGCTTTCATTTGTCACTATTTGGTTTTCAACTAAACCCCACAAATTTTCTCTCACTTATGGATGAGCAATCGAGGCTCAGAATGGTTAGGCCACTCAAAGTGGTCCAGTTAGAAGTCAATAGAGGCAGAATTTTAATTCTAATAGACTCCAAATTTGATTTGGAGTCATTTTCTATTATATGCAGTACGCTTTATCCCCATGTGACCTGAATTAGGCTGGATCTGTGAAGCAGCAATGACACTTTTAAGAAGGAAATTTATGCAACTCCTTGTGTGTCTTTGTGTGTGGGGGGGGATGCCTTTGCTTATGTCAGCTGTACCCTGAGGCCTCAGTTTCCCTGTGACCCTGGCTAGCAACTATGACTCACTTGTTTCAAAGGAATGTGGACTAATTTGAGATTTTTGAATAAAAGACAGATGAAAACTGTGACCTACCACATTTCCTTCATAAAGGGGCCACTGTGCTCTACATTAGGAGGATTTGCCAGACTCAGTGAGGAATCACGGCTTGCAGCCCCCCTCATCTCCTGAGCGACACAGAACAGATCCTCCTTTCCCCGCTATCTCTCCTTCCCTCCTTCTGTCCTCTTTGCAGCAGTAGGATATGGGAAAACTTATTCTAGATCATCTTTGAAGGACTTGAGTTTTACTTGTCCATGTTGACCCTGGCTCAAAATACCTTATGATTACAGATTGCCTGGTTCACTCTTTCTTTTTCCTCATTCCCTGAGATCTTGAAGTCCCACCTTTTGGGCAAACCCTACATGTAGCCTCAGGAAGCAGCCTGTCCCGTGGATGCTTATAAACCCCTGGGCGAATTGGCAGCGATGGGGAGGGAGAGGGCGTGAGCCTTTCACCAAGCGTGCAACTGTGCCCACATTCTGCCAGGCAGTCTTTGTGAAGGGAGTTTACTCAAAATGTACTACGAATATTTAAAAAACAATGAGGGTTAGAGATAACAAAAGGCAGATGTTGGCTTGTTCTGTGAGAAATGGAATTAGAAAATAAGATGTTCATGGACCCTGCAAATGCAATTTGAGACAGAAATACTAAATGTTGGCTTCCATCCCTCTGGGTGCCCAAGACACTCCCTGGAATTAGGTTAGGTTAAGAGCTATGCAATGCAAAATATTCCACCATCCAATCCATTTCAGGGCACTGGAGGGAGCGAATTAATATTCCTGCAAATCTACCCTAAAATAGTCACAACTACATGAACCCCAGGCAACAAGGATCATTTGGAAGAAGGTGTCAGTGTAACCATCATTATGAATGTTACTCCTGTAGGAAAAGTTCCAGGCTTCCTTTTGGCCCTAAACCTTTTCCCTCTGGGCAGTGTGATAGAGTGGAACATATGCTGGACGTGGGGTCTAAAGACATAGGAGACCCTCCTCTGCCCCTCCCCTACCAGATGTTGATCCTGGAACCTCCTTGGGCAACATTTCTGGGCCTCTTGTGTCTTTATTTGCAAAATGAGGGAACTGGAAAATGACCAATAAAATTCATCTCCAAGGACTCCAGGGCTCTCACTTCTTCGTTGGCCACTGTATTTGCTTTTATTTATCTTGCTAAGATTTCTCTCTCTTCTCCATGAAAAGGCTAGATGAAAGAAAATGGGAGTAAAATCCTGTAACCATTCAGTTTCGAATTGAGTGTCTCACACCAGGCACTTGGATTTTTCAGAACATTTTTACTAAGAACAACTAGAAAACACAGGATGTCATCATGGTTGTCTTAGTCTGTTTGTTTTGCTATAAAGGAATGCCTGAGGCTGGGGAATTTATAGAGAAGAGAGGTTTATTTGGCTCATGGTCCTGCAGGCTGTATAAGAAGCATGGTGCCAGCATCTGCTTGGCTTCTCGTGGGGCACTTGGACTACCTCCACCCATGGCAGGAGGCGAGAGGAGGAGGTGCCCGGCTCCTTTTAACAACCGGCTCTCACAGGAACTAACACGGTGAGAACTCCGTCTTTACCAGGAGGATGCCATCCTCAGGGATTTGCCCCCATGACCCAAACACCTCTCACCAGGCCCCACCTCCAACACTGGGGATCAACTTTCAACATGAGGTTTGGAGGGGCCAAGCCGGCCATGGTGTTTTCCATTCAGTGGGCTAATTTTCAAAAAATATTTTATTAAACTGCCAATTTGTACATTTACAGATACATATAGTTTAGCTAGGATTACAACTGGAAAATTATATGAATTGGTACCAAATTTACATCTTTTTCTGATTATCTGGGCTTTAGAGATAATCCCAGCAAAGGAACATCACAATTTCCCTCAATATTTTGGAATCTGCTGCATCATATTCAGTCTTTCTAGTAACTGATATTTCCAAGCGCTGCCTCCCTCTGTCACAGTCTGAGGAAAGGGCCACTTTTCTCCGTTAAAATTGGAAACAAACTGCAATTGGCACGAACACTAGGACAGGTGGGCACCACCTTCCTCTACTTCATCTTCACTCCCCGGGAAGAAGGGAAAATTCATGAGACGCGTTATGTTATTTACTTGCTTAAGAACTTCCCTTCTGCCGTTCCCACCATATGGTTTATGTTTTCCTTCTGAATTGGTGCTTTTACAGTACAAGCTTGCCTTTGTTGAGAGGCAGCAACAGGTGTGTGGTGAAAAAGAAAGCTCGAGAGAGAGAATGGAAGAAAATCTGCATCTGTGCGTGAGAACGTGCAGGGCAGAACGTGAGCTTTGTGTGTGCAGGTGTCTGCGTCGTCTGCAGCACGAAGACCCCGTGTGCTCCGTGAATTCCTCGGGAGAATATATTCACAGCATAGTTAAGAGCCCTTGGCTGAGAAATCCATGCACCATCTGTGAGTGCACCCCTTCCGTGGAGGCTCTGCAAGGCACCTTTGATTCCCACGGTAGACAAAGCAAGTGCATTTCAGCAAAGGAGTTCTGAGCAAACATAAGATCCACAGATGGCACTAGGTCAGCAGTACTCACCTTGTCTTGCTCTTCTCCCTAAATTGTGTGTGAGACAATGTGTGGGCTTCAGACCAGGCAGACTGGATTTGAAATTTAGCTTGGTATTCCTTAGTGTGGGGATGCTGGGTGATTTACTAAATTCCCCCAAGTTCTGATTTCCTTATCAATAAATGCCGGCTAACAATGTCCAACTCACAGCGTGCTGGAGAGAATTCATCTGTAGAGTTGCCTTGTTCAGTGCCTGGCATGCAGTAGGCATTCAGTAAATGTGACTTCCTGTCCCACGGATGCAATTTGCAGATCAGATTAAACAGAGATGGGAAAAATTCTTTCCATATGTTCAGGTAAATAATTGGCAAGGTTCAAATTGCCTTCTGATTTGCCAACAGAGATTTCGACCTCTTGTCCTCTGGTAGGATGAAGTTGTTCAAGATGTTGCAGCGGCACAGGTCGGTTTGGGCTTTCCATCTCCATAGAACACTGGAAAGGCCGTGAACTACTTTTCAGACACAGAAGCACTCTTCCTGCCCTACTCTCAGCAGGCCTTGACCTCCAAGCTGTTTTCTTGGGAGTGGTTTTGGTGCTGTGTCCAGCCTCTCCAAGTCTGTCTGAACTGAGTCCCACCGTGTGCAGTGGCACATGGGCTGGATGGCGGCCCACGATGGGCTCCATGGCAGTGAGATCACACATGCAGAAGCATCTTTGGGGGAGTGTAAAACCAAGACCTTTTGTTTCACCAGCCCCACAGAGCTATCAGCTCAGCTAGACTCTGATGGAAAAGGAAGACCTGCTCTACTTTTCAAGGGACATCACAGTATTATGGGAAGAGAATTAGCTTAGGAGTCAGAGGCAAATTCAAATGCCACTTTGATTAAAAAAAAAAAAAAACTTAACTACCAAGTAACTACTGAGCCTCTGTTTCCATTTTTCTAGATGGTAATACCCAAAACATAGAGTCACTGTGAGAATTCATCAGGAAATCACATCATGCCTGGCACTGAGAAAGTCTTCAATAAGAACGTCCTTCACAAAGCCCTCAAGGGCCCATGGATGAGAATCACCGGAGGTGCACGTTTGAACAACGTGCTACTTGGCCTATTGGCCATCATGAGCCAACTCCGAAGGGGTCATCACTCTGTGCTGGCAATGAGGGGAACAAAGACACTGCAGTAGAAGTCAGCATTCCCCCTACTCCAAGAGGTGGTAATTAAGAGCCAGCATTTCCTACAGAAAGGCCTGTCAGCACCTTGGATGGGCTTCTCAGCTGTATCTGTAAGGACTGGCTTGGTGGGTGTCTGGTGCACTCCCTCTGCACACAGCCTGTCCCCATTCCAGCATGCTTTGCAGTCACTCAGAGTCTGCAAGGCTACATGCTACATTTCCCAGTCCCTCATAGCCCAGTGGCATAGATGGACCCCCTGCCTGGGTGAACCAATCAGATGAGCAGAAAGTGGTTGTTAACCAGACCTCAAGAGTCAAGCTAACCAAGGAAACTGATATCAGCAAGATCTTTATGTCAGGGTGATAAGATAAAGCTACATGGACAGATTAAAAGCAAGTATGCTAAAATATGATCACTTTTCAGGCCAAAACTGGCCTGATATAATATATTGAGCAGTACTAATGTATTACTTTTTTCTTTAGTCCAGAATTCTTAGAAATCAAATCTATCTGTCTTTTTATCCCCAATAAGAAATAATTCTGTGGAACATGCATTAAACGCTGAGCTGTTTTGTGTTTTTTTGTCTTAAAGGCAGAGAGAAGCATGGCTTGACAGTAATGAATGACCATGTTACACAATTACTTAAATATGAGTCTTCAGCAAAAATAAAATGACTTGAGGCTTTTCAACAAATACCAGCTTTAAACTCAGTAAATAATGGCTTGTGTCAAATTTGTTTATTAGCATGGGTGATTTGTTCTTAACTAGACATATTTTACACTTGAAGTAATGTTTTACTAGAACTATATAAAGCAATTGTGCAATTGATAATAAATATGTCACTACTGGTAAGTAATTAATTCACATGAAGTTAATTAAAACCATACCAGCACTGTCTAGAGTATAGAAAAAAGAATGTATAAATAAATAAAGTAGATAGAGTCAAATAACACATGGTGTGTAAAAGACAAGAATAACTGAAATACAAAGTGTGTGTGTGTGTGTGTGTGTGTGTGTGTTATCAAGCACCTATAACACACCTGACACTCTTTCCTCAGAACATTTCAGGGAGATATTGAATTCAGTTATTATAGATGAGGAAACTGAAGATCCGAAAGGTCCAGTAGCTTATCCTATGACCTACTGTTAACTAGTGATGGAACTGAGTTCTGAACTCAGGTATCTCCGATCCTAGAGCCATTTTCTTACCAGTGTTTAGTACCATGCTAAACAAGCAGGAGTTTTAGAGTCAGATATGCCTTGGTTTGTGTCCTGCATCAGGCATTCACTAGATACACGATCTTTATAAAGCAACTTAATATCTCTTAGCCTGAATAATAATAACATCTACTATGTAGGATTGTTGTGACGATTAAATGGGAAAATACATGGGAAGTGCCTTACATAATACCTGGAACACATTGAGCCCTAAGTAGTTGGCTAGTATTATTACATCTGGAAAGTCAGCACAGAGTAAATAATTAATCAATAGACTAAGAATTGAGCATCATTTTTATACATAGTAAGAAAGATGTTTTTCCCTTTGCTAGTTCAGGTAGATATGGATTGAATTTAACCAAAACTTTGGTTAAATACAGACTACATGTTTCTAGAACAGTCTTACTTTTATCAAATTTTATTATTTTTGAAAAATATGCTCTGTTTAATTCAACTCATTAATTGTTCTTTAAGCACCTGTGTCACTTCCTTCCATCAAGGAGCTTAGAGCCTTAATGATTGGGTATAGAGTGGTGGCAGGGGACAGAAGAGGAAGAAATGGGAAACATCTTGAAGGACATTAAATAGCATTTCAGACCCAAATAACATCGAGAAGACTTCATCTTTCCTTTAAAGCAGCAAACAGTTCCTGGGAATCTAGGAACCGTGCCTCACAAACTAATGGAAAAGGCACATAACAGTTCAATACAGTAAGTGAAGAGGCAACACTTAAAATGAAATGTAAAGGATAAGAGTGGACCAGGCTGAGAAGTATGGTAGATGCAAAGGGCCTGCCTTTGTCTGGAACATTAGAAATGGGAAGTAGTTCCATAGGTCGGAAGAGCATATGGGCTTTGGGAGCAATGGGTGGAGAAAGGGCTGTGGTAAACATCAGGCTACATAGGTTTGAAAGGGCCAAGTCACAAAGAATCTTGCATGCTGTTTATGCTGTGTGTCCATGGTTTGTTATTTCAACTGTCCATTAGAATCACCTGGGAAGCCTTTTTAGAAATACTGATGGAATATTGCATCCCAAAACAACTATCTAGACTGTTTTTTTGCACACCCTTCTATTAAGGAAATAGAAAATTGGTCAAAGTATATTTTAAAAATCTGTTTGAAGGCATCTGAGAATTACCAAGAGAGTGAGACTTTGGAAGGCCAAGACCCAAAAGAGGGGAAAAGCAAAGAGTAATGAGCTGACATTTGGAGAAACTTTTTCACTCAGGAGGATTGACTGCCAGTTTCAAAATCAGCACCTGAGAGATTGAGAAGGGAAAGAGTTTTCAGAAGTTTTATAGGATTGGGTATAAGTAAGTGGTGAGAGTTGGAGTTGAAAGCCCACCAAGGTAGAGTGGACCTGGTATAGCACCCCCTGGATTTCATTTGGGAGCCCAAAGATTTACAAACTAGGAGTAAGGATGTCCTGGAGACAAATCAGACCTCATAAGAACTAAAACTTAGATCTGATAATTTCATTCCTTGGTTGGATTAGGGTGGTCTTATTCTAGTTTAGCTGCCTTTCTGAAGCAAAAGTAAATTCTCTCTGGTGAAACATAATGTTATAACATCAGCTACAGATTTAAATTTTCTCTACAGTGTTCCATACACAATGACCAGCACTCAATCAAAATTAACAAGACATACAAAAACTATAAATCTTGATTGAAAACCAGGGAAAAAAAGGACAACTTAAATAGACCCATAGAATTGCTATCATACAGTCTGTCTGGAATTATCAGACATAGACTTTTAATAACTGCTAATATGCTTGAGGAATTAAATGACCAGAGGGAGAATTTCAGAAAGAATGGAAATTATAACAAATAAGCAAATGGAAATAACAGAATGACAAATTGAATAACTGTAATTAAGAAACTGATGGACATGTTAAACAGCAGAGTCAAAACTCAGTGAACTGGAAAATAGATGAAAATATCTAGAGGGAGGATAGAGGTACAAAAGTAGATTAAAATAAAGAAAAGAACCTAGTAGAAAAGATTAATATGCTAAAAACTTATCTAATTGGAGTCCCAAAAGCGGAGAAGAAAGAGCCTGTGAAGAAGTATTATTGAAAGAGATGATGGCTGTGAATTTTCAAAAAAAAAACCGAACAAAACCAGGAAAGACATCAAGCCATTGATACAAGAAATTCAGTGAACTTCAAACAGAATAAATAAACAGAATATCACATAACAGCAAAACTTCTAAAAATTTAAGACACACACAAAAAACCTTAGATACAGAAACCTTAGATACATATTACCCTCAAAGGAGCAACAATAAGAATGATAGTTGACTTTTTGACAGAAAAAAATTAAAAGCCAAAAACTAATGGAATAATAATATCTTCAAAGTACTTGAAGAAAATTAACAGCCAACCTATAAATTCTGTATTTTATGAAAATATTCTTCAGGAACAAAGAGGAAGGATTCCACTTTCATGAAGCTTGTAACAGATTATGGCAGACCAATGCTCCTGCTGCAACAATGAGATGCCACCCATTAGAATGTCTAAAATTTAAAAACTGACCTAATTAAATGCTAGCTAGGATGCAGAGCAACTCGAACTCTTACGCATTACTTGTCAGAATGGAAAATGATACAGCCACTTTGGAAAACTCTCTGACAGTTTCTTATAAGGTTAGACGTACACTTATCGTATGACCCAACAATCTTACCCTAGATATTTACTGAAGCAAATAAAAACTAACATTCACATAAAAACTTGTATGTTAGTATTTATAATAGCATTATTCATAGTCACCAAGAACTGAAAACAACCCAAGTGCCACTCAACAGGTGAATAGATAAACAAACTGTGGTACATTCATACAATAGTATATTGCTTAGCAATAAGAAGGAACAACTACAGATCCTCACAGTATCAGTAGATACTACATTTGATGACTCTCAAATGCATTATATTAAGTGAAAGAAGCAGATTCAAAAGGCTACATTCTGTATGATTTCATTTATTCAGGTAAAGGCAATACTACAGAGGCAGAAAACAGATCAGTCATTGCCAGGGGCAGGGGGTGGGGGTTGACTCTAAAGAGGTATGAACAGTGGTATACTGGTAAATGTTTAAAAAGTTCTCCAAATCAAAGCCTTGTTTGTAGCATTGCCAATTACCATAGTGTAAATATTCCCACCATGGCCAACTTCAAGCTACTAACTAATGTGACAACACTGAACATGGAGTTGGAAAGAGATGCACAGTAGCACAGTATTACATAGCATTTCCACCACACATATCCAATAGATATAATAGCTTCATGACCATAGATAATAGTAAAGTGTAAAATAATTAGGAGGTAATGGGTTTTTAGTACTTATTACTTTTGTTTTTAATATAAATATTCATCTATAAGTTTATATAATTCAATTTTAAATTAAATTAAGTTTTTAACAACAGGCTAGGAAAATTCCTGAAAGTTTAACAATCAGCTCTCACAAGCTAGTACTTGCTGGCTACAACACATTGCTAGACATGAGGGAAGTTTTTGAAGTGATAGTAGTGTTCCATATCTTGATTGCAGTAGTGTTATATAACTGTATGCATCTTTCAAAACCTACAGATCTATACACTGAAAAGGGCGAATTTCACTGTATGTACATCATAGCTCATAAAAACAAACCACAAAATGCACATGTATCCTTTGACACACCAATATTAATTCTAGAAATCTATCCTCAGTTACAGTCAAACACTTCCATCATTGATTTTAATAACAAAATAGGAAATAACCTGAAATTTACAAATACAAGAATGAATAAATTATTGTATATACATGCAATAGAATACAGTAAGTCCTAACTTAATCTTGTGGGTAGGATCTTGGAAATCACAACTTTAAGGGAAACAACATACAACAAGTCATTGATAACATCATTTCATTCAATGTTGTTTCATTATAACTTAGATAACAAAAAAAATGGTTTAATTATACATGGTTTTGCTTAAAGTCACAGTTTCCAAGAACCTATCGATGATGTTAAGGGAGGACTTACCTTATCACTTAGCAATTAGAAAGAGTGTCTGAAAAAGTGGTTGCCTCTGGAAGGTTAGCTGAAGGATAAAGATTAAGAGAGGCTTAACTTTTCACACCTACCCTGTTGTACCTTTTTTTTTTTTTTTTTTTTTTTGAGACAGTGTCTTGCTTATTGCCTGGGCATGAAGGCAGTGGCATGATCATAGCTCACTGCAACCTCAAACTCCCAGGCTCAAGTGATCTTCCCGCCTCAGCCTCCCGAGTAGCTGGGACTACAAGCACATGCCACCATGCCTGGCTAATTTTTCTATTTTGTTTTTTAAAGATGGGATCTTGCTATGTTGCTCAGGCTGGTCTTGAACTCCTGACCTCAAGCAATCCTCCCATCTTAGCCTCCCAAAGTGTTAGAATTACAGGCGTGAGCCACTGTGCCCGGCCTCCTGTTGTACATTTTGAAATTTTACATGTGCATATATTACTTATTCAAAAGATAAAGGAAACATAAATTTAATCAAGACAAAACAAAGACATTTTCAAACAAACAAAAGCTCCTGAGATAATCGATGGCCAGCACATCTTCGCTAATATTTAAATGCTTTCAGTAACTATCTCATGCATTGCTCACTAATCCATGGATGAGGAAATTGAGGCCCAGAGCCTGAAACACTCTCCCAAGGACACACAGCAATGAGGTGTAGCTCTGGGCTTGAAAATGCACACAGTACATAGCTTTGCTAGACTGCCTTTCAGGAAAGTTCAGAGAAGGTCTGGGAATCTTTAGCAGAGCTGTGGTAACTGAAGCCAAGGCGAGAGAGGACATCTCTGAAAGGGAATTTTTTAAAAAGAAAGACAAAAAAGCAAGGATAGACACCTGGAAATATCAATACTGAGGGAAGGAGGAGAAAGAGGATGCTGGGAATTAAACTGAAGAGGAAAGGTCAGAGAGAATCTATGTCCCTAAGTGTGATCTACTGTTTCTAGTGTTGGGGGAAAATACATTTGTGGAAAATAACTTTACTCTCTGTGATATGAACTGTGTAATTCAGACTTCAACCTAATTTTTTATGAGGAAACATGGTGGCCACCTCTGTAGACACACGCGTGTCGGAGCACATCGGGCCAACACCATGCCTAGGAGTCTGACTTTTCTGCATTCTAACATTCCACAGCTAGAAAGGCGGTGTTCCCTACTAGCACTGCCGAGAGCAATACGACATAAGTTAAAGAACTCTCTGTCATGGGATGACCTAATTTCCTGGGACAATTTAGGATGGAGTTGTGAAGAAATGGCTTAAACTCATTGCTTTATACATGTTTTGTTTTTATATTCAGTTGTGGGAAAGGAAGAAGGATGATGGCACCTCCCTGCCCCACAAATCAATGACCCAGGCAATACTCTGTGTGGAGCCAGCCCGTACAAGGAACTTAGGAACAGCTGGGCCTAACACAGGGCAGTTACAGATGTCCCTTTGGAAGGGCAAATCAGAACAACTCAAGAGGAAGGCAGCAGGAACACATGAACTTCTAAAACTCTGAATTCACCAGCTGGAGAAAGGGATTGTGCTGGGAGAACTTAAGAGTCACTTGAGGGTATTTAGTTCTCCAAGTGAGTAGCAAAACCGTGCTAATGAGGTCTTTAACACCTGTACTCCAACCAGCAGCTGAGTCTAAGCAGAACCAGGTGGGGCATGCCAACAGCTTTGAGGTGGCCAGAGGGCGCTTGGAAACAGAAAGAGAAATCACTCTTCCTGGTCGGTAGGATGCAAATGACATTTGTTTGCCTTTTTGTGCTGTTCTCTATTTTCCACATTTCCCAAGAGTATATATGTACTCATCAAATCAGTAAAAAAATGTTATTTTGAAAAACAAATGTTGCATTCCATTTATTTTATTTTTCCAGATACTCACTCCTTGGTCACTTGTTTTTATCTCTAAGCAAAATATAATGGTTCGAGTACTAGATGCAGCTCTGATTCTTTGTCAATTGTCACCTCCAGAAAGAGTCTTCCTGCAGATAGCAGAGATGGCCACACCAGGAGAGATGGGAGGAGGGAGGAGAAAAGACCCTTCTAGGACCTGCCTCCTTGGCACACTCTGGCCTTGCTCTCCATATGTTTTCTTTGCTCTGAGAATGAAAAACCTCCTTTAAGTACCCCTACATCCTTTTTCCCCACTCCCAAATCCTCCCTGGCTATCACTTGCCCCACTTAGGTTCTGTCAGAGCAAATCACGATAACTAGATTGATGAAAAATGAAACATCAACTTACTCATCTAGGTAAGTAGCTGAAAACTAGAAAAGGAAAGATTTCATGTAAACTGGGTTGGAGAATGTGACTTAGAACACAGGCAAATGTGAGGCTTCCAACCTGGAATCTAAATCTTGGCTTCTGTATAGGGAGGCATCCTACAGGGAGAGACAGAGAGAGAGAGAGAGAGAGAGAGAGAGAAACCACATCTGCACCTGCAGGGCTACCTGGACACAGGTAGAACAGCAGGAGGGTGTCCCATCTGCAAATACCCTGCTCCCTGCAAATGTGGTCTCATAAATTTCAAATTCTGATCAACCAGATTAGTGCCTCCATCTGTCTTAGAGAGGATAAAGAGAGTCCCCAAGTTGGGAGAGGCCCTTTATGGGCAGGAGAAGGGAAGTGGGGGCATGAAGGACAGAGGAAAGTGACTTTCTTCATCTTCTCTTCCCAACAAAGATTCGAACCCATCTTACAGTCCCCTATGACTGGACTCTTTGGCCAAGCAGGTTAAAATTTTTTCCTGAACCAAATCCCCATTTCAATAAAATGTAAATGTCACAAATTGTATCTTTATAAAAACATAACCAGAATTTACCACAGTCCCTTTAGCTCCAAATCTGGCTTCTATGGAAACCCACCGTTTTATGAAAACAGGAAAGCTTCCTCATGCTATGAATATGTTTGGGAAGAGCTATGCATGCTGAGCAAGATACAAGCTTAAAATTCAAAATGCTCAAATTGAATGTAATAAGTTATGATTCTTCGGACTATTTGGAATTTTAATCAGGACTCCCAGATGTTGTGGTAATTAATAGCTCCTGATTAAGTTTCATTAAGTATTGGCAATTAATGCCAACTTTTACATCAGTGTTTGTTACTTACGTGTTACCTTTACATTTATTAAGTAATCAAATATTTATGTCTCTTGCATGATACTGGTATGAATGTTCACAAGCATCTGGTATGGCAAATCCTTCTTGTGAGGATATTTAGATACCTGTTTTCACAGTGTAAGTTTACAGTGCCTGTCTTGTCTAATGTTTGCACATCGTGTTTACCAGAAGAACACAGGTGAGTAGAGAGTGTCTCAAGTACTCTAATTGAACAGAAGCAGTTTTCACCTTCAATTGAACTGGATTGACAAATTCACAGGAAACACTAGTTAGTTGGAACTGGAAAAAAATTTTTTTAAATTATTTTTGGGATTTGGTTCACAAAAATATTTTTTGGAGTTCATGAGAAAACAAATTTATATACAAATAGATGTCCTTTCTTTAACTGAAAGAAGTAGGAGTGTTCTAAATGCCTAATGTTTTAAAAAAAATGAAAATAAAAAGATGTTCTGCTTCTTCCACTCTGCACTGATTAATTTCAGCTGTGTTTAGACATAGGCCATCAAGGCAATTATGATACTGAAATAATTTAAATAACAACTGCAACAAAAGCCCTTCTGTTGAGAACAAAATGAACTTGGGGTGTTTAGATGATCTCTATGGTGTACACGCTGCTTTAGACATTTAAAATGCCTTCTTTTCCCTGTTCTGATGTTTGGCACAGGGCAGTAGAGTGTCCCACAACAAATTAGTGGCAGAACTCAGGCTACACTGGGGCTCTTCACTCTCTGACTACAAACAGCTATCTCGTACTAGGCCAATAGTTTATAAATTCTTTGGAGCCACAGAAATCTTTCTTTCAATGAAATTGCATGAGGAAGCCTAATATTTAAAACACACTGGAGCTGCCAAATTCCAAGCCAATTTCAATGCTTCCATCAATTTTCAAAATACTTGCCAAGCGTCAAGAGTTTCCAAGAAAACTAATTTTTCCCTACCTTATCTCCAAAAGAAATGGAACTCAAAGGCCTTTCTAAAAGCCTTTCCTACTAAAGGCTCCATCACTGCCGAGCGGCAGCACTGTTGTTCAGGCGGGTCGACACCCAGGGAACTCACACACTTCAGCAGAGCCAGAAGATGGGCAGCCCAATTGTTGTTGGTGAATACGACATATCTGGAGCAACTGCCATGCAGCCCCTATCTTCAATATTCTACCTGGACATGCCCATGCACTCTCCAAGTAATACTGGCCTTACATTCAGGGACCATGCAGAAAAATATCAAAAAAGAGACCTAGCCGAATCCCTCAAGATTCCTGTCTTTAATCATCTGATAAGCTAACACATCCTTTCTTAATACACCTGTAAGAAGCAAAAGGAAGAAGAAACCTCATCTATTTTCGCGTCTGCTGTGGGCAAAGCATTTTTATACTTGATGATTTCCATATTTCATTTGACTTTGTAAGATGGGGAGTTGTGTTCTCATTTCACAAACGAGTAAAACAATACTTATGAAACTATTGCTTCATAACTTGCTCAGATGACTTAAGAGTTGGGATTTGAATCTGGGCTTGTCAAATTCCAAAGCCCAGGTTCCCTCCACCACTCTGTCTCTGAGCCTCTCAATACTGGTGTCCCTCATAACATCCAGAAATAAGAGGCTGTTGAGCACAGGTTTTGCATCATAAGGTACCTTTTTCTTTAAATTATCAAAGTCAGATCTCCTCAGTAGACTAGACGTATTTTGAGGAACTCAGACCATGGTAGCTTTTGCTTTAAACAGTATCGAGGATAGAGAAGGGAGCTCCTTAGTTTAATTCCCTCTTTTCTAAAGGACAAAACTGCATGCCATTGTAATCTGTATATGGTTACATGCTATACCATGTACGTGCTTGAGAGATACTAATGGGCATCACTAACAACCAAGCTTTCAAAAACACTTCTTCCCCTTCTATTACAAGACAGTCTGTACTGATAAGACATATGGGTCTGTTAGCCTGAGTTTTGTTTGATTAGGCAAAGGAGTTGCTCAAATCAAGGATGTTGCAGCTTCCATTCATTTGCAGGGAGGTTCTTTGGCAGGAGAAGAACACACATTTCTAAATACACTCATTGATTTCTCTGTTCTTGAGTTTTCATGACAATGGATGATCCTTTGCATCTGGTTATCCAAAACACATCCCAGAGCTGTAATTTCTGAGTGTGCTAATGATGAATTTCATCTCACTGAGTAGCTCTTGCTGGAAGAGTTCCTGGAGGTGCATAGCATTTGATCTCTCAATAGCAAGTGCACTTACCCATATTTAGAAAAAAAAATTTATTACTTGTAATCCTTTTAAAATCCAGTCTTTATTCCCTTCTCTGCAGTAACAGTAATATTAGGAGACAGGAGAATGGCCCTTCTGCCAATTTCTTTGAAATGTAATCATTTTTTCCTCCAAATTTTAAATTGCATTTGGCATTAAATGACAATGCTTAGAGCATTGATATCAAATAATAAGCCTAGAGAATGTCTCTACACATATACACATAGTTGTTTGAATAAGAGATAATTCCTCTTTTCCTGAAAGTAGAGCTTCTCTGGTTGGAGAGGGACCCGAAGTTGCCCCAGTTAACCTTTTCTCTATCCTATTTTCTCTTCTCTTCCCCTCCCAATTTCTTGCCCCCAAGGGGCTCTGCAAAGCCAGGTTGGTGAGCCCCTGTGCCAGACCTCCCTATGATTCTTCTTTCTTGAGGACACTTCCCAGATAATGAGGTCATTCTCCTTTTCCTTTTGTTCAAACTGACACATAGCCTTGCTGTACCAAGTCAGGCCCCACTCCTACCCCCTCTCTGGGTTCCAGAATAGTTCAGTCCAAGGAACTGTAATTTTGTAGGTGGCCTCAAGAGTCAGGGGAAAGGAGGGTAGAAAAGTTAGAATATCAGCAGATTTTTTTTTTTTCATTTTTTAAGACCCCTTTTTGTTGCTACAATATTACCTTTCCCCTTAAGGAAAAAAAGAAAATAGTTCAGTCAATAGTTTTGGTAACTTGAAAAATAATTTTCAATATTACAAAAGAATTTGTGCTCATTGTAACTTGGTACAAATAAATTATGAATATGTCCACAAACTTTGGGTTTTAAAAACTTGCAAAAGTCTAGCTATTTGGGGACACATAGAACAGGCTGCAACTCCTCATGGCCAGAGATTGCTAATTACAAGGTTCTGTGATGTTTCAGAAATTCAAAAAATGCTGTGCTTTGAAGACCATTGGCAACAGAATAGGCAAAAGACAGACAGACAAAAGCAAAACCTAGTAGTGTCAGGGTGATGGGCATCTATCTACACATGGGCAGCCTGGAGCATGAAGATCTAGCTTAAAAAACACGAAGGCTGAGAGCAGTTTTCAAGATCGTGCAACAGTCTTCTCCTCATACTCCCTCCTGCAGCTGCATCACCTCTGGAACCCCGCGGGGACCTGGAACTGCCCAGAGGGAAGGCTCCCCCTGCCTAGTTCACTCTGGTCAGAGGATAGGGAAATGCCTGCATGACCCTCACCCCATGCCCTTACAGTGTCAGACTGCATGAGCAGCTATCAGGGGGGAAGGTTTATAACAATTAAGTTGTTATCAAAAAGAGTTAGAGTATACCAAAGTTTTTAGGTAAACTTGAAAACTATAAGTGTACATTGCAATAAGAGTATGTCCCTATAATATAATAACACCTCTTTTGTGCACTCACATTCGAATGCACTTTTCTGAGCGGAGGAGAAAGTGGTGGGCTTTCAGCCAGCAGCTGCAGAATCGTACCTCACGCATGGTCTCTTTTATCGATACAGTGGCCTGCAGGCTATGCCCATGGGAACAAGTCACCCAGGGGGCACTGCCTACCACATAAGGCTGAGAACTGCGAGGTGATGAGATAGCAGATGGCTGCCCTCTCTCCGCACACGGAGCTTGCACTCTCTGAGGTTTCTGCTCCCTCTCCTTCCAGAGGCCACAAACACATGTTCGCTAAGAAGCAGCTAAAACCCAAGGAAACTTTACCACCCAACCCCATCATTCAATTCCCCTGGAGAATTTTAGTGGAAATTTAATAAGATTAAGCTGAGGTTCCAAAGGAAATTAGAGGTGGCCACATTCCCAAATGAGAATTTATACACCTGTTTTGGGCAGCCCTTTGGCTCTGTTCCTGACCTATTTTTCAACTAACTATTTTTATTATAGGCATAGCTCAACTTGTTTGAATAAAACAATTGTAGTGTATTATTGCTCTACTAGAGCATAAATATTTAAAGCTTCTTATGGCCACTCTTTTTGTAAAGTAATCATATACTGCCCTGACTTTTCTATTCATTCATAAATTTGGAATTTTGTGTGTTTTATTGGCTTAAAGCGGGTGTCTCTACATTGTAAACCAGCCCAAGAAATCTATGGTCTGTTGAACATTTCATAGGAAAGGAAATTTTTCGTGTCCTTTATTCAATGAGATAAGTGTGTCAGTGTCTTATATAAACACAGATTCTAAGAAAAGGATAAGGCTGAACAATAGAGACCAGGACTCCTGCCCTGCCCTTTGTTCTGAGGTGTAGGAGTGGCTTGGGGGGAAGTTCTCACTGGTGTCCATTCAGAGAGCTTTTATCAGCAGTATGCCTGCAGCTCAGATGTAAATTTATGTGCAGAAAAGGATCCTGCTTTAACTTCTCAAAGACAGCTCTCTCTCTGCACCATAGCAGCTGTTTCTCTACGATGGTCACGGGAGCCTCCACTAGCACGTGGAAGTCACCGGCTAGAGTTTTGTCCTGTGCGGGGTGCAGCTAAGTCCTCTTCAGACTGCTGAGCCCCAGGATGCCCTTCTCAGGCAGGAAGATGGATCACGAGGTCGTTTATTTAGTCAGAGAATCACGGGTGAGTCAGGAGACGAGGAAACTCGGAAACCGAAGTCAAAAGCGATTGCGTGTAGAAGAGGAAACCAGCTGCACCTGGCAGTCTGCTACCAAATCAGAAAGGTCTGTAATGGAAAACGGATGCGTTTATAGAAAAATCCACCTCGCTGTTCCCAGGCCAGAGCTGCTGCCCTCGTCACAGGGAGTCAACACATTAAGTTTGCCACGCCAGGGAGGTTATTAAAACTGAACTGAAATGGTTTCATAACTCAAACTGGAAACAAGAGTGAGGAAAATGCTAACACCCAAGTGACAGAGCAGAACGAAATGGAGCGAGATCCGTAGGCTCTCTGGCTCATGTTTCAGGAGGGACCACGTGTTAAAACAGGCTGAAAAGTTAGTTAAATAAAACAAAGTGCCAAGCCAGACATTTAACACCCTTGAAAGGGGGCTGACCAACGAGAGGGTTCTGTGATTCACATTGTTTACCAAGCTTCACTTTCAGGAGTCTGAAAGCAAGATTAATTATAACTATTAACACATCCCCTAAAATGTCTGTCACATGCAAGGGTTTCCCAGTTCCCAAGGCTTCTCATTGATTCGGAGGACTTCAAGGCTATTTCCTGGTTTTCAAGGATAACCCCTAAACAAAGCCCTGGTAAGGAGATCAGAGATGGGAAAAGCAGATGTGTCATGCTTTCACTGTCACCGTCTTGGAGGGTGCAGGCCAAATCCTTTTTGGAAAGACAAACGCATTTCAGAATAACACAATTTAAAAGGCTGAAACACTTGCTAAAATGTTGGAGGGTCTGATGCTAGCAGAGTAGTTCAGAAGAGCTACCAAAGGACAGTACTTACTCTTCTAAGTGGTGTCATGTGTGTACAAAGAAAGCCACTGCTACAAAATGCCTCTAACCTTTCAGAGAGGCCTTTAGTGGAGAAGCAGCAGATGACTTTCTTCTTCAGAGCCAAATGGAAGTTTTCAGACCCATTGAGACAGGTAGTCCAAGGCTCAGCCATTGGTGAGACCCAGTCATGCCCGTGCAGCTCAGAGGAAAAGGGCTGCAGCTACAATACCAGTGGCCATGGCCAGGAATGGTGGCGAGAATTCTCACTATAAAGAGCAGAGAACATCAGAGCTAATGGGCAAAAGCTAATGTTCTTTGTGGTTTCTTGGGACATTTCAGAGACTCTTTGTTCATTTCAAAAGTAAACATTTTCTGTTTGTTTTTTTCATAAACTTCTGTCTCTCACTCTGAAGCAAATCCTAGTGGCTCTACCTTCAAGACTATACCCAGATTCCAGTATTTATCACTACTACAACCCTGTGTTGGTGAAGCACCATCACATCTTACCTGGATTAGCCTCCTACTAGCTTTTCTTGCCCCAACCTTTGCCTCCCTGGGGTCAGTTCTCGACCTTGGCTCCAGAGTGACCCATGGCCATAGAGAAGCTCTGTTCAAAAACCCACTGACAACTTTCCATCTCACTCAGAATAAACGCCAGCAAGATCCCACATCAGTGATCCTCAACTCCCACTGGACATCAAAGTCATCTGGGGAGTTTTCAGTAATACATATGTCTGGGCCCAACCCCACCAGTTAGGTTTGGGTTGGTTGGGTTGGGACACTCTGCCCCAGTGTCTCCCACTGCCCTTCCCTCTCACTGCAGGGCACTGGCCTCCTCCCGTCCTCCCCAGGCCTCACTCTGCTCTCTCACATGCCTCTCCTCCTGCTTCTCTTGTCCTTGAGCTGACACTCCACAAATAGCTGTTAAATGAATGAATTATTCTAATTAATACAATATGGGGACAAAAGAGCTTGACTGTTGGGGTCTGACGATGCACTAAAATATCCTCACTGACTTGCACATTTTCTATTTCTCAGCCCTTTTGAGAAACGTAGCTACTGCCTCCATTGAGAGGCAGGTGCACTATGAACACCATCCTGGCCTCACCGTTGTTGGAGCTGGAGGGACCTGGTGGGATATTTCTGCACAGTGCTTTGTTTACAATCATGTGTCTTAGAAATATGCTGTTTCTTGCAGCCTGGAGAACCCTTAGCTGTTGCATACCCCCAAGCACAGGTTCCCTAGACTGAGAAGCTTTATCTTACCCGACACCCTAATTGAATCTGAAAGAACTTAGGCCCTAAAAGGGCAAGTGACTTGACCAAGACCACACAGTTAATTGGAAATAAAACCAGAATTCAGCTCTCAACCGCTGGATGCAGGGCTTTTGCTGCGTGCCTATTTTCTGCTTACAACATATGGAAAGTCTTTTTCCATTAAACACACCACACACCACCTCACACGGCCCAACCACATTATTTCATGAGACCAAAGGCAAAGAGAGGACGGAGGCCCAGGGCATTAGGGAAAAACACATAAAACCTTTTCCAGGAAATCTCCATTTTCTGATGTGAGTTGGAGTTTCTGCAGAAACACTCAACAGGAAATCAAGTTAGCTAAAATTCTCAATAGGAATATAGTCATGGAGTGAGGCTTGTCAACCGACAGTGAATAGAGGGCAAAATTCTGTCTTTCAGTAGGAAAATGAGTGAATAAACTGTGGCAATATTTGTACCACAGAATCTCTTGCTACTTTTAAAAACAGTGAGAGAGCGCTTACATATTTTCCCTAAAGAGTTGTCCATGAGGTGACATAAAGCAAAAAAACCAAGTTGAATCATGTATATAGGATGATACCAAGCTTTGTAAAAATTAATTGAACAACAACCCTATATTTGAGTATATTTTTATGAGCATGGAGAAAGTCGTAAGGGACACATGACAACTGGTCACATGGGTTTTCACAGGAGTATTGAAATGGAGGGAGGCTCAAGGGAGGTCATTCGCTTTTTCTTAAGGCAAGAACTGGACTGCCTTCCCCTCAGGCAAGTTACTCTCCCTTGAGTTGCAAAAAGTTGGGCAAAAATCAACTGTTGGTGAAAAATCAAAGCATTTTAACTGCCTCTTCAGAAGAACAATAATCTAATTTGGTGGATACAGACACTTATTCAGAAGTCAAGAAGGTGTTCATTGTCACAGGTGAATAGCTCTAAATCCCCACCTGCTGGTGGGGACAGATCCCCACTGAGGGAAACCAGTGAGGGGCAGAAGAAAGGACAACATGGAGGTGATGGGGCATTAACAAGATTCTATCGGAAAGAAGATTAATTCAGGTAGAATCAACTGAGGACCCCACTGGACGTTAGGGATGGCAACTCGATAGTGCATCTGTCTCAAGTCAAGGACTGGACAGAGTGATCCTGTGTGGAGGGTTTCAGTCCAGGCTCCCTGAGATTCTCTGTAAACAACGGTGACTTGCAAGATCGTCAGAAAACAAAGTCTGACACTTGCGACAAATGTGCAGCTGAGGAGGGACAGTCTTGCCTCCTTACGGGATGCATCAAGGTCACCTTCAGGTTTTCTGAGAATGAGAATGTATAAAAATTAGAATGCTGAAGGCAAGGTTCACTCATTCTTTTACAAATACTATGAAACACTGAGCATTGTTCAGGCAGTGTCCTGTGGGCAGAGATTCAGTGGGGAACACAGAAAAAGTCCCGCCTTCAAGGTGTGCCCATTGTAGCTCGTAATACGGAGAATAAGCAAATAAATAATATAATGACAGGCAGGAATAGATGTTGTGAAGGCACAGGTCAGGCTCAAGGAATTGTGGTGGACAGGTGTTACTTTAATAAATAAGGTGGCTGGGAGGTATCCTCTGGAGAGGTGACATGGAGCAGAGGCATGAATGCAACGAGAACACAAGTCCTGTGAAGTTTTGGGGGACAGCTGGGGCAGGCCTCGCTGCTGCGTGGGAAGGACAGCAGGAAGGCCGGTGTGGGTGAGGTGGGCAGAGCAAGGAGGAGCTGTAGGAGATTAGCTGTGGGCCACCGGGAGGAAGGTCTTATAGATTTTATGTTGGAGGGCTGTGGCAGAATAGCCACTTGATGTGACTTACGTTTTTAAAAAGCTTACTCTGTTTGCAGTGTGAAGGATGAACTGCAGAGAAATAAAGATGGAAGCAGACAGAGTGGTGAGAAGGCAAGAAACAATGGTGGCTCAGATTCAGGCATTATAATGAAGATAAGGAAGATGAGGAAGATGGTGAGAAATTGTCAGATTCAGGGCATGCAGTTTTCTCTGTCTCTTGCCTCCACACTCTCCCCTCCTGTTACCTTGGTTTATTTTTCCCCTCTACATCATCACTTTCTGACATATATTTACTCATTTATTTGGTTCACAATCTGACACTCTCCACTAGAATGTATGGTCCATTGGGCTCTTTTACTCATTGCTATTTATTTACTCCAGTGCCCAGAATAGTGTCTGGCACATAGTAGGTGTTCAGTAAATATTTGTTGAATAAATTAACTGTCAAGCTGTGGAGCACCATTTTGGCTCACAGGATGTATTTTGAAAATGGAACTGACATAATATGGCTAGTGGATTGGATTTGGGATATGACAAAATAAAGAGAGAGAGAGGAACAAGGATGAATTCTAGGCTTTCAGCCAGAGCAATTGGGTACAATTCAGTAATTGAGAAAGGAGCAGGTTTTGGGGGAGGGAAATGAGAGTTTGGGTTTGGGCAGATGCTATGGTTTGAAATTCAAGTTGAAACTTAAACCCCAGTGTGGCAGTGGTGAGAGGTGAAGATTTTAAGAGATGATTGGGTCATGAGGGCTCTGACTTAAAAAATTATATTTGTGAGACCACTGGAAATTTGAAGACCGAGTTCTCTAATCAGCAGAAACTAATCAGCAGAAATGAGTGCTGAAGATTACTTTGAGGATATAAGCCCATAAGGAATTTGCAGAAATCTTTGGGAGGGCATTGGACTTTCCATGGTCTGTGGGACGGATACTGCAGTTCCAAAAGTTTATGTTAAGGTCCTTCCATCCCATGAGCCCTAAGCCATACATCAGTCACCCCTTTTCACCCTAAGTGACCACATAGCTGATTTGACAAAGCACTCAGGAGGCTCGGGCTGTACTGACCCTGTCATTACTCACTATGTGACTTATGACCGGCATGCAATATACTTGGACCTCAGTTCCACATTGTTAAAATGAGAATAGCTTCTGTTTCTGAGCATGACTATGATTCCAGTCTAACTGGTGGTGGTGTGAATTGGGGCTGGGGGCTGAAGCTCCCAGACGGGTCTGCAGATGATGTGTCATTTCCTGTCTTGGCACCCGCCACCCCCGACCCCCAGAGAGGCAGACAACAGCCAGAGCAGAGACAGACACACGGGCAGTGATCCAAGGGAGACATCCTACTTCCAGTTGTTCTCTGTTTATATGGGAATGGGGCCTCTCTCTGCACCCCTCAATGTGACAGCACTCTTGCTCTGGGGAAATCAATATTTTGGGCTCAGCTGCCAAGTTGCTGAGCTTAGGTTCTAGCTGTCTAAGGGGATTGCTGGGAATTCTGGAGGCCTTGGGAGTCTGGGGGAAGTTGAGTTTAGGACAGCTCCTCCCACTGGGGAAAGGGATGTCTCTGGTCCTATGTGAACTTGTAGCTCCTCCTTCTAGGAGAGCCGGGCTCTCAGCCTCTGCTACTTGTTGCCAGGCAACCCAGAGAGAGCTGTCAGGCCACGGTCATTTCCATGCCCATCTATGCAGGTAATTTACTTAAACAAACTTTGCCATTTATTTATACCACAAAATGTTTTGAGTTTCTAGCATGGGAGAGGAAACAGAGATACAGCCTTGAGCAGGCCAGACAGCTCAAGGAATTTTCCTTCCAGAACAAGACATCACCAAAGGGTCTATAATTTTGTATCCATTTCCCTATGTTTTCTCTAATGCCTTACCCTCGAGATACAAAAGGGTTCTTCACTTCATTTTCTCTTAACTCTATATATCAGAACATTTCTTCTTCTGTAAAGAGAACAAGGTAGAATTGATATGCTGTAAGGAACTTTTCAGGGCAGAAGTCTTGTTATATGAATATAATGGTTATTGCAAAGACGCCTAGAAAAGAGTCTCTCTTACAAAATGCTGAACTCAGAAGAAGAGATCTAGATAGAGGACAAAGGAGAACTGGAATTTCTTTGCCCTGATTTCACAGCTTCCAGTTGTTTCTGAGGTAGCTTCTAAAGAGCTGGTGTTAACCCTGCGCTCTCCGATCCCAGGCACGTCCAGAACTAGGAAGTGGAATCACAGGAGGAGGTGTTGCAAAGTTTTAGCCACTGGCTAGGATACAGGTGTTTCAAGACAATGTAACATTTAACAGATGATAAGGCCTTTAACCCGTGGATGCATCCGGTGTAATAGGATTGGAAAGTAATTTTTGGAAATTGGATCCTGTCTTCTAGCTCTGCGTTCTCCCCCATCGGTTTTCCTTGGGAATTACTTAAGTTCTGAGAGTGCTCTCAGCCTATCAGACCTGCACTAAAGGGAGACAATAATATTATTTCTACCTAGATTAATGGGGATATACAATTTTATTCTTTGAGTCAATAAAAAGGGTCCCCACCCCCAGCATCTCCAAGTGCAATGATCAGCCTCCACATTCACCTTGGAGTTTAGTCTATATCCTGTAGAAACTCTTTTTCTCTCGAAAGTACAAAAATCTCTGATGTGGCAACTCTGCTCTACTCAGACAGGCTTTCCAGACTTCAATTTTAGAGACGTGCTGGGGGGGTCTAGCAGCATCTTTTCCCTCAAAAGACTTCAGGACTCTGCAGACTACACCACCGCTTCCTAGAACTCTGCATACGAACGGAAGGCTAAAGTGCTGGGAAAAAGGAAGGAGAGTGTGCTCACCTTGTACCTGCGGCTAACCTAGAAGCTCTGGCCCTGGGACCCCATGAAGAACAAAGATATCTAACCCGAAGTAGCCTTTGGACTTTTCCTAGACTGAGAAGCATCTGGCAGCTTCACTAGCCAAACCTGAATTTAAGCACAGACTCACCCAGCGCCATGTCACCCTCTCTGGGGCCCTACCAGCACACTTAAGGAGGTTACACGGAAGTGGCCTGAGAATGGAGAAAAAGCCTAGCAGGAGGCAGAGTGGGTGCCCGACCAGCTTCCTTCCCCAGACTGCAGAACTGCGAGACCTCCTTGCCGGCTTAAGTCTTACAGAACTGGTGTTTCATTTTATTAACTGGCTGTTTCCTTACAGCCTACATATCGTCTTCAGAAATGGGAAAGGGATTTGTTCTCCTTACTCTCTCCTTGTCATCTCTAACTACAGTATACCTTTACAATTAGTCAGCCATAAATAATCACACAGGCCCAACAGAGAGTTGAAGATGGGAGGGAATTCTTTGCAAAATACTTATTTTTGCAACATGAATAATTTTCTCTCAATTCTTTTGATTCTTCTGATTCTAAGCCCTTGTTTTCCCAGCATATCTACAGTTGGACAGTTTTAGTTAGGCAATGAGGACTCATTGTAGGTGTCTGAACTAGGAAGAGGACTGGGTGTCTATCTTCCTTTAAGCAGCACATGTATTATGTCACACCTACGAGGTTAAAGGCTCAGAAATGCAATTTGGTAATAGAGAGACCTCTGATCTGGAAACGTGGGCTGTAAACCTATTTGGGTAACCTTGAGAGAAGTGTTTTCAACTCTTCCTCCATTTGCCCATCTGTAAATTGGGATAATACCTATCCTATTTACTACAGAGAGATGTTTATATTTTTCTGGCTATAAATCAAGGTGGACGCTCCCACATGAGGGAGAGGAAAGAAAGTGCTGCAACTTCTTCCTTCAGACAAGGAAGGAGATTGTGTGAAGCTTTGCTGTGAAGTGATGAGGACAGGAGACACTGCCGTGGTGGGAAGGCAGGACCGACAATGTGCACAGAAACAAGAGATTTATTAAAAAGACAGAATCTGCCTCTTTTTGGTCCTAGTTGGCTGGTGGGACAAATGCAACCTTATATAGAGGAAAAAGCAAAATGTTTCTCTTCATAAACTTTATCTCAGGTGGGCCCACCTTGGTGTCTGTTTGGGGCTATCCTTTGAGAACATTTCTATGCAGTTACAATGGTAAATGTACATGGATACCTAAATTAAAATTTTAAAAATTTATTGCAGAAAACTAGACTTTACAAATAAATTACTTTAATAACTTGTCACTGTGCTAAGACTTTCAGGACACCCTATATCTCTTTATGCAATTTTAACTCTGAATTTTTATTAACTCTATCATTTTAATTATAAGGATGTATTAAGTACGTGGACATGACTACCAACATATTAATTAGGATTTTATGCACATTGATTAATTTTAAAAGAAATTCTATTGCCCATACTTTAATTATGTGATCAATTTTCTACATAATGTGGTTATATTTTTCTATTTTGCATTTGTGCTAGAAAAGTTATTTGAATTAGGATGATTTCTTCCATTTCATCTTTTCAAGATTTTGTTCATCGATTACTTTTGATTTATGATATTTCATAGAGTTTTACCAGTGTGGACTTTGTTCTGTATCTTTTATTTTATTTTACTTTTACAACTTCCTGTGTTAAATTTTACAGATCTAAAATTCCTCAAGATTTTAATTTTTCCTATTCATATTTGGCACGAACAAATCTCACATGTTGCAGTTATATTAGCTTTTGTCAATTTTCTTCTTTGTTGATTGTTTTTGTCAACAATATTAATTATGAATTGAAGAAATCACTGACCATTTGCATTTGATTCTCACATAACCCATGAAAGAAGTACAAGCAATTCCTCCCTCCTTGAATTTCAGAATCTTTCCGTTGCATGAGTTATTCTGTTGTATTTCTCATTCTATTCTTCTTGTTTTCACCTCTTTGAATACCGCTGTGGAACACTAAGCAACCAGTGCGGTTGGCATGCCCTGAGCTGCTACGAGAAATGAGAAACACATGAATACACGCCTACAAAGAAGAAATAATGTGATATCTCTTGTCAGCTGCTTGGCCTATGATGCCACAGTGAATTTAGAACTCTGCCCGTCTACTGACTTCTCTATTTGACAGTGAGGCTCAGGCTGGCATCTGGGACCAACTCATCCATTAGGCAACCACAGTGCTAGGGCCACAATTCTTTAGGGGCCCACAAAAATGTCCTAATTTCTTTCAAAATCAGAAGGACAAACTAAAGCGTTAGATCAAAAAAAAGGTTTTATACATAATATTAATATATTCATCTTTATTCTAATATAGTCATAACATACAATTTTTTTTACACTTTGAAAATATTCTTTAAATACAATTTAAAGAATATTTTTAAAGGGGCCTACAAAAGTTAAAGTGCCTAAGGTCCATGGAAGTCAGCACACAGGCCTCTTGGCAACAGGGTGTAAAATCGGTACAGCAGCACACACCACACACCTAAAGAATGAAGGAGAATTCTTGGGGACAAGCATTTCATAACATGATAAAAATAAAGCTGACATTTTAAAATACTCAACATTAACATGACCAGTATTTTCTCCTTTTTCTTCCAGGGAAAATAAGCTGAAATGCCAGACTGTCTGGTTCAAGGCCAGACACCTGGCTGCTCTGGCCCCCGGCTGGCCCCAGTACCTCCAGTCGCTACATCCCAAGTGGCTGGTCCTGGCCTTGAACAGTCGAAGCCCTGGCAGGCCCACCCCTGGCCAGCTCAGGGAAACCATATTTTACAGGGGACTCACCGCTAAGTCCTCTGCCTGGGTTTGTCACTTGCATCTTTGCACCTCAGCACCTGACAACAGGGCACTCAGTAAAGAGTGAATGAATTGCCTTCACTACTCTGCTAAGACTGGAGGCTGATGTGGAATTATGTATCATTAAAAGTTGTATATACTATTTCAGAAAAAAATTAATAAAATTTCTGTGAGGACTGAAATAACATGATTTCTTTAGAGGAAATCTAAAGTTCTACCCCCTGTGACTTCCTGTTGCTGTTCACTACCTACACCTGCCTCCTACTTTCATCTTCGGCACCTCGCCTCCCCTCTGTGAAGGCAGGCATCTAGAAAGAACTTTTAGGGGCATCAGAGCCAGCGCCTCCTGGGTCAGGTCACTTCAGCTTCTTATAATTTCTGTCCAGAAAATCAGAATTTGACAATTTCTGCCCATGTTTTCTAGAAACAACAGATCCATTCTTCTACGTCCCCCCCGCCTTTTTTCTTTCTCTCTCTTTTTTTAAAGGGCACCAGATCTGAGTTCCCACCAACATAAGGCCTGTTTGGACCCTCTGAGGTGATGGCCAAAAGCAGTCCCTATACAGCGAACTTTGCCAACACGCTCACATTCTTTCCACGCCAATGTCATCAAAGGCCTTCTAGCTGCTTAACGCTTCACTGTTCTTCCAAGTCGTGCTATACCATAGACGTGACCTCAGAGTTATTTACCACTAGCCCTTTGATTACATCATGGCTTGGCAATTTGACCTTTTCTCCCCCTAGTTGGAAGCAGGAGTTTTGTTTTGTTCAATAAATAAATACATAGCTTTCCTTACAGGCAGGCAATACGGAGACAGGGTGAGAGCGGGTTACCCTATGATTAATGAACTGTTTGCTTTTGAGTCAAGATAAACTGGCCAGTTTGGATGTACTGTGGGTCTGCAACCTGAAGCTGTGCAACCCACGGAAGCCCTCTGCAGAGGTGACATCTGCGTTCCTCACTGGGCGGTGCCACTGATACTCCCGGGAGCCAAACAATATTTCAAAAATAAGACCAGTTATACCAGTTATACTGTGAGTGCAGTCTTTCCCTCAAGTGCATTAGTATATTACGAAAGGGAAATTAGTCCAAGTGACAAGTTATACAAACTCCTCCCCATACTGCTGAGCTACCTTAAGACACTGCTTTGCAAAGTTCTCTTTCCACTGAATAATCGCACAGGAAAGACCTTGCTTTTGTTACTTAAAAGCCTATCTTGGAGATGTTCCATGTTACGGCACAAAGAGCTTCCTCATATCTTTTTTTTTTTTTTTAGTAGACTATTTTTTAGACTAGTTTTTGGTTCACAAGAAAATTGAGCAGAAAGTACAGAAAATTTCCATACAGCCCCTGCCTGTCCCTCCCCCACAGGAACAACCTTCCCCCCATCAGAAACTTCCACCACAGTGGTACATTTTTACAGTCAGTGAACCTATATAGACATTGTAACCTACAGTTCCTAGTTTACATTAGGGTTCTCTCTTGGCGTTGTACGTTCCATGGGCTTAGACTAATGTATGATGGGCATGTGCCCACCATTGTTATATCATACAGAACAGTTTCACTGCCCTAAAAATTCCCTGTGTTCCATCTGTTCACCCCTTCCTCCCCCTTGCCCCCTGGAAACCACTGGTCTTTTACTGTCTCCATCTTGTTGCCTTTTCCAGAATTTCATATAGTTTGAATCATATAGTATGTAACCTTTTCAGACTGGCTTCTTTCACTTAGTAGCGTGCTTTTAAGTTTCCTCCATATCTTGATAATTCATTTCTTTTTAGCACTGAATAATCTCAATGTACCACTAGAAACACATCTAGAGATAGATAAATAGTTTATCTGTTTACATAGTGAAGGACATCTTGGTTCTTCCAAGTTTTGGCAATTATGAATAAAGCTGCTATGAACATTGGCATGCACATTTCTGTGTGGACAGCTCCATACTTTTTTGCAGCTATATAATTTTGTATCATGACAATATGTCATAATTTTTCCATCATTCCTCCATTGATGAACATTTACATTCTTTCCTGTCTTTTGCCACTACAAATAGTGTTGAATTGAATAACTTGTACCTGCAGCATTTCACATGTGTAAAAATGCACTTTTCAAGATCAATTTCTACAAGTGGAATTTCTGGGTCAAAGAGTATAAGCATGTCGTAACTTTGATGTACACTGTCAAATTGACCGCCACAGAGGTTGTAAAAATGTACCCTCCCACCAGCAATGTGTGGGAGGCCCGTTCCCCTGTGGTTCCTTTCCTTCCCACGGCCCTTGCAGGTGCTGCAGATCTGCTGCCCATTGACCCCGCACAGTACCAGCCACGTGAGGTTCCCTTCTGTGCACTGCTGATCTCAGTAACTGATTCAAAGATCTCAGAAGGCAGCAGTATTCTTTCCAAAGTATCTTTTGTTAAGTATCTTAATATAAGTATACTGTAAAACTATTTCAAGAAGACCATAAAATTTAAAAGACAAAATCATCATGATATATTTACTGACCTACTGATGCAGGTCCTTTGAGTATTTTCTGTGATAGCTGCCTCTCTGCAAGAAATCCATAGAACATGGAAACATGGATAGTTTCTAAGGACACTCCTCCTATTGTCCTTAGAGGTGGATCTATTTTTTTAAACAAAAATCTCTGAAAACGTAGCATCATTTGCTGAATGGTCAGTGAGTTTAAGCATGCCAGAGTCTCTCTGCACACGAGCCTAAGTAGACTTGGCCCCTTTCCAACCTTGCACTCTTATTACCTGCTGCAGTCCCTCAGTACAATTACTATCCTCTGGTGGCATGACAGTGTTTTAATGTATCCTCAGCTATAGTCTTTTATGTGTATTCCCAGTTACTCCTTGACCCCCCTCTATTTAGCCAGGTAGATATGAAGAACCTACTGCCTATAGGGAGCTCACTGCTGGCTGTATAAGATGAAAATGAAACATTAATTTTTGGTTTTTGAGCTTCAAAATCTGCAGTCCAGATGTGAGACAAAAAACTTGGAAGATTATGTGATAAGACGGAGTGGGTCTTCTGCCCACTGGTTACTAGACAAACATTCCTTGAACTTGGGGAGAGAGGGTAATAGGAACATAACACTAAGGAAGTCTGAGAAGGAGTATTGCACTCTCCCTTCTCCTGGGGTCAAAGTGCACAAGGGGAAGAACAACAAGTTTGGTGGGAATGGAGGAGACCAGTGTCTTGCTTCCTGGGGGGAGCCTGGAAAAGCAGCAAGGGGGCAGATCTCTTCCCCAGCTTGGGAGGAAAGAACAGTGCTAGACTAGACTGGGCAGCCCAGTGGGTCTGGGCACCTGAGCCTGAGACAGCTTCCAGCCCAGTAGGTCTGGGCACCTGAGCCTGAGACAGCTTCAGCAATGAAGAAGAACATCAAAGAGAGCCGTGCTGTCTCAGAAGGGCCTGAAGGATCCTCACCATGGGGCCAAGAGGATGGAGAATGATCCCACTGAACTTCCAATCAGAGACCAGATGGGGAAATAGAGCTCTTACATGAGTATATCTGTGAATGTCTGATATCTGCCACACTTAGTTGTATGTCTGATCACCATATGTTGTTGTATGTCTCATCTATACGTGAGACATCTGCCACTGTACACTTAGTTGTATGTCTGATCACCAGACATACAACTAAGTGTACAGTGGCAGATGTCTCACGTATAGATGGCAAGCAGAGACTAAACACCTTTCTTCACCCTTCCCCATTCCCTGATGGCTTGAGGGACCTAGAATTCTGATATAATCCCACTAAGAAACAGGACAGATGTCAACAAGTCAACTCTGAGTTAACTTAGGAAATCTTCAAGTAAAACATTTCATTTAAGCCAACAGCCAAGAAATGACAGAGATTAAGTTTCATCTTCCAGGCAAAGTAAAGGCTTGGGGCAGACTTTCCATTGAAAACACTTAAGTATGAAGTCTTTGGAGAGATTTTTTTTTTAAACCAGGGATGTATGCACCCTGTAGGGAAGTGAGATGCCTTTCCTTGGAGAGAGAGATGGCAGAAAAATAAACGAAGGGGCATTACTGCAGTTGAACCAGAACATGCAGAGAAAGCTCAGTTTTCTAAAATTCAATTCACAGTGTCCATCTGCCATCTGTGACTCTGAAATGATTAGCATTGGGACGTGAGAAGTGGTAAGCTGCTTGTGTTCTGCTCTTCCGTAATTGTTTAATACCCACATTTCAAGATTTTTTCGAGGTAGTATACTTAAGAAAATCAATTCTAGACTAAAATAGTCTTTGTTTAAATCCTGGCTTATCTGTTTTCTAGCCATGTGACATTAAAAACTTAGTCTAATTCTCTAATTATCTCCCTCTCTCTCTCTCTCTCTCTCCCCCTTGTATTATGAAGAATTTCTAAAATGTACATCAACAGTCACAGTAGTACAAGATCTCCATGTACCTGTCATCCAACTTCTCCAATTATTAACTCAGCCAATTTTGTTTTACTTATATTATAATCCACTCCCCCACCCCACCCTATTTCCCAGATAAAATCATTTTATTCATAACATTTCAGTATACCTTTAAAACATAAATATTCTTTAAAACAAAGCAAATTGCAATACCATTATCACACTAAGAAAATTGAAATAATTCTTTATCATCAGATATGTATTATTTAAATTTATGATAATCTCAAATATTCTAATTTTTTACAGTTTTATTGAATCATTTTCCAAATAATGTCTGCACCTTGAAATTGGTTGATATCTGGTAAGTTTTTTTTAATCTAAGCATTCTGTTTTCATCTTTTTTCCATGCAATTATTGGCTGAAGAAAACTGCTGGTTTGCCCTGTATAGCTTCCCACAGTCTGTATTTTGGTGATTGCATCCCTGGGTATTTAACATGCTTCTGTGTCCTTTGGGTTTCCTGTATTTGGATCTAGAGGCTTGATCAGATGCAGATTCAGGGTGTTTTTTGTTTCTTGGAGGTTCTTCTTATGGACAAGAATTCTTCCCAATTAAGTTGTGTTAGTTCTTCAGACAGGTAATACATAATATTTGGTAGTCTCTCTTTCGGTGAAGTTAGCAGCTGTTTATGTTCAATGCCTACCTTCATTAGGGGTTGCAAAATGGTGATATTCTAATTTTATCTTCCTTCCTCATATATTGGCTGGAATACTTCTATAAAAAGAAATTTCCCTTCATCTACAAGCTGGATACCCAATAGCACTGCTTATTTAAGAAAGGCTAGACAAATGATTGATTTTCAAAATAGAGTTGTTTCCCTCCAATGGTGACCAATTAATTGTGGTTTTTTTTTAATCTATTAATATCATTATGAACTCATGGATCTATACATATTTGATGTACTTTAATTCATTATATTTCTTTATTTACATTGAAAGTGTCCTGTCTTTCTCCCATGGGAAGTTGGCTCCTGCGTTTCTTTGATATGATCTTATTATTATTTGACGTGACCACAGTCCGAGTTTGCCTGAGAATGAAGCCGGTTCCTGTGACGTGGAACTTTCTATTTTGAAACAGGGAAAGTTCTAAGCAAATTGGGAGGAGTTGTTCACTCTAACCTTTGCTAACCTAGTCTGCCAGCTTCACTGCCAATGGGTAGACCAGGCATGCTAGGCTCGTTGCGTACACTTCCTACTCCAGACTTGGAATTAGCCATTTCTCCGGTTCCTTTTAGTGGGAAACGGAATTTGAAGAACCCAATCTTCTAACGTTTTTTAAGCATCAATTTCTGCTTCTGTAAAAGCACTGTAATAATAATCCTTACCCACATTGGGTTGTGTGAGGATTATATGCAATAACACTTGCAAAGCACTTAGCACAGGTTCTAGAATATAGAAACTGCTGGCTAAAGCAGTTTCTATAGCTGCTATGACAAAACTTGCACAGGTTGTAAGGGCAGTGCCAGGGTTTATTCATGCCACAAAACTCCACATATTCTCAGGGAAATAGCCACATATTTGAGGGTAAGCCATGCTAAAGCAACATAAGTGGGAGCAGAAATATATTCTTTAGAGGTTTGCTATATAATGCCTATAGACTGCAGTCTATTCTTTGCCATTCATTATTTTCAAACTTCAAATTCAAACCATCAAATTTGTCCAACCTTTCAACTAAAGTATGGCTATGGAGCTGGACATGGGACTGTTTCTAGAAATACCTTGAAATGTTTGGGTTGGACACCTGAGAAGCCCATGTTTATTGTAAGTTTATTATCCTATTGCTTACTTCTGTGGCAAGGGAAAGAAGTTTTATACAGTAATTGAAAATTAGTGAAAACTCATTCATTGAAAGGGATTCTCAAAAAATAGAATTGGAAGCAGACTCAGAAAAGAACCTTAGAAAGTGACATGATCCACATGAGCCCTCTCAACATGGTATTCAGTTGAATCATCTGAGGTTGACGGGTGTAGTGAGCTGTTTGTGAGGTGTATAAAGGAGCCACAGATCACCAAAAACTTCTTGTTCTGTGAGCCACTGCAAACAACTATAATACAAAGGCACTGATGTAGTGACTGCTTTTGGAAAACATAAGTTAATGCTTGACATCTGTGAATCAATTTGCACTGATGCTGCCCCAATATGCTAAGAAAAATTCAAGATCCATTGCCTTATAAGAAAGTAGACCCTCTTATCATTATCACGGATAATATTGCACCAGGACTTCCCCAAAATATTGAAGACCATTTCTAATATTGTGAGGAACACAGTAGGTTGTATCAGAGGATGCCCTTCAGTCCCCTTCCTGACTCTAGTTTTCTGACAAAGGAATGGAGATCAAGCTTGTTATGCAGAAATGAGGTGGGTTTTCAGTGGCCATGTGCTGACTTGGTTTTTGTCCTCAAACATGATTTCCTTAACAACTATTTACCTATAAATGAAAGTGAAAGATAATTAATGTAAAAACTGAGTAGCATGTGCACAGACCAGGCTGCCGGAAGACAGGATAATTATTAAATAGTAGATGAAGGTCCCAGGGGAAGATTATTTGAGCAATGAGTCTGGGTCACAGCCCACAGTATTTAAGATTCCCTTTCAGGGAAGTGAGTAGGCAAGGCCTTGAGTGAAGCAGGAAAGCACAGCCCTACAACAGCTGGGTCACCCAGGGGCCTGTAGTGTGGGCCAGGTGCTAGTTATCCAGCCCCCAAATGGGAGCGGGCTATTGTGTATTTCCTAAGCCCCCAAGGCCCCCAGATCTCAGGGATGGGCAAAGCAGAATGCGCCTTAGAGGTGAAAAGCTTGTCCTTGCAGCTGAAGGGCTGGGAGGGGAGAGCAGAAATTCCACCAGCGCACGAGGAAGGCAGGCCAAGTACAAATAAGAGTGTTGGCAGGCTCACCCGGGAGCTCTGTCCTCAGGTTCCAAAGACGGTACAATGGCAGTGCCACCTTGGTGAAAACAGCCTCGCCTCGTCTGCCTCTCAAGTCAGACTGCTACAATCGGCTACTTGTAGTATACAAGTACATGAGGAAATAAGTCTGTTTGTTTGAAACCAAGGCAGAAATTCAAATAAAGAATTTTAAAATACTTTATTCTCTTATGAATACATGGCAAATGCAATTAAATCCTATATAAATTTAACACATCTATATAAGGAATGGGAACATAGTAGAGCAGTTGTGCATGTTTATTAGGAAATTCCCAGTTTAGATAGGGAATGTTGATGAAATAAATTTCATTTCTCTGCTTTTGTGGGGGGAGGGGGGGAAGCTTATAAAACCAACTCATCAGCCCGGCAAGTGACGTGACAGCTCGCTGGCATGAGATGAGTAATGGCTTCCTGCCACGCTTTTTCCACGGGAGGGTCCACTCTTTGTGTTTGCCTTTTAAATTCCTAGATGGTACAGTTTTTTTGTCTATTTTTGGCATTAACTTATAGTAGGATTTTTTTCCATTAAGCTCAGAGAATATGTTTAGTGTCTTTTTCACTTGTGAGATCTATTGAGGATTCCTTTGTTGCAGATTTTGTTTTTAATGTCGCATAGTTCAAAAAGATGATGCAGTCTTCATTTTGATGACATAATTAGAAAAACAGAAGTGTGTGCGTTATCTATTGGGCAGATCTATTTTATTAATTATGCTTTTTAGGCCTGGTTTATTCTTACTGGTTCTTTTTTCTTTTTTCACTATCATGGGATGAGGGATGTGATTTAAAGAGTCTTCTACCAGAGAGTTACTCCTTCGTTCTCTTGATATTTCCAGTAGCTTTTGCTTTATGAATTTTGATGTTTTGATATTTGATGCATAAAGATTTGTAAAAATTAGAGCTTCATTGTATATTATATCCTTTTAATTATAAAATGTTCTTTATATTTAATATTTTTGTCTTTAATTCATGCTGAACTAATGTCTTAGTTTGTTCAGGCTGCTGTAACAAAATTCCTTAGATTGAGCAATTTGTAAGCAATAGAAATTTGTTGCTCACATTTCTGGAGCCTGGGAAATTCAAGATCAAGTTACCAGCAGATCCAGCGTCTGTTGAGGGCCTATTTTTCATAGATAGCACCTTCTATGCGTCCTCACATGGCAGAAATATAAAAGGACTTCCTTAAGTTACTTTTTTTTTTTTGAGACAGAGTCTCACTTTGTTGCCTGGGCTAGAGTGAGTGCTGTGGCGTCAGCCTAGCTCACAGCAACCTCAAACTCCTGGGCTTAAGCAATCCTCCAGCCTCAGCCTCCCGAGTAGCTGGGACTACAGGCATGCGCCACCATGCCCGGCTAATTTTTTCTCTATATATTTTTAGTTGTCCAGATAATTTTTTTTTATTTCTATTTTTAGTAGAGACAGGGTCTCCCTCAGGCTGGTCTTGAACTCCTGACCTTGAGCGATCCACCCGCCTCGGCCTCCCAGAGGGCTAGGATTACAGGCATGAGCCACCATGCCCGGCCCCTTAAGTTACTTTTATAAGGGCACTAATCCCATTTCTGAGGGCAGAGCCATGCTGACCTAATCACCACCTAAAGGTTTCACCTCTTAATATCACCTGGGAAGGTAGGTTTAAACATGGATTTTAGGGGGACACAAACATTCAGACCATAAGCAACTAATATTAATATCAGGAGACCTACTTCTTTTTGCTGCATTTGCCTGGAATGTGTCTGTCTATAGCATATATTTGACTTGTGCTTTTTCTTTCAATAGATTTACATTTCTTGATATAAGAGAAATATTTTGTCACAGTTGGATCATCCTTGGTTACATTTTTCCTTTATAATGTTATACACACAAATTAAAGACACATAAACAAATTAAAGATATAAACACACAAACACACACATAATTGCTTTCCTATATGATTTTTGGTTAGTTTCTTTATTGTGTATTTTCATTCTCATAGTTCTGAAGGTTTATAGTCTATTCTAGGATCTTTTATTACCTTTGTAATTTTATATTTTTTAATTTTATTATCTTTTAAAATCTTTTAATTTTCTATCATATTTTAAATTCTTATATAATATCTGATGACTCATTACAGTGAAGGATGAGAAAATCACTACACTTATTCTATCTTGACTATCCTACACTGCCCAATTTTGACTTATTATATAATCATTAATGCTCTTAGCTCTATACTTTTGAATAGTACACTAATACCTCTATTGCTTGGTTCATCATTTAAACAGTAGGCTTGGAAATCTAAGACATTAGAGTGAGACATTGTTACAGAAGATGAGGAACTTGTGCTCACACTGCCTTCTTTCCTTCTCTCTACCTCCCATGTTTTGGTTTTTTTACTATGGTTATTTCTATGTTATACTCTATTCTGTAATCATAATACCTCCAGTTGCTTCACCTTCTTCCTTTGACAAATTCAGTGCTGACACTCATTACACCACAACTGCTCTCTTCGTCTCTTAATTGGCATCTTCAAGTTTTATTTGTTTTTTTTTTTAAGAAAGAAACGTCTTTTTCCTTGTAGTTCTTGCACTCATGGAAATATAAAAAAAAAAAACAATTTGGCTATGTAGAAAATTCTTGGCCACACATTTTCTAAGGACTTGACAACATTTTTCGCCATCTTCTAGCAATTAATATTGCTAAAAAGTCCGAAACCAAGCGAATTTTTCTTCTTATGACAGTTTGATAATGTTTTTAGGCCCAGACTCTTACTCCATCTTTGAAGTCCAGTAGTAACTTTATTAAACCATGTTGATTTTGCTTATTGTTTTTTCCCTGAAAGAGCTGGGCCCATTTCAAACTATGGACTTAGGTCTTATTTATTTGAGGAAATATCTATTTATTATGTCTGAATATTTTTTCTGTTTCCTCTACTAGGGACATTATTCATAAGAAAGTTTAAATTCCTTTTCCTGTCTTCCATATCTATCCTTTTCTTACTAATCATCTTAAGTATTTGGTTCTTTTCTATTTATTTTCCTTTTTTTTTTTTTGTTTTCAAATCTATTCTCTTTATCTCTTTCCTATTTCAGGCAGTGTCTCTTTTTCTGCTTCTTCTAATGTTAATTTTCATTTCTGTAATTATTTTTCTTTCTTTCTTTCTAGAGCTCTCCAAGTTCTTTTTTTTTTAAATCGCTTTTAGTTGTTTAATTATCTCTGCTTAAGCCAGCATAGCTCTTCTTTGAATTATGGCTTCAGAAAAGGCATTTTTATACCTTTCAAATGGAAAAATGTTTCTCTACAAGTTTTATCTATATTATGGCACAACTTTTTGGAATGTTAGTCTGCCTTGTCATATTCCTCTCATTTATTTTTCTTGCAATACATTTGCTGTATGTTCCATCCTTTTGAACTATTACTCATCTTTTTATGAGATCATGCCTTGTTTTATGTGGACTGTTCCTTATGGGTGAACTATTTTTTTAAACGATGATATAGCAGAGAATCTAGGGAAGTGAGACGGGTCAACCATCAGCTTGGCTTTCTCTCTGTCTTGAGATGTTTTCCCCAATCTCTGCAGGAATTAGGCTTGGCCAGCCATGACAATCAACACAGAGGGATCTGGCCTCTACCTCCCTTCAGCTCCCCGCCCATGCATGCTGCCTTTTAGCAAAAATGACATGTCTTTTTCCTTCCTCATTCAGCTCTGTGTCATCTCACAAGGCTCAGGGATGCCCTGAAGTTCACCTTCCCACTCAGACCTGGCTGTTCCCTAAGGCCAATGGCTCATCACAATGAACGGTGTTGATGGAGCTCTATGGATGCTCTGCTCCAGCCTCCGCCCAAGTCCAGCCCAACTGCAGTTATCAGGAGTTGGGCTGCTTTCAAGTTTTAGGTATATTTTCTTTTCTAATTTTCAAAAGCTATTTAAGTTGTTTTCAGTGGGTTTCAGAAAGAAGAGTAAGGCCAGATGCCTTGAATCTGCCTTTCCATGGAAGACCTTGATGTGGCCAAGGAATGATTCTGGATCCATTTCTTCTAAAAGTAGATTTTATAGATAATGTGACCTGATGAAGGATGATCTAATGGAAACATGGGCCATGGCTGAATGCAAACAAGGTTTCAGACAACAAAGTTTGGAAATGTTTGGTGTGATCCAAAAAGTGCTGTGTCCACACCTTTGCAGCACCAGAGGTCCCTGAGGTGAGAGCAGCCACCTGCCAGTGTGGGCTGGGGTCTTTACCACAGGACAGGTGACCACTTCAGAAAAAGCCCCTCATTGTTGAATATCACTGAACAAATGATGCCTCAGAAGAATCAGTGAGCCACTAAACCTTTTAAGCTTTATAATTATGTGTACCTATTATTAGGATTTCTATTAAATTGAATCGTAATTCTCACTTAACTTATATTTCCTGTAGTTTTTAGGTTGAAAAAACCAAACATCAATTGTTTCTCTTGCTTTACTCTTTTAAAATATCCTTTTCAGAGATTTATTGAAAAGTGATGGGAGAAAATATTTGGAAAATAAAAGAGATATAGTCTTTAGTAAACATGAAGAATTGTTATGCTTGGTACAAAGAGGCATTGCCCTCATCCCAGGAGGATGGACAGCTAACCCTTACAGAGCCCTTCCTCTGTGCAGCTCATTCAGTCTCCCCAGCTAAGTACTCCCCCTCCTAGGGACATACTTTTACATTATGCCCATTTAACAGTTGAGGAAACTGAGGCACAGTAAGCTTAGGTAACTTGTCCAAAGTAGTAAGTGAGGTATCCAAGACTGGACCTCAGGCAGAATCACAAAGCTAAAGTAACATGAAACAAGCAAAGAGCATTGAAATGCTAAACAACATGGCCCTAAATTTCAGTCTAGTTTTATCCCCCAGCCATTTTTTAGAAACTATTCTCTGGAAGATAACTTCATGATCTCCTAGTCACTAAATCCACAAGCCTTTCTGAGATCCCATTTTCCTCTGCCTCTCTGAAGCTTTTGCAACTCTCGAGCAAACCTTACTTCTTCAGCATGACACTGGTAGAATGAGGTGGCGTCACCTGACACGTGGCGTCAGCCTAGCTCACAGCAACCTCAGACTCCTGGGCTCAAGCAATCCTACTGCTTCAGCCTCCCGAGTAGCTGGGACTACAGGTATGCGCCACCATGCCCGGCTAATTTTTCTCTATATATTTTTAGCTGTCCGTATAATTTCTTTCTATGTTTAGTAGAGGCGGGGTCTCACTCTTGCTCAGGCTGGTCTCCAACTCCTGTGTTCAAACGATCCGCCCGCCTCAGCCTCCCAGAGTGCTAGGATTACAGGCGTGAGCCACCGCGCCCAGCCCCAATTTGTTCTTTTTGCTTAAGATTGCTTTTGCTGTACAGGGTCTTCTCTGGTTCCATACGAAACGTAGAATTATTTTTTCTAGATCTGCGAAAAATGATGTTGGTATTTTGATAGGGATTGCATTGATTCTATAGATCACTTTAGGTGGTATAGACATTTTAACAATATTGATTCTGTCGAGCCATGAGCATGGTAGGGTGTTCCATCTGTTTACATTCTCTGCAATTTCTTTTCTCAGTGTTTCGTAGTTCTCCCTATATAGGTCTCTCACCTCCTTAGTTAAATCATTTCTAAATATTTAATTTTCTTTGATGCTATCGTGAAAAGTGTTCTGTCTTTGATTTGATTCTCAGTATCTGTTAGCAATACACAGTGAACTATTTATAAGTGAAATTTGTGTGTGTCTGAGGTTTGCTTTAAATTACTTCAGAAAAAATAGTGGATGGGAATTGAGAGAGAAAAACATAATGTGGGAAACTGTGATGATGATGGCACTTCTCACAACAATGTATTTGAGAAAAGGCATGGAAATTCTTAGAAAGTCAGAGTGCATGGCTCCTCACCTGATTTTGTAGACATTTGGCTAAACTCTTAACATATGCCTGAATGGGCTGTTTGCATTTGAGAATGGATGCATTTAAGTCATGCAATGTTTAATAAAGTTAATAGCTGATCCTAAACTTTAGCTTTTAATGAGAAAAACAGGAAGGAAAGGAACAGATATTTATTAAGCACTTAATTTATTTCAGGTTCTGTGCTCAGGCCTTCCTTCATATGCATTATCTAAGTTTTTCCAACAACCTGGCTGGAGAAATATTCCCTTTCTCCTTTCCATTTTCTCTCTTCCCTTCTTTCCTGAGTGATGGGTAGTAACTGGACCCAGGAGGGTGTCTGGCTCCCAGTCTGACCTGTTGGAGGCCGTCACAGTTGGCCCTGGTGTCAATGCCGTATTAACAGCGAACATTGACTTTTCTCATCTGTGAGCCAAGAAAGCTTCATGGGCCAGCCAGAATGATGTCACACAGGACAAATCCTCCTTCAAAGTGAGAGTCTCTGTCACCAGCCATGTTTTCGGAGTCACATGAGGCACTTGATTCTCAAAGGTGGGTCCCAGTCAGAGCAACATCAGGAAAATTAAGGAGTTGGACTCTGGAGCCAAGTGGCACGAGTTTGAATCCCAGTTCCACCACACCAAAAGCAGGAACTTAGCATTTCTGTCCATACTTCAGTTTCTTTGTCTGTATATTGGGGATAACTATAGTACACATTCCACAGGTTATCATGAACTTCAAACTTGTTAATACACATAGTGTTTGGTAGAATGAGAGGCACCAAGAAGCTCTCAGTAAGCACTGACTGTTGTTATTTATTATTAATGTCATCCTTAAATTATTTTCTGATTCACAGCCTTTCTCTTACTCTAAAATTACATACGATCACATCTTGGAGAATGCTTTTGTTGTTTCTGTAAGTAAGAATAAATCTACTTATGTTGGATACTACAAAGGGGCATTGTTCCAATAAAATATGATGTGAGTCAGATACGCCACATTAAATTTTGTAGCATTCACATCATGAATACTAGGGAGAAAAGCAAAAGAAAAGGTGATGTGAGCTTTAATAAGGTATTTTATTTAACCCAGTATGTCCAAAATACTGTCATTTCAACATATAAAGAATACAAAAATACTAAAGAGCTGTTTTACACTCATGTTACATACTTAGTCTTCAAAATGTGGTGTGTATTTTATACTTGCAGTTCATCTCGATTCAGACTTCACACATTTCAAGCGCTGGGCATTGCAGTTAGGAAATGTGCACCGACACTGGACAATAGGGTGCAGCAAGCTCCGGGAAGGAAGAACACCGAGGCAGGCAGAGTCAGGTGGGAACTGGTGGCCGGTTAGGGGACTGGGAGACTAATGCCCACTCTGCTACAACTCTCTAAAAATTGGTGAGTGTCCCAAGCACTTGGCACAGCAAAGCGACATTGGCCAAGTCAAACCACATCTTTGAAACATAGATTCTTCTAGAAAGTCAAAAAAGGCGGATAAAAAGGCCATGGGCAGACACTTTAAACAAATTATCCTAGCTTTTAAATCTGTGCAGGGGCCCAAATGTGGCAACAGGCCCCTAAGCCAATGAAAATTATCTCCCAATCAGTATGCTGAAGCTGCCTGTATTTGGAGCAAGCAGAAAATCTCAATATCTGCATTAATTCATTCTTTCCATTGGCAGCTGTGGGTATTTGCTCTGTGCCAGGCACAGTCCTAGGCTCTGGGAAAATAGGCATGAGCAAAATCCTGACCTCAAGGGGTTTATGGTCTGGTGGAGGAGACGAGTGAGGAGTGCGGTAACTCTAGTGGTCTAGAGCCCACACCACCATGTGAGAAGAAGAGGGAACAGCAAAGCTACTCCGGATGATTGGTACACAAAGAAGTCACCAAAGAAGCCAGCTCACTGCTCACCTTTCAGCTTGTTTTGTAAGAAGTGAGAGGTCAAAGGTCACTCAAAAGAATGGATATGGATAGGAAAGCATCTTCTGGCAGCATGACCCAAGGTCCAGAGGAATGAGGGGTGCCCTAGACCTTAGTACATAATGATAGAGAGCTAATGGTTCTTTCCCTGGTTTGGGGTACATGGGGACAGGTCATGATGAGCCCCACTTCTCATTGAGTCGATGGCTATTAGAATGCGCCTGCACGCTGGTCAGGTATAGTTGAGACTGAAGCACAGGAGTCAATTCCTTACTCTTCTCCTGTCCCACATGGTCAGCTCCCAAGGGAAGCTTTCCCAGAATCCCTCAGGCAGCTCTGGCCACTCCCTCCTTGGTGGTAATGAAAGTACAGCCTTGACCATCCTGTGCACCACCCTCACATAACAGAGAGCTCACTGATGGTGCTGCGTCCCAGGCACTGGAAGTGCCTTGCACAAAGTGGATATCCAATAAATATTTTTGAATTGACTTCAGAAATTTAGAACCATTCATTGAGTACTGAATTCATAGGAATAGTCAACATGCACTCTTGATAAATTTGTGTTTGTACTTAAACCATCCATTCGGTGGCTTATCTGCCGAACTGAACATCTTAGCTTGCAAGTCTTGTTTCCAACTCTGAGCTATTCTGTGATGGCTGTGCTGATTTTCAACTTACTGGATATCTACCAAGGAATTCAGCATTTGTGGATATTATTCCATTCATCCTTATCCCTGTTTTGTCTTTGTCAGGTGGGCATCCTGTCACCTGCCCAACACACTGCACAGGTTTGTTTTGACCATGAAGTGAGGTACTGTGTTTGAAAATGCTTTGCAAAGGAGAAGGTGCTCTATGAAAGCAAGAGGGTGTTGTTGCTGGTACCCCAGGATCTGAGACTGTCATGGGACACGGGATGACTTTCAGGCTTCCATTTGATGTGGATTTTCTTAGAAACTTATTTTTGTGGTTATCTCAGAGGTGCCACTCTCTCTAGCATGGTGCCCCACAAAGTCACGTGCCTAAGGATCAGGGTTATGTTCAATGGGTTGGATTAGGAAACTAGGGACCCTGCTTTCCCTCTGACCCTAAAAGAAGCTAACACTGTACCTTTGGGGCACAAAGAACAAGAACACTATGTGCCTGACACTGGTACAGGTGCTTTACATTCATTATCTCCAACGTTCACAAAAGACATATAGGGAGGTATTAAAATTCTCCCTTTATGTATGATAAAATGAGCCCTGTGTGAGTACAAGACTTGCCCAAGTTACCACACCCAGGAAATGATGGAGCTAGTGTGTGAATAAAGGTCTATATTACTCCAAAGCTCTTTTGATAATACAAAAGCCTCCAAAAGATTCACTTTCATCATCTGTAAAATGGATTGAATGATACCTTGCTTGCCTACCTAACAGGAATGCAGTAAGTTTCAAGATAAAGAAAATTAGCTTTCTCAGCACTAAAAGGACACAAGTAGCAGTAATAATACAAACAGCAATGATAGTCATCTAACACTTCACTCTTTTCACAGCATGTCTACGTATATCCTTTGTAGGCAAGATGATGATTTGCAATCCACAAAAAGTATCCTAATGTTTACAGCCACTGGACTCCTTATATGCATTTATGTGGGGAAAGAAAAACCCCTCTCGGACCTTCCTGGGAAGCAATATAACATGAAGGTCAAGAACACAAGCTCTGGAGTCAGACTCTGCCTTACTGAGTGTCCTTAACTTGAGCAAGTTACCTAACTTCTCTGTGCCTTGGTGGTAGATAAATATAGAGCCCCTTTGCGGGCTAATTTGTGATTAAATGAGACAATACATGTGTGGAGCACACAGTAAGTGCTTGGTAGATGTTAGCAAAGGTCACAGGGACACTAAACAGCACTGCTGGGCTTTTTCTGTAGGTGAGACTTCTCCCCTCATTTGTTTCCTCCTCCTTTCCTCTCTCCTTCCCAAACTCTAGGAGCAGTTTACAGAGCTCGTCTTCGTTCCTTTACATTTTGATGGTAATAACAGACTAGTAGATCATTTTCAAAGCAATAACTTTATGATTATATGTAAGAGTTTGCGGCTTTCATAGGTTAACCAGGTTGAATTGTTCACCTCCCCTGCATCCATGAAAAAGTGGTGTATTTTCATGTATTATTTTGCTGGACAACAGAAATGCATGTTTCCTGTCCGCTCCTTCAGTCACTTTGCCACTGAGCTGATGAGATTCTCGACTGAGGGCCTGAGTGGTGACTTACTCTGCACCAGTGGATCCAGCCCAGTCCCCAATGCATCCACTAAGGATACTGACATTTACTAATCTGTAAAGGGAGTTTGGCTCCATTTTCTAAGGAATTATTACCTATGAGGGACTAAACTAATGGAAGAACAAGGTGAGAAGGGGGGCAGAGACAAAAATTCTAAAAAGCAAAACAAAATTTATGGAAAGAATATCTAGTAGGTCTTCAATGTTGACTCTCACGAAATATAAGATTCACATTTCTGATTAAGCGAGAGTAGAGCTTCTGTCTTTTAATTAACACTCCCTCCCTCCTCCAGCAAGAACATGGGGGCAAAGATGAGCATTATCTAGAAGTTGTGCAAGAAATCTCAGCACTTTACTGAAATCCTTGGATGGGCAGAGAAATGCCCCTGGCCCAAGACTGTTCAGGGAAGAACTGGATGGAAGCCAGTTGCTCTGCATGAGAAAATGGGAGAAGCTGGGGGAGCAGAGCAGCAGTAGGAGAATGTTCCTCAGAGAGAGAGTGAGGGAGCAAAGGGGAAAACTGACAAGAGAGACAAAAGAACCAGAGCACTTTAAACACCAGGAATGCCAGTCACTGTTGTGATATAAACTTCCTCCGGTTCCCCAAACCTTCAGCAAAGTCTGACATAAATAAGCTCTTTTGTGGTTTTTTTCTGTTTTTAAGAAATCATGAAAAAGGGCTACATTGCATGATAGAGCCAATGGCAAAACCAAAGACTAAGCAGTGGCCATGAGACAGAACAGAGGAAGCACAATGGAGCCTGGATGTTGGAGTCACATGTGACGATGTAGGAACCTCAGACATTTGTAGAAATCGTGATGTGGATGTCAGACTTCACAAGGTTTAGAATGGGGACTATCTACTCTTAAGAACAGCATGTCACCAGCAAATGCCTAATTTGCAACATCTTAGGTGGAAACAACCTGCCCATTAAAAATTTTCCTGAAGCTTTGACATTTCTTGTACAACAATTTCTAGGTAATGTTTATCTTTGTCCCTCTTCCCTAGGGGGCACCCAAGTCAGCGTGTGCTTTTCCAAATAGGGAAGAAAACCTAAGGAGGGTGTCCATCCAGGAGTAGTGGGAATAATAAAGAGTATTTCAATAAATTAGTAAATGATGCCAGTACAGATATTTGCATATGGCTTCTTAATCAAAAATAATAAAAACCAAGATGCAAAGAAGAAAAAACAAAAGCCGAATCACACCCGAAAAAAGCAAAGACAATTATATAAAAGAGAACAACAAGATTTTTAAAGCAACTTAAGGAACTTGAAGAGCTGCCATCAAAAGTCCTTGATGAATTATTCGAGTTACATGTGAGTTCTGTGTGGGGAAAGGTCAAAAGGATAGTTTTTGTGAGAGCCTGTCCCAGACTGACTTTGACAGCTGCTGGCAAAACTCCGATGTCAGCTGGGAGTTAACGCATCAGAGCCCACCTGTTGCTGTGGCCCATTTAGCAACAGGGAATAAGGCAGGCTGCACAGAGCCTCAAATATCAAAGGTGTGAAAAGCCTCAGGTCCCTTACCTGGACACTGGAGCCGAGCATGAGATGTGGAGATAACAGATTATTATCTGTGCTGCCATAAGGAATAAATAAGAAATCTAAGCCCTTAAAAATGGAAAAGTCTATATAATTTCCAAGTCTTCTTTTAATTAGATTATTATAAGTAGTTAAAGTTATTTTCCATACGGTAATCTTACTAATAAAAAAAAAATCTGGAAAAGTTGTCTTGGGTTTCCTTGCAGGTTACATGGCTTATATTTTATGGCCGTGAGGTCATAGCTGTGAAATATCCCCCTTTGACAACTTGACTATGATATATGCCGCTATATTTCAGTAGCTCAGGGTGATTTTTCAGCTGGATGAAAAGTTCATTCCATTTCATCATTGCTGATATCATCTGCATTTCCATTTCACCCATGAAACTCAAAATGCCAGAGACTTGGAGATACCATTTGGGACCAGTTGTGAAACCATAGAGACTTGATAAGACAGAAAGAGAAATAAAGAACACAGGCATTTTAATATACCAATGCTAATAATTAAAATGCCTCGCATTTCATTCACATCAGCCTTTTTCAACGCACTGTCTCATTTATGGATGGCTCACCCTTTGATAGAGTAAAATAAGTGTCTCAATTTTAGGAAGAAGTTGAAGTAGCTGCTGCTGCTATTAAAAATACAAATGGTAGCTTACCCCCTTCCGTCTTCTTTCCCTTCCATTCTCCGCAGGGCCCCCGGCACCACCATGGCTGGCCTCCAGTCCTGATTCACTGAGATGTCCAGAGAGAATAATGGTGGAGTGTGCTGGCAGCAGTGAACATCCTAGAAATATATAAAAATAAGGGTTTCAAAGAAGATGGTAGTTGGCAAATACCACTGGAAAATCTATTTGTGTCTGATGTCTAGTGAAAGGTATGGTTTCAAAATTTAAAAAAAATTATTCTTTTGAACCACAGATAAAGAAATATACACAGAGGTAGTCATTATGGCTTTAATTATAATAGTTAGAAAATATTAGTCCAAGGGGGATTGGAGTAAATAAATGATTGAATACATTATTCTGTAGCTATACAATAAAATATTGCACAGCCATAAAATGCATGCTTAGATGAATATTTACCAAAGAGGGAAATGCTCATTATATGGTATTTCATAAAACATTTAGATATAAAACTTCAAATAATCACAGTCCAAGTTTGAGGTATACATATTCAATATAGCTATACTAAGAAATAAGAATTTTTGTAATTATCAAAATTTCTACAATGAGCACCTCAGAAAATGTAAAATGTTAATAGCATAATGTTCCATCACTGTTTGATGAATTTTAAAATGTATACCAAGTTTACACTTTCAAGTTTTAGAAAACTGATAATGCAAGCTGGACTTTTTCTTTACTCGGGATTGTCGGAAAAACACCATCAGAGGTGGAATACTCACAAATAATATCTGCCACACTATAATGAACTGAAGCCCATGTCTGGTGACATCAAACAATAAGTGTTTGGGCCCCCTTTTAAAAATGGTACAGGTTTTTGTTTTGTTATTAAGTGAATTAAATGATTTAAAAGAGGAGGAGCATGCAATGATGGAAAGCAGCAGAGAACTAAGAGTTGGGAGACTTCGTTCAGGCACCAACTTGACTAGTTTCCAATCTATGATGTTAGGCAGGAAACCCAGATATAATTGCCTCAACGTGGAAAAGGGAGAGCCAATGCAGATTACAACTAGCACAAAAGAGGGACTTTATCCCCTTACTCTTTAACTCATACTCGACTAGATAAGTGTGGATGGAGCCAACCCTGTGTCTGAAGAGGGGGAGGGGGTTTGGATCATAATCCTGAAAGACACAATCCCAAGCGCCATAATCCTGAATGTTGAAATCCCAAAAGATCAAAATCCCTAAACAGAAGAGGGACGCTCATGTCAGTGTACAGTGAATCATAGGGGAATTTCAAAAACAGCAGTGCCACATAGAAAATGAATGGGGATGTATTCTCCAAGGAACACAAGGTCCCAGAAGAAAAAAAGCAGCTACTTGCTGTGATGTAAGACTTCGGAATATAGTTAATGATCATGAAAGTCAGCCAGCTCTTATGGACGACCGGTGTGCAACTGTCCATAATATAGTTCTGTAATACACTTTTTCATATGCTGAATTTTCATGGTTTTTTTATTTTTTTTTGTTTTTTCTTTTTTTTAAATTTTTTTCACTATTTTAAATTGTCAGTGTTATTTTTCACAATTTGCTGTGCTATGCATTTCATCTTCATATCATTTCCAATACTGGAAGTATGAATTATGTTGAGACTTTTAGATAGTTTTAATTCATTTTATGCACATTTTTCAAATTTGACTCCACAAAAGTACATTATTACAACATTGACTTTGTGTATAAGCATTATGTGTGTGCATAAAAACATTGAAGCTTCCTCAATAAACGAAGAGATGTCCTTTTTGAACAACTGCATTTGTGAATGATAAAATTTCTCAGAGATCTCAGCTCTTATTGGGTGACTGTATGTGCAGTGGTGACCCGTCTCAGTTTTTGATCAATCTCTTCAAAAAACTTGGATCGTCTGTCACTGTATTATAGATGACTGCAGTTATAAAGCTGGGTGCACACGATTACCAACCACAGTGATATTCATTTATACATTTTGCTTTTTGACCTTCTTTTTTAGAAATATAGCTCATCTGCTGATAAACTGTTATGCTCATTTGGATTATTGTTAGTATACCTGTGTTTACTCTTTCAAAAATATGTATGTCATTATTGCCTATTTTATTGTGCAAAGTGGCCTATGAAGTATCTGTAGTATTTTTATATGTTTTTCAAATAAATTCACTTTTTAAAATGTAAATAAATATCCTCTAGAGCAGCTGTCTCCAACCTTTTTGGCATCAGGGACCAGTTTCCTGGAAGACAATTTTTCCACAGACCAGGGCAGGGGGGTGATAGTTTCAGGATGATTCAAGCATTACATTAATTGTGCAGTCAAAACTCTCTGCTAATGATAATCTGTGGTTGCAGCTGTTCCCCAGCACTCGCATCACCATCTCAGCTCCACCTCAGATCATCAGGCATTAGATTCTCATAAGGAGTGGGCTACCTAGATCCCTCGCATGCGCAGTTTATAGTAGGGTTTGTGCTCCTATGAGAATCTAATGCCATCGCTGATCTGACAGGAGGCAGAGCTTATGTGGTGATGGGAGCGATGGGGAGCAGCTGTAAATGCAGATGAAGCTTCATTTGCTCACCTGCAGCTCACCTCCTACTGTGCAGCCTGGTTCCTAAGAGGCCACAGACTGAGAGCCACCTGTGCCCCTGGGCTTGAGGACTGCAGTTTTACAGAATTTTAAAAATTATTTTTTCCAGAAAGGATTTTGATCTTTCAGGATTTCCACATTCGAGATTGTGGCATTGAGGCCTGTGTCTTTTGGGATTATGATCAGCTCTTTGTGGAGAGAAGTCCTGCAGCTCTTAACTGCACATGGAGGTATCTTATAACACCATCCTCTGTTCTCCCTGACCTTTCATACTTTGGGTCTTAAAGTCTCTGTCTTTGCAGAATAAGTTAGTAGCTTGACCTTCTGGTTAATACCCTCTCCTAGTAGGCTTAGATACCTTCAGACAGATACTTGAAAACAGTCTGCGTCTATTCCCGTGGGAGGCATGGGCTTTTGCTGATTCCATACCTCCTTTGGTTGTTTCTCACCATCTTGGGTTGGTAATATTCATGTACAATTTTAATCCTTTAGAAAATACATTTTTCCAAGTTGATAATGTTTATTTCTCTGATTAAAAAAGTAATATATATTCACTGTAGAAAATTTGGAAAATAGATAAGAGAACAAAGACAAATAATAATTTTGCAAAATCCTGCTCTCAGAGATTACCAACCATTAACCTTTTGGTGTATTTCCTTTCAGTCTTTTTTCTCTGCATACAATATATATTTAACTTAGTTGGAATTGATTTTATGTGCAGCTTACTTTTTTCACTTAACAAGTTATCACCCACAGATTGGTGGACATTCATTAACACAATGTTCTTGATTGCTCTAGACCAATAGTTAGACCTATTGTGGCAATTCAGCTGCAGAGAGGTGTTCAAATAAGACCTTGAAAACAGCATAACCTCCTCAGCTCTCAGGTCCTCTATCAGTAATATAGAGAATATACAATGTCAATCTGCAGGGTCCCAATGTGATTCTTTAAAAATAGAAAATGAAAATTTGGAGAGACATCCTCCCTCCCTGGATTCTGCTACAAGGACCCCAGCCACGAGCACCAAGGTCCTTCCTAACAACAATTCCAAAAGCCAGAATTGTGGGCCTACTGTACAGATGAACCCGGGTGACATAAGAAACCCAAGACTGGCAAAGTTGTGTCTCAGTGAGTAAAGAAAAGGAGGAGACAAGTGAACTACTGTTCCCAGGGAGACTCTAACTCCTGCCATTTCAGATGCCATGTAGTGCATCTTCCTGGAGTGTCAATTTCACTTTTTTTAATCTAAGGACAATCAGGAGAGTGTAGCAGGGCTTGGTTTTTCTCTGAACAGGAGTTTTCCTCTAGAAGGATCATTTCCATGTTGCCAGCAGTTTGTTGTTGTTTGCCTTACTTCAGTAAGTCCTCCTTCTGCTTGTCCTCACTCTCCTTATTTCAATTTTGTTCCTGACTTCCAACTCTGTTTACTCAGCATTGTAACCTCTTTATTTAAATTATCTCCCACCCCAACCTTGTTTTGTCTTTTCCTTTCATTCTGAAAAGGCTTCAGAATCCTGACAATTAAAACATTTTCCCCTCACTAGGTCCTTTGCTCTGTTTAAAACTTAAATACAACTTCTGAGCAACCTCTTTTTCCTCCTTGTAGACCTTTTCTGATTTTGTGCAGAACTTTGGGAAATGCTTCAGTTCAGAAATGTTCCACTGGGAATGGAGGAAGTGAATTTGGGCCTTAACTTTTCTTCCAAGATTTAAAATCTTCCAATTGTACCTATAAACCAGTAGGAAATGATTTTACCTGAAGGCATATCATTTTTCTCCAGTAGTGATATTTGAACATGGTGCCACTTTTATGAAAGTGTCCCAATATGAATTTTTGGGTATGATTACTCAGGTTAGCTCTTATGTTCACTCTTCCCTAGCAGGTTGGGAAAAGATTACTTGAAAGAAAATGATGGGAACATAAGAACATATCTAGTTTTCAGGGCGGGCACTGGAAGTATGTAGACCAGATGGGGCTAAGATCTTGCCACAACTAGAAGCACTCTTAGGAATTACAACACCATCTCACCAGAAGCCTCGTTAAAAAGCACATATGCTGTATGGAATAGGTAACAGGTGAGCACCTGGGCCTAGTTTGGGAATAAATGAAGGTGCAAATGAAGACAGAGGGGAGGTGGAAAGTGTCAGAGTATAGGACCGAGCCTTAGGAGAAGCGGCCCAGACAGGGCATCCAGGGATATACACGGCCCAGGGTGCAAATCAAGAGCTACGTTCTGAGGGTGGTACTAGAAGGGCATGTGTGTGCATGAGCAAGGGAGGAGGGAGACCACCTGGGAAAGAAAGCCTCCCTCAACATGCTGCCAGACAGCCCCTGTTCTCTGAAATGACCTCTCCTCTTTAGACGCAGTGTATGTTTATCAAAAGACTGGAAACGTTGAGTTCTTTCAAGAAAAACTACTACATTCACATTTTCTTGGAAAAATGTGTTTAGAGTCTTTACTTTTTGAGCCAGAATATTATTTAAACGACAGGATGGGACGTACTTTCACCCCTTTCCCTATTCTATACATTTCTGCCTCTTGGGAGCCAGATGCTAAATTGTTTCCAGCCAGTTAATAATGGTTGTGGTCTTGGAGCTCCCAGGGGACCCAAAGAAGGAAACCTGCCTCCATTTCCAAGACTCTGTTACATGGTGTTGGCTGCTGGGTGGATTCAGATTAGACGAATAAAGGGAGGAAATAAAGCATGGAAGTGAATTAGGCCACTGTACAACCCAACCAGGCAAACCCATGAGGTTGCCACCTGCCACCAGCATGCTTTGTGCTGCCACCAGCCTTCCTGCGAATGCCTGAAACATGCAGTCACTTTAGCAGAACTGCAAAGGGCAGGCTGAGTCAAATGACAAGATCATTGCCCCAAGAGGGCATTCCACATGGTGCCATTGATTAGTTTCCTGTTTATTTGGTCATTGATGCCATCAACAATCACCCTTAGGACCTACTTGATGGAAGGCAACATACTAGGTGCTATAGAATGAGTCTTCCGAGAGCTCAGCCTCAAAGGAACTCCCAATGTAAGCCTAAGATAGGGCATGAACGTGAATAAGTATATTACCTAAAATATGATATTTTAGAGTCGTTAGTATGAAATAATAATAGCTATCATTTATTGGTTTGCCCCCCATGCCATGTAGCTCAAGAGCATTACTGCCCCTCAACCCAGTCACCCTGGCAAGCATGTCACCCACATCTCATAGACAGGGAAGCTCAAGCTTCAAGAGGTTAAGCTACTTGCTCAAGGTCACATGGCAAGTGACAGAGCCAAGTTTTGGACTCTAACGCATGTGCTTTTAACACACCAACACAGTGATTCTGACCCATGTGTTCCCAATGAGATGATCGGGACAGGTGCCAGTATCATGGGAGCTCAGAGGAAGGAGAGAGAACTCCTCAAGCTGGAGGAAGAAGGGAAGGCTCTGTGCTTCCGAGCTGAGTCTTGAACGACTAACAGGCTTTAGAGCTGAGGAGATGAGGGAGAGGGACGGGGTGGGATGGGCAGATCTGGTAGGAGAAGGAAGCATGGAGAAAAGACACCCATGGGGAAAGCCCAGGACCTGTCAGGGAGGGGTTATGTCGGGGTCCAGGAGGCAGAATGATGTAGAAACTGCAGAGGTAAGAGGGGCAAGTTATGGAGCCTGGAACAGCAGAGCAGGATTTGAGAACACATAAAAAACAATGAGAAGTCATTGAGGGTTTTGTAGAAGGCCAGTGACCCAAAGCCCAGATTCAGAATGGTGGTGGGTGGACGGAAGGCGGTGATGGGGAGAGCAGGGATGAAGGCGCTGCATCTCCTCAAGTGAAGCTGGCGGGTGTTGGTGGGACTTGAGAGAAGGGGGCAGCTGTGAAGGTATCGAAGGAAGTACAATGCACTGGACTAACAACCAACATGAGGTGCAAAGAGAGGGGACAGAAATCTAATGGTCTCTTTCTGCCTGTATAACAGGGCAGGTAACAAATGCTAAATGAGCCTCTAAATTGGCACTTTCTAAAGTACTGCTTCTCAGACTGTTCTGACCTGTGGGCAATTTAAATGGGCCCAAAGACCCTATTTAATCTCCATATTCTTGCTTACACAAAAAATAAAGAATGAGGCTACTTTTACGAGACTTAATGAAAAGACATAAAACTCTAAAAATAACTCATGGCAAAAGCAGAAAAAACCTAGACACTGTGAAACCATTAAAAATATATACAATATGGCAGCATGGAACCACCTGGAGAACTCCACGATCACCAGTGGGTCCCCACCCAACTGGAGAAGCCCCAGTAATATTCACGCCCAGGGGAGGGGAGGGTGGTTGCAGATAACACAAATTCATTCAGTAATTCTGATCAAGTGCCACCATGTGCTATGTTCTGCACTAAATGCAAAAGGGAGCCTGTTCTGACCAATTTCCTCTTCACTCCCATCAGCTCCCCAGCCTCCTCTCTGAAGCCTTCGTATCCTGGCTCATCCCAAAGGATCTTCCACATAAGACAAATTGCCGTTCCCCACTTTGCCACAAGAGACACATCTCTACCACCCCTAGGCCTGCACCAACCAATAGCCTCCCAGATACTCACTCTTGCCTACATGCCTCTGTGCATTGGTGAAGGGTGACTCCTATTTTAGGGGTCCCCTGGGTTTGTATCTTATGCACTCGCAGTCTGTCCCCTGCCTGCACCAGCTCACAGTGGAGCTACGAGCTACAAGCAGACCCCTCACTGGTGTTCAGTGTTTGCAGCCTTGCCCTGATTTAATCTGCAATCCAATTTGCTGCTTAGTCTCCCCAAGCCCTTATCAACGTTTCACATTTCAGTGTGCCTTTTCTGGGCCGTATATCTGTGTTTTCAATTATGTCAGCCCAGGTGAATTACCCTTCCATTGTTCAGGGTCAAACCTCAAGTTGTTATTTCCTGCCCATACAGCTAGTCCCTTTCCCCTCTATCCCTCTGGGGCAGTTTCTCGATTGTCACTGGTGTTCCCAGATCCTATCTCTAGCAGGTTTCATCTGTGAAGTTCATTATGAAGCTATGCCCCATTTGGCTTATTTCACTCCATGGTCCAAATGTTTATTCTGTATCCATTCTCCAAGAGGCACCCTGGGCCCCAAAGATATGCTAGACATGCCCTTCTGCCACTACATGAAAATGAAAATTAGGGGTCCCAAAAAGGAACTAAATGAGCCTAATTTCCTTCATATTGTTGAGTCCTTTCACCTGAACAGCAGACCCCCCGAGACCCTGTACACTAAGATGTTTCCATGGCCACAGAGGATTGTTTTAAAGAAACAGTTGTTAAAGCATGAGAAGGGAGGTAGAAGCAGAAAAGGCTAAGTCAAGCAACCCTAGAAAGCAGTCACTAACGCGAATCTTCCCGAAGGGGCCAGACCTGCCTTCCCACGCCCTGCTTAGCCAGGATCCAAATACAGGTTCCCCTCTGCAGGCATGGGCTCTGCGCAAGGCTCTGCCCAGGGTACAGCTGCTGCTCCTCTGCACACACTTGGAGTCCCCTGCTTGAGTTCACCTTTTCCTTCTTTCTCCTGCACATGGCCTGTCCTATGGAGGGGAGCACCCCCAATGCATCTTTGGAGGAGACAAGGCACCCCTTGATATCCCAAAACATAAACAAGCAGTGTGCATCACTCAGCCACATAGCTCTCGTGTCACTTCTCCTAGCTATGAAGCCTTTCTAGACCCTTCAGTGAAGACCTTTCCATTGTACCCCAGGCAAATGCAATGGCCCCTGGCGCCCTTAGCTCATGGCATGCCCACTTTGGTAGCTGACTGCCCTGGGAGCAGAAACTGGGAGCAGGAACCACAAGTATATCAGTTACCTTGTGTCCCTCACACTGCCTTACTTAGCACATAGCAGGTGCTCAGAAAGTTTATCAAATGACTCCCCAAACTAATAAATATGAGGGAATATGAACCATCTATTCAGACACTGTTCTTGTCTCATCAAGCAATTGCCTTTAATTAAGTCTTTGGTTTTCAATTCATTCTTACTGAAGAATGCTTCCTTTAAATCAAGTCTCATTTGGAAGATCCTTGCCCCCTCAATATATAAAATGATAATAGTGGAGCTCTTCTTGTTCACATAAAATGGGGAGCATATAGGGGCCAGACGTGGTGACTCACACCTGAAATCCCAGCACTTTGGGAGGCTGAGACAGGAGGACTGCTTGAGGCCAGGAGTTCAAGACCAGCCTGAGCAACACGGGGAGACCCCATACCTATAAATTTTTAAAAATTAGCAGGGCATAGTGGTGCATGCCTGTAGCCCCAGCTACTTGGGAGGCTGAGGCAGAAGGATCTCTTGAGCCCAGGAGTTCAAGGCTGCAGTGAGCTATGATGATGCCACTGCACTCCAGCCTGGGCAACAGAGCAAGACCCTGGCTCTAAAAAAAAAAAAAAAAGAGCCATGAGGAGACCCAATTCCACCCATTTGCCCCCCTCACAAAGCTAAAATACTCCACATACATAAGGTCTTCATTTTTTTCAAGGACTAGACCAAACCCTTCCTCCCCCATGACAACTTCTCTCTGATCATCCCAGCCACGGAGGCCCTGTCCTTTCCTGAACTCCTGGAAGTCCTGTTGTTCCCTCTTTTCACACGTACTGAGTTTGTACCAATGAACGCTCACTTTCACCAAGGCTTGCTGAAAGCCAAGTCCAGTGATATGCATTTTACATATTAATGCATTGTCCCATTTCATCCTCAGGGCAATACTGTGAGGCATATGTTCTCATTATCCTCACTGTACTGATGAGAAAATAGGAGCTCAGAGAGGTTAAAAAATTTGCCAAGGTCACATAGCTATTAACTAGCAGTACTAGGATTTAAAACCAAAGCTAACTAATTTACTGTTTCCATTTTTGATGTGCTAATATTTTCCCTTTTCAACTAGATTGTGAGCTGAATTGTAGGAACTACGTCTCTACTTCTTTCCCTCTCTGCTCCATCACAACAATGTTTTGCCTTTAAGAAGAGTATAATTAATAATTTTTCAAATGAATAAATTTCCCAAAGTATACTGTAACGTTCTTCGCCTCTTCCTCCTCCAACATCTACCCAGCTAGAGGCTGTCAGCTTCTGCACAGGCTGTGGTCCCACCCTCTTTCTTCCTAAAGAAAGTTGCGTTTCCGAAGCCTGCAAAGAAAAGCTTCACTGCTGAAAATATTAAGTGCTTCCTCCGAAGGCTGGAAGCTAAGCAGGAGTTTCACAGGAGGGAAAAAACAACAGTGACCTCCTCCAATGGTGAGGGGAGGCTCAAGACAGGAAATCGGAGGTAAGGTCAGAGCAGCTCCAGGGAGCGGGTAGAGTGGAGTGGAAAGAGAGGCTATTTAGATTGTTACCACTTGGGACTCTACCCCTAATTTAACTTCTGGACTAAATTTTAAAAACAGCCCAGTGGTAAAAGCCCTGCTCTCTGTGAACTCTGGCCTCTCTGCCTGTTTGGGATGTCACAGAGAAAGGCTGCACTTTGTGTGAGGCAGCCCCACGGGGACGCCCAGTGGCCCAGGTGGGGTGATTGATTGGGAACAGCCCCAGGGACAACACCTTCCCGCCACAGCCTGCACCTGCACTGAGAATAAACAGAGGCTGCCATCTGCAGGGGCCCTGCCTGACCTCCCCCCAGCCTTCTGCTCTGGCCTCACCCCCTCGGGCCCTCTTACTGGAAAATTAACCACAGGCTAAAGTGAAAGAGATGAGAGCCACCTTAGCTCCAACGTAGGCAAGTGGAATTACATGATGAGTAGACAACAAACAGAGCCATAATAAAGTAGATACCTCTGCACACTGATCTGAGAATCTATCCCCTCTCATAAAACTCTATTTCAGTTTTGTGTCCTTACTATAGTATATGTCAGATGGCTAATCACACTTTCATTTTTATGTTCTGATTTGAATAGTTTAAAGTTAATTCAGTGATTTCAACAGAAGTCTTATTTATTAATATTTCAAATATCTATCTTTTCTTTGGAAATATAAGAAATTGCCTTCAATGCCTAATATATTTATAATACACGTGGGTAATCAATCAGGTTTTCTCTTTAATGACTTTTGCACAAGGCACATGAGCCACATTTTTAGAAAACAAAACACACGCACACATTCACACACACAAAGCAAAACGTGCTTTGAGCGAGTCGAGCAAGGGCCAGATAATAGACATGGTTAGGTGAATCTTCACATAGTTGCACTTTTTGACAGACAAAAAACATTTGTTCCAAAAGAATAATAATATATTCCATTATTGTATTATGCACTGATGAAAGTTGCTATTGTTGTATACATATAAAACTTTAAAACAAAACCCTTAGTTTAAGTGCTGAATTTAAAATGTTCAGTGTTTCCTATCAATTTCCCGATTCTGTTAAGATTTGAGTCATATGGATAACTGTTTACCCTGCATCCTTTTCTCCTTTCCCTTCCTTTAAAAAAATCAGAGTAGATTATGCAAAATACAGAATTAAAACCACATATTCTGAAGGACAGTTGTTTGTGGAGAGAGAGAATAAATAAATAAATAAATACACAAATTTAAAAAACCCAATAGCAAAAGCCACTACAAGTAAAGTCAAAAGACAAAAAAAAAAAAAACTAGAAAAAAATTGCAAATTACATCACAAAGGGATCATTTCTTTTATATGTAAAGAGTTCTGACAAAGCAATAAGAAAGTTGCTATTGTTAAATATATATACAAAAAAATGAGCAAAATAGATGAACAGTTCACAGAAAAGGAACTAAATATAGCCATTTAAAGTAGGAAAAGATGCTTCCTCTCACTCAAATGGAAAAGATGAAAAACAGTAATATTGGAGGAAGATGGGGAAATAGGCTGCTGGGGGTGAAAAGTTACATACCCTCTATAGAGGACAATTTAGCCAAATATGACAAAATTGCAAATGCGTTTACCCTTTAACCTAGTAATCCCAATTCTAGGTATTTATCCTATGTATATGATTTTACATGTGTGAAATGACATACACACAAAGTTGTTTACTACAGCACTGTAATAGCTAATACATTTAAAAAATTCAAATGACAGTCAACAGGGTTCTAGTTAAATGAATTATGGTACAGGTCCAGAATTTTTCATCTGGAACCTTGGGGTTTGATGTTTCCATGTCAGAAATTTTTTGCTGTTTGAAGTTTACAAAACTAATACAGTACATTGTACCATGTATCAGGTAACACCCCAGAGGGTTCTATGACAGCACTCAGTAATCAAACCCATTAATATTTCTGCAGAGAAACTATTTATATTCATACTAAGTGGGGGAAGTACAGACTATAAATCTACCCATATCAGTCCAAGTCATGTTTTGCCAGCAAATGAGTTTGCCACAAACTCAGGAAAACTTTTTGGTTCACTGAGATTTTGTTTGTTTGTTTGTCTTAATTTAGGAATTGCAGGTAGGAGGCTGTAGGCATGCACATCCATACCACAGCATACCATACAGCTATAAATAAATGAAAACAGTTTCTACACTGTACAATCATTCAGATATGCTAAGTCAAATTTTTAAAAAAGACATAACCATTTGTATACAAAAGGAGGTAAAAAAGAGGAAAAAAATATAGTCACGTACCACATAATGACATTTTGGTCAATGATGAACTAACTGCATATATGATGGTGGTCCCATAAGATTATAATAGAGCTCAAAAATATAGGAGGAGGTCAAACCATCACTTTTTGCTGACAATATGACCTTTTAACTAGAAAATCTAGAAAACCCCAAAGATTCTACCAATGGATTCCTGGAATTGATAAGTAAATTCAGCAAAGTCTCAGGGTACAAAATCAATGTACACAAATCAGTGGCATTAATATACACCAAAAATAGTCAATCTGAGAGTCAAATCAAAGACTCAATACCATTCACAATAGCTACAAAGAAAATCAAATACCTAGGAATATACTTAACCAAGGAGGTGAAAGATCTCTACTAAGAGAACTACGAAACATTGAGGAAAGAAATCACAGATGACAGAAACAAATGGAAATACACATCTTGTTCACGAATTGGTAGAATCTACATTGTTAAAATGTCCATACTACCCAAACTTACTTACATATTCAATGCAATCTCTATGAAAATACCAATATTATATTTCACAGATCTAGAAAAAGTAATGCTACACTTTGTTTGGAACCTGAAAGAGCCTGAATAGCCAAAGCAATCTTAAGCAAAAGGAAAAATCTGGCAGCATCATGTTACCAGACTTCAAACTATACTACAAGGCTATAGTAACCAAAACAGCATGGCATTGACACAAAAATAGAGATATAGACCAATGGAACAGAACAGAAAACTCAGATATAAAACCATCCACATACAGCCAACTGATCTTTTACAAATCAGATAACAATATACACTGGGGAATTCAATAATTCAATAAATGGTGCTGGGAAAATTAGATAGTCACATGCAGAAGAATGAAACAGGATCCGTATCTCTCACCACTCACAAAAATTAATTCAAGAAGGATAAAAGACTTAAATATAAGGCATGAAACCATAGTAACACTAGAAGAAAATGTTGGCAAAACTCTTATAGATATTGGCCTAGGCAAAGAATTTATGAAGAAGACCCCGATGGGAATCACAGCAACAAAAATAAATAAATGGGACTTGATTAAATTAAAAAGCTTCTGAACACCTGAGTAAATAATCAACAGGGAAAATAGATAACCTACAGAATGGGAGAACATATTTACAAGCTATACATCCGATAAAGGGCTAATAACCAGAATCTACAAAGAGCTCAAGCAAATCAGCAAGAAAAAACTCAAACCACCCCATCAAAAAGTGGGCAAAAGATATTGACAAAAGCTTTTCAAAAGAAGATAGGCCAATGGCCAATAAACATACGAAAAAATGCTCAATATCACTATGTCACTAGTCATCAGGGAAATGCAAATTAAAACCACAATGAGATATCCCGTTATCCCTGTTAAATGACTTTTATTCAAAAGTCCCAAACTAACAGATGCTGGCACGGATGCGGAGAGAAAGGAACACTTATACACTGTTGGTGGGACTGCAAATTAGTACAACCTCTATGGGAAATAGTATGGAGACACCTCAAAGACCAAAAGTAGATCTACCATTTGATCCAGCAATCCCACTACTGGATATTTACCCAAAGGAAAAAAAGTCATTTTATCAAAAGGACATCTGTACTTGAATGTTTATTGCAGCACAACTCACGAAGAGGTGGAATCAACCCAAGTGCCCATCAATTCATGAGTGGATTAACAAAATGTCGCATACATATGCCATGGAATACTACTCAGCCACGAAGAAGGATGACTTAATGCCTTTTGCAACAATTTGAATGGAACTGGAGACTATGATCCTAAGTAAAGTATCTAAAGAATGGAAAAGCAAACACCACATGTATTCACTATTAAATTGGAACTAACCAATGAGCACATATGTGCATAGAGGGAAGTAAAACTCAATGGAAATCAAGCAGGGAGGAGGGGAAGAGGGGAGAGGTGGTAACCTACTTAGTTGCTAAATGAAGTATGTGTGTGAATTACCAATGGATGATTAGGCTTTATACTCATAGGAATGTTCTGAGAACCCTCACGGCATCATGTATCAAGTACCAACCATGGGCCAGGCACTAGGCTAGGTGCACTGCCCAGATTATAGCTGGTCATGCAAGGTAGGGATTAGTATGCCCATTTTAGAGAGGAGAAAACCAAGGTTCAGATAGAACCACACAGCAGTAAGTGGTGGAGCTGGTATATACATACAAGTCTGCCTCAGCCTGAGTTCTATGGCACAAAAGAACATTTAAAGAAAGAGAAGTAGGTGGTTATCTATGGAGAACATGTGTGAAAGTTATGACCAGATGAGGAGTCTTTTCTTGAACACAATTCTTGGCATGTTTAAGCTTCTGCTCTCCTCTGACTCTTCTGGTTATGGCTCATGCCATGGCATCAGGGAGGCCCACAGAACAAGGGCTCTGTGCCCCAGGGGAGGGCTGGGGATGTGAACTCCTTCATGGCAAAGAGCTGAGGCCCGGAAGCATCCCGTGTGGGCACTTCTGCCCACCATGGACAAGCAGTCTTGTTGAACAATGCACTGTCCTCTTCTCCAGATTGTTCACAAGTACTGGCTGGGGAGGAAGGGGTGGGGTACAAATGGGGTTCTGTCTTGCAGGAACTCTAGCTGCAGAAAGACTCCCCTTCTGGTCTCAAATACTGCTTATTTGAAATTCATCAAAACTGCCGAATACCAATTCAATTTGTCTTTTTAGTCTTTATTTCCTTTGTTCAAAATGGAGAAAAGCAAATAGTATGGTTCAGCCAATCTTCTTAGGATCAAGTACGCAGTAGAGGTCTGGGTGCATTCGTGTGGGAAAGACTGATGGAGACAGTGTCTGCTCCAAAACATATATCCCTTCCCAGAACCCCAAGAGGCCACACACCTCTCAGTTATTCTCTGTCCCCACCCACCAGGAACAGGCACCAGATGGGAGTTCTTGAGTTAAGGTGACCTTTAGCCGATGACCCCAGAAGAATCCAAGAAGAAGTGAGTTCTGACAACAGACATAGACTTCGACTAGACTTCCAGGGTGACCAGCCGTCTCCATTTGTCCTGGGAATGTCTCAGTTTTAGCACTGAAATTCCCATAACCTGGGAAACAAAGCAATCCTGAACAAATCAGGACGGCTGATCTCCCTGCCTGGGTTTCAATCCTAGTGCCACCACTTATTAGCTATGTGACCCTGAACAAGTTACTTAACTACTGTGTCTCCATTTCTCCAGGAATAAGATGGGAAGAAAAATAGTACCTGTCTCATAGGGTTTTTATGAAGATTAATGAATATTTGCAAAGTGCTTAGGATAGTGCTTGGGAAGAGCTCTGTAAGTGTTTGCTAAAATAAATTATGTTAAACTTTGTTGAGCCTTATTGTCATTATTTACAACCAGTCTGTACAGCAAGGCATTGAGCACTCTTAAACTGCATGACTGTGTTGATTGAGACATAAAACTTACTTGGTGACTCAATATGCTACAAAACCAGGGCTGGAGGCCAGCGTTCCTTCTTCCCCAGCTCAGCCCACCCTGCCTTCTGTAGCTGGGCCAAGCTTCTGACCCTGGCTCGTTCACACCTCTTGCCCTGACTGATCAGCGCGCAATACATATTTATTAACACATTAACTGCCATGTGAGTTGTATTTAACTCACATTAGTTTTGAGCCCGGGGCCTTGTGAAGCATCCATAACCCACATGTCTCTTTACCTTGGGAACCATGTGGTGCACAGGCAACTCATGCTGCCATGCTGTAGCATACATGTTACGTGATGGGAGGCCCCCTGGGCAAAACTCTGCACTCGGCTCGTGAAAATCTTACTTGTTGATGTTCTTATTGTTATAATAAATACTGACAATTTAATTGCATATGACTCATGCACAGAAAACAATAAAAAAAAAACAAATTTTTCATTAAATTAGAAAGGATCATTTTGTTTTCAAAGTTTTTATTCTATTTTTGTAATAAAACACTGTGGCCCCCCTCCAAAAAGTTTTTTTTTCTAGTGTGGCAGTCAATGTGTTAAATGAGTGCATAACTTTTTCTCACACAGCCCTATCCAGGGTTGCTGGAAGGAGTTTGTAGTTTTGCTTTTTGTTATTTATCTGCAAAGGGGTGTCACGGATGCCAAGGTTTTGAGGTACACTTCTTACCTATGATGAGATTTCCTGACATTGTAAAACGAAGCAACAGCAGATGAGAGAGAAGGCTCCTCTTCTTCGGCTGTTGTTGATGGCCCTGAATCTGTGGGTCGCCCAAACACAGAACTACACACCTTCATCATACATTGATCAGCGTTCTGGACACCTGAAGCCTTGAGGTCTCGCAGCTCAGCTTTCAGGCTGCTTCTGCAGAGGTTCACACATTCACGTGCTCACCCTCGGCCACTTCCCTGCCTGCCTGTGCAAACTTGCCTGCGTTCTAGGGCCACCCCCAGGACACACAGGCCCATCTACCTGCTGGGTTCCACCCCAGCCGAGTGCCGAGTCCATGGTGAGGCTGGTGGCTGAACCACAGACCTCAAGATGTGCAGGCAGGCCTTGCAAAAGTCTCTCTTCCTGCACTGCATAACAAGCAGCACATGTTTTTTTGGCTAAAAGGTGTCTAAATGAAATCATTTTTTCCATATTACTTTGAAAAGTTTATTTCATCAAGCATGAAAATGTTTAATAATATTATTTGGAGGGTTTTTTTTTTTTTTTTTTTAAATTACCGTGTTGAAGATGTTTCTCTTTTACTTACTTGGGGAAAAGAACACAATGTAGTTAACCCTTTCCTCAAGGGGTGCAAACAACTTGGACTTGAGATGAGCAGTGCTTTGGGAATCACGCGGTATGAACGGCTGAGCCAAAACAGAGAAAGACCTGCACATGTGTAGGGTGCTGTGTTGGGTTTAGTTTGAGTGATGGTTGTAATAAATTAGAGCAGCCGCCATGCCCAGCCAGCTTGCAAAACCACTGCGGTTCCACTAGGAGAACACAGGCCAGTGCTGGCTCCCCGAGGCTGGCAGGTCCCAGAACTATCACAGCTCATTCCCCAGAGAGCCACATTCTCTTCAGGGAGCAAATACTTGATGGAAAAGCTCTAGGTTCCACTGGGAGGCTGGGCTGGGGGACTCGGCCTCCAGCCTCCCCTTTCATTCAGCAGAAAGCACATCTCTCTGATAGTTTTCACCCGACTGTCAGCTGCAGTCGTGAGCAGGCCTGGTCCTGACACCTTCCAGCAGGCCTAGGAGGCCCACGTAGGACTGGTCTGGATGTGTAAATGTTACTCAGAAGCTAACAACCCGCTTAATGTGTTCATGCCACTATTTCGATAAAAACGCCCAGAAGGCCGAGTACCCCTTTAGAATTCACGGACTCCAGTTCTACGGCAGAATATGGGGACTTCAGGAAAGCTAGACTCTGTCGTCCAGTCCCCAGCCTGTGACCTGTCCTCCCACCCTTACCTCCCTGGCTCTGTCCAACATCAGCCCTCACTTGCACGCTCCACCCACATGGCCAGCATGGCCCGGATCGGCCACTTCCCTTTGCCACACGCCAGACTGCGTGCGGGCCTTGGCTGTTTGGGAAGCCATCAGGGGGCAGTCTGGGAGGACAGTGCAGGCTCCGAGTGGCCGTGACTGCTGTGCCCTGTGGCAGAGGGCACAGGCCGAGGGCAGCCAAGCAGATCTCTCTAACAAACAGGGCCCAGGCTGAGCTTCACGCCCTAGCCCTTAGCACCCAAGGTCAGAGAGGGGGCAAAGGACCAGCAAAGGGGAGGAAAAGGCGATACCTGGGCAGGACCACTGAGTTCCTGGATGCAGGGGCAACTTCTGCTTGTGTGTGCTGGAAGGGGGCGGGGAGAGTGGGAAGGGGTGCGCGATGCTCTGCTGAAGGGGTGCGAGAGAAAGCAGACAAGCATTTAACTTTAACAAGATGAATCAGGGTTGACTATTTGGGACTTGGCATGGGCTGAAAATGGAGGATCGAATTTTTATCTCTGGAGATATCCCCTGCCTTTCTCAAACGCGATGTCAAAGAAAGGTCAGACATTAAAGTAACCACAAGGAACCTAAAAATATGTTCTTCGTAGCTGTAGGACTTTGAAGAGCTTTTCCTTTTAAATGAAGGGGGTTGGGGGTGGCATCTTAATCAAGCAGCCTTTCGAAGTCCTAATGGTTTTCAGGTTTTCTGAAGACCTTTCTATAAAACCAAAAGACACAGATGACTTTATTTTAAAAATCTAAGCACATATGGGAGAAAAATAACACAAAAAGCCTGAGATTCAGTGAAAGAAAGAAATCAAGAACAAAGTAGCAGAAGAGAAGTCCTTGCACGTTTTTGAGACAAGTCAGGAACTGGCTGAACATGATGCAAGGAGACAGGTGACCTCAGCGTCAACCTCTTGAGAAGTATGATGCAAATACTCCATGTATTTAACACCTTTGTTCCAAGTTCAGCTTCTCACGCTACATTCGATTTTGTCCATATTCTACAAGGCAACCTGTATTTCTTCACCACCACCCCCTTCCCCTGTTGGGAGGATCACAAAGACCTGTCCTCTCTCTTGTCTGTGCCCTGGATCTTGTCCCCATATCCAATAGGGTCATAAGACATGGTGGGGATAGATTACTATGACAATGAGATACATACAGCAGCCAGATTGGGCATAGAGATTAACAGAGCATAAGGGAACTGAGAGAAGAGGCAAAAATCACTCTTGTCAGAAGTGAGAAATTTTGAATTCCAAGAGGTTTCATAACTTGTCATAAAGCAAGAGTGGACGCTGGAAAAAGACTGCAGACCCGCAGCTGCCAAACCCTGCCCCTGCCCCAGGATTCAAGCAGAGCCCGATTACCCTTCTCCCCCGCACAGGGTAGAAGACGAAAGCACAGAAGATGACAATACACAGAGGACATTTAAAGAAAAGCATGAAAATAATTATGGATTGGAAGGAAACTTACTGCAAAGGCTTAAATCTATATAACCTGGCCAAGCAACCGCACTGCTAAAAGGAAACACGATAGCGGTAGATATGAAACAAGTATTCGAAGGGCATAAACAAAGGCTTAGGCTACTCCAAGGGAAGCATAAATTCAGTGATGTGATGGAAAATATAGGCTCGATTTGAGGAGAATTACTATATTGGGAAGATCTATTAATCTGCTGACAGTCTTTCAAAGCAAGTGATGGCAGCCCGCTAGCTTGCTTCATTTAAGGTCGGTCTGTACGAGGGGCTGGAAAATACATCTTGGGGAGCCGTGCCGGGGAGGGATGGGCTGCCTTCATAAATCTTGTTCATTTTTCATCTTGATGATTTTTCTCTCCTGTTTTCTCCCATTCTCTTTACATTCTCATGCCAAACACCCCTCAGAACAACAAAATTCTCTTTCACGGAAATTTCTTCCTAGGCGCAGGGCAGGGAAGTGCTGACCGATGGCCTGCGATTGTGAGTGGGGTGGATAATTGGTCTGTATCACTCAGTCCCTTAAACAAAAGGGGTTTTCGCCCTGGCTTATCTTCCTCCACAGGCCTGGCTTCCCTGTGCTCACGGGGGGCCTGCGTCTCCCCTGCCTGGTACCCAGGGACTAGACCTTTAAGATGCCAACTCTTAACATCAGGAGTTCAGACCCCAGTACAACAGGGTGCGATGATCCAGGTGAGCTAAGAAGCTTTTTCAGCTCCGGGCAAGAGACTGAGCAATGATGTCTCACACCCTTCCAGCAGGAGTGTGACAATTTCTCTAATGCTTTTTCAAGGGCTTTCATTTTTCTCCAAATAGCTTTTAGCTTTGCCAAAGTAAGAGGAGAGGTGTTGTTATCGTCCAAACTATAAGCGAACAGTATAGTCTTATGTGAATCCAATTGAATGAGAATTTTGCTGGAAGGTCCAAATAGCAAACCACTTTTTCCAGATGTCAGAAAACCTGAGGTCTGTGCGAAGAAAAACGCAGCATTCTGGACTTTTCGTCTGGTCTATCTGTGGAAGGACACAGATGAAAGGCCCTGTAAAGAAAATGTTTGCTTCATACTTGAGCTACTCTGTGCTCTGAGTACCCCAGCAGGCCCTTGATTTAGCATTTCAGAAACACGCTATTGTGTGAGAGGCAAAATTCTCCTGGGGAAAACAGGACTTGGACCCTGGGATTTATTTACTGAAATAAAGATTGCAGAAAAAGATAGGGACAGAGAAAACGGTTTTGAAATATGTTCCTTGTTATAACCCTTTTGCCAGCACTTAAATAAAAGGGTGGTTTAAAGAAGAAAATCCCTGTTCGGCATCCCGGGGGAGCAATTCTGTCTTAGGGATCTTTGCTGACACAGCTGATGCATACTCAAGACATCTGTGGGATGAAGTGCTCTGTGGCTAAAAGTAGAAGCAAATCCTCCACTGAGGAATAGTCACACTGTGTGGAAGAAAAATCTCACCAGGCTCTGCTGATGTGTACTCAAGGAGAAATTACTTATTTTCCTAGAATTTTTTTTTAGATTTTTAAAAAAATTATTATGGGTACATAATAGCTGTATATCTTTATAGGCTACATGTGATGTTTTCATACGGGCATACAATGTGAATTAATCAAATCAGGGTAATTGGGGTATCCATCACCTCAGGCATTTATCATTTCTTTGTGTTAGGAACATTTCAATTCTTTTAGTTATTTGAAAGTATACCCTAACTTATTGTTGATTATATTACTCTGTTGTGCTATCAAATACTGTTCATTCCATTTATCTATGTTTTTGCACCCATTAACCATCCCCACTTTATCCCCCCTCCCCACTACCCTTCCAGCCTCTGGTAACCATCATTCTACTCTCTGTCTCCATGAGATCAATAGTTTTTAATATTAGGCTCCCACATATGAGTAAGAACATGAGAGATTTGTCTTTCTGTGCTTAGCTTATTTCATTTAACATAATGTTTTCCACTTCCATCCATGTTGTTGCGAATGGCAGGATTTCATTCTTTTTTGCAGCTATATAATACTCCATTGTGTATATCTACCAAAATTTCTTTATCCATCTATCCATTTATGGACACTTAGGTTGATCCCAAATCTTGGCTATTGTGAATAGTGCTATAATAAACATGAAAGTGCAAGTATCTTTTTTGATATACTGAATTCCCCTGCTTTGGATATATTCCCAGCAGTGGGATTGTTAGGTTCATATGGTAGTTCTATTTTTAGTTTTTTGAGGAACCTCCATACTTTTCTCCATAGTGTTTACACTAATTTATGTTTCTGCCAACAGTGTAAGAGGGCTTCCCTTTCTCTACATGTTCACCGGCATTTGTTATTGCCTTTCTTTTTGACAAAAGATATTTTAACTGGAGTGAGACGATATCTTACCGTAGTTTTTATTTGCATTTCTCTGATGACTAATAATGTTGAGCATTTTTTCATATACCTGTTGGTCATTTGTATGTCTTCTTTTGAGAAATGTATATTTAGATTTTTTGCCCATTTTTAATTGGATTGTTTGATTTTTTCCTGTTGACCTGTTGGAGCTCCTTATATATTCTAGTTACTAATCCCTTGTCAGATATATAGTTAGCAAATGTTTTCTCCCATTCTATGGGTTGTTTCTTCACTCTGTTGATTATTTCCTTTGCTGTGCAAAAAGTTTTCAGCTTGATGTGATCCCATTTGCTCAATTTTGCTTTGATGCCTGTGCTTTGGGAATATTACTCAAGAAGTCCTTGCCCAGACCAAGATACTGAAGCATTTCTCTAATGTTTTCTTGTAGCATAATAGTTTCAAAGTTTCAGGTCTTATATTTAAGTTCTTAATCCATTTTGATTTTATTTTTGTATAAGGCAAGAGATAAGGGTCTGGTTTCATTCTTCTGCATATGGATATCCTGTTTTCCCAGCACCATTTATTGAAGAGATTGTCCTTTCCCCACTGTAGGTTGTTGGTACCTTTGTTGAAGATCAGTTCACTATAGATGTGTGGATCTATTTCTAGGTTCTCTATTCTGTTCCATTGGTCTATGTGTCTGTTTTTACACTAGTACCATAGTTTTTACAGCTCTGTAGTATTATATAATTTGAAGTCAGGTAATGGATTCCTCTAGTTTTGTTCTTTTTGCTCAGGATGGCTTTGGCTATTCTGGGTCTTTTGTGGTACCATACAAATTTTAGGATTATTTTTTCTATTTCTGTGAAGAATGTCTTGGGTATTTTGATTGGGACTGCATTGACTCTGTAGATTACTTTGGGTAGTTTGGACATTTTGACAATACTGATTCTTCAATCCATGAGCATGGAATACCTTTCCCTTTTTTGTGTCTTCTTCCATTTCTTTCATCAATATTTTATTGTTTTCATTATAGAGATCTTTCACTTCTTTGGTTAAGTTTATTCCTAGATATTTTATTTTATTTGTAGCTATTGTAAATCAGATTACTTTCTTGTTTTCTTTTAGATTGTTCACTGTTGGCATATAGAAATGCTACTGATTTTTGTATGTTGATTTTGTATCCTGCAACTTTACTCAATTTATTCATCACCATATGATCATTTCAACTGATACTGAAAAAGCATTCAATAAAATTCAGCATCCCTTCATGATAAAAACTCTCAAAACACTGGGTAAAGAAAGAACTTACCTCAACACAATAAAAGCCATATATGACAGACCCACAGTTAGTATCATATTGACTGAGAAAAAACTGAAAGACTTTCCTCTAAGACCTGGAACAGACAAGGATGCCCACTCTCACTACTGTTCTTTAGCATAATACTGGAAGTTCTAGCTAGAACAATTAGGCGAGAGAATGAAATAAAAGGGCATCCAAATTGGAAAGGAAGAAGTCAAATTATCCTTGTTTGCAGATGATATGGTCTTATATCCAGAAAAACATAAAGACTCCACAAAAAAACTATTAGAACTGATATTTTCCTAGATTTAGAACACACCTAGTATATATAATAAAACCCAAAGAAAAAATAGACATTTAATCATGAACTATTACCATTACAAAATCCATAAACTGACACTGGCTTTTTTGAGTTAATATGTATAAAGGCACACCAAGGGCTCTGCTTGCCTTCCCACCTTGCCTCTCCTGCATTCCTTATTCCACCTACATGAATGTCCAAGGCATTGAGAAGTTGTGTGGGGTATGAAATCATTCACTGTGCAGGACTGTCCTGGGAATAGCAGGTCATGTAACATCCCTGGCCTTCACCATGAGCCACTAGTTCATTCTAATCACAGCAACAACCAAAAACACCTACAAACTTTCTAAACTCAACACACAGGGTACTGTCCCTGTTGAGAACCACCAAGCTAGTCTAAAGCACCTCTGGTTCTTGACTCTCCTCTGTAACATCCTAAGCACATGCTTAATATTTGTTGAGTGAAGGAAAGTGCACACATGAATTCTTCAATAGTAAAGACTTTAAAAAGTAATTAACTATCAGTAAATGGTAACTTATAGGTATAGAAAAATTCCTGAGGCAACTCAGAATGCTTTTTTATGGATTCTTAGAATATTCAATCCTTTCTTGAATTAGCAAAAACTTTAAGTTAGGTAGAGAACTACTAATGAGTTATAACCACATACCTAAATCTTGAGGGAGCCTTATTTATACATGTATTCTGCCTCCTTTTCACTCTTATTGGCAAAGACCTAGGTTATACCCTGTGTTGTAACAGCTCCCCTGTCTTCACATCCCCTCCTCCATACAGCAATGAAAATCACCTGTCCTCTTTCTAATAATCCTACAAAAGCTCCCAGTTGCCTTTTGCACAATATTAAAACTCTAGGTAAAGCCTTCGAGGTTCTCCACCAATGAATTCTTCTCACTATAAGCCCTAGATTCTACTCTCTGCACTATTCTATTAATAGCAACACTGGTAACTCCTCTCTTCTCTCTGCCCTCATGGCAAAATCTCACTCCTTTTCATTTCCATTTGCTCTTTCCTATTTTAAATATCACCATCTCTATGAATTCTTTTTTGATGAGCTCAGCTAATGCAATTCACACAATTCTCACACTTTACTGTATATTAGAATCACCTGGGGAGTTTTTAAAAGTCCTGCAACTAGGCTCCACCCAGGACCAATTAAACCACAATCTCTAGGGAGTGGAACCCCCTAGCTCTCCAAGATTCATTCTCAGGGTCAGCCACATTGGAGAACCGCTGTGCCAGCGCTGCACACTCACCTGTATCTTATTAAGGTTGAACACTACCCATTGCACCTGTAAAGGGTTTTCTGGCATGAATTTACTCTCTCTTCCTTCACAATACCAGGGGAAACCTTAAATGTGCTTAGGAATCACCTGGGGATCTTATTCAAATTCAATTTCTGCTTCTGAGGTCTGAAGCTCCCAAAATATGCTTTCAAAATATGACCATATATGTCTAATACTCCTATCTATATTATCTAACATACAAATTACTCTCAAGCTAAAAATTTCAAGAAATAAAGAAGGAGGAGCCTATCTTCTAACTGGTTCTCCAAAGAATTTTTTTTTTAACTATTTTTAGGTATGTGGAACTTTGGGCAAATATATTTTTATAGGGTCATGTGTAAATAAATGATTTGATTAAAAATATATTACAGCAAATCAAAACCACAATGAGATACCACTTCAAACCCACTAGGATGACCATAATAAAAAATAATGGAAAATAACAAGTGTTGGTGAGGATGTAAAGCAATTGAAACCTTCATACATTGCTAGTAGGAATGCAAAATGGTGCAGCTGCTTTGGACAACAGTCTGGCCATTCCTGGCTTAAACAATTCAACATAGAGTTAACATATGATCTCATAATTCTACTCCTAAGTATATACCCAAAAGAACTGAAAACAAATATTCAAACAAAAACTTGTACAGGGATGTTTATAGCAGCACTATTCCCATAGCCAAAAAGTGGAAACAACCCAAATGCCCATCAACTGCTGAATAAATAAATAAAATGTAGTATATCTGAACAATGAAATATTACTCAACTATAAAAAGGAATGGAGCACTCATACCTGCTACAACATAGATGACCCTTGAAAACATTATGCTAAGTGAAGGAAACCAGATGCAAAAGACCACAATATTGTATGATTCCATTTAGATGAAATATCCAAAATAGGTAAATCCATAGAGACAGAAAGCAGAATAGCGTTTGCCAGGGGCTGAGGGGAGGGAATGGGAAGTGACTGCTTAGTGGATATAGGATTTCCTCTTGGAATGACAAAAATGTTTTGGAACTAGATAGAGGTGATGGTTGCACAACATTGTAAATATGCTAAATGCCACTGAATTGTACACTTTAAAATGATTAATTTTATGGTATGTGAATTTAATCTCAATTTAAAAATGTATTACAAAATCATGGGTCCACATGAGTATAGTAATTTATCAGTAAAGATTTAGAGTAATGGGTATAACAGAGTTACCCATGTATTCATTTACTGTCCAGTGGACATGGTATCCAGGCACCATCCTTTCCCGTTCAAGACCAGGAACTCTCTCTTCAGGTTCTTTATTCCGATTATGCCTGTACTGGCTAATTTCATGTCTTCTAACATGAGAAAAAAGTAGCCACATTGTTATTACTCACAAGGCCATAGCTCTTCAGAGCCTATGGGTACTGAAACACAGACCTTCTTGCCCCTGCATTTATTTGATGCTGATTACATCATAGCCATGAGGCTGCATCATCCACATAAATATTAGCTGCTGATGTCTCTTTCCAAGTCATTGCTGTGCTTGGTTCATGGATGATGACCATAAAGCCAAGTCTTACCCAGCGTATGTACACAAATGTGGACAATAATTTGTTTTCTGATCTTGTTAAATTTACCGTTCAAAATTTTATAGAATAAATGTAGAACATGTCTTCCAACCACATCTTCTGCATTCTTTAGGCTGCAATGTCTGCATTCCTGCAATGTTGATCTCTTTCATTATTGGCTGTCATCACTGCCCTCCACGCACTACCAACAACAGGAAAGCTAAGAGGAGCCTATGGGCAGAGTGATTACAGTGGTCCCATTCATGCAAGGAATGTCCTTCCCTCACCTTGGACAGCTTAAAACTGATCTGAGAGAGCACGACGTCACTGTATCGAGTGGACACTACAAGAGAAGGCATTGATTCATAGGGCCACTTGTCAGTAAGGAGTGAGAGTCTTAAAATCCCTTGGACTAGACAGGCACAGGCCTTGCTCAGGTCTGAGGGTGGTACTGAATTGGGGACAAGGATGGCCCTCTTATCTCCCTATAAAGCATCCTTCCATACTTGCTGTATGAAAGGAGGGATCAGCACACATCCACTTCGGTAGAGTTAAGCTCTCTTTCCCTTTCTTTAAATTGCACAAATGCCAAGCAAATCTACCAAGTTCTGAATCTTCAGAAACACAGTCTTGGGGCCCCACCAAATTTGATTTTGGGTTTTTAAACAAATGCAAACAGCAAAATGGATATTTACAAAGTGAGAGATACTAATGGTTGAAGATTGGCTCTGTGGAGTTAGAAATGCTTTTTGCAAAAACACCAAGTGAAATTCAAATCACATGTGGAAGGTCAAAATTTGTACTCTCACCTAATTTTAACAACTTGCCTTTGAAACCTTGTTTTCAATGTCCTGGGAGAGAACAGGAAGGGAAATCACATTTTTCTTCAGTTTGTCAATTTTATGATATTCTTCTTCATTGACTTATGTTTCTTTGACATTTATTCTGGAAATTTTTCCTTAAATTAGCAGACAAAAAGGATTTAAAGATTCCAGTAAATCATTTCACTGTATAGATCTGGTTACTTTTACAAGTCTTCATTATGAGGAAATACAGAGGCTTGTTGACAAATGAGAGAAGAGGAATCTAATTTTGATATAATTCCCCTCCCAAAATATGAATCCAACTGAGTTGCTTGATGCTGTAAAACATCTGTAATTAGGAATTATCATCTAAAAATCCAGAACTCTTTCCAGAAAAAAAGGGTATCCTTAGTTTCAACAATTCATCTAGAGAAATGTATAGCTTTTGAAAGATATTAAACTGATCAGAACAATCTCTCTCTCTCTCTCTAAACACTCATAATGTGTAAATAATGGGGTTATCGTAACAAAATTTAATACCTACTATGTGTCAGACATGGTACTAAGAGCTGTAAATATAGAGGTGAAGACAACAGCTGTGGTCCTTGTGTTCATGGGAGAGAGATATCAAACAGATAATTACACAAAGTGACTGTGGAATTTCAACTGTGATTAATATTGAAAAGAAAAGTCCTAGAGGCTATGAAATTATAAGAGGATAGACTAACATTTCTGAGAGGTCAAGAAAGGCCTCCTGGCAGGGGGATTGGTTATTTATAGTTATTTAAGCTGAACTCTTGAAGAATGAGACAGAAGTAGTTGTAGTCCCCTTAAATAACTGATTTTTATTTTCCCAGAAGCCTTCAACATTTATTTTAGTGATATTTTCCCTTATCTCCACCAAATAGTCACTCAATAAAAAACACCTAAGTTGGCACATAGTTGAAGAAGGGGGTACGACTCTTACGTAGGGCTGCATTATCACGATTAATTACGATGAATGATAAATTATCCAGGCCCTAATGCTACTTCCTAAATCTAAGCTAGTCCCCATTCCTTGCTTGCCAGCACTAAGGAAAAGAAATTGAACTCAGAGCTTCCTCTCCCCTGTCAGCTCCCACGTTGCTCATTAATCACACTCAGTTGCCAAACTGTTTAGACCCCTTTCCAGGCTGCTTAGAGCAACACGTCTCTTCCGTCTGTCAGTAATTTTTCAGCTCCACAGTAAACGCAGTGTTCTTCGTGAGACACAGTGTGAGAAATAATTTACTCCAGTGTGATTATTTTCTTTGGGTAGAGATTAACAGGGAATAGAAAAAGAGACTATTTTAAAAATCAATGCAGGTTTTGAGCTCCAGAGACGCTTCTCCTGTGGGACATTATCAGGAGAAATGGATTCCTGCATGCCCATCACAGATGGTCTTACCCTTGCTGTCCCTTGCTCATTATTTCTATGAAGACCCCATGGCACCCGAATATCCCACCACCCATTTTGAATCTCCAAATGCCTCATTCGATCAGAGAAAACGAATCTTATACACTCAAAGAACATTTACTACTCACATACCAAAGACATTTTTCTAGGTCAGTTTGGGGATCTCCTGCAAGTTTTCATGGGTGCATAGATTAGATCTTTACATGGACGAATGAAGAAATACTATGAATTAGTCCTAGATGGTCACACTCTAGCTTTAAATTTGAGTAATTTACAGGAGAGTGTCCTCAACTTCCTCCAAGGCATGGGCTGTTGTGCCCACTGGGCGTGCTCTTCCTGTCCATGCGTCTACAGCGTAGGCACGGCACCATTCACAGTCGCATGCTGACTCCCATTCCTCCGCATTTCGTGGGCTAATGGTCACAGCCGTCAAGCTGTACTGAGATTCCAAGTCAGGTCCTAGGCAGGGAAGGGACCCCTCAGCATGATCTCTCAGTCTTAGCTCCCCAAAGCCTCTATCCCAGTCCTCAAGTTGATAAAAGGAAACAGCTCTGCTAATGAGCCAGCTCCCAGGGCCTCCAAGAATAGAAAGGAGAAAGAGTTTCCTCCATCTCTGCCCAGGGCTGTGCGTCTCTATCACCCTCCCAGGTGTGAGGTTCTGTAGCAGCCTCTTTCATTTTGGCTGCATTCAGTTTATTTTGTCCAGCATTTCAGGGGCGTCTCCTGCCTCTGTCTTCAGCCTGGAGAAGAGAAACTCAGCAGAAATAACACGGTTTGTGTGTCCTCAGTTGACCTCCAAGGAAACTAGGACAGAATGAGGCTAAGAAGGCAAGGTCCCTCAATAGCACACCAGTGGTCAAGGCTGGCTTTCAATGGCGCCTCTCCAAACAGCCAAATTCAGTGTCAAACCACCAGCCTGTGCAGCCTTTCCAAGATGCTCTGAGTGTTTATTCAGCCACTAAGTGTTCTGCCCAAAGTGAACTCCACCCAATGGTGAGCTAAGGCAAATCAAACATTCATTCACACAGTTGGGAGTGACGTGCCCACCCAGCCTGGCCCTCTGATGCCTGCGGAGTCTAGCAGCAGCTGGCTCCATGCTCACAGGTGCCAGGCATCTGGCCAAGCATGGCAGTGATCTCCAGGGTGGGGCGAGAGGAGAGGTTTGCACAGGGTACCAGCACCCCTGCCAGGAGCAACTGTGAAGGCCACTGTGTGTTGTGGAAAGAGATAGGTTCGAGCCCCACTGACCAAGGTTTGGATCCCAGCTCAGTCTCTTTCTAGCTGTGTGACCTTGAGCAAGTTCCTGAATGGCACTGGTACTCAGTTTACCCATCTGTGAAGTGAACGTAGTGATAATACTACCTCATAGGGTTGTTGTGAGGGTGAGAGATCACAGAAGCAAAGAACCTTACACAGAGTCTGGCCACAGGAGGGGTCAAATAAATGACAGCTAAGACCACATAGCCTTCCCCAAAGCAGTGACTAGGTCCCGCTCCTGCTGCAACTGATGTGGTGGGGCATACTTTTGTCCCAAATCTGCTCTTGAGACCCTAACAGGCAGCACAGACAGACAGATGTATGCGGGAGTAAAAAGACACTGGGCTGGGAGACAGAGACCAGGCTTATCTCTGTTTCTAGACTATTCCATCGCCTTGGACAAGTCACCTCACTTCTCCAGGTCTCACTTTATTCATTTATAAGGTGGGATTATTTTAAGTTGTTAATCTTTACAGCATTGAGCTTGAACCATTCCCAGGTAACTTACTAATTAGGCAACTTTGCAAGTAACTTGTCTGAAAATTTCTTTCTTCCTAAGGAGTCTTTGTAGAATAGGTACACAGTTAGTCAAAATATTAAGTATTAGCTTCCCTAAAGGGCAGCAAACAAGTCTTTATAAGGAATTTAGTCCGAAATCCGTATCACCAATGTCCTGTGCTATCCATTTAGACCACATTTTTATGATCTCCATCGTATACATTATAGCAGGGGTCCCTGACCTATGTTGAGTTATATAATTATTTCACTATATATTACAATGTGTAATCATAATAGAAATAAAGTGCACAATCAAGGTAATATGCTTGAATGATCCCAAAACCATCACCCCTAACTCCCTGGTCCATGGAAAAATTATGTTCCATGACAACAGTCCCTGGTGCCCAAAAGGTTGGGCACCACTGCATTATAGGGACGATACAACATCCAATGGTGCATGATCCTCAACTTTCAGCAGAGACTCCATTAAAGTTTCTAAACAGCATTTACTAGTAAAGGTAAGGAGACTATTTGGAAATATTTTCAACTCCTTGCATGGAAACAAGTAAAAGTTTTCTTAATAACAGAGCTGATCAGAGTATTAAATGGCTAAGAACCTCCCTTTCCACATTCACAGCCCTGACAGAACATAGCAACAAGGTCTACTTATGGTGCCAATGGAAGAACAAAGAAATATCTTGCCAAAAACAAGTCTTCTGCAACAAGAACTGCTGTCCCACTCTTGAGTTAAAAGAATCTGGGAAATATTGAAATAATAGTAAATTTCCACGGTGCTGTGGCTTCTTCTTACTCACTTTCTGCCACAGAATTTAGCTAAAAACAATACATGAGGTCATCCCAATAATTCGCTGATTAAAACTTCTCTAAAAATAGACACCCTTCATACTCAGGGGGCCACCTACTCAGCTTGTCTCTGAAATAGTGTTTATATTTCCATCTTTAGGCATCAAAAGAGGCTGAGAACTTTCTATACAATGTTGGCATAACCTTTCCTATATCTCAGGGTTAGGCTTCCCAGCCTGAGGAAGAAAGGATAATAAAAGCCATTAGCATGTTCCTGTCATGAAACATCTGGTCCTGGCTTCTCCGGAGACATTCTTCTCTTATGTTAGAATTGGTAGTTATTTTGATAGACAACCATTGGCATACATACTTCCGTATGCATTTTACAGTAAAATTTCCACAGAAACGCCAGGATTAAGTGCCTATCTTCTGTAGGAAAAGAACATCATTTGTTTACTTTTTCTCAACATATTTCTTTGATGGCTTTTCAACTGGTGCCTGTAAAGAATCTCCTTGGAGCTTACTCAACTCATAGAACATGTTCCAAAAGCTTTATCTGTTGTTCTGTTGTGTATCCCTTGTGTCTAAAACTAGTAGGTACTCAATAAACATTTTCTGGATAAATGAGAATGCCTTAAAATTATTTCTTGTAAAACAGAGAGAAAAGCATAGTTGTGGAGCCCTTAAGCCATAGATGGGGAAGAAAAGCATAGATTTGGGTTGATCAAAACCCTGTACTCAGTGAGTAAAGAGAAGTAAGTGGGAATAAATGGGAATCAGGCAGATCTGCCAAGCTACAAAATGAAATATCTCTTAATTGGTGGGGGAATACACAAACATACATGTACACACATGTAAGTGTACACATGTACATGCATATTCACACATAATACATACATACATATACACACGTACCCATGTATACACATGTACCATACAGGTTGGGCTGGTGACAGGCAAGTTCACAGTTAGGGTTTCCCAGGGACAGTCACCCCTCTAGCATTTCTTCCTAAGAGTATGAGACCCACTGAATTACATAAATCTTTCCATGTTTGTGTCACTTGCTGAGGGCACAGTGAGGACAAGCGGATTATAGAAGCTTATTTTTACATTGTGGTAAAACTTATCTGGGCTCCAAATGTTCCCTCCCCCATTTCCTTCTCATCTTTCCTGTCAAAAGTTTCTTAGATTCTTTTGCCAGATATTCCTGACAATTTTTTACTTCCAGTTCAGAGCTCTAGAGGAAATACGAGAATTCAGAAACAAAAAGCAATGAGATGTGTCATTTTCTACCTCCTCTTCCCCACCTCCCTCTCTCATAATATTGTGGTTTAAATATGACATGAACAAAAACTGCACAATACACTGGTAAGAACATTGTCATTGTCAAATGTTATGTAAAAAAAACCCACAAAATGCTCAGAAGGTTGGCTTGGTTCAAGGGATTTGAATATCCCAAGTCACATGCAAGTCACAACCTTGTGAATTCATAGCACTCATGGTCAAACAGAGTTCTTTATTCACTATTCAGGTAATATAGACTCTGAGAACAGCTTTTCATGACCATTATCATATGTTATGCAAAGTTTTAAAGTTTATGTATGGTTTTTTAGGGGTGATACATGATACATACATACACAAAGTTATAGGTAGATTTTTAATGATTCAAACTGTATTGCCATTTAGTCTTAGATATAGGAGCCAGGGAAAACAGGCCCATTTACTCTGATCTCCATCCCCAGCATGCTCAGGAATTGAGCAAAACTGCAGGAGCAATGTTCATTTGACACATTTATCGAGTGCTCGTTCTGTGCTAAGCACTGTTATAATAATAGGTAGTAGGGATACCACAGTAAACAAAACAAAGATCCTGCTCTCATGAACCATGTATTCCATCAGAGGAGCATATTTAATAAGCAAGTAAATGCATAAAAAATATATAATATGCCACATGGTAAGGGCCTGGAAGAACAGTAGAATAGGGTAAAGGGATAGTGATGAGGTGAATGTGTCCTTTTAGAGAGAGGTCAAGGAAAGCCTTTATAAGGAAGTGACCTCTAACCGGAGACCTGAATGAAGTGAGGGATTAAGCCATACAGATACTTGGGAAATGAAGGTTCCAGGCTAGAGATCAGCCAGTGCAAAGGCCCTGAGGTGGAGCCTGCCGGGGTATTTCAGGCATAGCAAGCAGACCAGTGTGGGAAGCAGTGCAGCTGGTGACTAACTTGAGAGAAGTTGGCCTGTTTCAGGCAGTTTCTACTCATCTCCAGGTAACTATTGTCCTTTACAGAAGCAGGATGAATGTTTGCTAAATCTTTAAAAATTTTCAAGAGAAACTGGGAAATTTGGACTTCTGTATAAAAATCTCCTAATGTTTTCATCTTGGCTCAATTTTTTTTTAATATTCTGTGAGCCAAAACAAACACATATGCATGCCAAATCTATCCCACAGCCACCAGTTTATGAACTATTCTCTAAATAAATAGAAAAGAATTGACATTACAACTGATACCACAGAAATACAAAACACCATCCATGAATATTACATAAATCTCTACACGCATAAACTAGAAAATGTAAAGGAAACGGACAAGTTCCTGGAAACACACAACCTCCCAAGACTCAACCAGGAAGAAATAAAATCCCTAAACAGACCAATAATAAGCAATGAGATCGAAACTATAATAAAAAAACACCTCCCAACAAAAAAAGCTCTGGGCCAGAAGAATTCACAGCCAAATTTTATCAGACCTACAAAGAAGACTTGGTACTCATAATACAGAAATTATTTAGAATATTGAGAAGGAGGGTATCCTCCCCAATTCATTCTACGAAGCTAGTATCACCTTGATACCAAAGCCAGGGAAGGACACAATAAAAAAAAACACTATAGACCAATATCCCTCATGAATATAGATGCAAAAATCCTCAATAAAATACTAGCAAACAGAATTCAACAGCACATAAAAAAATAATCCCCCAGGACCCAGTGGGCTTCATACCAGGGATACAAGGATGGTTCAACACAAGCAAATCAATAAATGTGATTTACCACATAAACAAAAGCAAAAACAAAGACCATATGATCATCTAAATAGATGCAGAAAAAGCACTTGACAAAATCCAGCACCCTTTTGTGACAAAAACCCTCAACAAACTAAGCATACAAGGAACATATCTCAGAATTATAAAATCCATATATGTCAAACACACAGCCAACATCATACTGAATAAGGAAAAGTTGAAAGCATGCCCCCTGTGAACTGGAACAACACAAGGATGCCCACTGTCACCACTTCTATTCAACATACTGATGAAAGTCCTAGCCAGAGCAATCAGGCAAGAGAAAACTATCAAGTGATCCAAATCGGGAAAGAGGAGGTCAAACTATTGCTCTTTGCTGACAATATGAGCTTGTAACTAGAAAACTCCAAAGATTCCACCAACAGTCTCCTGGAATTCATAAATATATTCATCAAAGTCTCAGAATACAAAATCAATGTACATAAATCCGTTGCATTTCTATATACTAATAACAGTCAAGCCAAGAGTGAAATCAAAGACTCAATACCATTCATAATAGCTACAAAGAAAATAAAATACATAGGAATATATTTAACCAAGGAGGTGAAAGATTTACTCAAAGAGAACCACGAAACTCTGAGAAAAGAAACCGTAGGAACAAATGGAAAAGCATAGTATGTTCATGGATTAAAATATATATACAGAAAAAAATTAGCCGGGCATGGTGGTGCATGCCTGCAGTCCCAGCTACTGGGGAGGCTGAGGCAGTAGGATCGCTTAAGCCCAGGAGTTTGAGGTTGCTGTGAGCTAGGCTGACACCATGGCACTCACTCTAGCCCAGGCAACACAGCGAGACTCTGTCTCAAAAAAAATAAATAAATAAATAAATAAATAAATAAATAAAATGTCTATATTACCCAAAGTGATTTACAAATTCAATGCAATCCCCATCAAATTACCGAAGTCATACTTCACACATCTAGAGAAAATAATTCTATGCTTTCTTTGGAACCAGAAAAGAGCCCGAATAGCCAAAGCAATCTTAAGTAAAAGAAACAAATCTGGAGGCAACACATTATCCGACTTCAAACTACACTACAAGGCTATAGTAACAAAAGCAGCATGGTATTGGTACAAAAATAGAGACATGGACCAATGGAACAGAATAGAGAACTCAGATATAAAACCATCTACCTACAACTAACTGATCTTTGACAAAGCAGACAACAACATACACTGGGGAAAAGAATCCCTATTCAATAAATGGTGCTGGGAAAATTGGATAGCCACATGCAGAAGAATGAAACAGGATCCATATCTCTCACCACTCATAAAAATTAATTCAAGAAGAATAAAAGACTTAAATGTAAAGCATGAAACCATAATAACACTAGAAGAAAATGTTGGCAAAACTCTTATAGATATCGGCCTAGGAAAAGAATTTATGAAGAAGACCCCAGTGGCAATCACAGCAATGACAAAAGCAAATAAATGGGACTTGATTAAATTAAAAAGCGTCTGCACACCTGAGTAAATAATCAACAGGGCAAATAGACAACCTACAGGATGGGAGAAAATATTTGCAAGCTATACATCCGATAAAGGGCTAATAACCAGAATCTACAAAGAGCTCAAGCAAATCAGCAAGGAAAAACTCAAACCACCTCATCAAAAAGTGGGCAAAAGATATTAACAAAAGCTTTTCAAAAGAAGATAGACTAATGGCCAAGAAACATATGAAAAAATGTTCAATGTCACTAATCATCAGGGAAATGCAAATTAAAACCACAATGAGATAGCATGTTATCCTTGTTAAATGGCTTTTATTCAAAAGTTCAAAAATAACAGATGCTGGCATGGATGCTGGAGAGAAAGGAACACTTACACACTGTTGGTGGGACTGCAAATTAGTACAACCTCTATGGGAAATAGTATGGAGACACCTCAAAGACCAAAAGTAGACCTACCATTTGATCCAGCAATCCCACTACTGGGTATTTACCCAAAGGAAAAAAAGTCATTTTATCAAAAAGACATCTGTACTTGAATGTTTATTGCAGCACAACTCACAAAAAGGTGGAATCAACCCAAGTGCCCATCAATTCATGAGTGGACTAACAAAATGTCGCATACATATGCCATGGAATACTACTCAGCCACGAAGAAGGATGACTTAATGCCTTTTGCAACAATTCGAATGGAACTGGAGACTATGATCCTAAGTAAAGTATCTAAAGAATGGAAAAGCAAACACCACATGTATTCACTATTAAATTGGAACTAACCAATGAGCACATATGTGCATAGAGGGAAGTAAAACTCAATGGAAATCAAGCAGGGGGGAGGGGGAGAGGGGAGAGGTGGTAAACACAAAGCTACTACCAGCTACCACATCACATTGCATTTGGCAGTTCCCAAAGTATCTTCTTTATATATTATCTCATTTGATTCTCCAAAGTACTTTTTGAGTCATAAACAAGTTGAGAAAATAAGCTCAGAGAAGCCAAGGAACCAGCTCAATATCTCACAGCTAGCCTATGCCAGAGCCAGACCATCCAACCCAAAGCCAGTGATCTTCCTAGTGTATCATGTTGCCCTTTTTATACACATAAAGCTTAAGAAATAGACATCTCTTCTAATTAAAAAAACCAACTAAATATGAGCTGTTTTTTAAGCTTAAAGTTCAGCCCCATATTCCTGACTCCTCCCATATTATTAGGGATTTTTAAATTTTGTGACACTCCAAATATCAATTTTCTGAGTCACATAAAATGAAATACATTCTAATATTTCCCAGAGAAGGAAAAGAAGACCATATGATCAGGGATTGTATGATAAAGTAGGGGAGAACTATTTCTGAGCCATTGATTTAGTCATTGCTATTTTGAGTTTGGCTAAAATCCATTCCCTAGAAAACAAAATAATTCTGGTTATAGTGTTAAGCTAAAACATGAGTAGCAAATCATGAATCGTTGTTATGAACGTTGTGTAGCTTTATGCCAACTCCAAAACATAGTTTCTCAAGCTACTGGAAATCCAACTACTGTATATCATAATGTTCTTAAGTGCAAGAAATGAAATTAAGGCCTAAAGAACACATCTATTCCTAAGTGAAAATTTCCCTATCACTGTTACATCAAAGTATTGAAAAACAGGCTGGGTACAGTGGCTCACAACTGTAATCCTAGCACCCTGGGAGGCTGAGGCAGGAGGATTGCTTGAGGTCAGGGTTCAAGAGCAGCCTGAGCAAGAGTGAGACCCCGTCTCTACTAAAAATAGAAAAATTAGCTGAGTGTTATGGCATGTGCCTGTAGTCCCAGCTACTCAGGAGGCTGAGGCAGGAGGATTGCTTGAGCCTAGGAGTTTGAGGTGCAGTGAGCTATTATGCTGCCACTGCACTCTAGCCTGGGTGACAGAGTGAGACTCTGTCTAAAAATATATATATATATTAAAAGACAAATGTGTCTCTTGCTTGAAATTTTCAGCCAAAATATTCTTGTCCCTATCAAAGGTAGAAATCTACAGAGATATAATTTCAAACAATCAATATTGTTCTCAAATTGTGAGATTATAGAAAACACTATTAGCTAATTTGAGTGGAATCTATATGAATTGGTGAATACAATAACAAGATTTTAAACTATTAAACCTAGAAAATAAAGAAAAACACAAAAGAAAAATTATAAACAATGTGACAGCATTTTCAAACATGATATTGAAAACAGCATCATATTATCTACCCACATCAGCCTAACCAGAATTATGAGGTTAGAGTTATATATAATTTACCCCTAAGAAAAAGTAAGCATATGGTGGAAATAATAGGTTTTCTTGGTGGTGATTCAAAATAGGGTAATTGGCACCAAAAATTATATGGCAATTTTAAAATGAGAAAAACTTGTTGGAGTATAGGTAAAGAAGATAAATGATATATAGTTGAATTTGTAGTTGGAAAGTGTACTGCCTTGGCTAGCACTAGATATAGTTCCCAAACATACTAAATGTAGAACGCTGGAGAAGTTACCTCATTTCTATGAGCCTCAGTTTCCATATCTGTAAGATAAGAACAATACTACAAATCCTAATTATTTCATAGGGATGGTATGAGAATCAAATGAGAAAAGAGCTTGAAAATAGAAAAGGAAAATATAGGAGTATTATTTTTGTTATTAACTTCTGTGCCATTAATAGTGTTTGTTAAGATAATGTAGCAGCCACTAACTTTTCATTATGACACTCTTAATAAAATAAGGAAGAAAAATGAATGTTTACTCTAGTGGATATTTCTGGTTGACATCCAGAATCCATTCTTCTCTTTCCCCATTCAAATAGCACTGTAAATAGTCTTTGGGAAACTATACAACCACCATTATCAGTTATATGTTTTATGTTGAGCCAGACAGATTGTCTTATTTCTCATCACCCTGACAAGAATAATTGGCACAGAGATGAGTTCATATTATAGATGAGCACAAACTTAATCAGAATCAGTAAGATATGATGATATATTTGCTGAGACTTCCAGGAAAAAGAGTAAAAGCTTTTTTAAAATATTACTAATTAGGAATTACAAAGCCCTCTCATTTCCTCTTTAATAGCTAACTTAACATTACAAATAATTTAGAAAATAACTAAAGAAATAATCTTAGAAATCAAAACTTGTGAGATATAGCTAAAACCAAAATATAAGGCAAATTAATAATTGTATTATTTGCTATGGTTTGAACGTAGTCTCTCCAAAATTCAGGTGTTGCCAATGTGATCGTATTAAAAGGTGAGGCTTTTAAGAGGTGATTAGGCCACAAGGGCTCTTCCCTCATGAATGGGATTAGATGTCCTTGTAAGGGGCTTAACAGAGGGTGTTCATCCCACTTGCCCATCCACATTGCACCATGTAAGCACACAGTGGTCCTACCCTCCAGATGATGCAGCATCAAGGTGCCATCTTGGAAGCAGAGAGCAGCCCTCACCAGATAGCTGAACCTGCCAGTTCCTTGACCTTGGACTTCCCAGCCTCCAGAACTGTGAGAAAATATATTTCTGTTCTTTATGAACTACCCAGTCTGTGGTATTTTGCTATAGCAGGACAAACAAACTGAGACAGTATTTTTATTATTCAATAAAATAGAATGAAAAAATGAAGTAAACAATAAAACAAATTTAAGAAAATCAAGATAATCAGGAAATCAATAATTTTTAACAACTATAGAAGTTCGTTATTTAAAATTAACAATGTAGAACATAAAATTCTGGTAAATTTTTCGAAGTAAACAGAGAAGTAACCACATAAATCTGAAGGAAAGATAAAAATACAGAATAGATTCACATATTGATCATGAAATTACAGAAAAAAATAAGAAAATTTTAATAATCACTCCATAAAACAAAACAAAACAAATCAGTAGAATGAATTTGTTCAGAAATCTTTTAAAGATAGAAAGCAGAAAAGATCAATTAATGGAAGTAAACAGAACTCTAACTATACATGAGAAGACTTTTGCATAAGTTGGAAGTAGGTCTGGGAGACTCCAAAGGCAGAAACAAGGTACATGAAAAACAGGGTTGCGAGGTAAGTTACTTGATCACTGCGGTCAGTGCATCCATAAGGGTGGATTTTCCTATCTACCCACCCACTCATCCTTAACTTGAAGATATAAGCAGCAGACTTCTGCTTCTTATGTGAGAGTAAGAAATATGAGTGTTGAAGTCCAAAAGACAAGGAAGTCCCTTGGAAATCTAGTTATATCCTGGGATAAAAGCTAATTCCACTCATCCAGAAGATAGGCTACTGGTACTTGCTGCTCAGCTGAAAAATATAACTCTCCCCTACAATATCTGGAAATAATCAGAGTAAACAACAACATTCATATAAAAATAAGAAGCAAATGTAAAAAGAAGAGTAATACCACAATCAATGAAAACCCTGATAAAAGTACCAAACTCAGAAAATAAGAGAGCTAACACTTGTGAATACAATTAATAGAAAAAAAAAAAACTTTTGTAAAAGGATAATTAATATTCTCAAAGGGATAAGTGAGCATATTATATCTGTGAAATAAGAGAAAGCTATGATGTTAAATAGCCAGTTAGAAATCTTAAAAATGAAAAAATGTAATCTTTTGAAACAAATTCAATAGACTGGCTATACAGTAGAATAAATACTGAAGAAGAACAAATTAGCAACCTCAAAGATGAAACTAAGGAATTTTCCCAGAACACAATGTAAACAGAAACATGATGGAAAATATGAAATAAAAGTTTAGAGCATAGAGGAAAGGTCCAAAGTTTCAATATTTATCTAACAATAATTTAAGAAAGAGAGAACAGAGAAAATAGGGGGAAGGTTGGAAGATCAAAATTAATTTAAAAATAATAAAAGACAATTTCACAGAGCTAAAACAAAACACATCTTTAAACTGATAGGGCTCACTGAACAGTAAACAGCTCATATTTTGATATAAAAAAGTCCAAGGACATTTAGAAGAAATACCAGAGAAACTATGCTTTAGTGACAGAGGTGAACTACACCTGCCTAAGTGAAGTTTAAAAAGCCCAACACTCTGTAAAGGAAGACAACAAAATCCAGACACTCATTAAATAACATCACAATGTCCAACATTCAATAAAAATTTACTAGACATCCCAAAAAACAGAAAACGTGACAATCATAAAAGAAAAATAATCTGTGAATCTAAACCAACCCAAGAATAATGGAGATGTTGGAGATAGTAAACAAGGATGCTAAAGCAATATTAACTACGTAACAAATATTTATAGGAAAACATAAGCATAATAAAGAGCTAAATGGAATATATTTAGATGAAACAAATAGAATAGAGACAAAAAATACAATATTTGAAATAATTTTACTGAAGTGAGATGAACATCAGATTAGATACTGTATAAGAAAAGGTCAGTAAACTTAAAGACATAATAATAGAATTTATCTAAAATAAAACACAAAGAGTTATGAGGCTGAAAAAAATTTAACGGAGCCTCAGTGACCCCTGGAGTAATATCAAGCAGTCTAATATCTATGTGACTGCAGTCTCAAAAGGGAATAAGAGCAATAATGGCTCAAAAATTTTCAAATTTGACTAAAACTCTAAGCCACTGATTTCAGAAACTCAAATCAACAAGCATTTATGGTATACAGTTGACCCTTGAACAATGTGGGGGTTAGGGTGCTAACCCCAACACACACAGTCAAAAATCTGTATATAACTTTTGACTCCCCAAAAACTTAATTATTTACTAACAGCTTACTATGGACTGGAAGCCTTACCAATAACACAATAAACACATATTTTCTATCTTATATGTATTACATACTGTATTCTTATAAGAAAGTAAGCTAGAGAAAAGAAAATGTTATTAAGAAAATCATAAGGAAGAAAAAACATATTCACTATTCATCAGGAGGAAGTAGATCATCATAAAGGTCTTCATCCTCATTATCCTCCCATTGAGTAGGGCGGGGAGAAGGAGGAAGAGGAGGGGTTGGTCTTGCTGTCTCAGAGGTGGCAGAGGTGGAGAAGGTAGAGAAGGTGGAAGAGAAGGAAAGACGAGAGGCACATTTGGTGTAACTTTACAGAAATGCATTGGAATTCTATCCGACTTTCTTTCATTTCTCTAAAAATGTTTCTATATGGCACCAACTCTTCTTTCACTGTTTGCTTTAGTTTCAGGGCCCATAAAATAGAAAGGTCCATGTTGTAAAAGAAATCAAAAGCAGTTTTGAATAATCAGAGCCCTTCTGCCAGGTTGCCTAATGTCAATTTTGTTTTCTGTCACTGCTTCTTCCACGTCTCCTTCCCCGTCGTCTGGCACTGGTTTGGAAGTACTCATCTCTGTCAAGCTATCTGTGTTAAGTCCTCTGCTGTGGTGTCTGCTATCTCTTGGATTTTTTCAAGCTCCATATCTTGAAACCCTTCACTCCCTCCCCACCTTTTTTGCCATGTTCACAATCTCGTTCATGATTTCCTTGATTGGCTCTATCATAAATCCTGTAACGTCATGCAAGACATCTAGACACAGTTTCTCCAACAGGAAGGTATTGGTTTGAGCTTGATGGCTTCCACAGCTTTTTCTACAACAGCATCTTCAACGGGAACCTGCGGCCTCAAGGACACATATGGCCCTCTAGATCCCCACATGTGGTCCCTCGACTGAACCCAAACTTCACAGAATAAATCCCTTTATCAAAAGAATTTGTTCTGTAAAATTTGGATTCAATCAAAAGGCCACACTCAAGGATCCAGAAAGCCACATGTGGCCCCAAGGCCACAGGTTCCCAGCCCTTCCAGACTTTCACGAAGTTCTTTCTATCAGGGGTCTCTTCCATAACGTTGACAATCCTTTCCATAGAGTACAGCAATGTGCCTCAAAAATCCTTATGACCCTCTGATCTAGAGGATGAATTAGAGACACTGCGGTTGGGAGCAAGTAGACCACTCCAATCCCTTTGGTGTTGAACTCATGGGGTTCTGAGTGGCCAGGGACATTGTCCAGTATCAAAAAAACTTTAAAAAGAAGTTCCTTACTAACAAGGTACTTCCTGACTTCAGAGACAAAGCATCAATGGAACAAATCCAGAAAAAAAGTTCTCATTGTCCAGGCCCTCTTGTATAATTACAAGACTGACAGCTCGTGTTTATCTTTTCCCTTCAAGGCTTGGTGGTTAGCAGCTTTATAGACAAGGGCAGTCCTCATCATAAACCCAACTGCATTTGCACAAAACAGTATAGTTAGCCTATCCCTTCCTGCCTTAAATCCTGGTGCTCACTTTTCTTCCTTACTAATAAATGTCCTTTGTGGCATTTTTTTTTTCGAGAATAGGACACTTTCATCTGCATTAAAAACCTATACAGCTATTCTTTCTCCTCAATTATTTTCTTAATGGCATCTGGGAACTGGTTTGCTGACTCTTGGTTGGCAAAAGCTGCTTCTCCTCTTATCTTGACATTTTTTAAGCCAAACCTCTTTCTGAAATTATCAAACCATCCTTTGCTGGCATTATATTCTCCAGCTTTATATCTTTAACGTCCCTTTTGCTTTAAGTTGACATATAATGATTTCACTTTCTCAAATAATATTAGAGTCTATAGGTATGCCTTTCTTGTAGCAATACTGCACCCACATACAATCTGCATTTTTGATACAAGATAAAAAGGTATTTTGCAAAAAGTCCAAGGTTTTCATGCCTGGTGGTGTAAGTGCAGTGATGACTTCATGAATTTCCTTTTCTTTTTTTTATAACAGTCCTTATGCTGGATTCATTTATCTTGAAATTGCAGCAACAATAGCTGCAGACATAAAACTACAGTACATATCAGGCAATTCAACTTTTTTTTTTAATGTCATGACTTTTCTCTGCTTCTTGGAAGCACTTCCAGCATCACTAGTAGCACTTCCTATGGGTCCCATGGCGTTATTCAAGGTTTACAGTATTGCAGTAAACACAATGAAAAGTATGCAAGAAGCTCAAGAGCTCCCTTTTTACTTCAATTCACAATTTACTGGAAAGACAAACTATTCATGCAAACATGATTAGAGCCACACAGCAGGTACTCCACAACACTTGAACCAGAGGTGGCTACAAAATTATTACAGTAATACAGTATGTGCTACAGTTAATTTTATGCAGTTACGATTTAATATTGAACTTTACATTTGTTTACATTTCTCTCCATTGTGAACGGTGCCATGTATGGTTGTGTGTGCATAAATTTTTATAAATTTTAACTTTTTATAATATATTTGTATATACTTTATGGTAGTAAATAGTAAAATAGACTAGTACCAACATATATTTTATCCATTCATGACATACTTTTTTCTTAATCTTTTTGATATTTCTAGGCTACACAGTTTGTCTGTGACTTTTTTCAAATTGTCAAAAAGCTCCAAAAAATTTCCCATTATAATTATTGAAAAAAATTGGTGTGTAAGTGGCCCCCACAGTTCAAACCCATATTGTTCAAGAGTCAACTGTATCATCTATTTTTAAGACCTTATAAGGAAATAACATTAGGCTTCAAACAAAAGACATGGTCTATAGCTCATACAGATTTCAAAGAAGTGGCAGATATCTGATCAAGCCAAAGTAATGTTAAGGAATCCAACTGCCATATAAAATTCCAGGAAGAATTCTACTTTGTCAGCATCCTCACCTCTTGTCTCTGAGAATCCAAGGTCAGTTACCTCTTCTGTCTCATTCCTTAGATCAAACAGAGCTTCCAGAGACCCAGGGAAAGAGGCTAAATGATTTGCCTGTTACCAACAGATTTAGAGAGAAAACCAAATCTCCTGAATTTAAGTCCTTTAAATTACCCACCATTAAGTTACTGATCACATTGCCAGCTCATAGCAAATTTCAATCAATAGGTTCATATAGATTAGTGAATGTCTTTCAATGGACAATACCTGGTGTGAGTTTCCACCTAAATTTCACTGCTGGTCAGCCAGAAACCCAACTCACTCTGGTGGCTGGATTCACGCCCATCATCCAAAAAACACTTGTGGTTAAATAGGAGCTTTCTAAGAAAGTGCAAGGACTGCACAAAATGACTAACAAGCACTAATCAACCCAAGTTTGTGTGAATCTGCCATGAATATAACCAAGTCTAAGTTCTACAAAGTATCTCGATGACTCATTTTATGGGAAAATGTGTTGTAGTCTCAGAGCTCTCTCTGAGGACATAAACACTCTTAGACTTCTGAAATAATGTGCTCTTTGTACAAGATAGGTTCAGTTAAAAGTAACTACAAAAAAAAGTTATTCAATTGTTTCACCAGTTATTCTACTTTGACACCATAACATGCCTAGTTCATAAGACATTTTCATTATTTGAATAATTTTTTTAAAAACTTGTTAATGGTTTTGAAAGTGTACCATGTAAAAAATAAGGGCAGGCCTTTTCAACTTTTCATTACCAAATCTGAGACCCCATGAAATGGAACCCAATATGACCCTGTTTTAAATGTCCATATTTATTATCTTTTTTATTCTGGGAACAAGGCCTAATCCAAAGACATTTTGAGCTCATCAAATATGTAAATTGTTTTTCAAACACTTTGGGGCTACCACAAAATCTAAATTGTGTTTAGCCAACCAAGCACTTTCTGTCTTTGCTTTCAAAAGCCATTTGTATTTTTTTCCAAGAAAATTTAATTCAGATGTTTCTGATTCACTTGCACTTAAATAATTAAAATGCTATTTTGCAAGAACTGATTGGTGTGCAAGAAAGCTCTTGAGTCTCTTGTCTAAGCCTCTTTAAATCTGTTTTCTGACAAACAGGATGTCTTGCTTGGTCAAGAGTAAACCGGCTGCAGTGGCACATTTGGGTCGAAGGTCTGATTGAAGGTCTGATTTCAGAGCAAATCCAAAGCCATCCTTTTGGAGAGGGCTGATTCATGCCAAGTCATCCCTTCTGTTCTTTCCTTCCTGGGCAGCTTTGCTGAAAACCTGCCTCTAAGCCCAGGTAGATTTTTCACAGCAAGACGCTGGGAGGAGAGAAGTAAAGACCCAGAGGCCTTTATCACGAACACAGCTTGGAGCTTCTGAGGCTGGTAATGTTTGTTATAAAAGATAATCTTGCTCTAGTTGATATCCAAGCATCACTAAGACAGTTTTTCAAGCTGGGATCTATTGAACCATGACAATTCATATGCATACTCCCAGGAACCTATTAGGATTTAATTTTTTTGAAGAGGGGGTTACTTCTATCAAAATCTTCTGAAAACTACTTTAAGGATGGATATTCTGGATCATCTGGATGACAATCTTGGGGCCAATAACTATTGCACACATGCATTTTTGTTTGAGATCACTATCTGATTATACCAACTAGTCATATTTCAGTCACCCCGTACTAATGAGTAAGGCACTGGTTGCCTCCTCCCCATAGTGTTCCATTCCAACACTATGGTTGTGAGGATTCCATAGAATTATATGTGATGAGAATCTAGCATATTGGAGGCATTCCATAAACGGCAGCTACTTCTATTTTGCAGGTTTTCATACAACAGGTGACACTCAACAGGATACAGTTGTTGCCACTTCTTAAAGTCAACCCATTAAAAATAGTCTGTATCCAGTTATTGCAACTAACTGCAACACCATCAGCCCAGATCGTATCTGTTTCCTGAATTGCCCTAGAAGGTACTAAGAATTCTTCCCTTTGACCTCTTGGCTATAGGATTCAGAAGGTATCCTGTGACCCTTAGCAAATTCTCACCTCTACCTAGACTTACAGCTGGCTCAAAGGAAGTCTAAACCTCCAGATGTTGGCAATGAATACTTCTGGTGTCCATCTGGAATGGGTGTCACAACACCTGTGCCATAATCCAGAATGCTCATGTTAATAAAAGAAGCTCTTCTTAAAACCCTGAGGTTGGTAATGTGAGTTTCCCTGTCTTCAAGGAAAAAACAATCCTCCATTCCTCTGGAAGATTTCTCTCTGGCTTCCCCAGCCTTGAAGGAGTCTGGGATTTTTGCCATTAATACACGAAGAGTGCGCCATTGACAGAGGACAACTGGACATGGATATAAAAAGCCATTAATTAGGATACCACCAGTTGATGCAATTGAACAAATATGTATTGAATACCTGTTGTGTCTGTCACTGTGCTTGATGCCCTTGGAGACAGAAAACAACAAGACCCAATGCAGCATCTGTCTTCAAGATGAATGGGCTTGGAGAAAGCAGATTAGCTAGAAATACAAATAAATAATAATTCAAGGCAGAATATGAAAAATACCATGATATAAACATAAAAAGGTCTAAGGTGGCATAAAAGGAAAAGGAAATATATGGAGAACACGACATCTAACAAGCATCTAGAAACAGTGGTAATATTTAACAGGTAACAGCGAGGGATAATACCATCAGTGACGAATTTGTCTGTTTTCTGTACTAAACAGTTTCCTCATTAAGCGTTCAGGCAGTATCTTTGTATCCCCGGCTCTTAGTGCCTGGAGCATAATAAACGCTGATTAATGTTGAATTAAGTAATTGAGTCCTCAGTAAAGTATTTGAACTTAATAAAGTACAATACTCCAAATAAACTACCTTTTGGGACGATCACACCATCTGCCCTCCTTATTTACCAGGGAGGAAAACTGAAGCCCAGAGAGCTGACTGATGGACTGGCCGTGCTCACAGGGCTGGGTCGTGGCAGAGTCAGGAATGGAACCCAAGTCCTTTGATTCTCAGCGACCTTTTCGCTCATTCCAGGAACTATCACTTTTTATTATGTGCATTTGACAGCATTTCTGCTACATAATCTCTAATTCAGATTTTTATGATTCTTTTTGGCAAAATGGGGCTTAACTATGTCAATTCCTTTATCGCACAGCTGAACCCAGGCTGATTTCTCCACGTCACCGTGGCGCTAGCTGGCTATTCCTTACAGAAACCCAACTCCAGACAGAAAGACTTCCTAACTGGTTGTGGGTCCAGCTGGATCAGGCCTGGCTGGGAGAGGCTGGCACAGAGGTCCAGGGCATTGAGGGGCCACCCCAGAGCCCCGGCATGGAGGGTGCAGAGACAGGGTGGAGGGAGGCAGAGGGAAAGCACAGGGTCACTGAAAGGATTGCTTTGTTTTATTGTACTTTGTTTCATTTTTTACAACTGATATCCACATTTCAAAACAAAAGCATAAGACTTCTGGTAGATTTCCTCAAAGGCAACTACTGAGAGATTTGCCAAAGCCATTGCCCCAAGGGTTGGTTTACATAAACAGGGGCACTGGGAAGCCGTGTAATCTAAACTTTTCCCTCTGGCCCATGCCAGCATTTTAGCTGCCAATGAGTAGACATGCTTTTTGCTTCCAAAAATAAAAAGTGATTATACTCTTGCTACCCAAGTCTACCCTTGGCCACGCCACGGACCATCACAAAGAGAAGAAGAGGGATGCACTTTGTGGTGTTGTTTTTGGAAAGCGCTTGAGGGCGCACAGTCACGGAGGGGCTGGCTGCTGTGGGCAGGCAGTGACCACCTAATGGAGCCCCTGGAAGTGCCTCTCCTGCCAGGGACACATGGCTTCCATTAGTCAAGAGCTCGCTGGCTCTCTGACCTGGAGTTCCCTCTCATTGTTGTACACATCTGACACTTCTCTAGGCTGGGCATGGAGGTAAAGAAGGAAAAACATAGAACAATATTAAGAAGAGAAGAAAAATCCTAGGTTACTGCATAAAGGACTTAGGATTGTCATCTTTCTCCTGAAATTATAGTACATATGGGAAGATCTGGAAACCTCTTTTCAAGCCATTCTTCTCCACTCCTCACATTGTCCACAATCTCCCTTCTGTTCAGGGTGACCAACTTGTCCCAGTTTGCCTAGGACTTTCCTGGTTTTCACACTCGAAGTCCCTCAAAGGCCCACATACTAGGAACACCCTTTTACAAGTAATGAACATAGAAAAACAGGAAGGGAGGAAGAGGGATATCAGACCAGCTCCCACTCCTGCAGGCAACATTTAGAATTCTCCGAGGCAGGAAGAATATTTTCTCCTAGACTGTGGAAGTTAGAGAATGAGTATAAAGTATCAGGGGTCCTAATAATAGTGTATTGTGAAAGATTTTGAGAATCTTGCACTTAACATGACTTGTGCAATAAATCCCTAAATCCTTGATTCTTTCTGCCCTCTTTTCATCATTACTTTGACATTTCCAAAGCTAATGTTCTTCTAAAGGAGTGGTACCAGTGAAATGCCCATGCCTGCATCACTCCAATCTCTGCTTCTGTTGTCACACTGCTTTCTCCCGTCTGACCTTGTTGCAGTCCTCTTATAAATACCTTTGTGGTTACATTGGGCCCACCTGGATAATCTAGGATGATGGTCCCATCTCAAGATCCTTAACTGGATCCCTTTTACTTTATAAGGTTACATATCCACAGGGATTAGAACCTGGACATCTTTCGGGGGGCATTACTCAGCCTACCAGTGGAGGGGAGAGGCTGGAGGTGGGAAATGGATTGGTAAATCAAAATCTCTTCAACAGCAATAGACCAGCTTTCTCCTGGCGAGCTCCACCAGCTGGTATCCTCCCTGTATGACAGAGATGATGCTCCTCACAGGCACATTTAAGTGCAGATGCTAACATTCCCCCCAAACCTTAAAGGTGGGGCCGCCAAAATCTTCACCCAAACTCTACCAGACAGCTAAACTTTCTTTCTGATTTGTGTTCTAGAAACAAAATCACAAAATAGACGTGTAGGAAAGAAAAGAGTTAAATGGAGGGTTTAGAATGTGAGCGGGTCGTGCTGCTTCTCTTCACCAGTTGTTATACCTACATTTATCCATAAATGTTGAAGATTTAGAACAACTATTTTATCCTGTTAAGGATAAACACGGAAGAAGAAAACACATACACATGCACACACAAATTATACAGTGGGACTTGAACCACTAAGTGTGTTGAATGGGACGGATAAAATTATCCAGGGTTATTTTATACCATAGACAAATGTAAGGCACAGAGTACCCAAAGTCTGCTGGTGTGGAGGGTTTTGTCAATGTCTTACCAGAAATTCAAGGATGCACTTAATTATCCAGCCATTTGGCAGACTGAAGTGTCCTCACCCTTCACCATCCCCGATGATCTAAGGCAGGAATAGAGCACGTCTTGATACGAGGAACACCGTTGTCAGGGAGGAGAGACCTCCAGTCTCACAAAGCTACATCCTTGCCCAGAAAAGAAGGGATCCTCCGGCTTGGTTACAAAGATCTCCAAACAGGATTTTTGGTGTGGAGATAAACATAAGCCACATTTATAAGTGGTAGCTTCTCCCCCTCCATAATTATGTTTTAAATCTTTTAAAACTTCAATTTCTGCAGTAAATCTAAGTGCCAATGTGAGAAGGGCTAAGCTGTCAATTTTCATTTTGCCAATTTCCACAAGGAGAAACAAAGATTTTTTTCATTTGTGCAAGAATTCCCAAATTTAGTCAAGACTGGAATTTCACTGTTTTTATTTTTATAGCAGCAGTGTTTTGCCCATAGGGGGAAAAAATAAAGAAACAGGGAAAAGAGACAATTTGCCATTGACTTGAAGACAGGAATGGAGGTGAGGGGTGGAAGTTATAACATATTTTCAATTTTCATCCTGAGGGATTTGGTCAAGCCTATGTGATGATGTCAAATAATGCTGATACAGGGACCTTGAAAAATCACCTTTTGTTTTTGTGGAAAAAAGAGAGAGGAAATTGAGGTGAAACTGCAAAATGTTTCATTTTTTTCATGAAACCAGCAAAAGAGAAGGTCCTCTTCAGCCGCCAGTGCAAATGTTTTTGCAAAGTTCAACTGCCAAGTGTCCTTTGATGCCTGCCAGTTTTCATAATTGAAAGATACCTTTTTAAATGAACTTGCTGGTTTTCTATTGGGCTAGAGCAGCCTTCCCCCATCTGGGCCGTTCTCTTCCCTCCAGCAAGACCCAGTTCTCTCCAGGACTTCATTGAAGATCTGCGACATTAGAAGGCACGTTGCCACGAGAATGCAATACTCGTGGCACTATTTTAGACCAAATGGATTTCTCATCACGGTTCAAGTCTTTTTACATGACAAAATTACATGATGAAATGCAAATCAATGATCTCCGGGCCGTGTCAGACAATCAGTGCATACATAAGAACCTTATTGGTCTACTACTAATAAAACCAAATCTCACCTTCTTATTGAACAACTTTGCATAAAACCTAAACTGGGAGAATAACCAAATAAGTAGAATGAAGGCAAACCTGAATGTCTATAAGAAAACTATTATTCTTGTAGAGGGAAAGGCTGCAGAAAGACACCGAAAGTGTGTTTTCATTGCACTTCATCAAGTCATTTAATAAAACTGCCATTCCTAACACACTACTGGCTACTTTGGAATTGTTTTCGCAGTTACTCAGCAGGAAACTAACATTTGAACCCACCAATCCTTTGAGTTGCAAATTCAATTTTAAACTTTCTATTTAAAAAGCCTCAAGAATATCTATCACTCCAGGCAGAGGGACGATAATAACATTAACATTTTATGAATTATTACTTTCCAATCAAGGGTGACAGACTTGCTTATATGAACAGGGTGAGACTTTTCATAAGCAGTAGAGTTCCATCCAAGTCCTCCGGATTCTATTTTGCCAAAGAAAGGAAAAGGATATTACATTTTAAAATAAAATTCCTCCAAATAAAATCCTACCGAAGCTTAATGTCTGAGAGTTCTTGTGGTGCCTTTATGTTGTAAATGCTGAGGTTTTATATTACTTATATAAGCTTTAGTCTCCAAGAGAGTTGGCAAACAAAACCCAAGAATGCTGAAACAGCTGTAGTACTGTATCTGAGTCATTTAGACCAAAACAGGCACGGGGACATGAAGCAAGAGAAGTGTTCTCTCAGCCCACTGCAACTTTTTGCTTTTCATTTCAACTTCCAGATGAAGAACTAATAATGGCTGCTAATCTCCTGCAAACTCAGTGAGGCATACAAGTTGGATATTAAGGCAGGTACTTGCTAATATTTTTAAAGGCTCACTTCAAAGGAAAATTCCAGGTTCTTAGAACTAAATGCAATTCCTTAGAGGCTTTGATTCTACTGTCATGGCAAAGGGTGAATCTTACAGATATCCAAACAGCCATTGCCAGTCAAGAAGAGATGTATTTCAAATAAGAAAGCCAAGCAAGGATGACTACAACTCCTCTACATTAAGCTGCATTGGTTACACGTCCCTTAATTTGGAGTCAGTGACAGGACTGGCCTAAAGTTTGGTAAACAAAGGATGAAAAGAATTATAATTTAAATAGCTTAAGACAAATGGTTTCTTAAAGTTTTTAAAAAATAATTTAGAAGTTTTTCTTCAACTATAAATAACATGCTAATTATAAATAATGCTTTAAGAGTGACATGCTAATTATAAATAATGCTTATTTACAGGTCTTCCAAGACTCCCTGTGAGGTAACTGCTCTCTTTGCATACATAGTTCAAGTTACTCAGTGTGTGAGAAGGCGGTAAATTCTTTAGCTTTAGACATAGTTTATTAAAGCGTATGTCTCACAAATTTAGGTTGTCTCGCTTCCATTAGCCTAAAATAGTAAAATTTTTACTGCAATCTTTTAGTGCACATTTATTCCCAAACCATTAACTCACTGCAGGACCTTACGCAAGTTACTTAACCTTTCCGAGCCTCCATTTATTCCTCCAGGAACATAATAGCACCCATTTGATTAATGAATTAATATACATAAAGTGCTTAGTAGAGTACATGGAACAAAATAGGCCCTCAGTAAATGACAGTTATTATTCATATTCCTTGTAATCATAAAAATAGAATATAGAGGATTCAGTTGATGTTTTCAGCTACCAATTTAGAATTTCTCCGATTTTTTTGAGCCATAAATGTATAATAATTGAAGTGATTTTGAGAAGAGCCTGAGGAGAAGGGAGAAAGAGAAGTTAAGGATCCATTGAACAAATTATATTCCAACAACCCACCATTGCAGCTGGTCAGGCACATTTTCTAAGGGCAAAGAGACTTGGTAAATAGGGGCTGAGTATCAGCGAGGGAAGCCACACGAATGGCGAAATGCACAGAAATAGACTCAGACTGATCACTGAGATCAAATCACATTCCACTGTGTCTTGTCTGCCTTCTCCTTTTCTATTGACCAAGTTTCCAGAAAATGAAGGTCCAAACAATGCTTTTAATATGACAGCTTTGAAAAGCTTATGCCCCCTCACCCCAACTTTCTGGAAACCTAAATTTTTTTAACTCTCCAGGGTAGCTCTGCAATCAAGAAATCTGAAAGCTAGTTAGAGCTTTAATCCACAAGAATGCCAAGTTCCAGTGTCCAAGAAGGAGTCTGCAGCCATTCTTGCACACAACGCTGTCTTTCGTTTGGGAGAAGAAGGCTTTGATGGTGGGTGCTATGAGTGCGTGGCCCTATTCAAAGGATCAGTGCATGTCTTTTACCCCTATGTGTACCCATAAACACTCCCTTTCATCCCCATTCGACTCAACAAATGTTTATTGCACTCTTTCTACGTGCCAGGTATTACGCCAGATTCTATTGAGAAAAGAGGAATAAGAAGACATGGTTTTTGTCTTCCACTTACAAATGTGGGTATTATTTGCACCATCTGTTGCTATTTGCATCTCTAAGTCTTAGACCTGTGGTTCTGCCTCTAACCATTACCTATTAACAGAAAAAAATATATCCCAACCCAACAGAGATCTCTGTTTTATGCTTCCCTTTGCTTAGAAGGAGCTGTATTACGTGAACTTCCTTTGCAATAAAGATATTCACCTGTCAGGTGAAGGTTTTATATCTTAAAAGTGACTTCACACAAGCCTCCAGAGATCTGGTCAAAGGGAAAGTTAACTTTAACTCCTTCTCAATTCTGTTATATATTTTTAAAGGGATCATTTTTTGAAATATAATACAATTTTCCTTTTCTAGAAGTTCTTTTCTTTCTTGGCTCTGTCACTTACCTGCTGTGAGAGATCTGGGACAAGTTGCTTAATTAACCTCTTACACTTCAGTTTCTGTATCGATAACATGGGATAATCATCGCCCTTGGCTCACAGGGCTGCCGTGAGGCTTAAACGATAAAAGACGGAAGTTGCTTAGAATAGTGCCTGGCACATAGGAAGCATCCAATACAAGGTTAGCTGTCATTATCTTTATGATTTTTAATTACATTAATATTGGTGGGAGTATTCGCCAGCCAGTATGTCGGGTACACTCTCTGCAGGAGTCTCTCAGAAGAGTGAAGTGGTTCTACATCTATCACAGTGTCTCCACACTAGAGTGCCATTAAGCCCCCAACCATGCTTATGTGCCTTAAAGACTAAAACTACTGAACTCGAGTATAAAAACTTTAATTTTAGCCCCAGTTCTTCTATGATCTTTTTGTGTCATTTTGGATAAGCAAATTGCCAGCATTGCCAGGTAAAAATATAGGATGCTGAGCTAAATGTCAATTTCAGATAAACAACCAATTTTTAGTAGAGCATGTCTCATGTAAACCATAAGCTATTCATTATTTACATGAAATTCAAATGTAACTGGGTGGCCTGCTTTGTTTAATTTTAATTTGTTAAATCTGGAAACCCTGATTTAACTCCTCTGAGTCTCTATCTCTTCATAGATAAAATAATGACATTAGATTAGGCCAGTGATTCCCTAACCCTGCAGAACACTTTCTAAGAGATATGTTTTAATAAAAAGGGTCCATTCTCCAATTACTGTGGGAAATGTAGCAGGTTGTATTGCCCTTCTAGAAATTTACAGTACACAGTAGTTGTATATTGATGTGATGAAAACCCCAGCAGTAAATAGACCTGTTTAACCTTGTTTAGCCAGCCACTGGTGCTTAAACCATGTGGCCTTCTGGATCCTTGAGTGCGGCCTTTTGACTGAATCCAAATTTTACAACAAATTTTTTTTAATAAAGGGTCTGCTTAATAAAGGGATTTGCTCTGTGAAGTTTGGATTCAGTTTAGAGGCCACACCTGGGGATCTGCAGGGCCACATGTGGCCTTGAGGCCACAGGTTCCCCACCCCTGAAGGTATCTGTTCATAGAATTGCCCTTGTCCACCTATTAATACCTCTAAAACACCCTATTGGATGTGAAAGATCAGATGATACCTAAAGATCTTTCCATCTCTAAAATTTTATGGTTCCAAGGATCCAAAATCGAAGGCCCAGAAATGACACAGTCTCAAAGTGCACCCCAAGGAACAAAATGTAAGCATTAATAATCTACTTAGTACAAGGTATCACCCATACAGACAGAATTTCTAAGTAGAAGTCAATACCTGGTCATGTTAGGGCAAGAACTGCTGGAAGAATAAAGGAAAAAAGGACATGGAAAACAAAGAGCAAAATGACAGATGTAAATCCTACTGTATCAGTAATTACATTAACTATTAGATTGGTGCAAAAGTAATTGCGGTTTTAGCATTGTTGAAATTTGCTGTTTGATATTGGAATACATTCTTAACTAAATGTGGTTATGGTTTAGACTATGGAAAATAACGTTAGACAAAATAATGTTAGGCAAATTTGAGTGATTTTCTTATTTGAGTTCAAAATGGGTCGTAAAGCAGCAGAGACGACCCCACAACATCCACAGCACATTTGGTCCAGGAACTGCTAATGAATGTACAGTGCAGTGGTGGTTCAGGAAGTTTTGCAAAGGAGACAAGAGCCTTGAAGATGAGGAGCGCAGTGGCCGGTTGTTGGAAGTTGACAATGACAAATCGAGAGCAATCATCGAAGTCGATCCTCTTACAACTACACGAGAAATTGCTGAAGAACTGAAGGTCAACCATTCCATGGTCATTTGGCATTTGAAGGAAATTGGAAAGGTAAAAAAGCTTGGTAAGTGGGTACCTCATGAGCTGACCAAAAATAAAAAAAAATTGTCATTTTGAAGTATCATCTTCTCTTACTGTACGCAACAATAATGAACTATTTCTTGATTGGATTGTGATGTGCAATGAAAAGTGGATTTTATATGACAACCAGAAGCTACCAGCTCAGTGGTCGGACTGAGAAGAAGCTCCAAAGCACTTCCCAAAGCCAAATTTTCACCAAAAACGGTCACTGTTTGGTGGTCTGCTGCCAATCTGATCCACTATAGCTTTCTGAATCCTGGCAAAACCATTACATCTGAGCATATGCTCAACAAATCAATGAGATGCACTGAAAACTGCAACACCTGCAGCTGGCATTGATCAACAGAAAGGGCCCAGTTCTTCCCTACAACAATGCCCCGACTGCATGTTGCACAACCAATTGAACAAATTAGGTTATGAAGTTTTGCCTCATCCGCCATATTCACCTGACCTCTCACCAACCTACTACCACTTTTTCAAGCATCTCGACAACTTTTTGCAGGGAAAATGCTTTCACAGCCAGCAGGATTCATAAAATGCTTTCCATGAGTTTGTTGAATCCAGAAGCATGGATTTTTACACTACAGGAATAAACAAATTTATTTTTCATTGGCAAAAATGTGTTGATTGTATTGGTTCCTATTTTGATTAATAAAGATGTGCTTGAGCCTACTTATAATGATTTAAAATTCACAGTCTAAAACCACAATGACTTTTGCACCAACAATATATAAATAAGTAAACATTCTAATTAAAAGGTAGATCCTGGCAGAATAAACAATAAATATGATCTAACTACAAACTTTCTATAAGAGACACACTTTAGATTCAAAGACACAAAAGGTTGAAAGAAAAAGCATAAAAAAAAGATATATCATGCAAACAGTAAGAAAAAGGGAACTGCATCATCTATACAAATAGTATACAAAATAGACTTTGACACAAAAATGTTTACCAGAGACAAAAAAAAAAAAGACATGTAAAAGACCAATCCATAAACCAAGTATAACACATACAAGCATATATGCACCTAAAAATAGAGCTCAGAAATGCAAGCATCAAAAACAGAATTGAAGAAAGAAATAGACAATTTAAGAATAATAGTTGATGGTTTCAATATCCCACTTTCAATAAAGGATAGAACAACTAGATAGGAGATAAACAAGTAAATAGGAAGTTGAACAACACTATAAACCAGCTAAACCCAACAGACATCTATGAAACATGCCACACAACAACCACAGAATCTATATATTTTTCTCAAGTGCACATGAATTTTCTCCAGGATCCACCATATGTGAGGTCATAAAACAAATCTCAATAAATTCACAAATATTGAAATCATACCAAGTATGTTCTCCAACCACAATAAAACAAAATTAGAAATCAGTAACAGGAGGAAATTTGGGAAATTCACAAATATATGGAAATAAAGCAACATACACTTAAGTAATAAATGAATCAAGGAAGAAATCACAGGGAAAATAGGAAATACTTTGAGATGAATGAAAATAAAAGGAAAACATATCAAAAATCTTAGGGATGCAGCTAAAGTAGCACTAAGCGTAAAATTTATAACTGTAAATACCTATTTTGAAAATGAAGAAAGATCTCAAATCAATAAACCAGCTTACACCAACTAGAAAAAATAAAAGCAAACTAAACCCTACAAAATCAGAAGGAAGTAAATGATAAAGTAGAAATAAATAAAATACACAAAGAAAAATAATAGAGAAAATAAACAAAAAGTTGACACACTGCCACACTAGAAAAAAACTTTTTTTCCCTGGGGCCATGGTGTTTTATTATGAAAATAGAATAAAACCTTTGAAAACAGAGCTATCCTTTCTAATTTAATGAAAAATTTGTTATTTTTATTGTTTTCTGTGCATGAGTTATATACAAATCACACGGCACTAGAATCAATTTTTACACTGCACACCAATTGAATTGTATGTAACTCACGACACAGTTATTGAATTCATTTCAGAGAATTGAGTCTTCATATGCTTCACAAGGCCCCTGGCTCAAAACTAGTGTGGGTTAAATACAACTCACATGGGAGATAATGTGTTAAAAGGGGTTCTTTGAAAATATCAATAAAATTAACAAATCTTTAGGTAGAATGATCATTACAAAAAATAGAAATTTCAATTACTAAAATCAGTTACTAAAGTCAAAAATAAAAGAGGAGGAATTGCTACTAACCTTACAGAAATAAAGAATATTTACTTATACATTAATAGAAAATAAAAAGGAATTACAATGGAGCATTCTGAACAATTGTAGGCCAACAAATTATATAACCTAGATGCAATGGAAAAGTTTCTAGAAAGACATAAACTACTGAAACTGACTCAGGAAAAAATAGGCAATCTAAATAAACCTATAACAAGAGATTAAATCAGTAATCAAAAACTTTGCACAAAGGAAAGCCCAGGACCAGATGGTCTCATTGGCAAATTCCACCAATTGTTTAAAGAACAATTAAGATCAATCCTTCACAAACTCTTCCAAAAAACGTAAGAGGCAATATTTCCCAACTCATTCTATAAGTGTTACCGTGACATCAAAACCAGACAAAGACATCCCAAGAAAATTACAAATACAGATGCAAAAATCCTCAACAAAATGTTAGTATACTTAATTCAGTGTACAACATTAAAAAAAGAATTATATCAAATGACCAACTGGAATTTATCCCAATGCAAGGTTGGTTCAACATACCAAAATTAATCAATCTCATATGTCATATTAATAGAAAAAAAGAACAAAAATCACAGGATCATCTCAATAGACTGAAAAAATATTTGACTAAATCCATAATAAAAATTATTTCATGTTAAAACATTCAACAAATTAAGATAGAGGGGAACTTCCTCAACCTGGAAAACAGCATCAGAGGAGAATACACAGCTAATGTCACGCTTAATGCTGAAGGCCTGAAAGCTTTTCCACTAAGACCAGAAAGAGGATGTTATCTAGTGACTTCTATTCAACATTGTATTGCAGGTTCTAGCCAGAGCAATTAGTGAAGAAAAAAAAATAAAAATCATCTAGATTGGAAAGGAAGAAGTAAATCTGTCTCTATTTGCTGATGACATTATCTCATACACAGGAAATTCTAAGGAAGTCACAAAAATCTGTTAGTTCTAATAAACCAGTTCGGTAAGGCTACAGGGTACAAGAGAAATATAGAAAACTCAATTGTATTTCTATATACTAGCAACAAACAATCAGAAAATAAAATTAAGAAAATTTCATTTATAAGAGCATTAAAAAGAATATTCAGGAATAAATTTAACAAAATAATTGTAAGACTTATACACTAAAAATTATAAAATGTAATATTATTAACAAAAACCAAAGAAGACCTACATAACTGGAAATACATATTGTATTCCTGGATTGGAACACTTAATATTGTTAAGATAACAAACTCCTTTAATTGTCTATAGATTCCACATTGTGTCTATCAAAATTCCAATTGCTTTTTTTGCAAAAATTTACCGGTTAATTCTATAGTTTATATGGAAATCAAAGGGACCTGGAATAACCAAAACCATCTGAAAAAAAATGTTGGAAGACTAACCCTTCCAAATTTTGAAAGCTACAGCAATCAAGACTGTATGGTAGTGGCATAGGATAGTCATATAGATCAGTGGAATAGGATTGAGAGTTCAGAAATAACCCATACATTTATGGTGAATCGATTTTTGACAAAGATGGCAAAGTAATTCAATGGCAGAAATGGTCTTTTAAATAAATGGTGCTAAAACAACTGGATATCCACATGCAGAAGAATGAAGTTGGATCCTTACCTCACACTATATACAAAAAATTAACACAAAATATATAAAAGACCTAAATGTAAAAACTAAAACTGTAAAACTAATAGAAGACACCATGGCTGTAAAATTTGTGACCTTGGATTTAGGCAATGGTTTCTTCCATAAGACCCCAAAAGACAAGCAACAAAAGAAAAAATAGATAAATTGGAATCCATCAAAATAAAAATCTTTTGGGTTCAGTGGACATTATCAAGAGAGCAGAAAGCATACCCACAGAATGGAAGAAAATATTTGCAAGTCATATACCTGTTAAGGGTCTAATATCTAGAATATATTTTAAAAATTATTGCAACTCAACAATAAAAAGACAAATTACCCAATTAAATAACTGGCAGAAGATGTGAATAGACATTTCCCCATAGAAGATATACAAATAGCCAACAACCAGCTGAAAAATCCTCAACATCATTAATTGTTAGAGAAATCAAAACCATAATGTGATAACACTTCATATCCACTAATATGGCTATAATTTAAAAGGTAATAAATAAGTTTTGGTGTATATAAGAAAAAATTGGAACCTTCATACAACACCAGTGGGAATTTAAAATGATACAGTCACTTGGGAAAACAGCTGGGTAGTTCCTCAAAAAGTTAAACATAGAGTTACAATTTGACTTAGCAATTTCACTAAGTATATACCCTAGAGAATTATTAATAAAAACATGACAAAAACTTACATGTGAATATTCATAGCAGCATTAATTATGATAGCCAAAAAGTGAAAATAACCCAAATGTCCATTAATTAATCAATAGGTAAATAAAATATAGTATATTTATACAATGAAATATTATTCAGTCATAAAAGAAGTTAAATTCTGATACGTGCTATGACATAGATGAACCTTGAAAACATTATTCTAAGTGAAAGAAGCCAGACACAAAAGACCACATAGGTATTTGTATAATATGGAGTATTACTCAGCTATAAGAAATAATGGTGATATAGAATCTCTTATGTTCTCCTGGATAGAGTTGGAACCCATTCTACTAAGTGAAGTATCCCAAGAATGGAAAAATAAGCACCACATGTTCTCACCAGCAAATTGGTTTCCCTCATCATCACCTAAGTGCACATTTGAGAATAACACCAATTGGGTGTTGGACAGATGTGGGGGGGGAGGGGATGGGTGTATACCTACATAATGAGTGTGAGGTGCACCGTCTGGGGAATGGACACGCTTGAAGCTCTGACTCGGGGCGGGACAAGGGCAATATACATAACCTAAACTTTTGTACCCCCATAATATGCTGAAATAAAAAAAAGACCACATATGTTATGATACCATTTATTTATTTATTTTACATATATTTTTTGGTATGATTCCATTTATACAAAGTATTTAAAATAGAACAAGCCATTGTAGGGGCAGAGAGAAAGCTACCCTTCTGCCCTTTCTGAAGGCTCGCTGGAAAGAACTGACAATAGAGAGATTAATAGGAGAAAAAGCCTATGATTATATTAACGTGCATAAACTTGGGAGCCATACAAAATATAAGACTCAAAGAAGGGCCAGCTGGTTGAGGCTTAAATACCTTCCTCACAGGGGAGAGGGATTTCTGTGGGGGGGTGTAGGCAATTTTATAGGGAGTAGCAAATGATTTTTAAGAGAAATGAATGGATCTGGGAGGCAGACATTATCTTGTAAATAATTCTCTTAGGAATCTGAATGGGACTGGCGAGTTAGGGAAGGTGAGGGGCAGAAGTGTCCTGTGAGCAAAGGTTGTCTTATTATGTGGATAAAGTCATCCAGGTAATCTCTCCAACCTGCCCTCAGAAGAAAAGATGAAAAGTCTATCTGTGCATGGTGACAACTTTTAGTCTCTTCTTTTCTATGGTGGTTAATCTTGGTTATCTGATGAGATACCTAGAGAGGGAGTCTTAAGACAACTGCATTTCTTTTGGAAAGAAATTTCCTTAGTCAGATAAAGAAATTCCAGTCTCTCTTTGAGCTTGCGTTGGGGTGGGGGTGGGGAGAGGTTGAGAGAAAGAAAGTTTTTGGTTCTGAGGCAACTTCTAAGGCCTTCTAATTTCCTTACATTCAAAGTTCTCAGCACACCAAGGCACCATACTTTGCGGTATCATTTGCTGAGCCTTAACACCATAAACACTGAAAGTAGCTTAGCGGTTACCAGGGATGCAGGGAATGAGTAATGGGGAGTGACCACTAATGGGCACAAATTTTCTTTGGGGGGTGATGAAAATGTTCTGGAATTAGTGGTACCAGTTGCACAACTGCGTGAATATACTTAAAAGACACTAAACTGTGCCCTTTAATTGGATGACTAGTGTATTGCATTATATCTCAATTAAAAAACAGAAGTCTAGAATTTGACACATCCTTCCAAATACTCCAATTAGGAGAGTTTGCATCTGAGGTAAATAAAAAGTGGAGAGTGTCATCAAGATCAAGAATGGAGGCTTTCAGAAGATGAGGGAAATCAGAAATAAAAAGGAGGCCAACCTTTCCTAATTTTTGAGGTGAGCAGCAGAGGGAGCCCTTGATAGCAAAGAAAATTACAAAAATAATATTTATACTTCTGATCATAAAGTTAATATATTCTTTCTTACAGAAAATCTGAAAAATACCAAATAAGGGTAATAAAAACCCATTAATAATCCCACCATCCTGAGAACCACTCTTCACATTTCATTTGTGCAAATCCTTCCAGTATTTCTGCTAAGTGTGTACACATGTGTACATACACATACAGCCAAACCTGCCCACAACTCTGTTGGACACCCAGCTTTGCCTCTTATTTGTTTTTTCACTTCACATTAGTTTTTACATTTTTCCAAAGCCTTAAATATTCTTGAGGATACAATTTTCCATGCCTACATACGTACCATAATTAATTAAACCTATTTTCAGAATGTTTCGATTAAAAGTATCACTGCAATAAACATCTTTGTACCTAAATCTTTATATTTCCTAAAAATACATCCTAAGGATAGATTCCTTAAGGGGAATTACTGGGTCAAATGTGATCAACAGCTTTAATTTTTTGGATATGTATTGCCACATTTTGAATCAGAAAATTTGAAAGATCTTTATATTTCCACCAGCAGTAGATAAGATTTTCCTTTATCTTGAACTATATAATTACAGAGTTTACCCAACTACGTAATTATCAGGTTGTTTTAAAATTTAAAATATTTGCTATTTGGTAGACAGAAATTGGTATCTTCTTTCAATTATTTTAAATTTCAATGAATAGTGAGCCTGATATTTTTTTCATAATTTATTGTCTAATTTTTTTCTGCTTTTACAAATTGCCTTTTCATGAAGACTGGTACTTTTTCTGCTAAGGATACTTTTTAATCATTGATTTCTGGAAGCTCTTCATGCACTGACCATGTTGATCTTTGTCTTCTATTTTGTCTTTTTTCTTTCAGGTTATTCTTTGCCTAATGCTTTTTTCTCATAAGTTTTGATTTATACAAGTTTCTAATTTTTCTGTTTAAAAAAAGGTCTTCTTTTTTTATTGATTTTTTTTTATAGATTTTTCCTCTCTACCTTTTTGCCTAAATAGTGTTTCCACACACTGGCAGTTGATGGAAAATTACTATAATTATTTCTACTCTTTTGTTTTCATATTTTAAAATTTAATTATTTAATTCACCTATAATTTATTTAGGGGTATGGTTTGGGTCCCTTCCTTCTCTCAAAAAGTGAACTAATTGCTCCAGTACTATTCATTGGAATAAGTTTCATTTTCTTCCCTAATTTACAATGACTTCACCAAATACTAAATTGTTATATATATTTGAGTGTGTTTGGGGACTCTTTATTCTCTTCTCTCTGTCTACTCTTACACCAGTATCATACTATTAAAGCTTTATAATAGGTTTTTAAAATCTGGAGTACAGTTTTCTTCATTTCTTTATAAATCTTACTTGGCTATTTTTATCCACGTATTCTTCTAAATTAACCCTACGTCACATTTTCATTCAAAAATATTTCAAACTGAGATTTTTGATTAGAACCATATTGAGCCTAACAATCAATGTGAGAAAAAGTGACATCATCCAATAATATGGAAATATGTCTCAATTTATCCAAGTCTGCATTTGTATGATTAACTAAATTTTATAGCTAAATTCATAGAAGCCCTATACATTGGTTTTCAAACTTGTTTCCAGGTTTGTTGTTGTTGTTGTTATTGTTCTTGTTCTTATTTGCTTTGCTTCACTTTTCCCCTATGGTAAAATAGTTTTTTGCCCTCTTTACAATTCTCATCTGGTTATGGATTTTTTTATATTTATATCCAGGCATCACAGTGACTATTAATTCTAACAGTTGATTTCTTGGGTTTTTCTAAATAGGTTATCCTTTAAGAGATTCTAACTTCTCTCCACACCCATGTCTTTGGGATCTCAAAACCAATTCAACTTTTGGAATTACAGTTTTCATGCTTCATAAGCTTGACTTCTTTTTTTAAAAAAATTAAAATTCAAATGGCCAAATGAAAAGTGCAAAAAACTCTGGAACATACAGATTCTATTCCTCCACTTGGCCTTAAAGAATTAAGTCTTACCATGAAGAATTTTTTTAATCTAATGAAAACCTAAATCCAAAATATTTTTTTAAAGAGGCATTAGTGACTCAAAATGGTTTTTGGTTTTAAATGGCCTTCAAAACTATAGTATTTTTTAAAATCAAATTTATTGAGTTATCATTTATGTACAGTAGAATTCACCCTTTTCAGATGCACACAGTTCTGTGAATTTTGACAAGCATACAAAATCAAATGACCTCCACCACAATCAAGGCATAGATTACCTCAAACACCCTGAGAAGTTCTCTGTGTCCCTTTGAAGTCAATCTCCTTTCCCTCACCCTCAACTGCTGACAATCTCGGATCTGTTTCTGTCCCTGGATATTCTGGGCATAACATTTTTATTTCTCAAGCTTCCAGTTGGAGCCCAAGCTGGTGATTAGCCACTAGCACAAGGTCCTCCGCTGCTCATTTGAAAGCCACCTTTTACTGACAACCAACAGATCAGTCTCCATGTCAGCAAACCTGAACTCCAGCTCCAGACACAGCACATTCCTCCCCTGAAACTTGGCCTGGCGTCAGCTGGGCAGACATGCCCAGACAAGCCTGCTGCGGTGGCTGTGCCAGCAGGAAGGAGGGGGTCCTCATGGCATAGAATACCAGTTGCACACTGTCCCCTTTCTAGCTCAGTCCTCTTTTCTAGTTTGAAGGTGTAGGTGGGTGGGTGTGGGGGTGCGTGTGTGTGCCTGCATCGCAGAGTCTCAATATATTATTTTTACATGTTTTATACATCTATAGAGTGAGTAACATACTGGAGGGTAGATGAGCCAGCAAGTTCTGAGAAATACAGTAGTCTTCTTTGAACCTTTCCTCCTCCTGTCATCTGATTGCCGCATGGCATGAGCCTGCGGTGTGCTGGTGAGAGCCGGAAGGTCTGGGACGCAATTGCTCCTACCAAGTCAAAATACAACATAAACACCTTGGGGAGGACCTGTGGCCCAAGAATGAATTCCAGAAAATGGTAGGTTGCCAAAGAAACATGCCGTTAGGCATAACGTCTGGAGCAGTTAAGAAGGTTTTTTCACTTTTGTCATTTCTGCTAAGGTCTGCTTTCTTCTCTGATACCTCTTTCCCCAGCTTTCTACACATGGCTTGGGCTGCTTTCCTAGCTGCCTTAAATGCCACTGTAAAGGAGCCTATCTCTGGTTTTATGTGACCCCATTGGAGTGTTGTCAGGGCATAAAAGGGGATAAATTGCCTAACTCAATCCACCCTCCAGGCCTGCCACATTAACAAGATACACCAAGGAACTTTGGTCTGCCCTGAAATGATTGCAAATACTAAGAGACTGCAGTATTTAAGGAAAACTCTGAGTCTTGCTTGATGAAGATACGTAACTCTCTGATCTACTGTTGGACCTAGATATAACATTTTTGGATTTGTCAAGGGCTCTCGACATTCACTGGTTAATAACTAGTACTGAAGAATATTTGTAGCTTATGTTCATTCTTACCCTGGAGACAAGCAAGGTACAAAACAGGTGCGAGGAGGGCACATTTGCGTAGGCTTAACTTCAAACAATAGGCACACGAACTCCATGTCCACCCAAGTCTGCAGCTGACCACCTAGGGCTACTTTACCTCAAGCACAAAATATCTGAATTGTATGCCACACAAAGGAATTGCCTTATTTATCTATTTTTTTTTCTCTCTTAGTATGCCCTGGTTAATTGTTTATAGACGTGGCAATTTTCTTAGCTATTTCTTACGTACAGAAAAAGGCACTAGATGTTTGAAACAATGGAGTCAGAAAAAGTTACCACGGAGCAACTTCTACCCGCTCACTGGGTCCTTTTTTGGGGAAAGCCCCTGCCACTTTCCTCACTCCAGCTCACTCAGGGTCGGTGCCACGACGGCTCCTGGTTTGTCAATCACTGATTTAAATGGCACTTTACCACATCTGTCCCCAGTTCTGCCTTTCTGCTCTGTAGCTTTGCTGACTCACAGGGTCTACCGTCCGCAGCGTTGACACACACGAATCGACTGCACGGCCCGCGGGAGGCAGAGTTGGACATTTTCATCAGCAGCTTCCTTCGGGTATTTTCCTGAGCCCCAATATTTAAACTTCATCCATGGGAAAGGAAGACAGGGGAGGGCGGTGGTCCCTGGTGCCCTGAGATCCCAGTGATGCCTCTTGGGCATCCCCCACCATTCCCTGACGGTATCCCACGTGCAAAGTGCCACCCTGCTTATGCAACAGTGCAGACACGCGGTGAACACCAGGCACCCTCCCAGCTGGCCTCTGCAGCATCCAGCCCTCTGTCCTGCCCCAGCTTCCAGGTCAGCACAGGCCCGACTGAGGAATGGTGAGGAAAGAGTTAAATGTGACTTTTGCTTCATCGTGGCTCCCCTCTCCCAGTCCTCCAAGCCATGAGACCTCCTTCTATAGACAGATGTGTGTTAAGATCAGCTACTTTCTGGAGAAAACAAGGACATGATAATACCAGATAAACTTTCACTGAACTAACATTTGTCCGTGTGCCAGGCACTGTGCTAAGTCCTTCCCATTTGTTATCTCATTCGATTCTGACAAGAGCCCTATACAGACAGGTGTTGCTGCTGCCACCCCATTCTGTACATGGGAAAACTGTGGCACAGAGGTTAAAAGGACTTGCCTATATGGACACAAATGCATTAAGTCACTGCATCAAAATTCAAGCTGAACACCTGTACAAACTAGAGAGTCCTTCTGTGCACATTTCATAAAGTATTTTGCAATGACTAAAATAGGCACATGAATAAGGGGTGTGGAAGTGTGCCTGGGAAAAGACTTGAAGCAAAAGCCCAGCTCAGCAGACAGAGAACCTGAGGGTATCCCCATGGGCCCCAGGAACCTCGTCTAGGTGCATTTGTTTTTGTAAGCACAAGTACTGCAAAGTCATTTGAAAACACGTGGTCACCAGAGCAGAGCATCATCTGACGGCAGCAACCGCCTGGTGCTCCAGCAGCTGAGGAGGGAAGGCCTCGGGGTGACCGTGGATCAGCCCTTCCCGCGCAGAATGGGAGGGAAGGTTGGTTTTTAGTGAGAACAATGAGGAAAGTGGTTCTGAAATGACTTTCACAGAAATACAAACTAGTGCAATGGAAGCTGGCACGGGACTGCCTCAGAAAAAAGAGAAAAGGGCAATAGGCAGGCAGTGATTGGCTGCTGCTGCCTAGCTCAGAAACTTTTAAAATTTCGTTTGTTCCCCCAAAGAAGTGCATACCCAAACCACCAAAGGATGGTTAAGTGATGACAAACAGATCTGCAAGTTGAGGCCAGTCACAGCAGCAAGCGCCCTATCTCTGCGGTCCCCAGCCCCTGGGCCAAGGACTGGTACGGGTCCAAGACCTGTTAGGGACCAGGCAGCAGAGTTCTGCCACCCCCATCACACCCCATGCATGGAAAAACTGTCTCCCATGAAACTTAGGAAGCTTCATCTGTATTTACAGCCGCTCGGTTGGGGACCAAACTGCCATACGCCTCGCAAAGTTGCAGCCTTTGCTACAGTGCGCACACACACACACACACACACACACACACACACACGTACCCCCCCACACACACACACAGGCACACACAGCTCTTCCTCCTCAGCCCAGGCCCCTGCCTGCACCGAGCCCATCCCAGCTGCACACAGCAATCAGGCACCAGCTTCTAACCTGGCCCCCAGAACTCAGAAGAGACATGCTTAATTTTACTTGCAAAGCCTTCTAACGCTCCAGGGATCTGTACTGGAGGGTGGAGAACGCTTTCTCAAGGCACAGCCTGTTTCTCCTGCCCCGAGTGTGTGTGCCCAGAGCTGTGGACCACGCCCCACATCTAGAGTAACTGCTGTATCTGATGGTGTGGTACTGCACAGGTTTCCTCACCAGCTGTGACTTTCTGTTGTCTCACCCTGTGACTACTGGCTCCTGGTTTATTTTAGGGTCATCAATCTGCCTGCATGTGTCTGCTAGTGCCTTGCCAGCACACTCCAGCTTAAAGCCTCCTCAGAAAGGGGCTTTGTGAGTCTTCCTTTTACACACCTTTTGTGAATTTTTTTCTCCAGGTTCTTCTCTTGTCTGGTTCTCTCTGTCTGGTTAGAGTGGGGGACGTTGGCTTCTCTTAGAGACACCAGTCACATTATCTGAAAATACAAATATGTTGCTCTAAGAGCCTGCGCCCCAGGCCACAGATTCAGACCTATGGAAATTGCTCAGGCTGTTCTGAAATTCTCCGCTTGGAATGAATAATTCCGCAGCTATCTAATCCTCCCTGTGCCAGCATCCCACCTCAAAGGGCGTGGCAGAGGAAGGGGAGCATGGGGTCTTGACCCTGCTCACTACCAATAGGTCTTGCTCATTTTCTTTAAGAAGAAGCAACACTTCTCTTCCATTGTGAGGGGTGCGCGGTGGCGGTCTTTGCCACCCTGTTTGTGACATGAACCTACGCAGTGTAAGAGAAGCCTACCATGGCCTCAGTCCCCACCTGTGTTCTTCCACCTAAGACGTTCCAATACCCTCATCTACTGCAGTAAATTGTCAACATGGCAAGTGGATTCGGGCACAAAATACAGCATGGGCGAGCGTTGGGTGGTCTCCAGCCACTTCGGGTGGCTGCCTGGACCACTTCACAGAGACTTGTTCTAAGGAAGAAGGAGAGGGCTTTGTGAAGTGCTTTGAGGTCTCCCACTGAAACTGCTGCTGCAGGAGGTTCTTTCTAACTGCAGGAGGGACTGGGGCTCAGGACAAGGGACAGGGAATCAGAAAGCCAAGTTTTATATCTAGATTTTTGGATCAGTTTTGTGGCCTTGGGTGTCTCTGAGCTATACCTTCCTTATTTATACAATGAAGATCCTAACTGCAGCCTATAGAACCATGGTGAGGTTCACATCACACAAGAAAGTGTGTGAGAGAAAGTGTGTAAGAAATTGTTCTGTAAACTGGAAAACACTACAAATAAAAAGAGGCATTGTTGTTAGGCTTATATTCCAAGGTAGAAGAACCAAGATATAGAAAAAAGAAGTAAGTGTTAGAAATCACTCAGTCTGAGATGCCGGGGAGTAATGCAGGCCTCTGGAGATCCTCCCAGGACCTTTCTTCTGGAATATTCTGCCATGACAGCAGCAGGAACGAGGACAGCACTGCTGTTTCTGGTGATGAAATGGCCAGTAATTCTGCAGTCAGCTGTGATAGAACTCAGCCCAAATTATGTGCCTGAAGTCATTTCATTACCAGCCCTCAAGTCACCTGAATAGTGCCCAGCTCCTTGGAAAGACAATATAGTGTTAACAGGGTGGACCATGGGACCAGGCTGCCTGGGTGTGAGTCCATCTCTGTGTCCCCCTAACTTAGTTGACTGAAGCAAATGACATGACCCTTCTGTGTTTCAGTTTACCCACCTGTAAAATGAAGATGATAATACTATCAACCTCATAATATGAATAAATGAATGAATCAATAAATAAGAAATGTAACATACTTTGGATACTATTGCTTACACTTAATGTGGTAAGCTAAGTGTAGCTATTATTATTTTTCGATAAAATAGAACGTATAACACACTGATAAAAAACAAAATGTGTGTTCTAAGTTTTGGGAGGAGATGGATTCTTCGGGCATAATGAGGAATACAGCTTGATTTGGCTTCAAGAAATTCAACCTCTCCTCCTTCTCTCCAGGGTGCCAAAATAAGTGAGATCACAGGGTCCAGTAGAGCCAAAATGGTGAGCAGATGCAATTTGATACCTGGAAATACAGAGTGATGACATTTCCTCTTGCTGGTGGAGCCCAAGACTAGATAAAAACAAGTGGTGTGGCTGAATGTGGGCTCCTGCATCGACTGCTGTGTGACTGTAGACACGACTTTGCTCTCTGTGCCTGGCTTCCCACACTTTGCAATAGGCTAACAACAGTACCTGCCCCGCAGGATTGTTACTTAGAGCACTCACAGAGTAGATACTACAATAAATTTCAGCTATTATTGTTATGAATAGGATACCATTTGCCATTACCCAACCTTGTGATTTGGAATTTTGAGAAATTACATGAATTTCATTTTTCAAGTTAAAGTAGAAGATCTAAACAGCCAGACAAATGTGACCTAAAGCCATATCTTTTGTTAAAGACAAAGAAAGGAAATGCCACATCATCACAGTCAAGCTGTTTGGTCACACAGTGTGACAATATCTACAATCTTCAATTCATGTCACATTTTTTTTGAATTACAGGCAGTTGTTTAAATTACAAAACGTTTCCATACACAAAAGCTCAGTCTTCTTTAGACATCCCTCAATTAAAAAAAATGAAAACCAAACAAGTGACTGAGTAGACAAGGGTGGCCCTAGTCTTTGTTCTTAACATCAGGAGTGGAGGATAAGGGCATTAGGCCAGTGTCTGCTAATTCAGGTGGCTCTGGAGTGCTACTCTCTTTCAGTTTTGCTACAGTGTGGCACATCTTCATATTCAGAGGGGATATATCTTCGAGAATCGCTCATCAAACATTGGAGCAAACTCATAAGTGTCATGTGATTGTCCAGTTTTTAAAATAGTCCTGTGGGGCTGGTGACCTTAGCCGGGTCAGCTATCAAGTTTGGGATCTGGCAATAAAAATCACAAAGTTAGTCACCCGAGTGCAGAGGGAATGTCACAGCGTTATTTTGCTCCTCTGGCTTCTCTAGCAAAGCAAAAAGTTCGGGTGTTTGGGCGGTCTCGGCAGGCAGGGTGTTTGGTTTCTGACACACTGGGAGGGTCCCTGGAGAATGCTGAAAATCAGAATAGGCTGCCAGAGTCCAAGGGCCGGTATCAGTGAAGTCAGCACAAGATTTAATAGCATTAAAACACACCCGCCCGTTCCATTTCTCCTGCCTGATCAGCCAGGGCAATTAAGGGAAAGAGCAGAGATTTTGGTGGCTTTTAGCATTTTTAAAGTTTCATCTGGGCCAACGCAGAAATGTGTAACCATGTTACCCAGACAGTACCACTGTTTGTTTTTAAGACTCCAAGATTAAACTAAAGGCTGGCCTAGCACAGCAGATATGTTTGCCTTTGCCTAAGAGGAGACAAAAACTTGAGAAGAAAGACGGGTGTTTGGAGTTACTGGGCTTCCATGAAGATCTGCTGAGCACCAGACAGACAGGGCCCCGTCCCTGACATGCTGACCAGTGGTATCTACTTCATAATGATGTGTGAATATCAATGATGCAAATTTGCAAGCATTTTATACCTTATTAAGAAAATTATTCAAGTCCAGGAAATGCAGGGGTTAAATGCCTTGCTTTCATAAAACAGTACCTTGGGGGATGGGGTAAGATTTTAGATGCGTGGAAAAATGTAGTAAAAAGCGCTGAATGAGCCCATTTCATTACATTGAATTGTTCAGCAATTATGGTCATCTCAGCCTTAGTAAATTAAAGTACATGATGAAAACCCAATCTAAGGGTATCAACTGCTATGTTACTAAATAAACTACACATCCCATTTTAAAAGCATCTAAAACTGTACCAAAATTGTTTATGTTGAAGAGGGACTGTAATTTTAAAATCATTTACTGTACAACTGTACACTTACATTTTAACTTGAAGCTAAAGGTTGCAAAGTTAAATCGATTTTATTTGATAACACAGGACAGTTTACACTCTTTCATTTGGGGTTGATGGAGCCCTTGGCACAGTCTTGAATTTAAGACTCCTACCTCACCGGAACAGTTAACTCTTGATCCTAGCACACTCTCTCCTTCTAGAAGAGTTATTTAAAAGTTAGACGTTTGTTTTTTTTAACCACTTTTCTACTCCAAGTCTATAGACATACAATTCTCCACCTCTCTCTTTCATTCTCTCTCTCTCCCTTTCTCTCTCTTTCCCTGAAGCTTCTACATCAATTCCTATAGCTTTAGTTTTCTTTTCCTAAATTTAAAAACGTGGCTTCTAGCTACAAAAGGTCTCCCCCACCCAACCCCACCCCACCCCCACTCTCAGCAGCCTTGACAGTCCCCTGGGGCTGTTACTGGCCTGATCTGTAAATTAACTGGAGTCACTTAGAGCCCTCAGTTAGCTTTTAGTCAAACATTAGCGGCAGTGTTTATCCTTGTGTAATCTGCAGTTGTTACTTAATTTAATGCCCGTCAGCGTTTTTTTTGTTTTTTTTTTAAACATGTTTAGCAAATCTTGGCACAGGCTATTTGGATTCTTTACTCTTCCCCTCCCCCACCTTGACCCAAATCAAGCTAAATTTGTCTGAGTAAAGGCTTGCTAATATTTTTAATTTGCTAGTGCAGTTTGCTCACCTCTCAAGGAAAGAAGAAAGAGTGCGCTTTCTGTGCCAGCCCAGCCACATTCTACTCAGAGGCCTCGGCTTCGTGTCCCTACCCTACCTTACATCAAAGAGAGTGACCTGTCAAGTGTTAGAGTTTGTGTTTGTTGTTGCTGCAGCAGTGATGTGTGAGTGACAGAAGATGCGGAGCATTCCCAATCTCCCATCTGGAGGATGGTAGCGTGGCCCCCTGAAGAAAACTCATTCAAAACACACTTTGAAGCCCTGCCCAGTGGAGGGCTGAAAGCTGAACATATCACATTATAATTCATACACGACTTTGTGTGTTTTGAACCTTACTCCTCAGCTGCCACCAGCTCGAAAAGTAAGCAAACAGAGCCGCGTCCACGCCACGGTGTTCTGGTGCTCCTTTCACTATGCCAGACCTGTTGGGATCTGGCAGGAGAACTCAGGGGCCCTTGAAAAGGCAGGAGGAAGTACCGATTTCAAACGGTACAGGGGGAGGCTCCGCTGCGAAGACGAGCAAAGCACATTGTCAGGGAATAAGAACACAGTGGGAAACTGAGACAACCTTCAAAGGATGCGGTGACCAGCCCCTCTCTGCCTCCACACACTCACACTCTGCATGCAGTTGAAGAGGCTTGGGTCAATAGCCTCATCTTTGATATTCTGGGTTTCAGGGCCAAGAAGACAAATGTCACCACGAAAGTCTTATGCTTTTTCAGGAGAAGTGATAAAAAAAAAAATGTATACACCTAAAGAAGAGAAAGCAAGCTCTGGCTTAGCCAGGGCTCAACTCACGATTCTCTCTTTCCCCCAAAACTTGACCTTGAGTTTCATTGTCTCTCAGCTGTACCTCTGTTTCCCAGTGAATAGAAACCAGGATTCTCTTCCATATGCCACTAGGGAAAATCCTACTGCTGAGAAACCCGGTGTGTGGGGAATATCCCTATGGCGTCTCGCAGATGGCAGTCAGGAGCAGTATGGAGACGTGGGGCACGAGGAAGGAAACCAGAGACAGTGGGGACTGTGGTTCCTCCAGCTGTTGCAAGCAAACAAACACCAAAAGATGCATTTGTGTTCTCTCCCACAGGAAGGGAGCTCCCGGACTGAGTTCCCATCAAGTCCATGGCTGAATTTCTAGGAAGGCCTCAGTGAGGGGCTGAATTATGTGCCATTAATTCAGGCTACAGCTGTCCTAGGGGTCGACACATCTGTCTGAGCTCAGGTTACAAGTGCTGGTGGCCCATGGTTGGGGACGGGTATCACAATGGGTCAGTCATGAGATCTCCAAAGCTGTCCAGGAGACACACACGACCCTGTCACTGACAACCAGCTCTCCACTCTTCCTCATGTCCAACCTGTGCTATCATCACCTAGACTCCAAAATGCAGCTGTTTAGCGACACAAATTATGAGCAGGTTTGACAAGGTTCTTGAACCATCTGAAAAGTGCTCAAAGCACAGGGCTCCATCAATAAGGACTTTAAGGTTTAAGAACTGGCTCCCAGATGACAGCTCTTCTGAGCAAGGAAATCTGCCCAGGTTCCAGTACTGCCCAGCTGCACTACTGACAAAGGCACTCTGCTGTGGAATCCGTTCCTCCCTTGGCTAGTCCCGCTGCTGGGTGGCCCCACCAGGGCACACAAAGCTTATTCTTTCATTTTCCTTCCACAACTCTCACCAGCTCCCTCTTCAATTTCCCTTTCTTGCCCATCCTCAACTCAACGTATTCATTTAACCGTGCTAAATCTCCTCCAAGGACAGCACTTGACAAATATAAAATGGAAATCTTTTTAGGAAAATGTGTCATTTAATTTGTAAACCATAATGATCAACAACGAATTCATGTCTTTTCCATTAGGTAATCCTCTCTCTCCTTCTCCCTCTCATGATGTGTGTGTGTGTGTGTGTGTGTGTGTGTGTGTGTGTGTGTGTGTGTGCTGTGTAGTGCCCCTCTCTTCTCCTCAGCACATTCGTGCATGTGTTTGTTCGCTGCCCAGCGCCCAGTTTGCTAGGCTCCCTCAAAGGTAGCCTCAGTCTGGTGCCTGTTCAGGATCCAGCACTGGTGGATGAGAAATCAAACAAACTGGCTGCAGTAAGCTGTTTGCACCAGTTCACAAAGAGCAACCCCTGGGCCCATTCCCAGAAGGCCGGGCTGCAAGGGAGCCTGCCCTGCAAGCCTCGGGGTTTACTCTGTTTATTCTATCAACCCTGTTTATTCTCTCAACTCTGGCTTCTCAGCGGAACAATGCATCACACTGCACCCATATCGTGGAGACACAAGGAAAACATCCAGAGAGAACCAGAGCGCGCAATCCTGCTGATTCATTCACTAAGCCGTTTGTTAACAAGCTGGTTTGGGGTTTCTCTTGTCCGCAGTTTTTCAACACTTAGGGAATTAAAACTGCCAGCTGTTCTCATTTTTAAACAAAATAGCCTGAATAACTGGAAATTTAAAATAATTTTCATTATTATAGTCCCAATCCTGACCATGTAAAACAGACATGTAAAAATATTAAGTACAGAGCCAGCCAACACTTGGTGAATGTTATGCAGACTTGGTTTCCTAAGGTTTAAAATGTATAACTAAATGACATATAACTTCTGAAATATCATGGCACCAGGTGAGAATTTACAAAAGGCTACCAAAAGTAAATTGGACACGATACAGAGAGGATGTGAAATCAGACACATCCACACTCAAATTGGATTCCACACTTGCTGTGTAACCTGCAAAGGACATGTTCTCACTGAGCCTCAGTGTTCTCATCTCTAAAATGGGTGTCGTCAGCACAGTCCCCAACTCACTAGACTGGTGTGGAGATTAAAATTAGGAGATGCATGTACAACACTTGATTAACGACAGTTTCTAGCTCACTGTAAGCTTCTAAGAAATGAAAACTACTGGACATTCTTGTCTTACACACAACGTCTTTAAAAACCAGAAACTTAAATTTAAAAGTTAAGAAACAATGAATACCTCTTTGGGGGAAATATCTGACTCCCAAACCAGGTAATGGAACATCTTGGAAACCCAGACCACTGAGAGCAGACTTGTTAAAGTGCCAGGGACAGGGCTCATACCCAGCCGACACTCAATAAACATTTATTGATACTGACCATGGTTTCCTCAGGTTTAAAATAAAACGTCTGGAAGAATTACAGAATTAACCACTTGTGGTTATTCCTGAAATAGTACAGCATCAATGGGAAAATTCAAAACACCACCCCCCAAAAGAGCTGTATACCAATTTTGTTTAAAAGACTGGAATGACCCTAAATACAAGTACTGCATGAAGAGCAGAGATTCATAAAATTACAAGACCAGAATTAAGAAAGATTTCCTAGAAATGGAAGGGGCCTCACCAACTTCAGCAGAGAAATTTCTTCATCTGTCATTCTGTTGGCTTCACCGGGTAACGTAATGATGCCAGGGAGATGTCTGTTTATTTCCAGAATGAGACCACCAACCCTTTGCGTTTAGCCAAAGGGCTACCAAATTATAATGGAATATCGGCTGATTGAATCATTTAGAGTCAAATTCAAACAGATGATCTCACAGAGGAGAGCTCCCACACATAGTTGGAGAAAATTAAGGGAGGCCATAGTTTAAAATTTTTCTTTTTATCAAGGCAGAGTTTGCAATGTGACAATGATTAAGCTGTAGGGGAGGCTTTTAACAGAGTTCCCTCTGGCCTTGTGCTAACTCACTGAAATACACCATTTGCTTTTCTCATCTTCCTTTAATTTTAGTGTATAAATAACCATTTAGCTTAGTATTGTCTCTCATATGGAGCAAAACAAAAAAAAAATTGCAGATTTCAGCAAGGCATTGATTAATTCATGAGGTATACTGGGTATTAAAAAAGGCAACCAAGATATTACCTCCATCCTTGAGAGTAAGTCCCTAATCTTTTGGGATAAGTCTTTTAAATGAGCTACTTTTCTTCACTAAGTGTGTCTGTGTGGTGCAGTAACACACACCCACGCACGCACACGTGCACACCCCTCCGTGGAAAGAAAAAGGGAGCAGCAGGGACTGTTTCCTTGGCTGGCTTTCCTCCGTCGTGTGCACTTTCCCAGTGCAGAGCAGAAGCGTAAGAGTAAACGGGCATGTCTCCACATTAAGGAGGTTTGGCTGCAGGTGGATATGAGAATGCAGAGTTTATGGAAACTCAGCCTTTTATTTATTTATTTTTTATATCCTCTGTTGAAACTGCAGACCCGTGTGAGCTTAGCCAGCCTTCCTACCATGCCTTTTGGGAAACACACCTGGATGTCTCTTTAGCCTCCTGGCCTGACGTTTGCATAGTTGAATTGAGGAGCCTGGTAATTCTCGGCCCAAGCGTCAACACGTGGGCTTGCTTTGCCCTTGTATTAGATTAAAATGCTTAGACACATTTATAGGCTAAATTTTTGGTTGTGTTGATCAGTCTTTTAAAAAAAAGAAAGAAAGAAAGAAAATTGGTTCTATCATTAGCAGAAAGCCATTTTCTACTTTTTCCTAGTGTAGGTGTCATGCCTACCCCTTCTGCCACTACCAGGCCCCTCTATAGCTTAGCGACACAAGCCTCACTGAAATGACGAAATGTAGTCATTTACACTTGCTAGAAAGAAATTCAATACGTAATGTTTTTAAGTTATAAATATGGCTCACATATAAACATGAACACGTGGCAGAGATGTATTTAATTCATTAATGAGGGAAGGGGCAAAAGGATAAAAACAGTGCAAGGAGCATTTGGGGAACTGAATATGTACAGGCGCTAGAGAACCATGCTGGAATAAGATAGCTGTATTAGACGAAACACTGGTTAATGCCACACAGGGCAATAAAATATAACTTTTAAAGTCATCTTTTCTATCACAGCAAAATCATTTGCATCGCTACTGAACAAAAACCTACAAATTAACATGTCATTTCATAGAGTCTGAGCCTTAATCAGTAACAAATAAGTTTTGTCAAATAAGGTGCCTTTCCCTAGAGAATCAGGTAATTTGGGGGTAGGCCTTTTAGAAGATGCTTCTGTAAGACAGAAAAAACATACAGCTTTTTGCCTTATTTCAAATTTGATACTGTGTCTTAACACCAGTAAAGTGCTTTTGGGGGGAAAAGTTGCCTCATATAACAACACAATTAAGGTCATTATTGGGACAAATAATTACAGAAATATTAATAGAACAACATCGCCACTCAGACCATTTTGAATAGTAAAAAATATGGAGTTTGAGATAGAAGCAACCCAAGTGTTCCTCAAGAAATGAATGAACAAAATGTGGTATATACATCCTATGAAATATTATTCAGCCTTAGAAAGGAAGGAAATTCTGACACATGCTACAGCATGAATGAATCTTGATAACATTATGCAAAGTGAAATAAGTCAGCCACAAAAAAACAAATACCATATAATTCCACCTATATGCATTATCTAGAATAATCAAATTCATAGAAACAGAAAGTAGAAAGGTGGTTGTCAGGGACTGGGGTAAGGGGAGAATGGGGAGTTGTAGTTTAATAGGTACAGAGTTTCAGATTTGCAAGGTGAAAAAGTTCTGGAGAGTGGTTGCACAATGTCAGTGTACTTAATTAAACTGTATACTTACAAGTGGTTAAGATGGTAAATTTTACGTTGTGCACTTTTTACCACAATAAAAAATAATTTTAAAAAATGACTGAGTTGGTATCACCAATCCAGATGCCTCTTACGAGGTGAGGGAATGATGCCCACCAGAGTGAGAGCAAAACATGTATCTCAAGAAACCATCTTTTTACCATCTGAAGTGCTAGGCTGTGACTTAGCAACGTGACATAAAGGAAATGAGTGCAAAGATGCCAACCTAGCTATGGTGGACTTGGGCCCACATCGCGGAAATGATGAAGCAATTGAGCAGAGTTGGCTGCCTGAGCAGCGGAGGCCCCTGTGGTGCCTGTTAAAAGCCAGCAGGAGCTGGGGATGAGGTGCATTGGCCAGAGCCCAAGATGCAGCCCCACAGCTGCGAAGTACTATCTGGCCTTTGCATCAGAACTCTTTGCATCAGAACTCAGAGAGCTCCTCGCAACACCCTTAACTTTCCTTGCCCCTGTTCATGAGTTGAATGATGAGAAAGTTCAACCTGACATTCACTAAACTTTGGGAACCAGCTTTCTGATGACCATATTTGCATCTTTTCTGATTATCTCCAGACTTTTCTTTCACGCTCTAGACAAATGGGGTCTCTTGCAAAAAGTACAAAGGAAATTCTTCTTGTTGTTCAAGGTCAAAGTCTTTATTCTTCTCCGATGTAACTTTATCATAAATAGTCCACACACTCCAGCAGAAAGTGAAAGCACTCAGATAAGAATCTTTGTCATGTATGTACAAAATATTTGTATTTCCCTAGAAAGTTGATTAATCTTTGCAATAGAGCAATTATGCCTGCCTTCCTTCCTCCCTCTGTCTTTCTTTCTTTTTCTCCTGATCAAAAGAAACTTTTTCTAATTTTTATGGTGAATTGACAAGATGCCATGGAATGCTGATTAAGATGGAACATTAAGCCCAATTGAATTTTAAAATTTAAATCCTATATGGAGTCAAGGAAAACTATGCCCATCTCCTTCAGGCAGTGTCCTTCAATGCCTTGCTTTCTACTCACAATCGGAGTATTTTATCATCTGGTCATTAATTTTTCTGCATTATAAAAATTAAGAAAATGTATTTATTTGCAAAAATATTTAACCCTAATGTTCAACCCTACACTAAAAACAAAAACCAACAATGCCTAGAAACATGTTTTGTTCTATCATAGCTTCCATTGTTAAGATGAGCATTTGCTTGGAACAAGCTGCTGTCAAAATTCAAACACTCTTTAGAGCCAAAAGAAATCATTCTCTCTCACTTAGGAGCCTCAGTATGATTTGCTTCATCATACCCTAATTACGTGAGGATTACAGGGGTTGTGAGTTGATGTATCCCTCCTAAAACCCAGACAAATTTTACACACACAAATGACAACAGTCAGAGAAAGAGGCACGCGATTCACTAAGGCTGGCCGCTTGCTCTTTTGTTTTGTTTTGCTTTGCTTGGTTTTGCTTCTGTTTTCATCAACCCTGGCTTTTTTAGCAGCAGGTGTAACCCAACTCAACCCATCCTAAAGTTTCAGTCTTTGCAGTTCAGATTGTCTCCTGACATGGAATGACTCCAGGAGGGTCAGCCAAGAAAATAATTATGACAAGCTCAGAGAAATCTGTAAAATGTTTAAATAGCTAACTAACAAGTTAACTACTGGAGGAAGCAGGTAGAATTAAGTGGAAATATTAACTTTGAGATGAAAAAAAAAAGAAGAAGAAAGGAAGGCAGGCAGAAAGCAAGCCACAGGAAAGGGAAGGGAGAAGAACAGCGAGCCAGAGGAGAGGAGGCGGCTAGCCCTGGAAGCAACCACTGTCTGAAAATCTAGGTGCTGTAAAATCTTTACTTGTCCTAAGTGCTTTCTCCTCCCCTGCCTGCTTGTGCCAACTTGCAGCCTCATGTAAACTCTTCCATTTTTATGGTCTTTTAGGTGCAGATCCTCATCGACTTTATTTTGCAGAAAATAAAGTCAGAGTATGTTTATGTGATCATTGCTCTAAGACGGCAAAGGAATAAAAAAAGAATTCAGCACAAGGACCACTTTAAAATTTTGACCGTAGCCAAACCCCCAGCCAAATCTGTGTCCTAGACTGGTCTCCTCAGCCCCTGTTCACGTTCTTCCCCACCTGAGTATGGTCGTTCAGACAACTCTAAGAGCTGAAAGGTGAGAAGTCACAGTTGACACAGCTTGGCTTGTCTGGCAGTCTTGACTCTGCCCACTGTCCCCTTCGGGGCACACAGGGATCTGTGTAAAGATTTTACTTAAACATTATTTTTAACCTTTGGAGGTTGCAACTCATGATATGAAAAAAGGTTTCAAAACCACACGATATACTGGGGCATAAAAATGACCTATATCTGGAAATAACTCCCAGTTTAGCTGTTTTGGAATAAAGCAAATGTTTAAAGTAGCCCGAAGTGAAAGTTAAATGTTTCAATAGTCCCAGCTGCCTCTGAGGCTGGCGTTGGGCTAGGGGAGGAAGCCGTGGTTTCTCTTTGAAGCCTGGCTGCTACAAGTCTAGGAGCGGCCAAATTGCAGGGGGAGACGCTGCCTCCCTGGCCTACGCGCCTCCTCCAGAGCAGCTGAGACAGGCCAGTCACCCTCTCGATTCTTTCTTAAGAGGCAGAAAACAAAAGGAGGAAAACAAGAAAAACAGGCCGGGCGCGGTGGCTCACGCCTGTAGTCCCAGCTTCTTGGGAAGCTGAGGCGGCGGGCGGATAGCTGCAGCTCGCCGGTTCGACACCAGCCCGAGCGCAGTGAGACCCCGTCTCCGTAAACAAAAAATCACAAAAAAGACCAAAAAAATACTCAAAACCAACAAAACCCAGCCGGGCGCTCTGGCAAGCGCCTGTAGTCCCAGCTACCCGGGAGGCTGAGGCACGAGGATCGCTCACAGCCCGGGACCTGGAGCTTGCGGTGACCCAGCCTCACTGCACTCTACCCAGGACACCGAGTGACACTCCGCCTCCACACAAAAAAGAAAAAAAAAAAAAAGAAAACAAGAAAAACAAAAGAGTGAATTGGAAATTTTAGGGTACTGGATGCAAACATTTTTGTGACAATTAAATTTTTAAAAAAACAGGCTGCCTGCAGCAGGAGGAACTATATCGAACACTGAGCAAATTGAGAAGGGAGAAGGTGGATCTTTTATTTTCTGCTTTGATAAAAAGAAATTGAGATCCAAGAAATAAAAGTGGAAAGATGACCGAGTGGGAAGAGTTCTCCAGTGGGTTATTTCATTTTTTGTCTTTGGAAATGAACTCCCACTGAATCCAAAGTACCCTATAGGGTCCCTCCTTGTCTTCTAAGCACCTACAAGCAAGCAGCTTTGATTGAACTTTGCGGTCTATAGTGTGTATCAGAATCTCCTCCCTCATCCTCTTTCTCAGCTGAAGACTGGCTTCCTCTGTCACTAAGATTACAGAAGAGGAATCTCCATGCACTCCCACTTCCATGAATACTCACCTCTCTGCTTGCAGACCAAGCACTGTGCCCCTCCCGTTACTCTGTGTGAATAGCCCACGCCCCCTGGCCGGCTCTCCACCTGTGCACTAGAACCGAGACACTTTCACCCGCTCAAGGACATCATTTGGCACTTGTTCCTCCTTCTGCATTATCAACTTTTACTTTCTGTTATATTATTCCTATATACAGGCATGCTGCAATTCTCTCATTTCTGGAAAAAGGAAAAAAAAAAAAAAAAAACCTCTCTTTCCCCCACCTCACCACCAGCTTTCATCCCATTTTCTGTTCCCTCTTACAATAGAACTGGTGAAAGCATTACTTATGCCAGTGCTGTTCAGTAGAAATATAATGTGAGCCACATATGTCATTTTAATTTTGCTAGTAGCCACAATAAAAAAGTAAAAAAGAAACAAGTCAAATTGATATTAATAATATATTCTATTTAACCCAATATATCAAAAAATCATTTCAACATGTAATTGTTATAAAAAATTATTGAGATATATTACATTCCTTTTCAATATTAATCTGGTGTGTATGTTACCCTCACAGCACATTTCAATTCAGAGTAGCCCATTCCAAGTCCTCAATAGCCACATGTGTCTAGTGGATCCCGTTTTAGATAGTGAAGTTCTGTACTGTCCCAGTTTCTCCTCCTCCCATTCTCTCTTGAACCTGTTCCTTTCGGGCTTTTGCCTCCACCACTCTACTGACACTGGTCTTGTCAAAGTCTCCAATAATTTTGCTCAATCTAGAAGTCAATTCTCAGCCTATATACTTGCTTGACTCATCAGCACCATTTAACCCAGCTGATCACTCTTTCCTGCTTGATCAACTGTCTTCACTGTGCTAAGTGGATACCACACACTTCAGTGGATACCACACTGTCCTGCCTTTCCTCTTACTTCACTGGTTGCTGCTCCTCGGTTTCCTTTGCTGGTTTATTCTCACCTCTTTACCCTCTGAATAATGCCCCAGTGGTAAGTCCCAGGGCTGATTCCTTCATCCACTTTATGTTTCTGGATGCTCTGACTTCTCGATGATCGCATCCATCTATGTGTTGGACCCAGGACCCTTGCACATGCTGCTCAAGTTACCCATATACCTCGCTCCATTCCTGACCAGCTCACCTGGTTCAAAAATTATCTCATTTAGGGAAGATTTCCCAGAATCACCAAATCAGATAATTTTCCTTCAGAGTAATTACCTCTGAAATACATTTATCTTTGTGATTATTTGATTACAATCTATGCCCCTCCACTAGACCATAAGCTCCACTAGGGAACAAAAAAATGCCAAAATTATTTCCCTAAAGCCCAGCTAATAGCAGGCAAAGTACTGAATACATTTCAGATGAATGGATGAATGAATGAACAAATGGATGAATGAAAACTGGCACAGAAGTACCCCTCATCCACCCAGCTCCTGTAATCTTAACTAAAGTCTCTATTTGTGAAGAAGACAAATTCTTGTTTTCTAAGGAAGTAGTAGTCATGGCCATATCACCAGTGATCCATTTCTAAAACAAATGGGATTATATGCTGAAGGAAGGAAGGGCTAAGAGATCCAGTGCTGCCTTCTGCTCATCCTCTGACCATCTTGCTAATCCCCAAAGGAGGACACTCACCACAAGACATGGTAGTCATCTCAGTTTCCATTATTCTTGGCATGATGACTGAGTGACATTTCAATTACAGTCTTCTTGCCCCTGACTGCAGGAGCCATCTGAGCCTGAGAGCTCACTCTTAATCCTGCCCAGGAAATACAGTATCGTATTCCAGTTTGGTGGTTTAGTGTACCACGTGGGTACACAAGACCAAGACATCACAAGCTGATAAACTTGATGAGGCCCATATGCTTACTGGAGAAAACTCTGAGATTTAAGCACTTGGAAGAGATAACCACAGGAATTGAGTTTTTAAATATAGTTTTGGGATCTGACTTGGAAGCTGCTTCCTCACCATTAGCACAGAAGCAGCCACTCTGGGAAGAACTTCTAAAGGAAAGACAGATGCTTCTCTTTTCCAAGTAACTCCTCAGAAGGCCTTGGGAGTGAGCTTACCATTAGAGTACATAAAGAATGAAAAAAATTCAATTTAGTGGGTGTGAACAACAACAACAACAACAACAATAACTTCTCATTATGGATCTTCTAAAAGCTTGGTGCTTCACATAATGTTCATAGCAATCCCATCAGATAGGAAGCATCTCTGACATTTTATATGTAAGGAAATGGAACCTTGGAAAGGAAATTTCCTCAAGATTCCTCAGCTTGTAAATAAGAAAGCCAGATTTCAAATTTCAGATACCAGATTTATCTGAATCAAGAACTCTTGATTTTTCTAGAGAGAATACCATGAAGATACCTGAAGTAATGTGGAGACTATAACTTCCAGAAGGCACTATGTTTCTCCATAGTTTCCTTGTCTACCTCTTGTATCCTTACTTCAGATCTTCAGGCCTTTCCCTCACTCATCTCAAACCACTGTCTCTTGTCTAATGGAGCACAGAGTAAGATGTCCTGGAGATGGTTGTCCGGATGGGTTTCATCTAGGGAGAATTCCTTGACCATCACTCCCATCCACACTGAGCAAAAAGGCCCTCTGCTGGGTTTCAAAGCACCAAGGGTCTACTCCTATCATGACACACACTAAGTTGTCATGTGTATCAGTTTGTGGTTCCCTGCTACAAAGCTTCAGAATGGGATGAGCCAAATCTTAGTCACATTTGCATCTTGAGCATCTGGCATTGGGTTTGGCACATAGTAGGTGCTCAAATATGATTTTTGGATTACAGTACATCAAGATACCTCTTTCCTCCTCCTCCAGATCCTTAAGAATGGACTCCATACTTTTCAAAGTAAAAAATAAAAAGTTAAAAAGTATAGAAAAAGGTCTCCCAGGACACAGTGCCTACCTAAAACAAGCCTGATGAGAACAAAGAATTGACTCCTGACCCCACACCACCACTCTAACAAGTATCAAGTAACAAGTGACAATGTAATAGTGCTGGAAGAATTAAATGAGCAATAGAAAAAGACCCTCTCTGAGGCACATTGTATAAGAAAGACCAAAAGCTGAGCATAGATATTAAGAAAAATCATTCTGGCAAACCAGTCCCTGCCCAAACACAAAGTATCACTAAAGGAATTTGAACTCTATCGCGCATTGTAGGCAAACAGAGTAACCACAATTCCCAATTCCAACTCAATCCCTAACTAAATTGGCTCAATAATCCACATTAAAGTCCTAGCAGAAGGAATTGTGCTCATTTCTAAGCATAAAAACCACTTACCTTAATATTCACTGTTCTACAGAAGGTATTCAGCTTTCAACCAAAAAACTACAAAGCATACAAAAATAAAGCAAGAAAACAACACATTGTAAATCAACAAAACCAGACTCAGGTGTGATACACATGGTGAAACTGTAAACAGAAAATTTAAAATAACTATAATTAATATGTTAAAAGCTCTAATGGGAAAGGGAGACAACACACAGGATCAAAGGAGATTCAAGTAGACATAAAAAGCATAGTAGCAGAGGTGAAGAATGACTTTGAGTGGATCATCAGTAGATTTGACATAGTCAAGGAAAGAATCAGTAAACCTGAATATAGGTCAATATAAATTACCCAAATTGAAACACAAGAGGAAAAAAAAAAGAGTAAAAAAAAAAGCAAAACAGAATATCTTAGCAATGTAGGACAATGACACATATCTAAGATATGTTTAACTGGAATTCCACAAGAAGAGAGAGGGAATAGGGCAGAAGAAGCATTTAAAGATATAATGGCCAAGAATTTTCCAGAATGAACTATAGACACCAAATCATAGATCCAAGAAACACAAAGAACACTTTGGAAGATACATACAATACCAAAAAAACAAAAAAAACCAAAAAAAAACCCCGCAAAATCAAAAATCAAACCTTAGACCTTTCCTATTCAAACTGCTTGGAGAAAGAAACACTTTTGAAGTTAAGCAAAAACAAAAGACACATTAATACTAATATAAATAAATGACTAAATAAATAAATAAATAAATAACTAGGAGTAGGGAAGAAGAGACAAATCTCCCTTGCCATAGAATTCCAAATAATTTATGTAGTTACTCTACCCTTAAGGAGAAGGAACATAACTCCACACTCCTTAAGTGTGAGTTGTGTATGCTGACTTCCTTCCAAAGATTTTAAAAGGGAAGGGGGGAAGAGTACCTTTACAGTGGAGAAACCAGGCAAACACTACCTTAGCCAGGTGATCAAGGTCAACATCAAGTTTGAAAAGTTGTGTTGATAGTATATCTGCTTAATATGATATTATGAAAATGGTATCGTGCCTCTCTGGTCTTCCTTGCAAAACCCATAACCCAGTCCAACCATGAGAAAAACATCAAACAAATCCAGGTTGAGGAACATTCTACAAAACACTTGACCAGCATTCCTCAATACTATCAAGGTCATTAATAACAAAATAAGTCTGAAAATCTATCACAGCCAAGAGAAGCCTAAGGGGACATTATGACTTAACATAATGTGATACTTTAGATAGGATCCTAGAGCACAAAAATGACATTAGGTAAAAACTAAGGAAATATAAATACATTATGGACTTTAGTTAATAATAATTTATAAATATTGGTTCAGTGACCGTAACATATGTACCATAATAATATAAGATACTGATAATGGGGAAACTGGATTTGGAGTATATTGGAACTCTCTGTACTATCTTTTCAATTTTCCTGTAAACTGTTCTAAAAATAAGTTTTTTAAAAATAAAACAGACATAAAGACACATTACATATGGAGGAATAAAGATAAGAACAAACTTTTTATTAGAAATTATGCAAGCCAGAAGAAAATGAAGTGATACCCTCAAAGATATTTTTTAACTGTCAGCCAGAGTTCTGTATTCAGCAAAACATCTTTTTAAAATGAAGGAGAAATAAAGATTTTCTAAAAAAAACAAAAAACAAAAACTGAGAGAATCAATTGCCAGCAGACCTGCACCATCAGAAATGTTCAAGGAAGTTATCTAGGTAGAAGAAATGTAACACCAAATAGAAACTTGTATCTACACAAACAAATGAAGATTTGCTGGAAAGGAAATGAAAGGTTAAAGGTTTAAAAAATACATTTTCTTACCCCTAAGTGCTCTAAAAGATAACTGATTGTGCAAAGCAACAGCAATAGCAATGTACTGTGCTTGCAGCCCACGTAAAATTAAAATACATAGAGTAGCATGAAGCATGGGATGAAAAAATTGGGCATAGGCTGTTATAAGGTCTATACAGTACGTAAGAAGTGATGTAATACTATTTGACGGTGAACTCAGATTAATTAAAGATGCATATTGTAACTCTAGGGCAATCACTAAAAGTAAAAATAGAAAAAAGGTATAAATAACAAGCCAATGTTATCTTGAGGAGATATCTGCACTCCCATGTTCATTGTGGTGTTATTTTACAATAGCCAAGGCACAGAAGCAACCTAAATGTCCATTGACAGATGAATGGATAAAGAAAATGTGGCATACACATACAATGGAAATTGTTCAGCGTTAAAAATTAAGGAAATCCTGCCACTTGAAACAACATGGATGAACCTAGAGGACATTATGCTAAGTGAAATAAACCAGACAGGGACATATTCTGCACGATATTACTTATATGATGAATCTAAAATAGTCAAACTCATAGAAGCGGAAAGTGAAATGGTGGTTGTCAGAGGTTGGGAAAAGGGTGAAGTTGGAGATATTAGTCAAAGGGTATAACATTTTAGTTATATAACATTAATAAGCCATAGAGTTCTACTGTAAAGCATAGGGCCTATAGTTAACAATAATGTATTGTATACTTAAAAATTTGCTCAAAAAGTAGACCTTATGATAAGTGTTCTTATCACTAATATAATAATAAATAAAGAGGTCAGGAAGAAACTTTTGGAGGTGATAGGTTTATAACATAGATTGTGGTGATGGTTTCACAAGTATATACTTATCTCCAAACTCATCAAGTTGTATACATTAAATATAGACAGTTTTCATATGTCAATCATACCTCAATAAAGAAGTTTAAAAAGATAATAACAAAAAGCCAATATTGAAGATAAAATAACAAAAAATTTTAAATTATGCCCCAAAATGTTGAAAAGGGCAAAAATAAACAAAACAGATATAACAAATAGAAAACAGCAAGTGAATTGGCAGATTTAAATCTAACCACATCAATAATAACATTAAATATAAACAGTCTCAACACAATTAAAAGACAGAGATTGTCAGGTTGTATAAAAAAGCAAAACCCAAATATATTCTGTCTATCAGAAATTCACTTTCAATATAAAGACATAAATAAGTTTAAAGTAAAAGGATAGAAAAGTATATCATATAAACAATAATCAGAATAAAGCTGACATAATTATACTGATATAAAATGAAGTACATTTCAAAAGTAGTATTACCAGGGAGAGACATAACGTTGACAAAGTGGTAAATTCTCCAAGAAAACATAACAACATAAATTGTATTCACTTAATAACAGAGCTTCAAAATTCTTAATGCAAAAATTGATGGAACTTAAATGAGAAATACACAAATCTACAACAGTAGAGATTTCAACACTCCTTTCTCTGTAATTGATAAAACCAATGAGCTGAAATCCTGATCATTACTATTAATCCACCTGACCTAGCTGACATTTATAGAACCTTACACCCAACAGCAGAAGAATACACATTCAAGTATACTTATAACATTCAACAAGATAGATCATATTCTGATTCATAAGACTAAACTTTACCAAATTTGAAAGAAATCACACTAAGAATGTTCTCTAACTGTCGAAATTAATAAAAAAGATATCTGTAAATCTCTCAAATTAAACAAGTCACTTCTACCTAATAAACGGGTCAAAGAGGAAGTCTCAAGAGAAACTTAAAAATATTTTTCACTGAATGAAGATGAAAATACAGCATATCAAAATTTGTGGGGTACACCTAAAGCATTGCTTAGAGAAAATCATTAACAGTGAATTTTTATATGAACATAGTCACAAAAATCCTGAACAAATAGTAGCAACTTTAAGGTAGCAATATACAAAAATATATTTTAAAAACAATGTAGCCACTTCTTATAAAGTTAAACCCATACTTACCACATGCCCCAGCAATCTCCCAGGATGCTACCCAAGAGAAGTTAAAACCTATGTTCACACAGAAACCTGTATGCAAATATTTATAGCTGCTTAATACGTAATCACCAAAAACTGAAATAGTGCAAATGTCTTCCCATGAGTGAATGGATAAACAAACTGGTACCTGCATACAATGAAATACCACTCAGCAATAAAAAGGAATAAATTATCGATTTGTGAAACAACATGGAAGAATCTCAAATGCACTTTGCTAACTAAAAAAAGCCTGACCCGAAAGACTACATACTATAGACTCATAGGATATTCAGGAAGAGGCAAAACTACAGGAATGGAGAACAGATCGGCAGTGGGCAGGGGGTGGGGAAGGGGAGGAGACTGACTACAAACAGGCAGCCTGAAGCAGTTTTTGGAAGTGACAGAACTGTCTGTATATTGATTGTGGTTGTGGATACATTTGTCAAAACTGTATACCACAATGAGTGAATTTTATGGTATGCAAATTTAAAAATAAAACAAAAATAAAAGGTCACTTATACAAAAGAGAAGATAAACTTGAAGAAAAACAGTCCATGCTCTGTACACCTGGTCACCCTACAGGAGTTCTGTCACCAAGAAAAATCACACCCTACCAAGCCATCCCCAGGCCAAGACCTCAGGCAAGCCATTTAGCTCTGTACTTTACAAATGCTTTCTGAAAAACAAAATTGCACTTTAAGATATAATAATCCAATCAGATATGTACTGACACCCCCGTCCATGTACTAAGCCCCTGATTATAGGCCAGCACCGCAGAATATTTGAGCAAATGTAACAACTCTTTCCCCTTCAACAAACCGAGGGCTGGAAAGCCTATAAATGTGCTATTTCAGCTGTTTTTAGCAGCTTATCATGATTTTGTGAAAGTCTGGCCTCAAGACTTTGGATCCCTTCTTAATAACATTTAATGCTACCATTATGTAATTGAATCCATTTTGTCAGTGTAGTGGGAATATCGTTAAACTGTAATTCATTTCACTGTCTTCTAGCTTTCAGACCCTCAAGTCCCAGAGTCCAGAACACCAGGAACTTGAAGCAGGGTGTGATCCTAATCCTTTCCCTTCCCTCCACCCTCCTGGGCCAGGCGGAGTTTTTCCACACTGCAGTGTTAGCCATTTCATTATCATCTAGGCCCTGCGATGCTTCAGGCTGGCAGAGTGTGTGCGTGGACTCCCTGGGGTCCTCCTCATCTGGCAGGGCTTTGAAATCCCTGATGCAGAGTGACACTCTTCTGTTTTGCAGTCTCAATCTGGATGCAGAGCATTTTTGGAAATGCAGTCAAATCAGGAGATGGTCCTTTTTACATCAGTTGTCCCCTCGATATTAAGTACATATCTGGCACCTTGCCACCTAATGTGCAAGTAGCCACATTATTATTGAAACCATATGTTCATTAGCAAGGTTGGCACCAACTCAGCCTCCACTGTCCGAAGTTAATGTTGTATTCCATTATAGTCCAGACAACGGGACAGTGTAGGATACAGTTTGGGCATGAGAACAAACAGTCTTGTTTGACGAAATCTGAGTCTTCAACTGTTAGAAATATGATCCAGTTTCTATCTTGACATATGTCTGCACTGATGTTTCAGAGAGGGACATGTTTTGAAAGAAAATACCATTCTTTCAGTGTTATCTTTGCAAAATTGTATTTAATTCTTTCCACCACTTACAGGGACAACTGGAGTCCGCTGGCTTCTTGCTGGGCTAATTACTTCATCCCTGGAGATTCACGCAAGAGTGTTTCACTTAATATAAAGGAGTGACTCAGAATCATTGCTTTCAATTAAGAAAGCCTGAGAGAGTTCTGAGAACAGTGTTCTCTTCTTTTAGAAGAAGGGAGGAGGGGTGCTAAGACAGGGAGGGAGAGGAGGAAAAAAGAGAGGAGAAAAAGAATATAAGCAGAAAAAGACTTGTGCATTTAAAATGAAAGCATCGATTCCATGCATTAGTTTCATAAAATTTAATTCCAACTGCACAAGTTCTCAGCCTTTCAGACATTATTATGTACAACATGTATTTAATCTCTTGCTCCATCCTGGTAGAAAGACATGCTGGATTTGTAAAAACTTATTATGATGATGACGATGATTTATTCTCATGTGTGTGTCTCATGCGTAGGTCAGAGGGCTTGGATTTTTCTGTATCCCCTACTAGTGAAGCAAACCCAGTTTTTGCATGTATGCTTGACAAAGCTGCCAAAAGTATCTGTTTAAACCCATTAGTTGCACTGCTTTACAAAACAGTTTCTTATAGCTCACATATGTTCAAGTCCCTTCTTGATTATACATGGCAATCATAAAGCAGAATTTTACAAATTTAGAAACCTACATGTGGGACATGGATTAAAGTATTTTTATGATCGCTGCTGGAAATAGTGGCATTGAAGACCAGGTTTTCCACCAGATGATCCATGAGGTATTATAATCCTCCTCTGTACAGCAAGGTCTATTATAATAAAGTATTTTCCAGAAAACTTAGGATGACCTAACTTCACCAGCTTCTCCCAAAAGCAGCCATACTCCAACCAAAAGTAAACAGTACTCTTAGATCAGTGTAAAAGTATCAGTCAATAAACTATATTTGTGGCCAAACCATCCTACCAGGTTTCCTGACAAGTCATTTCTTGGACTTCCTGAGAAGATGGATCTGAGCCAGTCCTATATCATTCAAAAGTAACACAAGTGTTTAGGCCCCCAACAAAGCAAGAACACTAAATTATGAAGAAAAAAAAATCTTCATAAAAATTCGATATTTAATTTTTCACAAAAACTGTTAATCACATGGAAAAAGTCAGAATAAAATTCAAAATGTTTTATGCTATCTTATACTTACTTATACTTATCTATGCTTATTTGTAGTTTATTATTATTTCTCTTTTGACCAGTGTTGGAAGGGCATAGTCTTTATCATGCTAGCGGCCTTGAAAGGTCTTCCTGCAGCTCTGGTCTGCTTCTTGTCCTGACACCTGAGAGGAAAATCCCCGACCTGTCTCCTGAGCATCCTCTCTCTTCCTGGACTCACAAGCCACCTCCATATTGGGTCTTCCCAGAGCTCCCAGCCCTAACAGAGCAAGTAAACGTTTCAGTGATTCATTCCTGTTTTCTACTTCACACAAATTCAATTCAAAACTATCCCAACGATAGGAATACTGTCTTCCTTTTTCTGTGAGAGCAAAGGGTTAACGCTGACAAACAACGTGCTAAATGCGTCCATTTCTGCATGGGCTCCCCGTCTAGTCTAGTCTGAACCACTCTGCTCATGCTCGTTTTCCATATGACCTTTTACAAGGAGCTAAGAAAGGAGTCCATTGTTCCCTGCATTTAGTGGGTTTAAAAACATAGTCCCCAAACAACTGAAAAGGCGAATCAGGGAAGGAATGCCAAAAACAAAGATAAAGTATTTTCCCCCAGGAAAAGCCGTGTATAAAGTCAGCCGTGAGATGGTGGTTGGTTTAGAAACTGCATCCATATCTGTGAGGTAAGTATGAGACTGGATAGTTATAAAATATAGCTTGTATGCTCACTTAGCCCCCAGTCAGCTGCTTCCACACTCTTCCTATAGTGTGTGTAATTTTTCCTTTCAAATCCCCCAAAATGGAGCTATAAGTCAATTATCAACTTGTATGCCCACCTGGCTGAGCTGGTACCAAAGATACTTCTTTTGTAAGATAGATAGATAGATAGTTAGATAGATAAAATTAGGTTAAATACATATTATATATAGTATTGGAGACACACGCGTGCACACACACACACACACACACACACACATACACATACACATAAAATCCCAGGTGATGGGAGGCAGGCTTTGGTAAGTAGGTTTATTCTACTTTGCACACAAACTGATTATGGTAGCTAGTCTCCAAAGATAGCCCCAAACCATCCTACCCCACCCTGCCTGCACATGCTGCTGCTTTCATCAAGAGAGGGAGTGTATTTCCCTCCCCTTGAATCTTGGCTGGCCCTGTGACTGCTTTGACCAATGCAATGTGGAAGAATGTTCTGGGATTTCCAAGCCCAAGCAATAAGAATGCCTGGTGGCTTCTGCTTCCATCCATAAGCCTCAAGTTGCCATGTAAGAATCCCAGGACACCCGGCTGGAGAGAGAGGTCATGGGGTTAGGCTCTGAAAGCAGAGACACCACATGGAGAGAGAGGCACTATGGGGAGCTCTGAGGGCTGAGACATCCAGCACCAGCCACAGCTGCAGCTCCTGCCATCTTCTGAAACTACATGAGAAATGTCAAGCAAGAATTGAAGAACCACCTATGAGAGGAACTGTGAGATATGGTCAAATGATTGTTTTAAGCCAATAAGTTTTCAGGTGGTTTCCCATACAAATTCCCATGCAATTCAAGCAGCAGTTTTTGTCTATTTGTTGAAATGACAGCTTCAAATTTTAACTAGAATACAACTTAATAGATAAGCATTTGTTTAGGTTTTGGATTTTTCATAAATGAGTACAAATTAAACATCAAACAGTTTTCATACTAGAATATTTGAATGAACTTAGTAGAATCTAAATCTTAATTTATTACTTTAAAATACACATGATTTGTTAAATAAGTGGAAAAGCATTTGGCACAGCATGTTTAGGACATTAGCAATTCCAAAAAGCATTTGGAAGATCTCCTATGCTTATTTAATGTCTTCTACTCCTAAAGTCTGACTAGTGTTTTAAGAAAAGAGACATTCCCTAACTCTTCATTCAAATTCAGAAGAGTGTAATAAACCCCTATGTATCCAATTCTCAGTTTCAACAACTATCAACTGACAGCCAATTTTGTTTCATCTGTACCCTAAGCCAATCCCCACTGATTTGAAACACATCCAAGAAAATATATTTAACCCATAAATATTTCTAAAGATTCTAAGATAAAAGATAAAGATTATTCTTGAAAACAAAACCACAATACCATTATTATGCTTAAAACTTTTTAACAGTTAATAGTATCAAATATGCTATTAGAGTTTGGATGATTTTGTTTTATTTTGTTTAATTGAGATTCAAATAGACATTGTTATTGGTTGACATATTTCTTTAATGTATAAGTCCTTCCCTTCTCTCTATTTTTCCCTTGACATTTTTTATTGTTGCTATTGCTGTTGAAAATGATTGTTTGTCCTACAGAGTTTTCTTCAGTCCAGGTTTTGCTAGCTGCATCCCCATGGTGTCATTTAACATGTTCTGCTGTTCCTTGTGATCTTGCAAAATGGTAATTAGATGTAGAGATTTGATCAGACTCAGGTTCCATTTTTTGGCAAGAATGGTTCATAGTGCTAATGTGAAATTCAATAAAGAGGACATATAATGTCTAACTGTCTCTCTTTGGGTAATGTTGGCAACCATTAATGATAATTGCCTGGGTCCATTAATTCATTAAGGGTTTCAAAATGATTATATTTTATTTCTCTTATTTCTTTTCCATATGTTACCCAGAATCTGTCTCTAACAGAAATTTCCCTTCATCAATTGTTTGTTTACCCTGAAGAACTTTTAGTACAGGAAAGGCAGGGTAAATGTTGGTATTTCTTTTCTACTTCATTCTTCAAAATAATGCATGGGTTCTCTAAGTCTTCCAAAGGTGACCAATGTGATGTTTTTATTACCATTTAAAAGTCAGGGATTTAAATATATTTGATGTGTCACAATTCATTGACATTTTGTCTTTATCATTGCTCAAAATTTAGCCAGTGGGAGCAACTTCAAAATGTTTCCTTTTCAGCAGACCCTGATACATAGTCTTATAACTTTCTTGAGCTTCCTTGCTTTCTAGTATGACAAAATATTCCAGACTAACTCTGTACATTTTCTGTGCCAGACCTAGAATCATCCATTTCTACAGGAACCTGGTTCCTTATACTGGGAAATGGGATTTAAAGAGCACAGTCTGAATCCTACAGCTACTAATTATCATTGGACTAGTGATTGGTTTTATTTCTTTGCATTGAAAAGATGGTGGTACTTTTTGAGTATGTTGGATATTTTTTTGAGAAAAAATAAATTTCGATTTACACGACAGCATTTTTACTTATCCTTCCTCATCTTACATTTGTATTTCCTTTTTCACATGCCCAAAACTCCAGCTCTTATTGACACTCAGAATATATTGCTAGACTTAGATTGCTATCAATCCAATAGTTAAGTGCTAGCTCAGTATAATTTTTACTTGCATTCCTCTTACTACACACAAGATTGTGTATCTGTTCATATGCCCAAAGGTATTTGCATCTCATTTTTTGTGAATCATGTCTATCTCTAGCTGATTTTTCTATAGGGTTATTGATCTTTTACTGCTCTGTTTTTAGAAGCTCATTTTATGTAAGGGATAAACACTTTGTTCATTATATAAATTGCAAATATTTTTTCCATATTTGTCTTTTGTTTTTTGCTTTTCTTATGGTAGATTTTTTTTCTGTTATGTAAGATTTGTTTGCATTTATGTTATCAAGTGTGTCAATCTTTTCCATGATTGCTTCTGAGTTTTGAGTTGTAGTTTTCAAAACTTGCTCCATGGTACATTTAGGGTGTCATTTTTTACATTAAAATTTTTAATACAGTTAAAGTCTACTTTTATGTGCAGTGTGAGGAATGGATCTAATTATATCTTTGCATAAGGCCAGTTTTCCCAGCAATAATTTTTAAAAGTCCATCTCTTTTCCCCACTGATTTGCATATATAATTGAATCTATTTCTGGATTTTCTACTCTGATCTGTTGCTCTGTTTATTCATGTACACAAACCACCCTCTTTTAATTACATAGGCTTTATATGGTTTTTATTATCAGCCTGCTCTAGTCCATTCTCTATTTTTCTTCTTTACCTGGCTATTCTTTCTTGTTTGTTATTCCAAATGAAATTTTTAGTCAACTTGTCTGGTTAGTTATAAAAAATTTAAAAACCTGATGACATTTTATTTTGATTGTATTACATTTATAAACTAAAGAGGACTGACAACTTTATGATGTTGAATTTTCCTATCCAAGAACATAGTATGCCTTTTAATCTGTTCAAGTTTACTTTTGCATTTTGGGGGCAATGTTTATAATTTTACTTTTATAGTTTTTTATTATATATCTAGTTAAATACACATCTAGGTATTTTCCTTTACTTCATTTCATTCCATTACATTCCATTCTGTTTCATCTCATCATTTTATTTTATGGCAATTATAAGCATAATCTCCTTTTTCATGTATCTATGAAATAGTTTTTGTTTTATGTATAAAACTTGTTTTTTTGTATGCTGATTTTATAATCTGACATCCTAGGACATTCTTTTATTACTTATTGTAGTTTTTCAACTGATGTCTTTGAGATTTCCAGACATTCATTCAATATAATCTAAAAGATCATTTTGCTTCTTCCTTTCCAATTCTTTATTGCTAATTAAACTGCTTTTTTTTTTAATCTAATTTCACTAATACCTCCAAAACAATGTTAAGTGGTAGTGGAGATAGTGGATGAATGTCTTAGTACCTACAATATTAAAAATTACATTTAGAAAATTAACTCACAGCCCTTGAAGGTACTGATGAAAACCATGTTTTATTTGAATTTTTATTATTTTCTAAGCTTTCACTATTCCTTAGCTGTCCTATAGATGTATGGATAAGATATAATCTATCTAGAAGGAAAATGACAATAATTTTCCTTGGGGGCCTCCTTGTCTTGTTCTTGATTCTGACCTGAGCAGGAAAAACACTAGAATTTCTCCATTAAGAGGTTTTAACTCTGAGGATTATTATCATGTTTTAAAAGTACCCATCAATTCCTGGTTTTGTTGAGTGTTTTATAACGTGAAAGGATGCTAAATTTTGTCAAATGTCTTTTCTGTTTCCACAGAGATAACTATGATTTTTTTCCTTACTTCTTTGGATTTCCTAATATTGAATGAACTTTGTATTTCTGTAGTAAACCCCACATGGTAATGACATATTTTTAAAATATACCATTAAATACTGTGGTAGTATTTTATTTAAGAATTCTTTACCAGCATTTGTATGTGATATTATTCTGCAATTTTCTTTTTTGGTGCAATCTTAGTCAGGTTTGAAGATCAATGTTATTTCATTTCCTAAAACAAAATTTAAATTCATCCTTCTTTTCCTATGCCCTGGTGTAGTTTTATTAGAATTGGGATTATCCTATCTTTGAAGGTTTTTGTAGAATTTTCCTGTTAACCTTTCAAGGCCTGGTGCTTTTTGCGGGAAAGCTCTTTATCCACTTTTTTTTATTCCTTCTAGAATAATTGATTAGTTTATTCTGTCTATCTCTACTACGTCAATTCTGCTGTCATATTTTTCTTAAACATTATACATTTCATTTAGGTTTATCAAATTTATGCACATACACTCTACAAAATAGTCTCCTTTGATTATTTTATTTTTTTCTATTTTGATAGTTTTCCCTACTTTGTCATTTGTAATTTTGTGTATTTGTGTCTTTTCCATTTCTTTGATTACATTAGCTAGTGGTTTATCTATTTCATTGTTTTTTTTTTAACAGACAAGTTTTTTTGTTTATTGAGCTATTCTACAATTTTGTGGTTTCCATTGCATTAATTTCTACTTGCATCTTTTATTAATCTTCTCCTTCTTCTTTATGTTGTTGGCAGTGGTGGTGTTTTAAGAGGGGTTTTTCATTTTTATTTTCTATTTTTCATTTTTTTCTCATTATAGGCATTTTGAAAGTTATAAAATTTCCTTTGACAATTCCTTTGGAATGAAAGCTAATAGCACTAACTATGGGTGTTTTGCTACTTTCTATTTTATTGCACTGTGATCACAGAATATTATTTGTAATTTTTCCATTCTTTGGAATTAATTGAGATTTTCTTTGTCATGTAGATGTGGTAAATTTTTGTAAATGTTCTGCATGCAATTGAAAACAAAAAGTATTCTCTATTATTTATGTTAAAATTTGAATAATTATCTATAAAATGTATCTTAATCATTTTGTCTTTTAGATCTTCCATATCCATATTAATATTTTTTCCACACTTGACCTATCTTAGATTGAGAGAAGAGTTGTTAAAACTATTATTGACATACTTTTTGTCTGTTTCCTTGTTACTGTGTTATTGCAAATATAAACATTAATAATATATCCTCATTGTGGATTGTAACCTTTAGTATCACAAAATGTTCTTTTGCTCCTTCAGTGCTTTTAGGCCTGACCTCTACCTTATCAAATATTAAGTAGTAAGCTCTACTTTTTTTTCTTATATCTTTGTTCACCTTCTGAATATCCTTTTGTTGTTGTTATATATCTTATATACAATAGAGTATTAGATTTTGCTTTGTTATACAATCTCATTTTTTTATTTTAACATATGGCCTCCTTGCACTCACCTGTGAATTGGGTCCTGTAAAGCCCCCTCCAAGAATCAGTTGCTCTTCTCAGGGGAGACCACTGAGATTTCCACTGAGTATCACTGCTCATTTGGGTGCTCTTCACCACCCGAGTCCATAAGTCTCAATTCCTTCCCCCTGCTTCTTGCACAGTTTTAGTGACACCATAGAAGCCTTTTGCTATCAGTTTTGCACCCACATGCACATGCATTACGGTATGTGTATTGTTGTAGATTTCATCTTTGCAGTTTTGGTTTTGCTACTTGGCCTCTGTGTACTGGAGGATTCAGGGACAGTCATAAATTATTGCTATTTCTGCCATCTCCCCATAATTTTTACTTCCCTAATTTCTTATGGAGCAAAATTTGAAATTATTGTCATTTTCCTTCTATACAGTTTATATCTTATCCATACATCTATAGGATAGCTGAGGAATAATAAAAGCTTATAGAAGTTATACTTGCCACCTGGTAAATACTACATGAATGTTAGCTACTACTGCTGTAAAGATGTTTATCATTTGTATTGTTTTTATCAAGGGAATACATATTCTAACCCTTCCCCACTTGACCTTTTGCTATAGTGTTGGATAAGGGAGTAGACTACGTGTTACACAGGATACTATTTCTGTGGAATGTTAAGACGCATTGTATTCCAAATATGTTCTATTGTCAAAAAATTTGAAAAACTCTAGATTAAAAGAAGATAAGATTTCCCCAGCCCATTATATTTATGTAACAGTGAATCCAAAGCACTTCTCTGCCACTATGTTCATCCCACTCTTCCTTTCTCTTCCTCCCCTACCATGCTGCCCCAAGCATTATGAACAGTTGGAATTTACTCCTAGAGATACCATACCCAAACATAGTATTCACCTCCGATGCAAACTTACACTTCTCTTTGCCTCAAAGGAAACTATGGAGAGAAGGGACAGAGAAGCAGATTTCTGCATTGAGTTGTTTAATAAAATGAAATTCCATTTGTACCAATGTCTGTAATTTACTTTAAGACATCTATACAATCAAAGTAATATAATGTTTGACCAGTTAAAGCTCTAATTCTAAGGACAATTGGCTGCCATGATATCCAGAATGCAAACTAATGTGTGGTCACCTACACGACATCGGAAAGGACCATGCTCCAGAGTATCTATCACCAGTCCTTCAGCTAGCAGTACCTCAGTCAACAAGCTACTCTGCCAGTTAGCCTCCTGCATGTCAAAGGTGGGTTTTATTCACTAAGTTAGTGACTAGCATGATGAATATTAAACCTGGGACTCTCACTGGTAAAATTACCGGTATCAAGATATGGGAATTGGCCATATCAGTGGCCAAAAGTGTCAAAAAGGAAAGAGAGTCTAGGCTTTATCAAACTTACAGAACACATTGTATGAACTACTTTGTGTTTGCTTGCTAATGTATCATAGTACAATAAATGTATGCAGGCAGAATCTCTCTGAGATGCATTTTTTTTACAGCCTTGTAGAAAGTTTGTGTGGGAATAGCTTATCTCATCCCCCACAAATTTCTTTGGTAGCTACTGCTACCTACCAAAGAACAAATAAACAAACAAGATGCAACACTAGGAATTATGCATTAATGAAAGTATCACTTTTGGAAATGGTGAATTTCCTGTCATCCAAGGAATTCAAGAAGACACTGAATCTTGACAGAGTTTTGATCACTAGAAGGACATCAGCTGCTCTGTTGCCAAAGTACCTCACTCCTATAAAACAGACATTATATATAGAGTAGTTTTCGATTTACAGAATAATTGACAGATAGTTCAAAGAGTTCCCACATACCCCACACCCAGTGTCTTAGTCCGTTTTGTGCTGCTACAACAGAATACCTGAGACTAGGTAATTTATAAAGAATATCTGGCAAGGATCTTCTTGGTGCATCATCACATAGCAAAAGGTGACAGGGCGAGAGAGAGAGGGAAAGAGGGGGAGAGAGAGCAAACTGGCCCTTTTATAGCAAACCCACTCCCTTGATGACAGCATTAATGGCCTAATCACCTCTCATTAGGCCCCATCTCCCAACAGTGTTGCACTGGGGATTAAGTTTCCAACACATGCATTTTGGGGGACACATTCAAACCATAGTACTCAGTTTCCCCTGTTGTTAACATTTTACATCAATGTGATACATTTATTACAATTAATGAACCAGCATTAATACATTATTATTGACCAAAGCCCACCGTGTATTTAGATTTCCTTAGTTTTCACCCAATGCCCTTCATCAGCTCTAGGATCCCAAACACAAAGCCACATTATATTTAGTTGTCTTGTCTATTTAGGCTCCTCTTTGCTTGTTTTTGATGACCTTGACTGTTTTGAGGAGTATTGTTCAGGTATTCTGCAGGATACACCACTACTAAAATGTGTGTGTTGTTTTTCTCAAGATCAGACTAGGGTTATGGATTATTGGGAGGAAGACCCTAGAAGTAAAGGGCCGTTTTCATCCTATTATGTCAAAGGTATATACTGTCACCATGACTTAAATTGTCAACATTGGCCTTGATTAGCTGACATAGTGTTTGTCAGGTTTCTTTGCTGTAAAAATTACCCTTCCTCCTCTGTCTCCCCCATTTACATACTGTACATTTTGGAAGAAAGTCACTACCTTCAGCTCATACCTAAGGAATGGGAATTATACCTCCCTCCCCTTCTTGTGGAAGGGGAGTATCTATATAAATTACTTGGAATTATTCTCTATGGACCCAAAATGCATTTTAACCAGACCTTTTATGATCCTGTGAATTAGCCTTAGGAATCTCATCACCTCCATAGATGTTCTTTTTGTTTTTAAGTGATTTGCAATATTTTCTAATTTTCCTAATTATAAGCTCAGATTTAGATTTCATATTTTACCAAATACCTTGACTGCCAGCCAAAATATTACAAGGTCAAAGAAATGGCTAATATTTTAACATAATGTAAAACATAATGTACACTGTACAATCACTCTCTATTAGCAATGTCCTGAGTTTGAGGACAACATTATCACTAAACGATATGCATGGAGTGCTCCCCCCCCCAAGAAAAGCAATCAGATGCTGGGGAAAACAATTCTGTAACACTTTTACTTGCTACTGCAAGGCAATATAAACCATCCAAAGACATAAAAATAGAAAGAAATTAGCAAGCGGTATTTTCTTTTGTTTTTGTTTTAGGAATAAAGATTCAACGATGATAACTCTATAAATTTCCAGCACTTAAGAAAACAGTAAACTACTAATTTGGAGGCAGAAACCCAGTATTTAACCATAGAGACACAAGCCTGTACAATAACTGGATGTTCTATAAATATCTCTTCCTTCTTGCACCAAGACTGTTGGATGAAGGCTTTCCATGAGAGCAATATGGGGGAGGTCAAATGTCAAAAGTTTAATCATGAACTCCCCAGGGAGAAGGCAAGATCCCGGAAGGTTTGGAGTTTTCCAGATGTTTGTTTCATGCCAAAAAGACACCAGAAGTAATGGAAGGAAGTCTGAATAAGCAGAAGAATGTTCTTTTTTGGAGAAATGATTATTGCAGACCTGAACTTACATGTTCCCATTCCTCTGGAGTAGAGGCTAAAGTTTAAACAATTCTTTATGTCTCAAAAGTGTATTCATGCACAGATCCTTCGCTATCAAGCAGGGGTGGCTGGACAAAGCTAGGAGAGAAGAGGTAGCTACTGCGTGTTCCTTCACCTATTAAGTTCTTCTTGTCAGTTTCTCTTATAAAGTGAGGATAGAACAAACATTTGTAAAAAAGACTGAACACCCTAGCCAAAAATGCAAAAACTATGCTGTATTTGAACAATACTCAGTGTGTGTGTGTGTGTCCGTGTGTCCGTGTGTGTGTGTGTGTGTGTATATGCACGTATTGGCATTAAGTGGGCCTTTGCTGTCTGTTGTAAGAGAAGTTCAGGTATGGCAGTTATGGTATTATAATACTAATTGTGTCTTTATTTTTAGCACCTTACAATTGGGAAAACATTCTGACATTTATTATATATACATTTCAGCCCTTTGGATCATAAAAGGATATTATCATTATTCCCATTTTACAGATGAGAAGACATGCTCAGTGAGGTTAAGTCACTTACTCAAGGTTTCAGAATTGGAAGCCCAGTGCAACACGGACTCAGCATTTTGAAGTTCTGCCCCTGGAACTTTTCCACTAACCGTCCTGCTTTTCCTTCTACTGCATAAACTCAGCTTATCCCAGGCAAAAAGTGGTCTCTCTACTGTTGAGATGCTGAACCTCGTTTATTAAAAGATGAATGAGTGTATGTGTATGTCTTATGTACACACCCCCACCCCTCTACCTTTAATATATTATGATATTTGCCTCCCCAAAACCATTAAGAATCATTGCATCTCCTGGAAGCCAGCCAATATTTTGACAATATTTACTTTAAGTAGCTTATATTAAGAAAATGTAAGTTGTCATTTACTTTTAAATATAAATAATATAATATTGAAAATGTTTTTCTAAAGACACAGTGGGCCCCAATCCCCATATGCTGTTATGACTTTGTGGCGGATGCTAAACTTCCCTTTCATTACCTCTGCTTAGGAATCTAAGGTTCCTCCTTCTGGCTAAGGAAAGATAAAATTGAAAGTAGAGGCCACTTATCTGAAAATGTAGCTGGCATCTATGTTTAGTCTGACACATTAAAAGTAATGCCAAGAAATGTCAAAATACTGCATTTTAAAGCTGCTTTTTCTGGTCCTTTTTCTCTCCCTTAAGACTTACGTTTGTTAACAGAAATAATTACTGAGGTATTGGGGATCCAGTGTCTATACTTCAAATCAGACTTTTTTTCCCTCAAAAACTTATGTTTGTCATTAGAAATGATTTTTTAGATATTGGGGATCCAATATTCACACTTAAAAGTTGTGTGTGTTTAAAAAAAACAGCACTGTGCAAGGTGAAATGCTTTTGGATAAACATAAGCCTATTTGCTGACCTTTCTTAATGCAAACTCTTTGCCTTAAATGGTAGAATATTTAGAAATTTGCACAAAATACAAAAAAATTAAAACATTGTCTTGGAGGATTAAAAAACAGAAAGGTGTATGAGGATGTATATGTGGATAGATTTACATACACATATGTATTTACAGACTGCCTCCATCTAGAACGTTAAACCCACCCTACAAGGTAACTCCCCATTGCAATGGTTGCCTTAAGGTGTTTGCTAGTTGTGTACATAGTGTGGTTAGTCATTAGCTACATTGCTTCCCACTTGATTAGAGCAATGGGAAGCATACTGTGGCCTCCCAGCGTCTGCAAGTGTGTGCTCCACCTGTATGTGTGCAAAGGTGGTGTGGATGTGAGTGTGCATGAAGGAAAAAAAGCTGCTACTCTCAGTAAGCCAAATGCTCAGGTTAAACTGATGAGTGTTACTGTAGTGTTTTGTTTTATTTCTGTCAAATTGCTACTTCTTTTGTGGAAGACAAATGCATTTTCATTTCAACAGTTTCTCACCTTTATTAATATTGGGCAAAATTGATATGCTATGAAAATGAAACAGAGCTATAGTTTTAGGGCAAAATTATGAAATTAAATGTGTAGGTAATCTATTTATATGCTGCTATAAAGTATTTTTTGAAGAGAGATATGCAAAGAAGCTACCACCAACATGAGATCTAGAAAGATTTTTTTTTTCATCCTGAGTATCATAAAGAAGAGTGGATATATTTAACCATAACATACTGTGATCCATCAAACAGCACAAACTTTCATTTCATGGAGTTTATCTGTTGACGTTGATTGAAACTATCACTTGTTTTATCATGTGGGAACATAAGTTGTGTGGTCAAAAAAACAAGAATTTTGAACTAATGTTGATTCAAGTTGTGTTGTCTTATTGTATTGTCTTTTCAAAGTGCTGCCAGTTGAAAAGGGAAGCATTATGTTTACAAATCTGTTTTGAAATGTTTGCCAAAATTTTGGTATTGTCTTTAATAAAGATATTTGTCTCCAGCAACATGAAAAAAACAAAACTGCAAACCTTCCCTATTAAGGCATATTGAAAAATGCTTAATTCACAAAATTCCTTTCCAAAATATCTAGAGTTCAAAATGTTTGTAACATGCAAACTGATGTTAGAAATTAAAGTAATTTTCTAGATAATTTAAATTCAAAAGCTTCCTTCCCCTCATTTTGCGTGGCATTTTGGCCCAAATTAGCCAGGTGGTTGCCTCCATTCTGCACTTGTCTTTGGAACCCAAAGAGCCCCTACCTGTTTAAGTGATGATGCATGTTGACACAGAGCTCAGAACCACATTTCTGACAAAATCAGCACAGACTTGCCTGGCAGAGTTCCCTCCCTAAAAACAATAATCTGTCAGTTTCTCCAGCTCTAACCCAGCCACCAGAGAAATTCAAGGTGAAAAATACGTTATTAGGTCATCTTGTCCCTAACCTTACATGAATGAGAACATTTCCTGTGGCATACTCCCTGGTATTTTGTCTGAGCTGACATGACTCAAACACCAGCGATTCCATCTTGTCCTTGGGGTCTCTGTTCCACAACTTAATATACTCCACTATCAGTATTTCCTGCAAACTGTTGACATTTTTCTCTGTTTCTCATCATGACTTTTTGTCCTACTCTCCTGACCGCTTTTACATTTTCATTGTCCTCAGGTAGATAAGAACAACAGCTAACAATGAGCACTTCCTATGGAGCTAGCATTTGCAAAGTGTTTTATATCTATTACTGTCTTTAATCTTCACAACAACCGTATTGAGTGGATGAGTCCAATTAGTATGCCCATTTTACAGATAGTGAAGTTGAGGCATAGGAAGATTGAAACAGTACGGCTGGTAAGACTGATAAGAAAACAAGTCAAGACTTGAGATGGTACTGCCCAGCTCCAGAGAGTGGGCTGTGATCACTCCCCTGGACTGTTCCCACAGGCTCTCTCGTCAGTTTTGCTCATCGGGACACCAAAGGTGTAGTTTTCCCCGTAAGCGAATTTCTTTACCATCTTCTTTTGCAGGGAGGTTGAAGATCACCCCCAGTTCATTCTACTGTCTAATAATTAAAAGACTGGTCTTGTCACTGAATACTCTGTATCCATGTCATGAGTTTAAAATCTGGTCTTCTGAGTATAATTTTCAGAAAGATTCCCTTACACGAATAATAATAACAAAACAACTATATTTTGTTTTTGTCCCAACTCCTCAAAAAAATGACCTGATAGACCACTTGGTCACTGTGACTGTTTTACCAAAGCCTATCACAGCTAAAATAGACCTTTAGTTTTCACATTAAGCCTTATTTTTAAAAACTTTATTCCAAGTCATGGTTTCCTTTGCTTCTCATTCCAAGCTTTGCATATTATTAATAACAAGAATAACTAGCATCAACTCAAATTATAATATTCCTAGTACTCTTCCAACAGCTTTACAGGAACATTAAACTCTACCTATGAGATAGATACTAATATTATAATAGTATACATTTTATACATATGAAAAATAAGGCATAGAAAAAGTGTAAACAACCTGACCAAAGTCACTCAGCTAGTAATAGGTAGAGCATTAATACTTGGGGCTCCACCATCATACTTCTCACTAACCTCACTAACTCCATTTTCTGAGGCAGAGATAGCAGTAATCACCCAATGTTGTATATGCTCCTCCATACTTCCCAGGTCCCTTGGAGGTAGGGACGGCCATGTGACTATTTCTAGCCAATAGAATATGAGTGAAAGTGATGTGTGAAAATAAGCATGGTTGTTGCCTGAGCATCCACGTGTTGACATGGTGACATTATATGAAGGAGGCAGTCTGGACTGCAGAACCTCTGTCTGGAGGAGAATTGCTCTAGAAGATTGCCTAACCTGCATTGGACTTCATGTGGCAAGAAATGAGCCTTTATTGTACTCATATTAAACTGCGGGATGTGGACATTTATCTTATTAGTTCAGCATAACATAGTATCATCATATTACTCTAATACATTGATCTACTTCTTTCTATTTCTCTGCTGGCTATGATCTTATATCTGGACTTTGGGTTATCAGAATCTAATTCTATTAGGGAGGAAATGATTTAAAGGATTTCTAATTGTACTAGTAATCAATAGGATCATTGATTTAACAGAGATGGAAGAATTTTTTTTTAAATGCTGTTCTTATACGTGGATAGTAACACTTCTATGGATAACAAATTCCTAATTCTTGCTAATACTATTTTATTAACCAGCTCATAAAAACCTCCAATAAATTAGTATTTCATGCTCAAAGCTTCAATATATTTATTAACACTCATGGTTTAAGCACTGACCATAGGCAATGAGTTCAAAGCAGAAAGAATAGCCAAGGAAAGAGAAAAGCATGGGGCAGAGTGTTGCTTAACTGAGTTATAAAGTACAAAAGGTACTATAGAGCCAAATGGAGAAGGGATTGCAAGTAGGATAGGGAATTTAGACCTTTTCCTTTTATCCATCTTGAATTAATTTTTGTACATAGCAAGAGATAGGGGACCTGTTTCATTCCTCTGCATGTGGCTATCCAGCTTTCCCAGCACTATTTATGTATTTTTTCTTTTTTTGAGACACTCTGTTGCCCGGGCTAGAGTGCCGTGGTATCAGCCTAGCTCACAGCAAACTCAAACTCCTGGACTCAAGCAATCCTCCTGCCTCAGCCTCCTGAATAGCTGGGACTACAGGCATGTGCCACCATTCCCAGCTATTTTTTTCTATATATTTTTAGTTGTCCAGCTAATTTCTTTATATTTTTAGTAGAGACAGGGTCTTGCTCTTGCTCAGGCTAGTCTCGAACTCCTGAGTTCAAATGATCCGCCCTGCCTTGGCCTCCCAGAGTGCTAGGATTACAGGTGTGAGCCACCACGCCCGGCCCCAGCACTATTTATTGAATAGGGCTTCCTTTCCCCAGTGTATGCTGTTGTCTGCTTTGTCAAAGATCAGTTGGTTATAGTTAGATGGTTTTATACCTGGGTTCTCTATTCTGTTCTATTGGTCTATGTCTCTACTTTTATACCAGTACCATGCTGTTATGGTTACTATAGCCTTGTAGTATAATTTAAAGTCTCATAAGGTGATGCCTCCCGATTTATTCTATTTGCTTAAGATTGCTTTGGCTATTCAGGCTCTTTTTTGGTTCCAAATGTGGAACTTTTTCTATAAACTGTGAGGACCACTAAAGTTTTTTGAGGAGAAGAGTATAAGAATTGTGTTTCCCAAAAAGCCCGAATTTGAAAGCAAAGCATAAAATGAATCAGGCAGGGAGAGCCCAGTGAGAAGTGATTGATAGTCTGAGATCAGGAGAGTAGGGAGAGAAGGAAAGGGCTTAGAGAGATATTACAGAACAAAAATTCAACAGGGCTTTGGTGTACATTCAGACACAGGTGACAGAGTGAAAGAGAGGAAGCAAAGAGATTTTCCTTTGAAATTTAAAACCTGAAAGACAGACAGGGTGTTGGTTCCGTGAATACACAAAGGAACACAAGAAACGAAGCAAGTTGGGAAGGAAAAAACAATGTGTTTAGCTTTATCAAGTCATTTGATGTGTATTTAATCCCATGTCTCACTAGAAAGAAAGTTTCCTTTAGAGAGGTCTGGGTTGTGTTCTTAGAAATGTGGTTGTATGTTGATTTTTCTCTCTTCCTGGAATTCTCTTTATCTTCTGCTCTGATAAGCTCTCTTATCAGAAAGGGTTTAACAGCAGTAGTAACTCCTCCATGGGGCCATTCTAACCAGCCCATGGCCCATCCCTCCCTGGTACTTACTGTCAGGGCCCCACCTGCTGGCTCTTAGCCATGCACACACCACTCCATTGGATTGCAAGTGTCTAGAAGACAAAGACATATGCTTCCTTACATGCTGTGCATATATATAGAGAGAAACGGTTGCTGTGATGAGGAGGGCTTGGTGGTTTTTCATAAGTTTATACTATGGCATCCTCATGCTTGTTAAAATACATACTCAATATTCAACAATATTAATGTTTAAGCACTGTTAATATAACTCTACCACATGTAATTTGCTCCAATTATTGAAAAATGCCATAAGAAGTAACATAATAGATTGATATGAGACAAGTGGTCTCTCCCTTGGTGACCAAGATGCCACCATCAACCCCACTTATGTATTTCAACAATTGAGAGTGAGTAATGGCCATGGAAGACTAGTTTTTGCAGATTGCAAGATGGACACATAGACAGAAGAACTTTCCTCAAAGCTTCAGCAGTACCAGGAAGAAAGTTTCTCTGCTTCCTATACCCAGATCCGTGGTCCCTTCTTTCTGAACTTTCTAAAATGCTTGCATTACCCAAGAGATCATATGAAGCATATCTCATGCAATCTGAAACTTTGAGGAGATAAATTTATCTTCTCTCCCCTCAGCTATAAAACTGAAATGCAAAAGTGAAATAAGCAATCTGAATAACTATCATAAGCAAAGTTGCTTTGGGATCCAATGCCAATTTTCCTCTGAGACAGGGCTCAGATTCACCACTTCTTTCCCAAACCATCTAAAATCAGGCTCAGAGCCCATGTCTGAATTCACTCAGAAGAGCCAAAGGGTTAAGAGATGATCCAGAAAGCATAACGCAGCATGTCAAATTACTCTATTTCCAATTGAAATGCAGTGTTTATTATTTAGACTTCTCTTTTCCCTTCCTGCCCACCTTCCCCCAACCCCAAAAGCATTCTCTTTTTTTATTAAAAAGAAATAAATTTCTATCTTAATTTAATCCTGCAACTTGCATGAAAATGAACTCAATGAATAAAATTGTCACAAGGGGTAAATGATAGGATTCCCTCTTAGCCAAGTTTTCTGTCTAAAATTAGACTGCCTTTCAGGATTTACTGCCATTATTAAGCGAACGTCTTTTTGACAATAAAGCAGTGGTTCTTGGATACAGAATGCTCTGGAGCGCAGGCTAAAGTGCTCAGTGATGGACGACTTTGATGGGCTCCAGGGACCTCACCGTTTCAATGGGACTGTCTGTTCTTTGTTCACCAGACGAAGATGCTCAAGTGGGATACACAGTTCAAGACCAGCACTTGGAGAAGGATGAGTGTAAGGACGCAGAGTACCTTGTTTCTGCCATGCTAACATGATGAATGACAGTGTATTAAGAAAGTGTTGACACATGTGGGAATAAGCTCTTGACAGGCTTGCCAGTAATTAAGGCACATTGTATGTAAAGTCACGACAAAACAGTGCAGTCTGCTTCTTTGTTCAGGGTCTTCTGCCAAGTGGTGTTATTCATAAGCTTGATGGAAAATACTTGTATCTACAAAATCTTTGTGGTTCACTAGATGATGAGAGCAGAAAGGAAGAAAGTTTGGGCTTTATAAAAGAAAGCTTTTATATTCCTGCAGCTAGATGGGTACAGTAATGATTTTCCTACTGCACCAGAGGGCTGTAGGTTTTTAAAAGATAAATCATCTGAAAAGGAGGGGGACATAACAGGACACGGGATGTTTGGGAAAGGCAGAAAACTTTCAGCTCCCAAACTTTCCCTGATAATTTATTCTAACTACCCCCACCTTCAACGTTCCATGGAAAAACCAAGAACTGCATAATAAAGCAACATTTTGTGTCACATTCCTTAAGCCCACCTGGCTCCTCATCCTTGGCTACTGCCAAGAAACTGGGCTTCCTATTTGTGATAATAACCAAGTGGACCCAAAGCTGACAAGCCCAAAGCCCAGAGTGCACAGACAGCCTGCAGACCGGAGCCAGCAGCCTTTGTCCAGGCCTGCCCGGCACTGCCTCCAACTATCTGCTAAGTCTCACTCTGCAGCCCTGCACAGCCCCCAGGACCCAGCTCCCAGCCAGGAGCCCTAAGGAAAGACGTTTCTGAGTTAGCTCTCCTGCCGTCCAACAAGATTTAGGACATTTATGATTTGCAAGGGCCCTATTATATGTCATCTGGCACTTTTAAACCTTATTTTCCTAATAAATTGTTTTATTGAGTGATAAGAAATAGAATTGACATCCAGGCCAGGTGTAATGGAAATTCTTGGAATTGCACATCACTAGGAACCAAACTAAACCTCTCGTTTCCGAGGAAGAGTTGAACTGAGGAGTTCATGTAAACAACAGCCTCATACTGAGTAATTTTCACTAGAGAGCTATTATCCCGAATTGCATCTCAGTGAAGGACAGACATTCCGACTGGACACCTGGCAAACATAACAGTGATATGCAGGCTCTGCCCGTACACTCTTAGAGCCAAAAAAACAGACTGAAGGTGGGGATGGGCTCTCACTTGCCCCAGCTTATCCTGCCAAAGAGACCCCTAGCTTCCACTTCCTTAGCTGCTGAAATGAGCCAAAATGCCAGCTCTAACATGTACATGGTGAGTGTCTAGCAATGGTTCTGGACCTGGTTGCATGTCACAGTCACCTGAGGAGCTTTAAAAATATATATCAGTGCCCAGAAGATCATTTTTAAATCTTCCCAGGTGATTCTAACATGCAGCCAGGGTGGAGGGCCACTGGCCTAGGGAAATATACAAGTTCTACTAACAACAGTGACAACAGGCATTCCACAAAGAGATCTCTCCAATGCAAGGTGGATGTTTGTCACAGAATGGCACCCTGTGCTCAGGCGGTCTGTCACTCCCTGTATTCACAGCTACTTTCTTTCCTTCAAGAAAAATGATGTATTGATTTTATATTATAAAATTATGAAAATACTTATTCCTCCATATAGAAAACGTGTAAAGGAAAATATAAAACTCCCAATCCCACCAACCAGATATAAATGCCTTTAATATTTTGAGGTTTTTGTTTCAAATGGGTTTTTGTTTCCTGCAGATAATAGCCTGCATGTGCGTTTTGTTGAAAAAATATTGAGATCATCCAGGGTCATACAGGAATAGCTTAGTCATATCATTGGAATTAATCTGTTCCTTAAAAGTTTAAAAGAACTTACTCATAGACCTATATGGTTTTAAAGACTTTTTTGGATATAAATCTTTGACATTACTTTTTTATTATTATATTTGCCCATATAATATTGTTTTACTCTTAGACTCAATCTTGATAATTCATAATTTTCTAAGCAAAAGGTTCATTTATTTGGAAACCTCCATTTTATTGGCATAGAGTTGAATGTAGTATTTCTTTATGTCCCTCACTGTGTTCTCCTAAAAGTTATTCTCAACAAGAGTGGGGCAGGTGGTACTGAGAGAAATGGTGGATCATAATTCCTTGGGGGCATTTTTTAGAGCACAAACCCCAACATTCTGCTAACATACCCAGAACCCTCCACTCCCACCCACCATTCACCTCTGCTGTTATTGAGAATCACTGAAGTGAAATGAGAGCCACTACTGAGAGGCATACATCACACACGTGATTGGCACAGTCAAAAATGCTGAGAACCACCGTGCCAGGGTCTGCTGCTCCAGACTGACATCTGATGGAAGAGCCTACAGCATCACTGGAACAGTACTACTGTCATCTGCTTTGCCCAATAAGAAGCATGCTTTGAAGTAACACACTTTATGCACATGGCCAGCTGGGGCTCACTCTCCTTAGATTCAGTGTGGAGGAGACCATCCAAACTCATAAATTCTACACATGTTCCTGCTATAAACAATCGGGCTTCACAATTAGATCCAATTACTTTTCACTTCCAAGAACTCAACCACCTCTGTCATAAGATGTTCATTACATCTGAATTTTTATTTTTGGCTTCTTGGCAATTTACAATACTTCTTAACATTGGCCCTGAGGAGCACATGGAGAGCTTCCAGACCTGTAAAAAGAACTAGGTGTCTTTCTGGACAGCTCGATGAAGATGTATGCTCAATATGCAGTGGTAGTCCAAAAAGAAAAAGGCAACAGAAGTTAGAGGGAGTTGGAAAAATATGGGATATATTATTATTCTGTCTCATCAATCATTCATTCCTAATCTTTTTCATTTAGGGGCACACGCTCTCCCAAAAGGGAAAAAATTCCACAAGAGAGCAGTAAAAAGGAAGCAAGACACGGTGCAGACTTTCACATACAGAGAGATTAGAAAGCTTAGGACTTTGTTTTAGGAAAATGGGGACAACAATTAGGAGTAATTAGAGAATAGAATAATGTGCATAAAAGTATAAGAAAATGAATTAAACAAATGAATGAATGTTTGGCATGCTATACAAATTAACCACTTCACTTAATCAAAACCTACTTAGCTGCAATTATAACAATAATTCAGAAATTTTAACCTTCATTTTATTAACTGACCCAGATTACTAGAGCATTTATTTAATTGAATTCAAGACAATGATTTTTGATATAAAATGATATAAAATTCCAGGTCCTAAAAGACTAGCAAAACAAATGGCTGCCGGACTTCTTCTGCACTAGAAGAACTACCAACCTCTAATTTAAGTGTTATCAGCCGTACTTTAAGAACTTATGCAAATACATCAAATTAAGTAGTTTCGAGTGAAATACAGTCCTACATAAACAAAGGACCACCACGAAAATGTCATTTTCCTGGAGGACTCGACTCAGTACATAAAATGAAATCTGAAAATCATACAACAGAAGAGCAGCTTTGTTAAAACAAGACTCTCTGGGAAACACTTAATAAAGATGATTAACTCCCCACTTGGAACAACTGAAGGACGAAAGCTTTGGTGCATTTATGAGAGTAAGGACGAGCAGCCGCACATAAACGGAGTGCATGCCACACAGTGGATAATGTGTCCTTCCCTGTTTTTACATTCCATTTGGCCTATAAATGAGTTGAGAACATAACTACATGTGTTACAGATACAAAGATTAAAAAATTAGGACTAAGTTTTTGATAGAAATGCACCAGCAGCAAATATCCGCACCACTACCCTTTCAAAGCAAGCTGAAAACTTCCCTGGGAAGAAAAGAGTATAGAGATTTAGACTCACCTTGTAATTCTGCAGAACTCTGAAGAGCCAGAGGACTTCGGGAAAGACTGATTTGTGATAATAATGTTTCCAGAAGTGTCAAACCCAGACCCTAGGTCTTCTAATATTCCAGCATTATTCAAACAGTAATTCTTTTTCCTATCTCTATACAATATTCTCTTAATCCCTAGATTGTATGCCTGGCAAGTAACAGGTAGTCTAATACTGAAGAGCATAAGGTAGCACAGTGGTGAGCCCAACGGGTTGCCATTAAACAAACCCAGTATGAGTTGTAACCATGCGTTTACTAGCATGTCACCTTGGGTGGGTTCCTCAGCTTCTCTGAGTATCAGTTCCCTCACCCACAAAGTAAGAGCTGCCTACCCTATGAGCCTTCGGAGGGGTTTAAATGAGAGATGAAGTGCTTTGAAGTATTCCTCCAAAGGCAAACTTGATAATGTTGGCTATTCTTGAAAAACCACCGCAATTGCCCACATTATCTGAAAATATCCAAGCTGTACAAATCTTCCTGAAAAGCACTTTGACAATGTGTTTTCAAAGTTCTTAAAAGTGCCTAGTACAATATTCAGCAGAAATGTCACCTCAATCAATGTACCATGGTTTAACCATTCACCCACTGAAGGACACCTAGGCTGCTTCCAGTTTGGGGTTACTGTGACTTAAGCTGCTGTGAACATTCAGGTATAGGTTTTTGTGTGAATATAAATTTTTCTTTCTCTGAGAGGAATGCCCAAGATCTCAATTGCTGGGTTGCAGGGTAGTTGCATAATTAGTTTTTTTAAGAAGCTGCCAAGTGTCTTCCAGAGTCATTTTACAGTCCCACCAGCAATGCATGAGTGATCCACTGCATTATTTTAAACACTGAAAACAGTAAACAACCTTAATTTCTAGTGACAAAAACAAATTATGCTACAGCCTTGGCACAGACTATGATTTAACTATTTAAATTAGCATTTTAATACATTTTAACTGGAAGAAAATACTTGTCATTTAATGCTAGCTTTGAAAATTCCACTATAAGTATGAATAAATATAACTATATAAATATATATATTGCTATATATGTATACATGGGCATGAACACACACACGTACATACTCAGAACTGGAAAACTGGGCTAATTTTGAGAATTATAAATTTAAAGTCTATTTTTTAATGCTTATTTTCTGGATTTTCTATATTAACTAAGTGCTACTTGTATAGTTTAAAAATGTTTCGTTTTAACCAATTAAATTATGATTGTCCCACCAAGTCAATATCTCTTCTTTAAAAAGTAGCCCCATAATATTGTACAGTATGAATGTGTCATTATTTATTCAACTTATGCCCTAATTATAAACATTGATGATTTTTCCAGCTTTTTGCTACTTCAACAATGCAATAATATCATCTTTGAATATATATTCTTACATCCTGATGGTTTCATGTAGGAGAGAATCTTAAAGGCAAAAATAGATCAAAGAACATGATTAATTTTTATTTTAATCTGCCAGATAACTTTCCCAGAAGGGGACATTTCACATTCCCAAGAGCAATTTAGGAGGGCTATTTTCCTACACTCTTCTTACTTCTAAATGTTGTAATTTTTTTACATTTTGGGCATGCTTGAAAATGACACCTTGTTGTTGCTTTGATTTACATTTCCTTCACAGCTGGTGATGTCTGCCTCTTTTCCTGTGTTTATTGAGCATCTGATTTCTTCTTTGATTACCTGTTGATATCCTTTGTCCAATTTAAAACTGGGTTATTTAATTTTTCCTTATCAATTTGTTTTTATAAAATATAAGAACATTAAGCCCTTGACCGTTACATGTATTACAAATATTTTCTCCTTACATGATTGGTTTTCAACTTTGTTTACTGTGTCTTTTTCCAAGCAAAAGTCTTTACTTTTTAATATAGACAAATTGGTCAATCTTTTTGGCTTCTAGGTTTCTTATTTTGTTTAAAAGTTCACCTCAAGGTTATACAAAGAGCATGATAGGTTGCCTTCTAATATTTTTAATTACTTAAATTTTATTCTTATATAATAGTCTTTATGGTATACAGCAAGCATCTACATAGAAGGAAAGGGAGGGGATTATTTTCTTAACAATTTAAAATGAGAAACTCCCATGAAAATTTGGAATTATTCCTGAACTCTCTATTATGATTTATTTATTTTTTATGCTGATACCACACTATTTTGATTATGTAGCTTTTAAACTAAGTTTTAAGAAGGCAATTTTCAAAATGGTCTCAGTCTGTCAAACATACTGATTCTTCTATATGAACTTTAAAATCAGTTCAATCCATGATACAGTAAGTGAAAATGTCAAGTTATTGAAGAGCATATATAGTTTGATCTCACGGTCACAAAGAAACAGAAGACACTGTGGCGGGAGGAGGGCAGTGGCGAGCGTGCGTGTGTTTGCATAAATTTTTATGAGTATAAAGAAAAGTCCAGAAGGAGAACACAAACCGAGCTGTCAACATGGGTTACTCCAAAAGGATAAGATTAGGAGGGGTGGAGATAGGCCCTCTCACCCCACCTGACCCTGTCGTTTGGTTGCCTTGTGGTTTGGCTTGTTACAAAAATGCTAGTTTGAAAGAAAAATCCAATTAAATATTTTAAATAAATAAAATATAATTATATTATTAGATCTGGAAAAGACCTTAGAATTTATTTCTTCCAACTCCCACTCAAACAGGAATCTCCTTGGCAATATCTCTACCAGATGGTCTTCCAGACTGTTTGAAAACTTCCAGAGACAGGGAGTTCTCTTATTTTCGCCTTGGCTGCCTGCTCTATCATTAAAGAGCTCTAATTGTTAGAAGCCTCTTTCTTACATTTACTCAAAATATGTCAGTCTCTCACATCCACCCAGGTACTGGGTCTGCCTTCAGGAGCAACACAGTATAAAAGGACTTTTTCTTCAGTTCCCTAAGCATTTAATTTTATGCCCCACTATGAGCTAGGTCAATTGTTTCCTAATATAAACAATGCTGCAATGAACATCTTTGGCCATGTCTCCTTTGTACATGTGCGAGAAGTGAAAATCCAGCTCATAGGATACGCACGTTTTTAGTGTTATAAGATACTACAAAACTGACCTACAAGGTAGCTGGCTAATTTATATTTTTATTCTTTCTATGGATAGCTGAATAATGGTCCCCAAAGACATCCAGGTCCTAATCCTGAAACCTGTAAATGATACCCTCCTAAGGCAAAAGGGTCTCTACAGAAGTGATTAAGGTGCAGGGAGGCAGAGGGATTTGTGACTACAGAAGAAAGAAAGAAAAAGCAGTATGATCATGGAAGCAGGAGAAGAAACAGCGATATGAGGAAGAGGTCACAAACCCAGGAATGCAGGTGGCTTTCATTAGCTAGAAAAGGCAACCAAACAGCTTCTTCGCTAGAGTCTCCAGAAGGAATGGGACCTGCTAACACCATGTCTTTAGTCTCTTAAAACTACTTTGGTATTTCTGACCTCCAGAAGTATAAGAGAATAAAGTTGTGTTGTTTGAGGCCACTAAGGAATTTGTTATAACAGCCATAGGAAACTAATACAATTTTTTAAAAATCATGAATGCATTGAATTTTTACTCTTCTTTTTTAGTATATCCAATGAGAGATATTTTATTTTCTTCACTTTGTTAATATTTTGAACTACACTGATGGCATTGATTAATTTTTTTGAACACCCAATCAGCCTTACATTTCTGGGCCAAATCATACTTAATTGTGATGTATTTTTAAAATATGTTGTTGAAATCAATTTTTTAATCTTGTAATTTTTGAATTTATGTAATAAGAATGTCCTTTCATTTTCTTCTTTGTACTAACATCGTCCGTTTCCACTGAGATTACTTCCCAAGTAAACCTTCCACCACATTCTCTCCCCCCATTTTTACTCCTCTACCCCAAGACCCTTTCCCCTATAAAATGTTGCCATTTCAGTCTCCCATATCCTGTATGGAGGTAGTTAACTTTTAAAACTGAAATGTATCCTTCCTTTCATTCAATAAAAATTGATGAAGTACCTTTTGAGTGCCAGGCACAAGAGATTTAAAAATTAAAGACATAACCCATTCCTTCAAATAACTTGTAGTTTGGTGGGGAGAAAGACATACAATAGAATAATGGAATAAAACTATTTCTTTAACAGAATATAAAAGGGACACCAAGAATAGAGGAGAACAAATAACCTTGCAAGGCACAAATTTCCTGTCTGACCACAATTTATGGTCCTGCTATGAATCTAGCCCACACTCATCAGCTGAAACGATTGGTCCTTTTTAATGCTCTCTTTAAACCCCTCTTCAAGATTGGTCCCATGGTCAGCCATGTTTTGTCCAAGCAGCATCCCACTCAGGGATGTCTTTTACTCAGGCAGTAAAAGCAGTCTTTACTGTCTTCCTGCTTGATCTGGAGTAAATGGCCAATTGTTCAAAAGCGACTTCACTGCCACCTAAGAGCCTTCATTTTCAGCTCTCTCCTTCTTTTCAAATCCCTAAAACTGAGTGCCTTCCATTCCTTGCTCCCCTCAAATAAAGGGGTCTTCTGTTCAACAGCCCATCAAATGATGCAGCTCTCCTCTCACCACCACCCTCAAATAAAGGGGCCTTTTACTCATCATCTTTCCAAATAAAAATGTCCTCAACTTACCATCTTTCCAAATAAAGCCATCCTCTACTCATTGCCTCCCAGGTTATAAAAGTGTAAGAATCAAAGCCATGGCCTAAGTGCATACCTAGGTTCATAGGATAGTGCAAATATATAGCAAGGGCTTAGTAGTTGTTGATTGTTGGAGTGGTGGTTTTGGTGGTGGTCCTTGTTATCATTGTTGTTGATACCATGTCTCCCTGACCCACATTCCACCCTCTACTCTCCCCAATCCCACCCCACTCTGCTTACTCTCAGAAAATCAACATATGTGACAGTTGTACTCATAACACCCACTGTTACCTTTTCTTTCTCGCAGTTTTTCTCTTCACCCTGTCGTCAGTAAAAAAAGTCCTGTCTCCACCATCACTAGTGTTTTCAAGTATACTATAACTAACTCAGGTAAGAAAAAATAGCCTTTCTGGAGGCAGCTTAGCACTATGAAAGATTTAAATATATTAATAGTGACCTTCCAATTCACCCAACCTATTTCTAAGAATTTATCCTAAGAAAATAATTGAAGAGATACTGTCACAGGGATGTTCATGGAAGCATTACTTGTAAATTTTAAAAATAAAAAACAACATATCAATAAAGAAATGACTGAATACATTTCAATATTCCTGTACAATGGCATATTATACAGCCATTAAATTTGAAACAGATTAATATTCATTAACATGGAAAAACGTTCATGCTGCATGATTGAAAAAGAAGAATGCAGAGAAGCATGCATAGTATGGTTTAATTTATGTAGAAATTGTGTGTGTGTATATATGTATGTGTATATACATATATGCAGAGAAATGACTTAAAACACATTCATCAAAATCTTAATTTAGGTGACTATCTCTGTACAGTGAAATTTATAGTAATTTTTACTTTCTCCTTTGTACTTTCCTGTATTGTTTAATTTTTATATTAACTATGTTTAACTTTATAAATAGAATAAACACCAAAGCTATTTTTAATTTGAAGAAATATGTCAGTGTATCAGTTATTGATATCTACTACCATAACAATGCTATGTGACAAACAACTGCAAAACACAATGGCATAAAATCACATAAAATATTTAGCTCATTGGGCAGTTCTTCTGGTCTTGGCTGAACTCAGCTGATCTTGCCTAGTCTTTTACTCATGTGCCTGCAGTAAGCTGGCAGGATGGCCAGAAGCTGGCTGATCTATGTTGGCCTCAGCTGAGACAACCTGCCTCTGTTCTGTGTGGTCTTTCATCCTCCAGCAGGCTAGCCCAGGCTTGTTCTCATGGTAAAGGTAAGGGTCCAAGAGACAAGGTGAATATACGCAAGGCCCCTTCAGGCCTAGGCTTAGAACTGGCCCATCATCACTTCCATTGCATTCTACTGGCGGCAACAAGTCACAAGCAAGCCAGATGCAAGAAGTGGGGAAACAGATTCTCAACTGGAGAGGTGACAAAAATCACACTGCAAAGGTAAGAATAGAGGGAAGCCATTCTTTGGAGCCACTGATGCAAACAACCTACCAGAATAAGATTTACCCACAGCAGAAATGTGTGGCAAAGGAAAACAACAGCACAGAACCAATGGAAAATATTTGTCCCCATAGTAACATGGGGGAATCCATGACCTCCTGAGCCAGTGTGAAATGATGCCACTACCCTCCACCCCCAAGGGAGTAGGGTGCATCATCCACTGTCACTTGGTAAATGGCTGTGCAATTTTTTAATAGTGGCATTTCTTATTATTAGTATTATCATTATTATTGGGGGACACAAGGTCTCAGTTGACTCATAGGTGGCATTTGGTAAAAATACTGTGGGGCAACCAAATGCTTTACCTAGCACCACCATCTCTAAAGCACAGGACTGGCCATAAGAAGTGAAAACTAGCCTAGTTGCACATGGGTAAAGCCCTAAGACTTCTAGACAGATTCACTGTTGAAAACTTCTATTTTCTATTTGTTCATTCTATGTAAAATCTGTATATTTTTCCAAGGTTCAGCTGGACATGAGGTTCACATGATCACTCCAGAAATAAACAGACAAGGATTTAGTGATTATATCAAAGCATGTCTTCTGTTAACTTAAAAATGTTGACACTGACAGTTGACAGAGAGTTAGGAACTGTTTATAAGAATTGTAGGCAAAAAAAAAAAATTGTAGGCATTTCTCAATGTGTATTTACTCAACCTTTAAAAAATTAAACTATGTGTAGGAACACACCATCTATTTTGAACTTAATGTGGCACATAAACATGTTTATATGAATTGTATTCATTTCTGAAAAGTTCTTTTTATCCCAGTCAAAGAATTTTTATGTGTTTTGGAGCATGTATTTATTTAATCAAAGGTTTAAAAGTTTTAAGAAGTATAAAAATGGCTGAACTATGTGAAGGAATGCTGAGAAACCATGGATGAAATGCTAATGAAACATTGGAGAAGAGGCTCAATAAATCCCAAGACTAAAATAAAATTCTAGGATGGTAAAGTCAGAGAAAGAACATTTAAGAAAGAGAAGAACACTTGGAAAGAAGAGGAAAGACCATAGACATACTCAAAGAGAAATGCCTCATACAAATAACTAAGTTGGAGAAGTACTTCAAAGAAAATATATGGGTTAAAATAGCACAAGGAAATACAGATATTGTCAACAAGAGTTATACACATAGAATAAATACAATTACATTTTGTCAATAACTATTAGACAGTAACAACAATGTGAGATGATCACATGCTACTACTTATTAATCTGAGGGTTATAAATCACCTCACATATGTTAATAAATTCTTATAGCAGCTCAGCTGATGTTGTGGTATCTTCCATAGAGCCAGGAAAATAGGACTGAGGCATGGACCCAGTCACATGGTGCATTAATAGCACATCTGGAAGAAGACCAAAATCTTAACCCATGAACCTCATTCCTACTTTTGGTTCCACTTCACCAAACCAATCCCTTAAGATGTTAGATTGATTGCCCCTGAATTAAGTTGTCAACTTTTAACTCTTACTTTTATTCATGCAACCCTTCTGTGCTGCAGAAACTCCAGTTTAAAACAGTACTTGCTTTTGCCTGTTAGCCCAGACACAGGAAAAGTTAAGTGCTGGAAACCAACATCTTCCCATATTTCCTCACTGGATTTATTCAGGCTTAGTGCAAAACTCATGTGCCTGTTTCCGTGCCTGGAAAGCCAGCTTAGTGGCCAGAGCTGTGTGAGGCAGGAGCCCTGAGACAGGGAGCTCTTGGCCATCCTTTCCTTTGTTGCCAGCCTGGCTAATCATGTCCCAAGGAGACTGTCAAGTTGTCTCTGACAAAAGAGAATGCTCTGACTGAAAATGCGTGCCTGGAAATATTCCTTATACAACTTCATTTTTTTCAATAAAGTTTGTAAAGGTTAATAAGGTAGCCACAAAGTGTACCAATCAGCTAAGTCCAATCTTCAGACGAGTGGTACTATGTCACCTGCCATCTGCACAGGGCAGTAAAATGTCATTCTATAGCAAGAGAGTTGAGAAAAGGCAAAGTCACCCACAGGCACCAGGTTCTGAAGGAAAGGTGCTCTCCCATTTTGATTTCTACTCTTCATATACAGAGAAAGGGGGAACTAGTATCCTGAGGTGGGAGGAGTTATTATCAACAGATATCAGCGAAGTCAAAAAAAGATTGAGGCAATGAAAGAAGGTGATCATGGGAATAGGACCCACAATTAAAGTTACTATCACTACCAGGGAAATAATGACAGTCAGGAACATTATGTGCAAAATATGGAAGGAAGACTATAAGAGTAATGAGAAAGCAAACAGATAAAATATGTAACACAGAAATCATAAATGTGTATGTGTGAGAGAGGGAGACAGATTCAGAGACAGAAACGCAGAGATGGAGACATCATAAGAGAGTGAGGTTAACTTGCAGATGCTACTCTCTTCCTCCATGTATACTTGATTATACCAATGAAGCCACTGTCCAGTACTACTCCATGAGACTAGGAGCTAGAAATGAGAACAGGGCTGGAAACCAAGAGTAGATATTGAACCACTGCATTAAGATTGGCTGTAGCTGCTGAACTAGTGCATTTGAGATTGGGAGGAGAGTTCTTAAAGGACTTTGGACATACATAGAGCAGCGGAAATGCCCTCAGGTCAAGACATAGTGGACACTCTGGTAATTGACATGAGCTCTGAAGAACTCAGATACTCTGGGCATCCAATTAGGCCATTTCCTTCTCAGTTGGCTATGGACCAACATGGCCTGAGTGCAGGTTCAGCACAGGTGTTTTTCTGCTCATTTAAAAACCCTATCATGGTCTTAACTCCTGACTGTGCATGAGGAAGTGACTAAGGGAGATTTGTGCAGCTGTCCTGCGATGACCCACCAGCTCATGGGCCCAAGCCACCCAAACACCTCCTTGCCACCCTCCAGGTGTTTCTTCCCTACCCAATTACACTGCTGAGTTGTCCCAGGAATGGAATGGGGCCCTAACAGTGTGTTGAGACCACACACAGCCTCATGGTGCCAGAGTATGATTTGGGGAATGAGCAATGATCTCTAGCCAAGATCATAAAGCCAAGAGCAAAAGCTGACAAGGAGGCTGAGGGTAACACGAAGACAATGAATTATCTAAGAGAAGATGAAAGAGAAAAAAAGAAACTGAACCTTTTCTAAGCAGATTCTTTTCTGTTACCAATGCACTATATTTTATTTTTCCTCACAAGTGACCACGGACTTTTAATTCAACCTCACAGTCGTGTTTCCTTAAAATATTTCTTCTGGGACTTGTGAATTCGCTTTGAAACTGAATTTTGTGTTATTCCTCCTGGCTAGCTTATGTTCTTGAGTTTTGCTGTCCTTTGCTGCACGTCTTTCTTTCTTGAGTAGTTTCCTGAGTCACCAGGGGACTTTGCCACTCATCCCTCTCACTGGCAACTCATTAAAACATTTAGCAGCCAGTACTAATCCCAAGGATCAACTCTGCATTATTGCATTATTAATACTTTGCTGCATATTTAATACTCTGTTGTTTTTCATTTGGCCTGGCTCCTGTTCTTGAGCTGAACTGTGTGATTTCAAATCCATAATTCATCACTCTTATGGTTGAAACTATTTGTACTTATGCCATGTATGTATATGTGTGTGTGTAAAATTATTCTAAACAGTGATGTGTTATATATGCCAGTTCTCTTGTTTTAAACTTTTTTTTTTAAAATAGACCTAACATCTGAAAAGTACAGTCTACCCTTCTGAAGATGTGTTCTCAAACATATCTTACATATTTTGTAAGACTGTCTCAGTTACTTTGGAAGCTCTTGCAGAAGGATACTGCCAAATGAATTTTTTCAGTTTTTCATGAAGATATGCAACTATTCCAACATTAGGCAACATCCTCTAGAATTCTAACTTCTGCGACAATAATGTCATGCCTCCCCAGACAGGATTTCTACTGAGTGTGTGTTTCATTTCCTGAAAAAGGCCCTTTAAGCCAAAGCAATGTAAGTATAATCTAATCTAATTTTTTCAAACAACACAATATAGGGAGTGAAATTCCTGATCAATTAACTACAGAATTTATCATAATGTCACAGATAATAATCTCTGAATTATTTTTCAGCAAATCATACAGTAAAAGACTCCTTTTTGAAAAAAATAAAGGTTTTCTTTAAGTCATACATGCTCATGTAGAAAAATTAGGAACTAAAGGGAAAAAAGAAAATGAAATTGCCCATCATCTATAACATGACTGGTTTGTTCATCAGTCTTTACAGTGTAGGACAGAGACTGACAGATACTGCAGGTGAACCAGACTCTCAAAAGCAAATGAAGTAAATGCTCAATTGACTCAATAATCCATTAATTTCCCACAGAAAGTCAAAGCCTTCAGTTCGCTCTAATCTCCCTAATCATAGCTGATAGTAATAAGACTCATAATAATTATTATCTGTTCTGTATTTACCACATTAAGCCCTTAGTTAAACGCTGTCCAGACAATATCTTATTTAATGTTCACGAAAGTTTTATGAGGGGGGCACGATTATTCGCCCCACTTGGCAGGTGTGGAAACTGAAGATGGGCCCAGGTTCCTGTAGCTGTAAGTGGTAGGTCCCAGCATGGTGATCTGATTCCAAAGGCAGGTTTTACTACCACACCAGTGGACTGTCAAACTTGAGTAGCCGTAAAAAGTCACCTGGAGAAGTTGTTCAAATGCCAGATTCTTTGGCTCCAGTTCTTGACACTTTGACTCTGTAGGTTTGAGCTGGAGCTTAAGGATCTACATTTTCAAAGCAGCTCCGGGGATTGTGATGGAAGAGGTACAGCAGCCAAGCACGCTGCTATTCTGCCTCCATGGACACAGAAACCATGAACTGTCTCCCAACAGTTCTCCCGTCTAGGAGGTCTTTACCCACAATGCTTCTTAGCCTTTTTGAGGGGATCTCAGACCCCTCTGAGAATCTGATGAAAGCTATAGATTTCTTGCAATCGAAATGCAACACATTTTTTTTTGTATTAATTTTCAGGGATTTAAAGCCCATAAACCCCAGTTTAGGACTCCTGGTCTTTCTCTACTTCTTTTTTTCTTTTAATCTCATTATTCCCTCTTTTGAAATAAGGACACTAACCCTGCTGGCTGCCAGCTTTACAAAACTATTATAAGGATAATTTTTTTAAAAAACACAGAAGTTTTGAGATACAGAAACAGAAACACTGCATGTAAACCTCGTGTTCATAACAGAAATAGAGAACTAGGTAAGAACAGATTTTAGTAGAAGGGGCTCCCGGAGAGAAACTTAGCACTGGTTAAGAAAATAGCCAGCAAATAACCACAAGCATAATCAGAATGGTCATTTGCCATTTGCTGAGTACCGACCATGCACCACACACTGTGGTTTGTGCCTTAAAACCATTTATTTTTAGCGTCCATAACAGATCATTAAGGGTATCATCTTTATATTACAAATGAGAAAACCCAGGCTGAGAGAAAGATTAAATAATTTACCCAATATCAAACAACTAGTAAAGTGACTCAAGCCCAGGTCTGTCTGCGTGCAAAGCCCATCTAATTTTCATGACGTGAGGATATGGCCAAGGCTCTTTTCCAGACCTGATTCCATACGCGGACCAGGCATGGTTTCTGAGGCCAGTTCCTGGAACAGGGAGCCTTAACCTCCTCTTCACCCTGCTAGCCATCAATTTCCCGCCTATAATGATAGTTTGCAACACTCCAAAGGCTTTAGTTACTACTATCAATCAGTTGCTCTGTCCTCCCAATGGAACCAAAACAACAGAAGGCATTGGAAATACTCAGGTTCCTAGTGGCAGGCCCACCAAAGACCAACTGTGGCATTATAAAAGGTTAATGTTTTCAGGCTCGCTCTGTGGCAAGGTCTACTATCAAGGCTCTTGGGACCAGCTGCATGAATCACACTTCTAGATGTTGCTCCAACTAGTAGGAAACAGCTTTTCCTTTAAATAAATTTCACTTTCAGAAAAGGCTTTAAAGCGCATTACCGATACGGCTGTGAAACATTTGGCTACATGTAAATCCTTCCACAGCAAAGGGGAAACCTCCTCATGTACCAGAAAAGCTCAAACTAAGTCCAGGAAAGTCTTAGCCAAAAGGGCTGAAAGAGATATCTGGTGGAAAAGAATGCTTCATTCTCATTCTGTTTCAGACCCATAACCATTACGTTGAAGGAATTTTTAATACTAGGAATGAAGAGCAAGAACTACAATAAAAAAAAAGTGTTAACTGAGGCACTCGGCTCAGCAGGTCACCTGCTCTGCCTCCCCACACGTAAGCCTGCGCCACCCTCCTCCACAGCCTTGGCCCACCCTTAATGTCTTTTCCTACGGCTGCTTTCCACATCCTCGTTTTATGGAAGAAAGCAGTAACCCAAGCTTGCCTCAGCACTAACAGATGTTGCAAGGAATCGCTTCGGTTTGAATCCTCTCTCCCTCCCTTCACGCTGCAACTCCTACCCTGTCAACACCACCAGCCTGTGCAAAGAAATTCCTAACTCTAAAGGCACTGGCCACTTTTTTGCACCATCCGATGAACCTTTTCAGTTGAGTTTTTAAAAAGGGGGAGCTAGCTGCATTAGATGTCGCAGCCTAGTCTCGGCTGGTTAGTGGAGGAAACCCGGTGCATCAGGCAGTTGCTTTTCTCCTTGTCAAAGCTTAAGCTTCTCTGACGTGGTTCTGCTATTTATTAACTAACCTCATGACTTTCAACAAATTATCATACCTCTCTGAGTTTCAGTTTTCTTCTTTATGGTGACACCTTCCCTTCCCTCCAACGTAAGAGATCATGTTTTCAAAAACTGCAAAAGAGGGAACAAATATAATGCTTTATTATAATGGTTATTGCTATCTATTTTATGTTATACATCATCTGGAGTTTTCTGAGACACCCAGGAGCAAAGGCTCATTAACAACAGACAAGGCAATCGCAAGCCCAGGCCCTGGATGAATAGGTTAGTAGGCTCAACACTTTTCTGAACATAGAATTTAATGTGTAACAGATTCAACATTTTACTAAACATAATCAAACCCATAACCCTGGGTTTGTAATTGCTCACCACGTACTAGAATATAGTGGACAAATACACAATAGCTTGGAATTCAGGAATCAAAAGTAACACATCAGCAGTTTTGCAAATAATTGTCTAAAACCAAAGGCAATAGTAACTGGGGAAGACAACCTTTGGTAATATCTAACTCAGAAAGTTTGATTCAGTCCCTCACGGTGGTAAGCTGTAGTGGTCAGGATTCCACTGCAAAGAAAAGAATTCAGTCTGGCTAATTTAAGCAGAAAGGGGTTTATTACAGTGTACTAAATGGCTTATAGAACATTGGGAGGGCTAAAGAAACAAACTCTAGGTTCTTCTAGAAACAACTCCTAAGCCACACAGCAGAACCAGGCTGCCGAAGCTACTGTCTGCTGATAGAGGGGCTGAGCTACAAACACCGCACTGCCACGATATATAGAGACTTGGGCAAGCTCCCTCTGTTGCTGCCCCACCAGGCCTGAGATGATCTGTGCCAGCAATACGGGTGCCCTGAGCCTTGCCTGTCCACACCCAAGCCTAGTCCACACCCACGGCTAGTGGCCAGAGAAACCACATGCCTCTCTGACCTGGCCAGAGAAGCAATGCCTCTGCCTCCCTTTGCCTTCCAAGTAAAAGTACATCTAAATCAGGTCCATAACTCTGACTGCAGGGCATCTGGAAAATGTAGTTTTTAGCCTTTCAGCCTCTGCACTATAGAAAGGCACAGTCAAAGAGGCTTGAAGCGGATGTCCGGTGACAAGCCCTCATGCCCATCACATAAGTCGATGCCGAAAGACTCATCCTCACAATCCCTTCTCCTCCCCACCGAGACAGCTGGGAGGGATATGGGAAAACCTGGTGATTCATGTAGCAAGAGTTTGGTTGTGCACATAAATGACACAGAGTTGGCAGAGCTGTTTACATTAGGCTGCTTAGGACAGAGGTTATAACCAAGTCTAGGAAACTTTCCCTATATAGTAATCAGGCAGCAAAAGTCAGGAAAAACCATTGTTGTTCTCCTTAGGACCCTCAGGGGACTGTTTTCCTCCCACAGGGTGGGGGTGGGAGGTCTGAGCTCATCATGATACCTCTATCAAATGCCCTACGCACAAGCCAATATAGAGTAACTTCTCTTCCTGAATGTGGCAATCAGATTACTTATCCTGGATTCACTTCACCCTATTTAGGCAGAACTTCCTGGCTCACCAAGGGTTCTACTAAGAGAGGGAGGCAGAAATTGTCTATTTGCTAATTAATACCTAGTCAAAATAGCCTTCGTCCTGAAAGGAGAGTTACTGCAGTGTTGATGCTTGTGTGTAATTCACAGTAGGGTCTTAGCTGTCAGGCTCACCGTGCTAAGCCTGTGTCTGCTGTATTTTAGTACCTTCTGTCAAGTGACTCTGAATTCCAAGGTCCCCTCACACACTGAACAAAATTCTATTAAGTGCTATTCTATGCCAGGTACAGAAAGACACAGAAATAAATAAGAAAGACACGGTCCCTGCCTTTGTGGAGCTTACGGTCCAGTGACAGGTTCTAAAAAGATGGCTTAGTGCAATAAGCAGTATCGTTACAGCCCTGAGATCCACGTAGGACATGGGAGAATGAATTCCTCCGGAGTTACTCACATTTGGACTTGGTTCCCACGAATTAAGCTACAAAATAAAATTGTTTCAGTGTTTGACTTTGGAGAGTCCTCTGAAAACACACACCAGGTTAGGGCAATATATAGACCAGGCATAGTATGCCAGGCCCTGACACTAATGCTAAGCAGATGTTTCTGTTCTGGAGGAGGGACCTGGAACCGATCGGGCCCACGACTGAGGTGTGGGGCTTCTGGTGAAGGTTCTGGTGTGGCCGTACCAGTGCAGAAGCCTCACGGAAACTCCATCTCAATGACAAGCAACTGGCCACATGTCATTTCTGTTATCTTCCTGAGAAACAGGGATAACTTAGCACAACTAACCTCGCAATGATTTTCTTTACTGTCTGAATGGTACCTGCTTCCATTTAGCAAAGGGAAAAAGTTATTTTTAATTAAATTTCCCTCAAAATTCACATGGGTTTACATTAGGGGGAGGTGTTACACAAAAAGAGGGAAAGTTTTGCCAAAAAGATTTAAAACTGGTTCTCTGGAGATGTTGTGAAATCTATCAGACTGCTACACTCCCTCCACCCCCAGGGTCAATTCCAGTTTGGTTTACATTTCAGTTGGAATTTGGGGTGACATTTCATTTTATCAAAACAAGACAGACCAGTCATATTGGGCTTTTGTGGTTCCATATCAGAAAAGAAAGGGCCTAACCCTTGGGAGTGAGACCTCTTACCCTTTCTTTGCAACAATTTTTATTGTGAGCAAGCCCAGAGCTGGGTTGGGCACTGCAAATACTGAGATGAGTAAGTTATGATTCTAGCCTTCCAGAAAAATAGCCCACGCCTCATAAGAAGAGACCAAGTGAAGTCCCATGAAAGACAAAGGGCCCTATCTGAAAGTGGTTGCCACACAGGAGCAGCTTGACCTGGACTTTAAGCACGTGTGGGAATAAATGAAGACCAAGCAGATGAGAAAAGCAAAGTCTGTTTATTAATATTCAGAGCTTGCTATAGCAAGGGAGTTGGCCGCCATCATTTGCATTTCGGCAGAGACCCAAAGGCAGGCAGAGGAGTGGGACAGCTTTAGAGTAGAAACAAGGGACGGCTCAGGTATGCCCTGGTTGGAGGCTGCTGCCATAGAGGGTGGAGGTGGCCTAGCTAGAAGCCAGGCATCCTGTGGGGTCGGTTAGGGGGCACCTTTGGCTTTCTGTGGTTGGTCCTAAGTTGGAAGTGGGGGCAAAAATTAGGGAAGCTGTCAGTTATTAATCAAGTCCTGGCCACTGGGGGCTGATTGTTGTAGAAGTTATCATTTAGCTTCTTGGATTATTACTAAAGATAACAATTTAGCTTCCTGCAAGTCTGGCTGGCTACCCAGGCTATTTATTGTAGATAAGGGGATTAGTTTCCTAGGCAGGTTGGTGCAGGTTTTGAGTCAGAGTTTTGTTTTTAGATGTGGTACAGCCATTGTTCATTTGCATATTCAGTCTCTCACAAGTCTAGGGTTCAATTCTGCCCTGGGCCTAGGACTCCACCTGACATGAGCTCCCCCTTGCAACAATGCAAAGGTCCCCAGAGCTTCCCACCCGAACCCACCGGTGTCTCCTGAAATGCTCAACTGCTGAGATTCATGCACATTCCCAGAGAGTGTGTCTGACTGTCTCCCTCCAGGCATGGCTCTTCCTGCCTCATTGTCCTAACTCCACTCTGTGTAAGGTCAGGAGAATAAGCCTTGTCCACACACACAAGAGAACAAGCAAATTATCTTATCTAAAACAGCAAGTTCTTGAATCATACACAATGCCATGGCAAGGACTTGGTTTATTTTTAATAGTATTAAATGTCTACAAGCATAAGCATCCATTTGCAAACATAATGGCAACACTATAGCAAAATAGAAAATATAAACCTTATGAAATGAAAAGGCATTTAAAGAACAACAATGTACAGCATCCCATTTTAAATAGAATGTGTGTATACACAGAAAAAACACAGAGAGTAAGTTCTCCCTCAGTTGTAAGATTAAAAGTAGTTTTATTGTTTTGAGTTCCTAAATTTTTTACTCTCGTGGAATAATTAGCAATAAAAGTTTTAATTTATAGAAAGCCTGTAGTATATTAAAAAAAAAAACAGGACCCTCTCATAGCAACATAACTGACTCATTAATTCATTAATAGCTGCCACCTACCACTCTCCACTTCTATAGCTATTATCATCATAATAACCACAACAAGCCTATGAGGTGGGTGTTTCTATCCACTTTACAAATGAGGAAAACAAAGCATAGAATGGTTGACAAGTTGCTGGATCTGTCTGATCCCAGCATTAGAGGTCTCAGTCACCATTCTGTTCTGTTTCCTTTCTAGGACACATGCCCCTTGACTGTGCCTTGTAGTGGGTGTATGACCAAGGAAAGTCATTTTCTATTCATGGAACGAGGATGATATACCTACTCATGTGGCAGCTGTAAGACAAAGGGAGAATGCACATACAGAAGCCAACATAGTGCCCAATGCCTAGGAAGTGTTCTGTATGCAATCGGTGACGTAAGGGCCATTGTTTTCAGGTTCTATGAATGCTCCAGGAAAGACTTGTTAAAAAACAGTAGTGGGTAACCTGAACCATTTTAATGGAGATCTGTGAAGAGATTAGGGTCTAGAATAAGTTAATATTAGTTATGAATGAATGTGAAAAAATTTTTTTAAATTTACTCTTGGGATTATCTTCATTGTTCAACATTTGTCTATTTTAGCAACAAGGTATGGTTTATTCTGATAGAATAATAAAATAGAAGAAAGAAAATTCTAATCTTTCTCAGAGAATCTCACCTGTGGCTGAAGTCAGGTTGCTCTGGGACTGAGTGACAGTGAAGTCATCACAAGGGACTGGGAGACCACACGCTCTGACTTCCAAGTATGACTCCGGCTGTCTAATACAGTCATCAGGGAGCCTATAAGACATTCTCATGCCCTGGACCCATCACAGAGGTTTTGATCGAATTGGTCTGGGTAAAGCTCTGGCAAAGGTAGGACTTACAAGCACCACCAGGTGATTTACTGGACAGCTAGCTAAGAACCACCTGAACTGAAAGCCACAGAAAATAAAAAAAATTCTTTTAGACTCAATTTACAGAAATACAGGTGACAAGAGAAACAATTCTCATACTAACTGATCTGTTTAAAAGAAATCAACATTCATACTCTTTGGACATATATTCATTAATTTTATTTTTAAGCTCCTCATTGATGAAGATAATACCTAATATTTATCGAGCACTTATTATGGGCTAGGCACTGTTCTAAGCACTTTTTATAGTTAAATGGATGACATAGGCTTTGAACTCAGGCAGCCTGACCCAAGGATCTGCAAAGCCAATCCCTATTTTACATTTTCAATAGCGTAAATGATCTTAAACGTTAGAAATGGCCTGGGTATTAAAAATTATTATCTTAAAGTTTTTAAAGATGAAATAAATATTTTTTTGCACCTGGCCCATGGGGCCTTTCTACAAATAGGCAGTTTCCGTTAATGGGCTATACTGTTTTATTTATCTACTTGAGTCAACTATCTTAAAACTTCACACTCTGGAGCAAGCAAATGCATCTAAAAATAATGACAGGGGTAAATTATTCTGCTACAAGAACTGTGGTAATTTTTACCCAGAGGCTGCTTTACCGTGAAGCTGGGCTCAGAGCTTCTCATTTACAAGGCCCCTCCTAAGGCCAGGAAGGACCACATCAATTTGCACTTTCATATTTGTTTTATTTTCCCTAAAGAGATGTCTCGGTCCATTTGTGTTCCTATAACAGAATACTGAAACTGGGTAATTTAGAAAGAACAGAAATTTACTTTCTCCCGGTTTTAGAGGCCGAAAAGTCCAAGATCAAGGAAGCAGCAGGTCTAGTTGTCTGGTAAGGGCTGCATCCTCCAGAGGGGAGGAACACCGTGTCCTTATTGCGGCAGAATAGTGAAAGGGCAACTAGCTGAACACTGCTGCTATGTGAAGCCTCTTTTAAAAGGGCCTTAATCCCATTACTGAGGAAGTCGTCCTCGTGGCCCATTCACCTCATAAAGGCCCCACCTCTTAATACTGTCACATTGGCAACACCTGAATTTTAGAGGAAACACATTCAAACCATAGCAAGACAGCCCCCCAAACTGCATAAGCTTTAGGCCTCCTTGATATTGGCCTTGGCAATGATTTTTTGGATATGACATCAAAAACACAGGCAACAAAAGCAAAAATAGACAAGTGAAATTGCTTCAAACTAAAAGCTTCTGCACAGCAAAGGAACCAATCAACAAAAGGAAAAAGTAACCTATGGAATGGAACAAAATATTTGCAAACCCTATATCTGATAAGGGGTTAATATCCAAAGTATATAAAGAATTCATAAAACTAAATAGTAAAACAAACAAAAAAAGCAAAATAAGCAAAGGACTTGAATAGACATTTCTCAGAAGAAGGCATACAAATGTCCAGTAGGTAGATGGAAAGATACTCAACATCATTAATCATCAGGAAAATGCAAATCAAAACCACCATGAGACCCTACGTTCTACACCTGTTAGGATGGCTATTTTTTTTTTTTAAAGAGAGAAAGAGGTAAGTGTTGACAAGGATATAGAGAAAGAAACCCCTGGTATACTGTTAGTAGAATGTAAATTTTTGCACAGCCATTAGGGAAAACAATATGGAGGTTCCTCAAAAAATTAAAAATAGAACTACTATATGATTCAGTGATCCCACTTCTGGATATTTATCCAAAGGAACTGAAATCAGGATCTTGAAGAGACCTGCATTCCCATGATCACTGAGCATTATTCATAATGGCCAAGATATAGAAACAGCCTAAATATCCATTGGCAGATGAATGGATAAAGAAAATGTGACACACACACACACACACACACACACACACACACAGTGGAATATCATTCAGCCTTAACCAAAGAAAGGTAATCCTGCCATTTGGGATGACATGGATAGACTTGGAGGACACTATGCTAAGTGACATAAGCCAAACACAGTTACTGCATGATCTCACTCATATGTAGAATCTAAGACAGTCAAATCTATAGAAGCAGAGAATAGAGTGGTGGTTGCCAGGGGCTGGAGAGGGGGAAATGGGGAAGTGATGGCCAAAGGGTACAAAGATTCAGTTATGCAATATAAGTTCTAGAGACCAACTATATAGCATAGTGCATATAGCTAATAATACTGTATCATATACTTAAAATTTTCTAAGAGGGTAGATCTTATGAGTTCTTACCAGAAGATAATTATAGTAATAATAGAAGGGACAGGAAGAAACTTTGGGAGGTGATGAACATGTCTATGGCCTTGATGGTGGTGCTGGTTTCACAGGTGTATATTTATCTCCAAACTCATCAAGTCATATACATTAATATAGACAGCTTTTGACATATCAATCATACCTCAATAAAGTGTTTTTCTTTTTAAAAATGGGGAAAATGAATGCTAAATGGACTCTTGTTCTTTCCTTCCCTGAGAAATTTGCAGATTATCTGCTGTTTAATTTAGCTATTTTGATTTTATATTTTTGAATTTGAAAAAGGAGTGGCTATTCATGGATGAGATTTGGTGCCAGACTGTCATGTCGAATTTGGAGCAATATAATTTAATGGTGTGAAATAACCAAAGAAGAAAACACTGAGACTCAACTGCAGAATCTGTAAAGCTTGTGATAAGGTTTTCGTAGAGTAAAAATGTCACATCATCTTAGATGCCAGGTCTGTGCTAGGAAACTGAAATTTAAAATAGTGCAATTATACAGAGTATTCAGCACACACCCCCAGGAGTCTCCTTCATTTGTGTAAACTAAATAAAAGAGATAAATGTTTGCATGGAGTTAAGGAAGGGCAGAATCTTGCATCATCTGGGTAATTGTCTATTTTAACAAAATAAACCTCACTATAAACTTTGCTTGCTTTCTTCACTCAAAATCAAGAGACTTGAAAGTAATAAAAGAATGAGAGTAGAGGGTTTATATATTTTTTATGTTTATGAGACAGTTATGTCTTTTACCGCAGAGAATGTCACTGTCCGGGTTAAAGAATAATTTTCATCATAAACTCCCTTTTCTTGATTGCTTATAAATATATGTTCTTTAAAAAAAAAAAAAAAAAACCCTAATTTCCTTTTGGTCTTGAATGTCTCAGGCTTGGTCTCTGCTCCCCAAGGTAAATTACTTTGGAGCAATTGAGCAAAATAGCCTTCAGCAAAATGCTATTTTTCACATTCAGTGAAAAGTACCTTTACCCTTACTTAGTGTTCTTCCAAGATGTCTGAGTCCAGGACCTCAGACTTGGCAAATGGATTTAGAAGCACTGATGAGGAGAAACAGAGCCAAACCTGAGCCCACTAGCTGAGTGTTTTATTTAAGATGCAAAGGTTTTCATCTACAGATAAACTGAGTGCTGTAATAGGAGTATTTCTGCTCAATGGTGAAGTCTACCAGAAACAAAATCTCAGAGGGAAAGGCTACCAGGTAAATTGAACTCACAAAGTTTCCTCCAGATAATAAAAGCCAGTTAAGTAAGACAGTTGGAATAATTCATCCTCTTGGATCATAAAATACAATATATGAAATGTGATAAGATTGAAAAAAGAAGTATACAAAAGTCAGGAGTATCCTTCCAAAATGAAAGCGTGGGTGGGAATTAATTAAATGTTAGAAGCTGCTCTGATATGTTTTAGTCCGCAAGAAAGAATACCTTCCTGCCAGGACTCAGTGTCAGGTAGCAACTTCAAGTCTAGCCACTTTCAAACAAATGCACAGGTATGGTAGTAGTTAAAAGCAGTCGGCTGTGAGTTACATTCAGCTGACTCCATCTTAGGACCCCCACCTGATGCATTCAATCCTTACCCAGCTCACAGCCCCTGGCATGAGTCTGTCTCCCATGAACTTGGCAGACACACCTGGCACTTCTTTTGTCTGAACCCTTGGGCTTAGAGTTTGAAAAAAAGCCTTTCTTCTCCAACTCTTCTCTGGTTTTTATCTTTAGTATTTGACTTCCCCCCAAATCCTTATGATCTACTTCTATACCTATCCCTATAGACATTTGGCTATATTCTCTTAACAAAATAACTTCAAAATATATAAATCATAAATTGGTGAGTTATAAAGAGAACCTGACAAATTATAACCATAATGAAAATTTTAATGTTCCTAAAAGATTATTATTAATAATATATTATTATTATTATATGCAATTCATATATTTTAAAACTGAAAAAATACTTCTAAATAATTCAAGGGTCAAAGAATAATTGTAATGAAAATTATGAAATATTTATAATTAAACAATGGAAGCATTTGCAGTATGTAGCTAAAGTGGTACCTATAGGAAAAGGTATAGACTTAAAATTGAACAGAAAAGTTGTAAACTAATAATTAATACATTCAACTGAAAACATTGTTTTAAAAACTACAAAGTAAACCCAAAGGAGGGAAAGAGTAAGAAAATATGGTCAGAGAAAAAAATTAATTAAAAAGAAGAAAAAGAAAAGACAGCATCAACAAAATCAAACCACTCTTTCTTTGACTAGATGAATCTTTGGCAAGAGAAAGTAGAAGAAAGAGAGAGAATGTGTGTTCGTGTGTGTGTGTATGTGTGTGTGTGTGTGTGCAGAACGAACAATATTAAAAATGAAGAGAGATAATGTATACATACAGTAAATACAGTCTTAGTATATTCAGGCTGCTGTAACAAAATACCATAACCTGGGTAATTTACAAATAAGAAAAGTGTGTTGCTCACAGTTCTAGAGATTGGGTAATCCAAAATCAAAGTACCAGCAGATTGAGTGTCTGGTGAGGGCTGCTTTCTGCTTTAGAGAAGGCACTTTCTTGCTGTGCCGTCACATGGCAGAAAGGGCAAACAAGCTCTCTTGAGTCTCTTTTGTAAGGGCATTAATTCCATTCAGAAGGGCTCTGCCCTCATGACCTAATCACCTCCTAAAGCCCCCACCTCTTAATTCTATCACATTGAAGATTCAGTTTCAACATATGAATTTTGGGGGACACAAGCATTCAGTTCATAGCAGTAAAGATCAGTAAAATTATAAGAAAATACCCTTAACAAATTTGTCAGTAAATATAAAAGACTTAAATATCATGAAAAATTTCTTGGAAAAACATTACAATTTCCCAAAACAAATTCAAAATGAAGCAGAAAACCTAAAGAGAAAGTAAATCAGTGGTTTAAAAAGGAACAAAACCTATCCCATAAAGAAGCACCAAAGCACCAGGATGAGACAGGTTTATAGGCATCTTTTATCAGACCTCTAAGAATTATATAACCTCTTTCTTATTCCAACTCCTTAGAGACCAAACAATAGGAAAGCTCTCCAGTTCCTTTTATGAGGCTAACAAATCCTTAATATCAAAACTGAACAAAAACAATACAAGAAAGTGAAATTATAAGCTAAATTACTTTTATGAGCCTAGATGCAAAAATCCTACGTATAATGTTAGCAAACCAGCTTTAAAAAGGAATGTAAGGATGATTTAATAGGTGTAAAATATATTAATGTAAATACTATATAAATAGGATTAAAGAAAAAATCTCAACAAATATAAAATATTACATGATGAGAAGGTCAATGTCCTTTTATAATACAGAGTTTTAGTAAGCTAGGAAGAAGGAAAAACTTCTTTCATCTAAAAAATATATCTATATAATAAAAAACAAACCTCCTACATTGCTATCAATGATAGATGTATCCGCCATAAAGTTAGTAACACAACAAAGATGCTTGTTATTAATAAAACTGTTCAACATGCAACTGGAGGTTTTTCCCAGTTCAGTAAGATAAGAAATCAAAGTAAGAGAAAAATGGAGAGGGGTTCACAACTGTCACTAATTGTGGGACATTATTATTGTCCACAGAAGATCCAAAAATATTCACAAACTATTAGAACTAACAATAGAGTTCAGTAAAATTGCAGAATACAAGGTCAATTAATAAAAAATAGATCAATGGCATTTCCATCGACAAGAAACAAACAACTAGAAAATAAATGACAAATTAAAATACTCATTCCATAATAAGTGGAAATTTTTTTTAATCTGCAAAGTTCTTGACTATAAATCTAACTAAAGTAGTATATTACCTGAAATGATGGAATTATAGAACTTTAATAAAGAATATAAAGGCATACTAAAGCAAATGGAAAGATATGTCATAGCTATTCCACAGGAGACTCTCAATAGCATGAAGATATCAATTCTCCCCCAGATTAATCTACAAATTCTAGGCAATCCCTATGCATATTGTAGCTTGTCATGAAAATTGACAGGCTTATCCTGAATTTTATTTGAATGAGTAAAAGGTCAAAAATGGCCAAGGAAATTAAAGAAAAGGAACTTGCTTTATCAGATATCAAAGCTACTGTAAAACTGCAGTAATTAAAACAGTGTGCAAAAAGATTGACAGGCCAGCGGGAAAGAATAGAGAGCTTGGAAGTTAAAACTAGTCAGAGAAAATATCTTATGACCTTGGGTAGGAAATAGTTTATTCAAATAAGATATGACAAGCTCAAACCATAAAGGGAAAAAAATTGATAAATTTAACTACATTAAATATAAACCCTGTATATAATTAGAATATTATTTTTAGAAGTAAAAAACTAGCTACAAACTAGAAGATATTTGCAGTCACTATAAACAAATTGTCAGTAATAAAAACATATAAATAGCTTTTATATAAAAAAAATGACAACCAACCTAATACAAAGTGGACAAACGACATGAGTGTTCACATGCTCACAAAGGAACTATCTGACTGACCAATGCACAAATGAAAGATGCCTGAGCTCATAATTAATCAGGGAAATGTAGATTAAAACATCAATAAAATAGCATTTCATGCTAATGAGATAAGCAAAAATTAAGCCTGACAAGAATTATGAAGGATACGTAAAAATGAAATCTCTACTGGCAGAAGTTAAAATTTGTGTAAACTTTAAACAGAGCAAACTGGCATTATCTAATAAAACTGATGATGAATATACTTGACTACCCAGGAATTCCAAGCCTAGGCATATACCGTAAAGAAACTCTAGCACATATCCACTCGGAATTATGTATAAGGATGCTTACTCTAGCACCATTGGCGATAGTGAAAAACATGAAAACTACTTTTTAATGCCTATTACTAATAGAATGGATGAATAAACTATGGTAGATCCATTCAATATGAGTCGTGGTTCCCAAACCCCCAGGCCACGGACCGGTACCAGTTCATGGCCTATTAGGGACAGGGCAGCAGAGCTCCATCGTCACCCCCACCTATCCCCCCAGTCATGGAAAAATTGTCTTCCATGAAACTTAGGAAGCAGGTAGGGGACCACACAGCAGGAGATGAGCAGTAGGCAAGCTGAGAGAAGATTCATCTGTATTTATAGCCACTCCTCATTGCTCACATCATCACCTGGGCACCACCTCCCCTCTCCCGCCACTCGTGGAAAAATTTTCTTCCATGAAACTAGTCCCTGGTGCCAAAAAGGTTGGGGACTGCTGCAATAGAGCATCCATCAGGAGTTGAAACGAATTAACCAGATCCACAAGTATCAACACGGATAAATGTCAGAAACAAAATGGCGAGAGGAAAAAAGTAAGTACCATTCATGTTAAATGTGAAGCACACTCTGTGATGTAATACAGTCTTTATAGATATAAACATGTGAGTGTGTATAGATAATAAAAGTGTAAGGAAGGAAAAACACACTCCATCTTCAAAAAAGTTTACCTCTGGAGAGGAAGGGAAGGGAATGGGTTCGGGCAGGTAAAATCAGATACCTAGCTGCTATGGACTGAATTGTGTCCCCCTCAAAATTCACATGTTGAAGCTTTAACCTCCATTGTGGCTATATGTAGAGATAGGGCCTCTAAGAGGGTAATTAAGGTTAAATGAGGTTATGAGAGTGGAGCCCTGATCCAGTAGGATTTGTGTCCCTATAAGAAGAGACACAAGAGAGCTCACTCTCTCTTTGTCTTTCTCTTTGCACACACTCCAAGAAAAGGCCATGTGAAGACATAGCAAGAAGGTGGCCATCTACAAGCCAGGAAGAGAGCCCTCAACAGGAACCCAAGTGGCCAACACCTTGATCTTGGACTTTCCAGTCTCCAGACTGTGAGAAATAATCTTTTGTTGTTTACGTCAGTATTCCATTATGGCAGCCTAAGTGTACTAATGCAATGGCAAAACATTAACATTTGTTTAATCTAAATAGTGACTCTACAGGAGTTTGTTGTTATTCTCTATGCTTTTCATTGATTCTGACTATTCTCTTCACATATATATAGTCATTGTTTAATCTGACAGCTGTCACAAGGGGAACATGAGTGGTTTTAATCATACTAGAAACAAGGATACAGAACTACTCTTCTCAGGAGGTCATAAAAGTTTTATAACATTTCTCTGAATAAAGGCTTCTTGTGGCGAGGGGGTCTTTCTGCGAACTGGTGAGGTCATACAGGATGCCACCAGCAGGCTGGAAAACTGTCAGGCATGGATGCCCCTACTCCTATACTGGGTCCCTTGCTGTCCAGCCTGTAAATGTCCAACAGCATTGATATCATCATTATTTTCTGTTCCACTCCTTCCATATTAGGCAAACAGCACTGACACTAAATACCCTTAATTAGACTCTTGACACAGGAGGGGAAAAGTCTTACCATGCCACCCTTCAAACAACAAGGAAAGAAGTACAGTTGACCCTTGAACAACATGGGTGTAAACTGTATGGATCCACTTATGTACAGATTCCTTTTAATTGAACACAGACTAAAAATACAGCATTGGTGAGATGTGAAACACATGTATACCAAGGGCCAACTTTTCATATACATGGGTTCCACAGGGCTGACAGCAGACTTGAGTATGTGTGGATTTGGGTATACATGGGGGTCCTGAAACCAATCCCCAAAGTATACCAAGGGACGACTACATATTGTGTCTTATCCATTTGCCACTGTGCCAAACACAATGACACTAAGTGTGCATTAATATATACTAGGTGCAATGCCTTGCACCTAGTAAGCACTCAATGGACATTTATTGAATGAAGAGTTTGTGTTTTTAATATTACCATTTGACTTTAGTTCAGCATTGACAAGTTGTTTAGAAGTTACATGAAACAAGCACCAACTAAACCAAAGATGTTTTAGATTGGAAGAAGTCATTATCTTGGAATGGGAACACGTTCTATTCCAGTGGGCCTCAAGCTTCACGGTGCATCAGGAATACTAGGAACACTCATTAAACACAGATTGCTGAGCCCCAGCCCCAAAGTTTCTAATTCACTAGGTCTGCAGTGGGGCTTAAAAAGTTGAATTTCTAATAAGTTTCCAGGTGACGCTGATGCTACTGGTCTAGAGACTACATTTTGAGAACCATTGGTCTAGTCCTTCATGGATGTTTGGAAAAAGTAAAGCACTATTTTCTTCAATCTGGATCTTATCTTATTCATATATATAATAAGTATATATAAACTATATTATACAATAATAAGATATAAGATAAATGCCTTATTGATAAGATGTATAATGATACATTTATGATACTCTTATTACACTCCTTATATTATTATACAAATTCAAAAAATGAAAAATCGTAATAGCTACCGTTTAGTGTTTATTGTGTATAGGACATCATGGTAATTGCATAAGATATGTTACTGATTTTAATCTTCACAACAATCCTATGAAGTAAGCATTATGATCCCTATTTCCAGAGAGGTAAGTTGAGCCCCAGAGAGGTTAAGTGACCAAGCAAGCGAGAGAGGGGTGACACTAGAATCTGCTGCACTCCAGATCCCAGGCTCTCAACTTTTGCACTGCCATGGCCTTTACCTCTGAAATAACAAGTGGCTTTTCCTGACCCAGCACTAACCCACAAACCTGACAGCTGTTTACAATTTAAAGCAGCAAGAATTGGGCCATCAAGTTCACGTTGAGAGCCAGATTATGCGGAAAGGAAATAAAAAAACTTGCCTCCCTTCACCTGAAATTAACCATTCAGTCTGCTGAGAGGAAAGAAGACCAGAAGAAACAAATTTAAGACATTAATAAAAAAATCCAGGTAGTATTTTTCTTCTTGATCTCCCCAAACCACAAAACAGAGATTGCTATGCAATACCTTCATTTCCTCCCTCAGTCCCAGTGGCAGCATTTGCAAACACAATAAAGAAAATGACTAAACTGTATTCTGGGGGAACATGTTTTAGCATCCTTTTGTTTGGTTTTCTCTGTTTAGTGAGCTGTTACGGAATCTCTTGAAGTCTCTAAGTTTAAAGGGGACAGAAGTGAAAACATCAACTATTGTTTAGTAATCCTGAAAGTTGGCTGATAAAAAAGAATGAAATAGCAAGAGGATACGTAGCCAGATTGGCCCAGTCAGAAAGCTAGTAAAATTTCAAGAAAATAGAGACTGGGAAAATTGAGACAAACTGCTCTTTGAGATGGGAGGAACAAAGTGTCATCTTTCTTCTGAAAGTTGATGGCATATTCATTTTTCAGAGTTTTATAGTTTTACTTATGTCTGAAAGACAGAAAAAGTAACAATAGTACAATACTGAACGGACAGAGCAGAGCTTCCCATTAAAATAAATATACTTTGTCTTACTGTTGGGAAAACCCTAAGGAGCTCCAGACTATTAACTGAGTTCTGTCATTTTTTTTTTGAAAGAAGAAATGTCCAGCACATTTCTAGAAGGTAGGTTAAATTGGTATCTACTTCATTTATTTTGGAATTATAAAATTGAAAGAAAATCTACTAAAATGCAGGTGTCCCAAAAGTTGCCATACATAGGGAAAATGGGAATTGTAGCTAAATGTACTTTTACTTACAAAATATTCATTACAAAATTTTACAAAAATTTTCCGTTGTATGGAGACTTTTAGAACACCCTGTACTTAGAAAAACTACACATCTTAGACCTCCTGTGTGGTGCGTTCATGCCAAAATCTGCTTCCGTGTGTCTGAAATATGAGACTATTAGCAACCTTAACCTAGAGAGTCTACTGCCTCAGTCTACATGGAGATCATTTTGCTACATGGCTGAGGATGTCAGCTTAGTTGGTGTTGATCTTATATGTGTATTTAAGGCTGAGAAAACTGATATCTAATTAGCACTAGCTCAGGATTAATCCTTAAATTCATCCCTGATGCCTCTTTCTTACTCTCCATTTTAAACTGGCAATTCCTGTCAGCTGTACCTTCAAAGTTTGTCTCAAATCCAACCCCTTTTCTCCACCTTCCCTCTCTCACCACCATTTTTCACGTAAGCTACAGAACTAGCTTTGGTCCTGCTGCTGCTCCTGCAGAATATTCTGCACAGCGTGGTCAAAGCGATCCTTCTAAAACCTAAGTCAGACAGTGTCACTCCACTGCTCAAGTCCTCCACTGCTGCCCATCTCACCCGGAATGAAATCTGAAGTCATTACTGCAGCCTGCGAGGCTCTTCTAGATGTGACCACTAGTTATCTCCCAGACCTCAGTTCTTACCTCCTTTGTAGACGTGACCGCCAAAACGCTGCCCAGCAATCACACTAACATTCCTCGCCCCGTTCATTCTCCTCTCGCAGACAATCACTTCAAACCTTCTCAAAAGCCCTCTCTCATTCCCACTCCCAGGGGATGACCTTGCTTCTCGTTGTACTAAGAAAGCAACAGCCATTAGAAGAGAGTCCACATGTTCCCACCTCTATATCTACCCACCTATAAGCACCTGTGCCCGTTTATCCTGCCCTCCCCATGGATGCACTGGCTATGCCTCTATTTAAGGCCAACCTCTCTTCTCCTGCACCAGATTCCTTGCCTCTAAGCTCCATCAGTTCTCCCCTCTTGCTCCTATGTCATCACTTTTTCCCTCTCTCCTGGATTATTCTCATCAGCTGGAAAACATGCTATCAATTCTTCCTTCTTAAAAATAAAAGAACTTTCTTAACTCTGCTTCCTATTTTTACCACCCCATCACTCCCCCTCTCCTCCCATTCACCCTTCATCCCACTACACCTACTCAGAGCAAAATTAAATCCAATGGTCAGTGCTCAGACTGCATCTTGCCTGACCCATCAGCATCTTTTGCACAGTCCATCACTCCCTCCTTGATACACTGTTTCCCAGGGATGCCATGAAATTCAGGTTTTGCTCCTGGTCAGTACTTACTCTCCTCTGCTCTGCTCACCCGCCTCCCCTCCTCTAGCTCCTGAACTCAGCTTCTCAGAGCTCATCTCCTTTCATGCTCCCCTCATTCTCTCTTGCTAGCCACGCAAGTTGGCCTCTTTACTGTTCCTCAAATATATCAGCCTAAAAGACCTTATCCTTGATCTTACCTCTACCTGGAATGTTCTTCCCTCATCTCTTTTAAGTGTTTGTTCAAATGTTATGTATGTTCAACTGACACCCTCCCTGACCACCCTATTTAAATTTGCAATATCTGCCACCCTTAAACTTCCCACCCCCGTTTATTTTTCTCCATGGCACTTAACACCTCTAACATACTACAAAATTTACTTATTCTGTTTAAGTCTCTGTTTTGGCCAGAATATGGTCGCTTTGTCATTCAAAAGTCAATTGATGGATATATTTGATTCCAGACACCTAGCATGCAGTAAGCATTTATCAAATCATCAAAGTAATGAAGCTAGTAGCCTTGGCTTCTAGCACATGAGTTAAAACAGATATCAAGGACATGATATTAAAAAACTGAGATGTATATAGGACCCCAAATTAAGGAACAAAATATTGAATGATAAAGTATGTATATTAAGTTCCCAAGAGCTTGCTCAAAGCTGGTTTGGCCAACATATAAAACAATTTCCACAGCCATGTTGGAAAATACTTACTATTCTTGAAAAGAGATGACTCTCAGATCATAAAATGAGTCAGTACTCTGGGTAACTAAATGGGTAGAGAGAGTTAGATCTGCTTGACACGTAAGATCACGTAGTTATCAGCCCTCAAATGCTATCATCCCACAAGCAGTTTTCTCTTAAATTCTTTAGGTCTTCAATAGGACATGGTCATTTTACAGAAGCCCAACTCAGAAATAATTATACTATAACACAAGTAGCAGAACATTTCATGCCAAACTAATGACTCCAGGACATGCATGGCATGACTTTTTGTACAAATCCACTTCAGTGCAGGGGTCAAAACCATTAAACTAATGGTAAACTTGAGTCCCTTGGCCCTAAGTGCCCCATGACTCCAGGGGATTGAAATTTGTAAGAAAAATACTAAACACAGAGACATGTATAAACACTCTGAAAGACTCTTTATGCAAGTACCTTTTCGTCTAAAATCAAAACTCTAGAAAACAGAACTTTAAGTTCCTACATTTAAATTTAAAAAATCATTAAAAAGACATCCAAGAGTTAATTTTAAAAGAAAAAGAAAAAGCTCTTAGCATGAAGTAGGAAGACATCACTGCTTGGCTTTAATAATTGTTCTATTAAATCTGATCTTTGCTATTTCTATTTAAAATGTTCATTATAAAGGCTTAGTCCCCTTAAAACATTTGCTCAAAAAAAGCTTAGCAGCGTCTGAGAGCTTTGGTGTTACTTCCCACCCCCCCCAACCCCGTCTCATGAAACGTCCTCGTTGAGACTGAGTTTCTTAGCAGGGTGAGTGACCTGGCCATACAATGTCAACACACTAGCACAGAAGACAGGGATGAGAAGCCATGTTCATGGACCTTTAATTTCAAATTTAAATATATGGAACACTTGTAACTCTTTACACAGAAACTAGCTTGCTCTTTGCCAAACCTTTTCTTTCCTCCTTGGTCACATAACTATACTAGATTTCCCAGGCTTTCTTGAAGTTAGCCATAACTGTGACCATCCATTGAAATGTTAACAGAGGGGGTGAATACCATCCCCAGGTCTTAGCCTATAAGAAACCTCCGGAGCAATGTTAGCTTATGTAGATGCGTGTGGCAACCTTAGAAGCCATAAATGGAAGGGGCCCAGGAAGAATCCCAAGAAAGAGCCATGAATCACTACTTAGAAGACAGTTGTCTGTTCAAAGGGAACCAATTTTCAACATCACATAGATGTTAAAGTAAAACTTTATTAATTTTTTGTTATTGTTATCGTAGCTGTCATTACCTTAACAGCATTGTATCTTAGTTCAGAATCATTAAAATGAAGAATTAAATTACTAATGTCTAATCCATTTAAGGTAAGCAACTGTGCACCGAGCTCTAACATCCATTGTCTTTTAGCATTCAAATTCAACAGGGTGCAACTGTTGTAAATAGACTAATACCAGAGTATGCTTTTCAACAGTTAAAGCTTTCAATGGGCTTTACACTTAAGACTTCCATAAATAGGTAAAAACAAAGATTTTGGTTGTTGTTGCTATTTTTATATAAAAAGAGTCACAGCCCTTTTTACTCTAAACAAGCTTCTCAAAAACCTAGCCTTGGAGAAGCCAGCAGCATCAGAAAGAGTGAGGGAAGAGAAATAAAAGAGCTAGGAGAAGAGGGAAAAGGTCCTTGAGCCACAGATCAGACGTGGGCAGGGTGAGGGGAGAAGGTTTGGATTCAACATAAAATTTGAAGATCTGATTTTACATGGAGAGGACTTTTAATGCCTGAAAATATCTTAACAATCAAAATGAAGAAAAAGGGGGAAAAAAACTGACAGGCAAACAGAAAACAAACAGAAACATGATAGATAATAAATCTAATCATGTCAATAATCATATTAAAAGTAAATAGTCTAAACACCCTAATTAAAAGCACAGATTCTCAGGTAGAATAAAAGAACATAATTCAACTACTTGCCGCTTACAGGAATCACACTTTAACAAATTAATAATATCAGGAACAAAAAGAGTAACATCACTATATATTTGGCAGATATTAAAATGACAGTAAGAGAATATTATGAGCAATTTTATGCCAATAAATTCAACAACCCATAAGGGAAAATTGGCAAATTCCTTGAAACATACAAATTACTAAAGCTCTATTTATCTATTTTTTTTATCTATTTTTTTATAGATAAAAACCTTCCCACAAGGAAAACTCCTAGACCAGATGCTTTTACTGATTAATTTTACCAACATCTAAGATAAATAAAATCAATTCTACACTAACTCTTTCCAAAAAGACATCCAGATTGGAAAGGAAGTAGTAAACATATGGTTATTCACAGATGACATGATCACCTATGTACAAAATCCAATGGAATCTATAGAAAAGCTCCTAGAACTAATAAGTAAATTTAGAAAGTTTTGTAGGATACAAAATCAATATACGAAAAATCAATTTTTATTTTTATATACTAGCAATGAACAGTTGGAAATTGAAATGTTAAAATATTTATAATGGCATCAAAAATACAAAATGCTTAGGGACAAATCTAACAAAAGATTACAAGATCTATAAACAGAAAAACATAAAAGATTACTGAGAAAATTAAAGAGTACCTACATAATTAGAGATGTATACCATGACCACAGTTTGGAAAACTCAATATTGTTAAGATGTCAATTCTCCCCAAATTGATATATAATGATGCTGTCAATGATAGCAGAAGGGAGGAAATAATAATGATTAGGTCAGAAATAAATCAAATAGAAAATACAAAAATCATAGAGAAAATAAGTGAGTTGTGTTTCTTGAAAAGAAAAACAAAATTGACAAATCCTTAGCCAAACTGTGAAAAAAAAGAAGATCCAAATAAATAAAATCAGAAATTAAAGTGGAGACATTACAACAGATGCCTCACAAATAAAAATGATCATAAGGGACTACTATGAATGATTATATACCAACAAGTTGGGTAACCTAAAGGAAATGGATGAATTCCTAGAAAAGTACAATCTGTAAAGACTAAATTAGGAAGAAATAAAAAGCCTGAACAAATCAATAACAAATAAAGAGATTGAAGTAGTAATTTAAAACCTCCGAACAAAGAAAAACCCAAGACCAGATGGCCTCACAGCTGAATCCTACCAAATATTCAAAGAAGAATTAATACTAATCCTTAAACTCTTCCAAAAAATATAAACTGGATAGAATACTTCCAAACATATTTTACAAGGGCACCATAACCTTAATACCAAAGCCACTCAAAGACACACAAGAAAACTACAGACCAATATCTCTGATGAACATTGATGCAAAAATTCTTAATAAAATATTAGCAAGCTGTTTTCAACAACACATCAAAAAAATTATGCATCATGAACAACTGGTATTTATTGCTGGCATGCAAGGCTAGTTTAATCTATGCAAATCAATGTGAAACATCACATTAACGGAATGAAAGATAAAAACCACATGATCATTTTAACAGATGCAGAAGCAGCATTTGACAAAATTCAACATACATTCATGATAAAAATTCTCAACAGAATAGGTATAGAAGGAACTTACCTCACACAATAAAGGCCATATCTAAAAAGCCCAAAACTAATATCACAATGAATGGGAGAAAACTGAAAGCTTTTCTTCTAAGATTGAGTACAAGGCAAGGATGCCCACTCTTGCCACTTCTATTTGATATAGTACTAGAAATTCTAGTCAGAACAACTAGGCAAGAAAAAGAAATTTTAAAACATCCAAATCAGAAAGAAAGAAGTAAAATTGAAAACTAGAAATCAATCTGACTTATAAAAGCAAAAATTCTAGATAAATATTAGCCAAGGGAATCTCAAAATTTCAAAAGACTAAGTAGAGTGTATTTCAGGAATAATAAGTTAGTTAATATCAGGAAATGAATATATCCATTTAGTCCAGTAGAGCAAAAAGGTAAAAGATAAAACTACGTCTTATCAATAGATACTTAAAAGGCATTGGAAAAAATTCAGTAGCCATTCCTAATTAAAATAGGGCTAGAAATACACTACTTAAATTCAGCAAAGACAATTTGCCAAAAGCTAGCAGCAAATTTTAAAATCAGAACCAGAAAAAGATGACCTATTTCACACTATAACATGAAACAAATAACTGGCAAAAGTACTGGAAAAAATGAGAAAAAAAAAACCTATCACTTTCTGATGGTTACATGATTGTGGACTTGTATGCATGGAAAAAAGGACTATTAATAAAAGAAATTGTTCTAATTTCTGAATTCAAGATAAATATTTTTAAAAATCAATGGCTTTTCTTCTGGCAATCTTCATAGAGAAATGAACAAGCAAATTTATTTCCAATAGTGACAAAAACTATAAGATATTTTTAAAGTAAATTAATAAGAAAGGCATAGAATGTATAGAATCTTATTAAAATATATAATGCAAGATCTGGAAAAATTGAAAATGCATTTCATGTTCTTAGAAGGGAAGAAAAAATATAAATGTCAATTCTCCAAAAATTAATGTACAAATTGAATGCAATTTCAGTTGGTATCCCAGTAAATTTTTCAGCTGGTTAAATTATTTTAAAATGTGAAAGAAAAAGTACCCAAGAAAAGTATGAAAAAAATGGCATGGAAATATTTGCCTTACCAAATATCAGACTGTATTATAAAGCCATCTGATCAAATAGAAACAAATAAATGGAAGAATGAAACAGAACAGATACTCCAAAAATAAACTCCAGTGCAAATGAGAATTGAATATATTATAAAAGTGGTATATATTCAATAGTTAAAAATGATGGATTATCTAACATTTGGAACTAATATCCCAGATATTCAACTGGAAAAAAATAAAAATGAATTGTTTCTTATAACAGATACAAAAATAAGTTTCAGATAGATTAAAGTCTTAAATAACAAAATTAAGAACATGTGAAAAAAAAATCTTAGAGCTCTCACAACCTAGCTGTGTCTGGAAACCATGGCTTCTTCTTAACTATAACTAGAACCATAAAAGCTGAGGATAGATGCATTTGACTAAATAAAAATTAAAAGTTTTTGTATCGCAATAGACCTCATAAACAAAGACAATGGACAAATAATAGATGTGCAAAAAATATTTGTAGCACAGATGATAAATAAAAGTTTAATTTAAAATGTGCAACATTTCTTATAAATAGACAGGAGACAAGTAACACAATAAAATAACGGGCAAAGACAATTCACAGATGGGTAAATCAGTGGCAAATAAATTAAAAGATGTACAAATTTACAAATAAGAATCATGAATATGCAAAGTACAGTAACAGTGTGATCATCACTTCATACCCATCGGACTGACAAAAATTTTAAAATGCCCTAATATCTATTGCTGGCTGGATATAATGAAAAGGGAACTGTCTGATATTGCTGGTGGGAAAGGGAAGAGCTTGGACCCTTGGGGAAAGCAATCTGGCATCATTTTTTATCATTAAAATACATGCTCACACTTAGACCCACTTCATAGTAACATTCCTGGGTATTCCATAAAAATAAAAATACTTCTTTGTAAGGACATATGCAAAAAGATTTTAATTGCAGCACTGTTAATAGTGAGAGAAGAAAAAGAAACACCAGAAACACAAGCAATGGCTATCAATAGGAAAATGGCTTTAAAAAATTCCAGTCATTGAAAATAATAAATTGGAGCTCTACCAGATGACTTGGAAGATTTTCAAATGAGATATTGTTGAGTGAGAAAAGCAGGATGTAGAAAAGCATGTAATATATGATCTTCTTTTCATAAAAAAACATATAAAACAAATTTTGTATCTATACATATAAATACATAGCATATGTGCATGTATGTGTATTATACATTATATGAAGTCTATATGAGGACAGATAAAAATATGAAAAGATGCATACAATGTTGCTCTAAAGGCTACTTGGGGGACAGAGAGGATGATGTGAAAGGAAGGAAGAGAAGACGAGGAGGGTTAACCAAACAAAAAGAAAAGAAAAACTTGCAGTAAAAAGAGCACTTCATGATTTTAAAAGTATGCATTGACAAAATTATGTATATGTGGGTACATATAACTAAAATGTATATTATTTTAAAATATTTTACATTTTTGGATTAAAAATATTTTAAGGAAAAAGATGAATACACCAATGGAAAAAATTCTGCTTCTCTAGTAATCAGAGAAATTCAAGCCAAAAGGCATGAGATATCATTTTTCCTTAGACTATTAGAAAAGATTCTAAAAGTTGATAACACCCACTGGCTGTGTGGATGTGGAATATTAAACACACTTGGTGTTTTGTAAGCATTATTTGTTACAACCTTTCTGGAAGATATTTTAGCAGTATTTATGAAAAGCCTTTAAATAACTACTATGCAATCATACGGACATGTATATAAAGAATAAGCATTGTCAGTAATATCAAGAACTTGTAAGCAAGTTAAATAAATGAAATAACATATGTAAAGTGCTTAGTACAAGCTTGGAATATTATTAGTTTAGAATTCAATAAATGTCCTAAAACCAAAGGATTGGTTAATCAGTTGGCAGTCCAGCTCAGTAGGAGAAAAACAATGATGAAGTATTTAATAAATGATATTAGCATCCAGAAATGGAAATCAATGCAAATTTTAAAAATGATAACATAGAATTATATCCATGACTTAGAAAGATATTTGAAAAACACAAGATATTATTAAAAGGAAAAAGGAAGTTGTAAAGCAGTATCCATCTTTGAAAATGTTTGCAATTATATTTGTGTAGGACAAAAATCTGGAAAGAAGTACACCAAAATGTCAACAGCGGTTATCTCTGAATGATGGGGGGCAGGGGTGGAGGGTCATTTTTTCTTTAAATCCATCTGTGTTTCTAATTTTTCCACAATGAGACTGCATTATTGCATAGTTTTTAAACCTTCCAAAGCACAGCAGGGTGGATGAGAGTTTGGAATACAGAGTCAGAATCCCAGCTCCTTAACTCAGTAGCAATGTGATATTAGGCATTTATTAAACTATGTTTTCTCATCTGTTGATTAATTCTACAGAACCAAAATAACCCATCTCTTCTTCATTCCAAATCAACAGGCATTTACTATACTTGAATCCACAGGCAGAATAGAGAGGAGGGTGCATGCTGACAATAGCTCAGATTAGCAAAATTTTTATATTGCTCTAGAAGGTATTCAAAAGACTGGATCAGACACAGGAACTTGTGTGGTTATTTTCAAACATCTCATGACTTTAAAGAACAGGTGTTGGAGGAAACTGTCTACATATTTGCTAGGAAAGCATTCTCAGATTTCTTTTCTATCCAGTCTACAGTCCTCTGCTCTACCGGCTTGAAGGGAGCACTCAAGTTTCTTTTCTAATCATGGAAAAGATGATACATCAATGGGATGATTACCCCTACTTTCTGAAAACAGCCAAACAACCAGATGCATGAAACCCACATTCAAGAGCAATGAAGTCATGAATAGGAGGCCCAAACATTCTAGTAATGAAGCTAAAAGAATTACATAACCTACAAGTCCCAACAAGTTTCCCCAAGTCCACCATGTACCTAATAAAATTTTTTTGAGGACTACTAAAATTTCACATTCATCTATCGTGACCTTTGAACCAACTCCAACAAAATACAGAATGTCCCTAAGGGGGCTGTTTTCAAAATTGCTGCATGCTCAAAATCACTTTGAAAGACAAATGGGTATTTTTGATCCACAGGTGGAAAGAGAAAAGGAGGAGAGAACATTCAGTTCTGGAACCAAAAGACTCCAGTGACAATGCAGAACATGAAGTGGGGTTTATACCTCCACTCTCCTTGGGGAGGGCACAGCAGATAGGGCAGGGAGATGCTGCAGGGTGTATCCGCAGTATCCACCAGTCCTGCAGCATCCTTGGAATCAGTGATCCTTGGAGTGTCTTTAATATTGAGAGGAAACAATTATGCTTTGGGAATGAATGAGAGGGCTGTGCACTCAGGATGAGTTCAGTGTGGAGTCAAATAAAAATGAGGTAAGCAAACCCTGTTTAAAGATGAGCTGTCATCTTCCACCTGGTCTCTTGCAATGGCCTCCTACTGGCCTCTCTGTTTCTACTCTTGCCTTCCTATGGTCTACCCTCCAGAGAGATCTTTTAAAAACACAAATCAGATCATGTCTGTCCCTGAAGGCTTCTCCTCACTCTTAGAATAAAATCCAAAGTCCTCACCTTGGTCTGTAGGGTAACCACAGAAAGGAGTGTTCGTGGGACACTGCTGGTTTATAGCTATTGAGGGTGTTTCCTCCTGAAATCCCCTGAGAGTTTGTCTTTCCTTTAATCAATCCAGGTCTCTGATCAAACATCATCTCCTCATTCTTGACCTCACTGCTGAAAAAAGATTCTCTAATCCCTTTCCCTGCTTCACTTTCTTTCAAATACCGTGTCACTACTTATTATGTCACATTTTTATTTCTTAATTTATCTGACTCCCTGGCTGGAACTGCTCTGAGTGAAGACATCGTGTCGTGTCTTCATTAACAAACCCTGCATTGAGAGCCATGCCTGGCTGGCACCTGGCAGTGGCCCAGTGAATATCTGATGAGTGAATGAATGAAAGAATCTTTGGCTCTGTGTAGCAAGTACTCATCCACTCCAAACTTGTATTGGTCATGACTTGAGCGAGTGATTTGTAGAACTGACGGTGACAGGCACTACTTTAACATTGTCAAACCAAATTTGTATTTTACTTCTGATTGTTTTGCTAGTTTCTAAGTGTCAGGAGCATTATCTATGGAAAGCACCTCTAAGACAAGTCCTAAGCGTGGATTTCCAACAGTTAAGACTCATTGGGTGACAACTTCCTCCAGTCCCATGGCCAGGCTTACAGGTCCTTGTCTACCTGCTATGCATGCCTATCCTTGAACTTCATCTCTCTGTTTGCAGGCCAGAAGAGATGAACAAGGGACTAAGAGGAAACTTGATTTTGTGCTTTTTCTAAAAAAAAAGCACTTGATTTTGTGCTTCTTGAGAAGCACAGACATACAAAAACAGAAGTCACCAAAATTCCAACACATCTAATTTCTGTTAGAGCAAGACACATATTCCCATCTTAAGAGTAAGGGCATTGAGTCTCTGAGAGTTTAAGGGACATGACTGAGTTCACATAACCAGTAGATGACAATGTCCAAACTTAGAGATCCATACCTGTCTGGCACCAAAACTTATGCCACCTTCTAAAAAAAAATAAGGATGCTAGTCTTTAAAGGGAAATGGATTTTCCTATAAACTTTTAAAGTATCCCCTGCCCCAAAGGGGAACCACAAAGCTGAACAAATGACCTGAAAACATATTCTTGACTGGATAGTACATAGTTGTCAACAATGGCTCCCCAATGACCTGAACTCCAACTGAGCCTATCCACCAGTTCAGTTTTCCCAAGCTTTGAAAACAAGCTGTAGACGGATGGGCTCCAACCACTGCAGCCCAGGGCTTCTCTCTCTGCCAGGAATAAGAGGCAAGGTCTGCCCTTTATACTTTCCTTTGCTGACAAATGGTTGCTCTTGAATAATTACACTAGAGGAAAAAGCTGGCTTTCAGTGCAACTCTCAGTGAACTTACAGTTACCACTTAAATTACTCAAAAACTAGAATTTCTGTTTACAGGCCTGAGAATCCACCAGCAAGTCTTCTATGGAAGAAACTCCATCCCCCATGGGAAGTTCAGGGAGCAGCTCCCCGAAGTTCCTGTTTCTTTGCTCTGTCTCAAAGCAGGCACTTGGGATCCCAGCCAGCAGACCTACAGCACCCAAACTTGCAAGAGCCAGGCTGTAGCTGACATTGCTCGACTTTCAGCAGTGAGGGGGGAGGGCTCCACGGTATCATGTCTTTCCCTTGAAACGTATTAAGCTGGTAATTATCAACCCTTGTATGTGGATGGCAGTGCCAGCACTCTGGCTCGTAGAGTTCTCCCTGCCCCCGCCTTGAACGTCACATGTGAAGTTCATTGGTCTGCTTTTGGTCATCTCTGGGCTTCCGTCTGTCTCTAATTTTACCCATGGTACTATTCATGGGTCTGAAAAACTACCTCACATCTCTGGAGGCTCTCCATGATATCATCGGACCCCAGAGCAGATGGAGGGAGCAGTTCCTGAGGGAATAAGGACATGGGGTGACTGGGAGCCCAGGAGCCAACCTCTGCTGAAAGAGACCCTCCTGGCGAGGCTCTTCAAGATTTTGCACATTGCCTTGTAGGGACTGCTGCCCTCAGAATGAGAAGGTACCTGCTGAGATCCAGGGGGATTTAAAACCACTATTTCCTCGGAGTGAGGAGGCTCCTGCTGCAGAAGTCAAGAATGTGGCCCAGGGCTTCCCCAAGGGGCAGCAGGGCTGAGATCAGCACTTTATCCAGGCAGCTCTTACAGGATCATAACAGCGTGCTTGTGCAGAAAGTCACAGTGTTCAAAACACTTTGTTGTGTGTTACTACATCAAATCATACAGAGTGAGGGAAGATGATCAGAATCCCCTCTTCACAGAACCTAGGGTGGCACAGCCCACAGGGAAGGATACCGGATGAATATGTGTTGAATAAATTGCAGAATGGGTGAAAGGAGAGGGTGAAAGCAATCAGGAGTTGGGAACAGGAATTGGAAGGTGTCAGCTTTAGGCACAGGTGGGGAGGAATGTCAGTTCCCACAACTCACCTCTTGACAGCCTCATGCCTTGTCTAAGACCCAGCAAGGCTATTAAACCCAAACTCCCCGGTTACTAAAATAAGTTTGAAAAAGAAAAGGCAACACAAACAACAGCTACCTGTCACTACGTTAATTTTTTGGTTCCTATTTATTTTGTATCACTGGGTATTTCCCTTACTTTCTCAAGAGTTCAAATACACATTTAAAAGAATGTTCGTTATGGTCTAACCAGCATTTCCAAGTGTTTTTTAGCAGGAGGGTTTCAGGTCATCTGGCTTGTCTGTACTACTGGAAATGCAACCACATTTCTTTTTAATATGTTTTTCAGAGATAATGGAATTATACTCCATGCACTTGCCCTAATAGATCTCTCCTAATGTCACCCTATTTCAATACATGCTTGAAAAATGGGTCCAGTGAGTGCATATTCTGTTCTGTCCCCAGGTTCTCTGACTCACCATATTTCTTGTGAATATCCACTACTCCCCCTACACTAACACCCACTCAGGTCCAAACCCCCTTTCCTTCTCCTACCGTATTTCAGGGACCCTTCATCCCCCGTTCTCAAATTTAGGAAATTAATTGGCCAGCCCATGTCCAATAACAGCCTTCTCCCAATATCATGCAGTGACAGCCAACTGCACAGACTAAACCAGATTACAATCTTGCATTGATAGTTTGCAAAGTGCTTTCCCATAACATTGTCTCTTAATCTTCTCAACATCCCAGTAACACGGGCGCTATTGTCTTCACTCTAGAGGAAAGAAAACGGCTCAGAAAGTTTAAGTGGCTTGATGAAAGCTATTATAGAAAGTGGTAGAGGTGGCTTCAAGTCCAAGTCCCCTAAATCAACATCCAGTTCACCCTGGGACCACAGCAGTCAGCCTCCGACAGCACCCCCACATCCCAGGCCGTGTCAGGGTGCAATTGGTTTCCAGGCACATTACCCTCTTCCCCCTTAAAGTGTGGTCCAGGAGCTTGTTAGAAATATAGTTTCTCAGGCCCACCCTAGAGCCACAGCATCAGAATCTGCTTACTAAGACCCTAGTGATTTATGTGCACTTCTTTAAATTTTGACAAAAACTGCCCAAATCACTGAAAATCCACCATGAACTTGCTCTTCTCAGAGGCCTTATCATTTTTTATCTCCAGTCAAGGAGGTTGAATGTTCTCTGTGCTATGTATGCAAATGCAGCAAGATCAAAACAAAAGTCACCTCATATGCTCTATCAATGATCAAAACCAAGTTTTACACAAGTACTAGTATTACTAAGTGGTGAACAGCAGCTCTGTTGTTTTAGTTATATATTCTTTTATTACCCTACAGATAGCAATATTTGCCTTTTTAACAAGCTCTGCCACTGATTCTAACACGCACTAATGTTTAAAAACTATTTCCACAGTTGAAGGATTAGCCCCCAAATTAGAGAGCCAACACATGTGGGGAAGGTATGAAAAGAACTAGATGAGGAGTTACCTGAACAATGGGCCCCCAACCCCAGTCATTTCTTTTTGTATTATTGCTCGGTGCCTGAGTTGTAAGGAAACATCTTCTTCCAGAATGTATTTGAAATTCATGAGACAAAATTTGCTGTCCTGAAGCCCAGACACCTTCTAACCTCCACACAGTAGCTAAGCATCTCTTGCTTTTAATCAGTTAGCTATGAGGTACAGTGTTATCTGACCATAGAGAAGTAGGAGGTAGGAGAAGTTTCCCCTGATACAACCATTCATCATCCTTCATCATGTGTATGCACATTGTTGTTGAACATAATTCTCAATGTTTCTCAGGGACAAAAAAAAAATCTTACTGAAAATCAGTTTCTAGAGCATCACAATTTTTCTTCAGACTTACTCCCAGGGTTCTATGACAAACTTGACATCAGCGAATTAGTGCCAAGATGTCCCATAGGCCATAGTTGGAGATGGTCAGGAGACACTGGACAAAAACTAGGCCCCCAGAGCAATGAAGTAGACTCAGGCCACTGTGTTCTCTACTGATGGACACAAAGCAGGATGGATATGTCAGTCAATTCTTTTTATACCTATAATATGCTTAAATATTTCAAGCAAAGAAAAATTGCATTCTCGTTTTAAATTTTTTTAAAAAATATTTTAAGAACTACAATAGTCTAAGGATGGAAAAGAGAAAGAGCACATTTTTTGACACGTACAATATTTCCCCCAAGGAATTCCTATATCATCTTACCCTTTTGTACACTTTAGAAACAAAGCTACATCATTGTATCTATTTATTTTGCACTAACCTTTACAATGGAATTTACTTACAAGTTTGCCATCGAATACCTGTTGTTTTTGTTTTGTTTGGAGTGGGGGTGGTATTTTCGGTTTTCTCTGCAACAACACTGACTAATGAGGATGGAGGTAGGTTCCAAGTCTCAAGGAATCATAGGCAGATGCCTGAGACCTAGAGGATGAGCCACAAATAGGTGACATGAACCAGGTATTCAGAAACCTAGGATAGCCAACAAGTGTGGGTATTTCATCTGAACTATTTCGCTTCAACAACACACTTAACTCAGAAATTCATAACACAGGACCATCCAAACTGCATTTTCTAAAACACTGTTTCCCAAAATGTGTTCTAGGAAACACCAGATCCATGAGATGCTGGGAGTTTGGGGAGCAGGGAGGCAGGGGAAGCAGTCTGTGAGCAAATTAGTTTGCAAAGCTGTGTTTTCTGACAATAAAGATAAAAATAGTAATTGTAATATTTATCAGGGACTCAGGCCCTAGCAACATCATTATTCATAAGTAAAATAAGAACAGCAATAGAGATCACTTTGCTAGTCCAATTGCACAGCCTAAGAGGAAATACCCAAGCTAGTATCAACACTTAAAGAGGAATCGCTCCATATCTAGCACAGAGGAAGTAACTGGGTCAGCATCTCATCCTTATTATCTGCAAAAGGCACAATCTTCCCCTTGGAGCAACACAGGAAGGTCAAGACTCTCCAATAAATGCCTTCTAGCATGTGATTCTTTCCTTCATAGCATTTAATATTTTACAATGATTTTCTCCCTTTCTTCCACTCATTTACTGTCTCTCTCCAACCTAAAATGTATGCTGCAAGAGAGGAGAATTGCAGCATTCATGTTCCCAGCTGACTCAGCAGTGTACTTGACATACAGTCACAAATAGTTGTTAATTAAGTGAATGAGTGAAGTTCCCTGATTAAAGTCTAGGTTCTAAGATCCATAAAAGAGATGGATTTTCAAGAGTAACTAGAAAAATGCCTCATGCAAATCCCCAGAATTATATCTAAACTTCCCAGCTTTTCTCTGCAGTTTCTCTGCAAGCCCACCCAACTTGCATTCACAAGGTCAGCTTCGTCTTGCTGTGTCCTATGTAACTGAAACTGCCCTTACAAATTAATAAAAAGGGGCATGAGGTGAGAACTGTGATAAGGGCCCAGCTAAAAATAATGATAATAATTAGCCAGTGTCCCCCTGTTTACTTCTCTGTAATTGCCACTCTGGAGCCACATAGCTGGTGGTCATAAAGATTCTTAGCTTTCTCTACAGATAATATCACCTTTTTGCAACCCAGGGGTAGTTTCTGAGATATCTTCCAGGTTCTGCCTTCCAGTGGAACGGCTGACCCATCCAGACCAGCGACCCATACCAAGGAACTGACTCAACTGGTCTTGTGCCCCCCACCCAAGAGCCTGGTCAGCAAAGAAAACAATTTCTACAACCCTATGGTTCCACCCAGAACCCAGCCAATTAGCAGATTCAATTGCCTACGCCACACTGTCTTTAAAACCCTGTCTCCCAAATTCTCCGGGAGATGGATTTGAGAAATTTCTCCCAACTCCTTGCTTAGTGCTATGCAGAATTAACTCTTTCTCTGCCATAAACCCTGCTGACTCAATGTATTGGCTTCCTCTGGGGCAGCGGGCAAATGAACCTGGTTGGGCAGCAACATAATCATACCAAGTCAGGCCACAATATGGGGTCACAGTGGTGCAGCTGACTTCCAATTCTGCCAGTCAAGTCTACATCACTTTATGTTTTTAAAAAATCTGGTTAATCAAGATTCAACCAGATGGGGCATGAAGGCCACCATCTGAGCTCTGCCCTCGGTCCTGGGAGCCAGTCCCATGAGAGCCTGGACTGAAGAGGACCAAGCAGCCCGTGGCTCTCAGACATGAGAGAGCAGAGCCTCACGGAGCCCTGAGGGATGGCAGTGCTCCTCACAGAATGTTCCTCACAGAATGCCATATCCACACCTGCTTGAACTGATGTCTCACTTTCTAAAGTGGGAATTTCACTTGCCACTCAGAGTCTTACCTTAGTGTTGAACAATTCCCATAAGAGCAAAGAAACTCAGTCTGAAGGCCAAGGTGGTGATCAAATAATGAAGGTAAAGAGAGTAATTATAATAGCCACCACTTATGTCATGCTTACTAAGAGTCTGTTTTTTATTAGGCAATACACATGGTTCTTCCATTTAATACCCTCAAACACTCTATGATGCAGATGCTGCTATTGTTGCCATTTTTGCAGATGAGGAAAGAAAGATATGATACTTACTACATCAAACAGTGGCAAGACAAGGCAACAAACATATGGCACCGCAGCCCCCTTTTGCCTTCCCACAGGTCCAAAATGCAATGTGCAGTCACAGAGGAGATGGAAAGACGGGTACCCAGGCAATTTTTCTGCCTCTCCTGGCCACCCAGTGGCCACCTGAGAAAGACTTTATTGTATTGATTCAGCTCATCTCAGATGCATATACCATAGGTCCAAATAGACTCCTATAACTGCATTAGTCATTCCAGACACTTTAATCCATTACTTAATGCATTACTCAGAGCCTGGTACCAGGGAGGGAATGGCAGGAAGTCAAGGTCGGTTATACATGGATGAAACAATAATAATCTTGAAAACACCTGCACCTGTGAAGAAAGAGCCATTGTTTGGAAACATCTCACTGTCTAAATGTTTTATAATTTGTTATGTAAAATGCTTGCCGTGGAACTTGTTTTTATGTACATAGTATCTTTGTGTTAGTGATCAAATTTTAAATAATCATCCTCTAATTACAGTAACCCCCAATCAAAAATGAGTCACTGACCTTTTTTCCTCAGTGTTTTATTTCAGTAAGCCAGAATAAACACATGAAATTGTTACCATGGAGACCAAAGGTACTGAAAGGACCCAGCCTCTCATTAAAAAAACTGACACACCAGCAGGAAAAAAAAATGATGGATGTTGTAGTTATTTTAGGGAAAATCATGTCCCAAATGTTGAGGTTAAATCAACCACCTCTTTTCCTCCAGAAAAAAAAAAAGTTTCCGATGCAAATGGTTTGAATTAATACCATGGATATTTATAACAACAGTCTGGTTAGGGAACTTATTTGCTATTCATCACGCAAATGTCCCAGAGGATTAAAGGAGCCCAAAGAAAATATTTTTAAAATAATAAATGAAATGTCTTCTGGGCTGGGAAGCCACTATGTTCATATTCAGCACCACCACTGCTGGGCTGCGTCCTGAAAGCCCAAGGCCACTGGGAGCGGACAATTCCGCAGTCCCTTTGGAAGAGATCAGCAGGACACGTGTCCCAGCTGACGTGCCTGTAGGAGAGCCAGGGTTTTCTTAAGTTGCCACCCCAAGTAATAAATAAGAAAAGAGAAACCAACAGTGGCCCAAAATGAAGATCTAAAATTGGAAAGGCATTGACTATCTTTTCCTAAAGTAACTCCTTCGGTTGCGTTCTGGAGAGAAAAGGTAGAGGGGGAAGAGGTTTAACTTTTTTAACATATCACTGGAAAATGCCATTCTCCATTTTTAAAATAGCACCGAATGAAGGAATATTGCTCTGCTGACGGGGGCGATGCCTGCCGAGGCACTACCACGCAGACTCTTATCCCTGCATGGTGACCCTGCGAGGGAGGCCAGAGTGTGCAGCAGTGTGGACAGCCAGATAGGGGGCCAGGGTATTGCTCAGGGCCCAAGAAGGCCCGGGGAGGGGGGGGTGAGGACAGCCCACGGCCCCCCGCCTGCCTGGCCTCCACCCAGGAGTCCCAGATGACCCAGGACCATACTGATCCTGCCTTTACGTTAAATGTTAATATCTTGTTCAGGTATGGAATTTTTCATGTTCATTTTCATTTTATAAAAAATATTTTTATTTTAAATATTTAATATTTACATATTTTTAAATGTTGCATTACAATATTATCTTCATCATGGGTTACATTTTTGGTGTCCCCTGACAGTTTGTGCCCAAGGCAAGTGCTTCATTCACCGCACCCCACAGCCTCACCCCCAACTCTGGGGGTCCATCAGGGTCCTTCAGAAGAAGGGCACCCACTTTCCAGGACAGGCAGGAGGAGGATGCTGCTGAAAGAGAGCCACTGTCAGAGAGCCCCCCTCGAGGCAGCAGCTTCTGCTTAGAGGACCTCCCCTCCCTGGGCAAATCAGTCCAAGCAGGACCTACGGGAAACCACTCCTGAACCCCACACTGAAAGGCAAGGTTGGAGTTCTGACTTTGGACCCCTTAGTCTCAGACCCTTGTCTGTCATTTCATCAGCCAGGCTGCAAGCTTCAGGTCCCTCCTGTGTTAACTGGGGATAATAAGGACACCACCTCCCTGGCTTGCAGCGGGGATTCAATGGGGTAATTGTGTTGAAAGCTGAGAAGCACAAACATTTGATCAACATCAGCCATTAGTATTGTTCTCCAAATCCTGGTTTCTCCCCTAGTGACTTTACCTCTCAGAATCTCAATTTCCAATTCTGTAAAATGGGGAAATAATAGTACTATCTCTTAAGGTTGCTATAAGGGTTAAATGAGTTACTGTACATGCAATGCTTAAATGTCTGCACATGGTGTTAACTATTATGATTACAACTATGACTACTGTTGTTACTATCATACTAGCTTATTCTCCCTCCTCTTCTTCCTGCTATAACTACTACTGTTACTGCTGCTGCTGCTGCTGCCACTGCTATGTTTGTCCTGGTAGTTGGGTAGTTAATACAGTTACAATGAGATCTAGAAACAGCAACTCCCTCCTGTATGTGAGAGATCCTTAGGCTGTGTTTAAACATTCAAATTAATTTACTATACGCTATGCTTTTTAAAATGTTTTAAGCTATTCAAACATTTTTATTTTCTACATGTGATGCCAAATAACCTGTTGAAGTGATTTTGTTCATTTTTTTAGCTGAGTTGTTTGGGTATGCTGTAGACAGAACCCGAGACAACAGAAGAGTTACTGTACTTAAATTGTTTATAAAGGAGCGGCATAAAAATAATCTTTAAAGCTAAGGGAATGTTAATATTTAGATTCATCTAAGGGAAAATAATAACAGTTTGTGATTTCCTCCCTCCTCACTCCCAGGGCAAATGTTTTAAAGGGAGGATTTGATTTTGTAACATAAATTGTTTTTTATATAACCCCAAAGACATGAGTGATTAATACTGAGCTATAGAAAGAGATGTCCATAATTAGCAGCTTGGGTACAGTCAGCTATAAACATATATTTTGTTTGTGAAACATGCAGCTTGAAAAAAAAATTACATCTTGTTAGATGTCACAATAGGGTCAAGATGCTAGAGGAAAAAAAGTCATTTGTACAAAGATTTTTAAATACAATCCAAATCAGATATAATACATACACCACATTAAACCTAAGACAAAATTTTATCCAGGTTTTTCTTCACCATCATCATTGTAATTGTTGCTAATTATTACTTGTGTCACTGTTGGTATAACACTGATTCTGATTTTAACTACAAGGACTTTAACCAGATGCACGGTATCCTGAATGCAGATACATAAATGCTTTTCATATAATGGGTCATTAACATTTCAAGACTGTACAATGTATATGGTTTATTCTCACCAATAATAGAATTTACGATATCTGACACTTATTGGACACTTATGAAGCATCACACACTGGCCTAAATTCCTTAAAGGGATTGAATCCTTTTAAACCTTAGAAGAATCCCTATAGAAATTTTCATTTCCACTTTTTTGATAAAGACACCCAGACTTAGAGAAATCAGTAACTTGAGCAATGTTACATTTTATAAACAGAGATGGGACTGGAACCCAGGTCTGTTGAATATCAAAGTCCATTTTCTAAACCACAGTGCTAAACACGAAACACCCAAGTAGGCAAGGTGTCCTCATCTGCTTCCCCATGAACATTCAGTATGCTGATGTCAGCTGTCCTAGTCCTGTTCCATGCATTCACAAGGCCACTCAGCACATGTTAGGAAAATTTTCGGGCAAGTCAAACAGCAACACTAAGTAGGATAGCAGGACTTTTCGCCAGGACCACTGCATCTGGCAATGCAGGGTGCACTCTACACAAATCCAGGGCTGCCACTCACAGAGTACTCTTTGACCCCTGCAGATGTGCCACACAGCATCTCTGCCCTTGCTGCTCTGAATGTGGTTTGTGACTGGGCACCACCATGCCAGCCAGTGATTGCACCAGGAGTAGACACATGACCAAAGGGAGCCAATCAGATTCTTGCTGTGTGGACATCCAACTGACACACAAAGGAGCCTCCTCCCCCAGGGGGCCGCTGCTGGAACTGAACAGGCAGGGGTGTGGGGCAGGGCTGTCACAGGCCCTGCCAGGCTGGAGTGGCAGAAGCAGCTAGGAATGACAGGGCAAGGGGAAAGCACACAGGGAGAGACTAAAGAGCTCACACAGCCCCTTGGAGACAGTGAAGAAAGTTTGATTTTCAACTTTCCAAAATCCCCTCAGACCCAGCTATACTTTCCTGCTTGGTTTCTAAGAGATTTTTGTGTATCTTTTCAACAAACCCCTCTTTGTATTTGCCTGAGATTAAGGGCACTCCGATCTTTGCAGGACAGAGAAGTACCCATTCTTGACCAGACTTCATCAAAAGGAATTTTTCTACGTTATACAAAAAGCAGGCTTGGATCTCAGTCCTCACACTCATGTGTGCAAGAAATGTGACTTTTTCTATGCCACAACCGAATTGCTACTATGAGAGCCTGTGCCGACGAGGTGGCAGAAGCTTAATCTCAGCCGTTTCGGGAATCCAGGGGTTGAGCAGTACCGAGCAGGAAGAGATGGGGTGGCGGACATTGAGTCCCCAGTCAGCATCGTTGGCCACCCACAGTGGCATTGCTGAGATGCCCCCTGGTCCTGGCTGTCACCCAGCAAGCTCACTGCAGCCCGGCCCACATTCCCATCTTCGCCCCTGCCCTTATTTCTCCCTACCCTCCTCTCCTCCGGTGCCCAGCAATTCACTCTCTGCCCTGTGCCATGCTGGGCTGTGAGAAACTGTGGGGCATTCAAAAACCCATCCACTTGGCTCAGAAATCATTCTTCCCGCCGCCCTGAGCCACGGGAAACCGACGCTATGGAAGGCCCTTCGGCCCCATGCAGCCATTTCTCCTTTGGGCACTACCCTGTGTGCACACAGCTCCCTAGTTTACTGGACAGAAGAAGAAACAAGAGACCCAAAGAAATACTGGAAAAACTCTCAGTTGGTATTTCAAAATATTGCTCCACCACAGTGCCAGTGCTTTGGGACCCTTCAGCCTTCCAAAGCTTGGTTCTGGCCATAGGCTTTGATTTTACTCTCCATTCTATCTTGGTGATGGTGGCCAAGCTGAAATGGGGTAGCTCTACCTTTTCAAAAGCTAAGTTGACAGCTCTATGATTCTGCCATTTTAAATGGGATAATGGCGATGCTGTAGGCTGAATCATTGATCTCAATTTCTTTCAGATACTCCTTTATAGCAAGTCTTGCATTGTAAAATCTGGGAGAAAAGTAAAGTTCTAAATGGAGATTTGTCCTTTTCCCCTGTCTCACAGCTATGAAAGCTGTAATAAACATTAAGAAAATTTTCTTCTACTTGCTAAAATAACTGTCAGTCCACACCAAAAGGCTCATAATTTATCATCCCTAACTTACTTCTCCATCTTTTTAAATAGTATTTTTCCTTATATATTTTATTATCTCTTAAAAGCAAGAAATAGATTTCAATGTAGACAAAAGAATTTGTTGGTGATTCATAAAAAATATATCCACATGAAATAGCACTTTAACAAAGAAATATTAGTCATATTTCTTTATCAGAATCAATATCGAAAATGAGAGTTACGTCTAAACCTGATTGAGACATGTGCTTTTTCTTATTTTCTAGTCCCAAAGAATCTTGTCTTTTCCAAGTTTCCCACAGGATCTCTTAACCAAACAACTACAATAGCTCATTCTTCTCTTGATTCATTCAACATAGATTTATTAAGAACCTACTGTGTTGGGCACAAAGATACGAGATGACTAAGACAAGGAACTTGCATTGCAGGCCAGTGAAGGAGACAAAGATTACAACACAAAGTTCTGCAACAAAGAACTTACTAGCATTAGGTTCAGTTTTCTATGTTCTGTCGTAGTCCCAGCTCCACTGTCCTTCCAGCCCCCATGCTGGTACCAGTTTCTTTCCTCCAATTCAGTCCAGATTAAATCCCCCTCCCACTACAAAACTCAGTGGCTCCTCAGGGTCCATAGTGGCATTTCCCAGTCTAGGTTATGGGAATACTAATTTCAGGGTATCTGAAAAGAGGGCCTATGGTTAGTTCCCCAAGTAGAGGGTACACTTGAACATGCCTGAGTTTTCACTTGTACGTTTCTCCACTTATAATGCCCTTCACCATTCTCCTTTATTCCACCTCTCTCTCCTCCATCTGAACTCTTATCCATACTGCAAAACCCACTTCAATGTCACCTTCTCCATAATGCCTTCCCTGATCTTTCCTGTCCTTTATGCCTCACCCCTTGTGACTCACTCCTTACATTTCCACCACTCTTTGTATATTGTAGCACCAATCACTTTGTATTACACATTTCTCTGCCTCCCTCAATAAACTGAAAGCTCCCTGGACTTCCTCCTTGTATCCACACAATCCAGTGCATTGTCTGACACATAAATGATTGTGTACACCTGAAAACTGTGTATCAATTTTTCACACATTTGAAAAAACTCCCTTACTTCCTTTCAAGCCACTAGAACAATGCAAGTGTAAATTTGGTGTGTACCTTTCTCTTAAATTTAAATCCCATGTTTGAAGCAGGTTTCTTATCAATAGATAGGCATCTGAGATTACTACATCTGAGATTACTACATAGGAATTCCTAAGTAATCCATTACATCTTAGATTTTTTTCCTTCTGCCCAATTACAAAATCGTATGTCCATTAATTTCTATGATAAGTACTTTTTAAATCACATGAAATGTTGCTAGGTATCTGCCTATAAACAAAAAGGAAAAAAGGGAGAAAATTAGACTTTATGTCTTCATGCTTTATGCTACAGTACCTGGAACAACAAGTATTTGTTGGAAATGTTTAAAAAGGTATACTCTGGATGAAAAAGATAAACCCATCCCAAATCCCAGTTCTTACCCCAGATCTAAAGAGCCGACCTGCTGTGCTCCCTGGGCTCATCAGGATTTACCTCTGGATTTTCTTCTGTTTATATTTTCACCTGCCTTCTAGTGTCTGGGCATCTCCAGAAAACCAGAGAAGCGGTGGGACTGCAGTGGTCTCACTCTCCCCATCGCACCCTCCCCTGTTGCCTCATTCTCTCACGGAGACTGAAACGGAATTTGTTCACTTTGCCAACAACTCTCAGCCACTTTCAACTCAGCAAAGAGCTTGACTTATTTTATTCCCTGATGGAAAAAGAAACATGACATTCTCCTCATTATGAAAACACCACTTGCTCTGGCTACATAGGGAATATTCAGCAGCCCCCAAATGTTGCAGTTTTTAGTTAAAAGGTACATTTCTTCCATATTCTAAAACCTTCTCTGACACACACATGCACACGCATGCAGTTTCTCACAACACTCTAAACACCCTGTCCTACACTTTCCTCTCCCCGCCCTCCACCCACACCGCTGCTCTCTTGCCCTGCCCCTGGCACTCTGGTATAGCTTGTCAATGCTGCAAGCTTATCCTCCTCAAAGCCTTTGTGCCTGTGATTTCTGCCCTCATCTTCACACTTGCAAACACAGCCGAGGTGCTGCTCCATGAAACCCTCCTTCGCTGACTACAGGTACATAGAGATCCTTCTCTAACCCATGAGGAATTTTAGCACTCTAGCACCTATGTTAGTCTTTATTCCAAATGTTTCTAGCCATGTTCATTATTATGTCTTGACTATCCAACCAGCCAAGCAGTGAGCCAGAGGGAGGTTGTGGGCTCTGGAGTCAAGTGGCTGTTGGTTCTGGATCCTAATTTCTGAGCTACGTGAGGCCCAGTTTCATTTTTGCAAAATAAAAAAATTAACACCTCCCACTCCTGCAAAGTGTAGGGTTTCTGTTAGCCCTATTCGAGGTCTACCGCGTGAAGCACCTGGCCATCATGTCCTTGATGAGGGCAGGACCATGTCCTGTACCGGTTCCCAGGTTCGCAGAATGCCTAGCACAGTAATGCAGGATGGGCTCAACAGCAGTTGTTGAAATGCCCAGAATTAACAAAAAGCTAGAAACATAATCCCACTTGGCAAGGAAATGAGACAGATCTTTAACCACTGAAGACCAATGTGCCTCTAGACTTGAAATGAAAAGTGAGACGGCATAAAAAAGTAGATCAGTCATGACACACAGATCATTTCTACACTTGGAAAACACACAGAAAAACAAATGTCTCACACCTTTAGTAAAGTTTCATAGGGATATGCAATAAAAAGATGTCTCCTTTAGCCTTTTTAACTGAGTACTGACTAGCTTCTACAATACATCAGATAAAAAGGGAAGGATTTCAATACTACGATCAAATATGAAGTACATTTCTTTAGTGTGTGTGTGAGTACAGAAAATGCTGCACAGTCAAGCTATGGGCGTTTGCAGGCTAAGTCTTCCCCTTAAACTCGGCAGTCAGAATAAAAACAACAGGCTCTTAGTTTCAGTCTTATCAGCTATGCAATAGGTGTAAGGTGAATGAATATTTGCAATTTGCATGATTTTTATAATTTTCTATCACTAAATGGAAGAAAATGTCATTCATTCACGTAGGGGTTTCATTGAAAAGCAAAGCACTTCTCTCTATTTACTTAAGCACTGAGCTAGAATATGGAGAAGTACAATAAATTCTAAACATGGTGCACATCTGGTCCAAAAACCACAATCAATTTATTGCTGCATCTGAAACATTTTCAGCAACTGTCATATAATATATTTTCACACATTTCTAACAAGACATTTTCTTGGAAACAAAATAGACAGGTATAGCTGTCAGTTCAATTTCTTGCAAACGAAACAGAAAAATGTTTGGCTCAGATGTCCATACTGTCTTTGGAGCAGTGTAACTATCATATGAGAAGGGTACTAGTCAAAGGTGCCAGAAGCTCAGTGATTACTTCCAAAGAGTGGAATTACCAGCTACACAGAAAAATCAAAAGATACATACGTGTATGTGTGCACCTTTCCTCTTTTCCCATTCCAACAGAACTGTTGTTGCACTTGAAAGAGATGTACCACGGTCTTGTTAAACCTATCTATCTCCCAGTACTAAAATATGGACGCCCTGTTAAATGGAATCTTTTGATCCCTGTGGCTCTTTCAAGCAGAACTTTATTAAAAGTTTTATTAAAAATTAAAACGCAATTGAAATCATATTAAAATGCTTAAAAGCTCCACATTTTCACCCTAAGCCCTCATGGGCATTCGCAAGGAGAGTCAGAAAGGTATCTGATAGCCAGAGAGCCCCAAGCTCAATAAAGAGGGCTGCCAAAATGTCCCGATATTGGCCCCAGTGAAACCATTTACTGCCTGCTGTTGGCTGCATAATCTGCCTTTAAGCACTTTCTCCTCTGCAAAAACCCCAGGACTCCTTTAAGAGCCATGTCTCAGCACACAAAACTTTCAAGTGACTCACCCTTCCCTCCCCCTTCCCTGCCTCAGCCCTGCAGCCCCTCACACTAGCCGTACAAGCTTCAACCTTTCCTGATAACTCACTCAAAGCATGTTCTGCTTGCATGGCCAACAGGAAATGCACTGGGGCAAGATTCTTCACTTTTTGACACGGTTCCTACACAGAAAAGACATGGCCAACCCTCCTGCACACTGATGAGCCTTTGCCCATGTTGCTTCCTCCACCACGAATGCCCTGGCAAAGTCTGCCTAGTGAATGACTCATCATGCCTCACAACTCACTTCAACTAGGACTTTTTGGGGACAGCTTTCCCTGACACCAGTCCCCTTGCTGAATGAGGCCGTCCATTCTCTGGCATGGGACGGAGCATCCCGTACTCCCCTGCTCCAACCCCAACCTATTACACTGGCATCCAAGAGAGTGTGACAGGTGTCCTTGTGTCTCCCACACCAGCCCAAAAGCCCCTTCTGGGCAGGGCCTGTGTCACGTTCTTCTCCTATCCCTCCTATTGTCCTTCTCCTATCCCCTGAGATACCTTCAGGACTCAGAAAATGTTCACAGAATGAAAGAACAATCCAAGCAAACCAGAGAATCCCTCGCTGTGCCCAGACTGGCAAGGAGCTTCATTTGGTTCTCCACGAGGAACAAAGAGAATCTCAGGAAATGGCCAGTTCAGGGTTTTCAGGCCTTTCAACCAACAAGAGTTGATAGTAAGGAAGTCCAGCTGCTTGTGTGGAAAAGGAGGAAAGCGTATGCTTTTGCAACCTGGGCCTAAGTCTTGCCGTAAGAATTAGAGGAATATAATGGACAGCACCCAAGAGCAGGGGATTTAAGAAACTGCAGTGACGAGCAGACTAAGGACAAGTGCTCCCCACTCTGAAAAGGCAGAACTAAGAGAAGGGCCAGGATCACAGTGAGGAAGCCAGTGAGGGGGTGAGTGCGATGAGCATTTCTTAGCCAAATTACAGCATCCTAGAATGGTGAAGGGTCCCTTGAATATAAAGAGAAGTACATTCAGGAAGAATTGTAAAAGACTCTTCCCATGTTCGCAGATTTAATTAAAAAAATAAAAAATAAAATTAAAAAAATTAAAAAATTAAAAAAAAATTAAAAAAACAAAGAAGGGCTTGAGGCCCACGAAAAGAAGGGACCCCATGCACTGATGAATAAATACGAGGCTGATGCTCTACTTAAGTTCACAGTCCAGAAGAGAAGCGGGAAGAAAAACAGAAAACTTCAGAATGGCTCGGGGAGTTCAGACAGGCACACACGAGCCGCAGCTCGGAGAAACAGCGCATTGTGCCCGCCCGGCGGTACAGGTGTGTTTGAGGGAGAATGCCTGACAGCAGCTGAAATAACCAAAAACAAGGTGGTAAATGGCTGCCCTGGGCCAATACTGGGACAAATTGGCAAGGCAGAGTGTTCCTCACAGAGCTCTCCAACTGTTTGAGAATTCCGCCGTCTCTCCTGGGGTGCCCTGGAAAAGGCGAGGTGGAAAGGTAGAACCTTTTAAAATTTTATGTGGTTTCTAAGGCATCTTAATTTTTAATAAAACATTCTTAATAATGTTCTGGATAAAAGACCGTGGTACTTAAAAGATCCTTTTTATAATGCCAAACTCTTTGTGCAACGTATGTATATATATTTTAAAAGACCATGGTCTGGCAAATACTGACAGCCTTTATTTAACACATACCACATTCTCTTTCCGTTACCTTGATACTGTGGCCAAGGGCAAATCCATTCAATTCTCTGCCCTGACTTTGCTTCACTTAAAGGTGAGGAGTTGAACGTGAAACGTAACGTAGCAGTAGTTTCTACAACAGCCTCAGCCCCTGAAATGCGTTTGTGCAGCTGATACTGTTTAACTCCAGCTTCTGCACATTACCCAGCCCCAAGCCCATGAAGGGGCACGCAGGGTCCACAACGCTGGGGATGAAGGCTATATATGGGGGTCTGCCGCCACATCTAAATAAGACAGCCACTCATAAATGTAGGGTGGGGTCGTTGGCTCTCTCTTGTTCTTCAATTAACGCTTTACAATTTACAAAGTGCTTCACTGAGGCTCAGAGAAGCTGTGTGATTCACCAAGATTCTGTGGCTCGAGGCCAGGGCTGGAAGCTACATAGACACCCTTCCTGCAGGTCCAGGCTCTGAAAACAATCTGACTGGAACACCTGTGGCCAGGTTGATTCAACCACAAAGTATAGTGATAAACAGCGCAATTCTGCCATCGTTCAGGAGAGTGGCCCTTGAGCTGGACTCAAGGAGACAAAGGGAAACTGCTATAGCAGAGTCATCAATCGAGGACGGATTGAACACTGTGTTCAAAGAACAGCCCAGAAACCTTCCTCAACATGAGACGGTGGTACCAGAGCATTGTCAGGAATGAGTAGTGGGCCACACATTTTAGGAAGAGAAAATTACATTTCATGTGTCCTAAGCATTAGGGAATTGATAGAAGTTTATACTTAGAGAGTAGGATGAATGTGTCATTCACTTAGAAGAGGAGGCGGCTAGTTGTATCTTGTTAACTTTTATCTAAGGAGGAAATGTCAAGGATACACGGAGAGAAAGACAAGTTTCTCCCAAAAACAAACCCTGCAAAAGCAATCGATTTTTCCAAGATGTTATATTAGCACCCTGTTTGTGAAATTAGATTTTCTTTTAGCTTCTTCAATTTGTGTTGTGGGTTTCAAAACTCTCTTCTGCATTCAAAATTTAGTTTTTCTTCAAAGGACTAAGAAGTTAACAATATTCTGTGAATGCAGAAAAAACATATCAAACTTGAGAAAGAAATCAAACAATAAGGAAGTGGGAATCATACAGGAAAGTGGACCCCAAAACTGGGGTCTGGCCTGGAGGCCAAGTGACTTCTTGGCTTCACACAGGAAAGAATTCAAGAGCGAGCCAACAGAGTAAAGCAAAAGCAAGTTTATTAAAATAACAAATAAACAGAAGGAAAGGTTGCTCATTAGGCAGAGCAGCAGCTATCTCTCAGAGCAACAGAGAGTAGCACTTTGTTGAGTTTCCGGGGTCTTATTTATACATTCTATGTAATTTTTTGTTAAGTGGAGGGGGGATTATTGGTAACATTTCTGGGAAGGGGGTGGGAGTTCTCAGAACCAAGGGTCCCTCCCCTTTCTAAACCATGTAGGGTAACTTCTGGGAGCTGCCATGGCATTTGTAAACTGTCATGGCGCTGGTGGGAGTTTCTTTTAGTATGCTAACACATTATAAGCAGGGTATAATGAGTAGTAGGAATAACCTGAGGTCATTTTTCACGGCCATCTGGGTTCGAGCTGGTTTTGGCCAGTGTCTCTGCCATCTCTTATTTTATCAGAGACCTTGGTTCAGGTCTTATTTACTGAGCAGGGCCTGCCATTTCCCTATCTCAGGAATGTTCACATTTATTCACACATATGGAACTTGACTCACTTTTTTAAGTGAACGACACATTGATCCTACTCTGCCATTTAGCTTTTTTGTGCTGTAACGTTCCCATCTATAAAACAGGAAAAATAAAGGTACCTGCCCATGGGTTTGTAAGGATTAAATGAGTCAATACATATAAAGTACTTGGCACAGTGGCCAGCACAATAAATGATAAATAAATGTTAGCTATTATTCTTATTCCAATGAGTGCTTTGGTTTCTATAAATCATAAAAAGTGATCCTTGCACACATGGGTATAAGCAGTTTCCAGGGGTTCATTAGGTCTATGAAATTTGATCTTCCTTGCCTTTCCTTGGCAGGAATCTTAACTAGCAAAAGTTATTGATCCAGGTAGCAAGATCCACAGCCCAACATGACTGTTTCCACTCACTGAAAATTTCCAGAAAGCAATCATTTCAGGCTGAAATTGTCCATGCTAGGTCTCAACCCAATGGAAACGCACTCACATTGTAAGATGAAAGCGGACTCCATACCCTGCTTTGGAGTACCCAGTTAAATAAATAGACTTTTTTCCTATCCCCAAATAATGTCTTTTAGCTGAACTTTAAAAAAATGACTAAACATTATAAGTTCAAGCTTCCCTGATCCCTGCATGCAATAAATGTGGGACCACCTGCTTTGTCACAGTGATAAAGACACTTGCTTTGAAGCTCTTGTTATTTTTAAGGTTTTTTTTTTTTAACCTCCTTTGAGATAAAGTAGTCCCATGTTGAAAATTTATTTTTCATGTCCCAGTTTTTCAACTAAAATACTCTACATTTTAATGGTTACTTCTTTGATTTCTCTCTCATATAACTTCATAACATATTTTATAGCTCTGAGATGCCGGTAAAATGGTTTTGGAAACTATTTTTAACATAGATTAAATGCCAGGAGCCCTCTACCCCCAGTACCTATGCAGCTAGCCACAAGTCCTTATCTTCATGATGCCAAGACATTCAGATCCAGTGTTTAGAAACATTTAGTTTTTCAGTGTCCAGATTGAGCAGGACCTGTAGCTTAATCACCAGTGCCCCCAGCTCCTAACCCAGTGCCCACCACAATGGACAGGGAAATGAGAAAATGAATTGGGCATTGGGTGGACCAAGCTAGCAGATGGTTGACTGAATATTTTCCTTGCCTGGATATTTTTTAGAAATGCTGTAAGATTTCTTTTATTATAAACACTCCATTTCTCTAACATGAGGGTCTCTTCTCTCTGTCCTCATCACTACCAGCCACCAGCAGTAGCCACGTTCTAGGAAGCAGTGGCTACACATCCTCAAATCCGTGACTACTCCGGGTTGCAGCTGTTTTCACTGCACAGCAATCACAGTCAACATGCTCAAAGGAAAGTGACTCTGAAATGAGACCTCTCTGAACTAGCTCCTCTCTGCCATGTTCCCATAAACCAAAGAATTTATTCTTATCTAAATTAGGAAAAGCTTGGATGGAAGGACGGGATGGAAGGAGCAGGCACACTGATACAGGAGAGCAGCACTCAAGCACCTTCCCTCACTTGATTCTGCTTCAGAGCAGCTGCCCATGCGGATGAAAAGTAAACTCCCAGGGATCAAGGATGCAGATATGATGGCCCAGAAAACTTGCCCTCCATTCACAGCTCCACTTGGGCAATTTGTGAGCTCTAGTGAGCCTCAAGCTCTCAAAAGGCAAAGACTAAACAATTTGCTTCTTTGTATTCTCAGAGGCCTTGGTGCAGGTGGGGGGGCATCAGGAAGGGGGACTTCATAAGTATTTGTGGGATGAAGGAAAGGAGGAGGAGAGAAGGAGGGAGTAAAGAAAGAAAGAAGGAATAAATTGAGCCTCCTTGGAGCCCCCATCTTGCCAAAATATTACTACCACCAACACAGCTATTCAGAAAGTAGCCAACCAACCTTATCTACCCTGGTACCTCAAAACTGTGCTAGTTCTTTCTGCACCCACTCATCCATCCTTAATTTCATCTTTTCAATGCTCCCTTTACAACAAAGCCAGCAAACCATCAGCAATCATCTGATCTGTGGATATGATTTGTTGTCTAACACTTGTGGCCAACTGTCTTAGTCTGCTCAGGCTGTCATAACAAAATACTGTAGATTGGATGACTTAAACAACAAAAATTCATTTTTTCACACTTCTGGAGGCTGAGAAATCCAAGGTCAAGGTGCCAGCTTATTCAGTTCCTGATGAGGACTCACTCTTTGGGTTGCTGATGGCCGACTTCTCACTATGTCCTCACATGGCCTGTCCTCAGTAAATGGGTGTAAGGAGAGCAAAAGATACCTCTCTCTCTTCTTCTTTATAAGGCCACTAATCCCATCATGAGTGCCTCGCCCTCATGATCTACTCTAACCTTAAGGACCTCCCAAAGTTCCCATCTCCAAATACCATCATGGTGAGGAGTTGGGTAAGACCTGGACATACGAATTTTCAGGGGTACACGAATAATCAATCCCTAACTCCAACATTTTAAAAATCTGGAAAGTTCTTTCATATTTCTAGATTCTCCTGAAGAATGAGAACATTTGTCAGCCTTTTGCCAATGTTATCACCTGGTGCAAACTGGATGTGTCTGAATAGAAGCTGCCTCCCTTGGGGAGAACCTGCCAGCCACCATGACATCTTCATGTCTTACATCCACCTCTTTCCCTAATTTGTGCCTGCACCATTGTCAGTTTTGTAGACAACGGGCCAGGAGGAGGACCTGAAACTCATGCAAATGATAAAGTTTTGAACATCAGGTTGGTGAGTTATCCTGTGTCTCCATGTCTGCATGTGTGGCTTATTCAGATGCAGTGTACAGTTGGAGGTGGGGGGACAGGCAGGGAATTCTGCTAAACATGGAATCACATCACTGAAAGTCATCAGAGGGCTTCACTTGAGCTTTTGAGTTTTGTGGGCATGGGAAATCAGAGCCCTGGAACACTGACGATACCTCTGAACCAAAAGACCAGATTCTTTGATTAGGCCTCAGGCCCTTGGACTCTCCTGATTGTTCATCTCATGCTAATGATCTGGGAGAAATTCTAGAAGGCATGTTAATGATACTCACCGCTGACCCTGGGTTGGGAGGGAGCCACTTGAAATATCAGTGATGGGCTGAAGACAAGAAATAATTGCAGGCTGCCTGGATTAGAAATATAATCTCTACGGTATTTTCCCACAACTAAATGAGATTCAATTTGTACAATATTATAGAGAAAAAAACATCACAAACACTCATCATTTGCACCTTAGAAACCCTCAGGTATTCATTCCTCAGAGCTATATGCCAAAGGGGTAATCCCACAAACAGAGTGTAATCCCTAAATAGTAGATACTGAAAAAGGTAACCCCTAAAACTTAACCCACCAGGACTGAACACCCTGTCATGCCACATGCCCACTACCCTTCATGACCCAGTGAACACTCAGCACCCACCATGAGCCAGCCACTTGTGCTTGCACACTGGGAATACAGAGACCAGGAAGAGCCCATCCCTGGGCTTAGAGTATGGTTGGAGATGCTTCCTCTCTTGGAGGAAAACAACAGGGAACTGCATTCCTAATTTTGAAACTGCTGAGTGAACGTGGGATTTCCATGCTGGGGAGCTTTGCCTTAGTGCTAGTTCCTCCAGCACAGCTTGTGGAGAAACCCCTCTTTGGAGTCAGAGGACACCCAGCCAGGTCTAAAGTGACTCTGAGGCCATGGAGGATAGCTAGCCCTGCCCCAAAGTGTTAAAGGGGGAATCTACCATTTGCAAACATTGCCCCCTGCCCCTTTTTTGTTTTTCCCCTCCAGAGGTTCCCAACACATCATACACCATAATCACTATGGGCACTTTTTAAAAATATAGAATCTTCATCCCACCTCAGTCCTGCTAAATCAGAATCCCTGGATTAAGTGGGACATGCTTCTTAAACAATCTTCTCAGGAAATTTTATGTCAAGTTAGATAACCAGTGGGTAGTTGAAACAGCACAGGCATCAGGCATTGGTGCCAGATAAACCAAGACATGACATCCAGCACTGACACTTAATTAACATAATTAACCCTAAGGGACCTGGGTTAATTACTTCTTTGTGACCTAGTTTCCTGTGCAGTAAAATGGAACAATGCCCAGTGTTGTTATAAACTTAGATATTTATGCAAAACACTCATCGCTGAGTTGCTATGATAATCTTTTCCCACCTCCACTAATGCCTGCTCCCAGGAAAACATCTTATACCAATATTGTGTAATATCATGCAAAGTTAAGTCAAATTTCTCCAGGATTGTTGTCCTAAGGGTATATTTCTAGCTGTGGAAAGAAGAGATTTGTTCACTAATTTTAAAAATCCAGGAAGAAGACTGTAAATAGGAAAGATTCAGGGGATTGAGTTGGTTTTAGCCATGGGGTGAGCTGTGGGTACTTTTCCATGAAGAGACAAAGCCAATTATATCCTGACTAACTGGGAGGAAGAGATACAAAACTGATAAGAATCATGGGAAAGGAGAGATGCCACCATTTTTTCCCCTTACATCTCTGTAATGAGCTACCTTGTATTGCATGACGAAGATGCAGTATACAAAGACCAATGGACTAGAAACCAGAAGAACCTGGATTTAAACCCCAGCCATGTGATTCTGGACTGTCTGAACCTCAATCTCTTTGTCCATGAAATGAGGGATTTAGGGTGCTAAAGTCCTACTACATTGACTTACTGGTTCCACATCTTTTCAAAGTACAGAATATTCAGCTAACAGTCACATAAATGAGGCAGGTACCAGAGCATTGAAGAGAAGGAGGACCCCCCAGGGAAGCAAGCTCCCAGGGAATGTGGATCTAGAATATCTCACAGGAGTCTGATTTCAGACAGTGGTTACCCTGAATTTCCCAGCCCTCAAGCACTTTAGCACTCAGGAGAGTTGGTCTCAGCCCAAAGTTCCCAGTAGAAAGAGGAGTGAGAAGAGTGTTTCCATGCCACCTGTCCCTGCCTGCTCCACAGGCAGGAGGCAGCCAGAAAATACTTGATTTCAAACTTGGGTAGAAATGGGTTCTATCCAAGGCAATAGACAAAAGGTGAAACTGCCCAGTTGGTTTTCCAAGACATTTGGAGAAGGTCATTAGGGGGTGAAAACCCAGTCAACAGGGCTGCGTGAGAGCTGGCAGTGGTGCAGCCAGGGTCTCTAATACCAGTGGCGCAGCAGAGCCACAGACACGCCTCTCTCTGCCAAGCCATCATGATTTTGGCAGGGTCTGCAGCTGGGTTACTCTTGGTTCAGGTGCTCCTGCTTAATCACCTCCTGAGGGAGGCTATTAACAGGATACTTTGGGAAGGAAGGAGTTGAGCGAGAAAACTCAAAGAACATTCTACTCCCTTAAGAACATGCAGGCCCTGCCGTGGCCTTCCTTAACTCTGCCTCCTCTCTACTTTCTAATGCATCTACCTTTTGCCCCATTTTTCCTTCCACCTCCCCTCTCATTGAGGACAAGATGACACCTAACCTGACAGGTATGCATCATTCCACACAGAATGACCACACACCACCCTCTCCTGGATGACCACAGAAAGACTGACTCTTCCTCTTGGGCCTTCCTAATGGCTTGTCTTCCTCTACACTCCCTTTAAATGTTGGCTTCCCAGAATCCAGCCTGAGCTCTTCAACCTCTTCTTTGCATCTTTTCTCCTTGAACAATCTTATCCACATCTATGACCTCAGCCACAAACTCCCAAATCAATGTCAGAGTTCCCAAATTCAGTCTTAAAGGCAAGGGTTAAAGGATTTAGAAAGCATTGAAATGGATTGTTTTCCTATTAAGATAGCAGAAGTTTGCATAGGAACCACTATTTTTGCATAATAATCATAGCCATATAACAATACCTAACATTATTGAGCTCTTTGACTTGGGGTCCTGATCTCAACTGTCCCTTTGGTCTCTCCTTTTAGGACTAAAAAAAAGTGATCTAAGTTGCAAGAAAGAACTGAAGGATCTCAGGAAATTTCACCCCAAAATGTGACTCCTTGGTATAAAGAATATTTTGAATTAAAGGCCATTCAAGATCAAAAAGTATCGGAAAGGGCTTTCCTTCTATCTGCATAAACTCCACCCATCAACAGATTAAAGGAGCAATTAACTTCCCTTTCTCTCCCTGTTATCTCAATATATTGCAGGAAGGAGGATCAAGAATGCAACCAGACCTGGCCCAAATCATTTAAATATAATACCTGTCTCTCAGGTTAATTTAATTTGCTCAGGCTAATTTAATTTGCAAAGAGAATCATTTACAAGTCAATCTGTTTCCCCCATCCATTTATCCTCCCTAGCACCATTTGTTCCCCCTAAACAGAATTACCTGTACCCCTCATCTTCCCCTCCCCTCCAAAAGGAGAGGTATAAAAACATCTGAACTTCATTGGGATATTGAGTAATCACTCTGTGATTCTCCCCATGCGCAAGGTAAGTAAACCTTTGTCTTACTAATCTGCCTTAATTGTGAGTTGAACTTTCAGTGAACTTTCAGGGGAAATTGGAAGTTTCCCCTCACCCCTACAGAACCTACAGTCGGATATTCCTCAGAAGGCCTTTTCCCTAGAAAGCCAGTTTGAGGACATGTCCTGTTTTCCTATTCAAACCACTCCCCCTTCCCAATTCCAAACTACTGAAGCAGTAAAGGCACGGTAAAGGCATTGGCACCTGGATTTGAATCCCATCTCCACACTTAGGCAACTTACCTAACCTCTCCAAGTCTTAGTTTCATCATCTGTCTTGAGAGGTTTGTCATAATATCTACACTGTTGAGTCATTATAAACATAAAATGAGGTAATGCCTATAAAGTGCTTAGCACAGTGCCCAGTGCTTACAAAGAGCTCAATAATGTTAGGTATTGTTATATGGCTATGATTATTATGCAAAAATAGTGGTTCCTATGCAAACTTCTGCTATCTTAATAGGAAAACAATCCATTTCAATGCTTTCTAAATCCTTTAACCCTTGCCTGCCCCACAGCTACATATGATCCAAATGGTGGGCACCAAGTCCTGAGGCAGTTGGGGGGAAAGACTCATGGAGAGGAAAGGGCTTCGTTTCTTTTGAGTTTCTTTATCTAAGTGTAAGACTCTCCTACTAACCAGAGTGAGCTCATTCATGCCAAATAGCTTCTTGTACAAGGTAAAGCTGAAAGGAAAGACACATGTCTGAATTCAATCTGCAATGATCAAAAAGACATGGACAACAGGCAGCATCAGGGAAACAAAGTGCCAAGTACAGGAAGCATGTTTTTGGTATAAAAATTTTCTTTTGCCAAATTTGCTCAGCTCTCAAATTCCATCTTTTGCTCTTTAATTACAATTTCCTTGTCCTCACTCCCAATCAAAATAGGTGAGACAGAGCAATAAGAGACCAATGACAAGAGAGACAAATTCTTGACCAATTAAAATAATTGTCACTTATACCCCTTTCTTATGAAAAAAAAAAATTATGACGGTGTTCCCACAGCTTCATTCTGTGTGGCTTCCCTGATGCTGTGTGTGTGTTTGCACGCCTCACTGTTGGGCATATGCTTTCCTCCTTGCCAAAGCTCCAGCTTTCATTTTTCTTTAGCAAGCAACATGTAGTTTGCTGGAGCCTGCCGACTATGAGGGTACACAGACCCAGATGAATCACAGAAGCAGGCAGATGACACAAATACAAATTCTCTGCGTTGTGTCTTACGCCCACACTAACCTTCTCATGTGGCCTCTCTTCCCAGCATCCCTCTCCTTGATTACCTCATTTTTACCCAAAGGACAATCAGTGCATTCAGGCACTAGAGACAGCTAACAGTGGAAGGAAGAATATAGCAAACCATCTCCTGATTCCTAGAATCTAGACACAACACAAAAGCAAAAGAATTAAAAACAGTAATACTAAGTCTCTGTGCCAAGTGCTATGGGTATCACCCAGCTCTCATTAGATCCCAAGTATTCATCCCCTCAGCCACCAGGAGTGTTGACTAATGATGAATCAGCCGAGTCCCCTTCTAAGTGATGCCATGGGCTAAGGGAGCCACCTTTCCCAAGGTTGTAACTCCTTCCCAAAGAGGCAGTATTCAATACAATACCGTGTGTGTGTGTGTGTGTGTGTGTGTGTGTGTGTGTGTGTGTGTGTGTGCATGCTGGGGGGGATTTTGAAACCCGATCTCTCTTCCTAAATTCAGCGCAATGCTGAATGACCACCCCAGGTCCAGCGCTCCCCATGGGGTTGGCAGAGGCCTTTGTTTAGACTGTCGTGAAGTTTGACTTCTCCTTATACCCAATCCCTCTCCCATCACTTCCACCCAAAAAAATCTGTGTGCAAATCTCCATCTCAGAACCTGTTTGCCATTGAATATAACTTAAAACAGTAACTCAGACAAACTACGAAGAGTATTTCAAGGCTCAAGGAGACTCATATTCCAGAAACATCCACCAGGACTTGAAGCACTCCTTAAGATCCATGAAAAGTCATTGGTAGTTGTGGTGTGACAGAGCAGCCACAGTTATATGGATGCTCAGTTAGATTCTGGGGACTGAAAAGAGCTGGGACTGAAGCCAGGATGCCTTGGGCTCGGTGCCCGTGTTTCTTCTGTGTGCCCTTCCACAGGTTTTTTAGAACAGTGCTTCTCAGATGATCAGTGTTAGAGGACCTTTTTCTTTTTTTCTTTTCACTATATCACAAACCAATATTTTTATAAAGTACAATAAATTAAATTACAGCTTCCAATTCCTTAAGTATGGGCAGCACATAGTAACTTCCTTCAAAAGAGATAGTATGGAAGTGGGACAAGGGAAGATCACTTTACCATAGACAAAACTGAAAGACACTGCCTCAGACAGATGACCAAGGTCAACACCCACAGTCGTAAGTCACGTGGGGAACATGTAGCCCAGATACGATGTGATGAAAATAGCACTTTGCCTCTCTGATCTTCTTACCCAAAACCCACAAGTCCGGTTTAATTATGAGAAAGACAAATCCCAATTGAAGGACATCCTACAAAACACCTGCCCAATAATCCTCAAACCTGTCAAAGTCATCAAAACCAAGAAAAGTCTGAGAAACTGTCACAACCTAGAGGAGACATGACCACTAAAGGTAATGTGGTATCCCTGGATGGGATTCCAGAAGAGAAAAAGGACATTAGGTTAAAAACTAAGGATATCTGAAATATCTGAATAAAGTATGAACTTAAGTTAATAATAATGTATCAATATTAGTTCACTAATTATAACAAATGTACCCTACTAATGTAATATATTAATAACAGTGGAAATTTGATGTAGGCTATGTGGTAACTCTGTACTATCTTCTCGATGTTTCTATAAACCTAAAACTGTTCCAAAAACAAAGCTTATTATAAAAAATAAAACAAATTACAACATATACGAACTTTCAAAGGCATACAAAATATAAATCTAGATTTGTTTATCATTAGTGCCAATTGACTTAACATTTCTCTGCCAAATTGCTATAAAAATTTCTAAATACTTAGTCTTGTTTTTGATACCTCTGTTGCCACCAACCAGTAGTAAGTGGTTCTCAGGCTGGCATCAGTCTGACAACACCACTTTGAGGAGCTCTCAGTTCGACTCTAGAACTCAGTTTCCTCATCAGTAAAATAAAAGTATGGGGCTAGAGTATCAGATTCCCCATATTCCTTCATAGGTAGCCTCTGGAGGGCTATGATAAGCGATCACCTTTTGCCAAAACAGCATGTACTGGGAACCAGAGGCCCAGAAGCAAGCCCTTTCTCCATAACAATGACACAAGGTCTCACCATTCAGCATTGTGAATAGCTGTTCTCCCCACAAACCTCCTGAACTCAAGCAATACAAAGGGTACTGTCTCTGGGCTTTTTATCCCCCAGTACAGACCTAGAAAAGAGAGAAACAAAACGTAAAAGGAATGCTATGTGCTTAGGCTGTCACAGATGGTCCTTAAGCCAGGGTGGTGAGTGTTCCGTTGCTCTCTCTCATTTGGAATCCTAAGAAACCAGGAGAAGCCTCTTGGGCCAAGAGCTTGATGGAATTACAGCCCACCTATGGGCTGGGAACCAGAGGGCTGTCTGCAGACCATGAATTGTCATAGGACACACAATGCATAGTATGAAAGAAGACACACCACAGATGGGGAAGTTGGTAAAATGATTAGAAGGCGAACTTTCCAGAGAGCAAGGAAGAAAAAAAATGGCAGTTGAAAAATGACGGTAGCAACCTGTCCCATTGAATAGGTGTTTGAGATGTGAGTGGTAGGTTTCAAAACAACCCAGTGAGACAGTTATATGGCTGAGAGGGCCAGAGATGAATCTGTTTCTTGTGGGTCTTGGAAAGCCTAGAGCTGATGCCCACAACGAAGTCCTAAGAAACAGGAAGAACACATAGCAAAAACCAATATGGAATCAGAAGGAAGAATGCATACCACCACTCAGCTTCCATGAGTGACAAGACGGGCATTTAAATATTGGAATTTGGAAGGAACTTAAATATTGAAACACTTAAGTTCCATGTGCTGTTCATGGTATTATCTCCTATTAATTATTTATTATTTCCTATTAATTAAACTTCTACTCCAATAACTCTGTGCTCCATCTCCTAGCAAGACAGTTGGTCTACATATTTGACTCTTATTTCAGAAATTCCTACAGACGGGATGTGTCAGCAAAGGTAACAGTCCACAATAGTAATATATTAGTCACAGTGTGCCAATTGCTAAAATAAACAATCTTGATCTCAAAATCTCAGTGAGGAAACATTAGGTATGGTTCAATGCAGGCCTGCAATAGGGGCTCTGCTCCAGGTCTTTGAGGAACTAGGCTTCTCTCATGTTGTGGCTCCTCCACCTTAAACACAAACCAGTTGCCGGGTTTGAGAGGGTAGAGAAAGCAGAAAGCCCACCCACTCTTCCCTGCATTGGCCTAGAAATGACACACTGTTTTTGCTCACATTCCATTGGCCAAAACTAGTCACATGATCACTAGATCCAACAGGGCTGGGAAATCTGTTGACTATGTGTCCAGGGAGAAGAGATAGGTTTGGTGAGCACTGAGATGACTGCCAGGAGTAATTACAAGAGTGCCTCACAGAAGGCTGCCCAAACATGTTAGCCTTCAAAACTTTCAGATGGCTCTCAGAAAACATGGGCACTGTCTAGACAACTTTCTCATTAGCACTTGAGTCAGTGCCCCACCTGTTAGCACTTATTCATAGGATTTGAAGCGTGGGTTCTGGGGTTTGATTGCCTTTGTTCAAATCCAGGTTTTGCCTCTTGCCTCTTATGCAGCCAACTTGGGATAAGTTAGAAATTCTCTTTGCACCTTAGTTTTCTCATTTGTAAAACAGGATGTTGGTGCTTGTTTCACAGGCCTGTGGAATTTAAATGAGATAATTCTTTTAAAACACTGAGCCTAGTGCCCAGTGCATACTAATTTCTTAATGTTTGTTAAATGCTTCCTACATACCAGAGAGTACTAATAAGGGCTTTATGTTAATAAACTAATTTCATGCTTATGACAACCCACCAGTGTAGGAACTGGTTTCTCTATTTTATACATAGAAACACAGGGTCAGAAGAGTTAATCAGTTTATCCAAAGTCATACAACTAGTGAGTGGAAAACAAGAATTTGTACCCCAGGCCTTCTGGCTTCAGAACTAAATCTCTTTACACTACAATTGCCTACCTCTCAGTAAATATTCCCTATTGTTATTGCTATTTAGCACCTTTATTGAGGTATAATTGACATATAATAATCTGAACATATTTAAAACATACAATCATACACACACACACACACACACACACACACACACACACATACCTGCAAAACTGTCACCACAATCAAGATTGTGAATATATCCATTACCCCAAGAGATTCCTTAAGTCCTTTTGAAATCCTTTCCTCCCACCAATCCCTACACTCCCCCAATCCTCAGGCAGCTACTTATCTGCTTTCTGTCACTATGGATTAGTCTGATTTTCTAGATGTGTTTATAAATAGAATCATATAGTGTATGCTCATTTTATATCTGCTTCTATCAGTGTAATTATATTGAATTTCACTCATGTTGCATGTACCAGTAGTTCATTCCTTTTCATCAAGTATTCCATTGCATAGATATACACAATTTGTTTTTCCATTCATCTATTGATGGAACATCTGGGTTGTTTCCAGTTTTTGACTATTACAATAAAGCTTCTGTGAATAATCAGGTTCAAGTCTTCGTATAGACAAACTTTGATTGCTCTTTAGTACATACCTATGAGTAAAATGACTGAGTTATTTGGCAACGATATGTTTAGGTTTTTAAGAAACTGCCAAACTATTTTCTAAAGTGGTGGCACCATTTTACACATCCACTGGCAGTATGTGAGGGTTCTGGTTAACTCCCCATCCTTGACTTGTCATGGTCAGTGTTTATTCTGACAGATGTGTAGTGGTATCTCATGGTTTTAATTTGTCCCTATGAATACTGATATTGAGAATTTTTAATGCATTTATTTGCCATCCATATGTCTTTTATAGTAAATTGCCTTTTCAAATCTTTTGCCTGTTGTTTTTATTGGGTTGTTCTTTTATTACTGAGTTATGGGAGTTCTTTATATATTCTCTATGCAAGTCTCTTACCAGATATGTGATTTGAAAATATTTTCCTATAATATGTAGCTCATCTTTTCATTTTCTTAACAGTTTCTTGCAAAGACTAGAGGTTCTTAATTTGTGTAAAGTCCAATGAATCATTTTTGTTTTATGCCATATGCTTTTGGTATATAATTTATAAAATTCTTGCCTGATACAATGTTACAAGATTTTCTCTTATGATTCCTTCTAGATATTTGATATTTGTAGATTTTAAAGTTAGGTCTACGATTCATTGGGGGTTTATATGTGCTGCAAGGTTTGAATCAAAAGGACTTTCTTTTTTTCATATGGATGTCCAATTGTTCCAGCATTAGTTGTTAAAAAAGACTATCCTTTCTCCATTGAACTGCCTTTAAGCCTTTATCAAAAATCAATTAACCATATGTAACATTTATTTTTCCATTATATCTATTGATATATTTGTCCATCTTGACACCATTACCACACTACCTTGATTACTATAGTTTTATAACTGTTGAAATTAGCTAATATGCATCCTCCAATTTTGTTCTTTCTCAGAGTTGTTTGGCTATTCTAAGTCCTTCACATTTCCATGTAAATTTTAAAATCAGCTTCTCAATTTCTACCAAGAAAAAAACAATGAAGCTTGCTGGGATTTTGATTAAGAATGCTTTGAATCTATACATCAATTTGGGAAGAATTAACATCTTAATAATATTGATTTGTCCATTCCAAGAACTCAGCGTATCTCTTCATTTGAGTCTTCTTTAATTTCTCTTTGCAATGTTTAGTAGTTTACCGTATACCAATACTGATATTATTCTTAATAATGTCTCTCATATCCATATTATTTCTCTATCTAGATTACATCTAAGAGAATCAGGTCACTAACATTTCTCTGTTGTCTTCACTGAGCTTCTATTTCCTAATCTGTGGAATTAAAAATAGCCACCTTGCAGAGTTAAACACAAAGCTGCACATGTAAAGCACCTAACATTTGTATCTACTGCACAATGCTATTGGTCTGATTATAGGGTTAATAAGTTTTATTTAATAAAAGGATGAAGAGGAAAACAGAGGAGTTTTAGATTTGTTAATCTATTTATTATTGATAGCAATAATTATTATTACCTTGAATATTAATAAAGCTAATTAGCACTTGCTACCACAACCAGAAATCTTAGACACTTAAGCACAAAAAACGTTATAATTTGTCACAACATAAAGTTGCTATGTGTTGAACAGTGCTCCTGCAACTCACATCCACACCACCTGGAATACATGGCCTCCAAGGTTGTACTGGGGAAAGAGAGCCACAAAGGAAACACGCTGGCTCTTAACTGCCTCAACTCAGAAGATCTACTCACAGCCCATCGGCCAGAACTAATCACATAATTCTAAACTAACCGCAAGGGAGACTTGAAATATGGGGGAAGCATGCAGTGACCATTAACTTTCCCTCCTGCAGACAAACCTAGATCATTCCCCCACTTTGTTCCTGTCCACCCCTCCAGAAGCGGTAGGGGAGCAAGCAGATAAATTGTTTAAACAAAAGGTCTGCTTGGAGTTGTGTTGCATGGGCAAGGGTGAAAAAAAGATAGAAATCAGGCCATGGTGATGAGGGAGACTGCTCAGTATTTATGGAAGGAATTTTGGAGGCATGTTTTTAATGACAGTATTCCTGTACCCAAATATTCATAACAAAAGAGCTCTGAATATGTACTAACTGTGCGACCAAAGGGTGGAAACAGGAAGGATCCCGTTTATCATCACTCCCAGTGACCCACTGGGGAATTTTCTCCTTCCTGGCCCCACAATTCTGGGCTCTTCGAAGTTGAAGTCTTTGGTCCTAGAAAGGCACATTTTTACCAGGGGACACAGTAAGAGTCTCATTGAACTGTAAGTTATGACTGTTGACAAGGCACGTTGGACTCCTGGTGCCCAGGAATCAGCAGGCAAAAAGAGTAGTCAACATGTTGTTATTGTCTTATGATATGTCTATGCGATCTGTGGTTATATCCTCTTTTTCATTTCTGATGTTGGTAATTTGTGTTGTTTTTTTCTTGATCAGTCTAGATTTATCAATTTTCTTGATCAGTTTTACAAGAATCAATTTTACATCAAGAATCAATTTTACATCTGTGTCTTTATACTTCAAGTGCATCTCTTGTAACCAGCATAGATTCTCTAATGCTGTTTTTTATTTTGTTGATTTCTGTTCTTATCTTAATTAGTTCCATCCTTTTACCAAATTGTATTTTAATTCTCTCTAACCATTTTAGCTTTCTAAGGTAGCACCTTAGGTCATTGATTTAGACTTTTCTTCTTTTCTAATACAAGTACTTAAAGATATAAATTTTCCCCTAATCACTATTATAATAGTTGCCTTAAAATCTATGCCTGCAAATTCTATCTATCATCTCAGGATTGATCTACATTGATTATATTTTCTCTTAAAGATAGGTCAAGAATCTGCTTCTTTCTCTTTGTATATGTCATTCTGGATGGCACCCTGGGCATTGGGAATGTTTTGTTGTGAAGACTCAGGATTTACATTATACAATACTTCTCCCAAAGAGTATGATGCTTTTGCTTTGATGAAATAGCTGTTTCTTGGGCAATAGCTCATATCAAAGTTCAGTTCATTTACCCTTTACTGTGCTGCTTACAGTCTGCTACATGCATACATAGCTCAGGGGTTGGCCACAAATGTGGGCATTTGATGCACAGGATTTGGGGCTCCCCTCTCTAGCTCTCTTCTTTCAGAGGGTTCCCCTTGCTTTCCTCTGGATGTGGTTGTTCTCAACTGTTTCCTTTAGTTCTTCAGGCCAAAAAAACTATGGGCATTGCCTATGGCCTTCTCTTAAGCTAAAAACCATAAATAAGAGGAAACACACCTTGTCTTGTCCTTTCACCCATGTGCTAACTCACCTCCCTAACCTATTTGCATTTTTTCATTTTCTGATGCCTTCAGGAGTTCATCTTTGTGTTGTTCATCTGTGGTCACACTGGCAGCAACTTAGCGACCTCAGGAGAACATTAGGTATACATATTTTAAAATAGCAATTAGGCATAAGACATTTAAGTGTGCGAATTAATTTTTTGTGTTAATTTTTGTCACAACAAGAAGACTCAGAGGAGCAAAAGAACAAAAGACAGCTTGAAAGTGGAAAGTGAAAGTTTCTGGACATGGAGAAAATATGGAAGGGGAGGTAGAGCCACCAAAGACAGCATAATTTTGCATTGGGTTGTCTCTGAGCCAAAGCTGACCAACGTGACAAAAATTACCGGTAAATACGTGTGGAGAGCCGCATGACTGCACTCAGTACCTTCTGTTTGCCCCTACCCCCCTCCACTCTCCACGCCTCACATGCTCTCTGCCCAAGGCCTATCTGCATGAACTGCATCAAGAGCTCCCTTTTCCTTGGGCTTCCATTTGTATTTAACCAGCAGTGAATACCTGCAGGGGATTAAAGGGAAAGAGAAAAGTGAAGTCAAGATATTTTATTTTTCCCCAAGATCACCCCTGGTAGCTTTCTGTGGGCTGATTGCATTCCTCCACCAAAGACCACAGGTCCAATCAGGCGGCCCTCCCCAAAAACTCTAGGTTCTAGGAAACACTCCCTTCTCTTCACCCATCTGGCTTAGCATTGGTAATGGCCCTCCACTGGGGTTCTGCAACATCCCTTGTCGCTTTTGCTAAATCCTGCACACACCTTTGTAAACAGTTCCTTTATTAAACTCTTCCCAGCATGAGTGCACCATCTGTTTCCTGCCAGGATCCTGATGGACGGAGCATGCTCAGAAAAATAACTTTCACAGGTCTTCAGAAACAGAGGATGGTAAAATATCAGCCCACTAGCAAGCAGTGGAGAAGACATTAAATACCTCCAAAAATAATAGCGCATAAATTTCATTCACATGTATTGTCTAATTTAATGCTGACAGCTGTCTGATAGAGTAGGCACTGACATCATTTCCATCATAAAGGTGAGAAACCTGAGACTCTAAGGCAGGTGGGCCACTGGGATTCCCTGATCCTCTCTAGGCTATAAATTCTCTGATTTTCCCACTACACCCTGATCCACTCCATTCAGACAACACACACCAATGCTGAAATGCAGAGATCTCCAACTTTGGAGATAGCTAGGACACTTTTAAAGTCCTTGAAGCCCAGGGAAGAGAGTGGTCATTCCAGCTTTGTTCTCTGTCAAACTCCAAATTCTAGAAAAATAGCACATGGTAAATTTAGCCAGTTTGTAGACCTGAGTGTTTTGTTCAAAGACCTTTCTTGCATTTATTTTAAAGAAACTGCAGTATAATATGGGAGTTGTAGTGTATACAGCTAGCTCACTTAAGTATTCCTTAAACATCACCCTATGGCTCCCCAGAAGTTCCCAAGCTTCAGTTTATGAAACTTGTAATACAGAATGAAAGTCCACAGAGCAGATTAGGATCTCAGCTCTGAAGATGGGGGCATATCTGAGTTCCTAGTAGCTGTATACTAGGCAGCTACATGGTTTTTCTGGTCCTCAGTTTCCTCGTCTGTAAAATGGGGATAATAATAACACTTACATCATAATGTTAAATAAAGTTAATGCATTTTAAGTGTTTAATACAGAGCCTGGCTTACTATAATCAGTCAATAAAATATGGCTAACATTAATACCCAGATTCAAATTCACAGCAAAGGCTCATCTTGCTGTAAGATGGCATGTAAATAGTAAAGAGTAAAAGAAAATGTTTAAAAAAATCCTTTTAGACACAAATTAAAGCTTCCCAATTGGAAATTCACAGAGAAATAAAAAACTGAGCCCCATTTCCATTTTGACAAAAAAGAGAAAGACTCCAAACGTTGCTGGCCCTCTAAATAAGCCTTGTCATTTCCTAAAGTAAACTCTATGTACCACTGGGTATAAAATGTAACGAAAGCTGTGTGCTCAATTTATTTTATAGTTTCTTACTTATTGTTTTCCATTTCCTGTTTTAAAGCTGTAAATGTCCCTTAAACTGTAGCTAAAATGATCATTGTCATTGAATTACCTAATGTCTTAGTACAGAGTCTGGATTGGGGGGCATTTCATCCCCCAGTGAGCTACAAGCAGGCATGTTGCTAAGCTGGGCTGTGCAGTTTGCTCTTGCACGTGCTTCTGACCTCGCCATTTGATGTAGGTGAGTTCTTTCTGCAGATTGCTCATTAGAAAATCTGGATCCAGATTTTGACCATAGAAGGCATTCAATAAATATTTGGGGATTGATTGATTTACCAGAAATGGGAATATTTCAATTGTGTTTGGTCATCTTCCACCAAGAGGCCAGAGTTTTCCCTTTTAAAGGCTTTTTAACCTTTTAAATATTTGATCCTCAAATTCCATTAAGTCTTTGAGGGAACCTTCAATCTGTCCTCCTCCTTTCAGTAAGGGCACACTCGAGGCCAGGATAACTGAGTCTGCCCTCCAAGACTGGCCCGTGGGAAGCTTCAGAGCAGCCCACTTCTCAGGCGCTGGTGTTGAGGCACATGTACGGCATCCTGGGGACATTCTTCTGCAGATCTGGGTACAAGGGCACAGTCTTATCTAAGAATCAGAACTCAGTTAATGGCTCACACACACCCACAGAAATGACCATAAAATTAGTGCTATAATCTAATATTTGGTTATGTTTGTATGTTGTTTGTTTTGTGCCTCCTTCATAATCATCTCTGTTCTGAAAACTAAGAGTGAGCTGCAGCAGTTGGGATTTTCGGCAGATGGTCTCCCAGATGGACTGCAAGATCCCAACACATAAGATTCTATATCCTTGTGGCAATTTTTATCAGTCATAAACAGGTATAATCTAAACCACAATAACTTTAGGCCTCCCAAGACTTGGATCAAATAAGTTTAGAAGTCTTTGGAGAAGAAAGTATCAGATTTTCAAGAACTTCAGTGACTCTGAAAACAGATATTTAATCTTTCTTTAATAGTACCACTGGCTGATAAGACTGACAGGACTCCTGGTATTACTGGTATGAAGGCTACTAAGCTGACAAACTGTCTTCAGCAAAAAACAGATTTCAGTTTTCAGTAACCCAAAATAGCACATCACTGTGGCCACTATTATCTTAGGTATTTCCACCACGGGTTAGGGTATCATTAAAAAGATGGAAGCAACCGAGTGGTACTGCCTCAGGCTCCATGAACCGCCAAGTCTTGATGCCAGGAAGTCTGGATAGCATGCAAAGTAGCTGGAAAGCAGGCTACCTGTTGCCTGGTGGTGAGCTGACAGCATGATCAGGCATTCAGACCTGCCCACCGCAATCTGAATATCAGCAGATGGAATAAACTTGGCTTCCAGTGCTGAAGTGACTCCAACTGTCTCCATCATCAGACACACCCCCGGCCCCAGCCACTGGGAGGTGTCCCAGCCATAGCAGATGGAGCCCCTGCTCTCTAATTGCAGGAGGCCCTTTAGATTCTGCCCTAATGCGCCTTTTAAACCACCACAGGAGATGGGAAAAATCAAAACTTCACAGCAATGATAAGAACACTGAGAAGAAGCAGATTGCCTGAGGCTGGAAAGGAAAGGGCACTGGAAGATCTTTTTCTCACTGCCCTGCCTGTGTTTCCTTAGGCCCAGCGAAATTCAAGGCCGTTTCTCCCCATCTTATGCTCTCCGGAGAAGCAAGGGCAGGCAGCTGCCTAGGGGACAAGGGAATTTGCTGCCTAAAATGTGTGGCTGCGAGTCCAAGAAAAGGATACGAAACCCTCAGGAAGAAGGTGTGTAATATTTTTGTTGAATCAAATTGTGATTTTGTAAGGGGAAAAAAGACACACATAAAAGACCATTTAGCGTTTGGCAAAAAGCGGGATAAAAAGAGCTTTCTGTGTTCACTGCAAACTCACTTCAAGGGAGCTGTAGATCAAATTACCAGCCTGTGACATGTGGAGATTGGCTGAGCAGCGGACTAACGGTAACGCAAATTCTAATGCTTCTGGACTGTTCCTGAGCCCATAAACTACACAGAAAATGATCCTGTTTGCTGAATTATTTTCAGTTGCAACAGCTGCTATACCAACTCAGGGAATTTTAATATGTATATACAGGGCTGGTGAGTAACCACTTCAAATAATCTGCAGTGGGGTCCCATCTTCCCTTTCAATCCTTTTAAGCTGGAGGCAATAGAGCTGCCTTGAAGGACCTAGAAAGATGAGGGCATGAGTGCGTATTCAAGGGGCTTACGCAAGAAGTGGAGTTAGAACTGGAATTCCAAGTGGAGGATTCACAAGAGGAAAAGAAATGCATCTTTTTACAATTAACATATCCTAATGCATTACTTTTATGATTCAAAAAGTAAATGCATTTTCTAAAAATCTGGAGAAGCCCCATATATCATCATAATGAAGAAAGTAAATGATAAATAAGGTTCTCAAATGAATTTGGAATTTACCAAACGAGTTTGTAATTTATTAGGAGATGAATATGTGAGTGGTATTATGGAGTCTGCAGACAAGGTTTGGCTGGCATGTGAGTTTGTGGACCTCTTGCAATAAATCAATGGAATAAGGGGATGAGGCCCAGGTTGTGCTGGAGCAGGGACTGCAACTGCCAGACAGTCCAGGCAAGGACCTGTTTGCTTGGCCGGGCACAGGTCTTTAAAGTGTTTGAGTTTGAATGCCTTTCAGTGGGAATGCACCCTTCCATTGTCACAGTAACCACCACACCCCATTATCTTCCACCTGATTCACACATCCATGGGCCTGGTCCCTAAGACATTTGAGTTTCCAACACCTGCCATTTGACCCTGTCCTTTCAGCTCCTGATCACGAAATCCAAAGTTAAAATGATGTCTCTGAGTCAGAATGGAGAAAACGCTGATGGAAATAAGTGAAACAAATCAACAGACTAATGCAATTAAGGAGCATTCCAGTGGTGCAGTAGTTTGTTGGGGCTGCCATAACAAGGTATCACCGATTGGATTGCTTAAACCCAGAAATGTATTTTCTCGCAATTGTGCAGGCTGGAAATCCAAGATGAAGGCATCGGGAGGGTTGGTTTCTCCTGAGGCCCCTCTCCTTGGCTTGCAGATGGCTGTCTTCGCCCCATGTCTTCACATGGTCTTCACTTCCGTGTGCAAATCTGTGTCCCAATCTCCTCTTCTTATAAGGACATCAGTCATGCTGGATTAGAGCCCACCAATATGACCTCATTTTACCTTAATTACCTTTTTAAAGGCCATGTCTCTAAATACAGTCACATTCTGAGGTATTGGGGGTTAGAACTTCAACATATGAATGGAGTGGGGGGACAAGGGACACAATTTAGTCCATAATAAATAGTCATTAGGTTACTATCCAAAGAAGAAAAGGTTGTCTATATTGTATATGTATATATTTTCAATATTATCCCACAAAAACTTTCCCCCATAAAACCTACTTTACCCAAACCTACCCACAACAAATCATAATATGGAATTTCAAAAACTCCTCCACTTATATTCCTAGGAGTCTTAGAGGATATCTCAAAACAGCCTTCAATAAGCATAAAATTCCTTTGCAGTCTCCATTTTGCATACTATTCCAAAACATACCCATGTTTATTTTAATATAAAAGTAACTTCCCTCAAATCTTCTCATGCCTTAGGAAATTGCATTATATTCTTTGCATTGCCTTTGACAAACCACATACAGGTCTATGGGCAGGCATTGAGCCTGGTTCCCCTCTGTACAGCAGGGGTGGCAGGAGGGGATCTCCTGATGTCTTCCTGCCTCAGAGCCACATCCCTTCCTGGACTATTAGAAATTCCTCCTGCAGGTGTCCTGCCCTTGCTTGCACTTTTCATTTCTGTTATCATTGTTGTTTTCATAAGCATTTCAGTGACAAGATGGGGAAGGGCAAATCTCTCCATTTAGGCCACTGGGTAATTTGTGAGAGGAGTGTTAACCTATGGTTTCTTTAGCGACATATGAGGGGTTTTTTTTGAGAACCAACAGTGAAGGGGTGGGTGATCCGACAAGGAAGCTAGGCAGATGACCAGAGAGAGCACATCACCTTCAACCTCGATCTGATTATCCTGGTCAATATATGCTTGCTGTTTCCTTCCCCCAACCAACATCCAGGACCAAAGTCCTTGCTTGATTTTATAAAAAGTAAATAAATAAATTTTATGAAGCAATAAATAATAAAAACATAAAATGAGGTAAGAACTAAAAATGATGTTAAAAAGTACAGAAAAACAGATAATAATAATGCTCAAGTTACAACCAGAAATTGAAAATCAGATAATAAAGGTAAATTTTTTGTTATTTGCATTTGATTTTGTTTGTATTTTCTAACTTTTATCATGAAAATTTTCAATCTACAGAAAAGCTGAATAGTAAAGTCAATGCCTATATATCTTTTATTTAGATTCAGTAATTATCGACGCTTTGCCATGTCTACTTTGTCCAACTCCCTCATGCACAGCCTAAGGGTAAGGATATTCCCCTACATAAACCTCATCTCATCACCACAGCTAAGAAAATGAACAATTATTCCAGTACATGTTCAAATTTTCATAATTGTCCGAAGAACATCTTTGCTTACTGTGTTTTAGAACCAACATCTGGTCAAGGTTCAAAAGTTGTTGGTAGTTATTTCTCTTTGGTGTCTTTTAATCTGGGGCAGTCTCACGCCATCTTTTTTCCCCACATAACATTGGCTCTTTCTGGATTTATCTGAATGTATCTTCATGCTATTGTTTAACTTTTTCTGTCCTCTGAATGGATAGAAGAATTTTAAAAGATGGATTAAAAATATACACAAACATTAACCTAAAGGCTGGATAAAAGGAAATAAGTATTAAATGTAATTAAGCAAGTAAAATACAAAAATAAGAGAAAGAATTGAAAATATTGGACAATAGAGTTTAACCGGAAAGAATTTTTAGCAATAAAAGTTTCAGAATGATAAATTTAAAGGAACTGAAGCTTTGGGTGTAAAACTGGGTAAAATCAGAATTAAAATTTAATTTAATAAAAAGAAAAGCTTTGAGTACATGTATATTTATAAAAAGGGGATAATAATAGGCCTACATGTGTTAATGTACGTGAGTGCTTAGAACAGTGCCTGGTACACAGGGATGGTTGTGTAATTGTTTCCTATCATTGTCATCATCATCACCATCACCATATTAAATGGATATTGAAAAATAAAAGTTAAAATAGGAAGACTAAAGAATTCATGATAAAAAAAACAGAAGATAATATTAATATTATAATGGGCAAGAATAAAAAGCCCCCTGAGTCAGTAAAACACCTCCATTGAACCCTCACACAGTTCACAACATTGTCCCTAATAGAGGGAAAAGGGACAAGTGTCCTGAAAAAGCCTACCAGGCAGGTGGTAAGAGGTGTGGCTCTGGGAATCTGTACCTGTGGGGATACACTACTGTCTACCTATCACAAACTACAGCAACTGTTTTAGAGCACAGGACACATAACCATGTGAACATGTGGGAAATGACAGAGCTTGGGTCATTCATGAGGGTCTCCCACGCTAGCACAAACTGACCACCCACTCACATCAGCACCATGCCAGGCTCAGGGCAAGTTCCAGCCACCAGAAAAGGAGGAAGACATAAACCTGCTCACCTGCACACCTCTAGGCTGCTTACCATAACCAAATAAGCATTCTCTTGGGGGGAAAAATAAAATTTGGAGTCTAAAGCATTCAACTTTTTGAGGCTTTTCCCAGGTATGTCTGCATATAGCAAAAGAAAATCTCCACATAAAGATTTTGGAATTGCTTCCAAAAATAAAAATACCACAGTTTATTCCCTTCTCACCTATACCTGATCATTTCTCTCCCAAAACACCCAATGACCCCACCACACACACAAACACACACAGACACACACACACATACAGCCCTCCCCACCTCTCCACATCTGCATAGCTCTTGTCCCTAGACTGTGACCTTTATTTCTCTTCGTCCACATTGCTAACCTGTTGAGAAGGAGCAATCACAGAGCACAAGACGTGGAGACCAATCTGTAAACTTGAAAGGCGGGCCACTTGTTTAAAAACGCCAACATTCTCAGAGAAATTTGTCCTGGCCTCAAGTTTCCCCAAATGCTTTTGTTCAGACACGATTGTTAGTTAACTGATCACAAAACTTTCTGGAGGAAGAAAGTGTTCTAGCTGGAATAATAACAGCCACATGGCTGTTGCTGGCAGCAATAGAAATGCACATTGAAAGGAAAGAGGACTTCACAGAAGTTGGGAGAAGCACAGGTCGGCTTTGCCAGTTTGAAGGGCTTTGGTTCTCTGCCTGCCAGAGGGTCTGGTCAGAGTTCTTGAATAGCCTCGTCTCTCTTATTTCATATCACAACTGCTCTGTTCTGCTTGCCTGAGTCTCCATTTTCCTACCTGGGATTGAAGAGCTTGGAGGGTCTTTCCAGCTCCAAAACACTAGGTTCTAAACAGAACCTGAATCTCTTACTCATTTACTAAACTATGCTGGCACAGTTTATTTTACTATCCATGCTAGTTCTCTTGAACTTAATGTTTAAGAAGTCACATTAGGAATCCATTGATTAGAAATATTTAACAGAATTCTACAGTTGGACAGAGATTTAGTAAAGCATTTCTGTTTAACACAAATAACCTCTGATTTGCACTATTTTATCCTTGCTACCAAATGCTCCTTACGTTAATAATCAATAAATGAACTGATACTCTTCTCATGCAGTTGAAAAATAAGGAACACTTGATATGACAAAATAAATGCATTGGATTCTTTGAAAATGTTTCTAAAGGAACAGGGACACACTCTGTGAAGCAATAATGTAACCAGTGGTACTTAAATTGAAATTTCCATGCAATAGAATCCTAACAGTAACATGTACTTGTGGAGGAAAAAATACACTATTCTTATTTTAAACAAAAACTAATTGCAGCTACATTTTTAGAAAAAATATTTAGCCACATGTTTACTTTCTTTTTGTTATTTGTGTGTTCAACTTTCCTCCTATATCTCAGATGTTCCTTCTGGGACCATTTCCCTTTTTCCTGAAATACATCCTTTGGAAGTTCCTTCTGTAAGGGACTTTTGATAGTAAAATCTCTCAGCTTTTGTGTGTTTGAAATTATCTTTATTTTACTTTCATTTGTGTAGGTAGTTTCACTGGGTATAGAAATATATGGTTGATGGTTACTTTTGTACAGTATTTGTCTTCTAATGGAAAGGTATAAATCAGGAATAGATGTCTCTTTTGTTGGGGAAAATATCTTCTAGTTATTGATGGTCCTTGTAGGACAAGAAGCAGGTGGGGCGCTCCTGGGCTCCTAGTTGTACTGGGGCAAATCCGAGAGACATGGATTGCTCTACATAGTAAAATGAGGGAATACTGCATTTCTAAGAGCAGCCTGAAAAAGACCCAATATTCATCCATGAATGAGGTAAAAAGGAGACATTAAGAAGGTCTAGATAAAGAAAGAACCTCAAAACCATGATGGAAACCAGAGGGTGGGGGAGAGAGCCAGTCAGTGAGATTAAGAATGACCTATAAGATTTTAGAAAATTCTTGTTAATATAATTATGTAGTGAAGAATTAACTTTACCCAAAGAGAGGTTTGGCTTTTGCCTTTAGCTATGAGGAGGTGATATCTAGGCCCTGGAGAGTCCTTCCTGAGGCGAGTGTCTTTGTTTGCCTGTGGGGCTTTGGCCAACCTAGAGTATAACTATGATGTAATTTATGATGGAAGCTTTGGGCCTTGTCTCAGCTCCCACTTGTAGAGGAACAAGAGATGAAGGATATTAGCCCGAACCTCCGGGAGGGTCTGGAGACTAATGGTCAGCCATGCAGGTGGTATGTGATGAAACCCCAGTAAAAACTCTGGACTCCAAAGGCTCAGTGAGCTTGCCTGGTCCGCAATGATCTGCATACCATCACACACTGTGGCTGAGAGGCAGTAACACCATCTGCCACTCCACAGGGAAAGAATGAGTGGGAGCTCTGCATTTGGACCCTCCTGCATTCTGTCCCAATCGCCTCTTCCTGGGATGATGTTAATCTGCACCCTGCTCCTGTAATAAACCCTGAATATAGCTTTCAGTGAGTTCTGTGACTCTTACCAGCAAATTATCAAACTGGAGGGTGGTTTGGGGAACCCCCTGAACTTGTAGTTGTCAGAGTGAGGCCAATCTTGTGGGGACTGCTCCCTCTGTGAACTTGCAGTTTGGCAAACTCCACTGTAATTACCCTGCTTTACCCCAAAACCCTCAGAAAAGTCAGCTTCTCACAACAATCTTATACCAGTAGTACTCTGGGGGAGTAAAGGAATAGAGGGGACATCCGGCACAGCAGAAGACAGTGCCAAAAAGGAAATGCTGCCTCAGGAAGTAGCCACGTGACAGCAGAGGGCCAGAGTGCAGCACTTGTCCCCAAGCCTGCATCCCCACAAAATAAACTTCTTAGAAATACTGGGTGAGGCCCTCTTCCTTTTGTCATGCATGACAGTTCAACTCATGCTTTTTACTTAATTAAACATCAATCCCCCAACCTCTCCCTGCTACCCTCATAAGACTGGAGGACTTGACAGAAGGTAGATTATTAGGTTGTAATACAACTGGGCATAATAAGATATAAAAATCTAAAATCCTTGCTTCTGATGGACCTTAAATTCTTACTTAAAATACACATAAGTATTTTTTAAAATATACACAGAGCATGGAGCATAATAGATATTCAATGTCTTTGAACAAGGAGAAAGTGAATGAATAAAGAAATATATGAATAAATACAGTTTATTTTCAACAGTGCACCTATTCTATTAGAGAGAATGTGAATAACTAAAATAGTACCACAAAGCCCAACATATATATTTTAATTGATAGTTTCAAACTTCTCCCAGAAGTTCTTACCAGAGAGGCAAACAGGCAGTAAAAATAACTAGCTCAGGTTTCATTTCCTCAGCCTGCCTTTGCTTGGTGCATTGGAACTGCCAACTAACAGCAAAATTCCCCGAACACCCTTTTGACAACAACGGCAAAAGAGTCTTACCACCCATAAATAGGATTCTCATGCCCTGTTCTCCTAAACACGTAAGATGGAAAGTCACACAATAAAAGCACCACTGAGGTATTTATTCCACTCCAAGCCATTATGGCCTCATGTAGCATTTGTGACAACTATCTTTGATTGCTGACTAGGGCCACAGGTGGTTGGCCCTTGCTAGTATATCAGGAATGTAATCTGAGTTGCCTTTAAACACATTTGAGCAATGAGAGATGATATGAATCATAAGCAACCGAGTAATGCCAAGCTGCGGACATTCTTGGGGTTTATGCTCTTAATTTACTTGCCACGAATGGGCTCCTTGGACTTCACGAGCCTTTCATTTTTCCCAAAGGAAGCAAATCTTCCTAGGCTTGAGTTTAATTTGCTGCTACAGCCAACTGCCCCAAGCTGGATGCGGTGCAAATAAAACCAGGTTCACTTTTCTCCACCTCTACTGCTCAGTAGACAGTTCAACAGAAGTAGATCCAATGGCAGAAAAAGAGAGAGACAACTGCAGTGGTATTCTGAGAAAATGCAGCCAGAGCCAGCACTGAAAAGGAGAGGACTAGTGAGTCATTTTGTTGCAGAAGCAGTAACAAGTGTGGAGAGAAGGCTGAGGCTCTGAAATCGAAAGGGTAGGACAGTCAACAGTAAATGTCCAGAAAGTTCCACAGGGAGAGGAGAAAACCCCTGGAGAGAAGCCATACAAAAAAAAAAAAAAAAAATTGTCTATGAGAGACTGCTGGATTGGTGTGGAAATTAGCACAGACTTTCTGAAAGGCAATTTCCATAAAATCCTTAAAACTGTGCATATGCTATGATCCAATAATTCCCCTTCTAGGACCTCATCGTGACAGATAATCACAGATGTATGCAAACATCTACTTGCAAGGTTATCACTTATATCACAGAACTGATTATAGTAGCAAAAAATAAAAATAAACAACCAAAATGTCCAACATTGGAAATTAACTGAACTTTGGACACACAATGAAAAAAATGAGGTAATCATTAAATATGTTGTGATAAAAAGGAAAAGATATTTATAATAGTTGAGTAAAAAAAAAAATGCAAACCAGCATATATGGTGTGTTCCTATTTTTGTAATTAGAAAGAGAGAGAGCGAGCCTTACATACATATATACCAAAATTTAACAATGATTATATGAGTGAGGCTAATTACAGGTATATTTATTATCTGCTTTGTACTTCACTGGGCTTTTAATTATTTTTCTATGTATTAATTTTTCAGGAAGATAAATGTTATTTTTTAAAAGCAAAAAAATAGCCTTTGGAACAAACTAGAAGCATCCGTTAGTTAGACTTTTTTGGCTGCAAGGTGCAAAGTTGTCAGGTTCCCTCAAGTGATGGTGGAATTTATTATGAGAATACGTTGGGTGATGAGCAAGTTTATACTGAGAAGTCACTGGAAATAAGAACAAGAATCCTGAGGCACCCAGGAAGTTACACAGCCCAGCCTGGCAAAAGCCAACTGGAAGGTCCCACAGTTGATCTAGGGATGGAGTTACCTCTGCCTCTCTGGAGCAGGTAGTCAGTCTAAGCTCCCTCTGTGACTTGCATTTCCAATCTCGCGTCCACAGTTTTTGACACAGCACATCAGCTACCTTGCCCTCCACTCTGCTTGTCTTTCCTCCTTCCTTCTCAAGACTTCTGCCTACACCTGATTGATTTGCTGAGGATGGGACCCTCAGGGACCCTCCTGCCTCCCAGTGGCCTCTTGGCATATCTACCAATTGACTGGTCCCATCCATGCTTCTCAGTTGTGGCCAGTCCATGGTCTGGCCACCCTGGGATCCGGTGCCCACTTCTGCTCCAAACAGCTGTGAGAAGAAAAGTCCAATTATGGCTGCCTCTGAGCAATGGCTTATTAACTGAGTAGCTTTCTTTGGTAGAAAACTGTGGGTGTTGGCCAAGTGTGGTGGCTCATGCCTGTAATCCTAGCACTCTGAGAGGCAGAGGCACAAGGATTGCTTGAGGTCAGGAGTTTGAGACCAGGCTGAGCAAGAGTGAGACCCTGTCTCTACTAAAAATAGAAACAATTAGCTGGGTGTCATGGTACATGCATGCAGTCCCAGCTCCTCGGGAGGCTGAGGCAGGAGGATCTCTTGAGCCCATGAGTTTGAGGTTGCTGTGAGCTAGGTTGACGTCACGGCACTCTAGCCCGGGCAACAGAGCGAGACTGTCTAAAAAAAAGATAACTGTGAGTGTCAAGACATCACAACTGACCTGCCAGTAGGCCACGGCCAAATTTCAGGCATTGTATGCTTGGAACACTGGTATTCCATTAGACACTAAATTGAAAAAGAAGGTTTCCATGTTCAGATAACCTTGAGAGTTCCTATGAACTCTGTCCTCATTCGGAGATTCATAATGCAATTTAATGTATTAAAAGCTATGAGGGGTTCTACATTGATGAAACCTGCTTGATTTGTTCAAGGCAAAATTTCACAAAGTTATTTGAGCACAGAATTTTTTCCCTTTTTCCAAAATACCTACTGTATTAACACCAGTTAACCAGTTTGGGAATTGCTGCTATAGAATAAACTGTCACCACAGAAGAAAAGGAAATTAACAATGATATTTGTGCCATTTTGCTATGCCTGTATTCTCAGCCTAAGTCTTTTGGTTAATTAAGATCTTCTATTTCATCATAATAATGAAATTATTCTACCATGAAAATATCTAACTAGCCTAGATTCATTCTTACTACAAAAATGAGGAGTTATTAAATATATTAGTAAAATAAAAGTAGCTCCCAATTACTAAGGTCCTCTTGGGAATACAGAACTTCTTAACTAAAGAAATAAATAATCAGACTGAGAAATGGACTTGTAAACAGAATGTAGTTCATGAGTTTGTTGGCTTTTCTTCCCCTGTGCATGGTTCATGACATAATTTAAGAGGGGGCAGGTGGGTAGTTGGAGCTTTAAAAAAACAAAAAACAGAGAGACAAAAACAAGAAAAAATCCTTTAGGTACAATTCTAAGCTGGTTAGTAGCTGCTTTGTGTTCTGTGTGTGTGTGTGTGTATGTGTGCGTGCATGTATGTGTGTGTACGTGTGTTTTTCATGCCAGTTCACCATGACTTTGGCCTAGACTCTGTGCTGATCCAACTCAAATCCCTCTGACTCAGCCCAGACTGCCAGCTGTGGAATTCCTGGTCATCAGAATCATTGTGGTTAGAACACTTAGGTCTTGCTGAGAAAGAAGGACACAGAAATCTACGACAAGTAAGATGCTTGCTACTTGTTTTACTATTTTTGTTTTGGTTTTGCTCTTTCTCTCTTTAAGAAAAGGCCTTCTATCAGTACGTGAAGCTTAAAGTGCCTGTTGAGTAATTAAACCAGGTTAAAGATGGACACTCGCATCACTTTTTATGTGCAAGGATTTTAAAGTCAAAGCCCTGTTTAAGGGAGGGAGGAAAGAAGGACGGAGGATAAAAGAAAGGAAGGAAGAGGGAAGAGAGAGATAAAGAGAGGGAAAAAGTAAAGGGGAAAAGAAGGGGAAAAACAGGAATGGAAAAAAAAGAAATGGAACAGGGGTCAAAATATACATCAATCCAAAAGAATTCTAAATACTGACAATAACATAATTATAATATCTGATTCTTTTTACCTATGAAAGCAAAAACCTAATAATAACAATAGCCAATGTTACTGCATGCCTGCTGTTATATATGCCAGCACTATGCACAGTTTATCCATGATACCATTAATTCTTAGTATACCTCTTTGAGATAGATACAGGTACACAATCCCTCACTTGCAGCTCAGAAATCCTAAAGCTCTGAAAACTGAAAGTTTTTCCATAAGTCTAAAGCAAACTCACTGGACAATAAAACCTGACAACCTAACATGAAGCTACTGATGGTCTTTATTTAATCCATTTGGTACCATAGAAATATTAATGTGTTTCATTAGGGGATACTGCCCTCAAACATCTCTTAGGGTTCCATATCATAAATAACAATATGCACTTTATTACCTTTCCAAAGCACTAAAAATTATGAATTCTGAAACTCATTTGGCTTAAAGAGTTTAGGAGAAGGGATTGCCCACGGTTTTACAATAAGGAAACTCAGGTGTGTTGGTCTTCGTTGTTTTTTTTTGTTTTGTTTTTGTTTTTGTTTTTTTGAGACAGAGTCTCACTCTGTTGCCCGGGCTAGAGTGCCATGGCGTCAGCTCTTCATTGATATATTACTCTGCTATTTTAGTTTGTGTCTTTGGGACTTTACATTTTGGGTGATGGTTTAAAATTTTTTCTCCAACTATTTCAGTTCACTTATCCACTAACGAGATTTTAGCAAGTTCTCTTAGGGAAAATTTTAAAAGACATCTTTTTCCCCCAAATGGAAAATGCTGACATCCTCAGAAATTTTCCTTGAACCCAAGTGAACTGGTTTTTAATTCTCCTACCCTTCATTTTCAGATTACTCAGTGTCTTTAATGCTACCCTTCCTCCGTTCCACCCAGAGCCACATGGCAATATTAAGGGCATTGGTTAAGAACCCAGTGAGGAGTCTGCGTGGGCCTGAGACGCTGCTAAGTGCTTTGATATCTGCGGTGAGAGTGTCTGCGTGAAGATTACCCATGCTGGGCTCCAGCGCCTCAATCACAACCCCAGAATGAGCGCCTGGTCACTCTGTGGTCTAAACTCTGAGAGAGGAGAGCATTCCATACTATGCTGCATTTCGTAAACAATGATTTGATACATTGAAGAAACCATAAATATTATTTATCTTACCATAGGCCTCAGAATGTCCAAATGCCACAGCTAATTAGAGTTCAATAAAATATTCAATAAGCTGAAGCCTGTTTTTCTGGTTTATCCTAACAAGTAAAGCAACGGCCATTACTTTGTAATTTGTAAACGTTTTGTCTGATGGCTCTGAGTGGAAAGTATGTAGCCTTGCCTGTCCTATAGGAGGCCTTGCCACCCTCTAAAGTCAGCACTAAACTACATCTGGTGCCATTTAGGAGACTTTTTTCCATTTGTTGGAGCACATTATTTACTATAACCAAAACATATATTGGAATACAGATGGGACTTTTGCTAAAAGATAGAAAGCAAAGCCAATAATTTCTAACCAGCAAAAAGAAAGATTTGGCCAGAGGAAGCTAATGAGAATTTCTTTTTTGATCTGACTTTCCCCAGGAGCTGGCTTCTGTGAAGATTATAACTCACATGCTACAGATAAGAGTAAAGTTGATGCTATGAAGCAAAATATCCTAGCACATCTCAACATTTCAGAGTAGCCCAGTTAAAACCTTTCAATCAGGCCAGGCACAGTGGCTCAGGCCTGTAATCCTAGCACTCTGGGAGGCCAAGGTGGGAGGATCGCTTGAGGTCAGGAGTTCAAGACCAGCCTGAGCAAGAGTGAGACCTCCATCTCTACTAAAAATAGAAAAATTAGGCGGGTGTTGTGGTAGCATGTGCCTATAGTCCCAGCTACTTGGGAGGCTGAGGCAGGAGCATCACTTGAGCCCAGGAATTTGAGGCTGCTGTGAGCTAGGTTGATGCCACGGTACTCTAGCCCGGGTGACAGAGTGAGACTCTATCTCAAAAAACAAACAAACAAACAAATCCCTCTTAATCAAGACCCCGCTAAAACAGGATTTCACAGCTTCAGCACTATTGACTTTTGGGGAAGATGATTCTTTGTTGTGGGGAGCTGTCCTGTGCACTGTGAGATGTTTAGCAGTATTCCTGGCCGCTACCCACTAGATGCCACTAGCATCCTCCTCACCAGTCATGACAACAAAAAATACGTCCAGATATTGCCAAAGTCCCCCAGGAAAGAAAAATCACTCCCAGTGATGCTCTTCCACATGATGCACATTAACAGTTTCATGGAGGTGACTTTCTAACATTCATAACTTTGTTCTTAAGCATATAAATATGTATATTCCCTTATTTTTAATGAATGGAGCATTTATTTACAACCATATCATGCTAGTGACACTATTCTTGTATGCTTTACTTAATCATATGTCTTGGAGATCACTGAATTCATTTCATAAAGGTTTGCCTTATTATTTGTAATGACTACATGGTATTTCCTTGAATGGATATGCTATAATTATATAAAAAGTCCCCTATCAAAGAATATTCAGTTTGGTTCCAATCTTCTGCCACTAAAAGAGTGTTTCATGTATAACCTCGTACGTGAATCTCTGGAGCACCCAAGGCATACACTTGTCTTGGGGCCTTAGCCCTGGCTGTTTCCTCTACCTCAAATACTCTTCCCCAGATGTCCACATGGCTAACTCTCTCACTTCCTGAATTCACAAGGCTTGGCTAAAGTTAAAAACCTACAAAAGCTCAGTGGTTTAAAACATAAAAGTCCTATGCAGGTGGTTCATAAGGATAGCTTCCTTTCAAGTGATGGCCAACTAGTTGAGGCTGATTGCATCTTCTGACTCCACCATCATCACGTGAGGCTTCCACCATTGCCATGGCAGGGAAGACAGCTGGGATCATGTACCAACTCTCAAGAACTTCAGCCAAAGTCATTTCCACCCACAGGCTACTGATCAAAAGGAGTCACAGGGCCCTGCCTAATGACAAGGGATCTGGAAAACATAGATGAACAGGGTATTATGCCTTCCTTAACGATGGCGATACATTCCCAGTATTGTGCAAACATCATAGAGTGTACTTACACAAACTTAGATGGTATATATTTTATTTATACATATTTTATATAGAAAGCCAAATATCCCAGCACCATTACTGAATATCAGTCATTTCCCCTATTTGATCTGCAGTGTCAATTTCAAGTGGCATATATAATGTTTCTATATATATTGTATCATAATCTTACTGGACCACTGTTGTACATGTGATCCATCGTTGACCGAAATGTTATGTGGCTCATGTCTGTATTTGGTAAGCACTAAGCATCCTTGCTGGATCTCCTTCAAGTTATTGTTCAAATATCATCTCAATGAAGCCAACCCCAACCATCCTTTTAAAATTTCAACCCACACTCACTCCCCAACACATCCAATTTCCCTTAGCCCATTCTGTTCTTTTCCAGCACACTTAAAATTTGGTAATATATTTTATCACTTATTTGTTATGTTTATTATTTATTGTCTGTCTCCTCTTACTAACCTATAACATACAACCTCACAAGGGCAGGGAGCTTGTCTGTTTTATTCACTGATGTATCCCAAACATCTAGATGAGGGACTGGCACATAAATATTGTTCAATGAATTAATAAATTTCATACATATATGAGCGCATCTACTGGATAATTCCTAGAGGTGGAGTTGCTGAGCCAAAGGGTAATGTCATTAAAACTTCTTTATAAATATTATTAAATTGTCCTTCATCCAGCTTTACTAACTCATAACCCCACCCACTATGTATAAAACATTGTGTATTTCCCCAAACACTCACTGAATGTGTTTTGAAACTTCTTATTCTTTGACAGTCTGATAAGTGAAAAAATCGTATCTACCATAATTTTATTGTGTATTTCATATGAAGAGCAAAGTTGACCATATTTTCATGTTAAAGAACCATTTGTAAAAATAAACAAACAAACAAACAAAGAACCATTTGTACCTATTTCTCTGTGAAACGTGTATTCATGTCCTTTGCTAATTCTATTGGGTTGTTAATCTTCTTTATTATTGATTTGTAGAAAATTATGTATATATGTATATGGTGGACTGAATATTTGTGTGCCCCCCAAAAAACTTCATATGTTGAAATTCTAACCCCTTATGTGATGGTATTAGGAGGTGGTGCCTTTAGGAGGTAATTAGGTCATGAGGGTGGAGCCCCATGAATGAAATTCGTGCCCTTATGAAAAAGTCCCCAGATAGCTCTCTCACCTCTTTTCCCCACCATGTGAGGATACAAGAAGTTAGCAATCTGCAACTTGGAAGAAGGCCTTCAACAGAACCTGACCATACTGGCTCCATGATCTCAAACTTTTGTGCTGTTTGTAAGCTACCAGTCTATGGTATTTTGTTACAGCAGCCCACACTGACTAAATCAATATCCCCTTGTCTCTCTCTCTCTTTCTCTCTCAATTTATTTAAAAAAATTTTTTAAAGAATATATTGTGGGCACACTTTCCATTCTTAATATATTAGATATCCATTTTTCTCTATATAATGATATCAAAACAAAATCATCTGATGTCATGTTTCTAAAGACTACATAATAAAACTTTTCTTATTTAAAAAAAATATATGTATAAAATATGTGAAATGATACAGCCACTCTGGAAACAGGTTTGACAATTTTTTATAAAATTAAACATGCAATTACCATATGACCCAGAAGCAGCTGCACTACACCTGGTCATTTATCCCAGAGAAATTAACTTATATTCACAAAAAAATCGACACATGAATGTTCATAGCAGCTTCATTTGTAATAGCCAAAAACTGAAAACAACCTAAATATCCTTCAATGAGTGAATGTTTAAAAAGGAAAAAAAAAAAAAAGTGGCACATCCATACCAAGGACTTCTGCTCAGCAATAAAAGGAGCAAACTACCAATACACACAACCTGACTGAATATCCAGAAAATTATACAGAGAAAGAAAAGCCAATCCCAAAAGGTTACATCGATATGATTTCATGTACATAACATTCTTAAAAGGACAAAATTACAGAAATGGAAGACAGTGATCGCCAGGGGTCAGAGATGGGGGATGTGGGGCAGGATAGAGGTAGGTGTGATTCTGAAAGGGCCACATGATGGAACTACTCTGTATCTTGACTGTGGTGGTGCTAGTATCCTACAGGACTAAACACACACTACAGCAGCAGAGCCAAGATGGCCGACTAGAGACATCACTTGAAGGATCATCCCAGCTGGAAGGTAGAATATTGGACTGAAAAGAGCAGAGTGCAGCTGCAGCTCAGGTGTGCATCACAGGAAGATACCAATGTCATTTTTTGCGGATCTAGAAAAAATAATTCTACACTTTGTATGGAACCAGAAAAAACACCAAATAACCAAAGCAAGCAAAAAGAACAAATCAGGAGACATCACTTTACTAGACTTCAAGCTATACTACAAGGCTATAGTAACCAAAACAGCATGGTACTGGCACAAGAACAGAGATATAGATCTATGAATCAGAACAGAGAACCCAGATATAAAACCATCCTCATATTGCCATCTGATCTTTGACAAAGCAAACACAAATATACACTGGGGAAAAGAATCCCTATTCAATAAATGGTGCTGGGAAAATTGAATAGCCTCATGTAGAAGACTGAAACAAGATCTGCACCTCTGACCACTCACCAAAATTAATTCACAATGGATAACAGACTTAAACCTAAGGCATGAAACTATAAGAATTCTAGAAAAAAACATTGGGCAAACTCTTAGAGATATCAGCCTAGGCAAAGAATTTATGAAGACTCCAAGGTGATCATAGCAACAACAAAATAAATAAATGGGACCCAATCAAATTAAAAAGCTTCTGGACAGCCAAGGAAACAATCAACAGAGCGAATAGACAACCTACAGAATGGGAGAAAATATTCATAATGTAATGTAAAAAAACAAACCACATAGTTGTGGTTTGTCTGAGTCGTATGTTGCAAATATTACCTTCAGTTTGTTGTCTTTTGACTTTGTTTATAGAATCTTTAATAATAAAAAATTCTTATTTGTTCATTTTGTTAATCTTCTTTTTAACAGTTTCAGAGTTTTATGCCAGGTTTAGAAACACCTTGCTATTTATAAAAAAAAAAAAAACTCTACCATGTTTTCCTGTAGTATTATTATGGTTTCAGTTGTTGTATACTGAAAATATAATTGAAATATTTACATATTTTCATATTATGAAAAAGTAATGAAAATATGTAATTCTTTGATGCATTTGATGCACAAAGTGAAGTAAGGGTATAATTTTGTGTGTGTGTGAGCGTGCTCACAAATGGCTACCCAATTATCTCATTGTTACCTGTAGAATGAACTACTCCCAACTAGCCACCACCCCACAATCCTTTTACCCTTCATCTTTATCCTCTCCAGGTAGCTCTTGTGGAAGCTGAAATGCATTCAGTCATTTATCTTTCTCTTACTCTTTTCTAAGAGATTTGTACAAACATTGACTTGTCTGAAGAATTTTTCATTAGCATTCAAATTAAAACTGCAGAAAAGAAGCCCTACAATTCTCAGAGCCTCCTGAACTGTACACAAAACTTGCATGGGTGGAGAGCTGAAGAGTAAAGTGCCCAAGGTCCTGTTTTAACAAGAAGGTAACTTTGGGCTTTGCCGGGACAGCAGGTCAGGAATCTTCCCATGACGTAACTCCTAAAGTGGGACTTCCCAGGAATGGGGCTAAAGGCTTCAGAGAATCTGTAATATTCTCCCAAACCCAAGGCCGAGGCTGAGGTTGATCTACCCACCTCTGTGCTCTGGAATACCTCAGACCCTGGAGCAATTCCCGCTAGCAAGGCTACTCCTGTGAAGGATCCAGCTCTATTCTGCAAGATGTCTTCACAGTATTATTTTCCAACTCCCTTGATGGGTCTTAAGAGAGGAATTTCAGGGAAGGGAAAGGAAGGAGTGTCAGATACTTAAGTTCACACCTTATTATGCTTTTACTATTCTTCACAGTCACATCCCAGCAATTTGTGGTGAGAAAGAAATCCTTTGGCCCTTGGAGGAATGACATGGAGTTACTCTCACTCTCAGCTCTCCTGGCTTGTGGGTCAGCCTTTCTCTCCAGTATCAAGTCCTCCACTCTTCTCACCTCACACCTCAGTTCCTAGAACAGCCTTCTCACCAATTTTCTTCCTTCATTCCTCCCACTCTATTCCAGGCCACACACAGCTATCAGAATATTCTTCCAAGAATCCCACTTACATCATGAACTACTTTAATTTCACCCATCCCTCTTTCCCTCCCCACCTCTCCAGCCTCAGTCTGAGTTCCATCTCCTCCCTCAACTGTCCCATGGTGGCCCCAGTCCCAGAGACCTGTGCTCCCCAAAGCTGCCATAACCAGGGCTGATATTCCTGGTTTGGGGGTGTGTTCTGCTGCGATGGGCATCCATTGAAATCCAGAATGATGCCTATGCAGTATGAGTTGTTGGATATTTTGACTGTCAGATTTGTCTATCACCATCTTTTGTCTGGATCACTCATCCAGGTGGAAGCTACATGGTCTTGCTATTTAAATATTACCCATGTACACATGTTTTGACTTTCCTTCTACATTATGATTAATTCCCTGAGGGAGCCACTCTTCTATCCCAAACCCCAGGAACTAGCCCAGAGGCACCTACAGAGCTGGCTCCTCCAAGGCTGGCTGCAGGAATCAGAGGATGGAATCAGCAGTCTCCAACCTTTTTGGCACCAGGGGCTGGTTTCATGGAAAACAATCTTCCATGGATATGCGGTGGAGGGCTGGGGAGGCAGAGCTCAGGCGGTGATGTGAGCGATGGGGAGCGTAAATATAGACAAAGCTTTGCTCACTGGCCCACAGCTCACCTCCTGCTGTGCAGCCAGGTTCCTTCATGGAGAAAATTTTTCCACAGACAGGATGGGGTGGGGAGTGGGGGCAAAGGCAGAGCTCAGGCAATGCTGCATGGCCTGGTCCCTAATAGGCTGTGGACAGGTACTGGGCCTCAGCCAGGGGGTTGGGGACCACAGGATGGAGTAACTAAATAATTTATAATAAAAATGAAAACCCCATGCTTACTCTCCATTGTCTAGCCTATCAATACTAGAACCCCCTGCTTTGCCTTAGAGCACCCCCTGCAAGTTGCTTCACCTCCATTCTGACCTCTCCCTCATCCTGCTTATAAGTCCCTAATGTGTACACCCTTCCTGGCTTCTCCCTCACATACCTAAAAAGAAGCCCCCCCCGCAACCATGTTTCCAGGTGACATTCCCTCCTCCCAGCCGACTGTTTAGGACTTCCTACATTGATACTTGAAAGTCATTTCAGAGAGACTTTAAATTCCCACTCAAGATTCCAATAAGCCAGAGATTTCTGGGCAAAGCATGGATGCTAAGGAAGATACCCCAGTTTCCTGGCTGACATGCTTTATTTACAACATATTTTGACATCAGCTGAAAAAGGCCATGGAACTAACCACCCAGTTTAAAACTAAAAATACACTCTCCCACCCACCACCACCAGCCCCTCTGAATCTTCTTTAACCTGCTCTGTTTGTTTCTGCACCACTCATCTCCCAATAACAGTGTACAGTTTACATATTTAATCTGTTTATCATTCATTGTCTGTCTCCCTCACCAGAACAGGAGCTCCACAAGGGCAGGGGTTGTTCTTAATTGCGGTAAAATACACATAAGATGTACTTTTTTTTAACCCTTTTTAAGTGTACAGTTCAGTGGCATTAAGTTACACATCACATTGCTGTGTAACCATCACCACTATCTGTCTCCAGAACTCTTTTCATCTTCCTAAACTCAAACTCTATACCCATTAAACAATAACTCCCCTTTCACCCTCCCCTCATCCCCTGACAACCACTATTCTACTTTCTGTCTCTATGAATTCGAATACTCTAGGTATCTCATATAAATGGAATCATACAGTAAGTTGTCCTTTTGTGACTGCTTTATTTCGTTTAGTATAATGTCTTCAAGCTTCATCCGTGTTATAGCATATGGCATAATTTCCTTCCTTTTTATAACTGAATACTATTTCACATGTAGTAAATACATGTATACCACATTTTATCTATCCATCCACCTTCTGATGGATACTTGCATTGTTCCTACTTTTTGACTAACGCTGCTATGAACATGAGTGTAAAAATATCTCTTTAAGGCTCTGCTTTAAATTCTTTTGGGTATACCTAGAAATGGAATTGCTGAATCATTTGATAATTGCATTTTTAATCTTTTGAGGAACTGCCATACTGTTTTCCACGGTGGCTGCACCATTTTACATATCCACCAACAGTGCACAAGGGTTCCAGTTTCTCCACATCCTTGTCAAAACTGGTTATTTTCTGAAAGGGCAGGGATTTTTGTCTATTCTGTTCACTGGCATATGCAAGCATGTAGAACAGGGCTTGGCACAAAGTCAGCACTTGATAAGTATTTATTGAATTCAACTGCAGAACTGGTGGCCCAGGACCACCTGGGTTTGGATGGTGGCTCACACACTCAGACACTACACACAGACACCTTATTTAGCCTCCCTACAGTCCAAGTTGTCTTTCATCTGTAATCCCACCTCTCTCGAGGGGCATTGTAAAAGTCCAATAAGATGATATACATAAAGCTCCCGCCCTGACTCTCTTAAACAATACATTAAGCTCACGTGGATAAGAAGGCTATCAGCAGTCAAGGGTGATTATAGAGAAGCCTCTGCCTTTTTTGATAAGTTTTCTTACCGAACCAAAGAACCAAACTGGGGTCTGTTCACCTGGCACAGTAGAGCCAGACACTGAAGCTGAGTTGCAGCAGGAGAAAGAGGCTTTACTGCAGGGTGCCAAGCAAGGAGAAAGAGCAGCTAATGCTTCAAACCCAGACTCCTCAGTGACTTACAAGCCAGGGTTTTTAAAGGCAGGGGTACATTTCAGGCAGGCAAAATTGTAAATCAATACATGGAGGTCATACATTGGCCTGGCCCCAAAAGGCGGGACATTTCGAAGCAGGGGCTTACAGGCTATAGGTGGATTCAGAGATTCTTAGATTAACAGGAAGAATGTTGAGATGGATGTGACAGGCCCCTCAGGGAGAAATTTAGAACAAAGAATGGCAGGCAGAATTCAATTCCTCAGTTCCCCCTTACATGCACTTTCCATTGCGTGGGGGTTTCTGAAAAACAACATATGTGAAGACGCCATCTTTTAGTTTCCATAGGAAACCAAAACACCTCGGGACTCTGGCTCACTTGGAGGGCCATTGATCTCATTAGGTTTCCCATTCACTTGTCAAGGCTAGGCAGGTGCCCAGACTTGCCCTGAAGAGACTCAAGATTCCCCTTCATTTCCATGCTGCCCCTGCCAGGTCCCTGAGAGGGGTCCCTGCTCCATATCCATTTCACTTGACCACCTCTTGACTTGTGAATCTAAGAGAATGTCCCCCAACCCACAACCTATTAAATTGCTTTGTTCTTCTTCACAGCACATATCATTACATGAAAGAATATACCATATCTATTTTGTGATTTGCCCATCTTCACCAGAACACAAGTTCCACATAAACAAGGTCCCTATCTGTCTTGACTACTGCCATGTCTACAAGGCCCAGAACAATGCCTGGCACATAAAAAGCCTCAAGAAAGATTTGTTGAGTAAAAAATTCATTTAAATAGTTACTAACCACCTGGCATAAGCACTGTGCTTACTACTGGGCATCTGATAGAAATAAAATATAGTTCCTTCTCTCAAGGAGCTCACAATTTAATCAGAAGATGATTTATAAACAAATCATTAAATGTAGTGTGAGATGCACAATAAAGAAGTAAGTAAAAAATAATACAAAGCGTAAAGTTATTAAGTCTATCTGGAGGCTGTGGTCAAGGAAGTGCCCCTTACCATGTTTGGAAGATTAATTAGAGTTTTCCAGTAGAAAAAGAAGGAAAGGGCATTGTAAATTTAAGTGATATTAAGTTAAAGTCACAGAACAAGACATATAAGGATGTACAATAGAAACAACAAGTAATTTTGTGTCACTAGACAGAAAACTAAAGGGAGAGTGTAGTAGGGAAGAAGCCCAGAGGGAGAGGGATCACAGACGCTTGTTCAAGCATCATGCTTAGACTTGATGCTACAGAAGTCAGAGCCACCAAAACGTTGTACGCAAGGATTGACATGGTGACATGCTCATTTTACAGAATTGATATGGCTCTGATATGGCTGGAAGCCAGCTGGAAACCCCAGAGCTTCCTGGAGAGCACCCACCACAGGCATGGGACCAAGGGCTCCATGTTCACACCATGGGGGCTGCAATGGGCTGCTAGACTAGCTGCTGGGTGCTGGATTCAAATCTGCAAAGTCAGAGAACCCGAGTCTCTGTTCATGCACTTTAAAGAAAGTTTTATCAGGGTTCTAGTCATCTGAGTTTTAGAACAGCTACTTGGGTTAGGATAGTTATAGTGGATGTGGAATAAATAGCCACTGGACCCTTGGATTTAACACTCCACATTGCAAATTCCTTTTTATCTACGTAGCTAACCTAGCCTATACTTGTGTTAACCCACTAGTAATAAAGAGGGTATCTATTAAGCTGGGCTAGTTCATATTATTTGAATGAGTATATTCCATGTGGTGGGAGGAGAAAGATTTGGCCATACAGGCCAGATTACAGATCCCCCTCTCTTGCATCTAGACTTCACAGAGGGGGACAAACCCACTTTTAAATGTCTTTGAGGACTCTCATCAGGACACTTTGAAACCAGCTTAAAATCTACCTCCTTTAGCAACGTTGTCTCCACTGGCCCTCCCCTGCATCCCACATTCCATCCTCACTACACACTGCGTGTGACATACCCATCACTAGATCCCATGTTGCTTAAACAAGAGGCATTCCTGACTGTATTAGTTTCCTAGGGCTTTAATAACCAAGTGCCACTCATTGATTGGCTTAAAACAGATATTTATTCTTTCGGAGTTCTGGAGACTAGAAGTGCAAAACCGAATTGTCAGCAGGGCACAGCTGTCTGTGCCCATAGGTGAGTACCCTTTCCTGTACCTCTCCTAGCTACTGGTGCCTTGCTGGCGATCTTTGGCATTCTTTGGCTTATAACTGCCTTAACGCCAATTTCTACCTTCGTTGTCACATGACATTCTCCTTGTGTGTCTCTATTTTCATGTGACCACCTTCTCACAGAGATACTAGTCACACTGTATTAGGGGCTGCTGTGGTCTAAATGTTCGTATTCCCCAAAATTCTTATGTTGAAATCCTAACCTCCAAGGTGATAGTACTGGAAGGTGGGAACTTTGGGGAGGTCATGAGGAGGAGCCCTCTTCAATGGGATTAGTACCCTTAGGACAGAGGCCCCATAGAATAGCTCACCCCTTCTGCCGTGTGAGGGCGCAGCAAGAATGCATCATCAGTGAACCAGGAAGTGGGCTCTCACCAGACACCAAATCTGCTGGCACCTTGATCTTGGACTTCCCACCCTCCAGAACTGTAAGAAATAAATTTCTATTGTTTATAAGCCACCCAGTTTATGGCATTTTTGTTATAGCAGCCCAAACAGACCCTACTGTGAGGAAGACTCTGTTCCATGCCTCTCTCTCTCTTAGCTTCTGGGAATTTGCTGGCAATCTTTGGTGTCCCCTGGATTGTAAACGCATGACCCCACTTCTGCTTTCATGTTCACATGGCATTTTTCCTGTGTAAATACCTGTGTCCAAGTTTCCCCTTTCTATAAAGGCATCAGTCATTTTGGTTTGGGGCCTACCCTACTCCACCCTATTTCCAAATAAGGTTACATTCTAAGAAACTGGGGAAATGCTTAGGACTTCGGCATATCCCTTTTGGGGAGGATGCAATTCAGCCTCTAACATTAACTCTTCTCTCACCTGCAGTATTTAGCCCAGTGCTACGAATGTGACACTAAATGCCATTTACTGATATGAATTAAGTCACCCAGCCTGTCTGCAAAAGAGCATAGTAACACCATTATTACCTTGCACCAACACACCAAACAGTTTCACTATCAAGATGACTGGAGAAAAGGCTGAGCGGGGTTCAATCAAAGTTGTGGTCATTCTGACTGAAAGCTGGAATGAGAACAGTTCAGTGTCACTTACCACATAATGGCAACATCTAACTTCGTACTGAGTAGATATATGTTTATGGGGCATACTCAGGTGCTTTTGTGCTGTCATATCATTTTAAGTCTTTCAACGGACACTGATACATTTAATCATAGCATCATTATAATTAGTAATGACAATATGTCCTCCAAATTTCCCTAGAGGGCTACAGAATCTCAGGCTGCCACCCAGCAATTAGACTAACAGCTGGCAGAGAACCAAATTAGGGGAGAGGGGAGAGGTACATGACCAAATTAAATATGGGTTTGTTTTGAATTAAGCATTCAACCTTTGGGTAGAGAAATCTGCTCTGATTGTACCCTGCCATTTATATATGTAAAACATGTTAAAAGAAAAATATATATTCCATACTGTTTTTGCCATTAACAGTTTCAGAGTCCTTTCTCATTAGGTTATTTCCAGTGGGACCCATAGAACTCAAGTTCACAACTGAGGGAGCTGCCCCTTTGCCAGAGAAGGGTCCCTGAGAACAACCAGGAAGATATGGTTTGTGTGCCCCTCATTTATTTTATTTCGTCCAAGCAAACAGTTGGCAAGGACAGACATTTCCTATTGCCTGGGCAATGTTTTAATCACTGTTTAAATATTTGCCATCCTGTCTTTGTTTTGGTTAGAATTGCCGAGTTAATGCAATACAGATTTGTACTCTCTGCTGAGTGAAATATAGATTTCATCTTCTGAACTAGAGCTATGTTCACTGGGCATAGTTTTCCCACTCCCTACCCCCACTACTTGTCTTTCATTTTATGCATTATATTAATCCTTTTTATAGCTTCTCAAATGCCTACAGGTTACTGACAAATTGCCCCTAGGCAGTTCTAACACATTCAGTTTCAGCAAACCTGACCCTATGTGTGACTCATTGCAAAATTTTAAGAACCCTTAAGTCAATCTCTCTGAATACCAGCTCAGAAAAATATCAGTCCCTGGCAAGAACTTCATCATCTGATGGACATTCTGGGGTCAAGGTAAATGAGGTTCTGGCCTCAAGCCAGTTTCTGACGGGCAGTGGGTTTGTACCATGGATCCCTTGTAATAATGAAGCTCTGTGAAGACTGAGCTGGATGCGGGCTAACTTGGCCCCTGTGTAACCTGATTTTCCCCAGGCCTCACCAGCCTGGGTGTGCTTAAACAGTCACATTAACAGTAATAACTCAAATTTCACTGCCTCTTGCTCCCACCTGCTGATGGAGGGGCCGTGCCTCTATATTTTGCAGAATTTTTAGTAAAAGTGTCCTTTCAGTTTTAACAGACAGTGAACTCTCCCTTGATGTCACTCTTTGAAAATCTAATGGGAGCTGAACAGGGAAGAAATATGAGTCTTTAGCATCATTCTAATTCTTTCTCCTCCTCTCTAATAACCATGATTCAGTTCTCCATCAAGCTCATCGTATCTGGCCCCAAGGACAAGCACCCTCTCACTCATGCAGCTCCTCAGACCTCATCAGCAGACTCTTCCACCAGAACTTTTAGACATGCCAGATAGATAGTTCTGAATCCCACTTGGATTCTACCTGAGGACCCCACCAGACCTGAAACAACTGCTCACTCCTCTGAAAAAAAAAATTAGTTGAAATGAAAAGGTTTGGGGCTTCTTATTCCAATAATTACAGACTAGGTAATTACTCCCAAACCTTCTATAAAAGAAAACTAGAACTGGAGAAAATATGAGAAATATGCTTGATGGTACAAGAAAGTTAACATGATATGAATAATATCAGAACAGAACCCAAGAGAAGACATAGTACAGAATAAAAAAATGAGAAGAGCCCTACAATAACCCCAGATTACTGTCATGAAACAGTTGCCAAGCCATGCCACAGGAAGGAGAAACTCTGATGCAGCCCAGCAGATTCCCTAAGATGAAGAGATGGAGCTAAGGGTTTGGAAAGACCAATGTGGCTAAAGTTGGCAAGACAGAGGGAAGGAGAATTGGACATCCATAGAGGGTCTGTTGGAGTATTCAACAGAGTACTAACCAGTGCAGACAGGTAAGGAAACTAGCAGAGACCGGGGAAGAGCCATCTAAAAGAATTATAAAAAACAGCACCTGAAACTCACACAAGAACAGGAAAAGTGTCTATTCCCATTAAACAGATTAGAGAGCCTCATAATTTTACATGGAATTGAGTAGGGTATTCAGAAAGTTCTTACCTCCGTAGTGGGAAATAATTAGCCCTGGCCCAAATGATATTCCAGTTCTGCCTACCAAATTTTAAAAGTAAGTCTTAAAGAATAAAATAGTTTTAAGTAACTTAACTACATCACAAAACAAAGCTCAAGAAATTTATAGGAATAAAAAAATAACCATCACAATGTCTGCTATTCAATTAAAAATTGGGGACATGTAAAGAAATGGGAAAATATTTAGGAGAAAAATCAATCAAAATCAAGCCAAAACTGACACAGATGTTAAATTTAACAGATAAAAGAATATAAAAAGATATTAAAACTGTATTCTATATATTCACAAAGCTTAATAGAGACAAGAAAGATATATTTAAAGGCCTAAACACACTCTTAGAGATGAAAACTACACTAGAAGGGATTAACAGCAGATAAGACATCAAAGAAGAGAATATCACTGAAATAAAACCCAGAGAGAAAGAAAATTAAAAAAACAATTAACAGAGTGATAATGAGCCATGGAACAACTTCAAGCAGTTTAATATGCAGATAATTACAGTCTCAAAAGAATGACAGAAGGATGAGGCAGGGGCAGGAAAAGTTGTGCTGAAACAATGCCAAAGAAATAATGGTCAAGTTTTCTAAGTGTGATAAAAACCATAAATCCACATATCCAACAAGCTCAACAAATTCCAAGGATAATAAAAAAAGAAAACTACAGCAAAACTCAATAATCAAATCACTCTAAACCAGTAATAGGTTTAAAAAGATTTTTTTTTAAAGCAACTATGGAAAAAGACACATTATGTACAGAGGAACAAAGATAAGATTGACACAAAATTTCTCACTAGAAACAATGCAAACAAGAAGTGGATTATTGTCTTTAAAAATCGGTAAAATATAAAAACTGTCAACCTAGAATTCTATACCCAATGAAAATATCTTTCAAAAACAAAGGTAGAATAAAGATATTTTCAGACACATAAAGCTAAATTATTTCATCACCAACAAACCCTCACTAAAGAAATGGTAAAGGAAGTTTTTGAGGCAGAGGGAAATATGAATCTACACTAAGGAATGAAAAGGATCACAAATGGTAACTATATGTTAAATATAAGATGTTTCCTATAGTATTTAAATCTCCGTAAAACATAATTCATGGTGGAGAAATTGGAATCCTTGTGCACTGTTGGTGGGCAATCACATGTATAACAGTATGAAGGTTCCTTAAAAAATTAAAACTAGAATTACCATATGATCCAGCAACTCCACTTCTGGGTATATGCTCAAAAGATTTGAAAGCAGGGTCTTGAAGAGGTATGCGACCACCCACGTTCATAGCAGCACTCTTCACAATAGCCAAAAAATGGAAGCAACTAAAGTGTCCATCAACAGATGAATGGATAAGTAAAATATGGTATATATATAATGGAATATTATTCTGCCTTATAAAGGAACGAAATTCTGACACATGCTGCAACATGGATGAAACTTGAGGACACTATGGTAAGTGAAATAAGCCAGTGAGAAAGGGATAAATACTGTGTGATTCCACTCATGTGAGGTGCTTAGAGCAGTCAAATTCATAGAGACAGAAAGTAGAATGGCGGTTGTCAGGGGCTGGGGGTATGGGGAGTTATTGTTTAACAGGTACGGAGTTTTTGTTCAGGAAGATGAAAGAGTTCTGGAGATGGATGCTGGTGATGGTTGCACAATGATGTGACTGTATTTAACGTCACTGAACCATACACTTAAAAAGGGTTAAGGTTGTAAATCTTATGTCATGTGTATTGCACCACAATAAAAAAATTTTTTATAATACTAAATTTAAAAAAAAGAAAGAAAGAAAAGACCTTTCTTGCCAGGCTTCTCTGCCTTATGTGTGAGTAATGCCTTCAAGGAGAGACTACTGGCCAAACACCAATCACCCATTGCCAAAACTACATTCACCAGAGAACTGAATTTAAATTGTTTTTTCACATGTGCTGATGATTGTCAGGATCCAGTGCAATAAACTAAGCCAGGGCAGGGACCCCTGTGTTTTCACTAGTCATCATTGGTTCCTAGCAATTCATTCATTAAAAGCACAAATATTAAGCGTCTTCTGTGCTCCAGGCATTGGGCAAGGAGCGGAGGTTCCAATGGTGAACAAGTCAGGCATGATCAACTGCCCTCATGGAGCTCTCCCAGTGCTGTGTGAGGTGGCGGGGCTTGGGTGGGGGCGGGGAGAGAGAGAAAATAAACAAACAAGCGAACTTACTATTAAAAATTATGTGGAGTAAATGAGCAAGTGCTACTGTTTATTTGTCAAGAAGCAGCTGGAAGAGGATATTATAGGAAAAAATAGTCAGCTCTAGGAAAGGTAACTCCCTGAATTGCTTAACAGAGAGATTCAACAACAGACCACATGATGCTATATTAAGATTCCCCCATTCTGGAGAAAATTGAATCAAAAAAACTTGTTGGCCATACTGGTTGCTTCATTCGTTAATTGAGCACCCACGACATCAGTGTTTATCATCTCAGTGGCTACAGGGGCTGATGGCCCCAGCAGGAACTCTTTCCCTTCAGAGCTGGTATCTCAGGACAAACGATAAACATCTCGTGTGGGGTTAGGGTCTCCTTGCTCAGGGTCACACAGCAGTAGGTGGCAGAGCTGGGAGGAAAGTCTGCTGACAGGAGCACTCCCATCACATCCTTTAGTGAGTGTACACATGCACATCAGCCTTTGGGGGGCAGCCTCCCTCTCCCTACACCTTTAGTCACTTCCCAAGGCTGCGTCAGGTGTGATGGTGCTGCTGGTTCTGAACTTGGCATAAGCTTGGCATGAGCCTAATCTAAGCAGGAGACGCCTGAAGGGAGGGAGGGCATGGGATGCTTTTCCTGTATGATGCCTTGAAGGCTGTGCTGCCCTTGGGGGCTGAGCTGGCAGGTGGAGAGAGCTGGTGAGACAGTGGATACTATGATGTCAACCTCCAATCCTAAATTGGAGGTGGGGGGCTGGGGAGAGTGTGCCTTGTTTGTGGTTTAGCCATCCCACCTTGAGGAAAAGTACTCAGCAAACTGAAGGCAAGGCATGCTCATCAAAGAACCCACTAGTTTGCAGAAAACAGGAATCAATACAAACAAAGTGATTTTTGCCATCATCAAAGTAATGATGTTATGCCCAAACTACCTAGCTTGCTGCAAACACTGCCAGCCTCTCCTCTCCAACTGCAAAAGCAAATAGCACTCCACCTCCAGAAATGGAAAAGAAGCACTCCCTCTCCAGGGACCACCCCAATAGGGCATGTGGGAAAGACACAGGGCTCATCTGGTCTCCCCAAAAGGCAGGTATCAATCATTGCTTCCATCCCCACATATGACTGCAGCCCACTGTCCACCTGAAGCATGTCTCTGCTAAGAAGGTGGAGTTCTTTCAGTCTTCCCAGCCAAATAGAAGGCTCTGTCTTTGTGGTTCTCAAGGACCTTGCAGGAGGCAGGGAAGTGGGAAATTCTAATCCCTCAGGAGTGAGGAAGTGCTGTTTTTTCACTGGGGAAGGCAAGTGAGCAGGGGCATGCACAACAGCCATGCTGCTAGAAGAGACGATGTAAGATTTGGGCACAAAAGAAGAATATTTTTTAAATTTCATCTATTTTAATTAGGTTTTCAGGGCTTTTTTCTTTATTCTTTCTTCTATATTTTTCTCTACATGAACGAAGAAAGAGAATGGCATTGAGGAAGTGTTTGTAAAGAGGCTTCTCTAATATGTCTACCTCCTTGGATATTCAGCAGGAGGAGAAAGAAAATTCATTTGCTTCATAGAAGACTTTTTTTTAAAAGTCTGATACCTTTGTACGTCCTGAGCAGATGCAAATGGTAATAGTGCCAGCACCCTGGACTAAGATTCCACCCATTTCCTCTGATGTAGGCAACCCCCGATCCCCACCCCAACCAAAACAGATCTGAAACTCAGAAAGCCCAACCATCTCTGCATTTAAAAATATATTTGCAAGTCATCCAGAGACTCTATTTCCTTCCTCAAAGAAATGAAAGCCTCAACATTTATTTTGCAAGAGAAAACAGTATCTTGAGTGCCCCCCGTAGTCTGCGGGCTGACCCCACAACTGAGTCTACGTGGTCATGGCTATTTGATAACAGGGCTGGTTCACTTGTAAGGTGAATGGCTCTATTCATTTCTTTCTTTCCTTCAATATGAAATGAAGATAAACAGTGAGAGTAGTATTTTATTGGCTTCTTTAAACACTAGTTTCTCCTCTTAACAATCCTGTGTTAGTATGAAATTTTCCTGACATGATTTTAAACCTCAGTGTATACCCGGCCAGTTCTCCAGAAGCTACTGTCGGCTGCCAAGAGCTATTAATCAGCAGAAATGGGTGCGGTGCGCAGGATCCTGGAAGTGGAGTGAGGACTCTGCTCTGCAGACAGGCTGCCCTGCTCTGCCCCATCTTGGCCCAGGTCCCAGCTGAGGACACAGGACACCCCACCCCCAGGAGTGGGGCTTCAGGAGGACAACCAGGGTCACGGAGGCACTGTGGCATTCTGAATCCCCGGTGACATAACTGGGTGTCACCACGGTTTGTGGATACAGTAAGGGGCATAAAATGTACTTACATTGGCCTGAGACTGGACAAACTCTGGGGACCCTTCCAGTTCCTATCCCACAATTTCTGGAGGCCTCCAGGCAAGCACATGGCAACGCCGTCTTTGTCAAAGCTGACTCCTGGCACCCACCCAATGAGCCCGGGCTGCTTTCATGTCCACTCCTTATTCTTTTATGACATTTGAAAGGCAAAGGAAAGGAAATAGTCTGAGAAGGTAAACAGGTTACTTTAGTTCATGGACCTGATATTTTAGAACAAGGCTAAACTAAATTATTTCAAGGTCTTAGATTTAATTTGTGCCATCAATGACCAACCATTTTCAAGAATTAGTGGATATAATGGGCTGAAAATGATGATAAAGATACTATCGACATTCAGGCCGCAGAAAGCGAGAGGAGGGAGAGAACAGTTAGAAACACATTAAACCAAAAACAGTCAAGCCACCCCCCTAATCCTTTTACTTTGTACCTGGGGTAGGGGGTGGGGGGAGTTGATGTTAGCTTTTGGTTTTTTGCTTGCAGCAAGCACATTTCATTTTCGAGCTGGCCGTGCCAGTTAGTGACATAATGTCCACATGGTAATATGATACAGTAAGCACAAATGCAGTGCACAAACCAGACTGTGGCCTGGGAAAGACGAGCTCTGTCCATATATCAACGGGAATGGCTTGGAACTCAGGGAGTGAGTATTTTGAAGCAATCGCACATGAATTCACCTTCAGGAGATTAGAGGCTGATGTCACCAGGAGAGTGAAGTCATCAGAAATGACCTAAACCGATGGGACCTTGCCAGAACAAAGCCACACTGTGCAGACACACAGCTTAACTCCTTCTGGGTTTATGATTTCTCCAAGGCATTTTTTTGTTGTTGAATGTGAGGAACTTTCAACGGGGGACAACAAAGCCAATATGACTTCCACTCTCCTTGGCATCAGCTGATGCTACTTAATAGAAGAGGCCCCAAAATAAGTAGGTTCCACCAACCAAATGCCCAGAGGTAAGCCCTCACCTTTTCATCCAAGAGTTCTACCCCGTCTCTATAGATTCTCAGGGGAATAGTTCTCGTAGGCTTTTAATAAATAGCAATTGAATTGAAGTGAATAGAATTAAATGAGCAACAGCAGATCCCTAGAATGGCAATAGCTGGGCCCACAGAATGGTAGTGGAGTAAGATTTTTAAAAATGGCCCTTTTCCAAAGCAGCTGGTTGCCTGAGTCTGCCTGGGACTCTCAGTGGAGTATTCCATGTGCCAGGAAGCAGTAAGATGCTGGCTTTCTCTCCCTCCATGGAGCAGTGAGGAGCCATCTTCTTCTACTTGTTACCATAATGCTGGAGACCCATTGCCATTTGCTTGTTTCACCCCCTCTAATATCAACCTTCGGCCACTGTAGATACCATATGGTCACTCACATCTTCCTTAGGCAAGTAATCACAACATAACTTTAAAAGTTAAGTTAATTTGCATAGAAAATACTTTCAAACACATGCATCCCCTTATAGGCAGTGGCCATATTAACACTGACTCATAAAAACAGGCTAGATAAGACCATACTGGAGGTATTCTTAGGGGCAGGGAGTTGGACCCGGCCTCCCCTCTGGGATGAATTTAGCATATGGCATCTAGAATCCATAATCAAGTGGGATAATGTGTATAAAAGAACCTTGTAAGCTGGAAAGTAAGATTCACTAAAGAATATTTTGATTTCATGATGGTCCTCCACCAAACAAGGATAAAGAAGCAACATCAAATTGGTATGACCTTAATGGGCAGGCAAAGTGAGAAGCTGTCCATACGAGGTGGTGGAAGGTATGCAGGGAAGGTCTTCTGCCCCTAAATCTCTCTCCCAATGCCTGTCGTGTACCTAAAAATTCATCTCAAACAACTCACCTGAGGTCAGTGCTTTTCAAATTGTTTTCATTGAAACCCATGTAAAGAACACATTTGATAGCATGATCCAATACACTCCCATACACACATAACTGAAACTAAAGTTTTGCAAAAGCAATACTTTCCCTACTGTCTAAGATGTGCTCTGATACTTTCTACTCTATGTCATGCAATTTCATTTTTTACCACTGGTTTGACTCATTAATTTAATTTAACAATCATTAATGGGTCAAGAGTCACAATTTGAAAAACACTGAGAATTAAATCCATTTAGGGATTGAGCAGAAAAAATATGTAAATTAGGTTTTTCACAGTAGGGAATAGGGTTCTAAGTGGGAGAACCCCACAAGGATTTAAGGCAAGGAAATGGGAGGCTGGAGGGAGCAAAGATCCACTTCCTCCACTTCATGAATGACCTTGTGCTGCAGCTGGAGACCGTTCAAGTTCATCAGTCTTCTGACTACATTAACTCCTCCCCTCGTCAGTCACCCATTCCCAAACTCATTCCCAGTCACAGACAGACGATATTCCTCCGGGACAGAACCTAATAGAAACCATGGTGCATTCTTCAGCTGAGGCCAGAGAACCAAAGATAAAGGGACAATGACCAATGAACAGACTGAAATTATTATCAATGCTGAGACTGAAATGGGCCAGTTTTCAGGATTTGAGTCAAATCACATTGATGTGAGTACACTCTTGCATCTAATTACACATTAAATGGGAAAACTAGCTCCATTTTATCACACCAGAAAGTATCTATGACATCTCCTCAAAGCTGTGGGCTTTGAAAGCAAGGGTTGGCTTTCAGTGTCATGGAAGCACCAAGAGATTTAGGCTGACTCTCCCTTGGGCTACTAGATGAACTACTGTGAACAAATCCATCCAGACATTGGGTTGATTTTTAAAATATAGTAAATATTTACTGAGCCCTTACTAGGCTGTGCACTGTAATAAATTTGTTGAGCCTTTTGCTTGATTGAATGGTCCAGGTGTTTGACTGAGCTACTAGAATTCAGAGTTAAGGTGATGCTTATTACCATCACCCTCAACCTGAACATCCTTCAAGATCCTGGCACATTTTGTGGGTTTTTTAAAATATTGTTCAACATTGGTCATTGTTGATCTTTTGGATATACTTTATTAAAATATTAATAACTTTTAAATGTTCAAATTAACATTGGAATAAATGCATTCTTTGCTGAGGGAGACAATTCACTTAACTTAAAAAGGGGAAACCAAAGTGGTCAGTTTCACTTTCTGTTTCCACTGAGAATAATTTCCTGTTCACCTGCCTTTAGGATCTAGAATGAGTGAGAAATTTACCTTTATTTTTAATTAAAACTCATGTCCAGTTGCCTTTTTTGAAGTATTGCACCAGTCAGTAGAAGAGATAGTATGCTAGTGCAAGCCTATACCCAATATTTGTTAAGACCCAGGCAAGAACACATGTGGAGACCAGACCTGGGGCACCTCTTTCTTTTCTCATCCAGCTCTGACCTGCACCTTGAGCAGCACTGATTACGTACATGCATGTGAGCACTTCAGCCAGTATATGCAGGCTCTGTCTCCCTGTCCATCCTACCCTCCTCAGACCTAGGTGTGTGCACACCAGTGTAGAGACAGAGCCAGGGAAGTCTAGGTGCTGGTCTCAGAGCATAGTCTTGGGGGGCATTGTCAGGGTAGGCACAGGGAATGGTCAGAGGTGGGCCAGAGTGAGTGTGGAATCCAGGGAAGCAGCCTCAGTTGCCTAAAGTAAAAGGAAGGTAGGAGGAGCGAGTACTGTGCTAGTATTAATCCACACAAATTAATGCACTCAGTGTGCTACTGTATGTATCTGCGCATGTGACACCCACACCCAGCTAATGAAATTCATCACCACATCAACAGAACAAATGTGAATGCATGCCCAGCCCTAAGCTAAAACCCAATTCTAGCATTTTAATTTTTAGAAAACAAAACAGAAAATAAAGCTAGATTTCATTGTTTTTACTCAAGTGGCCTTTTAATTTTTTTTTTTTTTTAAAAAGGCCAATATTTCTCACACATTCATTTTTTTAACATGGCATTTCAATTTGGGACCCATTTTAATCTGGGCCTACTTTGAGCAGATTCATAAAGGAGTTGAATGTGATGTTTTCTTTTGCTATTGATGTATCCTGCCCATATGCAGGAAGCACAGAGAGAGAATGGGAAACACACACTTTCTTGGCTTAAGCAGAAAGCAGGCCTTCTTCAACAGGTCTATATGTGAGAGGAATGGGGAAGCAAGAAGAAAGGGGCCTATTTAAGCACGTCTCCCGACATCAGCCTGGTATGTCATAATAGCTTGTCTGTTACAGAGTGTCATGTAACCCACAGGAAAGAAAACATTTCTCAAACACCTGTAAGTCCATTCCAGGGTGCAGAGATGGCATTTTCTCCCACAAGGGACCACTGCAAAGCTAAAATCAACAATTAAGAACAGCTGCAGCCTTGCCACCAGCTGCCCTTGCTAACCCCTTGTGGGGAGGGCAGGGAGAAGGATAATCAACACAGAAGACTGAAATTACCCTTTCCTTGTATTACTTTTCCCTTTTGTGAAATGCATTCAAACTTCCCGCGTATGCTTCCCAAGGCTGCTTTCCTGTTTACTAAATGTCCTGCAATATTTCTGAGCTTTGGAGGCTGTGGTGATGTCTAACCTTCTATCTCACAGAGCTAAGGCTCATGGCTTCAATTTGCTGCAGGAACAGATTCAAATATGCAAGGAAATTCTGTTGCTTTTGAAAAAGTTCCCTTGGGAAGAGATCACTAAAATGTGATCTTGTGGTCACAGGCTGTAGGACCCTTCAAGAGCTAAGTGAAAAACAGAGGAGACTAACAGGCATTGATGAAATCATGTGTATGGCAAATCCTCATGAAGGACTGACCTGCCCACATGTCAGAAAAGAAAGAAGAGTCCTAGCCAGGTAATTGGAGGGTAAAATGAGGAATGACAACGCAGGTATCTCAGCAATGGAACCCAAGGAGGAAAAGAATTTCAGGGATGTTCAAGGAAGATTAATGCAATAAAATCCTCCAAAAACATAAAAATCATCGGACAACACTTCCTGATACTGATGACTCCTGTTTTTTGTTGTTGTTGTTTGTTTGTTTTGGAGGACCATCTCCCTGAGGGAAAAGGGAAATGGTAAGGAAGTCATCAGCTAAAATCATTTATAATGAGGAAACAAAGGAAGAAAGAATCAGAAAATAGATTACTTAGAATATGACTCTCATCTCCTAAGCCTTTTAGGCAGTGAAATAGGGAGATCGGTGAGATTCTCTCCTAAGATTTCTCATCTCTTAATCTTGTTCAGAGTGAACACCTGTTTCTGGCCATATTTCTCCCAGCCCTTTTGCCCATGACCCTCTGCTAATGGAGGTGTTCAGAACACAAACCTGGGAGTCACTCAGTTTTCATTGCGTTCCTCCATTTAACTTTTAAATAAGTCAGGTAACCTTATCAGCATAAATTGTGATTTATAGAGATGTCAGATGAATAAATCAGGTTTGTAGATCTGCTTCTATGGATGTTACATGGATGTTTGTCCCTGGGCCAAATTCAGAACTTAGTTTTGGTGCCTTCTTGTGTTTGCCCATTCTAGGACTTGACAGCATGAAATATAAAAATAAAAATAGTACTGAAAAGTTGATTCTCAGATATCTGATATCTTGCCTTACATGCCTAGGTTGCTTGTTTTTAAAACATGAGCACACTCGCCTGCAAATCTGTCAACAAGTCATAGGTCAGAGATCCTGACCTGCATTTGTCTGGCTATGTCACTACACACCAAATGTTTGATGCAGATGTTTTCAGACCTGAAAAGTCAACCTATTTGAAAAGTTTTTGTTTAAACTTTTAAGAAAACTATTCATGGCATCTAATCAGAGTGAGCCAATAAAACTTAAAAAAAGAGTTCATAATGCACTCAGTTCTAACATTATACAACGTGCTTTATCCCTTCTCTTCTGATTCACTGTATTTCATTCCCATCCTAAAGTCATTCACATCAACTGATGTCAACCAAGTTGGATTCTTATATTTCACAAAAGTAAGAGCCATCCCAGCACTCTCTTTAATTTCTAGCAAAAGCTAACTAAAGTTTGGGGGCTTCCATGAAACTGTGCCTTGCAGATCTACAACTACAGGGAACATAATGGACCAAGGTCTCCAGCTACTGCACTCTGATATCCAACATCACATCTGTACAAGTCCACACTTGGCATAGGCTACTCTTAGCCAATGACTAGGTGGGGTAGGCAGGCGTGTTCCTGGGACATGGGGACTACTCTGATGGCTAATTTTGGCTCAAGGACTCCCTAACAACCTTTCAAAACCTTCCTTAGGCTGCAATGGTCTAGAACATTACAACCCAACCCTTCTTCCTCTTTCACTTGGTTAGACTTGCTTCCTGGTCTAATGGCTCTCCCAGCTCTCTATCCATTTTCTCTCACACAGGCACTCAGCACAAACAAAACCCTTGCACATTTAATCCCACCCTGCTGTATGCCTCTCAGAGAATCGAGACTAACACAGTTTACTTTTTCATTCTTTGTCCTTTTTAAATAAATATGAACGAGCAGAGGTCTTAGTATACAGATACAGGCTCCTTTCTGCTAGATTGGGCCACAATTTAGAGGAAACAAATTGAAACCAGTATAGTAGAGAACACATGATGCCCTATCTTCTTTTTCACAAGGCACAGATTATGTATTAGTCCTTGCTTCCAGGTTCACAAATTTCAAATAGCCTTATGGCTGTTTGTGAAGAAGAAGAAGGGTTGATGACAGATACTAAAAATCATTCTACTGAAAATACATGTAAGATAGTTCAATGCCCTAAGGCATTGTATGTAGTTATATGTGACAATGTTAACCAGGGTTTATTTCTTGAAGTATTATTACAATGTTTTGTTCCAAAACTAACATGAGAATTTTTTCATACCAGGCAATGCATTGGGTTGAAATGTCATGGAATGCTTTTCTCGGACTCCCAGGTCTATCAAAGCATAAATTAAGCCGGGGGAGGGGGGTGGCAGGGAGGGAATTTTCTCTGATCTATCCACTTCCAACAGGAACCAGCATCGCCATCCCATAGGCTTATGAGAAGGGTTGCTGGGGCCTTTGTTCCTGCTCAGCCCCATCCTAGCAGGCCAGGGAATACAGGGGCCACCAATTTCCCTGAGCTGCACCCATGTGAGTGCAGCCCAAGAGCTGAAGAACAGCCCAAGCTCTGGAACCCTGCTCCTCTGATAAGAAGGGAGGGTACCACTTCCTCTCTTCTTCCTTCATCCCCATTCCTAGTTTTGGAAGAATGAAGAACTGAGCCAGACCTTGCTAGTTGTCTACCCAATGCCCATTCTCCCCGTTTTCCTCACTAAGAAAATTTCAGTTTTATTCAGAGTGACAATATGTCCACCTAAAAATACATTTTTCAGTCACTCCTGAAGCTAGTGGTCTTGTGACTTGGTTCTAGCCAATGAGATGTAATGAGAAGTCATTGGTTGAAGCTTACAGGAAAATTCTTCGATATCAAATACAGGAGTTTTGTCATGTGGAAATGATAAACTGATTCTAAAATGTATATGGTGATGCAAAGGGCCAAGTATATACAGCCAAGGCAATTTTGGAGAAGAGCAGAAAACTAGGGGGCTTCAACCACTAGCTATCAAGACCTATTTGATTAAGTAAGTGTGGTATTTACTTGAGGATATACAAACAGACTAATGCAACAGAATGGAGTCTAAAAATAGATCTACACAAATATGGATGCCTGATTTACAGCAAAGGTAACACTGCAACACTATAGGGAAAGGATGGTCTCTTCAATAAACTGTGTTGGGTCCACATGGGGAAAAAAGCATCCTGACCCCTTCCTCACACCACACACAAAAGTCAGTTCTAGATATATTGTATATCCAAGTGTAAAAAGCAAAACGATTATGCTTTTAGAATAAAACAATAGAAAAACTATCTTCATTACTTTAGTGTGCACAAAGAGTTTTAAACAGACCCCCAAAAGTGCTAACCATGAGGAAAAATTTGATAAAGTAAACAACACTGTAGTTAAGAACTTCTGCTCACTAAAGAACACCATTAAGAGAATGAAAAGGCAACTAACAAAATGGAGAAAATGTTTACAATATGGACATCCAACAAAGGACTTATTATGGACTGAATTATGTCTCAAACAAATTCACATGTTGAAGCCCTTTGCCCCTGTGCCTCTCAAAATGTGATGGTATTTAGAGCCTTTAAAGAAGTAATTAAGTTAAAATGAGGCCATTACGGTGGGCCCTAATCCAATCTGATTGGTGTCCTTTATAGAAGGGGACATTGGGACACACAGAGAGACAGGAGGGGAGCATGTGCATAGGGGCATGACCCTGTGAAGAGACAGCAAGAGGGTCACCATCTACAAGCCAAGGAAAGAGGCCTCAGGAGAAACCAACCCCTCTGACATCTTGATCTTGGACTTCTAGACTCCAGAACTACGAGAAAAGAAATTTCTTTGTTTAAGCCACCCAGTCTATGCCAGCCTTAGCAAACATATACAAGACTTATATCCAGAAGATATAAAGAGCTTTATAAAAACAATATTAAAAAGACAGAAAACACAGTAAGAACTATACAAAAAATTATGAAAAGTACTTCACAAAAGAGGACATTGAAATAACCAACAAACATATAAATATAAAAAGTTGCTAAACTTTAGTTGATTCATTAGTTTTCAGGGAAATAAAAATTAAAAACATAATATGAAACTACAACACAGTCATAGAATGGCTAAAACTGAAGCGACAGATAATACCAAATGTTGTTGACAAGGATATGCAACAACTGAAACTTTTGTACACTGTTGATGTAATGGTAAATTGGTACAAATACTTGGGAAATTGTTTTGTAGTATCATAGCTAAACATAAGCATAATCTATAGCTCAGAGATTCTTTATATAGGGATATACCCACAGGAATGCAGACATATGTTCACCAAAAGATGTGTACTGGAATATTTATTGCAGCACTATTTATAATAACTAAAACCAGCAAGTACCTGGATGCCCAAAAATACTGGAATGGATTTTTTAAAAATTATATGCATACACTGGAATAATACAGTAGTGAGATAAATGTTCTACAATTATATGCAATAATATGGGTGAATCTCACAAACATTATGTTAGGCATAAGAAGCCTAACACAAAGGAGTACTTACTGTATGATTCTATAAAGTTCAAAATCAGGCAAAATTAATCTACGCTGTTTCTTTGGGTATATAAAAGGTACTTTTGGGGAAATAAGCAGGATTCTGGGGTGCTGGAAATGTTCTGGTGTTTGTTCTGGGTGCCAGTTACATTGGTGTGTTCACTTTGTAAAAATTCATCGAGCTGTATTGTATATATGTGATTTGTGAACTTTCCCGTATATATGTTATATATCACTATAACATTTTTATGAAAATGAGAAAGCCAACTCAGTTGGCTTGCACTATTTTCCTTTACATTTCCCCCTTTTCCTGCCTGGAGCACAGATGTGATGCCTAAAGTAGAACCATGAGGTGAGAAGCATGAGAACGGAAATCACATGCTGAAGGTTGCTGGGCAGAAAAACAGGTAGACTAGGGGGTCACTGAGTGCACTGCAAAGCTCTGAACCACCTACCTCCAGACTTCTTGTTCCTAACTTGTTTAAGCCACTATCTAGTCAGGTTTTCTGTTATTCACAGCTAGAAGCAATGCTAATTAATAAACTAATTCATCAGCAGCTTCCTAAAAAATGAGGTAGATAAAGATATTGCACATGATGACCAAGAATAAAGATGATAGACAGGGATGATCTGGACCAAAGCTGAACCTACCCTACCCTTCCCGATTGGTATTTTTGTACCTAAACGCGACTCTGAGCTAGGTTTCAGGCAAAGGAATTCAGGTATTTTTGTACCTAAATGCGACTCTGAGCTAGGTTTCAGGCAAAGGAGTCCAAATTCACAGGGACACACTCTCTGAAGGCCTTTAATATAGACTGAAACAGGCAAAGAATTCAGATATCAGTACAATACTGGAAAAGCATACAAATGCTACAAAGAAAATAAGTAATTTTATGTTAGTTACACCACTAGCAATGAGTACAGGGTTTAACTGCTGGACCATGAGCCCAAATTAGCAATGGCTATGTATGGTAGCCCTCAGGTTAGGAACTCAAGCTCCAATTATACTGTTGCTCCAACATCCCATGATGATAAGGATATTGCCCTTATCATCACCGTCAAAGACAGCTCACCATTACTACTCTACATTCCAAGCAGCAGGGTAAAGAGGGAGGGCAAGGAAGGCACCTCTCTCCCTTTAAAGGGATAACCACCAATGGCACTATCATTTCTGAGCACATCCAGTTAGCCAGACCTCGGTCAAGAACATTAGCAAGGGAAGCTAGGAAATGTAGTTGTCAACTGAGTGGCCATAATCTCACCTAAAAATTCTGTTATGAAAGAAGAGGAAAAATAGATACAGGAGAGGTGGGGATTAGGAACCTGATGCTACATAGGATAATACACTTCTACATCCATTTCATCTATCAAGACCCTACCAACTAGTAAGAACAAGCAGCAAAATTCTTATTTCATCGAAGTAAGTTTCTTAAAGGAAGAACAATTTGGAGAATGACTTAAATTTTTTTTTTAAGTTTAAATGAACTCTTGTCTCATCACATTGTTTTATTCTCTGAGAATTCTGTTTAAAGTTCACCTTTCCTGTTAAGCTCCCTGGATGAACTACACCTGGCTCCAATTGCTCTAATCACTTCCCCAATTTCACCCACAGCACATATGTCTGTGTGTAGCACTAAGTGATTATGCATATGTGTATACATTTTTTACTGAGTTTATATGTATTTTTCTATGATGAGGTGGAAATAAAACTTTTGAAGTCTGGAAAACATGGATTCAAATACCAACTCTACAGTTAAGTGGCTATGAGCCCTTGCTACACCCCTCCCCACTGATATCTTTGGTCTCAAAAGAGGGGTCTGCTCTGGTTCACCCCATCTCTTGACCCCATCTCTCCCAATGGCTCTAACAGTTGTCCTCCCCTTATGCCTTTAATCTTTCTCCACTAACTTCTTTCTCTCATACAAACCAGCTCACATTTCCCTAATTTTTTCAAAACTCTCTCTCATCCCTCTTTCCCATACTAGCTATCTCTTCTCTGACACTCTACCATACAGCTTCTTAAAAGTGCATGTCCCCTTCCTCACCTGCAGATCACCCCTTTGCCATCTGATTTCCTTCCTGTTACAAAATGAACTGCTCTTACAAAAAGTCCTGACCACTTCTAAAAGCCTATCTGATAGTTCATTTTCTGCAGTCTCAGAACCATTCCTTCATTTATAAAGCTTTCTCCCTTGGCTTTCACAACCTCACCTTCTCAGATCCCCCCACCCCCACCTCTCTGGGCTTTCCATCCAAGGCTCATTCATGAATGCCTCTTCCTTTGCTACCCATCAAAGGTTGATTTGCTCAGGAGCCATCCTTGGCCACCTTCTCTTCTCACTCTGCATGTTCCCCTAAGATGTTTATCCACATCTATGGCTTCCATAAATTCCAAATCAGTCTCTCAAGTCTAGACTCTACTGAGTTCTAGACCATCTCAGTTTTCTTGGGACTGAAGGATTTCTTGGGATGCAGCACTTTCAGTTTTAAAACTGAGAAAGTCTCAGGCAAACCAGAATGAGTTGGTCATCCTAGAAACTCTAAGCACCTACTGGACATTTCCACTTGAGTGTCCTACAGACACCACAAAGTCAGCATGTCCATCCCTGAAGTCACTGTCACATCTCATCCCAAATCCACTCATCTTCATTTATTCACTGTCTCAGTGATGGCACCATCCTCCAGTCTATAACTGAAACAAAACCCCAGGAGGCATCCTGAATGCTAACCACTCTTTCATCCACCATGTTCACTGGTCATGAAAACCTGAGCAGAAAGGAAATGTGACTTCATGGCTTTGCCTCAATTCAGGGGATCCTCATCTCTTGCTTGAACTATCACTGCCACATCCTAACCTCCCTGCCCCCAGCCTTGACCCTCCAAACTACACAGCTATCAGAGTGGTTTTCCAGAATCAAAATCCAACCATGTTGTCCTCCTGCTTTATCAAATGTTCCCATGAAGTTCAAACCCCTTTCACTGGATGCTGACAAGGCCCATAAGATCTAACCCCTGCCTGTGACCCCCAAAATCCTCTTTGTAGTCCCAGCTCCCTCCCCTTACAATTTCCTTACACCAGCTACTGAATTCCTTTCACTTTGCTGAAAAAGGAAATGCTATCTCACAGATCCATTACTTTGCTCATGCTGTCATCTCTACTTGGAATGTCCCTTCTTACTACTTGACAAGCTTTTATTAACCCTTCAAGACTCAGTTCAAGTGTCTCTTTCCCTGAGAAGCCTTCCCTGTATCTAGAATATACCTCTATCATACATCCTCCTTAACACATGAAAATGCAATTACAGATGTATTCACATCTGTTTTCCCTGCAAGACTGGGTATAAAACTCTTAAGGGCAAGAACCTTGTATACTCATTTTGTACTCAAGGACAGTATTTGGAACACGGTCAGAATCAAAATATATTTTTAGATGACTGACTCAACTTCTCTGGGTCTGGTTCCCCCTTTGTAAGAATGTTACCCATCTATCTTCAAGACTATACAGAAAGGATTAACATAAAGGGAAAGTACCTATCCCCCTGCCTGGAACTCGGCAGAACCTCATGTTTCTCTTCCCCTTTACTATTATATTAAGACCTGTATTTTCTACATCCTTTGTTATGTCCCCAGTAGAAGCCTGATAGTTCTGAAAGACTGACACCATGGTTTGGAGCTGGGGGCCAGGAAAAAGTCTCCATTCCTACTTGAGTGAAGGCAAAAAGTCATCTTAGGGATTAACCAACATTTATATTAGTATTGATTCTGATCAATAATAGGTAATATCTACAGAGTTAGAATCTGTGATGCTCTACCAGGTTCACACTCATGGAAGGATAATCTTGTTTTAAAATAATTCTTGCTTGTGTACCACATATGTTGCACTTATCACCAGAGAAGTGTTCAATAACAACATCTGAGATTAAATATTTAAAAAGAGAGGGTAAGATCATTTCATGCCCACTAGATTGAAAAAATTTTAATGGCATTGCCAGATGTTGGCAAAGATGTCCCACAATAGGGATTTTCATAAACTGATGGGAGAACAATTTGGGATTAACCACTTTAGAAAACAGTAGAGCATTATCTGGTCAAGTTGAACACGCAAATACCCTAACCCCAAGTAATTCCAGTACTATGTAGACACTCTAGAGAAACTCTCATGTGTATAGCAGGAAATATGCAAAACAGAGTGCATAACAGCATAGTTCATAGTAGCATTTAAAAAAAAAAAAGGAAATAAGGAAGGGAGGGAGAGGGGATGAAGAAAGGAAGGAAAGAAGGAAGGAAGAAAACCTACTTCAAATGGAATTAGAATATTTCACGATCATGAAAATGAATCAACTACAGCTATACATTTCAACATGGATGAATCTCAGAAATTAAAGCTTGAAGAAAAAAGAAACAGTGGAATTTCATTTATATGAAGTTCAAAACCACACCAAAACCAAATAATACATTGTTCAGAGATCTAAATATATGGTAAAACTACAAAGAAAAACATAGGAATAATTTGCACAGACTTTAGGATAGTAGTTCAGGATAGAGGTGGGAAGAGTCCACCAGGAAGGGCACTGAAGAATTTCAAGGGTGTGAGTAATGCTCAATTTCTTAGTCTGGGTGGTCAGTAAAGGGCTGCTTTTTCTATTTTTGTTCTATTATATTATGACTCTTCAAACCAGACATGTAAGTTTATACTCTCTTTTGTATTCAAGATATATTTTAAATTTTTAAAGTGCCTTTTTTAGAGAGAGGCTAAGTAGCTTTTTCAAGGTCATACTAATAAGTAACAGAGCCAAGACTGGAACCCTTGTCTGTCTGACCTTAAAGTTCACGGTATTTTTACCTCACATACGCACTGGCTCCCCAGATACTGCACTCACATTAAAGTTGTAGTCCTCAACCCAAATGTCCATCAGTGGATGAATGGATAAACAAAACGTGGTACTTACATATAGGGGACCATCACTGAGCCTTACAAAGGAAGGAAATGCTGCCACATGCTACAGTGTGGATGAACCCTGAGGACACTATGCTACATGAAATAAGCCAGTCACAAAAAGACAAATGCTGCATGATTCATTTATGTGAGGTGCTTGGAGTAGTCAAAATCAGAGACAGAAAGTAGAATGGTTGTTGCCAGGGGCTGGGAGGAGAGGAGAATGGGGAGTCTGTGTTTAATGGGGTTAGAGTTTCCGTTTCGCAAGATGAAAAGAGTTCTGTGAACAGATGGTGGTGACGGTTGTGTGACAGTGTGAACATACTTAATACCATCAAACTGTACACTTGAAAATGATTAAAATGATAGGTTTTGTTATGTGTATTTTACCACAATTTTTTTTAAGCTGCACATCCTTAGTAATCAAGGCAAATGGTGGGCACAGGGGAAAACACCTTCCTGCATTCCCGACCTGCTCTCCTCCACTGCACCATCACCTGAGTTTCTGGGCCGCAGCCCCCTGGAGGTTGGTCTGCCAACCAGGATGACTGCTGCTTCTGGTTGGCCCAGCCTTATCCCCGTGGTGATGGAATGGAATGCACAATGGCTGCCAGATGGCAGATGAGTAAAGGGCAAGATCTGAGGCTGGGAGGAACAAGAAATAAAGGAATAGCAGGTGCTGTTGAAGCAGGGCTGGTGCCCAGGGGTCTGTGGGACGAGCCACATCAGCCCATCAGTCTCCAGCCACACAGTGAGAGACACAAGGACAGAAAGGCATGGGGCATCCAAGGAAGAAATGAAAACCAGAAATCAGTACCTGGAAGGCAACAGCTAAGAAGCCAGAATTTGCCACAAAGTTGAGCTTTGAGCCTGAACACATCTCCAAGATGTATAACTGAGCAACTCACACTTGACAGAGACATAAAACACATGTCTACACAGACACATCCCCAAACACATGCTGAAAAAGACATAAGTTGGCCATCTGGGCAATTTCCCTACATGATATCAAGAAGCCAGAATCTAGGTGACCAACTTCATTCTTTGAATGTGACTTTTTGGCTTCACCCTGACCCAGCCTCAGTATACCCAAAAAAGGCCCAACAGAAGGCTGACTCTCTTCCCATTACATTAAACCAGCCACACAGTTATCTTAAGAATTATCACTACTACTCAGCTATAAGAAATAACAATGATACGACATCTCTTTGGTTCTCCTGGAGAGAGCTGGAACCCATTATACTAAGTGAAGTATCCAAAGAATGGAAAAACAAGCATCACATGTACTCACCAGAAAACTGGTTTCCCTGATCATCACCTAAATGTACATCAGGGAAGGATACCAATTGGATATCAGACTGGGATGGGGGGTGGGGGGAGGGGATGGGTGTATGCCTACATGATGAGTGCGTTGCACACCCTCTGGGGAATGGTCATGCTTGAAGGTGCAGACCCGGGGAGGTGGGGGGGGGAGGGGATGGAGGTATGACTACATGATGAGTGCCAGGTGCACTGTCTGGAGAATGAGAACGGACGCGCTTGGGACTCTGACTCGGGGGGATGGGTGGGACATGGAAAATGTATATAACCTAAACTTATGTACCCCCATGATGAGCTGAAATAAAAAAAAAAAAAAAAAAAAAGAATTATCACGGTCAGCAAAGAACATATACATTAAATTAACATTTAGTAATGAAATGCCACCGAGATAGCTGTGTTCCTAAGCACTCCTGGCTACATGGGGGCCTACGTGGAGGAGGCAGACTTCTCCCAGGGCTCCAGAGGAGAAGAGGGTATGCACGCCCTCCATCCTGGACTTTTCTGTATGTTCTGTTACCATTCACCTTTGCATACAACTCTGCTGGGTGACAGGGAGGGGCGAGACACACAGCCCCTTCTCTGAGATCCTGCCACCTCTCTCTCCAACCCTCCACCTTCCTCAGCCCAGAGGGCTTTGTCATTTCTCTGTTATAGAAAATTTGTTCTGCAGAAAGATGGAGCATGCAGCCCCCATGTGCTTCCACAGTAGGTGGCAGGAGCCTGCTTGCCTCCCACCAAGACTCCTGCCATGGAAGGAGCTCCTAAAATAGGAAGGGCCACAGAACTCTTGGTGGATGAAAAGAGATCAATATCCACAGCAAGGACTGAGATTTTTTAAAACTAAGAGTTAAGAATCTGATTTCTTTGGTCTTGGGCTTAATTCTCTCGGATTCCCTCTTAATCTAGCTGTCTAAATAAAAGAAGGTCACAAGCTGAAAGGGTTTATATAAATTAATACCTCATGATATCCTATCTCACAAATCTTACATCCCTAATTTTTTATAATTTCTTCAGTGAGTGTTTTTGTTGCCGTTTTGCAGGTGAGAATGTCTGATTTAGAAGGGTTCAGTGTGATCTTGAGCAATTTATTTTTCTATATGCCTTGGTTTCCTCATCTGTAAATTAGGATATAATGACCTCATACGGCTATAATAATGACTAACCTTACAGCTACAAGCAATGACAAGCAGAGTTCCAGGGATGACACTGTAGTGGAAAGGACATATTGAACAAGGAGGGCGTCAGGCACACTGGCTTCCAGACTGGCTTGCCACTAATTCTCTGTTAACCATGAACACATCATTTTTCTTCTCTGGGCTTCCAATTTGTCATCTATAAAAGTATTAGACCAGATGATTGCTAAACTCCCTTCTATCCCTCAGATTTATCATCCATGAGTTCATCCTACAAGTCAGCTCCTAAGCCCTGCCAGATTCCATGGGATGAGGCAGTGACCAGATGCTTCCTTCCCCTTGCTGTCCTCGCTCCCAGGTGGGCCTGGTCTCTCCACTCAGCTCTGGAATATCAGTTTGATCTGACTTGTTAAACTGCAAAGCATGATGTTGTGATGTGTGCTACACTCACAGCACCCCCAGGATCATCTTCACCAGATAGTAGAAAGACAGCATGATCAGAACAGCAGGAGGTAAACAACAAAACCCCCAGGGAAGGGATGCAAGGACACCGCGGCAGGGGGACGATCTCTGATGAGAAGGTTTTTAAAGGGTACAGAACCCAGAACTTCATGATAAGTGGGCACCATTTAAGATTTGTTTTCATTTTGCCAGGTACACTTTTTGCTGACATCACCATGTCATGTTAAAGGAGTTAAAGACATGATAGTTGTGAGTTCACTCTGAGACCTGGAAAGAGGAAAAAAAGGAGAAACGCAACTGTCTTTGCTCTGTGGAGCTCCACCATGGGAGTAGCGGGTGGTAGGTGAGTTTGGAAGAAGTAAGGCAGGACTGGAGGCCAGGTGAGGCAAACAAGAGGAAAGCCCTGCAGGTGCAGATCTGCACGTGAAACAGGCTGCCTGAGAGTGCACCACAGGTGTCCCCTAGGGCTCTCTGCTCCTTGGGGATATCCTAAAATGCAGTATCAGGGACTCCTTCCTTTGTGCACCCACAGCACTTAGGGCACATCTTTATTGCACCACTTCAAATGGTAACTAACTACAGTCTGTGCTCCACTGCCAGACTCTGGGGGTCTCTAGTGCCTTGGCACCCAGCAGGTTCTAGGTTATGTTTATCTTACTAACAAAGGCAGCAATTAATTCCAGTGAAAGGCAGGGGTTGGGTAAAGTTCCACAAAGTCCTACCAGGACTTTTTGTAAATGAGGATTTTTCCAGATGAAAAGGCAGAAAAGTGTTGCAAACAGACAGCATCAAGGAGAGAGGGGATAAGACTGATATAAGGAAAGACAGGTAATTCCAGGAGGGGAAGGGCATCAGGTTGACTATTGGCCTGTTGACTAAGTGGAAGTGGAACTTAGCAATTGAGACAGAACAGAGGACAGAGGAAGACTGAGGTGCACATACACTCAGGAGATGTCCCAAAGGGAGGCAGGAGCATGGGTGTGGGGCTGAGGTCAGGGATCTGGATGATCCACAGACGGCAAGCTGAACAGGAGGGGTGAGGGCCAAAGACTTGGCTCTAAAGACAGGAACATTTCAGAGAAGAGAATGCATGAAAGAGACAGTATGGATGGAGAGAGAGGAAGCAAACCGGTGGGGCTGTGCTGAGACAGCCACAAGGGAAGGGAGTTTCCCAAAGTCAATGAGCACAGGCAGCTGAGCTTCCCTTTTAGATTTAGCCCAAGCAGCATGGGGAGCAACCGTTGTTTCAAATCTCAGGAGCAGCTCCGATTCAGTGGCCCTGCCTGGGTTGTCAGGGTCCTCCTAGCCCTTGGCAGATTTCACGGAGACTGTGCACATCCACTTTGGTACCAATGAATGGGCTTGTGTTCCTGGCTTATTGCAAAAGACTTAAGGTTCTCAGAGCTGGTGTCTTTGGGTCTAACAAAAAGAAAAAAAGAAAAAGTGAGAACTTTTCTAACACATGCTAAAGGAAATGCACGAGAATTCCCCCCGCCAAGGTGATGGATAGTTATTTTCCCCTCAGTAAACCTCTGTGAAACAATCCAGGACTGTCCTTCCTCGCGGAGCTGGGTCTGCCGCAGAGCCCACCATCTGGGCAAGCAGGTGTGGCTGAAAACACAGTGACAGCCCCGCCACGCACGCACGTGCAGAGGCTGGAGTTTATTTAAACGCTACAGCTGCTGCTTGCAGATCCTGATGCTGTTTGTGCCTAGCTATTAGAATCATGGGGTGTTTTTTAATGCCTTAGCTGTGCATAACCTATCCCAATTCTGTTTGTCTCATAAAGTGTATTTGTGTTTCACTAGAGCGTTTGAATCTTGAAAATGTTTTACACGGCTGCAGAGAATGGCTGCAGAGACTGAGTTGGTCGCCTGCGATCATTTCTCAAAAACTCACCCAGAGGTCTTTCCTAAGTGTGTACTCTAAAATGGCTTTTCAGATTCATCCTGAATTCAAGCAGAAGAATTGACAGATTCCCCTGCCTGAAATTCCTAAATGCAAATCCTTTGAGTCGTAGCACTGTCCTGGGGACAAAGAAATGCTCTTTGGCTTCTATCTAAGAACCAAGAACATTCTAAAAGCCTCCCCACCAATGTCAATCAGTTATTAGGTTGAAAGTAAATAACGGTTTTATGGCTGGTTACTCTACTAATTGTGAATAAAAACTGTCCCTTTAGCTCTTGGGAAATATTTTTAATTTGCAAACTAAAATTCTTGAAGGGTTATCTTTATCTTTTAACAGTGTCATTTGTCTGTGATGATGAAACGATACTGTTTGGTTATTGGTAAATCATATTTCTATGTACACTGGTGGAAAATTAATTAAGGTGCATTAATTATATTTCAGATTGACTATTTATAAAATGTTTTTTAAACCTTCCCCACCAAAATCACCTACATGAACAAAGAAAATACCATACAACAAGAAAAATTTTCCATGCGATAATATAAAGCCTTAGAAATTACAGCACTCTGGATTCCAATACAAAATTAAATAATCCCCCTGGATCCACGGCAGGCAGCCAGCATCTGTGCTTGTTCCATCTTGGTGCATCAGGCTCTGGAGTGTGTCTTACATCCTGCACTGCCCTGAAACAGTTCTGTTTCCGCAGGAAACTGCATTTATACAGACTTCCCTCTACCCATGCATTTGTCTCTGCCTGCTCCCAGCTGGTCCGGTTTGCTCATGGACTCAGTTTGCTCAGGAAACTGCTATTTGTTGATCAAGGGCTTAACAGTAAGCCTTTTCTCCCAGGACCCTGTTGGTATCTGTGCCACTGAGACTTGGCAGCAGTTTCCATGAAATGAAGTCCCACAGCCCCGGCCACTCTTACAGCACTGCCACCACGTCCATGTTGCCAGCTCAGCACCTGCCATGTGTCCTTTCCAGTCCTTTAACCAAGCCTTGGATAGCACCCTTTGTATCTTACCAAGGTGAGGTTGTGCCCCACTGGGCAATTCTTATGTCCTGCCTATTCTTCAAAATTGGGCCTTCACAGTCCTCTCTACAGACAGAGAAGTAAAAGGAAATGAGACATATGAAAATATTCCAAAGCATGAACAGAGATGAGAAGAAAGGCCAGGGGACTCTGAGAGACTCACTGCCCCCTAAAGCACACATTTCACAGGAAAGAAGAAGAAAAGATCATAACAGGTGCTTCATGCTGCTAATAAAATACAAAAGTATCTAATCTCTATGAAGAAAAGAGGAAGCCACAGTAAAAAGAGAACTATTAAAAAAATATATAATGCATGGGACAAGTAAAGTCTAAATAAGAACTACTTTTTAGGCAAAAAGTGGCAGATCAGTGGTGTACAAAACTTAATGAGGTAAAGAAAAAAACTTATATTACACTATCTACATACAAAGAGAGGAAGGATAAGATAGCAGATGTGGATGACAGAATAGGATTTACCCCAAAATTAATAAGCATGCTGATAATAGACAGTAAAGCTGTAGAAGCGGATATAATACTAGAAGAAACTATTCTAATTTTTTTAACTCAAATGTGAAAGTAGAGAGTTTTCACAATGATTCATAGAGCAGTTTTGAAAAGAAGTCTATACCTACCTTGTTTTAGTAAATTTTCTAAATTCCCAAAACAAAGAAAGAATTCTACAAGTATTCAAACAAAAACTGCAAGTTACCTATTGTTTGAGTCTGGGTTTCCCTGAAGACAAAGCCTGAGGCAAAGATTTAAGTGCTGCTATTGTGGTGGTGTGTGCAACCCCAGCGAAGCAGAAGTCAAGAAGAGGAAGAGACCAAGAAAGAGCAAATATATAAGGTATCCTTGGTATCAAGCATAGGTGATGTCTCAAAATTTCACAGGACCATCTTCCAGGAGGCCTGCTGAACTATCACAGCTCAGGACAGTCTGTCCTGCGGAGGAAGGGAAAAGATTTTACCTACTACCTCCCAACTCTCATTGGTGTAAGACATGCCCCTGGTGATATAAACTTCCACGCATTTCTGGGTTGCACATACCTAATACTGAGCAAGTCCTGGGACGTCTAGTGCCTTAGTAGCAGCAGGGAAGCCCCAGGTCAAAAGCTGAGATATCTGTGGCTCCACACCGGGCAAGGCACTGTCGGCTGTGTCCACGTGAAGTCGGCCGGAGCCCACACAAAGCCTATTATCAGCAGCACCTGGGGCAGGACAAGTGCCCAGGGCCCGAGAACTGGTGAGGCTGAGAGAATTGGAGGTAATTGCTTCTCCTTCAAATGATCAAAAGTCAACTTCAGACTTATTCTCAGCAACTCTGATTTTAAATAAGCTTGGCAAAACATGCCAATGTCATATCAGGCATTAGATACTAAGGCAATGGATGTAGAAAGAAAACAGTCTGACCCAAGAATTCATACACAGCTACCTTTTTGTAGAATATAACACAAGGCATCCTCAGATACAGAATCCTCAGATACAGAAGATTTCTGGATCTCCTAATATCTTTATGAATAAAGTTCCTGCAGCAGGCCCCCAGTGCACAGAAATGCAATGCAATTAAGAATCCAGAAGTAAGAAGCTGTAGCCACAAACGATTATGAGGAAGCATTAAAAACTGTTAATAATCTAAAGATCTAAATAATCACTGTCAATCCTGCAAATTTTAATAGAAAAGGAAGAAAAATATTTTATAAAGAGAAACATATTCTACCTTTTAAAATTGCATTGTGGTGTTTATATCACACATTAAACTTTTAAAGTCTAAAACAGTTCAGTGTTCAAAATTCAGGGTCACAAATGCTTATTTTCTTCTTAATTTTGATATTTCAAAAATGATGGGCTTTATGAGGTAGGGTTTTTATTTCTTTAAGGCATATATTAGTAGAATGAAAAACACGATATTTACAAAGAGGAAAGTGCAAAGTAAATAATATATTAATATGTAGCACATACCAGAATAAAAGGAAAATACAAAAGCAGAAAGTATATATCAAGATGCCCAAAATATTAATTTAAAAGTTACGGGAATAAACAAATGGGTCAAATGCCTGTATTAAAAAAATAATGGCTTTCAGACTGAATAAATAACAATGAGTTTTCTATAAGAGATGTGGTATATTGTTTTTTAAGTTGGCACAGATATATCAGACAAATGAAATATACAATTCAAAACAAATTACATTAAACTTAAAAAGAAGGCAATTTTTTTAAATTGATAAATAGTACTATCCATAATAAAAACTTACACCTCTAAGGATAAAGTACCAATGTAGAAAGCTGACTCCAAGCTCAGAGACACCAATACCAGCCCGGCAGCACCTCACAATAACTCTGACACATTGATATCAATCTTACTTTATAGACAAGGAAATTGAGACTCTGGAAAGGTAAGTGATTTTCCCAGAGTCATACAAATAATAAGTAAAAGAGTTGAGAACTTTCTACCAGGTCATCTGATGGGAAATCCCATTCACTATACTCCCCCAATTCTGTGTCATCCCCTGATACCTTGTTCCTGTTCCGATGCATGTGGTAGTCATTAAGGCTGTTCACAAACATGGCGGTTCTCTCCTGGCAGGTACAAGGCCATTCTGCACACCTACCCACTTGAGATTTGCTGTGGTTCGTGCATCCATATGGGCTTCCCCACCCTCTTTTTTTCCCACTACTTCGGCAGCCAACGTTTCAGATAATGAGTGTGATAATGACCCGGCACAAAGACCCTCACCCATGCCCCCATCCTCTCAGGATAAACCTGCGGTATGAGGAAAATCAACCTTTATTGTTTTATACCACTAACTTGGCAGGGGTAGAGGAGTTCTTTGTTACTACAACATGATCTGAATCCATTCTGACTGATTGACTGATTCATCATTAATAATTTTTTTTTCTCTAATACAGGGCCAAGGAAAACACCTGGCAGCATTTTGCAGGAAGTATTTCATAGACCAAGAGCCATTAATCAGTCATTTTTGGCTTCGGTCATTTAGCCAGTTATTAACCCCCCTAATTGTACTATCATATAGACCACAAGGCTGTCAAAGACTTACTAAAATCCAAAGAGACCACGTCTGTTGCATTTCCTTTATTTATCAGACGAGTCATAATGCCAACAAAGAGATGAGGTTAGTGGGGAATGACTTCTTTGTCAACAATCCACGCAGCTTCCTGGGACCACTGCTTCCTCTCCCAAATGTTCACAGACCGTTTTCTTTAGAAACCTATCCTAGGAGACAGGGGAAGGTAACACTTGATCTGAATCTTAAAAGACAAATATAATTTTCACAGGCAGAAATTGAGGGGAAAGGACATTTCATGTTAAATAACAGAATGAACAAAACTAAGGTGCCTAGCTCTGAGTTTACCAAACCTTTGTTTCCATTTTAACCCACAATGCAAAGGTGGAGACAGTGACTTCAAATGTAAAGATTGTTAATACATTCAAAGAGCTTTAGAAACAAAAAAATTAGACAAACTAAGAAAATCGCATTTTTAAGACTTTGGCATCTTGTAATAACTGATACACAACTTCATCTTTAAAGTACCTAGAAGAATTTTAAGTATATAAAGAATTACATATTAATCTAAGCCTTCTGTAAGATTACTTTTTAAAGAAATAAGAAATTTTCAGTGACAAAATTTAATTAAAAACTATTGTAAAGATTATAGACAGAGAAAAGAATTTTAAAAGCCTTACACTTGAGGAATGAATTCTCCTTGCTAAGCGTTTTTTCCTAAGGAGAGTGTGTTTCCCATGCGCTTGGTGACTACACTCAGAGATTTCACGACAAAAATAATAGAAAGCATCTGCACAGTCACTGCAGGCTCTCCTTGGCTGACTAGGAGAAGCCATACCTCGCCCTGATGCAGTCATCCCAGAGGTCAAAGGTCTTCTGTCTAGTACACGAAGCTGGAAATTTCCAAATAATCTAAGAAAACACTCAAATAGTTTCAGACAGTTTTTTCCATTATTTATAATGCCGCCCACGATAAGATGGAAATTTTCTGAGGGTAGCGTGATAAGCTTCATGTAAGCAAGACACAGCTAATGGCTTGACGGGTTGAATTCCGGGGCTTCCTGAAGAGGCTTTTTTAGTACAATCTTCCCTTGACAGGGTTAAGCTGCTTATAGATTCCTTAGATAAGATTGCAAAGCAGACAGCAGAATGGAGACCCCACTCTAATGCCTCAAGACAAAAATGACAGAAAATAGCAAACTAAATACCAAAGAGCAAGGAACTCTTGAAACGTGAGGCGTTTCTCTTTTTACATCCTTCAGTTTTTCTGCCTCCACGGAAGATAAAAATGAGAGCAAGCTGAGCTGTTTTGGAAAGTTGTCAGCCACACAGTTGGGTAAGTGTTATCAGATCGGATGACCCCAACCCCAGAGTTTACCTACATTGCCAATGAATTTGAACCACAGGTTTGAGTTTCCAGTAGTTGTACTTAGTTCACTACATGGCCATCATTTCTGAAGGTGTCTGTACTTCGGCTCTTGGTCACAAGACAGGAGGGTGACACAAGACAGGAGATAATGGTGATGCCACTGAGCCATGCTGGAGAGGTGAGAGGGCTGCACGCAGGCTGAGTGCTTGCTGTCAGCTGCCCTTACTCAAACCGCCCCCCCTCTGGGCACCAAAAGCCCCCTCTGTGATACTTGCCAAGTGGCCACAGGGGCTCATCCTGACATCTCTTAGAGTCCTCACTAGCTCAAATTTTATCAAAACAGGAAGTAAAAACCCTAGAAAAGTACAAGTTCCTATTTTCACAAGATTTCTCAGGCCATTTTGCAGTTTCACAATACTATCCTAGTGCCTAAAACTGCAAGAACACAGAATTGTTAAAGCTGTGAAGAGACTTAAAAGATCATCCAGCCCAGAACATCTTTACACAGATGAGGAAGCACAGGCTCTCAGAGCGGAAGTAACTAGAAATGACCATGATGCCGGTGGTGGAGCCAGACCCCTGATTTCTAATCCAGAGCTTTTTTTCCTCTGTGCTGTGTTGCCTCCTTTGTTTATATTTAAAGTCAATAAAAGATCAGAGGTAGTGTGAACACATTCTATCATCTAAATATCTCCTGAGTCTATTTTTTCTCTAGCCCAAATGATACTCCCTTCTACATTTCTTAAGTATTGCTAAGTGTAACTTACCCTCTTTCCTAATTGATTTCTAGGACTCAAATCTCATCTACTCCAATCCTCTTCTCTGCTCTTTACAGGAAATTATCTAAATTTCCCAATGTCAGTTTGATTCATGTCACTTGCCTGCTTAAATCCTTGTAATGATTTCTCATCTTTTATGATGTAAAGTTAAATTTCTCAGCCTCTGAAAGGCCCTTTATAATCTGACCATACCTAACTCTCCACCCTCCCCAACATGCTACTGAGCTCCAGCTGTAGGCATTCCTTGCGCATCATGGTTTTTATTTCTTATCCTCTGTACTTTTTCATGTGCTGGGTCCCTTATCTGGAAGATTCTTCTCCCTTTTGTTTGACTGGGAATACTCTTCTTTCAAAACATGGCTTCAAGAATACTTACCCCAATGTCTAGACCAATGTCTACTGAGATCAAACTATTAAGCAAACATGTGGTGACCACACATCATGTTCAGAACGTCCATATTAGGCACTGCACCAGTTTTCTGAAGTATCTTATGAGCACCATATTAAAAATCCATCTAGCTTTAAAATGCATAGACAAAATGTTATCTGATTAATAGGAAAGGGAAAGGCTTTCTGAGTGCATAAAAGCAATAGAAATCAAGAAAAAAAGATAAGCAGATCTGACTACATACAAATTAGAAACTTCTGTTAAACAAAAAGATTTGGAAAATTTTGCATATGACAAACAAATGGTGTCCTTAATAAATAAAAAGCTTTTACCAAGTAATAAGAAAAGTACTAAAAACCACAACAAAGAAATGAGCAAAGAACATGAACTGAAATTCATAAAAGAAGTGGCTAACAAACCTATCAAAAGGAATTTAATTCTATTAGAAAACCAGAATAGCAAATTAAAAGAAGATAAGATTTTTCAACTATCTAATTAACAATGATTATATTCAGTGATGACAGAGTCCCCAATAAGATAATCACTCTCATATTTTGCTAATGGGAGTAGATTTATATTATCTGGAAAGCAATTTTGCAGTACATATCACAAGCCTTAAAATTTCATTCCTTTTGACCTTGTTATTTTCCTTCTCAAAATCTAGCCTGAGAAAATTGTCATAAATTATAGAAACTTGTACCTCACAGTATTATTTATGGTAGCAAAGTGGGACAAATCACTGGTGTGCGATAAAGGAATAATTAAATTATGATATAAATATGGAATATAACACAGTTAAAAATTTCCTTTTAAAGATTATTTTATGACAATACAAATGCTTATAATTCAATGAAAAATTTTTCAACAAAATAAAAAATTATCTTTGCAATAAGAGCCAAATTATATTTTTAAATATATGTATGTCTGAAAAAAAAGACAGGATATATATCAAAACATTAACATTAATTATTTCTAGGGAATTTTAGTTTTTTTCTTTGTACTTTTTATGATTTTTCAAATTCTTCACAATCACTTTACATTGCTTTTATAATCACACATATGTATACAGACACACACATATAGATGTATATGTATTTATATATGTATGTGTATATGTAATAAATATATTTGTTTAAAAATCAATGTAATCCAGCAATTTATGTACAACCTACATGATTAATCTTTTTCTTAATAGGATATTCCTTTTAATACCTAATAAAAGTAACTAAGGCTCCTGGTAGTCACAAGAAAATGGAATATAACAACCCCACCACTGATGAAGCTATCACGCAAAAAGAAAGTCTTTTCTAACAGCCTCAACTCTCATAGCACCATAAACCTCTCCTTCAGTTATAATTTTACAATGTTTTGTGTAGTTATTTGATTATCATCCATTTCCCCCACTAGACTATGAGTTCCATGAGAGCAAGGACTATGTACATGTTTGATCACTAGAGTATGATCCAGGGCACAGTATTCCTGGGTACACATAAGATATTCAATAATTTTTTAAGTTCAATATAAAGGAAAAAAGATATGAAGAAAATCTAAGGTCATGGGGAGCTCTAAAAGGATGCAACATTTGCCAGTAAAGCTCTTGTTGTCTTACATCCTACCTCCCCGTCCCCTACAGCTGGCACCCAGAAGGAAACCAAATAAAAACTAGAATCCAACTTCTCTTTTCTTGTCCTCAAAGCCAGTCTCACTTAAAGTCTTTTTCAATGAAACTAATTCTTCCTAGATATGTTACCTAATTAAGGTCACTGACACTCAGACAAATTAACAATTGGCTGGATGCAGCCTGGAGGTGTCTGAACCCATAAAGACACTCTTACTCTCCAGAATGAAACCCCAGTTAGCAAAATGAGGGGTCAGGGAAGGTCTTCATGGCCGAGGCCTTCTAATACCCCTTGAGCTGTGTTTCTCCCAGCCAGCAAGTCCTGCTCTGATCTTACATGAGCAAGAGATTCAGACAGACACTGACAGAGACTCAAATAAACTCCACCGTGCTTACTAGTCAATCTCCCATGCACAACCCATCCTCTCCCCCAGGCTTCCTCAACCCTCAGTGAGGACACCCAGAGTCTCAGTCCAACCAATCACTGATGGCTAAAGGAGCACCTGGACTGGACTTACTGGACACAGGAAAGGAGACTGCCATGAGAAGCTTGCCTAGGTTTCTCAATTCAACAGCTCATTCAGGGCAAGCAAACAATTAGGCCAAGACGACAGTAAAGAAAAATTATGTTGTTTTACTGTCTGTGAGCCTTATGAGGGAAGAATGGATTGGTAAATGTTTCTTAAACTGGTAAAACATTTTGTTTGTTTATAAAGATTGTATGGTGAGAATAAATTCTACCACAAAGGGGGATGAATAAAGATTTCCAAAGCATTAAATAATAACTAATTTCCCCTGAGCGTCCCAAGTACGTGATTTATTGATACCGTCTGGAATTTACATTCAAGAGAAATGAACTATCTAGTTTTCTATGAATTCCATCTTGTTCTCAATTAGCAAAACACAAAATAACAACCACAAAACATTCACTATTGCAAAATAGTCTTTGCAATTAGTAGTGCTGACTTTATTATCAAACAAATCTGGTTTTCAATCTGACTCAGGCACTAAGTAGTAGTGTGACCTTGGCCAAGACTTTATCATCTCTCAAATGGAGAATGATGGCAGCCACCTCAAAAAAGGAGTGTTGTTGAGATTGAATAAGGATGCCTCCTGTGGTTTCTGGTGCAGCAGACAATAAATGGTCCCTATCCAGATCTGAGCAGGAATAAAGCCATGGAACCTAATATTTATCAATAGATACTCCCTTAAGTGTGCATAGACCTTGAATTTAGACAGTTCCCTTTCTTGGAATGTTAATTCCAGTGTATCTTCTTGTATGCACCAACCTCTTCTCGTTTTACTTTACACCATGTCTGAGAAGTAGCAAAGGCAATTATTATTAATCTCCATTTTGAAGTTGAGAAATTAAGGCTCAGACAAGTTCAATGAATTATGCACCATCATCACCTTGACAAGAAAGAAGCAGAAATGAAACGCAAATCCAGGAGTTCTGGATATTCCAAGTACTTTACTCTTTCCATGCCTCCAAGTAGCATGGTTTCTAGACAAATACATCTGAGATGCCCACCAGACCAACACAGTCAACTAAACAACTTAACTTTAGAGAAGGTTTTCAAAGGAGGTAACAGAGACACAAAGGACTGTGTTCCATAGGTCATTTGGAAAGAGAAACTCCTATAATTTGCAGTAAAGGAAATACAGATTTGAAAGAGTAGCATATTGAACTTCCAATACATAAATTACTTTATTTATAACCAAAAAAGATTTTGCAAACTGATATGTGTCCAAAAAGGAGGGGTGGACAAAGATTTTCCAATCTTGTTGGGCTAGGCTATAAAATAACATTTTATGATGAAATAACATTTTTCTGATTAACCACATTTGATACAGCAACTCTTTCCATGAAGCAAGACCAGGACAGGTGCACAATTACTTGTCAGCAATTCCAAATTCCAAAACGCTCTGAAAACCAAGTTTTTTCCTTAAGTTTTTTGGCACCAAAATTCATTTGGTGAACTAATATGAGGTTATCCCATGTAGTGTGGATATTCAGATGGTCCACATCAGAAATGTTATGCTTGATTATGTCCCAGACCCTGCCTGTAATATCATGTAACATAGGCCCTATATTATCTCTCTAGTATCACAAACATTTTGAATCCTTAAACCCTATCTGGCCACAAAAGTTTCAGACAAGAACTTGCAAACCTTTATGATTATCTTCATTTTAAAACTACAAAGTGACTCAGTCTCAAATTAATTTTTACTTTACTTTGTGTCTAATACTAACCTCTAGGGAACGATACTTAAAAAGTAGAGAATTTTGCTAAGCAGAGAATCCATATGACTATTATTCTTAAAACTCCTTTTGTATCTGGAAAAAAACCCAGAATATGTCTATAAAACCAGGAGAAATTAGTTCAAAGAGGAATTAAATCATGTATAGAGTTCCCAAGGTTATATCTTAATAACTGTAACATGACTGCGAAAGAAAATGTTTTTATCAAACTGTGTTGTTAAAACTATTGAGTTCTGATGTAAGAGAAAGATGCTAGCCAAGTCATCTGAGTGGTGTTCATAAAGACATCCCAGGCCATTCACCTATATTTTCATCTCTGCCTTGATGTGTGTCCTGGGACAGGCCGAGGTCTCCAGACCTCTCCTCTCTTGGATAACTGCCTAGAGCCCGGGCTTGAGAGGAAAAGAGAAAAGTTATATCCTGAAAATAGCAACATAAAAGATCAAACAAACCCACAAAATTCCTCTGTTTGAGGAAGATTTTTTTTTTTAAGTGGTGAGTTCTCTGGGTGGGGCTTAGGTGGTTTCGAGGTTTGCGCGGCTCTGCATTATTTGGGGTTGTCACACGGAGATGGGGAAGGGGCAGGCTCCCAGTGGTTTGCTGAAAGTCATCTGCTTCAAATCAAATTATTGGCTTCAAGCTTAGAAGTAGGGAATGGATCCCAAAGAGGACCAAAGCCAAGAGAGGAATGAGTATGAGGGAGGAAGGGACAAGAAAGGGATGGAGAAAGCATTATATCCTGAACTAGATTCTCCAGTTTCCCTGGTTCTTTTTAAGCTAAAGATGAATCTGGCATGAATACCACTCCACCTTCCTGCTCCCCTGTTTTCCAGAAACTGACCAGCCTTGAGACAACCAACAGTGACGTTTCCTCTGCCTGGAACAGTCTTTCCTTTTCTTCACCTGCTTACCTCCAACTCATCCTTTAGGGCCCAGCCTAACCATCTCTTGCTGTTGGAAGCCATCCTTGGTGTACCCCCAGGCTGGTCTGCACTATATTAGGTCTTCTCCTACATAGTCCACAGCTCCTTGCTCCCCACTATACCACATACTTCACTGTGTTAAAATTGCTTTTTTGGATTTGCCATCCCTGTTACATACAAATAGCATCCTTGAGAGCAGAGGCCATATTTATCCCAATCACTGTTATATTCCCAGCACCTATACAATGTCTAGCCCATAGAAGGTGTTTCATAAATATCTATTACGTTAATGAATGAATGAATTTGTTCCTGACTGCTTGGAGTTCATGGTGCAGCTAAGAAAGCTCCAGACTAAAGTGAACCCAGTCAGAGGCTTCCAGGAGCCAGTGGGACATACTGAACTTGCTAATAAGCCTTAAGTGATGCCTAGGACTTAGAGACGCAGAGTGCTTCTCCCACTGTCAATGAGGAAAATACCCACAGTGACAGCAGGAATGCGTCTGGTGTGTTCAGGGAGCAATGACAAGCCTGGTTTGACTTTAGCAGAGGGCCTGTATGAAGGAGCAAAAGAAGAAATTGCTGGGATAAAAGTAGGGACCAGTTACAGAGCATGGCAGTCACTAAACTAAGGCATTTGAGCTTTGTCCTGTGGTCAGTAGAGAGCCTAGACTCTGGAGTCAAATATACTCTGTGGAATGATAGGGGAATTAATGGGAGAAATGAGGGCCGATTAGGAAATGGTTTGGTCATCAGGCAATGAGGCCATGAGAGTCTGGGCTAAGAAGGTGAGGGTGGAATTGAAAAGAGTCAATACTAAGAAATGTCCAGACTGGGTGATTAACTGGATATGCATAACAGAAATAGCAAAGTCTAAATAGGAGGCTGATTTGAAGAAAGATTTTAAGACATAGTAATGATCATAAGTGTCACTTGCTGAGTGTGTATCACATGCCAAGGGCCTTCTATTTAATTTAATTTTCATAATAACTCTGTTGGGTAAGTATTACTTCTGTGTTTTACCTATGGGGAAAAAATTAGAAGCATTTTTTAAAGACTGTTGTAGTCACATAGGCTGGTTTTCAAACCACAGCATCTTCTGGGGCCACCTCACTGAGCAAGGGGGTGCGTTCAGATCCCTTCCTCCACCTTCAACTAGAGCAGCTCCCCTTCATCCACCTTCTGTAATAATTCTCTGTATAGGAGTTCATCTTTTACTACAGAACTAAGCAATAGTGGTTAGGGACATATAAGTGGAGATTTTGGAAAGGGATATTTCACTTGTATCAACAGATTTTGGTATTAGTGGAAAAGAAAGAAAGGTGATACTTAGTTCTTGGGCTTGGGCCATCCAAATTGGATAGTGGTGCAGGAAAATTTATGAAGAGTAAGATAAAGGAGAAGGAAAACATTTAAGGAAGGTAACCATTCTGGTTTGAGTTGTGTTGAATTTAAGTTACTAGAGGAAAACTCCATGAAGATAATCAGTTGAAAATACAGGTTTGGAACAGTAATATATGGATGATGGTGAAGCCACAGTATCATCACCCAGAAAAAGAGGGCAGATGAAAAAGAGAAAAACGGTCAGTGACAGAACCCGCGGAAAACCAGTATTTCATTCATTCATCTGACGAATATTTACTTATTATCTACAATGAAGAGATAAAAAGAGAGAAAGAAAAGATAGTAAAAGAGACAAAGAAGGAATATAGAAGAGTAGTAAGAGAAAAAGGTGAGTTCAGGTACAAATAAAAGAAGAAGGACTTTCAAGGACGGTATGTTAGCAGTGTCAAATATGGCACAGTTCAAACAGGATAAAATTAGGGAAAGGGAAGGTGTTAAAAGTGACAACTTGAAAGTCATTGGTAAGCTCTGAGACAGGACCTGCAGCTTCTCTTCATCCCACAATTATTTTCTGAGCATCCCCGAAGTACCAGACATTAGACCAGCCTCTGGTATTAAATGGTCACCACAACATGACAAGCTCCTGCCTGCATGGAGTTTATAGCTTAGTAACGGAGTCAGACATTAATTAAATAATCACACAAACAAGAAGGAAAATGGCAGTTATGACAAAGTCTAAGAAAAAGACACATGCCAAGCCATGGGAGTCGATAATAGAAGAATTGGACCTTGTCAGGGAAGGTTTCCTTATGGAAATGATGCTTGAGCTAAGATGGCAAAAATGAGTGGGACCTAAGTAAAGAAAAGAGAGTTGTGCAAGGCCCTAGGGTAGGAGAAAGCCCAAGATGTGCTTGAGGGACTGAAAATCCAGTATGTCTAGAGCAGAGAGAGGAGGAGTGAGCACAAGGGAAGAATGGAGGGGCAGTCAGAAGCCAGACCGTATAGGGCTTTGGAGGCCGCATGGAAGAGTTTTTTCTTAGGATATCCTCAGAGTATGATGACCACTGAAGGGTTAAGTGTGTAGGAATGGGGAGGTGGCAGGCAGATATTAGCAGACTTGCATTCTGGAAAGATGGGTCCAGTTAAAGAGATGAAAATAAAAGGAAGCCAAATATCCAAACAAACTTCCTAGTAACACAGGAAGATCAGCAGGAATGAGAATAGTGGGTGAGGATAAATTTGGAAAGGATGCCTCTTCCTGAGAGATAAGAAGAACAGAAATAAAAAGAGGTGAGGAAATGGACACATTTGGAAGTAAAGGGAGGAAGTTTAGTTAAAAATTTATCTGCTAAAAATCTGAAGAAAGCATGGCTAGAAGGTAGGAGGACAGTTTCTTCTATAGAGAAGGCTGCAGTCAATATTTATTGGATGTTGATGAATGTAAAGGTTTGGAACAGTCACCATGGCAATCCAGAAAGGGATCCAGCCAGGGATGAGCATAAGAACTGCCTAGCAGCCCAAGGCCTCACTTTGCTAATTCCACTTTGTGTGGGCCATCAACGCCCATCAGGAGAAATGTGTAGGCTCCAAAATACCATAAATTTGGAAACACTGTGGCCACCTGCACTAGGAAAATCTGACTCATGGCATCATATTGCTTTAAAATGCTCAAAATTAAGGGGGAATGTCTTTAACATGCTTGATTACCTCTTCATAAGGGTAAACGTGATCATCCTGTGATTAGTCTTAGGTGGTCTGAGTGCTTTGGAAATGATTTTTGCTGCTGGCATTTTCTAAAGAAATATAAATTACGACTAAATTTCTCCTGTTTATATGCATTGCCATGTCTTCCCACAGCTTTCACCAACAAGAAACAATCAGAGCAGTATGGCTAAAATAATAGCTGTGTCTTGTTTCTAACACTGTCAAGTTCTACTTGCTAGGCAGCTGGATGTTGTCTATGATTTCTTCTCTCCCCCAAGTCATGGAAGGTATGAGGTGAGACACAGGGGCTGCCACCCTGGAAACCAAAAGCAGTAATCACAGAATGCAATATAATTTTGATCATGAGCAGGAAATGATATTTTTATGTCCACTATAGCATCTTCGAGATAGAAAGACATTTTATCAGTGGTCTCCTAAGTAGGGAACAAATGATCCGTTGGGGTATGGGAAGAAAATATTAGAACTTGATTATTTATTTATTTTTATTTTTTAGAAGGCAAGGAATTAAGTTGGTGTTGAATTTATTATATGACTTGACACTGACATCATGCTCAGTCTGAACATCAGATGCTACACGTGACCCACTGAAGGCAGAGTGGGAGTTCCACAGCACAGAGGGTTTGGCAGTGGTGCTCTCTCTCATTGTGTCTAAAAAGGTAGATTTGTGAGCAACCTCAGAAGACTGAATTTTGTTAAGGTATCAATTCTCTCCAAACTAATTCAATGCAATCCCAATCAAAGTCCAATTTTTTACCATAGCCAAAAGCAAGTTTTTCTATAGAAATTGAGAATTTAATTCTAAAATTCATATGGAAATGCAAAATACCTGGAATAAAGAACAACATTGGAAGACTTACACTCCTTGATTTTAAGACTTATTATAAAGCTACAGTCATCAATACAGTGTGGTATTGGCATAAAGATAGACAAATGAATCACTGGAACAAAATAGCATATAAATAGATCCATATATATATGAATCATTTATTTTTGACAAAAGCACAAAAGTAAGTCAGGGAGCAAAGACAGACTTTTCCACAAATGGTACTGCAACAGTTATATGTCCACATGCAAAAATACAAACTTTGACCCATACTTTGAATCATATATAAAAACTAACTCAAAATGAAACATATATCTAAATGGAACACCTAAAATTATAAAACTTTTATTAGAGAATCTTTGTGGTGCTAAGTTAGGCAAAGATTTCTTAGATACAACACCAAATGCACAACCCACAAAACAAAAAATATTGATAATTTGGAACTCAATAGACTTTTGAAGAGCAGAATTTTTAAATTTTAATAAGAGAATAAAAAGCCACAAACTGGGAGAAAATATTTGTGAATCACATGTCTGATAAAGAACATAAAGAACTCAATGAGAAGAAGAAGAAGAAAAAAAAAAACAGTTAAACCTCATGGCAGCATATGCCACTGTAGTCCCAGCCTGTAGTCCCAGCCACTCGGCAGGCTGAGGCAGGAGGATCACTTGAGCCCAGGAGTTCAAAGTTGCAGTGAGCTCTCATGATGCCACTGCACTCTAGCCAGGCCAACAGAGCAAGACCCTATCTCAAAATAAATAAATAAATAAAAATAAACAAAAGATTTCAATAGACACCTCACCAAAGACAGAGAGTTGGCAAATAAGCACCTGTAAAGATGCTCAACATAATTAGTCTCTGGCTAAATGCAAATTAAATCACAGTGAAGTACTATGTCACACCTTTTAGAATGGCTAAAATATAAAAGATCGTTGATGGCAAGGAAGTGGAGCAACAGGACTCTCATACACTGTTGGTGTGAATGTAAAACGGTACAGTCACTTTAGAAAACAGTTTGACAATTTCTAAAATGTTACACATACACCTACTGTATAATCTGGCCATTCCACTCCTGGGTTTTTACCTACGAGGGAAAAAAAAAATATGTCCCTACAAAGTCTGGGATACAAATGTTCGTAGCTGCTTTTTGTGTAGTAGCAAAAAACTGGAAATAACCCAAATGTCCATCATCAAATGAATGGATAAACAAATTATGGTATAACCATACATTAGAATACTACTCAGCAATAAAAAGAAATGAACTATTTATACATTAAACAGTATCAATGAATCTCAAAATAATTATTCTGAGCAAAAGAAAACAAGTTTTTTAAAAAGTGTACATACTGTAAGTTCCAATTCATATAAAATTCTAGAAAACACAAGTTAGTTTATAGTGACAGAAAAAGATCAGTAGTTACCTGGGAAGGAGGAATTACAAAAGGGCCCAAAAAAAGTTTGGGGAATAGAAGATTGATCTTGATTGTGGTGGTAGTTTTAATAAGTATAAACATATGTCAAAACTTATCAAATTGCATACTATAGATAATTATTGTATGTTAGTTATACCTCAATAAAGCTGTTAAACAAAACAAATTATGTCCTGTTTAAGAAAAAAATATTTGTAGATTCAGTAAAATACCATCAATACTACCTTACCTACTACAGTACTTAGATAGGTAAAAGATAGAATCTATTAACCTTTCAGGATTCCAGTTGTTATCTGTAAGAAGAAGTTAACACTCACCTCCCTAAAGAATTATGAAAATTATTAACTAGTATTGACCAGGTCAACTGGAAGTGCCAAGTGTTGTACAAACTGCTTTATTTTTAGTTATAAAATATGGTGGTTATTTCAGGTCCTTGGATCTGAGCATGTCACCACTGGATAAATTTATTCCTAAACGCTTTAATTTGGGCAAGTTACTTGATTTGTAGTATTAGTTCAGAGTATGTGTAGTTCAAGGTTTTTGGGTGACTATGCTGGTTCACTGGCAAAGATTGTATTTTGCATGTAAACAATATGCTTATTTAATCTGTAAACTAAAAACTGGTACGTATGGTAGATTTCACAAATATAAACACTGCTACTATTGGACTCCATCCATAATCAATTATCCAATGCACCTGAATAGATTTCCTCAAGAGAGAATTTGATCGCTTAAATATCAGAACTAAAAGCCTTTTCTCCTTGAATCTTCACATTCACTAGCTACATGTGCTAAACAAGAAGTACATCAAAAAAAAACAGCACTCTGGAGTCACACAGGACTGAGTTCTCATCCCAGTTCTGGCACTCACTTGCGATGAGACTTTGGGCAAGTTACTTAACTGCTTCCATCTCTTTGCCCCTTAGCACTTCTCATCCTAAAGAAAGTTTATACAACCATCTAATCTTCAACACTGAGCCTTAAACCTTCACTGCAGTTCAAGTATAACACTTAGGTAAAGGAAAGGAAATCTGCTAAGATCTTGCACTATGGCTTGATCTGACCCTCCCGGGTCCATGTCAAAGACAGTTTTATTTATTTTAACCCATTTATTAAATTACTTAGACACCATTACAAACTCTTGGAAAAATGGAAATTTATTCGATTGACTAAGGTTTATGAGAATTAACAAAATATGGCAGCACAGTGATAAGTGAGTTACCTAGTTACAGCCTCATTCGTTCTACAGATATTTGTTAAATACTCACTGTGGGACAGGGAGCCCACAGTAAACAAATCTCAGCTTACCATTTGTTATGCACTGAATTGCTTCCCCCTCAAAGTGTATACACTGAAGCTCAAATCTCCAATGTAACTATATTTGGAGGTGGACCCTGAAAGGGATAAATAAGATTAAATGAGGCCATAAAGGTGGGACCTTTATACAAGGAGACTGGTGTCCTTACAAGAAAAAGGAGAGATACCAGGGATGTGCACGCACAGAGAAAAAGGTCACGTGAGAACAGAGCAAGAAGGCAGCCATCAGCACACCAAGGAGAGAGAGGCCTCAGGAGAAACCAAACCTGCAGACACCCCAATCTTGGACTTCCAGCCCCCAGAACTGTGAGAAAATAAATTTCTGTGCTTTAACTCACCCCACCTGTGGTATTTTCTTATGGCAACTCTGACAAACCAAGACGCCATTTTTAACTGATAAACTGACATGTCTAGTTTGAGAAGGTTTTTCTGAGTCAGAAGAGGAAAGTTATACAATTTGGAAGCTGAAAAATGTGGAGGAAATGTGTTTCCAGAAATGCCCTGAGAATGAATGTCACTACGACACAGCCTTTTCTTGAGTAAAGGCAAATTTTTCCCTGTAAATCTTTCAGGCAGAGTTTTATACACAAGAGTGAAGTTATCACACCACACAATTTGTCAACATAGGAAAGTTTGCACAGGAGGAACAGTGACTCAGAGGCACCAGCAGTCTCAGAATGCCCCGTGCTTGATCCTGGGCATCCCCCTTTGACTTCTCTTCCCTGCCTGAAGGTTCTCGCTTTCTCTCTACCTCTTTTTCTCTTCCTAGTCTGGGCCGTGCATCCACTCGGAGGTTAAACTTGGTCCTATAAACCGATCTTGTAGTAACTGCTCTTGGATATATATAGATACACAGGTGTGCTGTCTTGTAGGTGTGTCTGCAACAGCTTTGGGGCTCTCAAGGGAACTTCTCTGTGTCCTCTACAAGGTGGCTGGTGGTCTCTAGATGATTTTCTAAGCCAAGAGGCAACATCTCCACCCCATCCCAAAAGGAAGAGGAAAAAGAAGCAGCAAGGTAATGCAAAGGGTAGAAGATTTAGAAGATGTTTGTGGAATACACTCAAACCGTATTTTTCTCTCTGCTCACATACCACAACAATCATCATGGAAGACTTCTATGACCCCAATACATGTGGGGATTTATCCCTACCAGCAAGCAAGTAAGCAATTCTGCAGCAGACGCCAGCTGGATATCCTCCACAGCTGGATCTCCTCCAATTCAATTCCAACACTACCTACCCAGAACCCAGAAATAGCGTCAAATCCCACAAGTTGAGGGCTCCATCGCCAAGACTGCCCTCCACCCCCGGGACACAATTGCAAATCTGGGCCTCTGGAACTTCTGACCTATTGGCTTCAAGCTGGGGTTCAAATGACCCCCTCTTTGGGTTCAATTAATTTGCTGGAGCTGCTCACAAAACTCAGGGAAACACGTTTACCAGTTTATTATAAAGGATGTTACAAAGGATACAGATGAAGAGATGTGTAGGGCAAGGTATATGGAAGGAGCACAGAGCTTCCATGCTCTCCCTAGGCTCGCCACCCTCCAGGAACCTCTAGGCAAAGCTCTTGGAACCCAGTCCTCTTGGGTACTTACGGCAGCTTCATTACACAGGCAGGATTGGCCACTGTGCAGAAATGTGATGGAACAAAAAGCACATGGTCTAAACCCAGCAAGGCCTGTCTGTTCAGAGTCTTCCTGGACTCTATGTGCAGCATTCCTTCCTCCAGGCTATGGGACAGGACCCCATCTGTAATGGGGGTCTTTTGACTCAAAGTTGGATTAGAGTCTTGCCTTGGGCAGGTAAAAGGAGGACAAGAGAAGGTCAGAGAGAGAGAGGTTCTGTTTCCTGAGGCCTAAACTGCCCCAACGTTATAACAAAAGACTTTGTAACAAGGGCTATGGGAGTTATGAGCCAGGAACTGTGGATGAAAACATATATCTATTATCATAATATCCCAGGAGAAAACAAACTTTTCTTTTGTCTGCACTGATCCCTCCCCATATCCCCCAGGGAAGCCTCCACCATCCTCAGAGCTTCAGCTCTTGACTCTAAACTGGTAGTTCCCACATTGCATTCTCAACCCTAACTTCTCCAGGAGTGCTAGTATTATATCTACAATTGCCTACCAGATATCTTCGCTTGGATGGCCCAAACTCATCCCTCACTGTTCTAACTCACCATAACCTTCAGCAGCAACATTTTGAGCCTTCCTATGTGTCACCAACCACCCCATTAAATTTATCTATTCAATTCCAAGTATTGGATTCTTTATTATAAATTTCCTATCCGTGGCCTTTCATGATAGAAGCCTTATCTGGAGAGTGTTTTTCCATTTCAAATTTTTTTTATTGCTCAAGTGTCCTGCCTTTAATAAATAAGCTAAATGCTACTATTTCTGAACAGTCATTTTTTATACGCAAAAACATATTTTAGACCCTTTACACATCCCACCCCCGTCCTATGAATATGTGAGTTTTTTATGGGCTCACAGTTAGTTTGGGAATGAAGAAAAGACTATTCAGAGTTTACTTTGGTTTTACAAATTAATATTACATGAGTTAAATTTATAAAAGTTACCAACCAAATAAACAACAGGCAAAGACCAATGATGAGAATGTGTCATGAACCAAGGATTCTCACTGATCCTCTGTGCACCCGTCATACATTTAAAGAAGAATACAGAAACTTCATTTTCCTTAAATTTTTAAGTTCAGCTGACAAATATTATTCTATTTTGTAACTCTAGCAAATTTTTGCATCACTTTTAAGAGCTTTTTGGATAATATTGACTGTAATGTTCAAATATTTAACACTAAATTTATAAATTTAACATATTCAATATATTTTTAAGTACTTCAATTTTATTTAACCAACAAATTTTCCTATGAACTTTAAGTAATTCTTATATATCTGATAAATTAACTTTATAAATATGGTGAAATTTTAAGTTCCCTTAAATGTTCCAATACCATATATAAACTAATTAAAATTTCAAATTCAAATTCACCTATTGAAAAATGTTAAGATACGTATCTCAGTTCATTTTTTTACCTATGGACTTCCAATTGTTCTAGTACCATTTGTTAAAAAGACAAAAACTATTCTTTCTCCATTGAATTGCCTTTAACCCTTTGTCAAAGATCAGTTAACTATATTTGTGCATGTCTATTTCTGGGTTCTCTGTTCTGCTCCATATCTATTCTTTCTTAAATACAATGATGTCTTGATTATTGTAGCTGCATCATAGGCCTTGAAATTAGGCACTGTGAGTTCTCCAACTTTGTTATTCTTCAGTAGTATGTTTGCTATTCTAGTTCTTTTACTTCTCCGTATAAACTTTAGAATCAATTTGTTGATATTTACAAATAGCTTGCTAGGATTTAATTGGGATTGCACTGAAACTATAGATTAAGTTGGGAAGAACTGACATTTTAACAGTTCAGCCATTTATTTAGATCTTCTTTGATTTCTTTCATCAGTGTTTTGTGGTTTTCCACGAATAAATCTTATGCATACTTTGTTAGATTTTTATCTAACTATTTCATTTGGAGGATGCTGTTATACAAGGTTTTTGGTTTCTTTCTTAATTTCAAAGTCCAATTGTTTATTCCGGGTATACAGAAAAGCAGTTGACTTTTGTTTATTAACCTTGTATCTTGCAACCTTGCTATACTTGCCTTTTAGTTCCTTTTAGTTTTGTGTTGATTCTTTGGGATTTTCTACATAGACAATCATGTCATCTGTAAATAAATACACTTTTCTTTCTTCCTTTCTAATCTGTATACCTTTTACTTTCTTATCTCGTTAAGTTACTGTACTAGCTAGTTATTGCGCTAGCTAGGACTTCAATACAATGTTAAATGGGAGTGGTAAGAGAGGATATGCTTGTCTTGTTTCCAGTCTTAAGGGGACAGCATCCAGTCTCTCCCCCTTTAAGTTACTTAGTTTTAGGACTTTTGTAGATGTTCTTTATCATGCTGAAGAAGTTCCCCTATATTCCTATTTTGCTGAATTTTTGCCATGAATGGGTGTTAGATTCTGTCAAATGACTCTTCTGCATCTAATGATACAATTGTATGATTCTTCTTCTTTGGTTAGCCTGTTGATATAGTGGATTATATTGAATGATCTTCATGTGGTGAACCAGCCTTGCATATTCGGAATAAATCCCAATTGATTGTGGCATATAATTTGTTTATACACTGTTGGATTCAATTTGCTAATATTTTGTTGAAGATCTTTGCATCTCTGTTCATTAAGGATATTGGTCTGTTGTTTTCCTTTCTTGTAATGTCATTATCTGGTTTTGGTATTAGGGCAATGATAATTTCATAGAATGAGTTAGGAAATGTTCCCTATGCTTCTATTTTTCTGGAAGAGAATATGAAAAATTGGTGTAATTTCTCCCTTTGGTGTTTGGTAGAATTTACTAGGTGGGACTGATGTTTTCTTTTTTGAGAGGCTATGCATTATTGATTCAATGTCTTCAATAGACATAGGAATAGTTAGGCTATCTATTGCCTCTTTTGTGAGTTTGGATAGTTTGTGTTTTTCAATTTCATTTCCTCTAAATTTTGTCACATAGAGTTGTTCATAGTATTCCTTTATTATCCTTTTAATATCCATGAAGTTGCCTCATAAGATATACAAATATATTTTCCATTTAAAGAATCTCAAAGGACTCCTGTATTTTTTCATACGTTTCCATGTTTCCTATGTCTTAGGGCCATAAAATTTGAATGGGTATTTAAATGATACACCCTTTGAATTCTGGATATATCTCACTTACTTGTCTGTCTTGTTCCAACTTCCAAAGTTATTTCCCCCATAGGATTAAAAGGAATCTGAGCATGTAGTATTTAAGCAATTTTGGCTAAAAGATCAATAAATCATCCTTGTAATTCCCACTTGAAATTGTTTATTGAGTAACTGATGTAGACTTGTGATTTCAAATCTTACTATAATTCTGTACAGTATTAGAATATTTAAGAAGTTAAGAATCAGCATATTTGTACATTTATTTTATAGACTTATAAGCAAAATTTAAATCTTCAGAAAAGTTTTGTTAAATCAGAAAACTGAAGTGTTTTAAAAATCAAAATATTTAATTTTCAGAAGAAGTTACACAGAGGGAGTAGTATAATTTAGTTTGTAAATTAAAACATTATCCAAAGGCCATCTTAAGAGCGATTGTTAAATTTGTTCACATAAATAGAAAAATAAGAGCTGTAAGCTGAATTTAAAAACTAAAGGAAGAACTAGGTTTTCAAATTTGTAATTTTAAAAAGTAAATATTAATTTTAAAACCAAAACAAATCCCTTCAATTCTCTTTTGTGGGCAAAAAACCACCTTTGTGGCCACCAAAAACTCATATTTCATGGTTGTAACATTTTGGGATAAGAGACCTTGCAAGCAGAGAAGGCAGGCAAGAAGTATAAAGAGTGAACTGGTGCATGGTGGAGGTTCCATTCATAACGAAGTGCCATCCCTGAAGATAAACTGTCACCTGAAGATAACCTATAACCAAGGGTTATAGTACCTTGGTGCTTGAAAAGGCAAATCAACTCCAAAGTACATAGTTTTAGTTTCCAGAGGCTGAACATGAATAGTGAATAGGAGAAGTAGGGGTTGTGATGACATTGACCCCGCTTTTTAATTATCTGCTTTAAAATATCTCCAGGAATAATCTACTTGTTAACACTTGGAACTGATAGTGTTACCCTTTCAGCAAGATCAGAAACTTATTTGGGGGCTTTAAAAGACAACCCCAGACACTTCAAAAACTTAACATAACTTTAACCAGTGCCTCCAAGTCTGTCTAACAATCACAGTGGCTGGCCCGAATGGTACAGCAGAGACAACAGGCTCGATGCTCAGCCACAGACCCATTCTCCATCCAGCTAAAAATGGTCATCTTCCTCTTTCAGACCTCGCGTGACTGCCTATTTGTCAAGGACTTTAACCTTTTAGGCAAAAGGTACCACACAATCACAGGCTGCTTTACCCAGATCCCAAACAATTCATTATAAACAAAATGGCTACATTTACAAGCGGTAAATAAAATTCACAAGGAAGAGAACTAGCATTTGCCAAGTGCCAAGTATCACTGGACTTAATTCAAGTAATAACATAAATAATAACATAATTAATCATAACAACCCTGTGAGGTAGATATTATTACCCCCATTTAACTAGTTGAAAATTGAAGCTTAGAGAGTCTTAATGATTTATCCAAGGTTATAAAGCAGGAAATGGCAAGAGTCAGGACTTGAACTTTCTAAACTCTTGTTCTTAATTCAACACCGTCCAATAGAAATATAATGCCAACCACAAATGTGAGCCACATATGTAATTTTAAATATTCTTGTAGCCACATTAAAAAAGTAAGAAGAAACAGATGAAATTAATTTTAATAATATATTTTATTTATCCCACCATAACCAAAATATTATAATTTTAGCATGAAAGTGAACATAAAAATTATTAATGAGATAGTTTATATCATTTTTTTCATACTAAATCTTTAAAATCCAATGAGCCCTTTTAGCACATGTCAATTCAGACTAGCCATGTTTCAAGTGCTCAACAGCCAGTGGCTACCATATTATAACCTCCCCGGATTAGAACCAGCTGTACTGCACCTGCAACAAAACTGAGAAGAAAAATGTTTCAGATTAAAAGTCAAATTGCTAGGAAACCATACATTTTCTGGTCAAAAGACAAATGAAAGGAAGTCATTCATCAGCTGCGCTCCTCTGCACAATAATCATAAATGCACCAACTGCACTGAGCTATTTACCTTAGTGTGACTGGAAACGAATGATCTAAAACTCATAAATCCACACATTCAGAAAGTATAGACTGCAAGGCAGGGTAATAAATCCAAATGAGTCCTATAAGAATTCTGCTAGGCTGTCCTTCTTAAATTGATTTTAGAGGAATCCCCTGCAAATTATACAGTCCTATATGAATTTTATCCTTCCCACTGCCCCCCCCCCCAAATCCACTCCAACCAACCTCCCTCAAGGGGCTTAGTTGGGGTAAAGGAATTTCCTTTATTTATTTTCCATTTCCTTCTTATTGTAATTGTATTTTTATCCGTCCTGCTTCCCCCACTTCCCTCCCTCTCTTCTCTAGCTGGCTTCCCAGATTCTTAAGCTTGCACTTAGGTTTTTTGTTTTATTTTTCAACATTAATCGTATTACTTTGCTGCTGCTTTTCAGTGGTTGCCTGCAGATCATGTTCCCTCCTGCCTAGAGGAAAAACTAGAAAGCCTTGCCAGCACCATGATGCCACCTGGTAGGAGCCAGGGACCCACATGACGACTGACCATGCTGACTTAGGACACAAGGCAGGTGGGGGGGGGGGACGGGCATTGGGGGGGGAAATGTGCCCAGCTTGTGGCGTATGTTTTCAAAGAAATAAAAGCAATCTTACCACTGTAAAATCCATTGTCTTGGGTTGTTCTGGTTTATGTTTACAAAATGACAATAGTTTGATTTTTTAGATTTCAGAATAATACAAACAAAGTGAAAAGAGGAAAGGGAAAAGCACCTAAAATCCCACTACCAGAGGGAATCACTGTTAGCATTTTGGTTTTTAAGAACTCTTCATTTAGTCTTTAACCGACAGAAGGTTAGTGAAGCACCCCCACCTCCCCATCCACTCCCAGCCCAGGGCAAGAGGGGAAAGAAAGTAGTTCTGACTTGTTTTTGAGATAAAGTAATTAATTTTTGAGTCTGAAATGAGCACACAAGTAAAGTTACAAATGAGCTATCCCTTGCTCAAGCCGTTAGTAATATTTATCTGAATATATGTCCTTTTGAATATAATTATGGGCTAACATCAAGAATAGTAATAATAAAATAATACTCATCACTAACTGGATACTGACTACATGCCAAGCATTAATGTGGGTGCTTGCCACATGTCTTCCCATTTTAATTCTCATCACAATCCATGAGTTAGACAGTATTTTTTCCATTACGCAGGTGTGGAAACAGACTACTCAGAGAGGGTTAAGGCTAGCTACTAAGGGTGAGAGTTAAAACTTGAACTTAGGCCTAATTCCAAAGGTTATGTCCTTTTTTGCTATACTATACTGCCACAAGTTGCCACAATCATCATAAAAAGCCCAAACTGTGCAATCCAAAGTAGAGTGTTTAATGTGTGTAAAAAAAACAAAAACAAAAACAAAAAAACAGTAAGTTACTAAATTTACCCTTATCAATTTTAAAATCTAAAAAATTGGACCTAAGAACTTGAAGTCAAACATGAAGCAATTTACTTCTAGCATAAAGATACCTAGAATTCCCACTATCCACCTTCTCCAGCCCCAAGGACAGCAGGAGGGTTTCTTCACTGCAGGAGCTCCACACCCCAAGAGGCTTTGGAAAGTGTGATGCCCATTGCCATCACTTTTAGGGCCAGGAATACTGGATGCAAGGCAGCCAGCCCCATTTCCTACCAAATCAAGAGAAGCCTCTAAGAAACCAGTTAGTGGAAGCAATATTCTGTCATTGATCAACAGAGAAATTTTACCTCTAAGGCCCATGTGCCTTGGACTGTTTTCCCAGGGGTAGAGTTGAGGCTGGAGTAAATTAAGAAATCCACATTTGCTATATCCATAATCTCAGTATCCAGATGCCTTAACACCTGCCTTGATTTATAAGTACTTGGGAACATTAGAGCAAAAGTTCCTCTTAATACAAAGAAGAGGCACAAAGAACTCTTGGCAATGGGTTAAGCTGATGAAGACAAGGCACTAGTCAGCTTCCCAGCAACTCAATGACAAGTAGGTAGCCAGTGAGTAAGCAATAGGCTCTTCTTTAGATTACTGCTTTCTGATGTTGTCATGCCATGGCACTCAGAAAAAATGATACTACTTGCATGGCACGATGGAGTAAATAGGAAGACAACTGGGGGGAATCATTACGGTTTCCTTATATTATATATTTATGATTGAAAAAAATAAAGTAAAAGTACTGGAGAAGCCATTAAGCATTGAGTTATTTAAAACGTCCAAATAAGATCTTTTCAGATTTTTAATGAGAGATTTCAGCTTACTCCTTTGAAACTAACTTTTTTCATATAAGGTTCTATTTTATGCATAAAATCTTATATGTATACTTTCAGATTCACGCTTTTTTAATCATGCTCTTTAAATTTTTTTTTTTTTTGAGACAGGGTCTTGTTATGTTGTCCAGGCTAGAGTGCAGTGGCATCATTACAGCTCACTGCAACCTTCAACTCCTGGGCTCAAGAAATCCTCCTGCCTCAGCCTCCTGAGTAGCTGGGACTCCATATGCAGGCCACCACACCTGGCTAATTTTGTAAAATTTTTTTATAGACATGGGGTCTCACTGTTGACCAGGCTTGTCTCAAACTCCTGGCCTCAAGTGATCCTCTCGCGTCAGCCTCCCAAAGTGCTAGGATTACAGGCATGAGCCACCCTGCCCAGCCGCTTTAAAATTCTTAGTCACCACCAAAAAGAAACACTGCACAGGCAAGTGATTAAAATTTCCTAAACATTTTTATAAGCAGTCAAAAAATTCACAACTATTAAAGCTGTATTTAAAGAATCTAAACCCTTCTTTTAAATTGAAATGTTAGCTGATAACACAGATGTTGCTGGTGTTTCAAAACCAACAACATTTTTTCATGTAAAGAATTTCAAAATAATACTGAAATTCTAATTTGCAGAGGGCACACCAGTTGTTAGTGCAGTGCTCCTGAAGACAGCATGGCTGCCACTCCAATGGCATATCATCAACACCATAGGAACAGACTTGTCAATACTTAAAGGCAGAGATTTGGGGTACCCACCTGGAGCTGTGCTCTTCACCAAAGTTACTAATTCAGACCAAAATTTCGTACCTGTAATACATTCATGGCCTACCCATTGAGAAGTTCTGCCCTAGATGAGGATCACAAACCTTTATGGACCTCTTTCCAAGGTTCAGTCTCTGGTTTTTTCCTTCACTATACACATTCTAGTTTCTGCAGTCAAAACACTCTTTCTCTCTTTAACTGTTTAGCACAATCCCTTGACCTTCCATTGCCTGGATGCCTCCATGACACTGAGTTCTCTTTGGAGGGGACACCCACAGACTCTCCTTCATACTACATAAGAGTCACCATGGGATTTCAAGGTGAAACTCCCCTAATCCGTTTCAGATCTTTAACTTAAACTATTCTGAATTAAATGCAACTCCTTATGAGCCTTTATACTTAACTTTTTAATAAACTTTTATAGTCCTATAGGGACTTGCATGTACATCATCTTTAGATCCTTAGGATGATCCTTTAAAGACACAGGGTGAGTACTAATTTTCCCATTTTAAACATGAGAAGCTGACACAGAGACTTAAGTAACCGGCCCAGAATCATTCTGTTAGTAAACAGTGGGCTCAAATCTCCTGACTCACAGCCCAGTGTTCTTTCTCACCCTCACAGGCTCTTACCTACATGAAGTTAGTTGTCCATGTTTCCCAGGTTCCCAACTAAAAAGTAAAAGGTGGCAGTGTAAAGAGTGGCCATTACCTTTGTGTCTCTAGTGGCTGAAGTCTTTCACCCACTTATTGTGGCCTGAAGTGGATGGACTTCAAGGTGCCCAGAACTGTCCAGAAGGGATCCTGCTAAGAGGGGTCTGGATCCAGGGCAGGATGAAGAAAATAACCCCCTTCCTTCACCTCAGTTTCCCCTATTTCTCCATTCTACTACCACTTTGCATTTTCCTTTGTTCAAGAGGTGTGAAACCAGTTAAAATAAACATGATTGAAGGCAACTGCACAGAGAAAAGGAAACCACAAAGGACAAGCAGAATCTACACATGAGGGAGGACATAGCAGTCTCCCTTTGCCTTAAGATGGTGAAAGGTGAGGGGTTTCTACGCAGGTCTGCCAGAGCCTTGCAACACTTGCTGGCAGTGCCACCTCCTCACCCTAACTTCCGCTGACGTTTGTTACTCCGCGGGCTCCCATCTCGGATGGTGCTGCACCTCAGGAACGACTGTACAGCCAGCTTTCCCTCCATGATGGCCAAAATGGGCCTGTATGCTCAGGAGGTTACAATCTTAGAGGAGAGGACAGAGCACTGTCACGCTTTGGATGGAGACCACGGCTGTGAGACCATATGATTACAGGAGAGCATTTCTTATGCATCACTGACAATATGATGGCAAATGTCAGCAAAAAGACGGCAGGCCGAAGCTTAGTTCATTCCCAGCTGTCTCTCAGCAGATACATCCTGCTTCTCAGACAGGATAGCTTTGTATATTCATCTAGTTAGAGTCCATCTGTCTAGACGATTAACTGTCATTGCTTCAAATTCCTCAGTCATTTTTCTTTTAGCAACTTTTGCTTCCATGATTATTTCCTTCACATGCATGTCCTCCTTCTGTGAAGGAACGGGGAAAAAACACCCTCCTGGCAGGCTAGTGTCTTGCCTTTCTCAGCTCTGGTTCTTGCCAAGTTTTCTCTATGCTTTTCATGCCCTAAAGCCCTCGTTGAATCCCTCAAGAATTGATAAATCAAGATCTCTGTCAGGGTTGTTTACACTGAATTACTATTTAAACCCTTTTCTATACAAATTTAAATGGAATCACACCACTATTTTAATTTCAACATTAACCTAAAACATTAAATTAAAATGTTTCCCATGAACAGCTGATGGTAGATACTCCAGGTGAAAACCCAACACTGTAAGTCATTTCTAATCAATTCATTTACTTGACTGTTGCAAGAGTGTGCCATAGTTTTTCCACTTTGGTGATATAAGATTGTTGCACAGTTTTATTGTATGAGTTGGTTTCAAATCTCAGAAATCCTTTGGCCAGGATGTTAAAAATTGTAGTAATGAGATGAATAATGGCTTACAATTAAAATTTCAAGAGCAGTAAAGATGGCGACTATCAAAAGTTAAAAGTTAATAATATAATTTAATAACCTCTAGACCCAGTGATATATCGAAATGGTCACAATGGTAGCTACTCAAAACAAGTCATTATATCAAAAAGACACATGTACTTATATGTTGATCACAGCACAATTCACAACTGCAAAAATATGGAATCAACCTAAGTACCCGTCAACTAATGAGTGGATAAAAAAAAATGTGAGATACACACACACACACACACACATACACATACACACACACACACACACACACACACACCACTGAGTACTAATCAGCCATAAAAAAGAATGAAATAATGTCTTTCACGGCAACTTGGATACACACACACACATACACACACACATACCATGGAGTACTAATCAGCCATAAAAAAGAATGAAATAATGTCTTTCACAGCAACTTGGATGGAACTGAAGCCATTATCCTAAGTAAAGTGCCTCAGGGATGGAAAAACAAACACTGCATGTACTCATTTATAAGTGGGAGCAGAATGACAGGCATACATAGTCATACAAAGTGGTATAAGGTACTCTGGAGACTCAGAGTACCTGGGACGAGGGTGAGGGATCAAAAATTACCTATCAGGTACAATGTATACTATTTGGTTGATAGGTGCACTAAAAGCCTTCATTCTGCCACTATACAAGTCATCCATGTAACAAAAAACCACTTGTACCCCCTTAATCTACTGAAATAAAAGAAAATAAATATGCTATTGAATTCATGATACTTGAGGTTTTCCTAGATATCTTGTTCTTGATTTCTAATTTAATTCTAGTGTGGTCAGAGAATATACTTTGTGTGCTTTTGCTCCTTTTAAGTTTTGAAATTTGTTTTATGGTTCAGTGCACCTGTTGTTTTGACCATTATTGCTTCATCTTGGTGAATGTTATGTACACTTGAAAGAAATATGTATTATGCAGTAGTTGGATGTAGTGTTCCAAAAATGTCAATTAAATCAAGGAGGTTGATAGTGTTAAAATTGTATCTTTACTGATTTTTTGTCTCATTGTTCCATCAGATGCTGAGAAAGGAAATTAAAATCTTATATCATAATTGTGGAATTTCTATTTCTCTCTATAATTTGGGTAATCTTTACTGCATGTATTTTGAGTTTCTCTTCTTAGATGTATATACACATATAATTGAAATGTCTTCCTAATGAAATGACCCTTTTATCATTATGAAGTGCCCCCTTTGTCTCTAGAAATACTCTTTATCTTGAAGTCCATTTTATCTGATTTTAAAATAGCCAGTCCAACCTTCTCATTCTTACTGTTTGTATGATGTATCTTTTTCCATTTATTTACTGTTGTCCTTTTTGTGTATTTATATTTAAAGTGTATTTCTTAGAGGCAGCATATATTAATAGTAGGGTCTTGCTTTTTTTATGCACTCTGTCAAGCTTTGCCTTTTAATGGAGTGCCAAGACCATTTACATTTAATGTAACTACTGCTATGGTTGAATTTAGATCTTCTAGATTTTGAGATCTTTTTTTATTGTTTTCTGTTTGTCTCCTCTGTTTTTGTTTTTGATGTTGCTGTTGTTGTACTTCTCTTATCTCCATTCCATTTTTAATTTTTTGCCTTCTTTTGGATTATTTGAATACGATTTAGTATTCCATTTTAATTTATCTTTGGCTTTTTAGCTATATCTTTTTGTTTTGTTTTCTTTGTCTGTTTTAGAGTTTTTTATTGTGTTTATTGTTGCTGTTGCTAGTGATTTATCTAGTGATTACAACACAGATATACCTGAGCTTCATATTCTACACAGAGCTACTATGCTACCACTTTACGTAAAATGTAGAAGTCTTGCAACCACATATGACCTTTTACCTCCTCAATTGACCTTTATGGTATAGTTGTCATATGCATTACATCTATATATATTGAAAATCCCTTCAGAAACGTAATTTTTGTTTTCAGTAGTCATACGTAGAGGAAAAAATATTTACCATTCCTGTTGCTCTTCCTTCATTCCTGAAGATCCAAGTCTTCCTCTGCTATCATTTCCCTTCAGGTTAAAGAACTTAATTTAGCATTTCTTGTAATACGGATCTCCTGGCAACAAATTCTCCTAAATTTTCTTTTTCTGAGAATGTCTTTATTTTGCTTTCATTACTGAAGGATAGATACATTCATGGGATGTAGAATTCTGAATTAACAGTTCTCTTCTTTCAGCCCTTTTAAGATGTCCTGCTGTCTTCTGGCCTTCCATGGCTTCTGATGAGAAATCTACAGTCATTTGAGGTGTCATTCCCCTGTATGTAATGTACCTTTTTGCTCCAACTTCTTTCAATATTTTTAAATTTATCATTAGTTTTTGTAAGTTTTATTTTCATGAGTACCAGGAACAGTATTCTTTGATTTTATCCTGTTTGGGGTTCATTGAGCTTCTTGGATCTGTAAATTATGTCTTCCACCAAATTTGAGAAATATGCTGGCCATGATTTCTTCAAATATTTGTTTTCTATCCTATTCTCTTTCTCCTTTCCTTCTGGGATTCCAACGACACTTACTGATATTAGGCCACAGGTCTCTGAGGTTCTGTTCATATTTTACAATATGTTTTCTCTGTTCTTCAGATTGGATAGCCTCTATTGATCTATTCTTGAGTTCACTGGCTCTTTTGTCTATCATTTCTATTTTGCTATTCAGCCCATCCAGTTATCAGATATTCTGTTTTTTAGTTCTAAATCTTCCATTTTATTATTTTTCAGTTCTAAAGTATCCATTTGGCTCTCTGTTTCTCTGATGAGAGCTTCTTCCTTCTCACACATCTCAAGGGTGTTTTCCTTACTTCAGGGTGCATAGTTACAGTAGCTGCTTTAAAGTCTGTGTATGATGATTCCACCAACATCTAGGTCACCTTGATTTGGGCATATCTTTATTATCTTTTCCATTGGGGTAAACATGTAAACACATTTTTCTGAGTTTTGTTTATATGTCATATAACTTTTTAATTATATCCAGGCACTGTGAATTATGTTCTATGGGCATCGAGTCCTATTATAATCCTCTGGAGAATGTTGATGTTCTTGTTTTTGCAGCAATCAACTGTTTGGGCTCAGATTGCAAGCTGTATCTTGCAATCTGTGGGCAGTGGTTCAAACCTCAGTTTAGTTGTCAAAGCCTGTGCTATGGTAGTTGAGTCTATTACTCTCATTTTACTTTAAGAATGAGCCTGAGACTTGTGCAGATTCTACACAGAACTGAGGATTCCTTTCTCCAGTTCTCCCACCCCAGTATTCTCCCATCACTCTCCAGCCCCCAAGTTCTCCTTTTTTTAGTTGCTCTAGCCAGAAGGACTGGGTTTCTATTAAGATTTTTATCTGCCTACACTGCCATCTCTCTCACTGTTCCACAATGGAGACCCTTAGGGTAAAGTTGTAAGAAAGAAGAAGAAAAAATGAGAAACTCACCACTATTGATTACTTGTCCAAGAAGTTTTGGCCTTCTTCAACAATCTGCCTGCTTTCTTTTTACTTTTTGAAGTCTCAAGATAGTGTTTTCTTTTTTGTTTGTATTTTGTCCAGAGTCTATAGTTGTAATCAGTGGGAAAGATGGGCCATACTGGGCTTATTTTGCCATGCCAGGCCAAAATCCTGAACAACTTTATAAGCTGAGAATTGGGATATTTCACTGCCATCCCAGTTATTTAAGCTGAAAAATTCCAGGAGGGGTGTGGGGATGTGTATTTGTCTGTGTATGTATGTATATATGTGTGTGTGAGGGTATGTGTGTGTGTGTGTGTGTGTGTGTGTGTGTGTGTGTTGTACGCTAAGCATTTAATCTATGTCCCACAGGCTAGTATAAATTCTTATCTCAAAGTGATGTTGCCTTGCTTAAATAAGACAATGGCCAGCCTGAGCTAAAGCAAGGCCCCATCTCTACAACAAATAGAAAAATTAGCTGGGCATGGTGGTACACATCTGTAGTCCCAGCTACTTGGGAAGCTGAGGCAGGAGCGTCACTTGAACCCAGGAGTCTGAGGCTGCAGTGAGCTATCACGACGCCACCACATTCTATCATAGGCAACAGAGCAAGAGTCTGTCTCCAAACAGACAAACAAACAAAGAAATAAAATAATGGAAATAAAGTGCCCAGTACAGTGCCTTGTAAATTGCTGACATTGGTAAATAATTAGTTTCCATTCCTACTACTAAGTATAAAGTACACCGCATTGCAACACCCATTTTTTTAAAGCCAAAATAATAACTATGATAGAAAGTTGAGGTGCTTAAACACATTTTTGGCATCTAATTATTATGAACACCAAGTGTTTCTCTTCTTGTTCTTAATCACATACCACGCCTTCATTCTCTCTTGTTTATTGTTTCTCTGTTGATAGCCACCGTCTGTGTTACTGGGACAACACTGAAGTCAGGCACACCTACAGCATTAACCAAAGAAGAATCTGGTTCCATAGCTCAGCCCTATCCTAAAACCTTCAGTCAACTTTCTTTGCACTATTTTCACATACAGTGCAATTGCCTGAAAGAAAACCACACAAAAAAATACTTCTAAATCCAAACTCACTTCAAAATGAGGAAGTTCTCCATGTGTAGCCAAGAATACCAGGGTGCAAGATATAAATGGCACACAATAGTCAACAACTTTTAATAAAAGATTAGTGCAACATATTTTTCAAGAGGGGAATTGGGGGCAAGCAGAAGAGAGACAGAATGAGAGACAGTAAGAAGAGAGACTGGGAAAGAGTAACTAAAGCTTCCCTGTTTCTTAAAAGTGTAGGAAGAATTCTAGTCAAAATATAATCATTCAAATCCTTCTTAGTCTTGCAGCTGTAACAATATGACCCAATCCCACAGAAGTCAAAGCCATTTGCCATAAATAGAGGTGTCCCATCACCCCAGGTCATGCTTATAACTGCATTCCTAAAGCACTTGTTTCTGGTACTCTGCTAGCAAAAAAAAAAAAAAAAAAAAAAACACTTTAAAATAGAGAGTTAAAGCAATATGCACAGAAGAATTTAAACCCCTCTAATTAGTAGTCTAATAATGACCATATCTCATATCTACTACCTTTTCTGGTCACCCTGGCTAGACAAGTATAGACTCCAGAACCTACCCTTCTCTGCTTATTCCATTCATTTATTAAACAAAACTAAACCATAGCATTAACCAGGGAAAAATCTGTTTCCAAAGCTCTGCCCCACTTGAAAGCCTCAGGTCAGCTCTCTGTCTGCTTTTTATCATTGTTGCACACAATGGAACTGCCTGAAACGAAACTGCAAGAAAAACAATAATCTTCTAAATCCAATCTCCCTTCAAAATGAGGAAGCTCTCCATATATAGCCAAGAATACCAAGGTGCAATGTATGAGGACACCCAATATTCAATGACAGCTAATAAAACATTATTAGTACAACACAATCTTCAAAGCATGGGATTTGGGGGGGGAGGTGGAAGGAGAGGCAGCTCCCTATTCTCCAGGTATTGCCCACATGAAAACAAAAGGAACCCTGCTCATTTGGGCATTCTCCAATCCAATGGGATCTCAAAAGAGAAGAACTGCATTTAAGAGGGTAAATGACTGCTTCTTCAGACCCCTACAACAGGATGTAACTGCACAGGGGCTGGAGCACTGGTCATCACGAGGCTGGCATCTTCTCATGCAGCTCAGGTTTTCAATTGGGCCAGAAGGCTTGGGGCTCCCAGGGCATGGGCTCCCAGGAGCAGTCCCCTAAAAAGTAACAGGATCCATTTTTATTCTGGAAGCAATAAGGAAAATGAAGGGAAGCAGGCCTGAATGACTGCTGATCGTCAACTGTCACAGAGCAGGCCCATGGCATATGTAACTCCATCCAGGTGTAATTCTCACTCTAATGCTTAAGGGGTAAAATGGCAACTAAAGATAGTGTGGAGAAGGGTGTTCTGAGCACGTCAGAGGAGACTTGTTTTAACTCATCAATGGCTTATAAGTCTGGAAGACTTGGATTCATTGGATCGGCATTTATTGGGCTCCCGGGATGTGCTATACATTGAACAGCAAATTCTAGCCTTCTCTTCAAACATTCACATGCTCTCAAATGGCAATCAATTCTATTCTTTTTTTAAGGAATTGCAAAATTTTTGTATAAAGCATTGAATTATAGTATCGAAGCATTTTGTTAACTCCTTTACTTTGTTTTGTTGCAAGTCAGCAAAAGGGAAAGATAGAAATTTTAAGAAAGTTTTTTTAAAAAAAACTATCATCCTGGAAATTTTAATTGCTCCTGGATAGTGTTATAGAAAGATCCTGAATGGGAGGAAGGAAATGTAACAATGCAATATGTTTAGTGACTACTCTGGGCAAGTAGTCCACCAAGCACATTTACAAGTGACTCCTTACAGTTTCACAAACCTGGTGAAGTTTGTCTCCATTTTAAAGATGAGAAAATTGAGGTTCAGAGATATTAAGTGGCTTCCCTGAAGTCACAGAGCAAATGAGCAGTGGAGTTGAAATTTTAACCTGGATCTCTCTGATTCCAAATGTCCTTCCAATTCTTCTACGTGCTATGTGGCAGGAAGCAAAAGCAACTGCATTCTGGTCCTGGTTACTCATTTACTAACTGCTGAGTGATCATGGGCAAGTTGCCCTGTTTCTCTGGTGGCTGCTAAGGCTCCCTTCAACATACCACATGTGCCTCTACTGCTCAGGGTTTCCCAACCCTTCTCCTTTCAAGGACCCTTTCCTACTTTGTCATATGTTTCCTCTTGGAACCCACAGTAATTAATATTTTAAAATTCTATGTATCGGTTAGGAACACAGGAACCACTCTAGCTATTCCAAACAGAGAAGATTTGATATGAGGAATTCATTGTGCAGGTGATAGGAGTGTTGAAAGAGCTCCCAGGGATCAGTGAGGCAACAGCAGAAATGCCATTCCTATGACTGGAGAAATAATGAGAGTAGGTGTTGCTATTACAGCCCAAAAGCTGGGACCATCAGTGGGAACCAGAAGCACAGTGGAGGCCCCCTGGTGGGATGAGAACACAGAGGCAGGGGCTGTCCAGGATAAGTTAGAGCCACTGCAGAAATACAGCCACTGAAGGAGACCCAGCCCGGGGCAGAGTAAGAAGGGAGCATTTCTCTGGCTTCTCCCCCTCTAGGCTTCCTCTGGCACCTCCCCTTAGCTGATCCGACTCAGAAGTTGTTGGCAATAACCCTGGGAAATGCAGTTCCCTTTGATACAGAGCAGAGTGAGGGAGGTGGAGAATGGACAGGAGAGCAAGCAGGGAAATGACCCACACAACCTATGTAACTGGTGATCAGAGCTGCCGATGAGCATATGACAACAAAATGACCAAAGAGACTGCATAGAACTCTAGCCAAAAGCAAAACAGATTTATATCTTATTTAGCCTGAGAAGCTTTGCCTCAGATGAAATGCATACTTTTCATTAGGCTCCGTGAAATCATTTTTTATATCCTTTGTAAACCCCGGGTGATCAGGGACACCAGCTTGGGAAACCCAATTCACATTTCACCATCTTCTTTGCCCGTGGTTCTAATAAAATAAAGGGATCTGGACTGAAAGAACAGTGAAGGGGAAAACTGGATCCTAATTCTATTAATATCCCTGGCTGAAGCAACCCTCAAGAAATGACTTCCCTTTCTTTGTATCTCTAGCTCTCTCTCTGCAAATGGGTAGTAGAAATTACTACTAAACTCTAGAATTACAAATCATAACAAGATTACAAAATCACTACAAATATCCAGAATTACTAAATAGAATTAAGTAACAGAGCTACAAATTTACTCACACTACACCCAGAAAATGTACCATATTTCATAAACTTTAAAATGTACTTTTTTATTTTACATTTTAACACCTTTAAAATTGAGTTATGTCCTACCATCACTTGTCATAGTTTAATTGGTAGCTGTGATGGTCAGTTTTATGTGTCAACTTGGCTAGGCTACAGTATCCAGCTATTCAATCAAATACTAATCTAAGTGTTGCCTTAAGGGTATGATATGATTAAAGTCCATAATCAGTTGCCTTTTTTTTTTTTTTTTTAGACAGAGTCTCATTCTGTTGCCTGGGCTAGAGTGCCATGGCATCAGCCTAGTTCACAGCAACCTGAAATTCCTGGGCTCAAGAGATCCTCCTGCCTCAGCCTCCCGAGTAGCTGGGACTACAGGGACGTGCCACCATGCCTGGCTAATTTTTTCTATTTTTGGTAGAGATGGGGTCTCGCTCTTGCTCAGGCTGGTCTTGAACTCCTGAGCTCAAGCAATCCTTCCGCCTCAGCCTCCCAGAGTGCTGGGTTTGATTACTAGCGTGAGACCCTGCGCCCAGCCATCACTTGACTTAAAGTAAGGGAGATTGTTCTAGATATTTAATAATTTGGGTGGGCCTGATTTGATCTGTTGAAAGCCCCTAAAAGCAGAGCTGAGACTTTCTAATGAAGAAGGAATTTTGCCTATGGACTCATGCCTAGGAGTTCCAAGCTGCCCTCCCTAACAGCCTGCCTTGTGAATTTTGGACTTGCCTAACCAGCCCCCATAATCGCATAAGCCAACTTCTTGCAATAAATCTTTTAATATATCGCTCCTACTAGTTCTGTTTCTTTAGGTGAATGCTGGTTGATACAGTAGCATTTCTCTTTCTCAGTAATTGATAAATATTGGTTCTAACAATCAATTGCATCTTAGTTTTGATAAAATATAGAAATTTCTACTTTCTCTCTGTAATCCCTGTGGTCACCCTCACAAACCCCCATCCTCTAGAGCAAACGTGGAAAAAATGAAATGCCTTTATAATCCAGCAACCTTGATCTGATACAACAATTACAGCAGTACTTTTAGTTACGTGCTTGATCTAGTTGGGTAAAGTCCCTCTCCATCCTCTAATACAAGATGGTGGCTGGTTGGAGGGGGCAGGGATGCTCATTGCTGACAGTGTGATAGAAGAAGAAAGGAGGTCCTTAGAGACACATGGGATCATCTGGATTCTCACTGGGTCTCTGCTGCAGTGGGGCCAGACTGAGCCTCTCCCTGAACCGCTGACCACAGAGGTAAAAATGGACCGGCCTGGCCATCTGAAGTCATATGCTGGCACCTACTGAACCCATGACCCAAGCTATTCATTCTCATCTTTTAGTCCTCACCCAAAATGAACTCTGTCATGTATGAAGGCCTCTGCTGGTTCAACAGGACCCTCAGCATCTCCTCCTTGGGGCATGAAGTAGCATAGTCCTCCACATACCATGCATAGGCTTCAGGGGCCCAGAATTGCAGACCTAGGCTCTCGCCAGCACCTGCATTTGCACACATGCTACACTGGCCATGGCACCAAGCCTACAAGCTGCAATTTTCCTTGAGGGCTCAGTCTTCACTACAGTAGCCCAAAGGAACAAAGGTTTTCTCAGGTCCCCCGTACCAGTACAGACACTACTTTCTAAACCCACACCCTTTCTCTATCCTAAGCTAAGCCCTAAGAGAAGAAAAACAAGGACCCTGACACCTGACCTTCTTCTTATTCCCATAATCCTCCCAGAATAGAAGGACAAACTTTGTTTATTTCCCTCAACATCATGTCTTCCTTCCATCCAGCAAGACCCTTGGCTCAGCCTACAGAGGCAGACAGAAATCTTCTCAACATTTCTGGAAAAAACTATATGATCTCAGTCCTCCACACCAGATGTTTGATAGGCTACGGAGATCAAAAGCCTCTTTCATTGGTCTATGGAGCCCATTGTTTCAATAACTGAGAAGCCGCAAGATACCAAGATCTACAATAAATGAAAATACATCTGAAAAAAATTTTAATATATCATCTCCATTGCAAATATTTTTGTCACCATGAGGTTCAAGAGTCTACATGCCATAAATGAACTCAATACACAGGCTTTATAAATCTATCAAATCAGGAAGACTTGGATTAACCGAGTGAGTTTTATTGAATTGAAAATTGATGGCACACAGAACAGCAAATCCAGGTCCTGCCACTTAAAACCATCTGAACCCTGCTTCTTCCTCTGCAAAATCTCTTTTTGAAATGTGAAAATGCGTTATAAATTTCACAGTGCTACGTGCATACATGACATGAGTATTACCCTTTTTAAATCATTAAAATTCTTGCTTTGCTATTTTTTTAAATTATGTTACACAAACTAACTTCTTAAGTACTGCTGCTCTATGGGACTGTGCCAATTTTCCCAGCTAAAGAAATCTATGGTATCATTACTGTCACCAGCCCCGCAATTATTATTATTATTGACTAAATGCAATATATTCCTTGTTTCAGCCAGACAGCTTAACATTTCTTCTTCCTTGTTTGTTTCCAAATAATCCGAGAAGAATTAAGCAGATTTTTTAAACTATATTTTATGCAATGACATAGGACAATGAGTTATACCTAATTTGTTCAGTCTGCCATTTGAAATAAAATATATGTCGCTTTATTTTTCAAAGACAAAAAAAAATTCTTTGGTTTTCCAGAATTTCAGCAAAACTGACAAATAAAAATAAAATATAGTGATATAGTGATTTAGATTGCCCTGAATGAGGACTGCAGGTTACAAAACGCCTAGTGATTTTTATTAGAAGTCATATACTTCCTAAACTTGATGGTGCTAACAAAGGTGGGAAGGAGATGGCTGATAAGAGCCAAGGTAACCCCTGGTCAAACAAAAGTGCTGCTCATGTCCGGCAACTTCTGAAAGCAAGCAAACCCTAGATCGAGTTAGGTAGGCCCTTAATCTTATTTACCTAAACTCTGCAAACAACCTTGTACCTACAGCCATAGTAACAGGCACACTGAATGTGTGCCTTTTAAAATTTGTTTTAATTTTTCCTCAAACCGTACCCACAAGGGCTGTGAGCTTCCTTTCTGAATCTAAGGCGGGGCCCTTTGCTAGTGTTGCTAGGGACAGAGGTTGTGAAATGCACAGATCTGAATGACAGGGGCTTTCGGCTGAGTCTGTGTCTATTGCAGTTGCATAACTAAGTGTTACATCGCTGCGGGCCTGCTCAGCACAGCAGGTTGGTTTAATTACTTTTCTTACCAACTGTGTAGAGAAATATTTCATCTGGATTCTCTATAGAGTGCTTTATTTGGTAATTGGTCTAGGAATGAGGAGGAAACAAATCTTTTTTTGGCAGGAGCTGGGGCCTCCAGACAGAATTTCTAGGAGTCTTGTTTTTATTTTATTTTTAATTTAATTTAATTTTTTTATTTTTATTTTTTTTGGAGACAGAGTCTCCCTTGGTCACCCTGGGTAGAGTGCAGTGATGTCATCATAGCTCACTGTAACCTCAAACTCCTGAGCTTGAGTGCCTCAGCCTCCCGAGTAGCTGGGACTACAGGCATGCACCATCATGCCCAGCTAATTTTTTCTATTTTTAGTAGAGACGGGGTCTTGCTCTTGCTCAGGCTGGTCTCAAACTCCTGAGCTCAAGCAATCCTCCCACCTCTGCCTCCCAGAGTGCTAGGATTACAGGCATGAGCCACCGCGCCCAGCCAGAGTCTTGTTTTTAAATAGAAGGAGGGTGCAAGCAAGACACTGGTAAAGCTGTTAGGCTACCCCAGTGGTCAGATTGCTCAAGGGACCTGCACGGGGACACTTATTAATACACTCAACAGGGGAGAGGAATACCCATCACTGAGGATATAGTTGATTTTGGGAGATGGTTAGGGGTCATACGGAGCCAAGTCAGCTAAACTAGAACCTCAGACACAAAAAAAGAAAAAACGTGATTGAAAATAGTGAGAACAGTGTCTCTGCGCTGTTCATTCACTGGCTCTAAACGCAATTCAAAAGTAGTTTAAAAAACGATTTGAGCACTAAGCTCATAGCAGATACACAAAAATGTTTATTTTCCAAGCACTCAAAAAAGGCAGCATTGTTGGACTAGGCATATAATCTTGCAGGGTCTCTGTTTTAAAGAACAATAACTGATATAAATAGACAAATTTTGGAAATATTAAGTCTTTAAATGGTTTGATGACTATAATCTCATTGTCTTCATGCCCAAAGAAAAATAAATGTTAATAAATAAAATAAGAACTATCAGAAAGTACTTCCTAGTCCTTCAGGCTTGAGCACTATTGCATTCTGCGTTGAGATTACATATATTATCCATAGTTAGTCGATGTTTACTGAAAGTTTTTGTGTAGCATCATTCAGAAGGCATAAGAAATATAACCAGATCCCAGAAAGGCTTAGCAGCAGGATGAGGGGGACAATCCTAGAGGTTCCTATTGATTGAAAGTCCCATGTGGGTCAGCAAAGTTTCACAGTCACCAAAAAAGTTAGTGCAATCTCAGGCTTCAGGAACCCAAGTACCGTGTTCAGTGTAAAATCTGCCAGAGTCCTGCTCAAATCTGCACTGAGGAGGAAACCTGGCCCCTCACGCTCACTTCTGGACAAACTGAAGCACAGGAGAGCAGAGTGACTGAGATAGTGAGTGGGACAGAACCCATAACTGTGAAGGACACTTACAGGATTTAAGAAAACTGTACCTGGAGAAAAGTCTTATGGGACACTTGATGTACCGATATCTGTAAGGTTTAAGAAGGAAGAGAAATTAGATTTATTGTGCCCTCCTCCTCTTCAAGAGGAAGAATAAGGACCAATAGATAAATGTTTTAGGAAATAGATTTTAATCAGCATAAAAAGCTTTCTGAACATTAAAGTGGCCCCAAAATGGAATGAGCTTCTTGGTGAGATAAAGACGGACAGTTACAGGAGGTATTTAGCTAGAAATCATATTACTATTTATCAGAACTATTATGGAAAGGATTCTTGTATCACATAGGTGACTGGCTTGGAAGGCATCTAAGGGCCTTTCCCCATTCTTATGGCTCTTGATTCTCAGTGTTATCTGTAATCCCTGATGCACTTGCTGTATGGATATATAGACTTTACACAAGTGGTGGGTTTATCTAATCTCATTAAAAATAGTGTGACCCTACCAGTAGGAGAAAAATAATAATCTGTTTCTTACTTCCTGACATAACTGCTATTTACCACCTATCATTATGAAACTTTCTTGTGGTTTTTCAGTTCAGCCTTACTACTAAATAGGAAGTAACTGAAATATTAGTTGAGCTGAATGCCTAACATTTAGAAGTTACTGGCAAACACTTATTATGCACATAGTAAGTGTTTGGCACTGCACATAGCACATGCAAAGATGAATAAGGCATAGTCTCCTTCTAGAAGATGCTGATAGTCTAAAAGGTCAACTTACACCTAAACAGAAGTGTAATATAATCAGTAGTAAGCCAGAAGCCACAGTCTAGAGAAGGGGGCCTTAGTCTCACCTAGTTTAAGGGAGAGAGAAGGGATTGCTGTGAAATGCAGAGCAGCACAGAATATGAAGGGATCCCTAGAGTGCCAAGCAGGGAGGGCAGGAAGCAAGGCTGGGACACAGAGAGAAGGCAATGCACCAACGGATCAGACACTAATGCTTAGGAGCTTGTGACCAGCCTCAACAGAACCATAATCAGGAAGGAAGCAAAGTCAGATCTGCATTTCAGGGAGAATAATCCAGCTATAATGCCAGAGAGAGTAAACCTAAAATTTGTAAATAATTTGGTATGACTTGAAGGATGAAGTTTGATTCACATGTATCATTCAAGGTTTAAGTTTGGAATTCCACACAAATTATATCCTATGTTAAACACACGTACATCCAATGAAACACATTAACAAGCACAGATACATGCAACACAAGGATCAGAAAAGCGACTTCTCGTGTGGTCTTCCTATAATCCACATCTAACTTAATCAATTGCTCCCAGGAATTGGAAGGTTGAATCAAGAACAGCTCTTTCTTATTCATCTTTTGCAGAAACACATCTGTGAAGTACCATGCATCATCCTTATTCTAGGAAACAAAAAGAAATGGAAACCTGTCCTTGAAGAAATAAAGGTGAGCAGGGATCTATTTTTTTTTTTTTTGACTGACAAAAAGCTACCTCTAGTTTTTTTTTTTTTTTTTTTTCTTTTCAAAATGTTTATATCACCATGGGGTGGTGGGGAAGGAGAAACCTGAAGTCCTAGTTACTATCAGAGATAACTGTCTCACTGCTGATAATTTTTTTGAGGCCAGAGCAAGATAATGATGGTGTTGTGCAACTTAAAAATCAATTCTATAAGTCACTGACACATAGCTGGCTCTGCTAGTCATGGTCCTCCATCAAAGACAACATAAATAAAACTGTTTTGCTCTATCCTATTTCTTCAGAATGAAAATCTTCTTTTGTTCAGGATACACACTGCAACTCGTTTATCCTCCTGTTTCCATCCTTGAATATACAGTATTGTTGACCGAGTCCATTTTCCAGCACCTACTATAAAACGGATGCATCTGCTCATTTAATTTAGTTAACATTCTTAGCAGTTTGGTGCCAAGTGTCTCAGTCAGCTTCTCCACACGATGTTTCTTAAATGTGTGCGCATATGAATAAAACTACTCTTTTTTTTCCAGAAACAAAAACCAACTTCTACTTCCTTATACTTCTGTCACAATGTGGCAAAAAACTACACAGAAAAAAAGAAATAATCCAGCAGCTTGGAGAACTGGAGTTCTGCAACCATTTGCAAATGGTTCGTACATCTCGCCAAAGCTTATTTCACTATCGAATCAGGTCAAACAAGAAGAAAACTATTGTGGTAACATGGCTGCCCAATAAAGGCAGATTCTCCCCCCACCCCTTTTTTTTATCTCTAATCCTCAAACTCTATTATCTCCACACAAAAGTTTAATAATTTGGAGCTTATAGGAAAACCCATAACTTTGCTTCTACATCTACTCAGCATTGTCCAAGTACCTGCCTACTGGAATCACTTATGCTAAAAGGCATTTTTCATCATAAAAAGCTCTTCCACTTAAGGTGACATAATTTCATATGAGCTCTACCAGGCACAAGAAGAAACCTGCAATGTAGGGAAGAAGCACAGACAAGACACACAGGAGAGCTGGACCCCAGCCCTGGCCCTGTCGTGAGCTTAGCTCTGGGAATAGGAACAACTCAGTCTTCTGAGCCCTCATGCATTCATCTGTACAAGGGAAGTTTGGACCAAGCCATCTCCAACACTATGTCCAGGCCTAGAATCCCATTAGGGCAACGGCACGTGTTCTCACCTGAGAAGGCTTGGTTTAAGTTAAAGGAAAAATGGAGGAAAACAAAAAAGACACTAAAAAAAATAGTCAAGGCCAGACACAAGGTTCATGCCTGTAATCCTAGCACTTTGGGAGGCTGGGATGGGAGGACTGCTTGAGGCCAGGAGTTCAAGACCAGCCTGAGCAAGAGTGAAACTCTGTCCCCACAAAAAATAGCAAAATTAACCAGGCATGGTTGGTTCATGCCTGTAGTCCCAGCCACTTGGGAGGCTGAGGCAGGAGGATCACTTGAGCCCAGGAGTTTGAGGTTGCAGTGAGCTATGATGCCACCATGGCACTCTACCCTGGGAGACAAAGCAAGACCCTGTCTCAAAAAAAAAAAAAATAGTCAAAATAAGATAATCGACCAGTAGAGGTGGATGCAATCAGGTAGGATATTACCAGAGAAAGCAGAAATATCCTACAACATCATATGAGAAGATCTAATGCATGAGAGATCCAATGTACAGCATGGTGACTATAGTTAGTAATACTGTACTGTATACTGGAAATTTGCTAACAGAGTAGATTCAGGTGCCCTTACAACCAAAAAAAAGGTGGGAGGAGGTAACTATGTGAAGAGAGGGATATGCTAATTTGCTTGACTATAGTAATAATTTCACTGTGCATATGTATATCAAAACAACATGCTGTATACCTTATATATACACAATATTCATGGGGGGAAAAGGGAAAACTAGAAAGGAAAAAGATAAGATCCAGTCTAGATGATAAAGCCTAGAGGATGCAGGGTGTTATAAGCCTTCAAGAATCTTTACAGTGTGTTTAAATTTTAGTGCTATATAAACCTAGAAGTATGATTTGTATCCATTTATCACAACAGAGAAAGAGAAAGAAATGAAAGAAAGAAAAAGAGAGAGAGAGAGAGAGGGAGTGAGTGAGGGAGGGAGGAAGAGAGAGAGAGAGAAAGAAAGAAAGAGAGAGAGAGAGAGAGACGGAAAGGAAGGAAGGTTGTTGATATTCATCACACAGTCAAGAAAACAGAAACCACACCACATACTTCAAACAGATGGAATATAATACAAAGACTTAGTTACAAGGGTAGGGGAACAGGTTAAAAATGGGGAGAGTATTAACAAAAGTTGCTTTAAATATATAGGAACCACAAATGAGTGACCAACAGGATTTGCAAAGAGGAGGAATAGAAATGATGATGAGGAGCATTGAGCTAAAATGATACACTCAGCTGGGGATGTAATTAAATAATTACAGGAGTCTATGAATAATTATCAATTAAGTGGTATCAATTAAGTGTTATAGCCAATGCTCACCGAGCCCTCAGTCGTTCTATAGGAATATATAATTGTTTTCTGACATTGTCTTCTCAAAATGAACCAAAAGAGAGGAAAGGAATGGGGTTCCGAAATGAAGACAGTGTGGTGAAGGTTAGCTTGAAGCGGGGTAGGAAAAATCAGTGCCTGTGGACATTGATCACATCTGGTCGCAGTGGCACTAACATCCCTTTTGGCCCTGGGGCACGTACAGCTGTAGTTGGTGATGCATGTGTTTCTGTGGTTTGTGGTTTTATCTGCCTTTCCTTGGTTCTGTCCTGCCTCCTTCAGCAGATTGGAAGGGTAGGTTCTGTAGCTTCTACTTTCTCTAAAACTACATACAACTCTCAGTAAAGTGCTCCATCCCTACAGGCACATAAATACATCCCGTTGCCTTGACGACAAAGTGAATGAAAGGTGCAACTTGCCAGGGACAGGGAAATGCCCTGGCATGAAACCAGCCTGAGACTCCACCCACTGAGTTCAGGAGGTTTGTTTGAATTGAGACATCTTCCCATTTCTCTTTGATCATCTTTTAAACACATGTCATGGTTCACTGAAACAGAGAACAATGTGTGAGCTATGGCTAATATTTTAAAGCCCTACCAAAACTTTACATTTACCTAGAAAATCATTTAGGTCTCAACTCAGAAGTCGCCTCCTCAGAGAGACCTGTTGAGACCATCAAGCTAATGCTACCGCCAGTAACTCTCCACCCCATGACCACATTTAACCTTCTGCTCAGCCCTTACCTGTACCTGAAATTCTCTTACTCCCTTATGTGCTTCCTGGTATATTACTTCGAGAAGCCAGCAGGCTTACTGCTTGTCTCTACCCACTGGAATGCAGGCTGTACAAGGTTAGGGATGCTATCATATCCTCTGTTCTATCCCAGGCCCCTAGAACAACAGGGTTCAGCACACAGTAGATATTGATTAAATATTGGTTGACTCTCAAATATTTTTTGCATCCTTTCTCATCTGATGCATAGACTTGTTCTGGTTGGAGCTTTTAAAAATTAGAGAACACATGGACATTAAAATCAAATAAAATTAGGATTGGAGACTACTGTGACCTCAGGATAGTAAAACAAATAGTCCCATTAGGATGAATACTTGAGTGAAACGGTTTTCTTAGAAAACACTTGTTAATAGCTTTAAAAGAGAGTTTGTTGGAAAACGAGCAGCTAGAAAACGAATGTGAAATAGATTCTTTGAGCAGTTGCTAGCATGCAGAGCAGATTCCCCAGATACGGGCACAGATTCATCATGCAGCGCATGTAACCCTTCCTCAGAACCCTTTACATAATGTGTGGTGCCCAGTGCAAAATTAAAACATAGGGTCCCTTGTTCAAAAGGAATTATGGATTTCAAGACAATGACAGCAGAGCATTAAAACAGTGCAAGCCCTTCTGACCACAGAGCCCTATGTGACTGTACAGTCACATACCACCAGGCCAGCCCTGTTCTTTCTTCATCCACAACAGAAAGATGGGCCAAGGAAGGTGGTGCAGGCACTGGCCAGAAAGGTAACTTCCTGGGAGTTGTGTGGAACTAGGGCACCAGAGGTTCCCCAGCTCATCAGTGACTCTGCGTGTTTGTCTGCCCGTCCATCTGTCTGGATATGCCTGTGTCTGTGCTTGTATCTGTGTGTGTGTGCATGCACACACTCACGCAAGCAGACACCTCCATCCCATTACCTAGCAGCATGCAATGGTCACCAAGGAGTGAAAAACCAGACACAAACTCTTGATAAGAAGGGCGAAGTTCCACGAAGAGGGTGTGACCTGGCTACGGAGGGACAGAGGAGGGGAAGCTGGGAGAAATCAGGAAGACCAAAGCTACCTCCAATAGCAAGAAGACATGTCACAAGAGAAGGGAAAGCTGCCCAAAATGGAATGAAGTAATTTGAGTCATCTTTCTAATTTTCCCTAAAGCCAGTTTTGTTCTAAGATTACAGGACAGAACCGGACAGCTGAGCTTTCCAAGGTCCTACACACACCAATCTTAAGAACTATGTCTTACCCAAGTGGCTTCAAACTTGTGGAACCTCTACTGGGGATGGGAGGGGTTCCAGAGCCCCCTCAGGTGTCTTGATTACTCCTGTAGAGCAAGTCCACATTGAGATTTCTTTTGGATTTTCAGGTATTACAAAGTATAATCAATCCAATCCAGTAAGTCCCCTGAAATTCTTGGGCCAGGTAGAATTGGAATCTTTGTAAAGCATATGACTGAATGATAGCTAGTTCAGCAGAATCAATTTATAAGTACAGTCATGCACATATAACAACATTTTAGTCAATAACAGATGGCACATACAGTGGTCCCATGAGATTATAATGGACATGAAAAATTCCTCTTGCCTAGTGACATCTTAGCTGTCTTAACTAATGTCCTAACAAGAAGAGCCTCAGGCTCTTCAGGAGGTATCCAGAGGAAAGCACTGTTGTAATAGATGACAGCTCCATGGGTGTTACTGCCCCTGAAGACCTTCCAGTGGGACAAGATGTGGAAGACAGTGATATTGATGATCCTGACCCTATGTAGGGCTAGGTTAATGTGTGTGTTTGTGTCTTAGTTTTTAACAAAAAAGTTGAAAAGGTGAATTTAAAATTTTTTAAATACAAAAAAACTTACAAAGATATAAAAGAAAATATTTTCGTTGAGCTGTACGATATGTTTGTGTTTTAAGCTAAACGTTATTATAAAAGAGTCAAAAGTTAGAAAAAAAATTAAAAGGTTTTTTTTTTTTTTTTCTTTTTGAAACGGAGCCTTGCTCTGTCACCCCAGGTAGAGTGCAGTGGTGTCAACATAGCTCACTGCAACATCAAACTCCTGGGCTCCAGCGATCCTCCTGCCTCAGCCTCCTGAATAGCTGGGACTACACACATACACCAAGATGCCCAGATAATTTTTGTATTTTTAGTAGAGACAGAGTCTTGCTCTTGCTCAGGCTGGTCTCCAACTCCTGAGTTCAAGCAATCTGCCCTCTTCAGCCTCCCAGAGCGCTAGGAGTACAGGCATGAGCCACTGTGCCCAGCCAAATTAAAAGTTTATAAAGTACAAATGTTACAGTAAGCTAAGGTTAATTTATTATTGAAGAAAAAAATATCATAAATTTAGTGTAGGCTGTGTACATACAGTGTTTATAAAGTCTACAGTAGTGTACAGTAGTGTCCTAGGCCTTCACATTCACTCTCCACTCACTCATTGACTCACCCAAAGCAATTTCCAATCCTGCAAGCTCCATTCATGCTAAGTTCTCTAAACAGGTGTACCATTTTTTAGCTTTTATACCATATTTTTACTGTACCTTTTCTGTGTTTAGATATATTGAAATACACAAATACTTATCATTATGTTACAATTGCCTACAGTATTCAGTACAGAAACATGTTCTACAATAAGCTATACCATGTAGCCTAGGTGTATAGTAGACGATACCATCTAGGTTTGTGTTAAGTATGCTCTATGATGTTTGCACAGTGACAAAATCACCTAATGACGCATTTCTCAGAACAGATCCCCATCATTAGACAACACATGACTATAGTTATAAACAAGCATAACCAGGCTGTTAATTAATCACTTATCAACCCAGAGGAAAGTCTCTGACAAAGTACTACAGAGGTCTGTCCTTCAGTCTTTTCTAGGTAATATTTCAAGTTAATGATTTAGATGAAAATACAGAAGGCACACTTATCAGATCTATGGATGACTTCAAAGTGAACTGGATAACTAATATCATAGAATATAGAACTGAGATTCAAATGTACAACTTCTTAGTGAAATGCTAAGCTAAAACTATTAATAACAGGATTAAATTTAACTGGGTTATTGCAAAGACCTATTAGGTCCCAAAAGGAAGTTGCAAAGTTGTAGAATATGAATAGCAGTTCAATTTGAATAATCTATAAATTCTAATTAATCAGAAGCTTACTAAAATACAGTAATATGGCATGCTTCCTTAAAAAAAAAAAAAAGACGGATGTGGTGGTTAGACTGCATTAATGAATAACTCACAAAAGCCCAAATCACAGAGAATAATAATCCCACTTTGTCTTCATTGATTGTACCCCAAGCAGGTTGCAATACTCATTTGGTCCAATGGTATGATTTTAAAGATGGCAACACAGCACCTAAAGAGGTAAACAAACTGCCCTCAGCTATGAAGTTTGTGATACAAAGCCAGGGATAGGACCCAGTAGTATCTAGAACATTAATTTTCACCACTATATGATGGCTCCTCTAAGCCATATATGGCACTCTCTTATCTGAAATAGGATGTGTTCAGGAACATAATTTGTATTCACAAATTTTCTCCAGCAATTTGATGAAAACAGAGAAGAATGGCTTTAGAGAATCCAAATAGGATGCTGTGATTTCTATAATATGATACTCCCACATTCCCACGAGTAATCACGGAGCTTATACTATGTACCTATCACCATGCTGGGTGCTGGAACTACTGAATAAGACAGCCCCTACCCTCAGCTCACTCACAGTCAAAGACATCAATAATTGAATTCATATTATCCAACATGACATATAATAGCTGTAATTAGAAAGTACAAAAGTAGCAAAAAGAAGGTAACTATTAAGTCTAAGATAGCCAAGGAAGGCTTCAGAGAGGAAAAGATACTCTACATATCATATTCTGATTGCTTCTTTTGTATGTCAGCAAATGGATTAGCACTTAACTTTGGGGGAGACAGCATGCAAGAGAAACAAGATCTTGACCAGGTTGACTTCTAATTTAGCCAGTGTACTAATTAAAATGTGACACAAATAGGGGAGAACCATGTGAAAGATTGAGAGACTCTTTTAAAACAAATCTCATATAATAACAGTATGATGTGAGGGCTAAACTTCAGCATCCACCTTTCAAACATGAAGACCTCAACAAATGCACTGATGACACTGTGCCTGCCAGGAAAAGTCAAGTGTGAGGAAAGCAGTGCCCTCATTTTTGATTTTTGTTCTTTCCTTCAAGAACAGATGGGTGTGGCCTCCAGAATAAACTCCCACCAAACTGGTCAGCTTCAGTCAGTTATTGCTTTGTGCTTTTTCAGCTACTGAAGTCATAATTTTTATCTTTTAAGTAGACTTCATCTTGCTGGAATTTTCTCAGTGCTATTAAAGTAATTCCCACTGTATTTCAATAGCAATTGTTTGTGTGTTGCTTTCTATGTCCTGGTGGTTCTCTCTGACATGCTTAAGGAACTGTAAGGTACCATTTTTATTGCTTGAAAGTATCATGGGAAGGTTCTTGTTGGAAGACACCATCAACTGCTGGTTGGAGAGAGAGTTGTATTTTGGAGGCTTTTGTTTTCTCATGGAGGGTCTGGGCTGTACAGAGATTGCACAAGAAGAATAACCAGGTATCTCTGTAACACTCACTGTTAGACCAGCAAGTCTGTGTTGCCTCCTGCGTGGGCATGAGAGGGGTCCTCACTCTCAGATTGTCCCCCCTCACTTCTTTGCCTACTGGAGTCTCAATTAGCCTTCCATTTTTGGAAGGCTTCCAACTCAAAGCCCCACTTTGAAACAAATTGTTCATTCTGTTAAGTTCCCACTGCCTCCAGCCATTATCACCCTATTTCATTCAGCATCATATTACAGTTAGGTGCTTGCAGATCTGTCTCTCTCACTTCTTGGGAGTAAGAACTGATCTAATGCATCTGTGATTTTTCTCTGTTGGCACAGAACACAGTACTTGACAGTTAGTAAATCTCTGCTGGGTTGAATTCTATGAACTTTCGTGTTTGCATGAAAGCAAGAGTCTGGTAAATTTATTTTCAGTTAACGCTTATACATACCATCAAACTCTTCACAAAACTTGGCCCTTTCTCTTGCAGTGTTATGCAATTTGTCCTTGTATATGTGCTATCAGTCTCACAAGATCACAGGTCACCAGGAGCATAGCCCTTGCATCAGTGCAGCTCACACTTCTGTCCCAGCTCATCCTGGGCAGCTTCTCTTCTCATTTCTCCTTCTGTGAACTTACATATATTCACTACTTCACTATCACCCACAGACCAATGACTCCCCAATTTCACATCTCTGGCCCTCGAGTAACTCCTAAGTTCCACAACTGTACTTGTAACTATCTATCCACATATTCATCTGAATAGCTATAGGCAATTCAAATTCAACATGATAATCATTATTTCAAAAAGCCATACCAGTTTCTTGGGATCAGGAGGTGATAACTACTACATATGATTGAAGGACGCTGAACACTCTCTACCTAGCCTAACTTTTCCACCATTCGAGTTATTCCTTCAAGCTTCAAGATCTTCAAAGCTCTCTATTGAGTGCAATGTGGTATTCAAATTAATGTTAGTGATTTGTTACGTTTCCTCTTCCAAGTAATGCAAGGAATGAATATAGTCTCATGACTTTATTCCACCTCCTAATGAAAGGTTAGTGGCAAGTTATATTAATAAAAGGGAAAACGGCCCCCGTTTGACGCTATCTAAATGCACAGAGGGCCCATATTACCCACCTGCTAAATTTAAGCTAGGAAACAGTCAGGATCTTCCCTCAGGGGTGCAGAACACAGAGGGAATCACTAGGTGCCTCTCCCTCAATACAAATGCAAACATATATGTTTTCCCTCACCACGCACATACATACATGCAGGCGCATACAGGCACAATCTCATGTAAATGAACATTAAAGCCAATCTTACTCAATCGAACCAAACTTGTAACCAGAGAGAACAGCACTATAAGCAGAAGGTGGAGGTGTTCCACAGGGCGGAAGAACAAACAAAGGTGAGGCATTGTCAAATGGCAGCCTACAGCACCAAGAGGATGTGTGGAGGAAGAGGATGAAGGAGTTGGTTCCCACCAACCACCCTATCTTGTGCGGCCCAACACACACACACACACACACACACACACACACACACACACACACACCACCTCTATGGGGTCAGCAGGTGGGTGCCTTTAGCCCCAGCAGGTGGCGCCATCCTTCTCCCCCTCCCAGCCCCCGCCTCAGGCCTGGACCCATCACTCACTCCAGTTTATCCGGCCTCAGGGCAGATGACAGGGCTTAGACTCTGCGACCCTGCTGGGCACCCCTACTCTAAGACTGGCCTGGATGAGAACAACTCTTCTCAAATTATTTTTGGAAATGGGTAGGTATATAGGAGAAAGTCATACAAAGATTAAAAAAACAAAATAAATTCCCCACAGAGGACCAAGGCTTAATTTTTCCATCCCTAACTAAATTTCCCTTCCCTCCAGCCAGTTGCTCCCCTATGTTCTTAACAGCACACCCTCCTTTTCTTCCATCCAAAGGCATCTTGGCCGACATTTCTTCTCTCCCCTCTCAAAGAAACACGGTGGGAAAACATTTTGATCCTCCCTCCCCCTTGCCCCCCAAAATCGTGTTTTTTAAAAGAGCCAGATATAACTCAAAAAAAGGAGCTGTGTTTTACACACTTACACTGACTGCCTGCAGTGTTTTACAATTTGTCAAGAGATTCATTAGACTCACTAGACTGCCTTCGGCAATGCCTTTGGAATTTTTGTTCTTCAAAAACACTCCTATGAAGACATAAATTGTTTTAGCGGCTCCCATCACTTTGATAGCTCAGACTGACATACAATACATTCTGGAATCTTTAGTTTGATGAAAACTGCCTTTGAGCTCGCTTTTTATTTTGTTCTGTCCCTAAGCTCACAGGTGTGCAGACATAATATGATCTGAGAAGACTATTTTGTATTTTGGGTGCAGTCTCAGCTCCCAGGCTATGGTTTCACCATGGATTCCCCGGGAGTTTGCCCTGCAGGCTTGAGGAAGCTAGGAGTCTGACCAGGACATACTCCAGGGTGCCCCAGATGTGGCCTCAGGGCAGAACCAAAGAAGGGTAGTCTAAAGATAAGGGCATCCTGGGCCTTAGCTGGAAGATTCCCTCCTGAATGAGTGGGGAGGAGACCCTCCCACAAGATGGCAACTTTGATCTTCAAGACCTTAGAAGGCCAGAGTTTTGGGGTTTTTTTCCTCATGGTCCCATTCTAGTTGGGAGGGAATGAAATATGTAGAGATATAATTCAATGTTATTAGGGGAAAACAAATTTCTATAAATAAAATCATATTTGCCCTTAATTTACATTAAGTTACAGTTCCATTACATAAATATCTGTGTGTGCATATAACTAAAGAATATGACAAAGCATTTTACATCATATATGTAAAGCAATGATATATTTGTGAGGAAACAATAATTATCTAGAGTTTATGTCATTCAAATTATCTCTTCAAATTTTAAGTGTCATCATTCTTATTAGATGATTGTTACCAGAGATTGAGGCCTGGGCCTGGAGGGGAAGTGGTGACCAGGAGTTGTTAGTCGAAGGGTACAAAGTTTCAGTTAGACAGGAATAATCAGTTTTGAGATCTATCACTCAGTTGGGTGACTATACTCAATAGTAATAATATCTCTCAAAATTACAAAAAGAGTAAATTTCAAATGTCTCAGCACAAAAAATAATAAGTGATAGATATGTTAATTAGCTTGATTTAGTTATTCCACATTATATGCATATATCAAAACATCACAATATACCCCATAAATGTTTACAATCATAATTTGTCAACTAAAATTAATATTAATTTTTGTGACCATGTGGTAGCTCACACCTATAATCCTAACACTTTAGGAGGTCAAGAGTTTGAGACCAACCTGAGCAAGAGCAAGACCCTGTCTCTACAAAATATAGAAAAACAAACCAGGCATGGTGGCACATGCCTGTAGTCCCAGCTACTTGGGAGGCTAAGGCAGGAGGATTGCTTGAGCCCTGGAGTTTGAGGTTGCAGTGACACCAGTGCACTCTAGAGCAGGCAACAGCCGGAGAACCTGTCTCAAAAAAATTTTTAATTTTTAAAAAAAAATATTCTTATTCCGTAAGGTCCACAGAAAGGGAGACAAATTGTTGGTTAACAACCTTTGAATGTCAGTCTTTATCTCATCCTGACATAAATGGTCCTATACAAAGCTCCAAACATAGCTATAGCTGTTTCTTCTGGGAATGTTTAATTTATAGGATAGGTAGATTTAAATTATGTGTTTAAAAGGACAGGTTAGAGTTCTTATAGCTCTTCATGTGTTTACTTAGTAGCTTTTGTAAATTTTTCATGGAGTGATTTATATGATTACACACAAATTTAAAAGGTTATTGCCTTGTCTTATTATTACTAAGAATGAAAAGGGTGAAGATTGTCCCAGAGTCAGATACTGTGTGTACAAAATCTATCAGTCTGTTCTTATTCTATGATATAAGCAGCAGTTGACAATAATTTTTTTGCAGTTTTAATCCATTAAGTGGAAAACACTAACTGCTAAAGTACTTTTAATTTGCCATTACCTGTGCTTAGAATTGTCTTTTGCAACCAGTATTCATGATCAAGCCCCATCCCTCCTCCCCAATAAATAAATGAAAAATTTTTAAATTTAATAATAGCCAAATCATAGCAATAACTATTAGGAAGCTTTCACTGTTTATTTCAAACCCTGGTTATAACTGAAAGGTCAACCTAAACTCCCAGGCTATGAGCTGATAGTAAAATAAGGATGTTGAAAGGCATGTGTTTTATTTACTGCCATTCTGAATGACTACTAAGCGGGGAATTCAGTGCCTGTCTGCCAGTCAGGACTGGCCGACTAATCTTGAAGCATTAATCAGGAGAGGCTGTGGCAGTGAACATTATTACCTCTCTGAGAAAGAAATCCCTTTGAAGGCAATGAAGACTCGGCAGGCAGAGGGTCTTCATAGAACTGTCAGCTGAAAACGCATCTGGGAACCAAATAAATGATTGTACCACTCTCCAGATGTGCAGGATAACTGTTTTCTTTGGGAAAAGAAAAATCTCTAACCTCATTAATTCTCCTCCACCACTATGCATTCTTCCCCACCCTACCCTCACCCCCCCAAAAAATGCCCACCAAGCTTTCTCTGCTAATACTTGAGAGAAGAAGTGGAATTCATCAGGACTGATAAACTATCAGGCTTGAATATATTTTTCAGAGAAAATCTTCTTACTCCTTTCCTCTAAGGCTGTGGTCCCCAACCTCTGGGCTGTGGACCAGTACTGGCCCGTGACCTTTTAGGGACCGGGCCCAACAACAGGTGAGTGGCAGGCAAGCCAGTAAAGCTTCATCTGTGTTTATAGCCGCTCCCCATCGCTCGCCACTCCCAACCCCTGGTCTGTGGAAAAATTGTCTTCCATGAAACTGGTCCCTGGTGCCAAAAAGGTTGGGAACCACTGTTCTATGGAGACCCTTATCCAGACTTTTAAAGGATTCATTTTGGTTAAAATATGATTAAAGCAAGATAAATCTATGGCAGACAGCATAGTTTCCTATTACCACAAAGTTAATGGTGAAAAAAATATTTGGCTATGTTGTAAATCCATTAGAATAAATTAATAGTTCCACTGACACATTCAAAATAAAAATGTGGCTGTCATAAATGTAATTAAATAATTCAGTAGAAAAATTAAATGTTGAAACAATTACCCACATAGTTTAAAGCATTATAAAAATATTATTGGAAAGAAAAATGGAAGCTGTTATTAATAGAACATGGAGATTTTCAGGTCTTTGGCTTTTTTTCCCCCTCATTCCCTCATAATGAAAGGAAAGAGAAAATAATATTTATGAAGTGCCTTATATGTGACAATAAGTACTTTCATATCCATTATCCCATTTGATTATCATAAAAACCTTGCAAGTCCACTTAACAGACAAGGTAAAGATAACTGAAGCTTGGAGATGCCAGGTAACTTGCCCAAGACCACATAACCAGTTAGTAGCTGAGTTAGCATTCTAGCCTCCCTCTGTGGAACCACGGCAGCCCTCTCCTCTGCCCCACCCTATAGCCATCAAGGAATGCAGATTCCTCTCCCTGGCCCCATGAGTGTATCCTTGACTTCTATTTAATGCTTAATTCCTAAGTGTCAAGTGAACAGTAATGTAAAAAATAATAATTATAATTAAAATAAAGCAGGAGGCAAGTAATGCAATTGGGGGCTCTCTTTCTCTGTCAGAGCCTACAGAAATCTGCCTCCTCATGTCAGTCGCTCGTGTTGGGAAGGTACCGGGAGGGCAGCCAACAGTAAGTAGGAGTGGGTGTAGCAAAATGCAAAAGGAAGAAGGAGAGCTGCTAAAAAAAAGACTGGCCATATGTAGCAAATTATAAACTCTCTGGCTGCAAATATAATTTCTGCCGTCCAGGGCCCCTTATGGGAGCACACCTCAGACGCACTGAAGAACCACTGGGTAGGACTCAGGGAATACCCAAGCAGAGCAACCAAACCATTCTAAGAGGTGGATCTTCTCCAGAATCCACGCAGCTGTGACCAGTGGGTCCAGAGACTGATGACCTGGTGTTAACAGAGATAATGATATTATTTCAGGGCTACTTTCCAACCTCAGCTCAGCTTCAGCCTGTAAAAAAAAAAAAAGCTGACACCCTGGCATAATCCAAAACTTGGATATTTCTGAAAATGTACAAAAAAGGTTTCATTCACCCAAAGTTATGGTTAGCAAAGAGCACAGACCTAGATGTAAAGAGAATTCCTGTGTTCTGAGTAATAAAGACCACCTTATGCAAGAACATGCACCATCAACACCCCTCCCCAAGAATGCTTTCTGCAAAGTAGAAGAAAGCTGAGAACTACTTGTTGTGGTTTGAAAGTCCCTTCCCCACAAACTACTTCCTCTATTATTCTGAAACAGCCTGAAATTTCCATATCACACTCCCCTTTGGAATAAGACCCTCAAAGAACCCTATTAAGATGTAAAGTTTATCTTGAGAATTAAACAAAGAAGCCAATACCATCTATGAACACCACCAGGACAAAAAGTTTTATTAGAATGATTCCTGTTATTAAGCAGGGAAGAGGCCCGGTGATTCACAGGATTGAGACCACTGCTATCAGAGAGCAAACCAGTTCTAGCACTGTCCTGTTGTCCTTATACTAGTGTGGCTCACTAGAGAAGACAGAAAACAGGCAAAGGCTAATGACAACAGCAGATATAACTTCAATATAACTCTTTATAGCCAAACACCACAGCTTCCACCACTTACCAATACATCTCATAGTTTTACCTAGTAACTCCAACTACGTGTTTCCTCCCTTTAAGTCTTTCTCTTCCAGATTTGCAACTGAGTCTCAGTAACAGGGGAGACAGCTATGGAGCCAGTTCCACTAGCACTAGCCTATAAAAGGGAGGGGGCTTCACTCTTAGCACTTCTACTTTCCCCTTACAGCCTCCCCCATGCCTGACAAGGACTTCCCTGTCAGATGCACCCAGCACCCTGGGTCTTCGAACCGCAAAGTTTTCAGGAAATTAAACATGACTTCTCTTCTCAAGGTCGGCAGACCCTAGATAATATATCTAATACAACACAGGATTTGTTTTGACATCTAGACAACTTTTCAGTAATATTTCTGTTAAATGAAGTGAGCCTTTACAATGTTTGTGTTTCTGTGTGCTTTCACTATTTTTTGACACACATGTGAAGATACTCCCAAACTATTACATGTATTTTGCCTTGGAGACTGGGATACACGTGTGCTCTGTCCCAGAAACCAATTCATCCCAGGTTCCTACCTCCAGGTGGCCTCTGACCACTTTATCTTTTTCCTATATTTTAGGGTATTATAATTTCATAAATTATTTTAATTTTTTTTAATTAGGCAGTGTAAAAGTCATGAAATAAATGATAATTGGGAGGTTTATAAAGTGTATTTCCCTACATGTAGAACATATCACAAACTGTGGTGCAGTGGAAACAGGCTGGGAAGGGAGCCAGCGGACCATGGTGGAGACTCCGCCGGCAGAGTTCCGGGGGCCTGTGAGACATTCACTCAGGGCCATGTCTTATGTCTGTATAGTGAGCGGCGCTGAGTGGGGAGTTTTCTGAGGATCATTCCAGACACCTGGTTCTATATTTGGAAGGACTTATTAAAGGGCGCTTGTTGTCTTTCTACTTTTCTTCACAAATCTTTTCATCTAAAGTATGTGTCTCAAATGAGCAGCAGAGACAAGATGTGATGACACATCTCGCATCATGAAATACTGTGCAAATAGAGCTGAGCAGACATCAGGATCCCCGAGAAATGTGGAGCCACTTTCTGACTTAAAATTCTTCACTTCACACACAGATCTAACTGACCACAAGAAAAGGTACTTCTCTATGAACCTACGATTATCTCCTTTTCTCTCCCTCTTTGTAATTATCACCCTTAGTACAAGTTGACTGTGGATGTGGTTGATTGGCCTGTCAATAAATGAGCTTGGGTAGCTTTGCTCACACCAGGGAAAATGTTGAAAACTCTGAACAACTGGGGAAGGGTCCATCCCATCCCCTGGCTCCATGCACATGAAATAGCTAATTCTAAATCCTATGTTCAGCAGTTTCTTTTTTTTTTTTTTTGTATAGTTTTATTGCATTTATATTCATTCACAAAAATTATATTTTCATTTTGGTTGGTTTTGATACTATAAAAGTATGTCATGTTGTTTGTGCTCTTTTGAAACCTTTTTTTTTTTTTTGCTTACTATTACATTTCTAAGAATTGCCCATATTCCTGCACTTAAAAGACTATTTTTAAGGTAACATACATTTTCTGATTAAAAAATTATGTACTCCAGAGAAATTTTAGAAAACATGAAAAAATTCAGGAAATAAAATAAAACTCACCATAATCCTATATTTCTTTTAGTCTTTCTTTTCAATGCACACATTATTTTTTCTCACAAAATTGGGATCATGTTGCATAAACAATAAATAAGTAAATAGGTAATTATACATTTTGATAAGTGCAAGGAAGGAAATAAACAGTACAGTTTATTTTCTGCATAATAAAAATGGAGTGAAAACCATTGAATTGTATACTATAAGTGGGTGAATTTTATGAGACAAATTCTATCTCAATAAAGCCGTTTTTAAAAAAGAAAAATAAAGTGAAAGAAGAGAGGATCAATTTAAGGTAGACAGTGAAGATCTCTAGTATGTATTACACAGAATAAGAGATTGGAAGATAATTTGGGAAGTCAATTAATATCCAAAATAATTTATTTGTTTTGTTCATATGCATACTCTTGGGAGACCCCAACAACTCTCATTAGCAATGGGTTGTTACATCATTAATTATTGGCATTATTTTTAAAACTATTTTCCTTAACTATTTTCAGAATTGCCACATTAAAACTCTAGTTTATTCAACATTCCATAAATAAGCCATATTTATAACCCAAGCACACAAAAGAATAAACCGATCTGAATTTTTCTCAGACTTTAAGCTGAAAAAAAATCTATTTAGATCAATCTTCTCTTCTAGCTGTTCAACAGTAAAAAAGAAAAAAAAATATACACAAATCTGTTTAGTTATATAAAGTTTGAGAAAATTCTTACTACATTCTGATCAATGGAGAGGTTAACAGGCATCTTATAATGGCAGCAAAATCACTTTTGCTGCTACAATTACATATATTCAAGAGTCCTAAAGGACTTATATGAAATACTTATTGTGGTGTCTCTATGAAATTAGCAAATCCATAATCATTTTACAGGGTGAGGACTCTAGGCCCTGAGAGATAGACAATTTGTCAAACTGGACCATTTGCAGCTAGAATGCCAGTTCCTTACTGCTGGTTCACAAGAGTTCATACTGTACAAATGGAGGTTTAGCATGTATCTAGTTAAGCTCATCAATACAGGTAGCCCAGTAGGATAATTCAACTCGATTGCCATCTTAAATCTGACCAATGTACCCAGTTCACAGAAAAATTACAGCTGATGATGATCAATATAACCATAGTAGTCAGTACTCTTTGAATTGCAGGTATAGAATCCAATTAAACCAGCTTTTTCAAAAGGAAGATTTATTGGAATCTCATAATGAGAAAGTCCAGGAGCAGTCCTGGTTTGAGATGTTCCTGGGGAACAAATAATATGATCAGGAATCTGCCTCTTTTCCTCCATCCCTTGGTTCTGCTTCTACCTTCTTTCTCAGACGGTCTCTCCCCACAGTACCAAAGATGGACACTGGCAGCTTTAGACATACTGTCCTCACAGCTAATAGGCGCAACAAAAAGAACAAACCCTCCAGCAAGAGCTCCAGGGCAGACTCAGACAAGCCAGCCAAGTCAGGTGTCCACTCCTGACCCATCACTGCAGTCAAGTTCATGGGTAGATTGATGGTCCAGGCTTGGGTCATGGGCCTGCCTCTGATCCAAAGCTGCAGTCAGCCCCATCAGAACCCCCATGCCCAAGAATTAGGAAAGAATGGTACCCACAGAGATGTCAGGCAGACAAAAATCTTGCCCACCACAACGACTATGCCCATGGTTTATCACTCTGGCAATAGAGACTGTAGCCTTAGGCTATGAAAATCTATCAAGTCTCGTGTCTTAATTACATAGACACTGCTGTTAACCTGTGATTAAAATGATTACTCCCGAGTCACAGCCAGAAGGGAAGTTTAGGGAAAGTCTGCCTGCAAAGGCCTCCTTGGCTCTGAATTTAGATAAGAAAAGTCTAGGACGCATGCATCTGAGTGCGGGAGTCTTGACTCCCAGTTTAGCATATGTGCCGACATATGCATATGCTGGCATTCGGCACTGGTGCACCAGCACAACTCTGTGACAGCTTTGTGACTTGGGATGCGAAGCTGTGAAATTCAACAAAACAGACTAACATCTTGGATGTATTCATGTTCTCTTGATGTACATATGAAAACATTAACTTAATGTCATATAATGGACCAAAAGTTCTGCAGGCTGTAAATACTGGAGCTGATGATAATAATTTTTATACAGAGCTCTCTAGATGTTATTTTATTTGTTTTCTTAATACTGTTTTGTATGACTAGCCATCTGAGGTAAAAATGTTCCCATCAACAAGTACATTCCTTTAAAAATACAATTCAGAAAAATAACTATATTTAAAGCTGTAGTATATAACTCAGTATTGAGTGTGATGCCTCTATACTTCTATCATAGCAAGGTATCTTTTGAAACAAATATTCTAGAAAATCAGACTATTTCCAACCAGGTTTCTACTAGTGAGCCCCCAAATATGCCACATCTGTACAGTGCTCTATAACTAGGATTTTAATTCTTGCACTAGGGAAAACATACTTCTATTAATGAACCAACAGTGTAACACCAGGACCAATTTGAACAGCCTACCTCTGACTCCTATAGTGAAAGAGAAAGCTATGATGAGGGAAAGGGGTTCCCGTTTAAGCCTGAGGTGTGTCTATGGTTAGAATTCAGACTTGTAGGGGTATGTCTGAAAGATAAGTGGAGTTATTCAACTAGTACACATGGGTTTGAAGGACTGAAGTGAGAAACCAGTTGAAAGTAATTCATCCTAAGGCGAAAACATTTGCATGAGTTTGGTCCAACATCAATGCCCCAGTGTTAGAGGGCACAGTGTAGTGTCAGCCTAGCAAACAAAGGGAATATAAATAAAACCTCTGTAAAAGTCTTTCTGTTAAAACTGATGAACTAGACTCACACTTCAGATTCTTCTCCCTCCCCAAACCCTACTGAAATAACAATACAGAGATTTTCTTAAAGGTGTAAGCCCATAAGGACAAATGTGAAGATGGGAGAGGTGACAATAGCAAAAAAAAAAAAAAAGGGGGGAAGCTAGAAAGCTGATGAAAAAGTGGTAACTGACATCACAGAACAAAGCTGAATCCTTATCTGGCATCTGGGAAAAGCCCAGAAGCAACCCAATTTATTCCTCAGAACCTCAGGTATCTCAGGAAATAGGAAAGAATGCTAGACTAAAATAGGTTTGCTTAAAAGTCTTCAGATTGCTACCCTCCCCCATAGATGACAAAAGTTTTATTCCCTAGAGAGGGGAAAAAGAAGGCCTCTGGATTGTGAGACACCAGGAACCATTGCATGTGAGTGAACCATGTTGAAAACAGGGAGATGAAGTAAAATACAAGATGTTGAAAATTCCAGGCTTCATCTCTTACTCAGCTGCCATAACTGTCAGGCTTACACCCTCTGGCAGTAGGTTGGAAGAGCCCTCTCTAGGAAACCAGCCAGCCTAAGAGAAAAAAACAAAGTTAACAGCATCAGAAATTTACCTAACAGAATAATCCAGCTGAATCACCTTCAATTTGTACCCACATACACACACACATACACGAGGATTTCCAATGCTTTTTATGTCCCATTTTTCCATGTTAACAAGCAACTAAAGATACAAGACGTTTAAGGAGAACTTCTTTCGTGAAAGATAAGTAAACAAAAAGAGAAAAACACCCCCTTGGAAGAAACAGACTATGCAAGAAAAAGAAAGCTTTAAAAAACTATCAGCAATAACCTCAGAGAGATAAGAGAGAGTACTGCACTTACAAGGAAATTAAAGAAGAACCAGGCGGGGCCAGGCAAGGCGGCTCACGCCTGTAATCCTAGCACTCTGGAAGGCCAAGGCAGGAGTACTGCTTGAGCTCAGGGGTTCAAGACCAGCTGAGCAAGAGTGAGACCCCTGTCTCTACTAAAAATAGAAAAATTAGCTGGGCGTCATGGTATGTGCCTATAGTCCCACCTACTCAGGAGGCTGAGGCAGGAGGATTGCTTGAGCCCAGAAGTTTGAGGTTGCAGTGAGCTACAATGATGCCACTGCATTCTACCCACCGTGACAGAGTGAAACTCTTGCCTCCAAAAAATAAATAAATAAATAGATAAATAAATAAATAAAACCAGGTGTAAAATAAGAAAGAAAACATAAGAAAATTGGAAAGCAATCTAGGAAGCCTAATATACATAAAATCAAGGAAAATAAAACAGAGAAAAACAAGAGAAATCATCAGCAACATAATTCAAGAAAATTTCCTAGAAATGATGGACATGAGTTTCCTGATTGAAAGAGCCCACTGAGTGAAAGAATACCCATACCAAAGCATATAATTGTGACAATGTTTAGAACATTGAAGACAAAGAGAAGATCCTGAAAATGTATAGAAAGAAAAAAATTTTTCATAAAAAGGAACGAGCCAAAAGGGCACCAAACTTCTCAACAAAGAAACTTCAGGCAAGAAAACAATGGAGCATTGACTTCATAACTGATGGAAAATAAAAGCCTTAAATTTTATTTGAGATTGGGCACAGTGGCTCAGGCCTGTTAACCCAGTGCTTTGTGAGGCTGAGGAGGGATTATCACTTGAGGCCAAGAGTTCAAGACCAATCTGGGCAACACTGCAAGACCCCACATGGCATGGTGGGTATGCCAATAGTCCTAGCTACTCAGGAGGCTGAGGCAGGAGGATCACTTGAGCCCAGGAGTTTTACACTGCAGTGAGTTATGATCATGCCACTGGACTCTAGGCTGAGTGACAGAGCAAGACCCTGTCTCTAAAAACAAAACAAATAAAATTTATACTTTGAAACATTTAAGTTAAAATATCTCAAAATTTTTTTCTCCTATGCATTCTTTCTTAGAAAGCTATCAAAGAATGTGCTCCATCAAAATGAGGGAATAAACCAAGAAAGAGAAAAACATGAGCTCTAGAAAACAAGTTACACAATACAAGAGAGGTTAAAAAGAAATCTCCAAAACAATGGTGAATGAAGATTCACAAGGCAACTATGAAACAGACCCTTCCCAGACCAGAGCAGGTCGTAGGTTCCAGAAGAAACTTCTTCAAGAAAATAAAATTGAGAGAGAGAACTCTTATGTTTGTGAGCATAAGGAGACAAGATTTATACAACTGGGAGTATTCTTGGGAGATGATTTAGTTATCAGTACATAGAGAACAAGCAAACAAACAAATAAAACAAGCCGAGACAATTAACTCCAGAGAAAACAAAGTAATTCCAGAGAAGAAATATAATCATTGTGCTGTTCAGTTGTAAATGGCCTTTATGTGGAGTATTGATCTAAAAAAATATCTAGAATATAAACTCCACATGTGCATGTATCTTTGGTTTTTTTTGTTCACTGATATATCCCAAGTGCTTAGAACTGGGTCTAGTCCATGGTTAGTGCTCAATATTTTAGCTGAATAAATATGCAGTCTAACTATATTAGGATGATAGGGGTATGAGAAGTGTGTATCTGCATAGTGAAGGCAGAAAAGGTAAAAGAGATCTAAACCTTTCTATCACTTAGAAGGAAGAAATCTTGCCAGCTATTTGAATGGAGATCATTTCACATAAAAAAATGTGTTAACTAGGCACAAAGTTGAGTTTATAAATTAGGGTAAAAAGATAACTCTTAAGTATCAAGGAGGTAAGTCTGAGTGAATCAAGGAAGTGTTTGGAGGAGGCCTGTGGGCTGAAAGTCAGACTTCAGAAGAGGGAACATTGACCATTTGGGGCTGGTACCACCAAGTTTAAAGAAAGGCCCCCTGAGGCTGACACCCAGACCTCTAAGGAAGTGGTGCTGCTCAGCTAGTGCTGACGTTTCTGCGAGGACACAGTGAGGCTGGTCCTGCAAGTTCGGGAAAAACCGCAAACTGGTTTCAGTTGCTGCAGTAGCAAGTAACTACCACGGCCACAATAAAGAAGCGTTACTGGGATAATGCTCATAGGAACAGGAAGCAGATAGGAGGAACCAAGTCCCTTCTTCTCCTCCAGCCTGTAAGCTCCCTCCAGTGCCCCTATAGGCAGAGCCTGACATAGACCCCACAGGGAAAGCAGAAATACAGTATGCAGAGCCCCAATCCCACATCAGAAACAGAGTGAGTATAAACCACTGAAAACTGGGGTTCTTTGTTACTAATATCACAGCAAAACCCTGTCTAGCCTTGAAACCAACCTATGGTATTAGAAATCAGGATAATGGTTACTTCTGATGAGTTACTGATAAGAAGAAGCATGCAGGGGGGTTCCCGGGGTGCTGGTGATGGTCTGTTTCTTGATCTGAGCTCTGGTCTAAATGAATGGAGGTTGGCCTTTCGCATGCTACTACTTCCCTTTTCTATCTCCTCTGCCTCAATGCTGATTTTCCTACCCCAATCTCAAAGATGTATCCTCTGCACCATTCCAAGGGTGTCTTTCTTTTAGACACTTATTAGAAAGCCCCTAACTTACTTAAAAAGCCACCTTCTCAAGGTGACGTTTGAATTTTAAATTGAAATCCTTGATTAGAGCAAAGATGTGTGTGTGTGTGTGTGTGTGTGTGTGTGTGTGTGTGTGTGTGTGTAAAACAAGAGAGTTCAACGTAGTTGAAGACAGGTGATGTTGGTAAGTACACCTGCATTCTATAAACTAGATTTTAGAAGGGAAAATGGCTGTCAAGAGAAATCGTGGAGAATGAATAATGTAGAATTCAAAACATAGTCAGGTCTATTCACACAGACAGCTCCAATACCAGTGCAAACACAATGAATAAATATACTCAACATCAATAAAGCCAAGCTGGGGTTGAAAAGGAGCTTGGAAAATCAAAACTCCTGTTGTTTGGGATAAATTTTCTCCAGTGGGTTGAAAGCCAGCCTTGGGGGCAGCCCACAGAGAAAACAGCACAGGCTATGACCACCGGCTCACAGTTGCTACTTCAAGCTTGCTACAAGAAACTTCACAGTGAGCAAAGAAAAACCATAAGGCTGGGTTTATTATATTTCACTTGTAGTTCTTCTATTTTGGTGAGATATTCTTTCCTTTAACTTGACCACACAAATAACATGTGGTTTTGTTTATCATGTTGTGAAAGGAAAGAAAACTGGAGCAGAGGTGCAAAGCGAAGAGGGCAGGGGTGCTGTGAGGTGCTGTTGTCCTCTCCTGACACAAAGTCAAGTCCCCAAGAACACATGCACATCATCAACAACACAGTCTCCATAAATGGAACATTTTTCTTTTAATATTAAATGGGTCTTTTCCAAGTTGTCTGTAATCAGCAAGTGTCACTTTTAAAGTCAGAAAAAAATAATAAATTTTTAAAATGTTGAATAAGCCTTCCCTCTTTGTTTCTTCAACTTCTCAACTCTATGCATGCAACACTGCTCAAAAAAAAAAAAATCTCTTGATAGTTCTAACTGTGCAGGTCAATGAATTCCTTGCAGTGCCTGGGAGTTCAAATGGAGTCACAGACTAGGATGTCATCCCCAAAGTATTACAGCAACTACTGCAACCTGCAATAGTTCACAGACTTAGCAGGCCAAGGTTCCTGCCTGGAAACTCCTGCAATTCTTGACATCTGACCATTCAAAGAGAGAATGGAAGAGGAGTACATGGTGAAAGTAACAGTGAGAACAAGAACTAGAGTCCCTCATGCTGGTTGCTGTGGTACTTTCCTTGAAAGGATGATACTTATTCTTGAGAGATTTCCATCTTCCAATAGAGAACACAGATAGGAACACACAGTCTGAAATAGATGGAAATGTTCAGAGACTGAAAAATAAATACATATTTTTTCACTACCTTCATTTTGTTAGGCATATTGTTAATAAGATTCTTCCGAAACAAGACCTATCTCTTTCTCTTCAGCTTCCCAGTTTCTCCCACAGAATAAGAAAGGGTCCCCCTGCATGGCTTTTACAAACACTAATTCATTCCAAACTGAGGGATTATTACCTGGGTAGAACTGCCCCCAGTGAACCTGTGTGTGAAACTAAAGATTCTATTGACTCTAACTCTCCTTTTGAACAGTACAATATTGCCCTTCAGTTGACTTTTTTTGTTTCGCATTACCATGTATATTATATATTATTCATTTTTTCAAGTCATCAACTCTGTGTGTGCAGAGTTCTATTAGAAGACTGAATATATGCCCACTCTTTTAACATTGTTTAGATGCGTTTAGCGGTGAATTCCTGAGTACACGCAAGTTTTGTGTGAATGAGAGGTTACGGTTCAGTGTCACAACTATGCTGCATATGGTTAAAACATGTTAGCTGGCAGACAAAGGTATTAAGGAGAGGGCAATAATTAGTGCCAGGCTCTTCACGTGGAAATGCTATTGATAGCATATTCTTCTAGTGAATTACACTGTGACATGCATTGAATCTTCACAATGGGATATCACAAATAGGAAGGGCAAAACAATTTTTTTCTATAAGAGACTTTCTAATTTCTTAGGAAATAATCTGAAAATAGCCTTGAAAGACCCTTTTCTAAAACTTGCATAAATTCCAATTCTTGGAGATCTTTCTAAAGAGCATTCTGAAGGATGGCTCCATGCTGTTGATTCTGAGAACAGGTCCTTGGATGGCAATCCCATACTGAAGAGTGGAGACAATCCACAGACTCCATAAGGACAAGGGCAAGTGGGGGACCTCCAGTCCCAAGTGTGTCCCAAAGCCACTGAGCTCTCTAGACTCTTCCCACAAACTAATCCTCTCACCTAAGGAACATTAGTTCTCATAAGTGTTTACACTGAAGAGGCTGAGAAACATCATAAGCTGGGAGCAATCACAAGATTGGTACCCCCTTAAAGGGCAATGGATAGGCTGGGCAAGGATAATAGGGTCTATTTAAAGAAAAGCATTTGAAGAATATAACCCTTACATCAGTGAAGGACTTTCCAAAAGTTGTGTGTGGTCTGCACCATGTTTTCCTAATTTATTAGTGCTATTCAAATATAAGAGTAGAATCAACTCAATGTGTGTGCTGGAAATTCCAGCCCCTTTTCCAAAACACTCTCTTGTCATCACCTCAAACACTGACATTCTAATCAATGTCATATTCCAGAGAATAAAATGGCAGAGGAAGAGCAAGAAGAAAAACCTATTCTTCAGAACCGTAATCACTTCAAAGCCCAACAACTCCAAATTGGGGTTCTTGCAAAGTTACCACTTCCTCCTGAGCTGAATCACCTCAACTTGGGGCTCATCCTGCCTGGCTGGATAAGGACATTTTATGTCATGTTATAGGACGCATCAGTTGTTTATATTTCTCCACCTCCCACTCATTCGTCAACCCATTCCAATCTGGCCATAGTACCCCACCCTTATTATTCCTGCAAAACAGCTCCTACTGAGGCCACCAATGAGCCGAATGGCATGTGTCCAGTCTCCATCTTGCTAGATTTCTCAGCAGCAGTTGACCCTGTTAACACTGCCCGTTTGAAGCTCTCTCTTCCTTTGGTTTCACTGACATTACACGCCTGGTTTTTCTCCCAGCTGTCTGCTACTCCTCGCCACTCTCCCTTAATAGCTCTTTCCTCTTATCCTGGCCATTAAATGTTGAAGTTATTGAAGATTTGGCCCTAAAAGCTCTCTTTTCTTCTCACTCCATTATTCCTTCCCTAGATCATCTTGTCCACGTCCATGGCCACCACTCTGCATAACTCCAGGAGACACCATTCAGATCACAATCTATGTAAATGGCTCCCCCTGAGTTGTACAGTTCATGGCTTGTGTGGTCATAAGAGTAGCTCTACCCACTCCTGTGGCTTTAATTACCACCTATATATTAATATTACCAACTCCCAGATGTGTATCTCAAGCCCAGACAACTCTGAAACTCAAGCCCACATATACAACTGACTACTTGGGATCCACGTGTTCATCTCAAAGACATTTCAAATAGCACATCTAAAACTGAACTGATGCTCTGCCTGGACATTAGTATTTCCCCCCTTCATGAATGACACTACAGCCATCCAATCTAGAAACCTGGAAGACACCCTTTTCAATTCCCTCTGGCATCATCAACAAGTGATCTGTTTGCTTATTTGTTTGTTATCTGTCTCCCTCCAATAAAATGTAAATCCTTTGAATGCTGGAATTTCTCATTCACCACTGTGTCTCCAGAGCTAGAGGGATGTATGGAATATGCCATTTGTTGAAGGAATATTAAAGTCCTATTGATTTTACCTTTTAGCTATTTTTTAAATCACTCCCATCATTATCCAGAAGCCTGCCTGGGTTGCTTCCTTTGGTCCCCCCTCCCAATTTAGTTCACGCCTGTTCATCCTTCAGATCTTGCCTCAATAGCACTCCCTCAGGGACCTCCTCTGATGGCCCAAAGTGCATGGTCAGGCCCCCTTTCAGTGCTATCATAGCTCTTTTACTTGACACTTCTTTCCCTATCTGTTCTCTACAGCATTTTCATCTTCTGTCCAACTTTATCTAAATCATTCTTCTCTCTTCCATTCCTCAAAAGTGTTTGTTAATTCACCCAGAAAAGTACCAAATCCCAGGTACTGAGCTCAGTGCTGAGAATCCTCAGAGAGTAAGTCGAATCTCAAGTGGTTCAGAGAATATGAGACAAGGACACGCAAAAAAACACATAACACAGTGTGTAGTATCTGCAAAAGTTGAGATGAATGCAAAGAAGTGAAATAGCACAGAAGAAAAGGTGATTAACCCCATCCAAGTGGGGGTCACCAGAGAAGTCTCACTGAGTGGGTTCTGCAAGGCAGAGTTTTCACTTACTTCCTTGAAGACTATTCCTACATTCAGAGCATTCACACAGATCGTTTACGTGTTCGATATTTTCTTTAAACCCATTCCTCAAGGCCAGCCCGAGATACTTTGGGTCAGAAGAAATTTGCTGTCTTCTCCTATGGCCTCCCCTTCATTCTCCTTTGGTTCCTGTTCACTCCCCGCCCCCAGCAAGGCCTTTGCCCTGTCTCTCCTTTCTCTATCTTCAAAAAGTAATCTGTTACACTCACTCTTGCTAAGGTGTTATAAGTCATATCTTCTTAGAATAGGTGAATTTTATAAAAGGCCCTTTGAAAGGGGCAGCCTTACAAAATTAACAGGAAAATATCTAATCCCGCAATTTCCTAGTAACAGTTAAAGATCAATCCTACCAGTTCTCTCACTAACAGGCACCCTGCAGTTGTTCTGTTTGGCACAACTTCTGAAAAGAGCTGAACGGATGGAAAAGAGATGTAAATCTTTCTTTTTAAAATTGTTTTTTGAGAATCTACTTTTACAGAGTTCCTGAATAAAACAGCAGGAGAATGAGCTACAGCCTCAACCATATCTCGAGGACAGAGTCCCATCTCCTGCAATAATCCCATCTCCATGGAAAGGCGGGGAAACCAACTCTTGGACTTTGACATCCTGCTGCTGCTTTTGTTATCAACTGAGAGTCACTATTTTTTTCCTCTTTATCCCCCTTAAAATCAGCAAGTCACTTGGCCTCAGGGCTGGCACCCCCCCACCCCTTCTCTTTCTTTGGGATACCAGCCATCTCCCTGGTCTCTCTCTCTTTCCTCTTTCTCTCACTCTCTCATTCTCTCTCTCCTTCTAAGACGATAAAATAGACTTTTTAACATATATATATCTCTCCTAATATCAGTGTGAGAAATCTTTCTCCCCTGCGCTGGGAGCACCTACTAAGTTTTATGCCCTAACACTCTTGAGAGAAATTGCTACCTTCATGTAAGAGTGGAAGATTTGCCCCAAACCCTTTTAATTCACAAAAACTAAGACCTTCTATTCTGCCTGTAAGTTGTGCCAACACTGCCAAACAAACATACCTTTCCGAGTTTACTAACTGTACATGCTAACTGTATGTTATTTCTCTTTCCAGCATATATGAGAGCAACTTGAAGTGATCCTCTCACACGACCTTTCCTAAAGAACACTTAGATTTCAGGGAAACCCTAACAACACTCAGATCATCAGGTGACATGTGCCTGGGATTTTCTTCCCCTCTCTTCATGCTTGGCCAACTTCTATACTGTATTCAGCCTCAGCTCAAACATTACGTCTTCAGGGAAGCCTTTCTCTACTTCCAACTCTCTCATGGAATACTTAACACATATGTAATTATTTGTTTAATGTTCATCTCGCAAGAGAAATGTCTGCCTTGTGTTCAGCTTTATCCCCAGAGCTGAGCACAGTGCCTGGTACATGGAATGTCTCAAAGCCAGTATTTGTTGAATCAAATTGCTATATCTGTGCAGTCCACATGCTTCTATTGTTGCAACCATCACAACATATCGTAATGTATTTGTTTATCTACTTCCTTTAACAGTAAATCCCTTAAGAGTAATCATAAATTACCAATTTTTTGCATTCCTAGAGTCTAGCATATTGCCAGGACTCTCAATAATGAGGAAGAAAAGAAGGAAGAAAGGACTCACTATTTGACATTTCTACAATTCCAATAAGGTCTTTTTTAAAAATTTTTTTCAGCATATTACAGGGGTACAAATGTTTAGGTTACCTATATTGCCTTTGCCCCACCCAAGTCAGAGCTTCAAGCGTGTCCATCCCCCAGATGTTGCACACCACACCCATTAGGTGTGAATATACCCATCCCCTCCTATCTGCCCGACACCTGGTGAATGTTATTACCATATGTCTTAATAATAACAAACACTATATGTCTATAGGGAATCACAACAAACACAGTAAAAGCAGAAAATCAGGCTCTCAGTGTCACAAGACTCAAAGGTTCAGAGTAATTCCCATTATCTTCACATGTTCTTTAGTCAGTATGTTGGCAAGAACCTATAGCAATCTGATTATTCTCCTTGTGAAAACAGAATAAAAACTAACATTTCTGAGCACCTACTGTGTGCCAGGTGCTTTATATGCAGCATACGTAGTTCAACAACAAGCTAACTGAATAAATATTCATTGAGTTACTACTAAGTGTCATGCACATGACCCTAGGAATCAAAGATTTGTTGATGTCCATTTTAAAAATAGGACTCCTAGAACTGAATGCAATATTTCAGTTGTGTTCTGACCAAACAGGGATTTGGGATGCTCTATTTCTATTACATTAGCCTAGGATTCCAATAGACCATTTCACAGCCACAGACTTTAGGTTGCCTAACACGAACAGTGCTGTGTCCAACTAACTCAAGCCAGTTCTTCCCCAACCTGGATTGAGGCAATGTATTTCAAAACCTAAACTGAGTTTACACTTTTGGCTTTACACTGATACCAGATCATCTCTCTCTAGCCTCTCCAAAATTTTAATTCTTGATTCTATCATCAAACCTGTAAGAGCGGCAGGCAGTCCAAGCCTACAAAAATGACCTTGGGCAAGTCTCTTAATGTATCTGAACAGGGCTGCCACACTGCACAACTCCAGGGGGTCCCATGCGTACCACACACAGTCTGTATGAATGGCTCCTTCTAAAGTTGTGCAGTGGCCCCAGCCCTGGATCTGCCATTTTCCATCAGTAAAATCATTGGGTTGGACCAAAACCTCATTCTCTGATTTGGGGTAACTTAAATTTTTGATAAATATTCCTTCTATATTTTCATTCTATTTACTGATAAAATTAATGACTAAGTGCAAAAATACAGAGGAGGATGTGTGTACCCCCGGTCTTATTTTGTGTTCTTGGGAAACTACTTTAACTAGGTCAACAGTCATCCTCACTTCCTTTAGAGCACTATAGGCCTTCAAGAGTGTGGAAGACAGCAAGCAAATTGACACTTCCTTGTCACACTGAGCAAAATCCTCGTGACCAACAATGTGTAACAACATGAAGCCTATATCCTGAAAATGCCTGAAAGAAGAAAGCTGGCTGACCCTCAATCAATCTTATCCACCGAGATACTAGAATAACTGATCTGAAAGTCACTGACATTTGGCATTGTGACCTATTATGTGCCTTTCTCTTTCAGTTTTGTTCAGGGTAACATCCATACTAGTGAACTGTGAGTGGCTATTGCTGGAAAGACAGGGAAATACCATGCAGTACAGTGCTGGCCAATGATGAAACCAAGAGTACTGTATCTCTCTATGTTACTAATTATGTCTCATGAAAATGGGTAGTAAATTAGGAAATAAGTCAATGAAAGAAAATATGATAAATGTACTGTTATCTATAACAGGCAAAAAGTGGCATGTGCAAAAGCCCTGCCTGAAATGGGGGAGAGCTTAGTGAGTTCTAGAAACTGGAGGAAATCAGAGTGTTAAGAGCATAGTGAGTGAGGGGGAGGAGTGGTGGAGATAAGGCCATGAGGAACCACCAGACCATACACTGATCCGCAGGCCATGTTAAGGATCTCGGCTTTAACCTAAGTGTGACTGAACATCCTTGTCCAAGTAAAAGAATGTTAGTAAATTAGTTTATAGCAACACCACAGAATTCTACTCATCACTGATTCCCAAAGTATGTTCTAAACACTTGTCAGTGGAACAGTTTTTATTGTGTTAAAAAAAAAGTTTCATGTAAAAATTAATTTGGAGAAAATATGTCATACCCTCATCTTTCTTAAAAGCATATTAATAATATTACAGGCTTTGAGAAATCCTACAGTAAAGAAATTTGTTTACTGTTACAATTTTCCAAACTTACAATTTTCCAAGAGATGTTTTCTTTTTCCCAATAATGTCAATTAAAATCCCAAGAAAATGGCATCCCATAAAATATCTTTTGGTAAATATTGCTGTAATGCATTTTAAATGATCATTACAGCAAAAGCCTATAGAGGCTGGGCACGGTGGCTCACTCCTGTAATCCTTGGGAGGCCAAGGCAGGAGAATTGCTTGAGGCCAGGAGTTCGAGACCAGCCCGAGCAGGAGTGAGATCTGTCTCTACAAAAAATAGAAAAATTAGCTGGACATGGTGGTGCGCACCTGTAGTCCCAGCTACTGGGAGGCTAAGGCAGGAGGATGGCTTGAGCCCAGGAGTTTGAGGTTGCAGTGAGCTATGATGATGCCACTGCACTCCAGCCTAGGCTACAGAGTGAGACCCTGTCTCACCAAAAATAAGTCTATAGAAAAATGAAAAGCATACCAAGATTACAACTATATAAAAATACATATGCATGTGAAAGTTATATTTAACTCAAAAATATCTGTTGTTTAGGATGACAGATTTATCAGTAATTTTATTCTTTATTGTCTTCTTTAATACTGATAATAAATCATTTTTCAATTAAAAATTATAAATTAGTAAAAAATGATGAGAAACATATTTTTTAAAATTTATTTGAAGTTTTGCCAATTCAATTAATCCAGGGGAGGCTGCACAAATTTCACTTCATTTAATAAAATTTCACATTCATTATGATAAAGAAGAAACCAGGCATCATAATACCAGTTCTAATCACTTGCTGGCAGGTTAATCCAATCAACATCTTAATTGGATGAGTTAATTTAAATTAAAATGCAACCTGATTCATACTATGTTTAACTACAGACATTGCCACAAGATACATGGCATCTTCTAAACTCATCTTCCAATCCTACTACTACCCAGAAAGCCATTTCAAAGAGCATTTCATACGCACAGATCAAAACATTTTTAGAACTTAGGTGTTGGGCCCAGAAATTAAATCACTGCATTTTCATTTATTCATTCATTCAACAAACATTTATTGAGAACACTAGGCTATGCCTAAGAATATAAAAATTAAAAAAACAAAGTCATTATCCACATCGAATTCTCATATGGAATATATACTCTTAGTCTGGTACATGCTGTCATAATGTTTGCACAAAGAAGAGAAGCTAGTTGTTTTCAGCATAGGGAGAGTGGGTCAGAAAGGCTTCAAAGAGGGTGAGATGTTGAGCCACTTCTTCAAAAATGAGCATCAATTTGCCAGTCAGATGCAGTTGGGAACAACATTCCAGGTAAAGAGAAAAGCATGTGTGACCCAGCCCAAGTGCCAAGTGGGACGTAGTAAGAGGGCACAGAAAAACCTACCATGGATCTATCAAATCAAACAAAGATTAACAAGTGATCATTGGTTTCCATTTTAGATGACAACACCCACTGTAAAGCAAAAGCACATTCAGCCAACTAAGGAAGAAGATTCAAATTGTAGTCGGTTAAAGAGCAAATGCAAGCCTGAGGAAGACTACTCAGCAGATCCAGTCATTTCTGGGATCCAGAGATTTTGGCAAGTGGTATCTTTAGTCATGTGACAACCAGGTGCTTATAATGGGATTCTGTTGTGCATGTATTCATAAAAAATAAGTATTTTGTGACTCTGGACTTCCAATGTGTAGCATCAACAGAATGATTCTTTTAATTTCCAGAAAGTCATCTTTTCATTTTTTAAAAAAACAATAGGACTTAATGACAGGTTGCAAATAAATTTTGATATCCTCATATGAAAAATTCTATGTAAATATAAAGGACGGTTATTAAATCCACTTCAAGTACAAAGACTCCTGAAGTACATGGCAAAGAAGCAAGTGTTCTGAGATCTTCAACGAAACCAAAAGGAGAGTGATGCATATGCATACCATACTGTACTCTGAAAGTTTGCAGCAGCATTTCTCTAAGGATTGCAGGACACTTTGTAAGTATGTTTATTCTCACATGAAGAGAGTGGTCTGTGCTTACATTTAAAGAAAGGTAAAGAGGTGACATTACAAAATCCAAGAACTACAAGTGATCTTAAGCATCATTTAACCAACGTCTTTAGTTGATGGATGAAGAAACAGAATCAGAGAGGTTAAATGAGTCACCCACAGCTCACACAGTGAGTCAGAGCTGAAACCAAGGCTGCAACCCAAGATCCCAGCTTCCAGTAGTCTGGTGTGTTTGTTTTCACTGCACCCTTCTGGCCTGTCCCAAAGGCCAAAACTAAGTTAGAAACAGAGCTAAGAAGCCAGTGAAAAGTTGAATCAACAATACAATGATCCCATTACCCCTGGGCCTATAACTGAGGATGCTTTTTATAGTGAGCATGGGAGTGGAAGGGTCACTCTGAACACCTGCTACGCACCAGTCATTTTGCTGGGTGCTGTGCATACACTCACAACACATGGTGCAAAGTTCTTCTTCCACCATTTCATAGTCAGTCAGTAAACAAATATTTCCTGGGGGGCTACTCCATGCCAAGAACAGTTCTAGGCCCTGGAGCTCACACTAAACAAGACAGAGCCTCTCCTTCATAGACTTACATTCTGGTTGGGGAAGACAGATGATAAACAAGTCAACTAATGAATACACAAGAGATTAGTAAGTGCTAGGCAGAGAAATAAAATGAGATGATGTAACAGAGTGGGACAAGAGGGAAGGTGAGAGGGTGGGTACTGCCTCATCTTGGGTGGTCAGGGGAGGCCTCCCCCAGGTCTTCTTCCACAGGCTAATAAGGAGGGCATGCAGTCAGGCATCAGGCATGAGCATTCACCTGAGAAATCACAAAGATGACCTAGAACCTGACGTCCAAGGGGTGAAGCCAACTCAGAAGTCAGGGCAGGCATGTGTGCGCTTGTGTGCAGGGGAATATCTGTCCACATGTCACCAACAGCAGCAGGAGAGAGTGGGTGGAAGGCAGGTCAAAAGAATTTTCTACAGCAGTTGCTGCTGTCTCCTTTGGCTTCTATTAAGCTAAGCTACTTAATATGCAATGGTTTTCACCCTGTGGCCTTCCTTCCTTCCTCAAGGCTCTAATAACATTCAATTGCCCCCTTATGTCATGTGACTCCTTTCTTATTTTAACTGGATACAACTTTTCATAATAGTTGTATGGAGTAAAGGTGGTAAAGACCACTATCAAGACCCCCATGCTAATCACAAGCATTTCCTGGATCACAACAAATGGGACCGAGTTGAAGAAATGCTGGTTTAATGGGCCTTCCAATAAGCATAAACAGATTGAACCCAAAGTGAGTGCAACACCATCAGGACTGCTTAAGCAAAAACAGCAAGAGGATGTTGGAATTAATTTGAGACCTCTGACATTGACAGAGTTGGAAGCAACATGAAACTCAAAAAGGCAATCTGCTTTGGGAATGTTAAAAGGAAACACTTGTTTGGAAAGAATGTTTAAGTGTGCAGGAGAAAGGCTATTTTCAGTGGAATCTGCGAGCAGTGAGCCTGACCACACAGTGGGGGCTGAGAGAAGATGTATCTCTCAGGGATTATGTATGGTCCAGCTCCCAGCAGTTACATGCCCAGCACCGAACTGAGAAATCGTGTGTTCTGATTAACATCTGCAACATGCCAAATGACTCCGTTGGGAGCAAATTGGACTCTCCAATCTAATCTTGATCTTGTTTTCATTCTTCCTTGCCTTGCGCCAGCATTCCCTGTGTTTCTTCGGTCCATGGTGACTGTGTAAGCTTTGAGAACCACACACCTTGAGTTTAAGGTTCCACAAATCACTTTCTCATTCACCATTAGTAAATCCCTGTTCACATGGAATGCCATACTTCAGTGAGAGAGTTCCCAATTGTATCCCTAAAAAACACTTCTTTGAACATAGTCATGCCAGGTCAAAGAAAACGGGCAAAAGGCATCCATGTCTGAAGCAGGTCTATCTACTGTATGTTGGGCTGCAGTCACATGTTGCCTGATAACTGCGATACACTCTGAGAAATGCATCAGTAGGCAATTTCATCGTTGTGTGCCAGTGGGGAACCGTCCAGATCTCCAAGTGTGGCCCCTCGACCAAATCCAAACTTCACAGAACAAATCCCTTTATTGTTCTATAAAATTTGGATTCAGTCAAAAGGCTGCACTCAAGGATCCAGAAGGCCACATGTGGCCCCAAGGCCGCAGGTTCTTCACCCCTTGCTCCTAGGCTATGAGCTTGTATAGCATGTCACTGTACTCAGTTGTAGCACAATGGTAAGTATTTGTGTATCTAAATATACATAAACATAGAAAAGGTACAGTAAAAATACACTATAAAAATAAAAAATGCCACACCTGTATAGGGTAACATGAATGGAGCTTGCAGGACTGGAAGTTGCTCTGGGTGAGTGAGTGAGTGAGTGGTGAGTGACTGTGAAAGCCTAGGACATTACTGTACACTGCTATAGACTTTATAGGCCTTACTGTACACTACTATAGACTTTATAAACACTTGTACAGTTAGGTTACACTAAATTAATTTTTAAAATATTTTTTTCAATAATAAATTAACCTTAGCTTACTATGACATTTTTGCTTTACATACCTTTTAATTTTTTAACTTTTTGACTCTCTTGTAATAACAGCTTAAAACACAAACACATTGTAAAGCTGTAAAAAAAATTTTTTCTTTATATCCTTATTCTATAAGGTTTTTTCCTATTTTTAAATTTTTTTACTTCTTAAACTTTTTTGTTAAAAACTAAGACAAAAACACATGCATTAGACTAGGCCTACACAGGGTCAGGATCATCAATATCACTGTCTTCTGCCTCCACATCTTGTCCCACTAGAAGGTCTTTAGGGGCAGTAACACCCACAGAGCTGTCATCTCCTATGATAACAATGTCTTTGTCTGGGATACCTCCTGAAGGACCCGCCTGAGGCTGTTTTACAGTTAACTTTCTTTTTATAATTAGAAGGAGTACACTCTAAAATAACAATAAAAAGAACAGAATAGTAAATACATAAACCAGTAACACAGTCGTTCGTTATCATTATCAAATATATATTGTACATAATTACATGTGCTGTACTTTTATACGAATGGGAGCAAAGTAGGCTTGTTTACACCAGCATCAGCACAAACATGTGAGTAATGCATTGTGCTACAACACAATGACAGTTACAACAACACTAGGCAATAGGAATTTTTCAGCTCCATTATTATCTCATGGGACCACCCTCGTATATGTAGCCCATCCTTCACTGAAACATTATGCAGCAAATGACTGTGTTTTGTGTTTTATAACACCTCTCCCTATTCTTCCTTAGCACCCGATAGACATTTAATGTTTTATTTGCCTTGTCAGCAAATTTAAGAAAATTTTGGATCACTGGTGAGAAAGGATTATGTACTACTCAAGTTCATCTTCCTGGATAGCTTTTTCTACCAGTGCATCAAGCACCAGTGGATCCTTAAAAAAGTGCTCTTCTTGTGTCCAACATGCATTAAAAACATCCAATCATCCCCCAAATTCCACCATCCTGCTGCACTCATGAAGATGAAGTGACAATGATATAATCAGCCCATAACAATAAGTTACAAAAGGCTGACTCCCAAGACTGGGGAAACAGAAACACATCTGGGTAAACTCGGGCTGCAAAGAGTTAAGGGTGCCTTCCTATTCTGAAAGTTCCATTTCCCTATCTCTGGTTTTGCTAATCCAAAAAGACAAAATTCTCCTTTGCTTCTCAGAGAAAACTCCTAACAATGTATCTATATGATCACTACCCTCCGAATGGTTAATTTTTCACTAAAAGCTAAGGCAATATTTATAATAGTTATAATTGAAAATATTTTAAACATGAAAGTTTTTTGCCCTTTGAAGAGATTAGAGACATAAATTTGGAAATAATTTTTATGATGTGTTAATAACAATAGATATCTCTTTCTCATAATTCTTCACCAATGTGAAGGAGGAAATAAAAAATATTTTAGGTCAGATTTATAGTGTTTAGATTTTAATATATGCTTTAGATATAAACATGATATTTCATATAATCACTGAAAATTGTCTAAGTTTAACTTTTTCCACTGCAATAAAGGAAGTTTTAAGATTATATGCTTATACATATGATAAAATATGATATGATATATATAAAGTATATAGAAACAGATAAACATCTATAGCTTAAAGGTTTAAAGCTTAAGAGATCATGTATTTTAAATTGTTGTAGCTCATCTTAAAATCTAATTTTATCATTTTAGATCTCCTAGATCAAAGATGTGGAATTAAGAACCAAGATTTTACATCAGGATATACAATACCTTGTTACACACATGTAGAAAATTGCATGTTTTTGTTTTATTAAACATAATAACATACCATGTGAGCTTAATGGAGAGATATAATAGTCAATCCAAACTATTCGTGGATTCTGTATTCCCCTGCTCACTCAAATTTATTTGTAATCCCCAAATCAATACAGCACTTTTGTGGTCATTTGCAGACATGCGCAGAGCAGCAAAAATTTTGAGTCACCCGATGCACACATTCCCAGCTGAGGTCGAACAAGGCAACACACTGCCTTCTTGTTTGAGCTCTCACAGTATAAACAAGTGTCCTTTTTGCCATGCTACGTTTTTTGCATTTTTGTCCTTTTTGTTGCTGATTTCACTGTTTAAAATGGCCCCTAAGCATAGTGCTGAAGTGCTGACTAGTGTTCCTAAGTACAAGCAGGCTGAGACGTGCCTTACAGAGAAAATGTGTGTGTTAGATAAGCTTCATTTAGGCATGAGTTGTAGTGCTGCTGGTCGTGAGTTCAATGTTAATGAATCAACAATATATATTTACTAATGTGTCTTTAAATAGAAACACACATAAAACAAGATTATGTATTCATCAGTGGAGGAACTGTTGATGAGAAACTGGCAGGAACCTAAGCCTGTCATTTACCCTAGGAGCAAGGTTCAGGATTCACTAATTCAGTGTTCATGGTGACTTATAGAGCATAACTACTGTGAATAAGCAAAATCAACTGTATGACATTTTTAAATGCCCATGTGAACACAAATGCTCTCCAGGGTTTCCACGCTTCCCACCCGAAAGTGCAATGACCATGACTGTGGAGGCCTCTTTCCACAGAGCCTAACTGAGCAGTATTGATGTGGGTTTCCTTAAACTGCTTATTAGATCATGCACCCCAAAGGGCAGGGGCCCAGGAGTAAAGCAGTGACCGGCAACCCTGGGGGACTAGACAGGGCTCCCTACCCAGCAAAGCCCTCTTGTTAGAGCTGTCACAGGAGGAGTCCAGGACAGCTCACAGAGGCTGCTTCCTCCAGAGCCACGTCAGGACTGAGACCAGTTTTCACACCTGAATAGGGCAGGAATGGAGAGTCAAGAGGAGAAGCCAAGAGGGTCAGAAAGTGAAGTTCAAAGGAAGACAAGAAAGCAGGATTGAGAGGTATGACTGAGTCAGAATTCAGAAATCTGCAGAGAAGTACATGCAGGGATCATTGCCTCTAGCCTGAAGGAGGAGAAGGGGACAGCCAACATGCTGGCAGGGAGGGGGGGATGATGACGGTTTCTCCGCGGGAGGTAGACACATTCCTCTCCAAGATGCCTACCAGTGCGTGACAATAGGATGACAACAAGGAAGAATGCTACAGATTAGTTCAGCTTGTTTGTGTTTATTTTGAAATTCTTGCCATCAGAGTCCCTCAGAGAGAAACAAATGACTTTTGGGGACCACAGTTTTTGTAGGAGTATTTAGTAATAAAAAAATGTCTTCTTACTTTTTTAAACTGTAACAAAAAGAGAAACAAAAAAAATTTTTTAAATACCTTGTTATTTCCAATCATTATACCTGTCTAGTGTTTTTGCCCTTTTTTAAGCATTTATCATAAAACTTCTCAATCATACACAAAAGTAGAGAGAATAGTCTAACAGACTTCCATGCATCATCACAGAGCTTCAATAATTTTCAACATTTTAGTCCAGCTTTTTAAACTCCATATTTGGCTAAGAGAGCTTTGATGTATTTTTTTCATTCAACAAATATTTACTGAGCAACTACCAGGTGAGGCACTTGTCAAGTGCTGGAGATGCATGTGTATAAAAAAGAAAATAAGTGAAAAATATGGACTCTCCAGGAGCTTACATGCTAGTAAAATAAATAGTAGCTAATTTTACTGAGAACCATGAGCCATCACTGTTCTGGGCACTTTACTTCAATTACTTCATTTAATCCTCACAACCACCCAATGAGGTAGATGCTCTTATTATTCTCTTTTTATGGATGGGGAAATTGTAGTACAGAGAGGTTAGGCAACTTGCCCAGGGTCACACAGCTATCAAGCTTTGTAGATGGGGTTCAGGCTGGCTCTGGAATCTCTGCTCTTAACCTCCACGTGTACTGCCTCTCGACACCTCAGTAAGTCCTTCCTCTTCCAAAAATTGCCTCTCTGCAAAATCCAGGGCTTCTCTGACTTCTTGGACATAATGAAAATTACAGGAATTGGGGAGATGTTAGCTACACAACCTTTTTTCTCCATTCATACTGACTCCACGGAATCTTTAGATTAAAAGACTGCGGCCAATTGTCCTTGTTGGTCCTACTTCCTCTTAAAAGGCATGTCTTTTTGTAGATTTCAGTTCAAATATTATGATGAATTAAGATACTTTTTCTCAACTATCAAAATCCTACATTTCCCCTCTAATATTAAGAACAGCTAACATTTATTGAGCTCTTGCAATGTGCCAGGTACTAGGCTGAGTAATTTAGGTGCATTCAGATAGACCTTATAACAACTCTATAACTATTACTATCCTTGTGTGACAGATGGTGAAATTAAGGCACAAGCTGTTACACAGGCTACCCAAGTTCACGTGGTTAGTAAGTGGCAGCACCAGAACTTGACCTTTGTCACACTCTTAGCTACACTGACCCTGCCTCCAACTTAGATGAATTCTCTGTGTGATAAAATCCAGAACTCTTTTGATGGTTCAGCAGAAATATTTTATATGTAGCACATAATAATGTTTTTCAAAACAAAGTTTTCCAGTTTTGTTATCATCACATTCTACATTTCAAATTTCATTAAAAACTTCAGTTAGTTCTCCAAAGAGCACTGGAGCATTAATATTCTGGTTAATTATCTGATCCTATTTTATCATTCAAGACTAGGGTAAACCTCATGTGTGACTAGACCAACCTCTCATACTAAAGGTATTTGAAGAGAAAGGAAAAGAACCCAGAACCAGCATGGAAATAAGAGACTAACAAAAATAGCCAATAACATAGATCCTATTTCTATCCATAAATGATCAAATAAGGACTAGTAGAGTACTTGGCACTCAGAATGTACTTGCTGACTCTGGTGTAATTAATTAAAGTTATGTGCCAATAAATTAGATTCTCCTTTTGAAAAGTAATCTTGAAATCCTATAATGACGTATTTATGTTACTGGGAAGATGGGGTTGTTTAAAATATTTCACTGGATAATAGAAACCACCCTAACTTTCAGTCTGGGTTAGGTAAACCTTTCAGATGCTTCCATACCTCTCTGAACATCTTGTAGAATTCAGCATATTGTAATAATTTGTCTACATGTCTTCCTAAGAAAAGTGTAAGCTCCATGAATTTCTAGGATTTCTAGATTATGTTCACTGCTGTATTTCCAGTGTTTAGCATAGTGCCATGGCTAAACAAGAAAGATCAAATAAGTTTCATTGAATTTAATAATAAATAAATGAGTGAATAAATGAACAAATGACAATGGCATTCTACTACTAAACAGGACAACGACAGCTACCCAAGTCCTTCTGGCACCATTTGCCCTCAGGCCACAAGGAAGCTCAAGGACTTATATTTGCTGGCTCAGGCTTTTCTCAGCCGGGAGTTCTCATTGCTGCACTCTCATCCCCTCCTTCTTCCTTTCTTCTTTCTAGTTTTTGTCTTAAGTTCATCTGTTTTGGTCCTAGTATATCTTTGTTCTTACCTAAACCACCTTAACTCTTCTTTATAGAAAAATGTAGAGCTAAATTAATAAATAAACCATAAATACCCCATGTGGATCTGTAATGACTGACATGAATGCAATTTGCCTACTAGAGATTCTCTATGCATAAAGAAATGTTACAAATCCTTATTTCTGGCCAAAAACCTGTGTATTATTTTTACTTTCCCAGAGAGTTACCTTTAACATTATTGGATTTTTCCCATATGGTTAGATGATTTGCCACTGATGATTTGGGAATTACATTGCCCCGAGTTAACCCTTTTCTACCTAAAATTAAATTTTGCAGCTACCCCCAAACATTAGGAAATCTAATGCACCCAAGGGCTTTGTAGTTAAAATCATAACACAAAGGCTTAACATCTATAAAACCCTTCTCTGATCTTCTAGGATTATTCTGTATCAATAAAATGAAAAAACGAGGGAGGGAAGAACAAAAACAGGAGAAAGGCATCACATTTTCCTGGTATTTCTCAACATAATTGGCAAATCCTTTTCATTCCTTTCAGTGCAGTCACTGGGCCCGAAAATATAGTGCAGAGATGGTGTTAGCAAAGACTCTGGGCTGGAGTCTGACCTTCCTGGTCAGTGATTCTTCCTAGTCCAGGCCCAGGAAGAAACCTCCATCCATGACCATGAAGTGAAAACTCACCTGATTTAGGTGCTATAACTCCAACCATCTCCAGCTTAAGGTGGTCCTTGGAACCATGAGTCTACAACATTTCTCATCCCTGCTATTTTGTAGGATGCCAACAGCAGGCTGAACAATAGGGACCCAGGGCCTAAAGGCAAACCTGTGGAGATCATGTGACTCCAAGAATGTCACCTAATAGAAAGGGTGCTGTGCTCCAAATCTGAGACGTGGGTCCTAATCCCAATTGTATCACTGACTTGTGGTGAGTTCCTTTACCTGTCTGAACTCCAGCTTCCTCACATGTAGAGAGGCATACCTACCCTGCCAACTTTACCCATATATTGTTAAAACAAGTGAGCAGATGAGTTGGTGCTTACGAAAAACTAAAGCACCTTGCAAATGAAACATATTAGCAAGCAGTCCTTCCCCAACCCCTTTCTACATCTCATTTCTCCTGCTGAGCCCCTCTAAGAAACCCTCTTAGGTGATGAAAGACAAAGCCTTCCCATCTAGCAACAATTCTGTAATCTTCCAAGGTATAGTTGAGAAGGGAAACAAATTCTCCTCCGTGCTAATGAACTATTCCTCCTCCTCTTCCTCCTAACAAAAAGAAAGATTGCAACAACTATTACTACTTAGCATATACCATCATATATCAAGCAGATATCATCTCATTTGATCTCCACAAAAACCCTCTTTTGTAAGTAATCAGTAGCCCCATTTTACCAAAAAGGAGACTGAAAGTGAATTTAAATAACTTGCCCCACTAAAATATCCTAGAAACTTCTAAATTCTGGTGGTGAGAAGGAAGAAATCCCTTCATGTCAGAATTTCAGACACTGTAGCAAGCCTGTTAGAAAGAGAACTTTCGTTGAGGATTGGGAGACTCGCTTTTCTGAATTATCCTTCAAACCTCCCCTCAGGGAGCATCTATGAAAATAAATCAGTTCCAGAGTCTCATCCAAATTGCTCTCAGATTAGAGAGCCATGGATTCCAAAACAAAAGTATCCAGTGCAATTTTAAAAGAGGAGAGGCATCCGACAGAGAAGCATGTCAAAGTATACACAAACAACTTTGCACTCCACCACCAGGCGTCTTTACAAGTGACCACGTAAATTGTGATTTAATGGTCCAGCATGTGGTAAAAAATGTCAGCAACTTTCACAGTTTTGAAAACTGTGCAAAAAAAAAAAAAAGAGGCAAAGAGAAAGAACTCTGCTTTTTACACCCACACAGTACTGTACACTTGACTTGAGCGCCCCGAAAATTCCCCTAAGCATTTTTATCGTTACGTATCACTGGTATCACTCCACAGTTTAGTCAGCCAAACCATATCCTTTTCCAGCTTTAGATAAATTGCCTTTTGACAAACTGCACACAGACAAAATATCACGAAGTCCCCAAATTGTAATCTCTACCCTGTTTTTCTACCTAGATGAGTAAGACTTTCCTATTTGGTTGTTTTAAGTACATAAGCAGCAGATGTATATAATATACGAATACTGTCATAGTATGTTTTCTCACTCTTTCTTGAAATGTACCTAAGTTTTATCATTACCTTTGCCAAGACTGTAGCACTCGCAAATTGTAATATGGAAAATTACTGCACAGGGACATACTGATTTTAAAAAAAGAGGTAGCCATTTGCCTTTTCTAACTCTGATTATGATGGATAAAGCTTTAGCCGTATTGCGGGGAAAATGAAAATAGTCGAAAAGTGCAAGGTGCTTTGTCACTTTTACCAAACTTATAGTCAACATTTAAACAAATCCTTTAATATACTATAGAGAAGCCAAACTATATAAACTACTACAAAATGTTTATTCATAATTCATTTTAGCTGACTGACTTCAAATAAGAGGTCACTTTAGTTTTCTGTGTTATAAGAAGGTTATGTTTATTTTGAAGAGAATACAGTAACCAATACTTTATTCATCCAGCTAATATTAAATTTATGTCCAATGGCTATTGAGAAACATCCTTAAGACTAGGATTTGAGGTGGAAAAATATGTACACAATTCCTGAAGATTTTGTACCCAGTAAGGTTGTTAATACATCAAAAAAAGTATCATGAAAATAAGTGTATACGGCTCTTTGCCAAGCTAATGAAACTTGTCGTGATAAGTCACACACATGCACACACACACATACACACACCCCAGGGAATGCTAGCAGCCACTGGCCAAATAAACCAACAGTTTGAGCTAAGAACAGTAGTGGAAACATATCCCTGATCCCTGGAGCCTAACAGTATCTGGCACATGGCAGGAACTCTGTATTTGTTCACAGATACTGATGGGTTTTAACCCTGATATAAATTTCTTACGGAGAATTGTAAAAACACTGGACATCAGAAGTAGGTCAGAGGCATCAGTGTTGAATAATTTTCACACCTCAGTTTTATTATTTTTTAAATTTCCTACTTGAAATTAATATACTACTTCTTGAAATTAGTGTTATTCAAGTTGCTGAGTTTATTTTCACATCTTAAGTGTGTGAGTTTTACTTTCAGTTTTTACCTAGCAAGACAAATGTCTTGATCAATACACATTAATTCACACAATCCTCTACAAAGCCAAGAGCTTTCAAAATGATTGTACTCTAAATATGCAGAACATCTTAGAGTTTTCAACTTCTTTCATGCCCCTTATCTCATTTAATGCAAACAACGAGCATGTGCAGGAGGACAGTTTTACAAGTGGGAAGTGAGCTCCCACTATCCCCATTTTACAAGTGGGAAGTGAGCTCCTGAGAAGTCATACTGTTGGGGCCAATGTCACAGAACTAGGGAGTGACAAAACTGGAAATGGAATCCAGGTCTTCTGGGTTTTCCTTCAATGCGCCACCCACACACAGCACAACAAAACTACAACCATAAAATTCATCACACAGAAGCTATTTCTACTATGCCTCCATTCATTCAACAAGTGTCTATTCAGTACCTACACGTGCCAGACACTGAACTGGAAAGAAAGATAAAAGCTCAACACTCTATGTAATTTTCCAGGAGCTTTGCCTGAGTCTTCTTATTCTCATTTCCAGGCGTACTCTGGGCTTTCCTGCTTAAATTGCCCAAAATAAACATGACAATGGCTTCAAGTCACAGCATGCAATTTTGGGCACTGTGATGAAGGCATCTGAAAGTTCATTGGGGTGTGGGGGAAGCTTCTGAGACCTTCTTTAAATCCTTGATCTACTAAATACTGTAGGGTAAAGTAGAAGGCCATGACTCTGCTCTCCTCAGAAAACATGATTCAGTGATACAGGAAGGTGATATGTTTAATGTCACACTGATTTTTTTTTTCCCATCATCTAGATGGCTAAACCACGTATGTGACTCAGTAACCTCCTACCAATGCCCATTTTCCTCCCTGGGTCCATGCGAATTACTGAATCTCCCACCCCGGTGTAAACAGAGGTGCTCTCCAGAGACCAGAGAATAGCAATCTTATCCAAAATTTCTTCTTCCTGAAATATCATCATTTGGGTTTTATTGTTTTATATTAATTATTGATCTCTTCATTCAGTTTGTTTTAAAAATGTGAATGTTGTTAAGAAGAAATAGTGTAGGGAGTTTCTATCACCTTAGTGTGAATTTGTTTACTTTGGGCTTTCTAGAAAGAGAGGAAGAAAAGGGCAGTCTGACTTAAGTGGGGTCCCGAGGAAGAGGAGGCCTAGAGAACATTTAGAGGCAGGAAGGAGACAGCAAGAGAAGGACCACAACAGATAAAGCTCTCCAACTTCACACTTTTGCCAAAAGGAGTGCTGAAACTAGGTATTTTCTTGGCTCCTGAAGATCTAATGCCCACTGGGCCATTTTTCTTCCTTTGGCCTTTGAAATCAGTAACTCAAAGAGTTACTCATGTTATTGCAGAACTATTCACAATAGCCAAGATATGGAATCAACCTAAGTGACCATCAAGAGATGAATGGATAAAGAAAAGGTGGTGTGTACATATATACAATGAAATATTATTCAGCCATAAAAAGGAAGGAAATCCTATCATTTGCTACAACATGGATGAATTTGAAGGACATTATGCTAAGTGAAATAAGCCAGACACAGAAAGATAAATATTATATGATCTCACTTATATGTGGACTCTAAGAAAGTCAAAATCATAGAAACAGAGAACAGTGGTTGCCAGGGGGTGGGGAATGGGGTGGGGATGCGGGATGTTGATCAAAGGGTACAAACTTTCAGTTATAAGATGAACAAGTTCTGGGGATCTAATATACAGTATGGTGGTGATGGATGTGCTAATTAATTTGATTGAGGTAATCATTACATATAGTATACATACATAAAATCCTCACATTGTAGGCCATGAATATATTCAATCTTTGTCAATTAAATATTGAAAGATAAAATAAATAAATAAATGAACAAATGTAAAATAAAATAAGTTCATTTCTAATATAAAATGGAACTTTGGCTTCTAGGGAGGAAATGGATGAATAATTTTGAGTATGAAAATTTCCAGCTGCCTCTAAGAAATTTCTACCTGAGTGTATTACCACCAAGTCAAATAAACCATCACTCCCAAACACCTCCCCAAACACATCCTCATAAACATTCAGTTTTGCCACAAACCTACAATTTAGTCTAGGACCTTGGGCACCTCTTTGATCCATTCTTTGTCTTCTTCCCCATATCTAATCTATCACTGAACACTGACTGTTCTCCCTTCAAACCATCTGATTTGTTTTATTCCCTGTGACTCCATTCTTGTCATTTCACCTCCTGGATTATAGGAGCCACCTCAAGATTGGATTACCTGCCTCTGGTCCAGTGGTTCTCCACCCTGGCTTTACCTGAGGAAATTGAAAAAATATGGATATCTACAATTCACCCACAAAGATTCTGATTTAATTGGTCTGTGGTGCAGCCTAGGTATTAGGATTTGTTTATTTGTTTTTAATTGTGGCAAGATGCATATAAAATAAAATTTACCATCTTAACAATTTTTAAGTGTACAGTTTAGTAGGGTTAAGTACATTCACACTATTGTGCAACCAATCTCCAGAACTCTTTTTATCTTGCAAAGCTGAAACTCCACACCCATTAAGCAATGACTCCCCATTCCCTCCTCCCCCGGACCCCAGGCAATCACCATTCTGCTTTCTGTTTCTATGAATTTGGCTACTCTAGGTATCTCAGATAAGTGGAAACATTACAGTATTTATCTTTTTATGTCTGGCTTATTCACTTAGCCTAATGTCCTCCAGGTTCATCCATGTTGCAGCATGTGGCAGAATGTCCTTCCTTTTCAAGGCTGAATGATACTCCATCATATGTATATACCATATTTTGTTTATCCATTCATCAATCAATGGACACTTTGGGTTTCTTCTAATTCTTGGCATTTGTGAATAATGCTGCTATGAACATAGGGGTACAAATATCTCCTCAAGAGCCTGCATTCAATTCTTTGAGGTATATATTGAGGTATATATACACAGTGGATCACTGCCTTTGGCCTTTTAAATGCCCATAAAAGGAAGCGGTAATTTACTCTGCTGTGGACAAAGAATATATCAGGAATGACTTGAAGACACCCTCCCTGGCTGTACTTCAGGACTTCAGTCATATGGAGGGGACAAGACACCCTCCCTGGCTGTACTTCAGGACTTCAGTCATATGGAGGGGACAAGTATTCCTTTCCCAAGGCTTCTAGCATCACCCTTTCCTGAGTGCGTACAATGTACACAGCTGCATTCTGTCCCAGTGCCATGGAGGCTGCTGGGCTTGACCTAAGATATTTATGCATCTTCACTAACATGAAAAACAAGGAGAAGGTGGGGATAGATCAGAAAGGATGGCAAGCAAAACCCTGGCACTCTGGGTTGAAGGAAGGGTTCCCACATCAATGATTTCAGGGCTTCAGAGGCCCTGAGCACTGGAGAGAGTATTATGCCCACCGCCCATTTGTAGTTAAAATTGCAAGTAATCTTAGGGTATAGAGCCTATAATAAGTAAAATGAAATCCCACCAAGTTTTGGTTTTCCCTATGATATATATCAACATTGATGCTTTCATATTTATATGTATACACACATATACATACACATGTAAGAGCACACATGCATATATGTGCATCAACTATTTTATTTACTTATATATATATGTATATATATAATATATTATCAAATGTAAAACTTTTTCAAGACATTGTTTCCTTACCTGAGAGCCTCCTATCTTTCCAGTGCCCACAGCCATGTTGACTTTGTCCCTTGGGTCACCCAACATTGTCCATCCCTCTGGCAAGGACCAGGATTGGAACCTAGTGGTTCAGGATCCAGACCTAACTCAAAAAAAGCCTGAAGGATATTTCCTGGCCCTACACATCCTCAGCAGGGTCTGAGAGCAGGACATGATGACATAGTTTTCATACGTTAGATTCCCCAGGGCACCCTCCCAGACATCGCACCACAAGATCCTGAAATGAGGAGGCACTGTGCTTTCACACACAATGACAGACAAGGAAACTGAAACCCAGGCTAAAGTCACACAGCAAATCAGTGTTGCAGCCCAGAGTCCTGCTTCAGACAACTGCTGTGGACCCCTGGGCTCATGGCTCAGGTCCCCCCCCCCCCAGCTCTCCCATCTGCCAACTGTGCTCTGGGTGATCTTAGTCCTACAGGAAATGGGAGCCTCAACCCCCTTCTGAGGACACTTGAAATCCAGAGGAGAAGAGAGAATGCACATAATGAAAAGAGACAGGAACACAACTTGTTTTGAATACATAACCATACACAAAACCAGTTGCAGCTGGTACACAACGGTAGTGGGGGCTGCAGGGGGAGTGGGTGGGGTTGGTGGTGAAGAGGTGGGCTTGAGCACAAGGGATGGAGGGACATGGTTCAGAGAAAGGCATGCTACACTCCCTTCCAGCAACAAAAACAGCTTCATCTAGAGAAGTTCCAAAGTTTGAGAAACACAACATGAGAAAAGATCTGCACGTCAGGAAGGGAGCAGCTTACCGGGACTCATGATGGCAGCTGGGCAAAGTCAGGCAATTGGAAAATGCCACAAATTCATGAGTGGGAGTTTAGATTTCTTTCTAGAGGCAACTAGAAGCCATGGAAACAGCAGCTTTCCCTCGGGGGTATACTGGGTCACAGATGCCCCAGGAGAACTAAGAACCGGCACACCCCTACCTCAGTTGCTTTGAGAGAGGCCTGTGGTGAGGCCAAAATTTAAACAGATTCTTCAGTGTAGTAAATAAGAGGGTACTAACAGAAAGGGTCTGAAAAACACCAGAACTACCTTATACGAAGGAGAAATTTTTAAAAAATTAACCCAAATTATCCAAATAGGGTAAGAAGGAAGATCTCCTCAAAGATATCCTTCCCTAGCTTCTCCACCCATGTTCGGGTAAGCAAGGCCTAAAAAGAAAAAGCATCGTGACAGAGGGGACAGAAGATTCACGTCTGCTCCTGATTCTGTCAGACCAGGTCAAGTTCTCCAAGAGCACTCCACCCTTGTTTGTTTTCTGTCTTGTTTCTGGTAAGAACTCCATCTGTCTTCTTCCTGGTCAAATCCCCCAGCAGGTTTCACAGGCCTGGTGCATCCTAAGTGCTCCATAAATATTTGTTAGTTGATCTCCTGACTAGCCGTGGAGACCTGAGCAAGTCAGGCCCCCTCTTGGAACCTCAGTTTCTTCACTTATCTACTCACAGGCCTGAACTTTCTCTGATGGTGCAAGAATCTAACCATGTTTGTGGCAAGCATTTGCCAAAAGGAAATGGGCTGAGGTAAGGCACATCCAAGACAAAAAGAGGATCAGAGCCCCGACCACAGCCTCCCCCATCCCCAACACTAATCTCAAGGGCAAGCCTCAGAGACGTGCAAGGGGTGCACATGGGGGCAAGACCCAAGTGGGAAAGACTCAACTGAGAATTAGGAGACCTCATCCTACTCCTGGTTCTGCTGCTCACTTCTGTGAGAGAATGTCACTTTGGGCCTCATATTTCTTGACCCATAAATGACTGGGTAAGCACCAACAACAGTTCCCTCCAGATCTCAGATTTTTTTTGGTTTTTTTTTTTTCTCTTCAGAGCCAAAAGTTGCTCTGTCAGAGCCCTGTTAGCCATAAAAAAAGACTTGAGCCCGTTTTTATTGCTAATATTCCCATGGTCTCCTGAGCTCCAGATTTGCACATTTTCTTAGGGGTATGGATGGGAGATTGAATCAACCAGAAGGAAAGAGACTCAGTTTCCTCTAACCTAAGCCATATTAGGCTACAAAAAAACAAAAAAGATATTTTAAGGGCTATCAGTAGTGAAAATTTTGAGCATCAATATAATCCCTCCCCAAGCTGGAATAACTGCACTTTTCACTTTTTGCATCTGTGTTGTCACTGGGGAGTTATCTGGCTATGTCTGTGTTTTAACATCTGTCAGCTAAATCAGAGACCTAAATGCAAGAATTGTAGGTCTCAGAAGCACCATGTGGTTTTTGACACTCCCTGGATGACACCGGGTCAAGAAAGCCATAAAGGAATTGCCATGAGACCCAATATAACATTTTCATCAGTAACACAGCCCTTGTTCCAAAAAGCCTTTGCTCCAAAAAGAAAGAATATGTACCCATTTTCTCCAGAACCATATTTGGAAATTTCAAAGGAGCAGACCATAAAAACTAGAAGCATGTGGGATGAACAAATGGCTTTCTATTTAAAGAGTGTCATGTCTACAGACATAGAACCAACATTGCCCATCAGCATCTACTCCAGGTATGAGTAAGTGTCACGTTGAAGCAAGATACATGTGCTTTGACATCTGCAATATTGCAAGTATCATAGCCATGTGGGCACAAGTTTATGGAGGACTGATTCCTAGGGTCCAACTGCTTTAACCAAAGGTTGTTCTTTCAGCTTCCTTAGTTTTATACATAAAGAAATTGATCTGGGAGGCTGCTGGGTGACAGGTCAGCTCAAACAGCTTGATTTACATTAACACCAGGATTAGAAATCACAGAATTCTCAAGATTTCATATAAAAACTGACTTACCAAATCACTCTACCCCACACAAAGCAAAGTGTGCTGTCAATGTCTAAGAATCCCAGTGAGCCCACCAGCAAAGTCACATAGCAAGTATTCTACTGGAGCAAGGGTAACATTTCCTTCCCTAAAAGGAACTGAAGTTTTAATACTACTTTCTAATTCCATGCAGGACCTCTCTTGGTTTCAGAATATAACTGTGATAGCTAAAGCCCTGTGGAAAGACTGGTTAATCAATTTTTATACATTTCCACTTAGGCTTCTGTTTCAAAGGCTAATGTGTACTTAACTGAGAGTTTCTGGATCTCTTTGCTTTTCCCAAGATTTGAACCCTACACCCAATAGCCACATTCAGTAGAAAGTCTTGCTTGCTTACATGCTCAAGACTAACCAGAATTCTGCATGAATTGTTCCATGGTTCCTCCCTGTCCTCAGACAACAACAAAAGCTCATTCACTTGCTTTGACATGAAATTGTTCATATTTATCCTCACATTCACTGCTGTAAGCTCTTTCCATGCCTTGCCTCAATCTAACCCTCCTGACAACCTTCTGGGGTAAGTACAATTTTGTCATCCTGTTCTACAGAGGCACAGAGAGGTTAACTTACCCAAGGTTAAGTAACTCACCAAGCTGATAACTGATGGAGTCAGGATTTGAACTCAGGCTTTTCTCTACTGGAAAATAAGTTCTATGAGGACAAGACTTTGTTTTATTCACTGCTGTATTCTCAGCCATCTACAGGGTACCTGGAATATAGTAGGTGCTCAATAAATACTTGTTGAATGAATACACTGTACATTCTCCTCAAACCCAGAGAATGACTCAGCATCACAAGCACCAGCTTGAACCAAGAGTAAGCTGCACAGAGGAGCATGTCAGGAGAAAACTCTTCATACAGCCACTGGGCTTTGCATAAAGAATGCCAAGTCTCATTGTGTCTGCCTGAGAAGAGCTGGAAGAAATCCTTCTGACCTATTTCTTCCACGCTGCTCCCCAAGCCCCCCTTCTCCCAGGCCACCCTGATTAGGTCACTGCTGAAACTGGGTCAGTGTTTAAACACTGCAGTCGCTTATAATGCTTTCATCATTAAAGTTTACTCTATTGTCTGCACATTAAGGAAAGAAGCTACTACTTCAAATCCCAGCACCCAGAATCTCCTTTAGGTGTTTCTACAGAACCATGGTGAGACACAGATTTAGAGTTGCCTTTAGTTCACTACAAAGTAAGAAAGAACTGGACTGAAGTACATGAGGCCTCATCCCTCACTCCAGACCCTTCCTCAGATGGCCGCCTGTATTCTGCTATTCTCCCAGGCTCCTTCCTAAATTAAAATTTTGGATTACCCAGACTCTAATGCTTATTTAAAATAAAACCTAAATTACTACCTTATGTTTGGGGCAAGTCAACACCCCGTCTGGCATCTCTCATTTCTGTGTGAGATTTGAACAAACCCACCCGGCACAAGTGGGAAATTGGTCTTGCATCACACACTCTGTTGGGATCGCCACATTTGGAATTCTAGGTTTATTCTCCCACAGAGTCAAATTTAGCCCAACTCTAGAGAACAGCTCTGTGCACTCTGACATTCAAAATAATATTTGCTAAAAAGCGTGGGGGTTTGCAGGCAACTTGAGCGGCACCAAGAGGCATGTTATTACTGACTCAACTCCTACATGGGTTCCATCTTAGTCATCAGACACACGGTCACATCCTTGGCTTAATTTCACAACCTCCCCCTTTGCTTCAGTCCAACCACAGAGGACACAAGTAGGTTTTGCATAGTGGTTGTTTTGTTTTATGAAAGTCAAAGCACAAACCATCACGGTGATAGTATTTTAAGGAAATCTCACCCAAGGTAAGACAAAACTTATATACAGACAGCTATGCCTTGGATAAATGGAAGTAATGTTGATTGTCCCACAATAGCCAAGACTGAACAAGGAAGTAGCATCTGAAATCTTAAAAGTTCTTCATGATTTAAAACAAAATTTCATAGCTAAACTTGATTCACCATCAAATTTTTCCCTTCTGCCAGAGGCACAGATGTCACTGATAAGAATAGTTTCTTTTTGGCTGTAAAGATCGAGCCTCATTCTGATTACATAAAGGAAATATTAGATTTATTTTAAAGATAAATGGGCTAGGCCTGGCTCAGAAACTGTCAGGATCCCAAGCAGTAACTCTCTTGTTTCTCTCTCTAATCATATCTCTCTCCTCATGTGAGTTTCATTCTTTTCCCTTTATCAACTGCCCTCTGTGTAACGTAAGCTTGCACCGGACCAAAATGGCTGCATTGGCTCTCAGTTTACCCTTGACTTTTTTATCTGGCTGGCCCAGGCTTCAGTTTCCCATATTCTGACTCTGAAGGGCCCATAATATCCTTGTGGGCCAATGCACACAGGTACTAGTGACTGGTCAATCTAGGCTGGAGACATCCCTGGATGTGAATTCAACCCAGGTCTAGTAGCTGGAGAAGATACGGAAGAGGGGTAGGTTGAAAGGACAGACAGGATGGGATTGTGTCATACAAAAAATAATAATAATATTAAGGACAAAAGGGACTGTAGGTGGTCAAGCAATGCCTAGCATCTCTAGTACAAATGTTTAAAAATTTTTGTTCTCACTGAGGTCACATTTGCTGACAGCTACCATTTAAAATTAAGATTTCATATATTTAAGACTACTACATTTTTTAATCCTCCCTCATTCTTAAAAGTAAAATTGGACAAACTGGACAAAAACTTCAAGTGGGAAATCAGACAATAATTTTAAAAGAGCTGGAAGTCTTTGATCCATGAGGAATAAGGTATGAACTCCCGACTCTTTCAGAAAGCTTTTTCTCAGTGAACATCATTATGTCTCCTCCAAATTACCCCAACATCACCAAGAACCTAAAACACGTAAGATGCACATGGTTTGAAATAAAATCAATAAGCTTTGGTTAATGTCTTTCACCACCTTTGTTTTACAAGCTGCACCTACCTCCTGCAGCTCGTAAATGCTCAGAAAATAATAAGAACGTCCATTGGCAATTCTACCACAGTTTTTGCATGCCAATTCTTGACACTCCCCCCAATTTTCTTTCTGATATTAAGAATAATGTTTACAATGTGATAACAGCACATTCCCAGTGTGAATGTGGCTAACAGCCATAAAAGCAAACACCTAGGGCCATCTCTGTTGAATATGCTTTACAGGATTGGTCCCCATGGGATAAAGTAGCCCAGTGCTCAGTGAGAGAACTGTAGTATAAGTATCCATTGACCTGCAGCTGAACTTACCACTTGCTGTTTTTCTCTTATAATCTAAATCTGGAAATGTGCTGTCTGGTCAGCAGTGCACTACCAAGTCATTCAGCAAAATGCTCCAGATGCCATAAAAGTGTGCCTGGGTGTTAGAAAATGAACTTGTAAAATATAGTCTCAGGACCGTGTGAAGGCTGTATTTCAGACAGCCAAAATGCTTCTGCTGAGACACCTTTGTCATGCAGCCAGGCGGCAGCTGTGTGTATTGTAGAGACTGCGGCCATGAGTCTGTCTGCCGAGTTGGAGTCACAGCTGACCCTGCCTTTGGCCCGCTGAGCACCCTCACTGCAACAGCGTCCTGAATCCATCTCGCTGGGCACTGACAACTGCGCCTGCCTGGGAGAGTTCCTTTCAAATCGACGCTCTCTTCAGTGTAAGACGCAGCACCACTCCCCCAATCACTGGCAGAGCAAGCACGGACACAAATCTTACGGGACACATCTTACATAATTTGATAAAGAACAAGGCAACTTTTTGAAAAACACCATAGTGACTACTTTGAAGGAATAATTGTGCTTTTAAAAATACCAGGTATTTCATTGTTATATCTGGCCTTTTTTGTTTTTCAGACCTGGGTTTTGGTTTTAATTTAACCTGGAGTTGGTTGATTGGTTGGTTGGTAGGCTGGTTGATTGTTTTTGCCTTTTGTTTTTTAACAAATACTTCGTGTTGATTTTTTTTTAGTACAGCTACCTGTGTATTTATGTTATCTTTATCTATAAATTATGTTCTGTATCCTCCATAAATTTTCTTTGTTGATTCCACCTCCCCAATTTTTTTCTCAACTCAACTGACTTTTCATCACCACCACCACTCTGAGTTCCCATCATCCTTTGCCTTTTTTAGCCTCCAGACTGGTCTCCCTCTCCACTGCTGCTCTCCCAACCCATTCTATAAGCTGCACTCAGAGAATTGTTTGTTTTTGTTTGTTTGTTTGTTTGTTTGTTTTTGAGACAGGGTCTCACCCTGTCACCCCAGGCTGGAGTGCAGTGGCATCATCATAGCTCACTGCAGCCTCAAACTCCTGGTCTCAGGCAATCTTCCAATCCTCCTGCCTCAGCCTCCTGAGTAGCTGGGACTACAGGTGCATGTCACCACACCCGGTTAATTTTTCTATTTTTTGTAGAGATGAGGTCTTGCTATGTTGCCCAGGCTGGTCTCGATCTCCTGGTTTCAAGCAATCCTCCACCTCAGCCTCCCACAGTGCTAGGATTACAGGCATGAGCCACCACACCTGGCCAGAATTGTTTTTAATACATATCTGACTGAGACACCTCCATGCTTGAAAGCTTTCAATGCCTTCCTAGTTAGTGCTGCCTTCCTAGTTCCCAGCTTAATCTCACTCAGCTTCCTCCTCCAACTACCCACCCCAGCACCTGGCCCCACACCTCAGGTCCTCAGTGGTTTTTCTTCAGTTCCCCCCAAATCCTTGCCACCTTCAGACATGGGACATCTCAATGCCACTCCCTCTGCCATAAATGCCCTTTCCTCCCCTTCACCAGAAGTTCTCCTACTTGTCCTTCCTCTTAGCTTAAACTGCACTTCCTCAGAAACCTTTCCCAATTGCCAACCCAGGTGAGATCCTGTTATATGTTCTCAAAGTACCTTGTTCTTCTTCATACTCATTATCATAATTGTAATCAATTATATGCAATTCACTATTGAATGCGTGGTTTTTTGCCTGGGTTCACCTTGGTCTCTCTCTGACGGCTGATGTAACAGGCATTCAGCAAACACATGCCATATGTGGAATGCATCACCTTTACATGAATAAGTTCAAAAGGACAACTGATGACACATGTCAGGTTGGGGGAGCAGGTTCTGAGAGGGGGAGCTTTCCACTGATGAGAACGCTCTTCCCTCAGTGCTTCCTGCCACACCAGAGTCCACAAACAATTAACCCAGGCCTGGCTGAGAAGTTGACTGGTGAAACTTACAGTGCAAAATTCAACTGGCCCAACCGTGCAAGAAATCACTGGTTTCCAAAGTTAGAAGGAGCCTCAAAATTGTATTTGTCTCTAGGATTTAATGTCTAATAATCCAGTAGGCTCTAATTTTTCCCTGTCTTTTGCTTTTTTTATTTTAAAACACTTTTAGATTATTTTGATGGTAGCACAAAGAGATCTTGTATACCACACCCAATTTCCCCTGTTATTAACATCCTATATCAGTACGGTTTGTCACCATTAATGAGCCAATATTGATACATTATTATTAACTAAAAGTATATATTTTACTCAAATTTCCTCAGGTTTTCACTAATGTCCTTTTTTTAAAACCCAGGGTCCCATCCAAGATACTGCATTTCACTTTGTAGTCATGTTTTCTTAGGCTGGTGTTGGTTGTGACAGTTTCTCAGACTTCCCTTGTTTTTTGATGACTTTGACGGTTTGGAGGATTTACTGATCAGGTATTTTGTGTACTGTCCCTCAACTGGTTGTTTAAAAATTGAGATATAATTCACATTCAATAAAATTGACCCTTTAAAGTGTACAATTCAGTGAATTTTAGTACATTTACATAACTATGCAACTGTCACCAAAATATTTTTATTTTTATCATCCCAAAAAGAAACCCATTACCCATTAGCAGTCACTCCTTATTTCCCTATCAACAAATAATTTTTCTGTCTCTATACATTCTAAACATTTCAGATAAATGAAATCATGTAATAGATGGCCTTTTGTGTCTGACTTTTTTCACTTACCATAATATATTCAAGATTCATACATGTTGTAGCATATATCAGTACTTAATTCCTTTTCATGGCTGCATAATATTCCATCATATAAAAATATAACATTTTGTTTATTCATCAGTTGATAGACATTTGGGTTGTTTCTACTTTTTGGCTATAATGAATCACACCACTATAAACATTTGTGTACAGGTTTTTGTGTGGACATATACTTTTAATCCTCTTAGGTATATATATAGGAGTATAACTGTTGCGTTGTACAGCAACTCTATGTTTAAGTTTTTGAGGAACCACCAGTCCAAAGTGGCTGCAACATTGACATTTCACCAGCAATGTATGAGAGTTTCAACTTTTATACATCCTTATCAAAACTTGTTAATGTCTGTCTTTCTTATTTGAACCATTCTAGTGGGTATTAGGTAGTATCATATGATAGTTTTGATTTGCATTTTCTTAATGTCTAATGATGTGCAGCATCTTTTCATATACTTATTGGTCATTTGTATACTTCTTCGGAGAATGTCTATTCAAGTGTAATGTTCATTTTCTAATTGAGTCATTTGTCTTTCTATTGTTGAGTCTGAACAGTTCTTTATATATTCTGGCTACAATTTTATCAGATGTGAAAATATTTGCAACTATTTTTTCCCACCATATGAGTTTGCTTTCATTTTCTTGATAGTGTCCTTTGAAGTTCAAAAGTTTTTAATTTTGATTAAGTTCAATTTATTAATATCTGTGTTATTATTAATCTTTAAGTTTGCTTATACTTTGGGTGCTATATTTAAGAAATCATTATCTAATCCAAGATCACAAAGATTTACATCTATGTTTTTTCTGAGAGTACTACACTTTTAGCTCTCATATTTAGGTTTTTGTTACATATTTTAGTTATTTTTTGTATATAGTGCAAGGATCTAACTTCATTCTTTTGCATGTTGATTTCTAGTTGGCAAAAATGTGTTGATTGTAATGGTTCCTACTTTGATTAATAAAGATGTGTTTGAGATTAGTTATAATGATTTAAAATTCACAGTCCAAAACTGCAATTACTTTAGCACCAACCTGAGAGACTTGGTTTGTTTGTATATTGTTGAGGATATTTGCATTTATACTCATAAGCGATACTGGTCTGTAGTTTTCTTTTCCTATGACGTTTTTGCCCAGTTTTGGTATCAGAATGAGCAGAGAAGTGTTTGCTCCTCTTTTTGGGGGGAGAGAGGGTTGGGCGGGAGCAGTGTTTGTGAAAGGTTGGTGTTCTTTAAAAATATGGTAAAATTTGCTGGTGAAGCCATGTGGGCCTAGGCTTTTCTTTCTGGAGAGTTTTTGAATTACTAACTCATACTCTGTTATAGATCTATTCATACTTTCTATTGCTTGAGTCCATTTCAGTAAATTTTATCTATGAATTTGTCTAATTTATCTAGGTTATCTAACTTGTTGACATACAATTGTTCATAGTGTTCCTGTATATTCCTTTTTATTTCTGTAAGGTTAGTAACAATGTCCTCTTTCATTCCTGATCTTAGTAATCTGAGTCTTTACAGCTATAAACTACCCCCTAATGACTGCTTTAGCTGCAGTCCAAAGTTTTGGTATGTTGTGTCTTCATTTTCATTCATCTCAAAGCATTTTCTAACTTCCTTTGTGATTTCTTCTTTTATCCTTTGGATATTTAGCAGTATGTTGTTTAATTTCCACATATTTGTGAGTTTCACAAATATCTTTCATTTATTGATTTATAATTGCATTCCATTGTGGTCAGAGAACATACTGATTTCAATCCTTTTAAATTTATTGCAACTTATTTTATGCCTTGACATATGCTCTGTCTTGGAGAATGTGCACTTGAGAAGAATGTATATTATGCTATTTTGGGGTGGAGTATTCTATAGATGTCTGTTATAGTGTTGTATAAATCTGTCTTTGTTGATCTTCTGTGCAGTTACTCTAGACATTATTGATAGTAGAGTATTGAAGTCTCTGACTATATTGTTGGCTTTTTCTAATTCTCCCTTCAATTCTGTCAGGGTTTGCTTCATGTATTTTGGGGCTCTGTTGTTAGATGCATATATGTTTATAATTCTTATATATTCTTGATAGATTGATCTTTTTATCATTACAAAATGTACTTCTTTATATCAGTAGCAATTTTTGTTCTAAAGTCTATTTTGTCTGATACTAGCAGAGCCACTCCAGCTCTTTTGTTTCCTATTTGTGTGATATGCCTTTTCTATTCTTTTACTTTGAGTCTATTTGTGTCTTTGAATCTGAAGTGTGTCACTTATAGATGCCATATAATTTAATCATGATTTTTTATTTGTCTGCCAATGTCTGTCTATCTTTAAGTGTTTAACCCACTTATATTTAATGTACTTACAGATAAGGTAAAATGTGATCATTTGTTGTCTCTTATATATATCTTTTTTACTCCTCTATTCCTCCATTACTGCCTTTCGTTGCTAAATAGATATTTTCTAATGCAGCATTATAATTCCCACTTCTGTCTTTTACTATTTTTGTTTTATTTTTTTACTATTTTTCTTTTACTATTTTATTTTCTTAGTGATTGTCCTACAGATTACAATACTTTAATTTATAACAATATAGTTTACATTAGTATCAAGTTAATTTGAATAGCATATGAAAATTTTGCTCTTATATAACTCTATTTCCCTCCATTTGTGCTATTATTGTCATGCAAATTATATCATTACACATTTTACACCCATCAACACAGATATAAAATTACTGCTTTATGCAATTGTCTTTTAAATTTGTTAGAAAAAATTTATAAATAAAAACTACATTTATACATTTATATTTATCTATATTGTTACCTTTACTGGTGCTCTTTGTTTCTTCATATGAATTTTAGTTTCTTTCTGATGTCTTTTCATTTCAGCCTATAGGACTCTCTGTAACCTTTCTTCTTTTTTTTTTTTTTTTTTTTGAGACTGAGTCTCACTCTGTTGCCTGGGCTAGAGTGCCATGGCATCAGCTTAGCTCACAGCAACCTCCAACTCCTGGGCTCAAGCAATCCTTCTGCCTCAGCCTCCTGAGTAGCTGGGACTACAGGCATGCGCCACCATGACTGGGTAATTTTTTCCTGTATATTTTTTAGTTGTCCAGCTAATTTTCTTTCTATTTTTAGTAGAGATGGAGTCTCGCTCTTGCTCAGGCTGGTCTCGAACTCCTGAGCTCAAAGGATCCACCCGATTCGGCCTCCCAGAGTGCTAGGATTACAGGCATGACCCACTGCGCCTAGCCTGTAGCCTTTCTTATAGGGAAGTTCTGCTAGCAACAAAGTCTCTCAGTTTTTCTTTCTCTGAGAATGTCTTAATTTCACCTCCATTTTTGAAGGTTAATTTTGCTGGATACAGAATTCTTGTTTGACAGTCTTTCTTTCAGCAATTTAAATATATCATCCCACTGCCGTCTGGGATCCATGTTTTGTAATGAGAAATTAGCTACTGATTTTATTGAAAGTTCCTTGTAGGTGATGAGTCACTTCTCTCTTGTTGCTTTCCAGATTCTCTTTGTCTGCAGTTTTTAATAGTGTGATCATGATCTGTCAAGGTCTGAATTTTTTTAGGTATTTATCTTACTTGGAGCTTTTTGGGTATGTAGACTAATTTTTTCCTCAAATTTGGGAAGTTTGGGTTCATTAATTCTTAAAATAATCTTTCTTCCCCTCTCTTGCTCATGAACTTCTGAGACTCCCATTATGTGTACGTTGGTACTTTTTTGTTCATTATTTTTTTATTTCAGAATATTATGGGGTACAAATGTTTTGGTTACATAGATTGCTTTTGAACCGTGAGTCAAAGTTATAAGTGTGTCCATCATCCAGATAGTGTGCACTGTACCCATTAGTTGTGAATTTACCCATCCCCTTTTCCCCCCCCTCACACCTGCTGGATTTCCGATGAATGTTATTTCCATATGTGCACATAAGTATTGATATATTAATTCCAATTTAATGGTGAGTACATGTGGTATTCTTCCATTCTTGTGATACTTCACTCAGAAGAATGGTCTCCAGTTCCATCCAGGATAATACAAAAGATATCAGTTCACCATTTTTTATGGCTGAGTAGTACTCCATGGTATACATGTATGTTGGTACTCTTGACGGTGTCCCGTAAGTCTCTGAGTCTCTATTCATTTTTCATCATTTTTTTTGGCTCTCTGTTCCTCAGACTGAATAATATCAATTTACCTATCTTCAAGTTTGTTCATTCTGCCTTCTGCTTACTCAAATTTACTGCCAAGCCCCTCTAGTGAATTTTTTGTTTTTGTTATTATACCTTTCAACTCAATAATTTCAATTTGCCTTTTATAAATCTCTTTTTTTTAAATATTCTATACTTGGTGAGACACTGTTCTCTTATGTTACTTTAGGTAACTGAATATATTTAAAATATCTGATTTACATTCTTTTTCTAGAAAGTCCAAAACCAGGGATTCTTTGGGGATAGTTTCTATTATCTACTTTTTTTCCTGTATATGGGATATACTTTCTTGTTTCTTTGCATGTCTCATAATTTCATGTTGAAAGCTAGATAGTTTAACTAATATAATGAGAAAACCCTGTAATAAATATTCTCCCTCTTCCCTATGGTTTATGGTTGTTGCTGTTTGTTGGTAGTGCTGTGGGTGGTGGTTTAGTGACTTTTTTGGACTAATTCTGTAGAGTCTATAGTCTTTGCTCCGTATTGCCACTGAAATCTCTGCTCAGTTAGCTTAGTGGTCAGCTAATGATGAGACAAAGATTTCCTTAGGTGTCTGGAATCAGTAAGTTTTCCAGTCTTTGCTGAAGAACTGTGTGTGTGTTTGGGCATGCTTTCAATTCTCAACCCAGGCAGTTTACAACTCCACCTTAGCCTTCACTTCCTACTTATGCAGAGCCTCATGATTAGCCAGAAAAGCTTAGAGGTCTTTCCCAAGAATATGCTTGTAGACATGCACACAACCCCACATATGCAAGTGACCTTTTTGATTCTCAGGAATATGCTGGAGCCTTTCAAAGCCCCTTGTGAACATATTACTCCCCAGCTTTTCCTTTTAAGCCTTTTTGTTAGCCTATCATTTGCCACAACTGTTATTCACTGCTTCAGGCAGCTGAAATTTCAACATTTGCTTCTCATTGTTTTTGATGAACACTCCCAAGGAAAAGTATGTTCACATTAGGTGACCTCTGAGTCAGGTCAAATAAAGACAGCCCTGCAAGTGGGGCCTTCCAGGAAACAAGCAGACAAGTCAAATAATGAAAAGTCTCTGGGAATGGGGATTTGACAGAACTCCAACCCCATTCTGCCCTCTCAAGTGGCTACCAGTCTGCTGATTTTCACTGTGATTTATGGGCTGTTGATTTTCAAGCCTACCATGGAGCTGGAGAAGGGGATTGGAATAGGACAAGTTAAAACCCACAAAGCACTGTGTTTTTACCAAAATTCAGCCATTTTTCTTGAATAAAAATGGATCCTTGGATTGCTGCAAGCCCTTAGCTCCAAGAAGCTCAATGAACTATAAGTAAAATAAGTACACACACAAGGACCAAGACACATCATAATCAAGTTGCTGAAAATCAATGATAAAGGGAAAATCTTTAAAGCACCCAGAGAAAAGAGATACATTACAGGTAGAGAGCAATAATTAAAAATATCACACTGATTTCTCACCAGAAACAAGGCAAAACCAAAGAGAGTGGCATGTCATCTTTAAAGTGCTGAGAGGAAAAGCTATAACCTAGAATTCTATATCCAATAAAAAAAATCCTTCAAAAATAAAAATGAAATAAAGGCAAATTCAGACAAAATAAAGCTGAGAGAATTTATTGCCAACAGACTTCAGGTGGAAGATATATATGTGAATAATGCAAATTTATTAATTCACTAAAAGATAATCGATTATTTAAAGAAATAATAATTACAATGTATTGTGTGATTCATAAGTCTCTGAGCTCCCGTCTTTGTGGTTTTCTTTAATCCAGCATGGCATAACAAACTGACAGACATTCCCAGGTGAGATCACAGCAGAGAACAGAGACACCAGTCCTGCATTTGAGCCAAAACAAACTCAAGACAAATTCACGGGAAGCAGATGTACTCTCTATTACCCACATATACCTTGTACTTCTCAGGCCCTTATCCTCCTCCTCTCTTGTTAGGAGTAACTTCCCTTACCCCTCTTTGTCTCTCCGAAATCTGACTTTCTTTCAGGGTCTAATTCAAATCCTTCTTCCCTCATAAAGCTTCTCTAGACTTACCCAAGGACACCCAGCCAATTAATGGCAGTCCCAGAATCAGAACTGGATCCTCCTGACACTTAGTTCAGTGTTCTTTACCAAAGGTTCTCACAGTTATTCAGGTGGCGGGTGTCATGAAAGTAATGACATTTTTGCGAAACATTATGAAAATTAACTTTTTTAAAGTTAATGTGTCATGGTTAGTCAGATACTTTTATAGTAGATTTTAGTACAGAAACAGATATCAAAGCTTTAGAAAGTACTGGGACAAAAATATATACATAATGCTTGGAAAATAATTTTTCTTAAAATCAAGAAAAGACATTCATTTCATGTTTCCAATATTTTAGTGGCAAAGCAACTTGGTCCTGCCAGAGGAACACCAGTATTCTGCAGAACACTTTGAGGATCACTGTACGGCGCGCCATACTAAAATGCTACTTTACTCTCCAAGAAAGTATCTGGGCAACACTCTGTGTTCAATGAAGCAGACCCCATTCTGATCTCCAAGGAGATTTTCAGCAAAAGAATTTTCCCAGTATTATATCGTTCCAAAATGAACTGTTCTTTTTGTCATTTCTCATGTCTTCATCACATTTCATTTTAGAACAAGGATACCTGGATATATGGACTAGGACACAGCTCATCCATTAGGTGTAAAATCTCTTACTTACTTGAATAGACTCTCTAGTCTTAAGCTACTTTTTATACTCTGGCCTTTTAACACATACATTCATGTTAAACTGAGAAAATCCTGATAAGAAGTGAAGAAGCCGTTTCCACAAACATTCTCTTAACATGGCACTAATGGAGGATCCCAGGACTGAAATTGGGCTCTATCTAGAGCACCTGTATATCTTTAGGGGGCGTGTAAAGTACTCCCTTACTTCATGGTGCCAAGGGATGGGCCAAAACATTTGCTACTCATTCCTGAAAGAAACCCACCTTTCTCATCTGAGGCCTAATGAATCACATATCACACCACTGAGAGATGCAGTATGGCTGAAGCTACAACCAACTCCAAGGAAAAGCAACTCCATGTTCTCCCTACAGGAGACAAGGACACGAGAGCTAGGCTGATTCTCCAAGGTAAGGTAGGTCCCTTTGGAAGAGCTCCTGCCTCAGAGTTCCGGCAGTGTTTAGAGGTTGGAGCCCAGCTGGTCTTAGTCACCACTAAGAGCAGAACAAGAGGAAATGAGTCTCAACTTCATCAAAAGAAATCTAGGTTAGACAAAAGGAATAATCTAGGGAAGACTGTTAGCAGGATATAATGCTCATGTGTTTTTGCCAAGCCTTTTTTAAATTAGTCAACTGTCCTCACCAGAGGCTGTGACTAATTAAAACTAATATTGCCATATCCAGAAATGGTGATAGTATTATCACCATTTAATATATTCTCACATATTCTTAAAGTTGAATTTCAAACATATATTCAAGAATATATTGTTATGCCTTCAAGAAAATATTACTTCAACTTCAAAGTAAGTTGAAGTAAGCTGAAGTAATATATTTCAAGAAAATATTACTATGCCTGGGGAACTGATATAAAAGTCTTGTTTAACCCAAAAAATGGTTCCTGGGATACTTCTATATAACGTTAGAATTCAGGAATTTGGTTTTAAGTGAGTACTGAAATAAACTTTGTGAGGCAAGCAAGCTACATGCAGATAAATAAACCAGAGGGGTTTTTTTTTTAAGTGTGTTTATTCAAAGTTGGGGAAAAGCCACATAATTCACTATATGTCAAGCCTAAACTTAGATATTTCACCATCATCTAACATTATGTGGCAACCACAGTTTCTGCAAAACAGTCAAACTTCCAATCAGTAATAAGAAATCATTTAATTCAAAGGGGCATATTGTTCTTTGGCTAAAAATAGTAGAAAATCTCAATCCCACAAATACAGAATAATCTCTTATGATCTCTTTAATTTATTGCACATCCTGTAATCACATAATACTGAATAAATATTATGTGCCTATTATGTGTAAAGTTCTTTCTAAGCATCAAACTGAAAATTTAAATATAAGAAAAAAAGCTAAGAAAAAACTTTCTTGAAGACTTTTTAACTACTCAGTATGTTTTAAAAATCATGTTATACATTTTAGCATGATAATGTAATGTAACTGGTTTATGTGTATTTGTTCCTTCTCATAATTGGTAGGTATATTTCCTCAAACTTCTGAGACCTATATAAAAATCACTTTCAAGTGATTTTTTTAAGAGCCTAAGACTTTTTAAGAACACATTTTAGAATTGTGATACCAGTCACCACAAACAAATCCAGTGATGTGTACATGAGCATGAATATACACAGCAGTTATGTTCCAGCGACCGCTCACTCCCCCAAGTCCTCACTCCCCCACCTTCCACCCTCCACCCTCTGCCCCTGGGGATGTCTGATCTCCAGTCTGGGAAAGGAAAGTGCCTCCTCCACATCCTCTCCCAGGGTCTCTCCCCAGGCCTGAGTCCGTGGGGAGAAATGCTGACTCACAGCCCCAGCCCTTTAGCAACTCTCACTTCCCCAGCCCTGCAAAGCAGAGCAAACCCAGGGAGTGTGGAAAAATTGCCGGTACAATCTCCAGAGGACTGTGGGAAGAAACACCGCTAAGCCTAGAGCCTAGAGTCTGGCGCTGAAGGAGCTACAAGCAGAACCTCAGGCACAAGGGATCCAAATGTTCACAGATGCCACAAGGGAAGACAGAAAAGAAAGGAAATTAAAGGCCAAGAGGACAGAAAAAGCAGAGTGAGAAAAACAACAAAGAAAAAAGTGCATAAGGTGAAGTGGTCAAAAGCAGATTGCCCACCCTTTCCTGGGGCTGGGATTTTCCTCCCTGCTTCCCCAGATCTGCATAGATGTGTCCCTGTCCCTGGAGGCAGCCAGACAGACAGCCGGGCAGTATCTCCCTGCTTTCAGCTGACTAAAAATCTTTGGCCTGACTCCTTGGATTGCTCACTAGACTCTCATCTGAAAGCTTTTCACTTTTTCACCCCACAAAGGAGAACAATTCAGGGAGGTGACTTGCCTAAGAACATACTTCAAGCTCTCTCTCTCGTCAACCAGACCCAAGGGGAAGCTACTGCTCTGCCCCAGATAATACACCACTGATAATAATCTATAATTCTGTGTACCATGAGGGCCACACTTCATCATCCCCAAAATTTAAACAGTGTTAACAATAAAAGAAAAACTTTTTTATTCTCAAAAGCACTTGTATGATTCTAATTGTAAGTTCTAGAACAGGCAATATATGCTAGGAAAAAATCAAAACAACAGTTGTCTTAGAGGTGTGGGGGTGAGAGTTGACTGGGAAGGAGCATGAAGAGAACTTTCTGGACTGATGGTAATGCTCCATCTTAATAGTGGTTTGGGTTACACAGCTGTATGCCTTTATCAAAACTCTTACAGTGGTACATTTAAGATCTGTGCATTTCATTGTACGTAGGTTTTGCCTCAAAGGGGAAAAAATCATAGAAAATATTTAACTCTAGTTAAAGACATGCATGCTGAAGTATCTACAGATGAAGTGTTTTGATGTCTGCAACTTACTGCAAAATGCATCCAAAAATAAGATGTGTTGATGAATGGATAGAAGGATACTATAGATGGATATCTATATGTGATAAAGCAAGTGTATTAAAATGTTAATTATGGAATCTAAATGGTGGTCCAAACGGGTTGTTCAATGTAAAATTCTTTCTACTTTTCTGTAAGTTTGAAAATTTTATAAGAAAATATTGGTAAAAAGCACTTAAGAATTGTCACTGGGTATGAGATTTCATATTTATGTATAACCTTATGAAGATAGGTGTTATATCTCATATCTATATGGTATATACATATTATACCACCTATTTGTATATATGCCATACACACACCCATATATAATTCATGTTATATATGGGTTATATAAAGTGACGAAGAGCAGACAATCTGAGACAGCTTGCTCTTGCAGAGCCTGGAATGCTGGTGCTCTGAGGTGAGCCATATACTACAAAAGCCTCACAAGCAGATGGTAAGGTATTGATCTTTTTTGAAACCTGGGTAGACTACTCTGGACCCATCCAGATGGGCTCAGACCCATGAGGTTTAATCAAGGTCAGTAATCCAGAGCTAACCAGGTAGGATGGGCTTTAAACTGTTTTGGTAGCAAAAGGTCATCCTTGAGCCTCTTGATCAAAAGTGTGAAGGTTCATTATGTCAGAGTTTAAATGGGCCCAAGTGCTCACAAACTACAGACTTGGGAAAATAAATCTTCCAGATGTCAATGATCCATAGACTCCAAAGGCAATTTTCACACTGATTCATTGTTACTTTTATTATAAAAATACCTATTGCAAAAATAAATGGAGAAAGTATGACAAAATAGTTTTTAATACGAGGTAATCAATAACCCAATCTCTTAGGATAATCATTGTCAATATTTTGTGGTATATCCTTCTAGATTTTTTTCTAGGCTTATGAAAACAATCTTTTCTAAAAAAAAAAGTGTTTCATTTATAAATACTATTTTGTAACCTTAACAAAATATTATAAATATATCTCAATATGAATAGATAATCAATGTCAATACATCATCACTTTAATAACTACATAACATTCCAGTATATGGTCATGCCATTATAATTTATTTTATTGGTTCCCTACTAGTGGGTGTTTAAATGATTTCTGGGTTTTGGCTATTATGAAAAACACTGAAATGAACACTTTTATACACAAATCTATATTTACTTGTCCAATCATCTCCTTGGGATAAATTCCAGTACAGCTCTTCAGTCAGAGGAATTTTTAAAGTTTTTTAAAATTTGCAGTGTTCCACTCACTCAGAAGGAGTTTCGCAGTGATAAGAAGTTTATAGTAAGATTAACTTAGATAAATTTCTAAATGGTTCTTCTATGTTCTTTTCTGCAGCATGACTCCTTAAACTTAGCAATGTTTTCTGGTGTTCCTGGGTTTCTTGTGGACCCCAGGCATCTTCTTCAAATCAGAAGTCTGATGATCAGGCCCACGTTTACTCAAATAAGATGCCCTCTTCCTGAGAGCAGTCCAGACTTTCAGACAGTTGGAAAGCACTGAGCAAGCTGAAAAGTCCTTCCTTTCACTACAATCTGCTTAATGCCCTACTTTCAAATGTACACATATATGTGTGAATGGGCCCAGGAACCACTACATCAAGCGTCTAAGTGAGAAGAAATGGCTGCTTTTGGAGCATCAGGGTGTTAGTCTCACTCAAAACAGTCCACAACATGGGTCCGTATGATAGAGATGCTAGTAAATACATCTCAAAATTTATCCTATCATCTGACACTTAGCAATATTAAATTATATTTGTAAATTAATTAGGCAAGTAATTATACAACTGCCTCAAGAGGAATTGGGAGATAATTCTTGCACTCTTTATCAGATAAGAACTTAGCATGCAGAGAATTATCATAGCCATTGCATACTCAAAATACATCCAAATGAAAAGATTATTAAAAGGTAACTAGATATGCAACGGATACCTTAGAGGGAAGGATGGAAACATAGAACATGTTGATTTTGCCTCCAACTAAGAAAGAGAATCTGGAGAAAACTGGTTCTTGTCGTAGAATTCCAGATGTAGAGATCCTCCCATTTCTGACTAAGAAAAAAATGGCAAATTTCCATGACTTCTTTCAAATCCCCTGTTGTGATTTGAACTGTGCCCCCCAAAACTCCATATGTTGAAGTCCTAACCTTGGATCAGGATGTGATCTCATTCGGCAGTGGGATGCTATCATACTGGAGTAAGGCACACCTTATACAAAGGGGGAATTTGGACACAGAGACAGACATGCATAGAAGGAAGACGATGTGAAGAGATTCAGGGAGAAGAATCCCCCAGAAACTAAGACAGAAGCATGGAACAAATTTCTCCCTCACAGCCCTCAGAAAGAACCAATCCTTCAGCCACTCTGATTTTCAGACTTCTACCCTCCAGAACTACGAAACAACAAATGTCAGTTGTTCTAAATCACCCACTTTGTTACTCTGTGGCAGCCATAGCAAACAAATAAACTTCTCTAGCTCCCTTTAATACCAGAAAGAAGAAAGGTATAAAACATTAAAAAATAATAATAAAGGAATTCACTTTCCAAGATCCTGATCTCTTTGGAGATACAAAATGTTAAACCACAGAAATCAAGTCATAGCACCAGATATTTGTTTAGGGTCCAGAAGACAAAAATCTCTGTCATTGGGGAGTAAAATAATTTGTTCACAGAGCCACTGAGTGAAAGAGCTGAGGTTTGACCAGGCCCTGTTCAGAGATGGTCACTCCCCTGTGTGCGTCTCTGGCAGGCCTTCACCTCCCTCTCCACCTTAGCCCCATTGCCCTTGACCTCTCTTCTGCCCTCAGACACCCAAGGCCCCCACACTGCCCTCAGCCATAGCCCCCACTCCAGCACCCTATGCACGCCAGCTTCCCCCAGAGAACCACACCTTTCAAAATGCAACCTCCAGCCCCTCCGTGTCCCCTTGCTCCACAAACAACACTCTTGGGCCTTCAGAATAGGATCTCTGCTAGATCTGCTAGAAAGCAACCTGAATATCTAAAGTAATTTGTACAAAAGTGTATTTAAGATATACAAATGCCTGTGGAGTTTATAAACCAAAGAATCTCTATTTGGCAGAATTATAGGACAAATTCAAGAAGGTGCATTTTTGGTGTTACTTGAGGGCTCTGGGTGACTTTCCCCACTCTTCCCCCACAGTCTGGGATCTAAATCATGGCCAGGGATCTACGAAGTCATTAGCCAAGCCCCATATGCTTTCCTCAATTTCATTCATCCTTTTGTCCTTTGTTAAAATGCTTATGTCCCTGGGAAATCTGCAGCTCAGGGCAGCTGGCCATCTGAGGGCAGCTGGCCATCTGAAAGCCACTGGGAGGAGGAAGAGTGTCACTACCCAAGTTGGAGAGAAGAGGACCCCAAGATAGCACATCTAAAAGAACTCAAAATCATACTTAGCCTGTCCCAGTATTATGCCTAGCACAGAAATAAAAACCTTAGCAAGAGCTTTGTCCCTCAAGTGCTTTTAGATGTCATGGCAATAGCAGCTTTACTGAGCATTTGCAATGTCTCAGCACTTTTTAAGTATTAACTCATTTCACTTTCACAACAACCCTAAAAAGTTGGTGCTGTTATCCTCCTTTTATACATAGAAAAACAGTCACCAAAGGGCTAAGTAATTTGCCCAGTAGGGAGTGAAGCCAGTGTCCAAACCCAGGCAGGCAACTCCACAGGCTCCTGCTCCATCTAACCTTTGTACTATGCAGGGAAGTATATGTGACATCAGGTATAATTATTTCAGCAAAAACAAAGAGTAGTAAATTGAAATATCTGCCATTCTTGTGAGATACAGGAAATGTTTCCGTTCAGATGCTCACAGCAAACATCAGTAGCTATGACCAGCCAGCCTTCCAGAACCACTAGCCCCACCTTTGGGGCCCAGGTACTTAAGTTCCATTCGAATGATACCAAGAAATGATTACCATTGCCCTGCCTACATAAATTGGTTTAAACTATTAAGCAAACATAAAAACATAACTTTGGTTTGGAGAACTCAGGCTATTTCTTGTGGGTCCAATCCCAACTGTCCATTTTCACTGTATTTCACTAGGGATGGCTAAGTCAAGCTCCTGATACAGCCATGCGTAAGTCACAGAATTAGGAGGTCTCCTCCCTGCCCACCTCTGGAGCCTTCCATGGAGGCCGTCCAAACAGCCTGTCTGAACTGTCACACAAAGGGAATTGAATCCCAAACAGAACAGGAGAGAAAAAAAAATCTCCAATGTCTGCTCTCCTTCCAGGATTTGAAAGGCCTGATACAAGAAAGTAAAAATAACAAAATTAAATGTGTGAAATTTTAGGCAGTATAATGTTGCCAATGGTTTGTTTTGTTTTGTTTTTTAAACCATAAGTTCTTAATCGGCCTGTGCCTTTTCACTTCAGTAAGAGAGAAGTAAAATATGTCAGTGTCTGACTATAAAAAAGCAGTGTCTCAACCTAACGATGGCTCTATCACACTGGCTGGGATTTCAGAATAGAGCTGAGCTGCGATGGTTTTCAGTTTTATTCCTCAACAAGTAAGGCAGCTCTAAGAATTTCTCTCACACATACCTCTCTTACAGAGTGATCCTAGAAATAAAAGACAAAATGGAGAACTGGGAAGTGAAGGTCTCTGCCAAGACAGGGCCAGCTCAGCCTTTCAGAGAGCCTGAGAGCTGTCTTGAGTGCCCCGTCAGGCCCACCCAGGCCACAAGAGAGAAGGAATTACTGAGGCCCCATCTCCACAGGCCTTGCAGGGCCTGGAGCCCACTGGTCCCCCAAGGAAGGGTACTCTACTAGCTGCCAACAAGCCCAGGATGTTCCCCTGTAAAGGATGGGGCAGCACTTCCCAAGAGGTGTAGACCATGGGGACAAAGAGCTTGAAAGAAGGGGTGGAGGGAAGGAGGGGAAAGGGATTGAGTTGGAGCAAGAATGGAGGTGGGGATGAGGGAATGCTGCTCCAGCCAAGAGGGAAAGCACATCTTCTCCCAGAGAAATATATCTGTGGAGAATAAAGTAATGAGCAGGTTGGATCAAGTCACAACCTTTGTTTCTTCTATACCAAGCAGGTACATCTACTCCCCAAAACCGTCCTAATCCTGTGGGGCGTTTGCCTAAGGAAGACCAGCAAGGCAGGAGGCCCTTGAGAAAGAGGCAGAGTCATCATGTCATCACCCATGGTCCTCTATCCCTGGCAAAAACTAGCCTCATAGTGGGATTCGAACTAGAGACCCAGGTATCACTAGTTGCAAGAGTTGTGGTAGGTGGGGAGGCACCATAGTTCTGCAGCAGCCAAGACATCCCCTCACTGGGCCTGGAATACGAGATAGCAAGACTGCATTTCCCAAAATTCTCCATCAGTGGATGGACAATAAACATCCTGGGAAAACAGGAGAGGAGGGCTTCTTGCAGCACGGGCTCACATTGCTGACTTCTGCACTTGTTCTTTTTGCTGTCCTCTCGGTTTGCTCCTTTGTAATGAATAGCTCTAAAGCCCTTAAAAGAAAATAATGTGGAAACAGAAATCATAAAGAGTCACAGAGACAGAAAGCAGAATGGTGGTTGCCAGGGGCACTAGGGGAAGGGGGGTCAGAGTGGGGAGACACTGTTTAGTGGGTACAGAGTCTCAGTTATACCAGATGAAAAGAGTAGTAGAGATGGATAGTGGTGATGGTCGCACAACAACGTGAATGTACTTAATGCCACTGAATGGTATGTTTAAAAAGTGTCAGGACGGTAAATTTTATGTTGTGAGTATTTTACCACAATTAAAAAAATTTTTTGGCCGGGCGCGGTGGCTCACACCTGTAATCCTAGCCCTCTGGGAGGCCGAGGCGGGTGGATCGCTCGAGGTCAGGAGTTCGAGACCAGCCTGAGCGAGACCCCATCTCTACTAAAAATAGAAATAAAAATTATCTGGACAACTAAAAATATATATAGAAAAAATTAGCCGGGCATGGTGGCACATGCCTGTACTCCCAGCTACTCAGGAGGCTGAGGCAGTAGGATTGCTTAAGCCCAGGAGTTTGAGGTTGCTGTGAGCTAGGCTGACACCAGGGCACTCACTCTAGCCCGGGCAACAAAGTGAGACTCTGTCTCAAAAAAAAAAAAAAATTTTTTTAATGGTATTTGCTAATCTTCAAGGTCAATAAAGAAAAGGGAAGGGTGACCCACTGAATGTGCCCCATGCTACAGCTGATTTTGAAGAGACCAGAAACCTAAAGGAAAGAAGGGGTGTTGGCGACTGTTAAAAGCAAAGAAAGATAGACTTTATTGCAGGAGCCTTCAGCAGGGAAGAAAAACAAAAACAAAACACCTGAGAGGCAGGTGGAGCATCTGAGCTGGCCCTGGGGTGTGGCCATAGGTGGATCTGAGTGTTGTGGAGACAGGGAGGCAGCGCATTCCCCCAGGCCCACCCCATCTCAAGGCCATCCCCTCACTCTTCATTGTCATTTCCAAAATACTGCCATACTAGCCCTCCTGGAGAGCATCCTCTTTTGAACCTTGGGCTATCCTATGATACCATCCTTTTCCCATCCTTTCCCCCAGTGTGCCTGGGAGCCTTGACACATGGTTTTCTCTCTCCTGAACTCCTGCCAGCTAACAGGGTAATTTCAACATTCCTGTTGGTGACTTAGCCAATCTGAATTCCTCTGTTCCAAATAGCCAGCATCTTTGGCAATCCCCATAATCTTTGGCAATCCATTCCTGAGGCCACACTCTGCATAATAACAACAGTCATGACCATATATCAGTACTCACCAAGTGGCGGGCACCACACCAGTAACTTTGCATTATTTTCTGTAACCCTCGCAGATTATGTAAAGTTAGGTTATAGCATTCCTATGTAGAGACAGCCCAACCCCACACAGATGATGGGATAGCAAGGGCTGGGATTCTAAACCATGCTGATCAGACTCCCAAGTTCATGCTCTCCTCTGTTTACAACACTGCTCCAGAATGCATCTAAAATGTAAACCTGAAACTCCTGCTCTCTGACCATACACTCTTACCTTGCTACTTCTCTCACCAAACCTTTTCCTCAGCCTCATCAAATGTCCGGACTCTCAATCCCCACCTTTATTCCTGCTTTATCAACCCTTTCTGACACTTCTTCTTTCCATACCTGTGGCCAGAGGAAATGCCAAGAAAATCCCTCATGAGACAGTTTCTTTGGCTCAATGCCCATGCAACAAACTCCCTCTCTTTGATCACCAGACTACTGATTAAATTAATGAAATCCTCTAGGCCTAGAACTGTAAGCAATGTTATAATGGTGATGTAAGTGCTGGTTTGAACTTTTAATAAGTGTGATAGATTGGTTGGAACCGAGTGGAGAGAAAACAGCTGATGGCAGGTGGCACCTGATAAGAACCATGGCTACTCCCAGTTAGTCTCATAAAAGCAAGGCCCTGTGCTTCCTCTTAGGGCTGTTGATTCAGCAGAAGCACGCTCTGACCGTGATGTCACTGCTGGCATCCACTGAAAGACATTCTGTCTCCCTCCACCTTGAAGATAGTGACTCAGCACTCTAGGGGTTCCACAGGTGGCTGGAAAAAGTTCTCACTCCCTTTACCTTCCACCAACATGCACCCACTGCCATGGAGTGGGTGGAACAGTAAAATGTGCCCTTCGGTAGGGACCTCCCCTCCCTCTTCTCCAAGACCAAGGTTTGCAGGGGGAGTTGGGGAGTGAAATAAAGTGGACTTTTGCAGTTTCACGTGAAAGCACATGTATATATGTGTGTTCTTTGTCATTAGGCAAAACAAAAATGCAAAAGAATATGAGATAGACTTGTAAGTAACAAGTTCTGGACCCTTGGCCATCAATAATAGAGAGTCTAACCTGGTCAATGACTTCAGCTACACTTTCATCAACATCTCCATTCTTGCGCCCTCTTGCCCAGTCCTTCTGCCCACTCTTCCTGCCAATCCTCTGTTTCCCCCAATTCTGAACATTCTGGCACTGTTGGAAAAAAATCACAAAACCATGCTGATTACCTACGTTACAAATTGAAGAGCTCCAACCTCAGCTTTGCCCTACATATTCCTCCTCTGCGTTTCTCTATAGCAGCACTTCCAAATTTGTTCCATGTTCTTCAAGTCTCCTACCCTAGCATTAGCCCCTTGACCCTCATATGACAACACAGCTTCCTAACTTAAAAAAAAGGAAAAAAAGCAGTCATTCACAATTTCCATCCCTTCTATCTTTCAGGCTTTGTTTCCATTCTTCTTCCCCATTCTTGTCCAGGAAGAAAAGTATCCTACTTCTATCCAGGGCTAGTCACTCCATATGCATTTTGATCCCATCCTGGCCTTCCTCTTCTAGGATGTTTCATCAATTCCAGTCGTCTCCATCCAAACACTCACTCACTGAAGCAAGCCTTCCCTCAATTCCACCTACCCCTCAAACCATCACCCAAGGGCTGCCCTTCCCTTCACCACCAAGACCATTTTTGGTACTCAGGACCTCCACTAACTCATCTCCCATTCATTCTTCAATTGTTCACAATTTAGCTCCCAATTCTACTCCTATATTGAAGCTACCCTGGCAAAAGCCAAAAATTTCCTAATTGAAGAGAGGAGTGGAAGGCTGGGCAAGATGACTCACATGGACAAGCACAACGGGGATAGTTTTTATATACATTAAAATGCATTTTTAATTCATTCAGTAACAATCCTGCTACTGGGTACATATCCAGGGGAAATGAAATCAGTATGTCAAAGAGATGTCTGTACTCCCATGTTCATTGTGACATTATATAGTATTTCCACTTACAGAAACAGTAGACATAACTTCAATTGCATGGATAATAGTAAAATGTAGTCAAATAATTAGGAAGTGATGAGTTTTGAGTATTACATTTCTTTTTGATATTGTAAGTTTATATATCTTAATTTTTAATAATGGTTGTGTTTAACAATTGACTTGCAAAATTCCCCAAAATTTAACAAGTAGCTCTGGTAAACCAGTGTGAGCCAGTTGGATCATGCAAATGCTTAGGAAACCCCACCTGTCTTCCCCAAATATTAATATCTTGGAGAGGCACAGGGGAAGGAGAAGGAAAATTAAATAACTAGGTCATTTCCCCAATATAAATTATCATTTATTGATAAATGTAAGTGTCTACTACCACCTCTACCACTATAACTTCCAACCTTAAAGGTTCAGGAAGAAGATGAAATCAGTCACAAAAAAATTAAAGAAACTATATTTTCCTTGCACATCTGAATTTTGGTGTGTGTCAATTAGAAATTCTATAATGGAATCCTTCAGTGGCAGTAGCCTATGTGGGTGGGGGCTTATTGCAATCACATGCCAAGCCATAGAGTTTGTTACTTCGTGATCACAAAATGGCTGCCCCAGCACCAGGCTATACATTTGCATTCAAGCCAAGATGAGGCAGCAAGAAGCATAGCAGTTTCTGTGTCCTTTTATCAGGAGCACGAAAGCTTTCCCAGGAGTCTCCCTTCTCTTACACTTCCCTACTCTCATCTTCCTAGTGGATTTCTGCTGCTTAAGTCTTTACCTGTCAGAACTAGGTTATTAAGCCACCTCTAGCTGCAAGAGAGCTTTGGTAAAAGATATTTTAATTGCCTTAGACCGGTCAGGATGCACTGCCCGGGCTGGGCACATTGCTGCCAATATATGAACAAAATCTGGGTTCTGTTAGTGAGGAAGATGTGCGAAATGGATGGAGAATGGGAAAGCTGGCAGCAGAGGCTGGGGCCGCTTAAGTCAATATTTCTAATCCCAACTGACAGCAGACAAAGTGGAAGGACTACTTTAAATGGAAAGGAGCAAGATCGGCATTTGTTTGCCAGGGCATAAAAGATGGAAATGCAGGAAGAGCAGGCAGTATCTCCCCTATCTAAGGCAGAATGCCACTAGGGGTGCAAACAAAAGCAAGGCCTGGAGGTCTCAGCTGCTGCTGGACCTTTAGGTCCCACTGGCCACCATGCTGACTGAACAGCCACTTAAGAGCAAGAAATGGGGTAAAAACAATGAAGTCCAACATTAAAGAGGTTTTCCTGTCAGGAAAATTAGGAAACAATAGACTCTTACTGCATAGTATTTAAGGTTGCTCAGAGCTTTTACTAAGGGGTGCTTTCTGAGGACCTGAGGCTCAATGGCTCTCCCTGTAGGACACACTTTAGATGTCATTCATAAAGCTGGGGGGAGCAGCAGGACTGAGTAGGCAAGTGAGAAGAAGGTTCCTCCTTCCCTGCCTCTGATGAATCTCTGAACTGGCAAAGGTTAATTACTTGCCTGATAGGGACTTGTTCCTTGGGAAAGGAGCTGACCAGCTAAACCTTTGTAGGCACTGAGTGGCACAGCCAATCAGCAAATGGAGCCTGCCATGCTGTGACAGGCACATGACAATCATTTGGCTAATGAAATAATTGTAGGAGTCATACTAGATCTAGGAAAAAACCAAGTCTCAGGAGGTAAACAGGGGATGGGAGAGTGAGAATGAAGTGCTAGACAGAAATTAAATGTCAAATTAAAAGTTCCACATGTGGCTGGGCACAGTGGCTCACTCCTGTAATCCTAGCACCTTGGGAGGCTGAGGCGGGAGGATTGCTTGAGGCCAGGAGTTCAAGACCAGCTTGAGCAAGAGCAAGACCCTGTCTCTACCAAAAGATAGAAAAATCAGCCAGGCATGGCAGCATGCACCTGTAGTCCCAGCTATTCAGGAGGCTGAGGCAGGAGGATCACTTGAGCCCAGGAGTTTGAGGTTGCAGTGAGCTATGATGACACCACTGCACTCTAGCCAGGGCAACAGAGCAAGACCCTGTCTCAAAAAAAAAAAAGTTCCACATTAGCTTTTTGAAATAAAATGTAAGTCCTTTAATTGAATAAGCCAAATAAATACAAATAATATCAAGCAAAGAAGATCTGAGATTCAACCATCCACACTGCAAAAATTACTCACGTGAATTGTTTATTCTTTTAGTGAAACATATCCAGTGTTTTTCCCCTCATACAATATTAACTTGTTTAAAGAACATTTACACAATAACATCTTGAATTTTTCATTTTCCATGTTTCTTAACCAAAGTTCTCTCCTTGAAGTCTTTATTTAAAAAAAAAAAAAAGGAAAAGAAAAGAAAGAAAGAAAAAATTCTATCTCTTTAAACAAGTGCTCAGACTTGAAAATGTTTGACTAATTTCATTTTCTTGATAAAGTTTATCTGTGATCAGAACTGAGTCATACCAAAAATACTTCTACAAGATTTGACCTTTTACTTAAATCCCACATTGAGATAATATACTTAAAATGGTTATCAATAAGACCTTTGTTTTTTAAAGCACATTTAAAATAAATCACTTTTTAAAAGCAGAAAACTGTTTTCAATTAAGTCCTTTACAGGCAATCAGCTTAAAAGTTATACTTGCTCTTTTATTTTCTTTATATATAAATTATGCCCAAGAGTGCCATGATAGCAGCACTACACAAACTATGCTTTACCTTTGTATTTACTTCTTGTCAAAATAAGCTTTACAAATTAATTTGTTTTTAGAGAGCTTTATGACCAATAATGACTGTATTGTATTAACCCCAGGGTAAAAACAATGCAAGCAGCAACCATTTTTTATTGTTAGCGAGAAAAACCCAGTTCAATTATATAAGAATAAGTAATTTTTAATTCCTTCTGATGAAGAGTTTTCTTGCAGTAGAAAAATTTCACTCAATTACCACAATGTTTTATCATTTAGAAAAGCTTTAAAGAGACAGACATTCTGCTGAGTCCCTGACCAAACTGATCCTGTCACACCTACACAGGCTAACCACTAGGCTTGGCCTCCTATGTTTTAACCACCTCACCCTTTTGTCAACTAACTCCTATTTGCCTTCTAAATGGTGAGAGCTCAGCTTTACATAGATAATTTTGAAAGTATCCATTCCAAAATAGGTGTTTCTCTTATTTCTTAAGTTTCCCATATTTTTTTCCCCTTTGGTTTGGCCCTCTACCCCATCTATGTTAGAGGCTGTTTTTATTAGCAGCAGGTTTTACATTTTCCTTAGAGATTTACTATGAATAGCCTAGACCCAGAGGAACAAAATTCAGAACTGAACAAGAAGTCTGGAAGGAAAAAAAAATGTGGGAATGAAATAATTTTATATTTTTAATCTACATTGCTATAGAATGATCTTGCTGCCTCTAAAATTAGCAGTGTTAAGTGGCAGTTTTTAAAAATTGGATTAAGTTTGGAAGGGACGTTTACCTGAAGGATCTAGAAACTAGAAGAGCCAAAGGAGAGAGTCAGGGATTGGAAAAAGCTGAGAATCTAATCAGCCCAAAGGGGTGAGTACAAGGCTGGGAAGGAAAAACAAAGCTCGACTTTGAGAAGCTGGATAGATAAGAACACAGAAGAGTCCAGGATAGGGTCTGGAACAACTAGGACACAATCGTGCCAGTCACCAGCCTCACAGGAGCTGGAATGGGTGGGAGAAGAACCGTGGCCAAGCAGGGAGTCGGAACTGAAGGCAACAGAAACAGCAATAAGAATGACCATATACTTCAAGTACAGCCAGTCTTTCTCTCAAGTCTTCCTTTTGACCCAGTTACCAAGCTGAAGATCTCTGTAAATGTTTGCCACAGAAGTACCACCATTATAGCATGTTTTCTCCCAGTTAATTGGACTAAGAAAATCAGAAGCTGCATCTTCACCCCTCTTGTATAAGCCACCTCCAAAAGAAAGAGCCCTACACCCAGAAAGCCCTTTCTGCCCAAAAGGTTTTTCCCTGTGTTGTGGCCAAAATAATTCCACCAACTAGACCATGCTATAACTTGTTGACAGCTTCTCTCTCAGATTCTCAGATGAAGAAAGATGATAAAACAAAACCCAAAAGGCATCATGTTGAGGTGTAATCAGCTCCAGCAGGCTTCTCTGAGACAGCCTAGGTTAGATGGAGCTAATGGGAAAAAAAACACAGAAATTCATTAAGCTATCATTCAAACAGAAACTCTGGCCTAACTTTTCCTTTTGAAGTTGGCACACTTGTTGAAGATTTTATTGAGTCAATATAAGCACCTTCTACAGGGAAAAAAGGACATTAGCTTTTCATAGAACAAGTTATCACATCATTGCTGATGCCACAGATGGCAATATAAAGCGTACCTCCTAGGAGTTAAATGAGGAAGAGGAAAAGAGATTTAGAGATTAATATAATTCTTTAAGAAAAATATCCAAAATAAATAATTTTATTACAACTTTTTCATGCCTTATCTTTCACTGAGCTCTAGAAGCATGACTGTATTCATCAAGTAATACCCTTGGTATATGCACGGAAATTGTTTCTCCCCATGGATGCTGCAATGATTAATTTTATGTGTCAACCTGACAAGACCATGGGGTACTCAGATATTTGGTCACATATTATTCTGGGTGTGCCTATAAGGTTGTCTCTGAATAAGATTAACATGTGAATCAGTAGACTGAATAAAGCAGATTGCCCTCCCTAATGGGGGGAGTCTCATCCAATCAGTTGAAAACCTGAATAGAATAAAAAGGCTGAATAAGAGAAAATCCTTCCTGTGGGGCTATCTTTGAGCTGTGACATCAAGTGTGTTTTATTTCCCAGTTAACTGGATTAAGAAAATTAGGAGCTATAGCTCCAGCCCTCTTTTAAAGCCTTTGGACTCGAACTGAAACATCAGCTCTTCCTGGGTTTCGAGCTACTGGCTTTCAGACTAAAACTTACACCATAGGCTCTCCCGGGGCCCCAGCTTGACAACTCACCCTGGGACTTGCCAGGCTCCATAATCACATGAGCCAATTTTTAAAAATAAATCTCATATATATACACATATATATATGAATAGATATATATAAATGAAATAGACTATAGAGGAATGAAATAGGATATATATGAATGATATATAAAAATACACAAAATATATATAGGGTATATATCATATATATATAGATATATAGATATATATCTATATATATATCCTGTTGGTTCTGTTTCTCTGAAGAATCCTGACTAATACAGATGCTTCTTTAGATTTTGTAGCAAAGTTCTATAAAGGATAAAGACATATCAAGTTATTTCCTCTCCCCCAGACCCAAAGCCCTTTATCCTACTCTCATCCTACTAGCAATAACTTAAAGAATGAGTTGGGGTAGAAGTCATACCCAGACTAGAAAGGAACCAGCTCCCCCAGCCCCACCATGTTCAGAGCTGGCACATTCAGTCAGGGGCATTTACACCTAAATCCACTACCTTCATATGGCCTTCTGGAAGCTGGTGGTTTTAAACTTCACCTCTAAGGAAAGACCAAGAGGAGAAGTGAGAACTGTGACTCTGGGCCCACTGTTTTGTATATACTGGTGTATACTCTAACAGTAACCGTTTACCTCCCCTCACAGTGACCTCAGTGATTTAATGAAAGCATTAAGGCAGATGGGTCTGGTTTGCAGGGTCTTGGATGACTTGACTGAACATCAAATCAAAGTGAGAGCAAGCAATATGTCTCAAGCCAGTATCAAAGAGTAAATAAGAGTAAAACATGCAAACTGATATGAAAATTTTATTTACCAACATTCTGGAGCCACGGTGGTATTCTCACAAGAAATACCACCAAAGCTAGATAGAACATGTTCAAGGGATTGCATACACCAGGGAAGGTCAGTGTGTGGTATGCAAGGACACAGGATGGGACAGCCACCCAAGAGTGAGGGCATTCCAGGCAGAGCAAGAGAGAGATTTTCACAGTTGTCATGAGTGGAAAACTGGCAAGAAGGAAAGAAGTATCAAAGAAATTTTTAGGAAGCTTTCTGTACGGTTTCACTATATAAAATCCCTATGCAAAATCCCTTAAAAATAAAACTTAGAGCAAATATTTACATTATTCTTCAAGGTTTCTCAAGTTGGAATGTTGTTTCGTTGAATGTTACACTACAAATGAACCCATACCAAGAGACCTGGCTTTATGTGGGTTATGTTTCATTAGACAAAACCCATCTATCTCCAGATTGCAACATCTTCCCCAATGCCCAGTCAGCACAGACCTTTCCTATTACTATAACAACCTAGGATCCACAAAAAACAGTGAGGTCATTATCAAGAACAGTGGAAGGATTCAGCTTTGGGGTTTTCTGGCATTTATCTTCAGGAATCTTACCTTATTTTTATGACTTTTAGTATCTTGTGACATATAGCATCCATCAATTAACTCTAAAAAATGTAAATTGGGGTGTATCCAAAATTTTGGCTCCAGGTATGGCTGTAAGTTTCCTCCATAATATCCCATGTCAATAGAAAGATTACATAGAGCCTATATGGAAAATGTAGAGAATGTAACAAATAGCAGCTTAAACTATATTCTCATCACCTAAGAAGACTAGAAAACATACTAGATTAGAAACTAAACCGGGCCAGGCGCAGTGGCTCACGCCTGTAATCCTAGCACTCTGGGAGGCTGAGGCGGATGGATCTTCTGAGCTCAGGAGTTCGAGACCAGCCTGAGCAAGAGTGAGACCCTGCCTCTACTAAAAAATAGAAAGAAATTATCTGGCCAACTAAAATATATATAGAAAAAATTAGCCAAGCATGGTGGTGCATGCCTGTAAGTCCCAGCTACTCGGGAGGCTGAGGCAGTAGGATTGCTTAAGCCCAGGAGTTTGAGGTTGCCGTGAGCTAGGCTGATGCCACAGCACTCACTCTAGCCCAGGCAACAAAACGAGACTCTGTCTCAAAAAAAATAAAAATAAAAATAAAAGGAATGCAGAATGTAACCAGTCTATGAATTACCTATCACAAAAGGCACCATAAAGAGGAATCAGACACTACTGTAGTATAATATCTTAGGTCACAGTTAAATACTAAAGTCAGCACTTAGGACTAAAATTATACATCTTCAAAATTATCTTTGAAAATCCCTAAGGAATGCACCATGTTGGAGACACGCCATCTCTCAGTTAGAGCCAACACATTCAGATTCTCTCCAAAGTTGGAACAGATGACTATGGCTTTGGTTGAGACCAGAGTCCTAGCTCCTATTTAGAGATTATGAGGTATTAGCTTCTAGCCCTTTTGGCTACGATCAAGTGTAGAGAATGTGGTAACAACAACAAGGATAACCAATAAATATTAGAATCATACTTGGCACAATGAAAACTTCACAATCTGAGCAGCACATGGGAAAAAAGATGATCAAGGTAACAGCAGGTTCTTGTCTATCATCTCCCGCATGCTCCAGGGCAAACACTCACTGGTTGGAGTGGAAAGCAAAATTATCTCAGTATAATTGTATTTGCTTAAGCTAAACATACATTTTATGAGACTTGACTCTAGTCTGAAGGAAAAAAACATGGAAAAGAAGGCACATCGATGTGGTAAACTTGACTCTGGAACTAAACGCCCAGTGTCATTCATCCTAAATCTGTTTGGATGTTTAGCCTCACCAACAAATACACTTGGCTGAAATGCCAAAGAAACAATTTTTTCGTGAGAGTCTCAGAATTATCCTAAAGGTAAAGAAAGAAAAACTGCCTCCAGAGTAGACACTGTCCCAGAGGAGGTTGTTAATTTAAGAAAATATTTAAGAAAAGCCGCAGTCTGTTTTCCACTGACTTAACAGATAGTTGTGGCCATATGAAGGCCAGAAATGACAATAGTGACAGACACAAACCATGTTTTAAAAAGCAAAGAAGTTAGAAGAGAGCATTTCCCAGTTCCAGAGTCAAGAGTACACAATCCATCCGTAAGGAGATGTGGTGTGAACACAGCTAACTTTAAACACCTTGGCTTATAAAGCATTAGAAACTCAACTGGGGCACCGAGTAGCCACTCTTCTAAGAAAGCCCTTTGGCCACCTATGACCATCACCTCTATCCTAGCATCAGGATAAGTAGAGACAGAGGCAGTTGTCTAAGTAAGTCTGCATTTACAAGAAGCTAGATAGGGATCTGGCCAGAAGTATCCTCCACAAATCCTCTTTCTTAGTCCTCCAGTTGCCATCAGGCCAGCACAGCCTTGGGTTAGAGAAGAAAAAGCAGAGCAATGATGGAACAGTGACAATGAGAGGGCAAAGGATTAAGAATTAAGGTTTGAGGAGGAAAACGGAAATGGAGGCTGCACAAAGAGACGGAGTGGACCAGCAGGACTGCCACCCCCTGATGCATTTGTGTATTCCTTCAACAAATTAGCCGAGTGTCTAATATGTGCACAGTATTCTATTGACCACTTCTCATTACACTGTCTTAAAAGGGGATTGTTTCCAGCATCTTATTTATTGAGGCTCATCTGGGTTCTTTCTCGTGGAGGGTCACACTATTTATCCCACCTTCATGCAGCCAGAGGCTCCTAGCCCTGGAGTCAATGTAAAGAATACATTCAGCCACAGCTGTAGGCCAGAATTGCCTCAGATATGGTTGGCTTCCAAAATCAAAGCAAGGACAGAGTTCACGTGGTGTTAGTGGTAAAACAATGCTGCACTTTCTCTGAGGATCCCTGGAGGGACATTGTTAGAACAGAAATTTGAGAACACTTGGATTATTCACTAGAGCTAAAAAAGGAAGCCAAGGAGAGTAATTTTTAACATTACAAGAGATTTTTGAGTTCAGAGATTGAGGACAGAGTCTCTAAGATTTTAGCATGAGCTGACACACAGCAAAGGTGGTATGTCCTGCGACTGACGGAGGCTCCATTTCATCTTCTCATGGAAGAAAGATGCCTGCTGTCCAGTTTCCATTTTTCATAAAAACCTTCTTCTGCCTGTGGTTAAGCAAATGAAGAAAACATTGTTTCAAAGCCACAAAATACATCTTTGCCTTGATCAAGCAAAAATGTGACCATCTGTGACAGTGCAGATTTAGGCAGTTAGAAAACAAGATCATAAGACAAGGACAAAGACTATTTTCTGAAAGTTCTCCTCGAGACTGAGACTAGGGTCTGCCTCGGCTCTCCTTGACATGTTTTATTGATCTATTTTTCCTTTCTATCAAAAACTGTATCTGTTTTTTTAAAAAAATTAACAGTGAGCACCAAAAAGCTAATGTCCTGATGTAACTGTACCTACATGAAGCAATGCTGAGAGCAAGTAGATAATTAAAAAGTACCCAGACCAGGACTTCAAGCAGGGAGTCTTGCTGCAGACTGAAAATAACTCCTCTCCCATCTCAGTTAATGTTTTGTTCCAAAAACATCCCATTCAAGCAGCCTGGTTATTTATTTATCTCTTTAAACAAAGCAATAAACCACGGTAAAACCATAAATCACAGAGCAAAATAACTTATCATTATTATTATTCCATTGCCTTGAGTCTGATTAGGAAAAAATAACTTTTAATGGTGCAAACACTGAGAAATATAGAACTGTCAATTGCCTAATTCTAACCCACAGTTTATCAGTCATCTACTTATGGCAGGGGGAAAAAATGTGTATACAACAGTCTAAAAGCCTAAAGTACAGAGTCTGAAGGGAATAGTTTGAGGAGAAAAGGAGACGAAGCCTTGGGATAAAAAAAAGTAAAGGTTTCCAACCCTTTATATGTGGATTTTCGGTGAAATGACAAATGGAATATAAGAACAGGGAAAAGCCTACATTGATACTGGAAACTAGAGAAGGAGCATCCACTGCCAAAAATGTTGAGGGATTTCTGGATGCACTACATAGGCATCAAGGCCTGATCCCCACCTCCTACCCCCACATCCCCATGCACACAATTCCTTCCTATACATACATACAAAAGTAAGTGGAGGAGACCCTGAAAGAATGCCACTAACACTCCCTTACATGAAGGAGAGGGCACACCAAAAAGTGGGCAGTCACACAAGCACACCTAGGTTCTTCCCTCCGAGGGGGTGCATGGCCATACCAGCAGAGGAGTGGAGTTCATGGCAGAGATGGTCCATCTGCCCTGACATAACGTTGCCAATTATGACAGTCTAAGACCTGCTTCTTCATCACTCTCTCCACTCCCACTCCCACAGGTGCTGGATCTCTGATGCAATAAGGCAAATTTACATCAGATGTAAATGTTCCATTCCTGTCATTTGAACCTGATGGATTTGTGCAGTTCCCCGTATCAATTACTGATAGATCTCATCTCAACTCCTACTTCATTATAAGATAGTAAACAATAACACAGCTTTATTTATAAAGATGAATAAATACAGTAAAAGCCCATCTAGCCAATCTGCACTAAATGACTACACATCTAACAAGTGCTCCCTATGTACTCAGGAAAACATACTGGTTGATACCAGGCATACTCAGTGCTTTTGGTTAGCAGCCCCCTCTCTCGTAAGTCTGCAGGCTCCTACTCCCACCGATTGCATGGCAGGCTTACCAGCCGTCAACTGATAGTAAAGTTGTGCCATTTGCATTTATTATTATAACCACATACTTCAATTAAATATGATATGTGATGAAACATAACAACAAAAAGTTATATTTTTCTAAAAAAGTAGGCTTAATTCTTTTAAAGAATCAATAAACATGCACTGCTATGAAAATCTGCTCTTAAATTGGGTGGAGTGTGACAACTGTTAATGACAGGGAAAAATAATAAATACACAAGGATTCTGCACTCACTGCATCAGAAGTGTCTTTAAGATCTTGCTCCTATTTAAAGAAACTGAAACTGGAAATCATAGGTGATGCATTATGAATACAGTTTGTGAAACAGAGATGATATGAATAATTAGTAGGCCAATTTTCAAAACAAGAGCCTTGACTCTACACTAAAAGATTGGCTAGTAGAATGCTAGCCATTGGTATATTTTATTTTAAAAGATACGTATCATTTTCTGTGTCATTTTCTATAATTCCCCACCTTAACCAGCTTCTGATTAACCAAGCCACTAGTGGTTCTGAGCACAAGATATAAGAAGGCTACTGCAAAGGATAAATCAACAAAGCTCATAAAAGATTTATGGTTCAAATAGAGAGAAAAGACCTGAAAAATAGAAGAAAATCCTTCCCTTTGGTTTACTACAAGGGAGAGAAGACATTTAAAAATTGTGGATACTAATTTGCCAAATGATCAAGTCCCTAATGACTAATTCAATGTATGACTAATTCATCTGACAAATACTTTACACAACATCTATAGCAATTTTTCATAGGCATTGCACCAGGGCACAGGCAGGGGCAAAAGTAATTAAGCCAACAATGAGTGCTTAAAAAGATAAAAACAAACAAACAAGAAAATGTTGAACATTCCTGAAATTCTCATGGCCTAGAATGTAAAACACACACAAAGTTCATATTAAACAGCATTTGATCATTGCATGCCCAGGAGAAGAACTGCAGTGACAACAGGACAAAAATAAAAAACCCTCAATTTTTCAGCTAACTCATTATTTGGTCAAATGATTATTGAAGATTAGCTTTGGTGAGCTGGTCATTCACCAAATAGTTTTTGGCATATTCACGTTGGGTGAAACAGCCGGTTTCCCAGGTGAAAATAAGAGCATTCTGGCTTGAGCAAAGGAATCACTTAACTCCAAAGTCAGTTCCATGAGGTAAGAGACCATGTCTATCTGGTTTTCTACCTTTTCCTCAGCACTTAACCCAGGGCCCAACATATACCAGCCACTCGAAAAATATGTTTCATGAATTAATGTTGAAGATTGATAATGAATAATAGGATTCTCCACAAAGGTCAGGGCCCAAAGGGGTGAGAGCCTTGGGCATTAGGCTATAGGTGCTGCAACTGATTCTGTCCATAAGAAGGAACTCATTAAAGACTTCTGAGCAGCAGAGTAACATGACTGCAGTAAGATGCGGGAAGATTAATCTCTTTGCAATTAGTAGGATATATTAAAAGAGGAGAAACTACAACCCAAATGTCCTTCAATTGATGAATGAATAAACAAAATGTGGTATATACATACAATGGAATATTATCCAGCCTTAAAAAGGAAGGAAATTCTGACACATGCTACATGGATGAACCATGAAAACATTAAGTGAAATAAGCCAGCCACAAAAGGATATATGCTAGCTATATACTTCCACGTATATGAGGTACCTAGAGTAGTTAAATTCATAGAGACAGAAAGTAGAATGGTGTTTGCCAGGGGCTGGGAGGAAGGGCAATGGGGATTTGCTGTTTAATAGACATAGAGTTTTAATTTGGGAAGATAAAAAAGTTCTAGAGATAAATGATGATGATGGTTGCAGAGTAATGTGAATATAGTTAATGCCACTAAACTGTATACTTAAAATTGTGACTTTATGTTATGTGTATTTTACCACAATAAAAGAAATCTGGAAGTCAAAGAGAACATGGCTAGATGGGGAAATTGCATTTTTCCATATAACTGGAACACAGTTTGAAGTGTCCAAGAATTGAGTTAGAGTGGTAATCAGATAGTATGTCACAAAAGGTCCTAGCAACTCTGGTTAAGAGTTTGGACTTGGTACTGACATTTGAGTGATTCTAACTAAAATGTTCATACTCATTAGTGGAGGGAAAAAAGAGGAGGAACTGATAACAAGATGTTTCAAGAGGCTATTTGATCCATGCATGGCTAACCCAGGGTCTTGGTAATGGGAATGGAAAGGAAGAAAAGAATGGATATCATAGGCACCACAAAGGAAATATAGAAATAATTTTTTGATTGATTCGATGGGGTAAGGGGTTAAGAAAAAGGAATCATCAAAGTTTTTAGCCTGGGGAACTGGAAAATGATGGTATATAACAGAAAAGTACAGCCAAAATGAAGAGGTGGTTTACAAGTAAAAATTATGATTTCCCTATTTGACATGTTAAGGTGGAGGTGACAACAGAAAATCAAAATAGGAAAAGTCCAGTAAGCATTTAAAGATGTAAGAGAGTGATAAACAAAGTGTAGCTAGCTCAAACTACCAGAGGTAAGCTGAGGACATTAGCCTCACTGTGGAGCAGCTGGTAAATTAAGAATAACATAGATGCAGAGAGATAGGAACACTCATACACTGCTGGTGGGACTGCAAACTAGTACAACCTCTGTGGAAAGCAATATGGAGATCTTTCAAAGATACACAAGTAGATCTACCATTTGATCCAGCAATCCCATTACTGGGCATCTACCCAAAAGAACAAAAGACATTCTATAAAAAAGGCATCTGCACTGGAATGTTTATAGCAGCACAGTTCACAAGTGCAAAGATGTGGAAACAACCCAAGTGCCCATCAGGGCATGAGTGGATTAATAAGATGTGGTATATGTATACCATGGAGTACTATTCAGCCACAAAAAACAATGGTGATATAGCACCTCTTGTATTATCATGGATAGAACTGGAACCCATTCTACCAAGTGAAGTATCCTAAGAATGGAAAAATAAGTACCACATGTACTCACCATCAAATTGGTTTTAACTGATCAACACCTATGTGCACATATAGGAATACTATTCATCGGGTGTCGGGCAGATGTGGGGGAGGGGATGGGTATATACACACATAATGAGTGCGATGCGCACCATCTGGGGGATGGACACGCTTGAAGCTCTGACTGGGGAGGGGGGCAAGGACAATATACGTAACCCAAACATTTGTACCCCTATAATAAGCTGAAATAAAAAAAAAAGAATTCTTATGAGTGCAGTAAACAAATTGTCTTCATTGAAAATGACTGATTACTAACACAGAAACAAGTTTTTGAAAAAGAAATAAAACAACACTATACATATCCTTCTATCTAAAATTAGGCACAATTCTAGTTAGATGAAGCATACTGTCCTTCATATCTCATGGACAATGGTCCTAGAACTACACAGCTTACTGAAATAATTTGAGACATACTTTCTTGGATGGACAAGTGGAATCAAAAGATCCTTAGGATCTATGCTATCAACTTTTCAAACCAGATTTCTCAACCCAATTTTCTGAATAATTCATCCTGAGCTTACTTAGTCTAATATCAACATGCGTTCGATCTAATAACACAGTGTATGAAAGATTGCAAATTCCCTATCCTTTGGTGATATTGTCATTCAACAAACATGTACCGAGAGCTCGCTGCACATCCAAATGCAGAATTAGAGTGCCAGGAATGCAAAGAGGACTGCCACATATCCCAGGCCTTATAAAACCTCTTAGTCTAGAAAAAAGTGGTACTAGAGGGCGGAAAAAGCATTGACCCTGACCTAGCACACTAATACTCTGATCCTGGTTCCTGGTGTAAATCTCCTAGTACAAATGCCCACTTGTAGTGTTTTCTTTAGTTTTTAGAATGACCTGGATCATATTAGTCAGTTGATTAAGGAAACTGTTATATCCAATTGTTACATCCTTGGATACATATGTAATTATTTTTAAATATAATTATTACTTTAGATGTATGGAGAGAGATGTGATGGCAATTAGCAAGAAGGGAAAGAATGAATTGTCAAAAATTACCAAATTATTTTGAAGCTCCTCTCTACTTGAATACGCAAAAATTATTCTTTGATTAACTCATAACAGATAATACCACCAAGCCCCTCTAGCTGGAACTTCTGCAACTATTACTATCTATGCTTTTCAATCCAGCATGTGAAAAAGAAAGATTGATTCTTTCTGTGAACTAATTATTCCATGAATGCATCCTTTTCTCCCAGAAATCATGTCAGCTCCTTAAGGAGAAGAATCACATCTTACTTTTCTTTTGAGACTCCTATGAGCCTAGAGTGGGTCTTAGTAAATATTTGCTTAATCTAATTAAAATAAATTAAGTATGTGCTTTGAAATCCTGTGTCAGTTACATTGTATTGTAGAACATTATCAAATTGGTAATTAAACATGCCATCCTTGGCTAGTGCCAAATGATTTCTTCACTTTTTGTTGTTTTTTAATATCCAAAGTGTTACTTCTCTTTCTCACAGCCAGTTCCTACGACTTTGGAATTTACAGTATTTTCATATTTCCATAATGACACCTGCTGGTAGGAGAAGAATGGATGAACTGCAGGAATTTTATTCAACTTGCTATAGCCAGCCATAGTCCAGTCTGAAACAACTAATGTTCCTGAATATACAAAGAGTAAATCTCAATGACTCCAAATACTCAAGTACTAAAAATTTGACAGAATAAGATAAGTGCTATATCAATACTATTTTCCATCCAGATTTAAAATTTGTCCCTATAATCTCTGTCCAGAGCAAAATTGCTGCAAATAAGGGCCTCAAAATTATCAATTCAATCCTGTTAAATATTTTACTCCATTTGTAAATTGTCATTTAGAATATGGCTATTTAAGAGATTATCATTAGAAGGAATAAGTTCTAGTATTCGATTGTACAGTAGAGAAATTATAGTTAACAGTAATTTATTGTATACAATAAATATAAATAACTAGAAGAATTGTAATGTTCCCAACACAAAGAAAAGAAAAATGTTTGAAATGATAGATACCCAATTACCCTGATTTGATCATCACACATTGTATACAGTTATCAAAATATCACATATACCCTAAAACTATGTATGACTATTATATAATCCTTTTTTTTTATTTTAAAATGATTATCATTCTCTGAAACTTTTTCTGTTCTTTTATATAATTAATTACTGGATCAAGGTTTAAGTGGCCCAGAAAACAATCCATGGAGTGTTTGTCTCAGTGGTAACCTACACATTATCTTGCCCTTGGAGAGCAAGTCACTGGAAGCATCAAGTCCAACCACTCTGGAAACCTGCTACAAGCTGCATAAGAGCCCTAGGTCTTCTGTAAGATGCAAATAAGAGCTGTGGTTGCTGGGTTGGTTCATCCGTCCTACACTGCAAGCTTCAAGGACAGGATCATGCCTACTTTATATCCTCAGCACTCAGCATACTACTACCTAGCACACAGTAGGCATTGATGAATATTTTTAAACAAACGTGGGGAGGGGTTGGCCAAATAGACTTGACCCTGTGTAGACCTTGTCCAGACACCAAGATATTAATCAAATTAGGTGGGTTCTCTTTGACAACACCTGAGTGAGTTTATTTGACTCAATAGTTTAGAGAGAAGAAACATTAAACAAAATGGCCCCAAATAATATATGGATAAGGTACATGCACAGGTTTCTTATACAGTTAATAGTTAGATGTATAATTCATTATGACACATATTACACAAACTTTTTCTTATTTAACCGACAATCCCTCTTCATGAGAAATCAGTTGTGTACTAGCAACAAGGGTCTCAGAACAATTTCTCTTTCTTACTGCCTGCAGGTTAGAACTCACCCTGATCTTCACTCAGCTGACAACTGACTTTTGACTATTTTGTCTTTACAAGTATGCTAATTTCTCAGATTTCCCTAGACTTGCTTCAGTTTGATTTCTTTCACTCAGAGAAGGAATAGCTTCTAAGCAAAGTGCGTGAAGTAGACTGTTTCTGATTCCTCATTTCAAAAATACTCCCCTTCCTCCAAAACAGCAGGGCAAGGGACATAATTATCATGCTATTAATCAAAAGCTGCCATTTGCTTTCACAAAGGAAAACGCTTTGGGCACTTTAAAAGGCTTTCTTTTCACTCCTCCTGAATGTAGATTACAAATCAATTCAACAAATACTACAAACACCTACTATGTACTAGCCCTGGAAGGCACTGAAAAAAAGTAGTCTTGGGTCTTACCCTCAAAGAAAAGATTTCATAGTTCGGTATCATAGGCATTAGCCTAATCTGCTATGAAGGCTAAATCATTTAGTATTTAGCTAACTTGGTGTTCTCAGCTCCCATCCCCACCTAACAGAAGCTATCTCTGTGTGCATGTGGCTGAGGCACATGTATCAGAAAGAATGTGCTGTTCCAGGGGACTGTGGCTTATTAGGACACCTCATTCATGGCAAACCCTAGTTCCCAGATTTCCACATTTCAAGGGAATCCAGCACCCAGCCCAGGACTTTGATCATCAATATTAAAACTGAAGCTGTATAGAAAAATTGCAATGATTAAGAATAATGTAATCCTTGGGCCATATCAAGTGTCGTGTGTGTGTTAGTGGTAGACACACTTAATTGGAATATTTTCAGCCTAATACTCTACACAGCTGATGAAAATACTTCATTCTTTACTTCACACCTAGAGAAAAAAAACATTGTGATTCATTTTGTCTGGGGCTTATTAAAGACAAGAATCACAGGGGAAACCTCAACTCTATTCCTAACATCCTTATATCAAAATTCATTTTGAAAGGACATGTTTCCTTACCTGGGTCCCTAACCTAAGATAAACCTGTAAGCCATCAGAGAGAGATAAAGGAAAAAAAGAAAATAATATTTATTGAGTGCTTATCACATGCCAAGCACTATGCTAAGTGCTCCTTCGAGTCTCACAACAATTCTGTGAAGGATTATCATCCAAACTTTACAGCTGAGGAAACTAAAGTTCAGAGAGGCTAAGAAACTTGCTGAAGCCACACAGCTTGTTAAGTGGCAAAATCAAGGCTTCTCCCTCCATGACAGCATGCCACTTCCTCACTGCACATGTACCATCGACTGCTGTGAATATGTCCACATGAGACCGCAACTGTGGGACAGGGAAGATCTAGGTTTTAGGGAACCAAAAGATTATACAAATTTTGTGTCCCTCTTTAAGGAAAAAAAATACAAAATGAGATACAAAAAATGAATATCAAGAATGAGTACAGAAATTACATAAATTACTTTTTTTTTTTTGAGACAGGATCTCACTCTGCTGCCTGGGCTAGAGTGCAGTGGCATCATCATAGCTCACTGCAACCTCCAAATCCTAGGCTCAAGCAATCCTTCAGCCTCAGCCTCCCTAGTAGCTGGGACTACTCAGGTATACACCACCACCCCTGGCTAATTGTTCTACTTTTTTGTAGAGACAGGGTCTCGATCTTCTGGCCTCAAGCAATCCTCCCACCTTGGCCTCCCAAAGTGCTAGGATTACAGGTGTGAGTCACCGTGCCCGGCCTAAATTACAACATTTTTAAAGCTGACAAATAAATATCTTCTTTCAATTTACACTTTTGGCTTTCAGTAGGTACATGTCCCTCCTGTCATATCTGAATTTTGATATGAACAATAATTCTGAAAAATAAATATGAAAATAACCCAAATTAAGGCATACAAGAGAACAATTTAAATATTCCTACATTGTACCAAACTACGTAACTGAATCATTAAATTCCTCTTATACTGTATACTGTGACTTATTGATGAATATATGTAAGAGTTTCTTGTGGAACATTTGTTTCTTAGAGAGTTTCTCTTGCTTTGGTGGCAATTTTGCATGTCCTTTCCTCTGAAACCACCAGGCTTTATCAGGACAAGATACAACAGGTACAGTAAGATCCAGAATAGGATGCAGAAAACATGTGCCTTCTCACACAGACTATTCTTGCTGTATACCTTCAACTTTGTGCCCTACAAACACAGGAATTCTGAAAAAATATGTTCCACACCATTCTCAAGGAAAAAAATATATATGTATGTGTGTGTGTGTGTGTATATATATATATATATATATATATATATATATAGTGAGTTTATAATTGTATACTCAGCATTATTGAGCATTTTTGCAGACAGGAGAGAATATATTTGGCTAGGCATCAATTCCTCTGCTCACAATTTTATGTCTGCTGAAGGTTAGAATTTTCTACATTTGAGCTTCTCAAGCCTTGTTTCCAACCTCGTTTTTCTGCACTACCCCTGTACTGCCAGTGATGAGTGCCATAGGACTGGATCCTGTTTTTAGGACCTCTGGCCCTCACCTTTGCTCTCCATCTGTGCTGGGTAAGTCATCCAGTCGGTGGCAGGAATATTCCTAGACGCCATGCCTCATCCACATGGCTATGAAAGGGATGGCGAACTACATTAAAATATCCCACTAAACTATCCATATAGTTTATCCCCAATTCAACTTCCTCTAGCCAGATCCAAAACATGCCCATCACTCAGATGCCAGCAAACATGAGGCAAACTGTGATGGCAAAGAAGTCAGAGTGGAAAAGAAAAGTGACCTGCATTTAAAACATCTTGCTTTTGCAAAACTTAGAAACACACGTGACCACATGAACATACTGCTAGCGCCTCTTGCAGAGCCTCTGTTACATTGCCTGAGACTGGCCACTGGAGTGGAATAGAACAGATTATAGGAAAACAGAGTTAGAAGAGAAACAATCCAAGGGCCAAGAGGACATTTGATGGGTCTAATAAGGTCTTGGAGTGCCCCTACTTATCAGACAAAACTTGGATAAAAACAGACACTGCGTAAGGGAAGAAGAGTAAAGATCCGGCAACCATCTATATTTCAATGATTTTTATGAACCACAGTCAACCAATTCGGCTGAGAATATCCTACAAAAGTCGCCTCCACAATCTACTCTAAAAGAACTTCACAGATCAACACAGTACAGTTCAATGATTGAGATCAGCCTTTTGTCTTTTTTTCTTTCTCTTCAGGTTAGTAGTTTCACATCTTGCACACATGCTTATCATGGATCATTTTGTAGAAAAATTATCTGTATCATTGTCCCACTCATTATTTTTAAGAGCCTAATGTAGACTAGAAGGTTATTGTTGTCTCCCCCTCCACCCTTTGTCAGCTCATCAAAGCTTAAATGCCTAGTTTCAGGGAAGCAAATTGGTTTTCATCAAGGACTGAAAAAATAAATATAATCCCTCACAAAAAGACAGTGTGAGGTCCCTTTATTCTATTAGATATTGCCTGTAGAGTTGATCCTTCAAAGGGAAATATTTATTAATTTCAGCTCCAAAGGACACACAAAATTGACCCCACAGGACTTTAGGCCTTCATTTATATGCCTTATATAAACAACTGCCTCTTTCCCCTCCTGTTGCTACCTGAATTGGGTAGGATGGGCCAGGGAGCTTGAGAATGCCTCTCCTTCACCCCACAGGTATTCTGCAAACAAATCTCATAATCTTGCAGCCCAAGAAAGAAGCCCTCTCTTGGTGCCAAACCTAAATACATAATACAGGCTTTTCTAACAGTGTGAGATTAAAAACAAACAAACAAAAAAACCTCCTTGCCATGCTTGCTTAGGACTCTAAACCAAAATCACCTCATAAATTCTCTTGCCATAATTCTGGTTCACAAAAGAAAAGAAACTAACAAAATTTAGTTCCTGGCTATCATGTACCAGTTTGTGAAGAGGTACCTACAGCATAAAGTGGGGAAACCATGGGCTTTGGGTTTAGCTTCTCATTCTACACACAACAGCATTTCTAGAAAATGGCCCATTATAAGCATATGTGCACGATATGTGCTGAAATTAATGGATATTTCTGACTGAGACAGATGGCTGTGCCCCTTTCTTCATCATAAAATATGGGTAACAGTAACACCTACCTCAGAGGTACTGCAAAGATTGAATGTAAAAAGCTAGCACTTAAAAGATGCTCAAGAATTTTCATTACTTTCCCTTCCTCTCAAGCTCCTCAGTGACAGAGGCCCCATCTTTTTTTCTTATCTTACACACACCTAGCCCTTAGTAAGTATCTATGGAAATGAATTCTACCAAGTCCAGTGCTTTTTGGTTTTGTTTATGCTTTTTTGTTTGTTTGGTTGGTTGGTTTTTGAGACAGGGTCTCATTCTGTCACCCAGGCTGGACTACAGTGGCCTCATCAAAGCTTTCTACAACCGCAAACTCCTGGGCTCAGGAATCCTCCTGCCTCAGCCTCCCAAGTAGCTGGGACTACTGGTATATACCATCAAGCCTGGCTAATTTTTCTAGTTTTTGTAGAGATGGGGTCTCACTATGTTGCCCAGGCTAGTCTCGAACTCCTGGCCTTAAACGGTCCCCCCACCTCAGACTCACAGTGTTAGGATTATAGGCATGAGTCACCTCACCCAGCCTCCAGTGCTTTTTGGTGACAGCTGACATGGTATTTTCAAAGCAACACTGGCATCTTTATGCCCATGACACTAAACTTCTCATTTCAACAGATTGGATGAAATATCCCACAGGACAATGCAAATAAAGTAGGAAATGGGTGGGAAAGGTATTTTAAAATTTATTAAACCATCAGTTCCAGCATCTCTTTTTTTTTTTTGAGACAGAGTCTCGCTTTGTTGCCTGGACTAGAGTGAGTGCCATGGTGTCAGCCTAGCTCACAGCAACCTCAAACTCCTGGGCTTCAGCGATCCTACTGCCTCAGCCTCCTGGGTAGCTGGGACAACAGGCATGCGCCACCATGCCCAGCTAATTTTTTGTATATATATATTTTAGTTGGCCAGATAATTTCTTTCTATTTTTTTTAGTAGAGACGGGGTCTCACTCTTGCTCAGGCTGGTCTTGAACTCCTGAGCTCAAACAATCCACCTGCCTCGGCCTCCCAGAGTGCTAGGATTATAGGCGTGAGCCACCTCGCCCAGCCCAGCACCTCTTTTTTTATTAAAAAAAAAAAACTAAGCCAGGAGAATGCAAGTGAAACAATAACCAAAATATCAAACAAACATACTGAGCAGTATCATGTCTCTAGAATGGCTAGTAGGCCAGGATTATATCTGACCCAATAAGGTGGTCCAATGAGGCCTGGCTTCTAGGGTTTCAGACCAGCTGCTAGGATACTCACCCAAGCATATAAATGCTGAATCCAGCCCCCAGCCTCAAATGAAAGCAACATTAATATGAGGAACAGGAGTAAGCCTACATTTGGCAAGAATTGATCCAATTCTCTCCATTTCCACTTCAACCATCCTAGTCTAAGCCATCATTATCTCTAGCCTGGAATCCTGCAATAGCTTCTCTAGTTAGCTTCTGAGATCATGCCCTTGATCCCTTTCATCCATTCCCACACTACAGCCAGAAAGAACTTTTAACACAAATCAGATGCTGCCATGCCCCTGGCCTCCCATAGTTCTTAGAATACAAACCAAATTCTTCATTATGGTCTAGAAGGTTTCAGTGGGATCTGTCCTTTGCTTACCTCTTTATTCAGTGAATAAATGAGCAAATGAATGAATGAGAGAGACATAGCAATGTACCACCTATCTTGGATGAAGCCCAGAATGTCTTTCGTAAGAGAGGCGGCTGCTACTACTTCATTAACCTTTTGGTAATGTCTTGAGTGCACTGAGCTGTGTATAAAACACAAAGATAATTCCAACTCTGCATTTCAAGAGCTATATTGCAGGAGGTGGTTTTCCAAACATGAAAAGTAGAGAAGGGTCTTGCTTGGCACACTTGTTTTATTCTCTTCTCACTTCTTCGACTTAAACAGAGACAGTCATGTGCAGATAGCTATAAACAGCTGTAAGGAAGAAACTAGGAATGGTAGGAGGGGAGTAGATGTACTGCTAGAAGAAAGAGAGAGAGAAAAATCAGTAAAAAGATAAGGAATGGGGCAGGGAGGTCAGAGAAAAGGAAAAGCAATGAGGAGGAAAGGAGGAATCCATACATGGCTCTCTGTCACTCCCCTCTTGTGACAGCCATTTAATTGTGACTCATCCAAAAAACCAGAAATCATGGTGAGCCTTTGGGCCTTGGATAGACCTATGACCATCTAGGAATGGACTTTAGTAGCTAGAAGAGAACATACGTACGCTAGGCTCTCTGGGTGGATGGATGAACAGAAGCCAAGAATTACTGTTGAACAACATTCCACCATTACTTCTTCCCTTCACCTCCATTTCTGAAAATAATTTTCCCATCAGTCCCCAAATTTCCACAGACACTGACTGTACAAGAGCAACAGCTCCTAAGTGAGGAAGTAAGAGATTAGTAACCCGTCCTCCCTTCTCCCTTGTCCCCTTTCTTATAGGGTTTCAGAGTCATCCACCATGGAAGTAAGAGCAGCAGACTGTAGGTATTCTAGGTCTTTAAATAACCCCAGTCACTGTTCCTTCCTTTTTCTAAACCACTAAAGCATTGTATGTATTATATATACTTTTCTTATTATTTAACCCTTGGTTCAAGTGCCTTGTCTCTCTTAATAAATTATAAGTTCCCTGAGGGTAGAAACCATGTCTTCCCTTTTTCGTTCGTATCTCCCACAGTGCATTCAAGAAAAACTCACTGCTTTAAACATGATCCAGTGCTTTATTGGATTGCCAATTTATTTCTTTTCATTTTTAAATCTATCTTTATTGCCCCTCCCAAAAACCTCTCTCAAGGAAATGAGAATTTATAGCCTGACATTATCAAAGAAACTGAGAAAGAATCACAGTTAAAATGTCAAAAGTAATTTCATAAATCAGTGCACTCCATTTCTGATCTGGATAGCTGGTCTACCATACTAAAAATCATGATATCCCATGATGTGAGCAGGACTAATAATAGTTCATCCCGTTGCCATGTAAACACTGAGGAGCTAGTCCATCAATAGATGTGCTGGAAATACTAATCCAATTCTAAAAATATCACTTCCTTTTCTCTTTAAGAAACAATTTTCCAGGTTAATGCAAATATGCAGGGAGGAGTCCTGAAGTTCATTAAGGTTGCCTGGAACTCTTGCAGATTCATTAGCTGGATGTCCCAAGCTCTTCTCACACTGTGAGGACTAGACTGAGCTGTTGCTGCCTTTGCTGACACACTAAAGCCTCAAAAATGCAGCAGAGTCTAAGGCTGCGATGACCACTCCTACTTCTTGGACTCATGGCAGAAATCATTAAATGAGGGAATTCTTTCCCCTGAGCCTGAACTTGGCCTCAGAACTTCTCTTAACTAGCTCCCCCCCCCACCCAAACACCCCCAAGCAGCCTCCATCAAGCAAAATGAAGCCCTGAGATGAAGCCTTTTCTCCATACCTGGGCTAAGGCCTCTGATCTCCCATGAAGAGCTACTGTGAACACATAATTCCAAATCAGCTGTGAAATAGACTACATTTGTCTTAAGTGACCCCTAAGCCCTCTTTACAGGGGTTATTCCCATTGTTTCTATCATCCCCATCCCACAAAAACCATCATTCTAGGATATCTATGTTTAGCCAAACTGCCAAAGTTCCATGCTGTGTGCCTACCCCCGGCCTACCTCCCACAGATGGAGGAAATTTCAGATCTTAATGTGAATTGGCTAGAAGAGAGATTTGGGAACCTGAGAGAGAATCTGCTCCCAGCCATAGCTCCTTGATTTTCTCTCAGCATCTCTTTTTCAACCAGTGACTGCCTTGGGTCTTTTCTAGGTCCATTTCAGCAACCCAGCTTAACTACCACATAAGAACAAACCCATAAAACACTAAAAATTCCCAAGAAGAGCTAAGGTAGTTGAAAAAAGAAATACTTGATTTCTATGGTCACATACTAAGCGGAAAAGTTTGCTTCTTCCTGTCCTCCACACCCCCCACCAAAAGATCCTGCCTCTGCAAGCATTAACCTGGTACCTTCCAGAAGCTGAGTAAATTAGCTATCCAATACCACTTAGGGTAAGTGGCTTAATGTTTTCCCCAGATCTCAATAGGCCTAGACAACAAGGAGTGAGTGGAAATGAGTGTGTATTTTCATTTCTTTCATGAACTCTATTCTCTGTGGACTGTTTGTTTCTAAAACTACATACCAAAAAAGCTTTAACTGCATGAGTAATTTTTGTTTTGTGGTACATCATTATTCACTTGCAATAACACAACTTAAAAATGACTTATAGGATTACAAGAGTGTAGTATAAAATTTCTAATACAATTCAATGACCCTTAAGTAAAAACATGAACACCATCGGCTACAGCTATCCTGTACAATGGCAGAAAACTGTCAAGCCCAATTATGTGAAAATGCAAGAGAACTATTTAGACAAGCTCCTTACCAATCCTTTCCATTGCTCATACAATAGAGGAGGCTCAAGATCAAAACTCTAACAACACTGAACCAGTTTTATGATTATAAAACAAGCTTTTCAAGTTAGTGTAACATACTATTCTCTGTCCTAGTACATATACTAGGATAACATTACAATAGTTATTCCTAAGAAGCAGATCGTGGACTCCACTTGCCAATCAAAATTTGTACATTCCAGGTGAAGCTTGACAAAATTCTTGATGCAGATTTACTCCTGAAGAGTGATTTGAGAATGCAAAATAGTCTACACACACCACTTCATCCCCAGTTGGTGAGTCTTGCTTTAGATGCAATCCACTCCCTTAGACAATTGTTCAATTGAGGTTTCGCAAAACTATTAGATTAACATTGGGCAAATATGTGCACAAGGAAATGTTTGATGAATGAATGAGCAAGTGAATTCTTGGATATACTAAGGATCTCCCATAAATGCAGAAAATTCACATGTAGAACCATATCTCACTTTCCTCAAAAATCACTACCTCCCACAGATGGAGGAAATTTCAGATCTTAATGTGAATTGGCTAGAAGAGAGATTTGGGAACCTGAGAACTACCCTACTTGTTAATTACTCTCAAGACAATTTCACTTTTTGAAATGTTTTAAGGCATTTGTTTCCCCAGCAATGAATTAAATGTTAGTTAAGCATATGAACATCTATTTCATTTAGATATAGCATGTATTTTTTCTAGTTCGTAAATTTCATAAAATTATATAATCCTGCCAGCATAAGTCATTAGCAGACAAAGATAAAAAACTCATGAGCTTTGTGTTTTAGTTTATCCCACATTCTGCTTCATAGCCCAACCAAGTTTCATAATAAAAATTTCCCTCAGCTGGTGCTTCAATTATTCTATTTTTCAAATGCAATTGATTTGACCAATATCACTGTGGTTTGGAAATGTTTTCCTTCCTGTTAGTCTCTGCCACGATCTACTCTGGATATAGTTCAATTAGATGCCTTCTCATTTTAACACAAGTAGCCTGTTTTTGTAAAAGTTTGGAAAAACTTTGAAAAAGAACTATAAAACGTTTTCACTGTCAATAGAAAAAAAAAATGGATTGCTTGAGCCAGACACAGCTCCCCATAGAGCTAACCTTTTGATCCTGGAATCCTTTCATGCACTTAAGTCTTCACTAGAGTCAATGGGAGTGTTGTGTATGCAAGGGCAGCAGGATCAAGTTCAGTCTCTTCTTTAGTACTCTGTAGCCAAGTGGGGTAGCCAGCTGAATCTGGTTTAGTTAAAAAAAAAAAATCCTTCCTGATGCTTTGAAGTTTTTTGGGCAGTGTAATAATATCAGGATTTGTAGGAGGTTATTTTGCATAATCCTTAGTAAGATATTCTTATGGGTTTAAAAAGTTAGTGGGATAAGAGAAGCAAGAACCTCCAGTACTCATATGAAGTATTTTTTAAAGTTCTGTGTAGAAATGACTCAAAATGCATTTTAGGAAGATGTACAATCATAAATCTGTCCAACTGTGTGTCCAGGCAGCAATGTACCTAAAACTATTCTTGATAGATGGATATCTAGCCAATCTTTAATAGAAAGAGATACAATATACTATCACTCAAAAGTCTCCACAGAAAGTAGAATAGTGGTTGTCAGGAGCTGGGGGGAGGGGTACGGTGAGTTACTGTTTAATGGGTACACAGTTCAGTTTTGCAAGATGAAAAGAGTTCTGGAGATGGATGGAGGTGATGCTTGCATAACAATGTGAATGTACTTCATGCCACTGAACTGTACATTTAAAAATAGCTAAAGTGGTAAATTTTATGTTATGCATATTTTACCACAATTTTAAAAAGATTAAAAAAGAAAGTTTTTTTTTTAAGTCTCCAAAAGCTTATCCTATTTAGAATTGAAAAAATTAGAACTTTGTTAACTGGACAATTCCTGCATGGTTTGCTTTCACTTGTTCATTATTTTCCTATAAATGGGTACAAAATGCTATGATGAAAACAAAGAAGGTTGCTGGAGGATTCTAATATGTGTGGATTAAGTATCCCTGTGACTAATCCAACTATTTGAATCAAAAGAAGGCATTCCTTTACAATTTTTATCAGCCTAACCCCACAAATACTCACTGATGAGGACTTTTTTCCAGGCAAGGCCAAAGGGCTGACCAAGGTGATTTGCACTGCCAAGTGGAAAAGGGGGCTGGAGAAGGGAGAAGCACAGTGGCATGACACAGAAGCCACAAAATCTCTCTGCTGGAACCCAATTCACTTTATTATAACCAAGAAACTGAGGTTCATTTTCTGGCATTTTGGCCTGGGCATTAAAATTTTAAACTAACACCATTGGGCACAACCTACTGTTTTTAAAATAAGCACTTTATTATCACTTTGTGGAAGGTTACTAAAACCCCTGTTTTAGTTAATCATATGAATATGATTTATTCATATCGAGAATTCAGCAGCAACATGGGCTGCAACTCAGGTCTGAAAAGAAAAATGGCCTCACTAAATAACGGATGGTCCTACCACTAAATAGGAGGTTAGTAGTGACTTTCTCTCTGGTTAAATTCACACACATTTCAGTAGCATGGTGAAGCTAAAACAAACAGAAGGGTGGACTTCATACTTAGTAGCTGGAAATGAAGTATGCCATTTTAATGTATTTTAATGAATAACAGATTTATTCCCACTTTTTGAAATACAGATGTTGAACAATCTAATCTTTACTTCCAAATGATTACTGCCTTTTTAAGAAATCTCTTAAAACTTTAGTAATGGTCTTCAGACACGAAGACACTGAACTAAGAAAAGTAAAATCTCCAAATTCTCTTCTTTGCTATCTCAAAGTGATAGATAGCACTTTGCTTACCACAAAGTGATAAGACAGTGCTTATTTTAAAAAGAGTAGATTGTGTCCAATGGTGTTAGTTTAAAATTTTAATGCCCAGGCCAAAATGCCAGAAAATGAACTTCAGTTTCTTGGTTATAATAAAGTGAACTGGCTTCCAGCAGAGATTTTGTGGCTTCTGTGTCAAATGAGAACTATGGGTCCACATGTTCACTTATCAGTATACCCAACTTAAAGAAGTACTTTGTTCCCAGTTTAGGGGCATACTTTAGCATTATAAAATTAAATGACTTCATTAAGATAAAATAGGTCTCTGGTCTTTCAAGGGAAAATCATTGGACAAAGCACAAGCAATGCATGAAAGAAATATACGAAGAGATGCTCAGCCTTGCTTGTAATGTAAACAATACCAGTAAAAGCAGTACAGCAATTTTTCTATCATAATGGCAAATTCTAAAAGATTGACAACATTGTGGGCATGGGGGAGAATGTGTGGAAACAGATACTTTGTGTATTGTTGATGACAGTGTAAATTTGTAAGCCTTGGGCATAAATTTAGCAACTTGGCAAGTTTATCACTATCAAACTGTTAAATGTTTCTACCTTTCGATCCAACTTCTAAGAAGTTTTCCTTGAACGCATAATTGTATGTGCAAACAAAGAAGATGCAAAAGGATATTCACTGCATTGTGATTTATAATAGCAAAAAATAGGAAATAAACCATGTCCACTAATAGATGATTGGTTATACAAATTATTGCTTATTCATTTAACAAGTATTGGTTGAGGACATCCTGAGTGCCAGGCAATATTCTACATATAATATAAATAATGCATCCATTAAAATAATGATGTAGATCTACAGTTATTATTATAATGTGGAAAAAGCTAACAAAATGGTTTGCCTTACCTCATTTATGTAAAAGTGTACATATTTATTTATATATATTTATACATGAATTTATGTGCATTGAGAGTCATCTGTAAGGATGATCATTGATATGTTATCATATTACCAGTGGTTATCTCTGGGATTGCTGTTGTTGTTAATCTTTACTTTGCACTTTTCTGTACTGTTTGAATATTTTTATAATAAACTTGTATAGTTTTTATAATCTAAAAATATTAAGGGTATATTTATTTTGAAAGACAAAAAGAGAACCCTTGATACAATTTAATCATATTAATATGCAGAAGAAATACCAGACAGCCACAGAATTCCAGAAATCCAGCTGCAGTTCTAAGAAGACACAAAAGCAGATGCTTGCCCACAGGATGAGGTAAATAGGGATGAAGCACAACGGATCCGTAGAACTCAAGTGCACAATGCAGCTGAATGTACTCTACTAAACCAGAAATCCAGGCCAGCAAAGTCCCCAAAGACTGCAAAGGCTAAAAACTAATAACAATAAACATCATACACAGGGCTTTTATATAACTTGGATGTTATTTGGGTTGAAATGTTAGTCCTTTAACAGTTTATAATGTTCCTTTCTAACTCTATATATTATTCCTTTTCCTTTAAAAATAATTTTCCATGCACCCTCCCCATCCTCTTAATCCTATAAGACGATTTTCAGTTTGAGCAGGTGGCGAATGAATATCTTGGTTTAAAAGTTAAAATACACTTGGCTTTACTTGATTTATGATTATCTTAGCCAAAGTATCAAGTGCATATCCATAACAAGATTGTAATGTACATATATTTCCTTATTCTGCCATAAGTAAAATCAACAGGATGTGCATCGTAAAGACAGAGAAACCATAACACAGAGTGATATGCCAGAACTCGTGCTAGAAATTCTCCCATGAATCTGATGAATCTGAATATGTGAATAGCTGGCTCAACATGAATAATAGTACAGAAATGTACAACCACATCAGATCTTTTATCTGCCAAGAATGAACATTCACAGATTTCTCATGTTAAATGCTTGAAGCAATTACTTAAAAGTCAGGGTTTCTATTGTGAAAGGTGTACTAAGTATTCAATTTTAAATTTTTTTAGCTTTTGTTATGCTGTTGTTTACTCTTACTGGGTTACTTTACATTTTTCTACCTTGTACTATGTATGCATATACAACAGCAGCTTTCTGAAATCCATATAAACTTCTGTTCCAGGTCTTTAAGATGGAATCAAATCCCAGCAGTAAGCAAACACCTTGCTTTCACAGTTTTTACGATAAAAATTGAAAACGAAACTTGAAGACATTTGGTTCAGTCGAACAGAACAAACAAAGCAAGTACTGTAGTCTGGTGTCTTTTATTAGGCCAACTTTGAGTTCTGAACACTCAAGCTCTCTTGACTACACAGAAGTCTTAAGAACAAGTGTTCATGTGCACATGCATCTAACTCTACCATCAACCTATAAAATGCATCAAACATTCTAGCTTTGTTACTTTCAAAAATTGTTTTAAGGAATCAGGATAACCTAGAAGTGGATTTTTAAGAGCTGAGAAAAATATACTGTGGCATATGACCTTTCTGATTAGAGAAAGGGCACATACAGACTGTTGACCAAACCAAGCTTCATGCTAACCATTGTTAGTGAAGCCAAAAGATTTTTTGACCTGAGTTAACTGTGTTACCTGTCCCAGAAGCACCAAGCTCTCTCGGTTTCTCAACCTCACTTTGCCAACTGTTACATTCTTCAGATGAAAAATCCAACTTCAAGTACTCTGCTGGCATTCCTAAGAATAAATCAGGTTGTATAGATTGGAATATCTCACAAGAACAAAGAAAATTTATGAAGCCCTAAAAACGTCAGACTGATCCATGAAGTTTTTGGACATCCACCAAGATAGTATGAATAGGTTTGGTTACCTCTATTGGGGAAGGAAATGATAACAGTTCGGGTTTCTGGGCTTTAGATTAATAGTTCAAAGTTAGACAATTGGGTAGGAGACTGAGCACAAGTCCTCTCCTTGCCTGCCAAAGCACGTCCTCACTGTAGTAGTTTCTTTCAAAATCTTTGTGAATGAAGTATTAAAGGAAATGATTAAAAGAGAAAGAATACATCGTGTTCATTATTCTGACACTACGTAGCAAAAAGTTACTTTCATTTTCTTTAATAACATTTTTGTAGAATAATACCAGAAGTAAAATTTAAAAAACGGTTTTAATCTCAAACTTTCTTAAAATTGTTGAAATAGAAAAATCTCTAGCCTATAAACTGCAGTAGTGTAATCTTTCATCTTAACTGCTCAGGAACAAAGCATTTAAATTTGGTCTAGTGTGCATGTGTTTGGTTTAGTGTGCATGTGATTCAATGATTAGTAATGAATCAATCCTTTTTTGTGGTTTTATTGCAATAATCACATTTGAAGTAACCAAGAATATTTTATTAACCCCTACTTAAGTTTTTAGTACTTAAAACTGAATAAATAATTTAAAACTTCTGTGCATCAAAAGAAATAATCAAAAAAGTGAAAAGGCAACCTACAGAATGGGAGAATTTGCAAATTATGTACCTGATAAGGGGTTAATATCCTGAATATATAAGGAACTTGTACAACTCAACCACCAAAAAACAAATAACCTAATTTAAAAATGGACCAAGGACTTGGATAGACATTTCTCAAAAAAAATGGCCAAGAAGCACATGAAAAGATACTCAATATCAGTAATCATAAGAGAAATGCAAACCAAAACCATAGTGAGATATCACTACACACCCATTAGAATGGTCACTAACATAAGAACAAGAAATAACAAATGGTAGAAAGGATGAGGAAAAATTGGAAGTCTTATGCACTATTAGTAGAAATGTGAAATAGTTCAGTCATTATGGAAAACTGTACAGAGGTGCCTCAAAAAATTAAAAATAGAACTTCCATGTGACCCAGCAATCCTACTACTGCACATATATCCAAAGGAAATGAAATCAGTATGCCAAAGAGATACATGCACTCCTATGTTCACTGCAACACTATTCACAATAGCCAAGAGGTGGAAGCAACTCAAATGCTATCCATTTGACAGATAAAGCAAATGTGGTATATACATACAATGGAATAGTATGCAGCCATAAAAAGGAAGAAAATCCTGTCACATGCTACAACCTGGATGAACCTCAAGGATATTATGCAAAGCAAAATAAACCAGTCACAAAATGACAAATATTGTATTATTCCACTCAAATGAAGTATGTAAAGTAGTCAAAAATCATAGAAATATAAAGTATTTAACAGAAAGGGAGCTGCCAAGGGCTAGGGGGAGAGGAGAGAGGGAATTAGTGTTTAATGGGTATAGTTTTGTATAATGGAAAAGTTCTAGAGATCTGCTGCACAATATGAATATACACTACTGAATTGTACATTTAAAAATGGTTAAGATAATAAATTTAATATTGTGGTTTTTTACAATTTTTAAAACTCCTACAATCTAAAAAAAACAGAAAATATTATCAAAATTGCTTAGATTATATCTAAATGATAAACTAAATTTTAAAAAACAGAAAAGCTCAATTCAATAAAAAATATATTAACATGTTGTTTGACAAAAATAATACACTGAGTTATTTTTGTTAATGTGATTATACTTCAATTCTTGTGGTAGTATTTATAATAATACATCTATTATTGCCATGGCAATATAAATTTGGGATTATTAATAAGGCTGGAAAAACTCATCCACTGTGTTAAACTAAATGATCTCTGCAAGATTCCATCCAAGTCTAAAATCCCACAATTCTTATTAGTTTATGAATAAGAACTAAATGGAACACTTCTTCCATTTTTTAGAGACACACACATACTTCTATATCTCAAAAGCTTAAAGGAAGGAGTTTTCATGAACGCACAGAAGCTATACTGTTAAGAAAAAATGTTTGAGGCCTTAAAGAAAAAGTAAGAAAAAAATTACAAGGGCTCTTCACACTTCACAGAATTCACCCTTATTCACTTAGATTTGAAGGAGGGCCTATGTATGTTTTAGCCTGTGACAGGTATTTTTTAATCGCCACCCCACTCCTGCCCAAATCACTACTTACCACCAAATAACAATTAGATACCAAGAAAATTGAGCCTGTGACAAGGTGAACTTTGGCTCAGCCTCTGCTGAAACAAAGGCATGAGCTAGCCTGGCACTTCTCCATACCTTGTCTGGCTGAGGTCCAGTTGGCTTGGTGTAGACTCAGAGGACCTGCAAAGTGTTTCCACAGGTCATCTGGTTGATTCTCCTGCACCTCAGGCAAGACCCTGCCTATCTAAACCATTCCTCCCACATCAGTTGCCACCTTATTTCCAAAGATCTCCAGAAAAAGAGATTCTACAGTAATCCATTCTAATGTGCAACAAACCTCACCACTGGGAAATTCTACTTTATGTCCAACCTAGCTCCCCACTGCTGAAGTTAAAGATCATTTCCTTTTTTTCTCATCTCAGCAGTAAGGAGAACAGCTGGTCACCAGTTTCCATACAATAACTCTTAATATTCTTGAAAACTTTTATTAAGCCACCCACCAATTTCTCTTTTCCAAAATGAATAATCCTAGCTCCTTTAACTTTTCTTCATGAGTCCTATTTTTCAATCTTTTGATCAATTTTGTTCTCCCCTCTGTTTTCTCTTCTTGCTCTAAATTGTGTGATAGTCCTAGACTACTGAAAGTGAAATCTGAGCTGTTAAGGCATAAAGTGTTGAGGAGGGGGTCTGAGGACTATGAAGCAAGGGCTAAGGAAGGCAAGATGGGGTGAGAGAACAAACAGGAAAAAGATACACTGGAACTTAATTCACACAATCAAGATAGTCTTGGGAATGGAAGCTTTAATAGCCATTCTGAATTTTCCACCATTTCTTGAAGTCATTGTATTTTCAAGGCTGTCATTGGATAACATTATATTCAGCTGTAAGTTTTGTGAATGTCAGTCTTGCCCAACATTTGGAAAACACACTCTCCAAGGCACCCTTCAGTACAACTTTAGACTGCAATAAAACAGGTAATATTGGCTGACTCAGAAGAATGCTAATCTCCAATAACTCATCTTATCAGCTAATAAACACTAAATACAAATATCAAAGTCACATACCAAGACACATGGTTTGACTCTATCCCAATCTTTCATCAACAGATAGGGCACAATAATGCCTGAGACAAACATTCCTTGTCCTGAGTTGGTCTGCCACACGTTGCAGTTTTGATCTCAATCCCAGGTGGCAGAAAGTCAAAGTGTTTAAGAGCACCCTGGGTTTCTGTGCCTCAGAGAAATGTACCATACATAACTCACCAAAAGTTTTCTTTATGAGTGGCTTTTTTCTATTTTTATTAAATAAGAATTCAAGAATAAATGTATTCAGATGTATAAAGTTAAACGTTTTACTGTTGATTATAACAGGATACTTAAGAAAAAAAGGAAGGGGCTGTGGTGGTAAAACCACATCATCTGAATCCCAGGCTAATAGTCTTTCCTTATAATCCAGTGTTCAAGTTTGGGTGCCAGGGGTATTTTAAATGTTTACTCAAAAATTTGCCTACGTGTTTTCTGGGGAAGAAGCTCCACAGCATTGGTCAGATTCTCAGAGGTTAAGGATACCTGCCCTACAGTGAGGTGCCCCATGAAGTGCAGCTGGTGACATGTTTTACTTTCTGGAAAGGCAAATATCATAACCTCTCTGAGCTTCAAAATATTCATTGCCATGGATTGAGGAAGTGGAGAAATGGGGCTGGAGAAGACAGTCAAGGGAGAGATTTCAGGTGGAGGGAATAGGATACTGGAAACCCCCTAGGCAAGACCATCTGATGTTTCTGAGGAACTAAAGTAAATCCAATAGTACTGGAGTGAAAAAATATAAAGGAAGAGAGAGAAAAGATGAAGGACAGGTAAGGACCCTGATTATGAGAGGTTTTGTTAAACATCTAAAGGAGCTCGGACTGTCTCCTAGGAGTAGTGAGATGCTTTTAAAGGGTTTAAAGTGACATGATCAGTGAATCTACTGGATTATAACAAACTCCTTATATTTATTTGTCAGCTTAATGAAGATGAGTTATAATCGGTCCATCACATTCAATCTATGAGTATATGTGATACACTGCCAATCATCATCAGGCAATATCAGATTTTAACCTTGAAGAGTTAATATCAAGAGCCAGCATTTACTGAAAACTTACTATGTGCCAGGCTCTGTTTAACCACAACATGCATTAAATTATTTAATCCTCTGTAATAACTATTATTTTTACTCCCATTTTGCCACAGAGGACCAAATTGGTTAAATGACTAGTTCAGTGTTAGAAGCCTGGTAAGTGGCTGATCTGGAATCCGGACTCTCATTCTGACTCCAGAATCTGTACCCTTAACTGCTGACTGGACCACTTCTCCAGAAAGCTGAAGAAATAAGCCTAGATTTATATTTCTTGTTTGAATTTGCACAGATATGAAGAGACCAGTACCACAGTTCCAGTCTTTTGATTCAGGAGTGACAGTTCCTGTTCCTGGCCCTCTGCATCCAATCTGCCATCACATCTTAAAGGTCCTGCTTTCTAAATATATGCAAATCTGAAACTTCATTCCCACTGTTTTCCAACTCAGAACTACTATCATCTCTTACATCCTAATGGGCCTGCCTGGCTCCAGACTTGTCCCACTCCTGTCTGTTCTCTGCTCTGTAACTAGAGCCATCAGTTTAAACACACAAATATGATTATGTTGCTCCCTTGGTTATAATTCTTCAATATCTGCCCACTGCTCCTAGGGCAAAATTTCCTCTTTACCATGTTTGTAATAGATTCCCTCAGTCTGGCCACTGCTTACTTCTCTAGCCTCACTTCTGATTATTCCCTCCTCTTCCTGTCCTAAAGTTTTTCTACTCTACTCATATAGTTCCTTTTGGGTCTTTCTCTTATTTTATTTTGTAAATTAAATCAAGAAAGAAAGAGAAAGAAAGAAAGAAGGAAAGAAAGGAAGGAAGGAAGGAAGGAAGGAAGGAAGGAAGGAAGGAAGGAAGGAAGGAAGGAAGGAAGGAAGGAAGGAAGGAAGAAACCAGACCAAAAAAGAACACATACCATATGATTTCGTTTATAAAATTCTAGAAAATGCAAATTGATCCAGTGATAGAAAGCAGGTCAGTGAGTTCCTGGGATGAGGGACAGAGAGACTGCAAGGAGCTGGAGAGAGAGAGTACAAGGGGTATGAGGAAGCTTTTAGGGGCAATGGATATGTGCATTATCTTGATCATAATAATGGTTTCACAGGTATGTATAACATCAAACATAAAACTACATACTTTGAATATGTGTAGTTTATTGTATGCCAATTACACTTAATAAAGTTGTTAAATACAAAAAAGAAAGAAAGAAGGAAGGAAGGGAAGGAGGTAGGGAGGAAGGAAGGAGGAAGAAAGGGGGAAGAAAGAAGAGAGGGAAGGAGGGAAGCAAAGAAAGAAAGAAAAATGGTTTGTGCAAAATTAACGATGAAACCTTTCCTACTTTGAGGCCTCAATAAGGTTAAATACTAATTAGATACACCTTGGCAAGGTACCACTTCTATTATACCCATTTTGACAAAGTAAGGTGTTCTTATTTCTCAAATACCATATTGCTGTCCTAGTCCTTTTTTTTCTTAGGGAATAGTTTTTCCCCCAAGTATATGTGGTTCAGTTTGTATTTCTCAACTGTAGATCAAATTCTATTCTTAAGGACCAAGGCTGGGTGCCTTAACAGTTGTATGCGTGTCCCTGCATACATCTATGAGTTGTGTGTGTTTTTGGAATGTGTCTTTAATTTACTATCCTATCGTGTGGAGAAGTTGGTCTTAGCCACTGATTGAAAAGGTATTGAGTCACTATCAAAAACAAATTGCTGCCATCTGTAAAATAAATGACTAAAGTTATTAGTACCATAATGAAAGTCAGGAATCAAGATCGATGAGGAGAGGGATATTGTTGATATCCAAATTTTGCTTTTTTCCCCTTTCCAATCTCCAAGTACTGAGAGAAGTTTGGGGCAGCAATGACTGCCCAGATAGGTCCTCACCTCCTGCTGTGAAGCCAAGGTGAAGGTTCTGACAGGAGCATTTGCATTGCAATGTAGAATCCAGGAATGCCAGATGGAGAGTGGGCTCCTTTCATGAGTCTCCTGGCCCCACTTCCCTGACTCCTACAACTGTAAACTTAAGCGGGTAGCACAGGACCTGGCACATAGTCATGTTCAAATAAATATCTGCTAAATAAAAGAGTGAAGACAAAAAGTCATAGATCCTAGATCCCATGTCACATTGGAATCAACATTTTTCTATAGTTTGAAAAATTAAGATGAAGAGGAATAAAAGGCCTATCTATGCAACATAAACTGAACACGGTAGTCAGGTGTTCTTCTTATCCAGTTGTATTGTGATCCTCTGGTTTAATGAAAATGTTATGGAGTGTTAGGACCCTACACCGAACTGCTTGGTTACAGTGCTATTTATTAGATGTATATATTGTCATGACCTACATTACCTGACTAGAGTCATTCAGTACATTAATTAGTACCAGGCCAAGATTCAAACACAAACATCCTGGATTATGGTTGTACCTGTTCCACATTATACCACAATCGCACTTCTTTTGTGACTAGTTATTGCTGCATTCCATTGTTCATAAAGTGAACCCCCACAGTGGAGTAATATATTAAAATAGTGTTGGCTGTATTTCAAAACATCCCTATTCGTAAACTTTCTTTCCCTGGATAACAGCATAGCAATAACTGCAGTGTATATCCATAGTCACAAAATCTAAAGATGAAGAAAACATTCAACTAAAATGTAACACATGGTTTTTCTTCATGGATTGAATGAATGATTTGTTACTAATGGTGGTTAACCAGCAATGATCCTTTCCCTGTGGATAAGGTACCTAACTGACTGATCTTTGGCACTCTTCCCCTCCCTCACTTACAAGGATTTTCAGAAGCTAGTTACTGAAATACAAATAACAACATCCTTTAATATGTTATTATCCCTCATTCCCAAAGAACTTTATATTTTAATAGGAGAAGAAATCTAAGTCAGCCAATTTCTAAATTTATTTTTTCCTTTATTGATGCATAATATTTTATATATTTATGGGGTACATGTAAGTGCGTGTTACATGAATAGAATATGTAATGACCAAGTTAGGGTATTTGGGGTGTCCATCAGCTTAAGTATTTATTACTTCTATGTGTTGGTAATGTTCAAGTCCTTTCTTCTAGATACTTGTTTTTGCTTGTTTTTGTTTTTGTTTTTAGGGACAGGCTCACTCTGTTACCCAGGCTGGAGTGAGATCATAGCTCACTGCACCCTCAAACTCCTGGGCTCAAGCGATCCTCCTGCCTCAGCCTCCCATGTATCTGGTGCTACAGGCCTGCGCCACCATGTCCAGCTAGCTTCTTTAATATATACAATATATTGTTGCTAATTATAGTCACCCCAGTTTGCTATTGCACATTAGAGCTAATTTCTTCTATCTAATTTTGTACCCATTCACAAACCCCTCTTCATTTTCCCTTCCCACTCTCACATCCTTCCCAGCCTCCAGTATTTTTCATTCTATTTTCTATCTCCTTGCTGTCAAGTTTTTTAGCTCCAAAATACAAATGAGAACATGAAGAAGTTGTCTTTCTGTGCCTGGGTTATTTCATTCAACATAATGACCTCCAGAGTTCCATCCACATTGCTGCAAATAACATGATTGCATTCTTTTTTATGGCTGAATAGTATTACATATATTCCACATTTTCCTTTTTATTTTTTTCCTCCAAAGTTCATGTGTTGAAATATATACCACATTTTCTTTATCCATTTGTCCACTGGTGGACAGGCACTTAGGTTGACTCTGTATCTTTGCTATTGTGAATAGTGCTGTGATAAACATAAAAGTGCAAGTATCCCTTGGATATATTGATTTTTTTTCTTTTAGATAAATACCCACCAGTGGGATTGCTGCATCATATGGTAGTTCTATTTTTCATTTGCTGAGAAATCTCCATACTGTTTTCCATAGTGGTTGTACTAACTTCCATTCCCACAAACAGTGTGTAAGAGTTCCCTTTTCTCCACATCCTTGCCAGCATCTGTTATTTTTTTTTGCCTTTTTAATAATGGCCATTCTAAGCAAGTTTCTAAACTTAAAAGAAGGAATAGATAACTTATAGTATAGTGCAACTTATAATTCCTCAGAGTTCTTTACAAAGTCTCACTAGAGGAAACAAAGATGATCAAGGCATCAGAGAATCTGAATTACTTTTTGCTCCTATACTCAGAAAGGAATGTCCTGGACTAAAATTGAGGTAAAAATTGGTACAGTAATGATGAAAAATTTGCCTTAAATTTTGACCAGTTCAGACTTGGAAAAGGACAGGAAAGGGCCTCTCATACATGGTTTGCAGGAATGTAAAAGAAGATGACCTTTAAATGGTAGAGAAACTAGCAATATGTACCAAAAGCCACACGTATATGACATTTGACTCAGGACTTTATCCTAGGGAAATAATCAAAGATGTACCCAAAGATCTGGACACAAGATATTTATGCAATGCTTTTTAAAACAAAACAAAATAATTTCAACCAATTATGATGTCCAGCAATAGGAGAAAATGATTAAATAAAAAAGAGCACCCATAGCTTGACTCACTATGCAGCCACTGCAGTGAAGAAGCTGGGGCTACATATAGTGACTAGAAAATATCCCCCTCCACCCCCTGCCCCATAATGCGGCAAGAAAGATCACAGAGTGGGGAGTACTGTGAATGGAATGACCTTATTTAAGTAAAAAAACTCTCATACATGGACATACATACAGATATATATACTTATATTTATTTAAGTACCTTAAGAATATATTCCAAGCTATAAATGCGGTTCCCTACAAGAAAGGTGACTAAGAAAGAGAGAATGAGTTCACAAGGTATAGGGAGAAAGTTTAATTTTCTGCTTTATAAAACTAGTTATTGCATAAATCTTTATATCCAGCAAGTATTTGTTTTATAATTCAGAAACAAAAATAAAAAGCTTTAAAAAACCATCTTTCAGAATAAGGACATGAGAAGCAATTCACCATGTTTCCCCAAGTGAAAAAAAAAAAGCAGTACAAAATAGTACAAACAATATGATTCCAACTTTGTAAAAATAAATCACAGATGGCACAGAATGTAAAAGAAATAGAGAACCTAAAGGAATGGAAATACATCAAAATATTACTAGTTAGTTTTGAGTGATGAGATTAAGGTCATTTTTTTTAATTTCATAAACTTTCTGCAATGAACATGGATTATTAGTATGACAGGTAAAAACATTAAATATTAATACACTTAAACTTTTAAAAATTATATTTTCAATAAATTAATGGTATTTGCTTTTCTAATGCTGTTAAGACTTAAACCTTCTGCCACTAACATTCACTTTTAAATGCTAAGCAGTGTTACCTTGAAGCTTGAGGTGTCAAATTTCTACAAATGAGTATGCATTTAGCTCACTATGATGTGTAAGTTCTAATTAAGATTTAAAATGTTTGACAAAGATAGGGACCTTCTGTAGCAGACCAACACAGCTGACAAAACTGAGATTCAAAGAGTTAAAGTAATTTTTCCAAAAGCACAAATCTTTTCATTTAACGGAAGAGCTGAGATGAGAACTGATTCTAACTCCCAGTCCAGTGTTTTTCCATGACATGATGCAGCTATGTTTTGGATAAGAATTGCTGAAACCACAACAAAAATAGCACTTTAATAAATGTACAGTATAATGGCAAATGGATAAAATTTGTATTAATATGTAGCTTCACGGAGAACTATTAAATCCAGCAAAATATCAGGTTCCACTCTTAAAATGCCATTGGCCTCTCTGAGACTTCTATCTAGAGAAATGATTAGATTGGACCTAAAAGGATACTTAAAGAAATTTAATTTTTATTTTAATAGTAACACAATTCAAAGCTTAAATGAAAACATTTGGTTTCATTTTCTTTCCTGATTAGGACAGCTAGAGATTCTGAGACATCAAGCATGACTCTGTCATTTATTTGATATGCAAATAAAGTTCTTGGCTTGAGTGTAAATCTTATACTTTCAACTGTGCCCCTTGTAACTAATTATTTTTTATATCCCCTCCTGGGTCCAAAAAAAGCTTGAGGTATAATTATTCATTAAGAAATGCATCCTTCCCACAAAATGCTTTCAGGCACAATTCCTGAAAAAAGTAGGAAAAAGTAGGCCTTAATTAATTAGAATCCAGATCACTGAGATAATTGCCAATTCTGCTGTTTTTCCACCCTTCTCCAAAGGTTGTGACCCAAACTCAAACATGAAAGGCTAAATGAAGAGAAGGAGAGGACCACACATCAAAGGGGTTAATTTCTACGGCAGCTGCGAAGCAGACCTATTTATTAGGAGCCAGGTACCATGCTAAATGATATTCAAAGATTACCAGAGTCAGATAAGAACCTCGGGGTTATTCTCAACGGGATCAGACCCCCAAAACTGTTCTCACACTGCCTGGCTCTCACTAAACATATCTCTCATGCACACACTCACACACACAAACACACACACCCCAAAACAACCAAACATCCATAACCTTCGTTCCTCTCATTAATCAAGTAAGTTTGATACAACAGAGTATTAGGCACTTTCACCCTTGCTAATGAAAACCTTGCTTTGGCTCTGTGTATCACAAAGCCAAACATGTGATTCTGGATCTCAGCAATGAACTACTTCTAGGACTTGTTGCAAGCAATCTTCATTCTTAAAGGGGTTTAATGCCTATCTTTTTTTCACAGGGTATCCCATCCTGGCTGGGTACTGTGCATATAAATGACTGACAGACACGGGGTATCATTGAATGAATGATATTCACTCACATCAGGCAATATGACGTTTCAAAACATGGGGCCCTAGAGGCCCCTCTCCCTCAGTTTCTATTTTATCAGACCTAGATATAAGTGATAATTCCATCTGAACTGGAAAGAGACACTAAGCAGAAAACCCAGGTAATGGCATATAAATATATACCTTTCCACAGTCAAAAGTCATAGTCTCACTTAACAATATTCCTAAATTTGAGGTAGAGGAAGCAAAATCCAGAACATACAGTACTTTCATTTATTTAAGAAAGCAGAGATCAAATCACTGGGGAAAAAGAAGTGACCTACAAATCATAATTAACGACTGTTTAACTTTGAAAATAAATACTACACTAGCCAGTTCATACAGCCAGAATTTTTAAAATATGTATTGGAACCTATTTTTATGAGATGAGGGCACATGAATAGCATTCAACATCACAGCAGAATTATATTCAAACAGGCAACTACCAGGTCATACCACTAAATTTCTATTAAGCCCAATCCTATACTTTTTACATGCCCAATGCTGCATAGTAACAATCATTATTCATAACCCACTGAAGTTCACAGTAGTAACTGTGACATCCTAAAATGGCAAAGGCAATATATGTAATCTAAACATTTATACCCCTGTTATATGCTGACATTAAAAAATAATAAAACAAAAATTATACTTAAAAAAATTAAAAAATGCCTACTAAATAAATCAACTAGATTAAATTCTATCTAGTATAGTCATACCAATCAAAATACCTCATATTTTTCTCATATTTTAATTTATTATAAACTGACAAGTCACATATATTAAATAAAATAGTCTAATTAGTCAAAAATAGTCCAATACTGAACATTTAAAACCACATCTGTTTTCCTTACTACAAATATAACAAGTAAAGCAGAAAAAGAGATGGATCCACATGGACAATTCAGGAAGCTATAAATGCTGCATGGTGTCATCATCTGATATTACGTACTGAAATATTTAAGTATGTCCAAATTTTCACATCAACCCAGATCTCACATCCCATCCCTAAATAAACAAATGCAGAAATCAAGCTGCTTTCTCTTATCCTGGCTTCTGGAATATTCTGACCACTGCCCTAACACCACCTCCCTTTATCACACACACAGATTCTCACCCTTTTAGACACTGCAGAGTAAGGGAAAGAAAGGAGAAAGGGAAGTCTAATGATTTCTGAAGTTGAAAAGAGGAATTAAGTTCTGAAAAGGAGAATGAGTATGACAGTTTTGCTTAATTCAAGTATTCAGTAAATATTATTGCTTAATTATTTTTAGTGGCTATTTTTAGCCACTTTTTTCTTTTTTTAATTTCAAAGGATTAGGCCATAATGTAAATGAAACTTGTTCCACATACAAAAATTACTTTGCCCCTCACACTATACAATATCCGCCCCACTCAAATAACAGCTTTCATGATACATTCTTAACCTGTGTCCTTAAATACCAAGCAACCTGTATGCTAAAATGAGGAGCCTAACACAGTTGAACTGGAAAAAACATGAAGTGGAAATTTATCTCCCTTGGAAAAATGAGTAAAATATATGTTAAGGAAGTGGGTAATTCAGGGAACGAGAATATTTAAATAAATTCCCAGATGTTTGTGCTGCAATCTGAACATTTTAAAAAGGAAACGGCTTTTCTTTACTTCATGAATCCTCCCTCATTGTGAAGAAGAATTCAAAGCTTCCAGGATTTAAAAGAGAAAACTCACTCTAAGAGCTTTCTGGTTCCGGCTGTGTCTCAGGCACCACGAATGTTCCAGGAACTCGCGGAAAAAGCTCAGGCCTGTGAACACGTCTGATTTGTATCTCCCAATCCCTGAGTCTATGTTTATATATTCATGATTAAGATGGATTTATAAAGCTCAGATAATATCACATTTCATATTTCTCCAATCAATATTTCAAAACAATTAAAACAACATCATTTTAACATTAACAGCATAGAGAGAATGGCCATGAATCCCCACACCTTCCCCTGGCCACCGCACGCCTTCACCAGGAAGCCTGAACTACCTCTGGCAGGGCCAATGAACGTGTTCAAAAATCAAGCAGAGGCCGGGCGCGGTGGCTCACGCCTGTAATCCTAGCACTCTGGGAGGCCGAGGCGGGTGGATTGCTCGAGGTCAGGAGTTCGAGACCAGCCTCAGCAAGAGCGAGACCCCGTCTCTACTAAAAATAGAAAGAAATTATCTGGCCAACTAAAATATATATACAGAAAAAATTAGCCAGGCATGGTGGCGCATGCCTGTAGTCCCACCTACTCAGGAGGCTGAGACAGTAGGATCGCTTAGGCCCAGGAATTTGAGGTTGCTGTGAGCTAGGCTGACGCTACGGCACTCACTCTAGCCCGGGCAACAGAGTAAGACTCTGTCTCAAAAAAAAAAAAAAAAAATCAAGCAGAAAAAGGCTGAACATGCATGCTCAGCTACATGATTTTCACTGTCTAAAACTGAAAAAAAAAAAAAATCTCAAACAATTTTCACCCAATTTGGCTTGCCTTACTTGCCTGTAAATTGCAATACTGCCAAGTTACAAGTTAAAGATCCTGCCAATTTCTCAGTTTTCTGAGCAAAGAAAGAAAAGAAATCAGCATACCTAAATGGGTAAAGTGTGTGTGTGTGTGTGTGTGTGTGTGTGTGTGTGTGTGTATTTACATATAATTAGCTCAACATCAATATGGGACTCTTATTCAAAATTTCCAAAATAACACACACACACACACACACACACACACACACACACACACACACATATACTTGGTGTCAGGTTTTGAAAAGAAAATCTCAATTCCAGATTAAACTGAGAGGGACTAGGAGAAATATTGCTTGTAGCTATAAATGCTAATATCCACAGCCATTCACATCACACTTTTTACTATTGTGCAATTTAGGTAGGAAAAACATACCACCCTTCTAGACCTTTATTCTAATGTAACTCATATCGCAAATGTGATCAAGTTTCAGCCTCCACAAAAATAAATTTAACTTCTAGAAAAGATCCCCAAAGCAAATTGACATACAAAGATAGACTCAGTTCAGCAGTGTTGGTGGTCACGGTTGTAGAAGTTCTAGAATAACGTCTCACTTACATGCAAGGATGAGGCTGGAAATGAAGAAGGAAATACTCAGAATGCCCTGCAGGCATGAGGAACAGCAGCCACTGAGATAGCTAATCAGTCTCTCTGATTTTATTACTTTTTAAGAAAAGCAAAATATTGAGATAGATTTTTAATTGCAAATTCTGGAAAGTAACTAAAGCTAGGCCATTAGTATTTCTCTTTCTTCCCCAAATTAGGAAAGCAGTGTGCTCAGTGTTAAATAACCAATGTTGATCATAAATAGCCACAATGTCACTGCAGATGAAGAGTGAAGCTCTGGTATAAAGAACAAGAACTCAAATACATTGTCTGCAGGAGTCTACTTTGGTACAACCATTCCAGAGAGCAATCTGACCATGAGTTATCAAATGCCTTTAAAAGTACACGTGCCAGGAATACTCAGACACAGACACACACCCAAAGACTACAGGATACCTAATGTAGTACTGTTCATAAGAGAAAAAAGGAAAATAACTCAAACATTCCAAAATATGAAATTTGTTAGACAAAATGTGGTACATTTTTCCACAGGTTGTGATACAGAAATTTAAAAATCATTTTGTAGAACAATATTTAATAACATAGGAAATATTCACATATATTATTTAGTGATAAAAGCAAATTAAAACATATTAATATGTTACGTATATGTTTATTCTACTTTATAAAGATATGAATGGAATGACAGACACCAAAAACAGCACTATCTCTGGGTGATAGCAGGAAAAGTAAATTTTATTTCCTTCTTTGTGACTTTCTGTTCTACGATGGAAATATATTATTTTTATAACCAGGTGAACAATAAATTTTATTTTTAAAATTAGACACGTGTGATTCTTATAAGGAAACTGTTTTATTTCTCCCTTTTTGTCCTATCTTACCACTCAGCCCCTACAAATGCAGCCTGGATTTCACCAAGTTTCCTGACTTCTTCTGAGCTCTTCTCCTGATTAAGTAAAGTGTAAACAGTCCTAGAGGGAATTGGACTATAAGAGCCAAAAGCCTCATAAGTTCATGTTCAAAGAAGGCAACTAGGACCATGAGTGGCCAAAAGAATTTGGTAATGAAAATGAGACATTAAGTGGATTATGTACCTTGGTTTTTACTGATCAAAACCTTAGCAAGCTTTTGAAATCTTCAATTACATTTCGAAGCAGAAATGATGGCATGCAATTCATTTATTCATTCAGTCATTAAATATTTACTGTGCACCTCTTATGTGGCTACCTGGTGCCAGGCCTGGAATACAAATAAGGCAAGCCTAGTCCTTGGCATCAAGCCCCTCACAGTCTGCTGGATGCACAGCTGTCCTGGTGGTTTCCAGGGCACCCACCCCTACTTCCTCATCCTCTTATTCAGCCACAGCAGTTCTTCCTTATATATAGGATTTTTGTTAAAGTTTCATTTGAATAAAATATTCCTTGGCTTAAAAAAAATTTTAGAGCTCTCTGCTGTACTCTTAGTGGATCAACTAAATGCCCCAGACATGAATGGCATTCACTAACAGTTTTAAATGAACTCATGGGTAAAACTATCAGCCAAAATGCCCTTCTCAATGTAATGTGTTATAATTTATGGCACCTATATCCGCTGTGAAGATTTTCCATCAACCTTTCCCACCCATGGCACATGGAATCCCCTAAGCGTGTTTGGATCTATAATTTCTGCTGGTAGAGTATACCCATATTCTTATCATCATGACAAGGGGCACCAAAGCTGTTTTTCTTTAGGCCACCTGACTCTAATCAAGTGGTTTAACTCTTTTTCCCAAATGCTGGCATAGGCAGGCTTCATAAGAACTACTGGGGAACTCCTTTAAAATGGAGAGTCCAGGCCTTGCCCCAAGAAAATCTGACTCTACAGGAATGTGTTTTTAACAAGCTGCCCACCCATCGCCTTCCGAGGTTGAGAAACACTGTTAGCAGACAAAACTTCTAGCCTGGGCAAAAGCAGCTCTGAATACCATTAGATCTGAAGAGACCTTAGGCATCTGTTACAGCACATTTTTATAGTTTACCTACAGTGGGTCTCTTTCACCCACTAGACTTGGAGCTCCTTTATGGATAAGGAACTTGCCCTAATCTCTGTATCCACAGGCTCTGTCCAATAAATGTTTAGTGTTAAATTAATAAAACAAAGGGCAACAATAACAATTTATAAAAATCTGATCCTATTGGATTAGGAGGGTTTTTTCCCCCACCAATAGGTTATTATAATAAACTTGTTATTACGGTTCATATGTTTTTTTCTCCTATAAGATTAAATTAAGCTGAACAATTAAAAACCACTTTTAAATTTTTTTTTTACAGTGCTTCTGGGTTTTAAGAGAGCTCCATGAGGTGAACAGGGTAAGAATAGTTATCCAGCTGTTTCAGTTGAGGAAACAGGCCAAAGAAGAATAAAATGACTAACAAGTACTCACAATTTTTAGTATTTTCATAGTCAAGGATGTAGTGTAGCACAGTGAAAAGAACTTAGTCTTTATTGCTGGGTTTGAATTGGAGCTCTGCCATGTACTAGCTGTGTGATCTTGAACAAGCTATTTAATTTTTCTGAGGCTCACTTTTTTGTGTATTCTCTACAGGGATATACAGGGACAGACAACAGGCTTGTCTGAAGGATTAAATGAGTCTAGGAGGGTGTTTGGCACATGGCAGGAGCTGAGCGAGCCTTGTTTTCCTTCCTTCCTGATATGGTCTCCCCAGTAGCAAGAGCTCAGTTTGTCTTGATCAATGTTATATCCTCAGCACACAGCATAGTCCCTGGCAGGTCATAAATGCTCAAGAGATATTTTTTAATTGATTAACGTAATCCTAGTATTTCGCTTTTAAACAAAAACCTTTTCCTTTTACCTATCAATTTTATCAAGTTAGAAAATCAAAAGGGAATTGCCACCTAAGATGAAACATATATGTGTTTCTCTGTAAAGAGAAACCAATGGATAAGCATCTCTTTATTCTGAAAATTTTCTAATAAGCAATGGTAAAATGATATTAATTATATTATGTGAATTTAATTTGTATAAAACACTCCTGGTATTCTCCTTATTTTGATCTCCTTAAGTTTTTATATTGATAACCCTAAAATATAATTTACAGGGATACTATAAATTCATCCAAATCTGTTTTTTAGTAAGCATTTAAATTCCTCATATGTGAATTCTGTCAATATAATTTTACTTTTTTAGCATCAATACCATCTAGGTTGGGAAGGGACTCCATGAGAAAAATGAAGAGAACACAGACTTGAAGTCAGATAGGTCTACCTCTTACTTCCCAAGTGACCTTACATAACCTCACTGAGCCTCAGTTTCCTAATCTATAAAATGAAAATAAAAACACCTACTTCATCGAGTTGTCATGAGGGTTCAAAGAGACAATATATATGAAGTACCTATGAAACAGCTGGCACTGAATGAATTGTTCCCTCCTGCCCCTATCAATAATGCTACAAGGGGATTCAGTAGCTCCAATTAAAGGTACCATGTCTAAATATTTTCATAATTAATCATTGTGACAGCAAACTTACACTTTTTTTGTCTAGTTATTTGCAAGACCTTTCTTTTGTCTCTCTAGCATAGTTATTAGTTTATGATAGTCCTGAGCCCCAGAAAGATTGTGAAGGCTTGAAAGTTACCAGAGAGGATTTTGAATACTTTATGGTTATGGGCTCTGTGAATCCACGAAAGGCTTCTCTTTCCTATGAATGTTCTCCCAGATTTCTAAATGGGACTTCCCCAAACTACTTTCAGCTAAATGCCCCACCCCATGACCTGGCTTTCTGAGAATTTAAAGCCTGTGCTGTCTGCTGCCCTCCATGTTCCAAGGATATTGAATGTCTAGGATTAATTTCTCTGAATCTTCCACTGGGTGGTAAACTATGAGGACAGGACAGTGTCCTGTTCACTATTTAGGATTTAATCGCAAATACCAATTCTTTAACTGGAATATTCTCACAAAATTTCATGCTAGATTAGTTCTCTTGAAATTAGTTTTTACCTGTGTGTTGTTTTGTAAAGTATGAAGTATTAATCACATAGGTAGACCTGGGATAGATGTGGGTCCTGAGAAGAAAACACCAGCTCCTTCAAAGCCGTCAAATCTTCACACCAGAAGGGAAACCTGGGGGCACCTGCTCTAATGCAGGAGCACAGCCCCTTGCCTTCCTCTCGTGTCAACCCACGAAGCCCCCCTCCCCACCCACCTAGATGAAATGCCCTTCCTCTCTCTGGCCCAGGCTAATCTCCCAGGCTGTCTGTGCACTCCCCCAGGAGGCCCTCTGCCCTCTAAGTTCCAGGGATATTGAACTTCTTGTAAATAGCCCCAATTAGCCATGCTTGCCTCACCCTGGATGTACCCAGGTGTTCCTTTTCATAGCATCTTTTAATTGTTTTTTTCTCTTAAGAAAAAAATTGGACTGTAAGCTGTGAGGACAAGAACTGGGTGTTTCACTACCCCATTCCTGTGCTTGACATACAGTAGTCTCTCGATAAATATGTTAACTCAATGACTTCCTTTTGGCAAGACTTTCAAAAACACTTATCTAAAGAGTAAACAGAAAACAAATGGGAAAGAAGTTTAAAAATACAAGAAATTCAGCCAGGAAAATACAGATTCCTGATCCTAGCTTGGTCTCAAGGGAGCTCTGACTTTGTCCCATCTTGAGACATGGTATGTCCATCCTGTCCTCTTAGTCTAGGCAGCAAAACTCCTCAGGCCTCTTTTTCCCTGGGAGATAGCTTTCCTGACCACCCCCACCACCGCCACATACATAGGCCCATGTCCTGGCTCCAGGTCACTTTCATACCTTTCTGCAGGCCACGTGGGGCCAAGCCAGCCAGATAGGCCTCTCCCTCCCACTCACATTTTTCCTGCAGGGAAGTCCACCTTCCCAGCACAGCACAGGGTACTGGGAAGGCCCAGGAGGGTGAAGAACACACAACGTCGCAAGAAAGAGGCACACACGCGAACAGGGGACAGATCCTTCCCGGGCCTGTAACCCACCTTTTGTCTGTGTAACCAGCTGTGTGAGGAAGAGAAGAAGAAAGTCTAAATTCACTTCTACAGACAAAAATACTTACAGGATCCTAAGAAGGCATTGAGTTCACTGATTGCAGATTTGGAAAACTTGTGTAATTCTTTTTGGTCGCAGAAGAAACCTGAGTCTGAGCTAACCCCCTGCTCAGAGGCCACTGAGGCCCGGATTTACCCTTGTGAATACTTCGCGTCTAGGCCCGTGCCTGAGGTTTTCCGCCATCTGGCCATCCGCAGAGCCTCTCTCTGAGGGGTAGGCCGGCCCCGACTGAGCGACCTCGCTCCAGACTGTATCTGGCACCCAGAAAGAAGGCAGAGGCCCCTTCGCCGCCCTGGCTGGGAGTGCGGGGTCAGGCAAGGTTTTGGGACTTGGAGCCAGCTACAGCTTCTGGGACCCTCACCCCAAGTGCTTCTGCTGACTGGCCGAGATTCTCAAGATCCATAACCAGAACAGAGTGTTCCCTCCCGCCCCCGACTCCCTTCCCCGCCAGACTTGCCTGCTCTACGAAGCTCTAGAAGCAGTTTTCCCTGCGCGTCCCTCGCTCCGGGTAGAGCCGCAAAAAGCCTCCAGCTTTGCTGCTGCGCCGGAGCCCGCGTGGGCTTCGCTCGGCCGCTGCTCCTCAGTGCCCCTGGCCGCGATGCCGTCCTCTCTGCCCCACCGCCAAGAGCCCCTCTGTGCGAGGCCAGGCCGGGGCACAGGGGGTCTCGGGCGCCGCGACAGCACGGACCCCTACTCCAGATGGGAGCGAGCCCGTGGAGTTATTCCCGGGCCGCAAGGGTGGGGTGGAAGCTGAGGGCCCACTTCAAGTCTGTCTGCAAAAATAATACGTCTTGGTCACGCTGATGCCGGGACCCCACAAAAGGCAAAGTATGCTTCCGCGGGCCCTTCAGTCGTGCCGGCCAGTTTACGGAAAGCACAGTAATCCGGGACTTTTGCGCACTGACAAGCACTTTAAGGGGGCGCTGGACTGTGCCCTAGACGGCAGCTCCGGGCCGGACTTAGAATTTTTTTTTTTTTTCTTTTTCAGTTCTGACTGGGATGTGCGGCTCTGAACTTAATGTGACCTCCGCGCAGCGCTCTCGCCTCAGCGCAAGCCGGAACCCAGCGCGGGACTCAGAATTCACACTCGCACCCGCGGCTTGCAGACCGCTGCGGTGGAGGACCGGGAGATGTCTGGATATGTTCATGTATGGTGTACTTTGCTAGAACGAACCAAACAGATCTCAAAAGAGGGAAGTCCTGGTCCCGAAGCCACGACTGCGCGCCTCGGTCTGTCCACAGAGTCCCCAAGGGCGCTTGTGTGAAGAGAAGATATCGGTACCCCTAGTTTTCCTCACGCGTTTAATCTGGGTGTAGCGTACAAGATTCACGCACTGGGAACACGCACGCACCTCCAAGGAAGCCACGTACTAATTAGGTGCGCCTGTCCCCCACCCACCCGACAGGGCAGCTGGGCTCTTAGAGGCTGAGACGTGCGTGCCGCATACACTGAGGTCACCTGCTGTGCTGGCCTCCTCATTTGGTAGGAGAAAGGGCAAAAAGACTGAGGGGAACACTTTTTATTTTTAAACAGTATGAGGCAGGAAAGCCTGTAAGGGGAGGCAAACTGCAAGAATTCTCTATTTAAAGAGCAGTGCAAAGTTGCAGGGAAACTCACTACATGTCTGTTTACTCCTCGAGAATTGGTCCCAAAGAAAATAAGCCACGACCAGGGGACTGCGCGGGATGTGTGAAGCCGCTCCCGCAGAGTGTTCTCTCCAGCGACTCCGCACCCAGGGCAGTACGAGCGAGCAGGTGGGTTTTCCCCACCCGTCGGTGCTACAAAGTTTTTCTCCATTTTTTCATTTTATTTTTTAAAAGAAAAAAATGCACACAAGTTTCTCTCAAAAATGGATAGCTGAACAGATTCAAGATAAAATTTGCGCTATGAAAGATACGAGGTCGAGATAGATGAGTCTGTGGTGAAGGCTGCTCTAGCAGAAGGGCTAGAAGTGAACAAGAGCCCACAATTTTCGTTTTTACTGTAGAAATCAGTAAACGAAATCAAATGGTAATAGTTGCCTATTAAAGCCACTGAAAATTTCGAATTAATTTAATGCGTTTAGGATTTAGATGTCTGTAATCACCATACTTTTTTATTTTGTTTAGCTATTTCCATTGGCTTAATAAGCTATTAAAGTTCCCTGGATACATTTTGTGAGGTTTTTTTTTAAGTGAGTGGAGATTACAAGAACCAGAAGTGAAGTCTTAGTATAGTTTCCTTGGCCACTGGGAAGTCTATTTCCTGCTAAAATTTCCAAGGATGGGGAGAAGAAAAGGGAGAGAATGATACTAAATATTCATTGAACACCTACTATGTGAAGACACCCTGATAGGGCTAGATTTACACATTTTATTTCATATTAATAATTGTCCATCAATAAGAGCTCTTTTTAAAAAGATCAAAACCTCCGTTTGCATCCAGACCTCAAATGGACAGCTTCCATAATTTTACTTAATTTGCAAGAATTTTGTTTTTATTACTTCCTTCTTCAAAGTGACATACATAACTGCCAAGGTTAATGGGGAGATCCATGTTTAATGATATTAGAGTCTGTTTTGTTTAACTGATTACATCGTTTGGTGTTAATCATCGTCTGGGAAAAAAGTGAAAGTTAGTCTTAACATACTGAATTTCTCCTAACTCTTTGGGTCCTTGTAAAAATAAATCCCTAGACCTGTTTGGGAGAAGAGGGAACCTGTAAGTAGGAGGAGAGCGCCGTCACTGAACTCGATGTGCAAAAATGAGAACATACAAAGAAAAAAAATTTCCGTCGCTGTCGATCAAAGAAACCGAAAATATGACCCGTTTTGTGAGGACTATGCAAACACTGTGGCTTATACTGACCATTGATAAAGGCTGGGTTAGACCATCGGGCTTTATATTTAACAGTGGATACGATGGAATCGAGTACCTTAAGCTTTAAAAAAAAGGGGGGGGGGAAGGAGTTGAAAGTCAGATGGAGTGGGGAAAGGAAGGGAGAAGAATACAGCCAGGAATAGCAGCAGGCAGGTAAATCATCAAAAATTCAGTTGCTGCAACTAATGAAAAAAAACAATCTCACTATAGTCCAGGGGAAACGGTTCTGTGACGCAAGCCTGATCGTGAGGCTCTTTGTCGTGTTTCTTTTCCGGACTATCAAAAAAGTTATTTCGAGATTCAGCCAAATGTTTTGACTGGGAGACCGAAAACCGGACCAAGCGTTTCCTGCTGTAACGCCCGGGCTGCAGCGGGGCCCAGCGCGGAGCGAGCCTGGAGTCGCGCGCTACGCCCAGGGCTACTCAGAAAGGATGCTCCCCGCGGTCCTGGGAGAGGCGAGCCCGAAATCCGACGGCGGGGACTGCTCGGGTTCCACGCGTGGCCCGACTTCAACCTTTGAAGGAGCTCGCCTTCAGTTTTGTCCTGGAAGGGGAAATGGGCGCGGCTCTCCACGCGGCTATCAGGATTCTCAGTCGCTTGACAAACTTGGAAAATCTGGGACATTCTAAACTGATCTTCTCTTGTTCCCGGAGTTCTTTTCTATCTACTTTACCAGTGCTAAAGCGCTGCTGGCTGAGGGGTGCTATTTTGTATGATTTTTTTCCACGTCGTCTGGAGAAGCGCCGCCGCCCGTTCCGAAGGCGACTTGCCGACCTCAGCGCCCAGAGCTCTGCGCCGCGCACCGCCCGCTCCTCCGCGCCCGCCCGGCCCCGCTAGCGGAGAGAGCCCGAGGGGGAGTATCTTCTACGCGGGCCAAAGCTCGGTGCCAGGGCGCTCTCCTGACATAACCCTGTCGGGGGCGGGGAGGGGGGGGCCGAGACGTGCAATAACCACTGTTAGGCTCCCCTGCAGCCGGCCCCATCCCCATTCCCGCCAGCGTCTTACTTGGAACAGCCTGCAATAGTAGGAACTCTGCCTCACACCTCCCCTGCTCCCCACTTTCACGGCCCTTTCCGGGATCCCACACCCCCACCCCGCTTCTCCCGCCCATCGGGGCCGAGCACTGGCACTACTCCTCACGCCCACCCCACCGCGCCATTTTAACCCCTTTGACGCTCCAGCTGTAGGACGAGCACGAAACAGAGGTCTATCTTCCCCACCACTCTCCCGCCCCCCGCCCGGGTCCTCGCCTAAGGCAGCCTGGAGGGGATTATGAAATTACCCGGAGGCGGGCGGGGGTGGGAGGCATGCTACCTCCGGACTCTGGAAACTTTGGCAAAGTCTCGGGAACACTTGTGCTCCCCCAGGATAGTTCCCTTCGCCTCGAGGCGAGCGCGGGGTGTTCGAGTTTCTTGGCTGTGACTGCAAAGAGCCTCTCCCTTTCCCCAGCCCCTTTAAGGACATCTGATCTGCAGCCTCAAACTTTCTCCTCTGGTCGAAAAGCTTCCGCAGCCGCTGCGTGCGACCCCAGACGGGGCCGAGAAGGGAGCGCGCTGTTGTGGGGTTAACCCCAAGCCTGGAGCCCAGAGGTCGGCTGAGGCCTTGCGGGTCGAGACCCCGCGCGCTGTTTGGAGGACGGAGCCCCAGGGGACCTGCGCGGGGCGTGTTGCCCTGGCTGAAACAGGCGTTCCCTTTTCCAGATCATATTCCCCATAAAATCTAAAGCCAGATGCATCGCTTGGGCAAGTTCCCATTTCACCGCGAAAGGCACAGATTTGTTTCCAAACTGGACTCCAAATCGAGGTTTCTGGTGCAGGTTCCAGTAGCGTGAGCAAGGCTGGGGCTTTCGATGGCCCTCCGGGACTGCCCAGGCGGGTAACGTTTTCGGCACTGAAGTCTGAACCTAGCCCCGGCAAAGCATCGTTTATGAATGCGGAAAAGAAAAAAAAAGTAGGGTGCACAATAAAGACAACCACAGACTTTCATAGCCGTGTGTGTACTTTTTAAGTAGCGGACAGGAGAAAAGACCAACTTCATAATTGTAGATGCCCAGTTTAGCAAGATAACCTGATGGAAACTGTTTCACAAAAATATGTTACAAGGGGGAAAAAAACTTGCAAGAAAGTGAGAAAAGTGGCCACATACGAAACCAAAAGGCGAGCATGGTGAAAGCAGGCATTTTTATAGTCAAAAACAGCTTTTGCTGAGTATTTTTTTAAAAAGAACTAGAGGCTTTCGAAAAGGAAGAGCCTCGAGTCTATTTCACCTATGGCCCGCCTCTCATCATTGTATAAAGAAACTTGGGTGGAGTGGGCCGTCCTTTTTACAGTTATTACTTTCTGGTATTTGCCGTTGTGGTAAAGAGGGGAGGAATAAAAACCAACAAAGCTAGTTTGGGGTTGACTACTGCCTGTTACCAGCAAAACATCATCAGGAAACCAAGACTGCCTTCCCAAGGTTTGCCTAAGCGAACTCCATTCTGCATCTTTTAAAATTTCGGTTATTTTGGGGTCCTGCTGGTGAAATGAATAATCCTCTGCGATGAAAAGGCTAAACAATGAAAACAAGTACTCAATTCCAAGTCTCCCTGCTTTAAACAGCGAAAGCGCGTCTGAGCAGTTGAAGGTATAACAGTCCTCCGCTGCGCCATGCGTCAGGTGCACAGACCCGACTGCTCAGAGAAAACTGTTTCCACATTCGACTCATTTAGGATCAACAGATTTTAACATTTGCCAAACCCCACAAATATTGCTACAGCAAAGGTGTTATTAAATGGAATAAAGCGTTTGTGCGGCTTAAAGATGGGGCTTTTCGGGCATCTGGCTTCATAAATGCAGAGAGTGACAGAGCGAGCAGCTCGAAGGCCAATCTGCCAGTATTAGTTCGCTGGGAAGAGGAGAGGGGAAAGCGAGAATACATTTTAGCTGACCAGACTGGGGCTGGCTGCCATGCCTGAGGGGTTTTTTTTTTTTTTTTTTTGGAGGAGGGGTTATCTTCACCTCGTGAAGATGCCTTCCCTTAACTGAAAACTCTAAGGCAAGTAAAGCCACCCATGCGGGCCGCGCCTCTTCCAAATCTGCTCAGGCCGCCTTTGTCCCTGCAGTGACTCCCTGGAGGGAGGAGAGAGGGCGCAGAGGATGTCACCAGAGTTTCCTGAAGTGTTTATATAACAAGGAACTCTAGCTTTTGCGGGGAGGCGGAGTACTTATCTAACTTCGCTGTAGCAACAATTCTGTGGGCCTCGAATCCCGGGAGGCCTCTGCGCGCCTTAGCCGCGCTCCTGCCCGCCCAGGCCTTTCCCGGGGATCCGCTGCCGGGGCCAACGCTCGCCCTCGCGCCACACTCCTTTTCCTCCGCGTGCCAATCAGTCCAGCAACTAAACACCCAGGCTAAACATTCCCTGCGGGGTTGGTATATTATCATCGTGTCCGATCTTCCCAGGGGGAGGCGGAGCGACGAGGCTTCGGGCAACTTCTGGCAGCTCCCGGGCGCCCTCCAGGGACGGCCCCCACCCAGCTGCTGAGAAGCTCCGGCCCCCACCCTCGCCTTCCGACCCCAGACCTTGGCCTCCCACGGCCGCGCTCAGGGAAGCTGCTGCGACTGATGCGCCCTGGGTGCTTTCGTTTTGCTTTCGCTCCCTCCCCTCTGCAGCTGGGAAGACGGAGGAAGACCAAAGTGGGGGCGAAAAGCGTGTGTCCTGACAAAGTGGCTGGGACACCGCGGGTTGGCCCGAAGCTAGGATGGGGGAACGAAGGCTGAGGCCCAGGCCTGGGCATCTCTGCCACTTGCAGGGGCAGGAAGGACCAGGAGGCCCTGGCTTGTTTTCTTCACGCAAAGAAAAGTGGTTTGTAGATATTGATGCAACAAAATTGGCGCAGAAACGAATTTGCCTTCTTAAGAGGTTTGTGTCTTTCAAATATAAATGGTAGGGCAGAATAGAAGCGGGAAGAGGGGCGGCCGGGGCCTTCCGCTAAATTGGTAAAAAAAGCAGGAGAGAGAGGCGGCTGCCGCACCAGGCTCTGAGCTCCGTCAGGTGTGAGAGGACCAAAGCCGGTCCGGCTAGCTCCGGGGTCGAATCAACTCCTCGCTTTGGGAACCCAGCAACCACTGCACAGGTTCGCTTTACAACTCGCCTTCTTTGCAGCGAGCCACACATTGCTAGCTTGAACCCATCGCCTAAGATCTATCCCTTAAAAAAGAAGTGGGGGGGGGGTGAAGCCTGGGAAGATTTTACCAATAAAGACAAACTGCCCTGTCTGCCCTGTGCAAAAAAACGCTCCCAGGTTTGGACGAGCCCAGTGCCCAGCCAGAAAACCCGGCTTGGGGTGCGCGGACCCTTGCAGAGTCCCCATGGCCTGCATTTGGCCCGAACGAGGGTGAGTGCGCAGGAATAGTTTTCTCAAACCCTTTCAAAAATAACATAACCCTTCCAGACTGTTTACCACACTGTCCAGCTGCCGGGAAAGGTCCGACGCGTTTCCTGCCCTCGTCCCAGTTCAGCCCCGGTTTTCCTCCACCAGTGATCTGGTAAGCTAAATTATTTCATTCCAACCCTGGAAAGTTAAACTGCAATCTAAATAAATCACTTAGGGAAAAGACCGGAAGCTGAGAAGGTAAATTACACTCAAACTAGCTACTTGCACTTGGTTTTGTTGGAAGGCCTTCCTCTCGTATTTACTGCCCTCCTTGTTTACATCGAGCTCAGGAACAGCGGCTCTAGGCAGGCAGGGAGCTCAGTTTCATTTTGGGGTTTGGCGGGGCCTATCATTTTGTCGTCAGGATTTGAAGAAAAGTTCGCGTGTTTTTGTCGTTCACCTAACTTCCAGAAACTCCTCAAAAATTATATTCCTCACACCGCGGCTAGGGTCTTCAAACTCCTCGGTCCCTCGCTGTACGGGAAGGGGACGAGAGCTTGCACAACGCCTCGCTGCACCTGCGGAGGAGGGAGTGCGTCTCCGCGCGCCTTGGAACGCCAGCACCGCGCTTCCCGCGCTCCGCCTTCCTGCCCGTGAGCGGCTGCGAGCCACCCCCGCATCCCTCACACCTCAGCCCTCCCCGATCGCGCGAGGGAGAAGGGGCTACCACCGCAACGCCTGGGAGAGCGGCCGCGCGAGGGGCATAGAGACATGTCAGGCCCCTGGCTCGGAGGCGAGGCCAGAATGCGCGCACACTCCCCAAGCAGGGCGGTGGCATTCGCCGAGCGGGATGGGAGGACGGGCGGAAGCGCGGGACACTCCGCGGCATTCCCACGAGCCGCGCATCCTGGGATCCCCGCGGGGTGGCGAGGGCGGGGGTGCCCACTCTGTGCGCCACGACTAGGCTGCGGCGCGAACCCATGAGCTGGGCGCGCAGCTGGGCAAGGCCGCCGCCGCCACGGAGCCTGGCGGGCGGCGCGGAGCCCCGGGGAGCTGGTTTTCCCGGGCGGGCACGTGACGGGGTTGGCAGCGTTCTGGCCAGGGCTGGGAGGAGGGGTAGCGGCGAGCAGGAGGCCGAGGGCGGGAGGCTGCCGGGCTGTGTACTTAGGTCGTGTGCTGGGGCTTTTCTCTCCCAGGAGCCGGCGGGGGGAGGGGTGGGGGAGGGGCCACCGCTCCGCCTTCTCCTTTTCGCAATGTTGACGCAATCTATAAATAGTGGAACAAAAGGACCAACTTCCTCGGAGCTTTGCTGAAACTGCACAAAAAAATCAAGCTGGGGGGTTCCCTGGTCCCCAGCGATGGGGCGGAGAGCGCGGCGCCGGGGGAGGGGGCGGGCGCAGCGGCGCGGGCCGCGCCGAGGGGGGACACCTGGCTGTGGCACAGCTGCCGCCGCGCCTCTCCTGCGAGCCCAGGGCTCCGATCCCTGCGCGGGCTCGGGAGCTCGCCCCAACCGGGGGTCTTCCTCCTCCGCCGTTGACAGGTCAGTTCGTACCGCCCCTTTCAACAGTGTGGGTTTTCTTTTCCCTACCCCCAAGCCTCCACTTTGATAAGGGAACGGAGGGGGAAAAAAAATAGAACGAGGCGCACCAGCAACAGCCACCGAATCTGCAACCCCAGCACTCCACGGGGGTGGGGAGCGACCGGGGGGACTCAAGGAGGCGGTCCGCGCCTGGCCCCTCGTCGTATGGCTGGTGCCCGCGCCGCGGCCGGAGACGAAGCCAGGCAGGACTGGCCAGCGCTGCCGAGGCGGCAGGGAGAGCGGAGGCGCAGACTGCGGGGCAGGGGTCGAGGGCGGGCTCCCGGCTGCCTCTCCAGCCCGGGATCCGACCCCCAGCGGCAACATGTCAGGGCTCGGAGGCCGCTGCGCCCGCCGCGTTCTCAGAGCTCAGACCTGGCTTCTCTGCCTCGTCCTCTGGCTGCTGTGGGAGGATTGAGCAGAGAAGCGCTGTCGCCGCACGCCGCCGCGCCCCCTTGCAATGCTCTGGTGCCCACGCACCCAGCGCGCCGAGAGTTGGGGGCAGGGTGGGACCAGGGGCACGCTTGCCTCCAGGAGCCCCGGACCTGAGCGTGAGCGCCCGCCGCGCCGCCACGGCGGTTACTCAGGGTGCGGGGGAGGGGGCGGAGCTGGCGCTGTTGACAGCGGCAATGGAGCAGGGAGGCGAAAGTTGGGGAGAGGGGGTGGGGGAGAGGTGGGAGTTGGGGCTGGGGGAGGGAGCGCGCGCGCGCGGGATTCGGCGGGGAGGGGGGGCTGGGGTCACGTGACGGACAGACGCCCCCGCTACAGGCTGATGGTAGGGATGACGTCACCACCCCGACTGCAGGGGGTGGCACTTCCGCTCCCTCCCCCATTGCTGCTCCCCCAGCCCCTCGTATCGCCGGCTGCCACCCTTTCGCTGTGTGGAAGTGAGGAGAGGGTGGTGAGGCGTTTTCCTTTTGGCCCCAACCCTTGGCTGCTTCTCCAGCTGCCTGGAGTCCCGGACCAGGGACCTGAACGGGAGCCGTGGCCGCCCCCCGACACCCCCCCATTGTGTGAGCCGGCGGCGCAGGGCGTAGGCTGGTGCCGGCCCCCCGCAGCTCCCCGCTCGCGAGGGGGCGGGGGCAGAGCCTGAGCAATCAAGGCCAAGTCCAGGCAGCCTGCCAGATCCTTCGTCTCGAGAGCGGGGTCCGCGCGCTTGAGGGCCGACGCGCTCGACTCCAGGCGGGGAAGCGGCGGCCTCGCCTGCGTCCCTGGGGCGCCGGGTGGTTGGGAACCTGTTCACCCGTATGGGCCCACGGACCAGCCGGGCCGGTGTGTGGTTACAGCCAGTCACAGCTCCGAGGGACGCGATTCCAGCAGTCGTTAAGAGCTATTTGGGGAAACTCGGGGTTTTGGTGACTCAGCGCCGTGAGCGCTATTTATAGGTAGATGCTTTAAGAGCAGGGAAATACGCTTCGCTTGGATCCTTCTGCCCAAGAACAGCAAAGAGCTCTGTTAGGAGGCAACAATTAAGACAACTTTTGAAAGAAAAAAAATTGTTAGAGCTTGTGCTGTAAGATATAGCAGGTCTCACTAGCAGACTGATTAGAACACTGTTTATCTCAAAAAGTGGAACGTTTTCCAGAGCAGATAGAGAATTTTAGGGATACACCGTAATCCATCGACTGTTTTTTGGGGTGGTGGTGCGTGAACCAGGAGCAGTAATTCAGGTAGAAGACCAAGCAGTCTTCCTAGTAGATGGTAAAATATCAAGAACTGCGTTGTGTATTAGTTACTGGATTTGTTAAATACATAACATCATGTGTGGCTAGCTGTAAAATAAAACTGAATGCTGTTGAAAGTTCCTATACAATATTCTGTAATAGGAAGGTGTGTGTGGCATTTATATAGAATCAAAAATCTGCTGGGATTATAAATTACATGTTTACCACCCAACTTCTCCTTCCCAAGAAAGCACTCCCAAAAAAAAAAGCCTGCCATTCTTCAACAGTGTACAAATCCTGCACAAATACTTACTAGTCATTGTTTGGGCTTTACTTTATGGTTTTATTAAAATTTTAATTCTTCCCACCTCCACCCCAGTTTGTAAACCCAGGAGGTAGATGCAAAAAGAGAGCAATCAATGTTGAGGCTGGATGCAGGGAGGAAAGAGTTCACACACAACTTGCTTAGCCTGCACAGCTTTCTGTAGGTAGTGTGACCTGAGGTGTTTCTTTAAAGAAAGAAAGGTGATTTCTTGGATGGCAGCAGTTATGCCAGTTAAGAAGAAAGGAAAGGGCATCAGAAGTTGAGCAACCAAAGCAGCATGTACCTGGGTCTGTAGTCAAAAACTACACTAGATAAGTCTGGTGGAAGGTGTGAGGTGAGTGAGAAAGGAAGCTGGATAGATGGCCAGGTTGTTCAGGGCTTCCTATACCATACTGAAGAATTTGGACTTTAGCCTGAGACCGGGAAGTTTTTAGCTTTTGGGGGACTCATACCCTTTTGAGAAAAAAAAGCAATGGGTTTTTCCTCCAGAAAAAATGCACCCACAAACCTGTACTCTGCTTGGTGAGTAAATCCCTATTGTGCTTTGGCATTAAAACCCACAGGAAATGGAGAGCCACGAAAGGATTTTTTTTTTTTTTAGTGGCAATTACATAGTCAGGTGTACATAATGGAAGAGAGTACATTGGTTGGGGTCCTGGAGACTTAAAGGTGGAATATAAACCAGCGTGTGATCTAAGTAAGAATCAGCTAGGACCACTGCTGTGTACCTAAGGACAGTGGGGGATAGAGAAAAGAGAAATTCAAGAAGAGTAATTAAAGAGTCAATGGCATGGTAAAACTGATTGGCTGTGTGGGGCAAGGGCAAGGAATAGATACCTAGGTTTCTGGTCTAGGGTGTGGACTAAGGAGGAGTGGACCTCAGGTCCAGGAGGAGGAACACTGTTTTATCTCTGTAGAATTGTAAGTATCAGAGAACTATCCCAGAAGGATTGGAAGTAGTCTGGCTCTCTGGAGTCATTAACATGTAGGTGGCAGCTAACACCATGGCAGTGGCTAACATGGACTAGGAAAGTGAGACAAGGTCTGAGAAGGGAACCCTGGGAACAACCAAATTTAGGGGAAGAGGAAGAGCAGCAGTGATGCATAGACTAAACAGAGTGGTGTCCTTAGCATATAACTCTTATCAGTAAATCCTGCTTCCTTGATAATAGAAATATGTTGTTACTTTGGTCCCTTTATAAGACTGAAAAAGTTGTGTACTCTTTCAATGAGAAAGAAGTTATAATTGTCTTTCAAAGGTTTGAATTCAGAGTAGTAATGAAGATAGGACAGGATTAAATCTTGCTTTTCCCTTCTTCTTGAAAGTAGGGATATCTAGAGGAAAAAAAGGAGAAATGGAGGGAATCAAACTTTCTCTTTCCCCTGCTCAGCCTCTAAGCCTTCAAGGAAAGGAGTTAGGATAGCCTGGATCCACATGATGCTGGTTTTTTTGTTCCTATGGTACTTCAAAACCACATTTAATCTCCAGCAGTTAGTACTAGGAAGTGTTAAAATCACAGTTTGGCTAAGGAAACAAGGAAAAGTGGTGGGAAAGGGTTTTCTTTTGCTTCCTCCATCTCTTTCCTACTTGTTACAGCTAACCTAAGCTAGAGATGTATTGCCAGCAGGGACTCAAGTACATAACACACCATTCCAAAATTTAGTGGCTTAAAACAACAACATTACTTTGCTCATGAATATGCAATGTGGACAGGGTTCAGCAGGGACAACTCTAATCCTCTTGGTGACAGCTGGGGCAGCTCAAAGGCTGGGGGCTGGCATCTGAAGGCTTGTCCACTTGCTTGTCTAGTGATTAATATCGACTGATGGCTGGGACCTTAGTTCAGGCTATCAGCCAGAACACCTACACATGGCCTCTCTATGTGGTCTGGCTTCCTCACAGGAGGGTGGCTGGGTTCCACGGGTCCCAAGACTGAAAGCCAGGTGGAAGCTGTATCACTTTATAAAAAATGTCCTAGTCTTAGAACACATGCAGCATCGTATCCATCATATTCTATTTGTTTCAAGCAAATTCCTAAGGCCATACATATTCTAGGATAGGAAAAGTGTCAAAAAATTTGCAGCATGTTTAAAATCACCACACATAATGTCAGATAAATAGATTTATACACAATATATTGTACATAAAAATGTGTTTAAACATAAACCAAATAATCTTCTTTTTAATATTGCAATGAAATATAAAAACTCAAACGTTTAAATGTTCCTGCAAAGCTAATGAGCCAGTTTGGGTAGGCAGTTTGTCTCGTGACCATTCATCCACTCATTCCCTCCAGGTCAGGCCTCCTGTACACATACACCTCTCTCTCCCAAGCTAGGTGGTATCCCCACAGTGCCTATACCTGTAGGGGGATGATCAGCTCCTAAAACTTTTCTCTTTTCTCTTCTTGAATTGTCCTGACTTTGAACCTCCCTAGATCACCGGCAATTGAGCATAAAGTCCTTACTTTTCAAACTTGAAGAGCAAAATGCTATCAAGATTATTATAATAAGTAATTTTATAATACTAATTAAAACAAAAGGACATTTCTTTAAAAAAGGACTATATGCTTTTATATGTTAGGATACTGACTTTATCTAGGCTTATTGATTCATCAAATTCAGTAATTCTAAAGGAACATTTGAGATTTTAGGTATTTTATAAGAATTTGCATGCATGTTTTGTTTGAAGGTGATGTAACACTTGACTGTTACAATACAAAAATTAAATGATACCTCTCCCACTTTTACAATGCATACTGCATTATTTTTCCTTCAAATCAGCACACATAGTTATTTGGTTGGTGAAAGGGTCAAGAGCTATCCCTCTAAGGAATTGAAAATACTACTTTTCTTTGAGTAATCAAGGTTAAATAATCTTGTCTTATAACCTAGTATCTAATTAAATTCTCCCTAAGCTAATATTAATTTATAAATCTTTGATGTTCTCTCAAAAAGACTAAATGTGCTTCCTTTATGACTTAGAAGCAGTGCTTAGGCCATTTTAATAATTCATATTCTCTAAAGGCCGGCTAATACCTCATTTTGGTAATTTTGCATAATTATTTATGTTGAGTTAAAACCACACTGTAAATTCATAATACAGGATACAGGTTTTAAAATAAGTACATCCAAATAATGAGCAAATACACATTTATGAACCCTTTTTTCATTTATTAATGATATTTGAAGTAGCATGCTTTTTTTAATAAAATGAAGAAAGCATACCTTTATTTTTAATGTTTCTTATACAGCAGTGATAAAAAAAAATTGACACAGTATTCAGGTTAAACTAATAGACTTTGTTATCAGGCCCCGAACTGTTCTTACTTCTCTGTGACTTCATAGCTACCATGGAGGCAGCCCAAAGGAGCTTAAGTAAACACTTTTAGATTACATAATGAAGCTCTGAAGGAGGAACAACCTCAACCAAACCATGCCATATAGTTTTACAGATGCTATTTTTCTGTATGCCAGAATGCTACCCTATCTATGGAATGACTTCAAAATAATGATAACATGGAAGTAAATTGGAAGTAGGCCAGTCTGTCTCTACACATATCAAATGAAGGAAGGATAAAGGAAATTATTTTGAAGTAATTATCTAGTGAGTGGTTTTTATGACCATAAACTAAGCATTTAGTAGCATTTTGGAAAGTGCTGTACTGAAACTGGTAGCTTGTGAAATAAATTCAATAAAGAAAATATGATATTGCTAGCTAATGGTAATAATGCTTTGTCAACTAATACAAACTAAATATAATCTTTTTATTAAGTAAAATAATTTGGATCCTTCTTTATGTTACTTTTCTTCACCTTTCTGTGTGTTGTATGTCCAAATTCAATTTATTTTTTAAAGAAATACTGCCAAAAATATATTTCTTCAACATCTGAGCAAGGCCCCATGTTAAGAATCATGGACAAGGCAAAGAATTATAGGTTCTTGAGGTAGTAAAGTTATTAATATGACTATATGAGCAAAAATTCAACTTTATGAAATTAAATTACAGAAAGAAACACCCTCATCAGATTGACAGAGATTGAAAATAAGTGTTAATAACCAGTGTTAGTAAGAGTGCAGTAAAACTTACAGTCTCATCTATCACTGTATTACCTTTCTGGAGTCTTAAAAATGTCAAAATTTTTGAAACAATAGTTCCACTAACAGGAACCAGTCCAAAGGAAATAACCAGATATGAAGTTAAAGATTTATTTATGTTCACTAGAGTATCTACAGAGGAAACTGAATATTCAACAATAGGGAAATTGGCAAATACACCATGGTGTATCAATCTAACAGAATATTATGCAACCATTAAAAATTTTAATACCACAGAGAAGTGCTAATATTTAATGTACACAAAATTTTTAGGTTATAAAACTATTTCTCCTCATTTATTTAAAAATGTGTATATTTATATGCATAGGAAAAGGGTGGAAAGAAATTTAAGAAATACACCAAAATGTTTTATATGGTCATTTTTATATAGATCATGTTTTATGTGGTCGTTTTTACCTTCTTGTATTTTCTGAAATGAACACATATTATTTTAACAATCAAAAAAATCATTAAAATTAAAAGATTTCCTTCCAAATATTTAAATCATCATATATTTAAAACCTCACAGCACAAGGATATTTAATAAAGTAACATTAGTTACTTTTACTTTTCATAAGTAACTTTTCCTTTTGCATAATTATAGTATCTGCCAGTGAATAATCTGCTTACTAAAATTAAATTAGATAATGTATAGACAAGTACAGAGTATTATGTGAAGGATATAATTTGAGGGTTTAAATTTTGGTGGGAAAGTTGATTGTAGAGTCATCTGTAAATCCATCTGTAAAACTATTATACGTGGCTGGATCTATTTTGTAAGTTTTATAATAGTATTTTAAATTTTTTTATTTTTAATTATAGCAAAAACACATAACATAAAATTTACCATGAAAAGTGTACAGTTCAATAGTGTTAACTATATTCACATTGTTGTATATAATATTTTTTGGACAATGTCTTTCTTGGTTTTATAAAAACAATACATACTCATTTATAAATAATTCAAACAATACAGGAAGTTAAAGGAAAGTTTTAAAATCTCAGATCCCAGATTTTACTTTCAATATTAAATGAATATACTTTTAGGCATATTTCAATGCATTTATACAACTAAGATAATCTTATTTAAGATGAGAACATAATATTACTTTTAAATTTAAAAAAGTATTGAATTTAAAATTATTTGAGGCCATTTGCAGTGGCTTACACCTGTAATCCTAGCACTTTGGGAGGCCAAGGCAGGATGGTCACTTGAGGCCAGGAGTTTGAGACCAGCCTGACCACGAGTGAGACCCTGTCTCTACAAAAAATAGAAAAATTAGCTAGGTGTGGTGGTGTGCACCTGTAGTGCCAGCTACTCAGGAGACTGAGGCAGGAGGATCACTTCAGCCCAAGAGTTTGAGTTTGCAGTGACTGCATTCTAGCCTGGGAAACAGAACAAGATCCTGTCTCAAAATAAATAAATAAATAAAATAGAATTATTTGAATTTGGTAGCAGTAAGAGAAACTGAAGGAATTGCTAAACTTTTAGGAAAATGTTTCTTTGCCACAAGATAGCTTAGTTCCTAAAATACCCCAGGTTTAAAAAATTAAGACTTTGGAGACTTTTTATCTATATGTTTTAAATTCAGAAATGCCAACAGACTCTTCTGCTATGAAAAAATATATTTTTACAAAGTCAAGTTTTAATGTTTATTTCTGTTTTGTAACCTTCATTTCTTTGGTTATTTGGTCTTGATCTGTATTTAAAATGCAGTGCTCACCTCATGCCTTGGTTCTCCATATCCTACTTACTAATTTTGATTTGTCACTTAGTCATCTGCTCTTCACTAAGAAGTTGGGGTTTTTTTTCCTACATGGATTCACAGATGCTATATTCCCCCCCCCCTTTTTTTTTGGTTAATTCTTGAATGACACTTATTTAGATATAATAGTTTTGTATTGTGTTGGCTTTGCCTTAAAATTGTGCAGAGATTTTTCCTTTGTTTTCTGGCTTTGAATATTGCTTAGAGGAAATGTAAGGCCAGCATGATTTCCTCCCTCTTGTAAGTGATTTAGTTTTCTGACTAGAGGTTTGAAAACTTTTTCCATGATTCTTGTTTTTTTTTTTTTTTAGAGACAGGGTCTTGCTCTGTCCCCAGGCTAGAGTCCAGTAGCACAATCATAGCTCACTGTAACCTCAAACTGGGGCTCAAGTGATCCTCCTGCCTCAGCCTCCCAACGCACTGGGATTGAGCCACTGCACCCAGCCCCTTCATTCTTTATGGTCAATAGCTTAACCAGGATATGCCTCAATACTGAATATTTTATGTCCACATTTTTTTTAACATTTTTTCCTGCAGATTCAGTTCATTATTTTGTGAAAATTCTATTACATCTTTAAGTGCTTTTTCTGATACATTTGTTACATTACATACTTATGAAGATGAATCAGCCTATACTATGTCATCTCTTTCTCACTTCCATATTATCATCTTTGCAATTACTCTGGTCTACTTTTCTTCTGCATTCACTGTAATGTATTAATTTCTGCAATTTATTCAATTGCTTTGTTATCTAGATTTTACTGAGCACTTACTACATATGCTAGGTACCAGTGGTAAATATGATCACATCCCTGCCTTTATGAAGCTTACATTTTAGTTTAGGAATGAGAGAGGGAGAATTAAACTGAAAACATAATGTCAAGTAGTAATAAAAATAATAAGAAACTCAGGTAAGGAATTGGAGAAGGGAGGAAAGAGGGAGAGACTGTGTGTTTTAGATTGCATGGTTAGAGCAGGCCTCTCTAAGAGGACATTTGAGGAGAGATCTGAGTGAAGTACAGCAATAAGCTAGGCAAAGATCTGGGCAGTCCAGATAGAAAGAAGAGCGTGTACAAAGGCTCTGAGGTTGCAAAGCAGTATGTTCAAGATAGAGTGATTAGAGCCAGATGAGTAACAGGAAAGGGGTGTGAGGTAAGACTAAAGAAAAGGATAGGCCAGATCACAAAAGGAGTTGTAGGCTCTCGTGAAGAGTTTGAATTTTGTTCTATGTGTGATGAGGAGCAGGCAGATGGTTTATGCTTTAGAGGACTCACTCTGGCTGCTGCTAAGTATTTCAAGAGCAATCATTGAGTATGAGATTGATAACAGAGTAACTTCAGGAAGTAGCTACTATCCCTGGTACTGGGTAAACATGGAAGAATACCCAAAGTTATTAAAACATCAGAAGCTAGGAGGAGAGACCTGGCAGAGCTGGAACCTGAACTCAGAGGAGGAGGTGCTGCCCATTTGTTGCTGGTACCCTGAGAGGGTATGTTGGGACTGGTTATAGGAGAATGGAAAATAGTTGCAATTTGGATCTAACTGTCACTGTCAAGGTGAACATCCATAACTGGGGCAAGACGGACAGGTACAGAAGGCCAACAAGAAGGAACAAGTTCTTTTCTGCTCTTCTTGACTTTTAGTCTTTCCCCTAACATCTCTTTTTGATGGAACATAGCAGGAATTCAGCTGGCAAAGTAGAAATATAGTTGGCAGAGTCCCAGTCCTGGCATCAGAAAGCTGAGGTTTACTGCTGAGAGATAACAGCTTAATAACTGGGACAAAGAGGAATTAAGGATGATTTCTAGGTTTTTGCCCTTAGCAACTAGATTAAGATTATGCCATTTATTGACATGGGGGAAGACTCAGGGAGAAATAAATTGTGGAGGAGAAGAAAATTAAGAGATTTGTTTTAAATGTGCTAACTCTGAGGTCCTTGTTAGACATGCAAGTGAAGTTGCTGGACATGAGTCCAGAGCTCAACAGAGGTACCAGGGATGGAATACAAATTTTAGGAGTCCTAAAATCGTAGGCAATATTTAGCACCAAGAGAATGGAAGAAATAACCTCAGGGAAAATGAATGTTGATGGTGAGGGCAAGGAATATGCCTGGGGCTCTCAAACATTTGGGAAGAGGAAAATGTTCTGGCAAGAAGGTAGTTGGTGATCTCAGGAGCAGTTTAGGTGGCAGTGTGATGATATTCTTAATTGGAATGGATTCAAGAATAACATAAGGTAAGGAAGTGGAGCCTGCAAGTTTAAACAGTCTTTGAAGAGCTTTGGTATAAAGGAGTTCCTATTCCCCTTGTAAGCGGAGGGGAATATGGAGTCTAGGCTGATGAAGAGGGAAAAATTGAGGATGCAGGAAAAGGAGGGAATAATTACAGGAACAAAAATCTTTGATTATGCAAGAAAAGACGGGATCTAGGGCACAAGTAGAGGGGCTTGTCTTAGATAAAAGCAAGGATAGCTGATCCTTTATAACAGGACAAAAGAGTATGTATGAGTACAGATGAAGGCAGGTTGGTAGATCTGATGTGGGAAGATGAATTCCTCTTGTGACAACTTCTATTTATCAATGACACCAGAGTTTGAAGTGAGGAGCAGAGAGATGTGGGAGATTTAGGAGAGAAGAGATGAGATGTAATCATTTTGGAGAAGAGAAGAATGAACTGACTAGGGGAATGTTCTGGGATTGCCAGTCTTTCCTCTTGGTGAGAATTTGATTCCCAGCTATGTCTATTCTGTGTCTTGCAGTCCTAAATTTATTTTGAAATAATAGTACCATTTGGCCTCTGTTGCCTTAGGTTGTGAACATTTTCTTTTTCTGGATGTTTCTAGTAATGTTTTTAAAGGAGTTTTTACTGTTGTTTGTTTTTCCCATTCTGTAAAGTATCTGAGGAGATTCTGTGGTCTTCTTTCACTCCCATTTTTATCTGGAAGTCTAGAATAATGTTTTTAAGTGGACTATACTTCATATTTTTTCAGATCACCCTACGTATAGAAATATAACAGATAGGAGTCTTAGTAGTAGCAAAACTTGTTTTTTGCTAAAGTAAACAAGTAGTTCAACACCTAGTTTCCAAGGTCTTTTTGTTCCTAAGCTTTTAGTACTAACTTCCAAGGTTTCCTTGGAGGGGTTTGCTCTATTTCAGTCTGTTGGAGTTTTTTAGGGGAGGGGGCTAAAAGTAGTGAATATCACTTCCATTCTCATTTCATTGCTCCACACCTACTTGTAAGGGAGGCTAGGAAATGAAGTTCTCTGTGTGGCCAAGAAGGCATCAGAACATGGATTTTGGTTTTGGTTTTTTTTGTTTTTTTTTTTTGAGAACATGGATTTTGATGTCTAGCCAGCAGTCACTGCTCACTTGGGTGCTCCTCCACCCCACCCACAAATTCTTAAGTGGTTACTGAAAAATAAAATAACTCACACAATTACGCTTCAGATAAAATAAAAGTGAAAGAAAGGGACTTTAAGAATTGCATTCATCTCTGCCCCTTCCCTCTTTACGCAGAATTGTTGATTAATGCATACCAATCAATAGTCAACTAGCAACTGAAATCTCAAAATGAGGAAAACTGCAAGTTTTTATAAGCATTACCTTTACATATATATGTGTGTGTATGTATATATTAGATGGAGTTTGGCTTGGTTTTCTTATCCCATTAACTTGTCAAATTGAGAACTCAGACTTACATTTTCTTGCTTGTTTTAGGGGCTACACTATTAGTAAATGATGTTTGAAAAATATTCAGCATTTTACATAACAAAGATAGCTGTTCCACAAATGAAGACAGCAGTAAGTTGAATGTATTTGTTTCCTTTGGGTAAGTTTTCATAATCTACAAACTCTTCTCCATTCAGTTTTTAATAGAAGCACTGCATGATTGCACTTATGAAATCATAAACAGGAAGTATGCTATATAAATGTCAGTAAAACTAAAACTCAATTCTATGGTTTTATGTTTTTCTTCCCTCTATATTTTCACGTTAATGTGTGATTTTATGTGTACTTAGAATGACTGCATGAAGGCAAATAGTAATATTACCTGATAAGTTTTCTTTGGCAACTTAACACTTCAGAGCATGAGGGAAACCTGTGAAACAACCTAATATTGTACACTTCCATGGAGGAAGGAAAGAAAAAGACCAAGAAACTGCTGTTAATTTGGCATCATTAGGAATGCTTTTTTGTACAGGTTGCCCAAATTTATTGTTGCCAGAAGAGAGTACGGATGAATAAAGAGGCCAGAGAGTGAGTGACTCTTAATTTAACTATTTGAAAATCTACTATAGAAAAGTTACACTTTGTATGTCTTATTCTAATACCTCAGCAATTCCTTGAATGTGTTCTACTACATTAATTCTTTCATGAGACAACTAAGTACTGCAAAATCCAGCACATTATCTCTGCTTCTTCTGTGAAGAAGAAAACAGGGGTCTTCTAATAGTAAATTATTTTCTATAAACACCACCCATAGAAATTTCCTTGGAAATACCAAGATTCAGATTGACCAGTCCAGAACTTTGATACTACTTTAAATATTTCTGGAGAAATGTTACCAACCTATAGATGCTTCTGTAACTTTAAAATGTTTTTCTTTAGGAAACTGTTCTCTTCTTAGTTTGATCTTAAACTGAAGAGTGAAGGAATAATTTACTCAAAGTCACACACTATAGAAGTAAAGTAACAAAAAATAGAGCCTGTGTATCTAAACTCCCTTAAAAGACCACACTGACCCAGAGAATATGTCTTAAAAGACAAGGCAGTCAGTTGCCTGCCTGTCTATTGAGTGTCTATTTTTCTGCAGCACATGACACACTGTCGGGTGGCACATACTATATATAATACTTGAGTCATTACCTTTCAGTTGAAAATATAACATATATAGAAAATATATGGGGGTATGTGAAAAGTAACATAAATAAGGGTACATTAATAAAGTATAAACTATAAATAATTGCTAAGGAGACGTGGAAAATGAAATGATTTGAAACTAGATTGATAGGCTGGGTGCGGTGGCTCACACTTGTAATTACAGCACTATGGGAGGATGAGGTGGGAGGATTGGTTGAGCCCAGGAGTTTGAGGTACAGTGAACTATGATTGCACCACTACACCCCAGCCTAGTCAACAAAGCGAGACCCTGTCTTCTTAAAAAAAAAAAAAAAAAACTAGATTGATTATGGATAGAAGTTTACTGGAATAGGCAAATCTTACATAGAACTTTTTTTTAAGTAGTGGTAGATTTGGATTGCCAAAAAGAAAAGATAACCATTCATTTATTCATCAAAGGTTTACTGAGTGCTTACTATGTGCCAGGCACTGTTCTAGAGACACAGCAGTGAACAAAACTGTTGCAGAACAGGAACAAGCAGGTCATCTCCCAGGTACAATACTTTGATAGGAACATAGAACAGAAGATAGTAGAGAGAGAGAGAGAGATGAAATACAAAGACAAAAAGCTAGTACTGGGCTTATGTTAAGAGGCTTTAAGTGCTAGGATGTTACTAAATGGGAGAGACATGCTGGAATGATGTTTGGTGTGAACTGAATTCCTTATGTCACTATGGTCAGAACAGAATGCTTTCCCTTCTCTGTTGGTCAGCTCTCCTAGCATCCTAGGTCACTTTATAATTACCAATGTAACATGATCTAAATACTGCATATATAGAGGTTCCCAGATGAGGTATGTGGAGAGAAAAAAGGGCAAGAATGGCTAGCAAATCTTTGGTCTCCTTTTATCTTCCCAATGTCTAGCAAATATCCTCACTTTTGTCCTTACAAAAATCTCCCATTCAGTGTTTGTCTACATTGTGATTCAATTCCTGAAGGTTCTGCTCTTCTCCTTTCCTTTCTGGTATCATGGAAAAGAAAGGAGATTACATTTAAATTTGTTTTTTCCAGTCAATCAGGTTTTTCTTATTTACCCAGCAATACTGCTCTACAGAGAGTTTGATGAAAAGTATTTTAAGTTCCATATACCCTAGTGGGGATGGGAGTATGGCAGGATGGGGGACTAGGGAGAATATCAAAAGTCTATGTAGTAGAAGCTTGACATTTAAGAGCTTGTATTAAATGGCCAGTTTTAAAATGAAAAGGGACATATCTGAAGTATATTATAAAGAAATAACTATAAGAAGTAGCAAGTTTAGCAATCATTTATCTAAAGGAAAGAAAGAAAATAAGAAAATGAACCTAAGATTGCAAGCTTAAAGGTCCAAAAACTTGTTTTGTCACCAGTAATAGCTAAGAAATCTGGAAGAATTACTTTGTAGAAAAAAAATGAACTTAATGTCAGATCTAAGTGGGACATTACGAGAAGACAAACTTTCTAGATAGGCTATCAGGCCTGTTATGTACATGTGAAAGTCATCATCATACAGAATTTGATTGAAACTTTATGGGCTAATGAGGGAATGGAAGAAAGATCAAATGACTATGTGTGAACTTTGATTGCAAGATATGGTATCAATTTCAGATAAAACAGAATACAAACGGTATGATTAAACATATGTAAAATGCAAACTAACCTACAGGGACAGAAACCAGACAGTGGTTGTCTGGGGAAAGAGGTTAAAGGAGTGAGGGATTATAAAGAGGTAGGAGAAACTTTAGGGATGATGGATATCATCAGTTGTATTTCTTCTTTTCCAATGTGAATGTTATTTTATTTCCTTTTTTTCCCTGATTGCACTGGTCAGATCCTCTGATGTTGAATAAAAGTGAGCAGACAGCCTTGTATTTTTCCTAATCTTATGAGGAAAGCATGCAGTCTTTCACCATTAGGCATAACATGATCTGTAGGTTTTTGTAGATTCTATTCCTAGTTTGCTAAGAGTTTTTTTTTTTAATCAGTAATGAATATAGGATTTTGTCATTTTTGTGTGTGTGCATCAATTGAGATGATCAGATTTTCTTTTTAATATTGTGACTAACTTCTTTTTTTTAAAGACAGGGTTTTGCTCTGTCACCCAGGCTGGAGTGCAGTGGTGCGCTTATAGCTCACTGCAGCCTCAACCTCCTGAGCTCAAGTGATCCTCCTGCCTCCTGAGTTGGGATTATACCACACCTGGCTCAGTTAATGTTTGAATGTTAAACCAATCATGTGTTCTTGGGATAAACCTCATCCAGGAATATTATCCTCCTTATAGTCTGTTGGATTTGTTAAAATCTTGTTTAGAATTATTACATCTATAATAATTTCAGTTTCATGAGGGAAACTGGCCAGTAGTTTTCTTTTCTTGTAATGTCTTCGTGTAGTCTGGGTATCAGGGTAATGCTGGCCTGAAAGAATAAATTGGGAAATATTCCTTCTTATTCAGTTTTCTGGAAGAGTTTGTATACAGTTGGTATATTTTTTTCCTAAATACTTGGAAGAATCTGCCAGTATTTCCTTTGTGGTAATGTTTTTAACTACTATTAATAATTCAATTTTTAAAAAATAGATATATAGCTATTCAGGTTATTTCTTCTTGAGTAAGCTTTGGTAGTTCATGTTTCATGTTTTTCAAGGAATTTGACCATTTTATCTAAGGTGATGAATTTATTTGCTTAAAGTTTTTGATAATATTTCCTTATTATCCTTTAAATATCTGCGGGATTTTGCAATATATCATCTCTCTCATTTGTGATACTGTGCTCTTTCTCTCTCACATTTTTTCCTGATCAGTCTGGCTAAAGGTTTATCAATTTTATTGATCTCAAAGATCCAAGTTTTGGTTTCATTGATAGTGTCAATTGATTTTCTGTTTTCCATTTCATTGATTTCTACTTTGATCTTTATTATTTCCTTTCTTTTGCTTCTTTGTGTTTAATTTGCTCTTCTAGTTTCTTAAAGTAGAAGCTGAGGTCATTGATTTGAGACCTTTTATTTATATTTTCTAATATAGACATTTTGTTTATAAATTTTTCCCTACATATTGCTTTAGTAGCATGCCATAAAATTTTATATGTTTTGTTTTTGTTTTCATTCAGTTCAAAATACTTTCTAATTTTACCATGTGTTCCTTCTTTAATAAGTGAGTTATTTAGAAGCATGTTATTTTGTTTCCAAATATTTGGGATTTTCCAGACAGCTTTCTATTATTGATTTCTAATTTAATTCCATTGTGGTCAGAGAACATACTTTGCATGACTTGAATCCTTTAAAATTTATTGAAACATGTTTTATGGCCTAGGACAGGGGTTGGCAAACTTCTACATAAAGGGCCAAATAGTAAATATTTAAGTTTTGTGGGCCACAGACAGTCTCTGTCACATATTTTCTTTCTTTTTTTAAGAAATATTTCAAAATGTGAAAACCATTCTTAGCTTATAAGCTATATAAAACAGAATAGATTTGGCCCCCAGGGCCATAGTTTGTTAACCAGTAGCCTAGAATATGGTCTGTCTGGGTAGAGTTTTATGTACACTTTAAAGAGAATGTGTATTCTACTACAGGTTGAATATCCCTTATCTGAAATGCACAGAACCAGAAGTGTTTCAGGTTTCAGATTTTTGCATTGTAGAATATCTGCATATACATGAGATATCTTGAGGATTGGACTTAAGTCTAAACATGAAATTCATTTGCTTTATATACACCTTATACACATAACCCAAAGATAATTTTATATATATTTTTAATAATTTTCTGCATGAAACAAAGTTTGTGTTAAGTACTTAAGTGTGGAATTTTCCACTTGTAGCATTATGTCTGTGCTCCAAAAGTTTTGGATTTTGGAACATTTCAGATTTTTGGATTGGGGATGCTCAACCTGCATTATTAATGGAGTATTATAGAAAAGTCAAATACATAATATTGGTTACAGTGTTGTTTGAGTTTACTATATCCTTGTTAAGGTTCTACTTGTTCTAGCAATTATTGAAAGAGGAATATTGAAATCTCTAATTGTAGATTTGTTTGTTTCTCCTGTAGTTCTGTCAGTTTTTGCCTCACATATTTTGAAGCTTTATTATTTGGGCCAGAAACATTTAGTATTATTATATCCTTCTGATTAACTGGCTACTTAATAATGAAAAACTGACCTTCTTTATCCCTGAGAATACTCTTTGCTCTGAAATCTTATTTCATGTTAATATAGCCACATTAGTTTTCTTTTGACTTCTGCCACCATCTTTTTCCATTGTTTTACTCTCAATGTTTTTGTGTCTTTGTATGTGGTGTGTTTCTTATTGACTGCATGTAGTTGGGCCTTGCTATTTATCCTATCTGACAATCTTTGCCTTTTAACTGGCATGTTTAGATAATTTACATTTAATGTGATTATTAATATGATTAAAGTCTGTCATCTTGCAATTTTTCTATTTGTTCCACCACTTATTTGTTCCTTTTCCTCTTTTTTTCTGCCTTCTTTTGGGTTGCATAGTTTTTATGATTCTGTTTTATCTTCTTTGTTGGCTTATTGGCTATAACTGTTTTGTTATTCTATTGGTTGCTTTATGGTTTATAGTATAGGTCTTCAACTTATTACAGTCTACCTTCAAGTGATGTTAGACCATTTCACATGTAACAAAAGAATCTTACAATATCATACTTCTATTTCTCACTTCCTGGCTTTTATGCTATTGTCATATATTTTACTTATGCATGTTACAAACCCTACAATACACTGTTATTATTTTTGTTTAAATAGTTAATTATTAACACCTTAAAGGAGAACTAAATAGCAAGAAAAAAATCTTATGTATTTACTCATGCAGTTACCATTTCCAGTGCTCTTTAATTCTTTGTGTGGAGCTGTATAGTTCTATCTGATATCATTTTCTTTCTGCCTAAAGGGTTTTCTTTAACATTTCTTGTAGTATGCTCTGATGGTGAAGAGTTATTTCCATTTTTATATATCTGAAAACATCTTTATTTTGCCTTTATTTTTTGAATGATTTTTTTTTTTTCTGGGCATAGCATCCTAGGTTAACAGGTTTTTTTCTATCAGTAGTTTAAAAACGTTCCATTGTCTCTTCACTTGCAATGTTTCTGATGAGAAATCTGACATCCTTATCTTTGTTCCTCTATAACACGTATATTTTCTCTGGCTGCTTTCCAGATTTTTTCTTTACCACTGGTTTTAAGCAATGTGATTATGATATGCCTTGCTGTGGTTTTCTTCTTGTTGAGCTTCTTGTATCTGTAGGTTAGTAGTTTTCACCCAACTTGAAAATTTTGGCCATTATTTTTTCATCTCTCTTGTATCTCTCTCTCTCCTCTCCTTTGGTCCCTCCAATAACATGCATATAAGGCCTCTGTAGAGTTTTCCTATAGCTCACTGATGCTCTTGTCATTTCAAAACATTCTTTTTTCTCTCTTTCATTTTGAATAGTTTATTTGGCTATGTATTCAAGTTCAATATTCTTTTCTAGTGCCATGTCTAATCTGCCATGAATCCAATTTAGTAGATATTTCATCTCAGATATTATAGTTTTCACCCCTAGAACTGCAACTTGGATGTTTAAAAATGTCTTTCATGTCTCTACTTTCTGAACACATTATGGGCCATTTTTCCAGCTTTTTTTATGTGCTTGATAATCTTTGATTGGATGTAAGGCATTGTGAATTTTATCTTTTTGGTTGCTGAGTATTCTCCTATTCCTACAAATATTCCTGATTTTTGTTCTGGGATGGAATTAAGTTACTTGGAAAAGTTTGATCCTAATATTATTAAGGAGTGCTCAGTCTATAGTTCATTATTCAAGACACAATAATGCAATACTGAATAATATGCTGCAAGGCAATCTTTTAAGTTTAGGATTTAGTTTTGCGAAAGACTTCCTAAATGACTTTAGCAATATATTTAATCCTCTTTCTAATAAAAAAAAACCATAAAGGTAATAATTTCAGAAAAAAATATTCACTTTCATTAAAAACTACAAAACACTCTGAAAGAAAAAGTGAGGAAAGAAATTGAGGACAATGGGCATTCCACATATTCTTTTTGTGAGTGAAGATGATTTACGTTTAAGAATTGGTCTATAATGTATGAATGTGTTTCATTCTGAGGATAGTGGTTAAAAATACAGCCATTAGGGAAAGACAGACTTGGATACACATCAGACTACTTCACTCACTATAACTCAACCCATCTGAGCCTCAGTTTTCTAACCTGTAAAATTCCAGATTCGTTTACAAAGTTATCTAGAAGAGAGAAAACTATTAAAAGTAATTGTAACGTTCCCTGGCAACCAAGTGAGTTATATATCTAAACTGGATATTTCCCCCTTTCCTGTCTGCCTCACAATTTTCAAATGGTTTTAAATGAACCAAATGAAACATTCACAATTTTAAAAAACACATCCCTACTGGGATTATATAATTCAAACCCTACACACTTACTTATGATCCTTGCTGGTTCCTTATAATATAGCCATTATTCTGCCTATATCAGCTTGTTAACACTTAATTCTAGAGCTCAATATTTTTCAACTGAATATGAAAGATAGTGCTATCTCAAATAGATTCCAAGCTAAAATTAAATTCCATGTAACTCCTTTATGTACATACACAAGACTGTTGAACAGAAGCAATCCAGAGTGAATTAATGCTTGAACCTATAGCTGACAACATAAGTCTGTTATTCTTGAGCAAATCTCACTAGACAAGATCAGGTCAGATCTTTTCTATCCCTAAAGTATGTATTAGCTTTTACAGCCAAATATGTCCTTTTCAAGAAGACAGTACAAAAGTTCATGAATCTCTTTTTGTTTTATTCTACCAAACACTGTTTTAATATTATTACAGATTAGCAATGTTTGTTTTGCCTAATAACAGGAACTGAATAAAATAGGGTCACTCTACACCCAGCCCTTTAACTTATTTTTAGATTTTTAAAAAATAATAAAACTCCTAATTCAGTAAATATTTTAGAATACCATTAGAAAGGAATCCTTAAGAATCAGAAGTCAAGAACTTCTGCTAACTCATTTTGTGACCTTTCTTCTATCAATGAAAGGCTTCTACCAATAAAGGTTTCATTTAGTAAGTACTGATTTGCTTATTTTTATTCCAGCCTTTTCATGTTCTAGCAGCCTCTTACATGTATCCTATATATTCCTTTCTACAATTATACTGTTCTGAGCTCTGTGCCTTGTGTGCCAAGTTTGAGAAACAGGATAATTCTAATAGTCTAATTTGTTTTAACCTGTTAATTCTGAGAACTAGGGTGCTTATGAGTTACCCAAAAAAGGAGGTAAGAAGGAAGAAAAAAGGAAAGCTAAAAGAGAGGAGAGAGGAAAGGAGAGAAAAATTATTCTTTAAGGATGGCTTAAAGTGGTTTTCTTAAGCCAGGAAGAAGTAAGCACTACTCTTGTCATATGTAACTTTTTTCCTTCTGGTTAAATTTGACAGACCCTTAGCTGGGAGTTAACAAACTCAAATTTTAGTTCCAATTTTGCCAGTATTCTCCAATGTGGTGTTCAGTCTCCTGAAACTGGAGCCAGACATGAAGAATATTACACCTGAAAGACTTCCAATTCTCAGTAGTCATAATGCATAAATAGTTGAAAAGTTGGCCCTGTTTGGAAAGGTGGGCTATGGCCCTAGCTAGAACATTAAATCACTCACTTTATTTACACAACAAGACTGTCTCATGGCATTAATAATGATGAACTATGACTATTAGGGCAAATTAATATAAAAGGATTCTTTTGAATTTTCATTCTGGGAATTTTCACAGTTTCTGTGATACTCTCATGTTCAAAGGAGGTGAACATCAATTAGTCTACTCTCTGCCATATACTACTATAAATAGCCTTGGCTAAACTGTAAAAGAAAACTGAAAAGAAACGTTCTGCAACCATAAAATAGCCTAGAACCTTGCCTCTGAAAGTCCAGCTTGGGCAAGAGGGACTTTTGGTGTGCCAGGAGGTTAAAAACAACTGAATAAACCTGGGGTATCTTTGTAGGTATAAGCTTTACTCAGAGATTTTGAAAAAATGTATAATCATTATATAATATTTATACTAAATATAGGAATATTATGGTTTATAATGTAACATATATTAAATTTAAGACAAAACATGAAACTAAAGAAAACTCTAGCTTGGGATCAGCCTTTTAACATACTTGTTCGCTCTTCTCTGCTATTAACCATACTTTTGTAGAGAATTTTGAGGTACAGTGACATTGACAATTATTCAAGATTGGTATATTAAAACTTCTAATAGTTACGGAGATGGATGGTGGTGATGGTTACATTATGAATGTATTTAGTACCACTGCACTGTACTCTTAAAAATAGTTAAGTTGATAAATTTTATGAGTGTTTTACCATAATTTTAAGATATTGGGGGGAAAAAACCTCTATGATAAAGTTGAATGTTATCAACAAGTGTATATTATTCCAAGAGGTTTTTATTTAATTTGAATATACATTTCTGAATTGACCACTGTAGCCTATTGTTCAGCTCATGAATCATCTTTTACTGTGCTCATGAAAAGTATACTTGATTCAAGTTTTAAAAACACCCATCATTCTTCTTGTGAAAAAGGACCTTTACTTACCAGTTCTCACTTTTATGGCCATCATTGTCCCTGCATCAATGTCCAAGGACATTGTACCTGCAACACTGTCCAAGTTTCTGATTCCAATCCAGGATGGAATAAGAATGTACATAAACAAGGACATTAGAAATAGTCCTAAAATGAAGAAAAATAGGCTGTCTATGAAGACCTTACCAGAAAATGTACTCCTAAGACTGCATCCTAAGGAAATAAGGCAAAAATCTATTAGATTTTTCCTTTTAGCAGTAGAAAAAATTTGGCTGGAATCAATATAAATGCCCCCAAATAAAGAATTGCTTCAATTATGGTACAGCCTTACATTCTATAATAGGATACTCATTCAGCCATTAAAGTATATAACTCAGCCGGGTATGATGCCACAAGCCTGTAGTCCCAGCCACTCAGCAGGCTAAGGTGGGAGGATTGCTTGAGCCCAGGAGTTCAAGACCAGCCTGGGCAACATAGCAAGACCCCATCTCTATATAAAATAAATAAATAAAAATAAAGTATATAACTGAATATGTATTGCTAGGAAAAAAATATATGTGTATATGAATAACAAACAAGTATGGAAGCTTAATACAAGGGGTTGATAGTAATTATTTCTGGGTGATGGGATCATTAATTTTTTTCTACATCCTGTTCATTTGTATTTTCTTTAATATCAATTGCTCATCATAAGAAAAAGCCTAAAGTTTTCAGAAATACTTATTCAATATGTGGTTATCATTTGCTTATTCATTAATCCAACAAATATTTTCATTTGTCGAATTGATTAAAACCTAGTCCTTGCCCTCATGGCTCTTAATTTATGAGGGGGAAAAAAAGACATGATCAAACAATCTTGGAATTCCTCTCTTTTATTATCATTACTTAATTGTCCAGTCATTCCCTTCCTTCTTCGTCAAGCACTTTGGCCCTCTGCTTACAGTTTCTGCCTTCCCTGCATTTTCTGCCATCATCATCTGCCACTTCAGCGTCCATAACCATGAACTCTGTCTGACTCCACTAGCTTTTACAGCCACTTCACTCAGCAATCCATACCCAAATTCACACCCTCTACTTCTGATCACCAAAAAATTACTCCACACCCTTAGAGTCCAATATATTGATCCTTCACTACAACCACTCATCCTTCCAGTTTTTCATTCCCTAAACACCTTGCTTTCTTACCTAATTTTTACTTCCATTCCTCAACTAGTCCCCCTTCTTTCAAACTACAATTTCCCACATAGCTTAATATCTTTTCCTATGCAGCTTAGATTCTCAGGCATGTAAGCTTCTTCTGCTAGTAACCTTGCTCCCTCTCCTATTACCTAGTGCGTATATTTTATACCATTTTACTTCAACTCAAACTTGCTATTTCACCTCAGCCCTTATTTCTTTTATGCTTCATCAGAAAAAAATATCAAAACTATCAGCTATGAACTCCCTCAACTTCCTGCTCTATGTTTATAAGTTATACGTATTACTATCCTCACCTCTTTCCTTCTCGTCTCAGAAGTGTCCTTTCTCTCTTTCCAGGTTAATTCCTTTACCTGCACCCTTGATCCTGTACTCCTTCATCGCCTATAGAATCTTGCTTTACCTTTATTTCTTTTCTTTTTAATCTCTCCTTTCTGCTAACTTTGTCCCCACATTTTATAAATTAAAATTAAAACTTTATAAAAATCAAACTCTCTTCTATGTAGGGTCTTCTCTATTCTGCAACCCCCTCCCTACAATTATCATCCTTTATTTCTGTCTTGAAGAAGAAATGAATAGCCTTGAAATAATATACCTTTATTGTAACCTTTCTCTATTTTAATACACTCTTCAACACAAACAAAATTCTGCCACCATTCATCCATTGAAAATGTTCTGGCAAACCTTACTAATGACACATCTGCCAATCCCATGATCTTTTTCAGCTTACTTAACCTATCTTCACCTTCTGACACTGGTAACTTCTTTCCTTTTGAAACCTCTCTACTACTGGCTCCTTGAACACTGAGCTCTGGTGGTGTTCTTCCTTCCCTCTGTCATTCCTTCTCAGCTCTTTTGTTGCTTCCTCTTACTTTGCCTGTTTACTAATTTTGGTTCTCATTTCCTTTCACTATATTTAGTCTCTATGAGCCATGGCACCCATTTCCCCTGTAATCTCAACTACCACCTATTTTGTAATAGCTATTTCCAGCCTAGGTCTTTCTCCTAAGGCTCAGTAGCATATATTGAGCTCCCTACTGAATTTTGCTACTTAGATTCCTGTTGGCTTTTTTTTTTTTTTTTTTTGACAGGGCCTTGCTTTGTTGCCCCGACATGAGGGCAGTGGCATAATCATAGCTCACTGCAACCTCAAACTCCTGGGCTCAAATGATCCTCCCACCTCAGCCTCCCAAGTAGCTAGGAATAGAAGAATGTGCCACCATGCCCAGCTAGGTTTTTTTTCTAATTTTTGTAGAGATGGGATCTCACTGTGTTGGTTCAGCTACTCTTGAACTCCTGACCTTAAACGATCCTCCTGCCTGTACCTCCCAAAGTGCTAGGATTACAGGCATGAGCCACCATGCCTGGCCCCACACTGGCATTTAATCTTCCATATTTAATATGTCCTCCCTGAGCTTCTCATCTCCCTCCCCTTTCCCAGTCCTCCATGCCATACCCTTAGACACACACACACACACACTCTCACACTCTCAAAAGCCCTGATTCTCCACTTGTCCCTATCCTGGTTAATAATACCACCACTCTACTCCACAACCAGGCCAAGGACCAAGGAATCATTCTAGACTTTTCCCTCATCTTATCCCAACCATTACTGCCCTAGTCCAAAATGACTGTAATACCACACAAAAATACATCCATTTATTTAAAAAATAATAAAGAGCATTTTTACATTTCCCCTAGTATTTAAATTATGAAACAACACATTACCTTATTAGCAAACCATGAAGGTTATACAAAAACATATATAGTTTTCACTATTCTCAGAGTTCAGAAACCTTGTTTATACCCAGTACCTAATAGTGTTCAGCTTATAGCAATTGTTGCTTAACTATCTGTTCATATTTGAATAAAGTGAATGTGGCATACTTAAAAATATCCATAATTATTAAACTGAATATTAAACAGTTCAATAAATAAGAGGATTTATAACAAAATACAATTTTCACACCTCATTAGTTCATCAATTTATTTAAAACACAGGCCCGTTGTGGTGGCTCATGCCTGTAATCCTAGCACTCTGGGAGGCCGAGGCGGGCAGATTGTTTGAGCTCAGGAGTTCGAGACCAGCCTGAGCAAGAGCGAGACCCTGTCTCTACTAAAAATAGAAAGAAATTATATGGACATCTAAAAATATATGTAGAAAAAATTAGCCGGGCATGGTGGCACATTCCTGTAGTCCCAGCTACTCGGGAGGCTGAGGCAGAAGGATTGCTTGAGCCCAGGAGTTTGAGGTTGCTGTGAGCTGGGCTGACGCCACGGCACTCTAGCCCGGGCAACAGAGTAAGATTCTGTCTCAAAAAAAAAAAACACATACCACCCACATAACCTACACATATGCACACACATTGGGAATTAGATTCCCTATAAACTTGAGTTTCACTGTCTTCCTCCTGTCATGGAAAACGTTAGCCTATCCTGTGTTCCCTCAAGTTTCTAACCATTCCTCACTCCCAAAATGATTAAAGTAAATGCACCCTCATAGCCACCCTTAGAATAAGAATAGTGTATCCTTAGGTGAATCAGAGGGACTTTGCTATCTGATGCCTGAAAGGTAAAACCTTCTATTCCACAAGATACCACACTGCAGTTTTCCTGAAGAAGAGTAACAAAGTACAGTATTCAGTAATGCTAAATAGATGAAATTCAATAATGCTAATATACAAAAGACTAATAATATGGGGCCTTCCTTGGTCAACTGGGAAAGGAGATGAGGAAAGAGGTATATTGTTAAGGGGCCTTCAGAAGCAATGCCTTCCAGTCCATCCTGATTTTTTTTCTCAGTTTTCTTTAATGCACATGTATTTTGTAAGTAGGGGGAAAATGTTCAGAATCAAGTCCCCAGGTCTAGTTTTAAGGGCAAATAAAAGCTAAGTACAAAGTATTTTTACATTAAGTTGTTTAGAAGAAACCTTGAACTTTAACAACTGTATGTACTAACATTTTTTACATCTGAAACTTTAAACTTTAGGAATTTCAATTTTATATAAAAGGAAGGTAAATCTGAGCATAAAGGTAGAAGAGGAATTGTTAGATTTAGTCTAACAATAACAATGTTATAAAAATTTCTTGTCAGGAAGAGGTTTTATATCTCTTACTGTATTAGCAGTCTTGCAATTTATTAAAAGAATTACAGTTAGGTCATGTCAGTTTTGGGTTGTTTTGCCAATGGTATAAACATCTAATTGCTTTAAAAAAAAAAACCTCTATGCTTATAAAAATACATCTGCCGATAAGGGGGGAAAGTTCTTTGATTAAATATGTATGATATTTTTCTACATGGACAGTTGAAATGAATTTAATCTTCTGGTTTACATCAAACCTATCTTTTTTTTCCTAAGAGTTTCTTTAAAATTAGGTATACAGTCTATATATACTGTCCTGAGTTCACTGGGTCAAAAGTTAACAGTATGGGTCATTAAGTAAGTTAAATGTTAACAGCAAAAATTAAAGGTCTTAAATTAAAAACATAGGGCCTAATCCTATGATGAAAAAAAGTAAGGAAAAAGTATTCCCATAAGAACTATAAACTGCTCACCTATTTAAAATAAATTACTTCTTCAGAGCTGCCTTGAAAGGTTAATTTGTTTTAAACATGTAAGCATTTCTTAGTCAAAAGGGAATGTGATGTATTTTATTCTCCTTATTTCCCCATAGATTTGTTCTATAAGAAATAAATTATATATATTAAGAATAGAAATGTAGCATGAGGCTCAACTGTCCTAAAGAACTGGTCATACATCCTCCATCATATCTCCTAGAGACCAGAGGGTCTCAATTTTACTTCTGTTTATTAAAATAAATAAGAAATGAATGTTAATAGATTCCTGGTTCCCTATCTTCCACAACTTCCAGGACAAGTTTCATCTCAAGTCAATAAAGCTTCTGAGAAAGTCACGAGTTGTAATTTTTTTAACTTTTTTCTCAGTGTAGTTTATATTATTAAAGTTCTTCAATTTTCTTTTGATAAATTATCAAGAATAGATCCATTTCTATTATTTATCAGTCTTTTTTATTATCTAAAATTGTTCTCAAATACAAGAATTTTAATGGACAAGACAAAAAGTTAATATCAACCCTTGGTATATTTCAGATTATATATAGTATATGATATACCATTCTAGGTGTCACTGTTTGAGAAGGACCCTGTTAAAGTGGAAATTAACCAGAAGAAGGAAGCCAGAATGGTGAAGGGTTTAAAATAATAAAACCATTAAAAAAACCATTAAAGGACATTTGGGGTTGGGGATTCAGTTGTTATCATGACTGAAAATAACAGTGGTCTTATTTAAAGGGTTATGACAAGTAGGTGGGATACATTTATTCTCAGAAGCTTCGGGGGGCACTTAGATAATGGGTGGCACTAGGAAACAGGCCTGTTTTAACTATTAAGATTCTGATCTCAAACCTAAATAGGCTAAATTTCCTTTATTAAGCTCTTATGAAGTTTGTGTTATTTTAAAAACAATGCTTCAAAACACTCTACCTAATATTTTACCTTAGGCCAGCATTTTCACACTGATCTTAGTGTGAAAAACAAACAGGTTTATCCCTTTCCAGGAATCATTATGGGTAGATGAAAAAAAGTTCATACTTCCTCAATAAACCTTAACCATTATTAATTGTAAATGGATTTTAATTCAGTCCCGTGATTTGTGGCCAACAATATGGAAGCAAAATAACTCCTCATACAGGAAATAAACTCTATAATCATAAGAGAATCAAACAGAGTTGAAAATGCTATTAATGAATCAGCTTTAACCACTTCTAGAAATCAGAGCTCTAAACTATGCAAAGTAAATTTCCCAAAACAGAAGTACATTTCCTAATGCATGTATAAATTTTCCCCCATGGAACTAATATTGATATCCTCTAAAAATCACAAAGACAAAAGTTTCTTGTTCATAAAACATTTACAGATAATAAAGTACTTGTGTTGATCTTTCCTTATGATCTTTCATATAAGAATCTACCCAACTGCAAAGTAAATCTAGGTTTCTAAACAGTATGTTCTCTAAAGCTGATACCTAATTAATTATAGCATATAATTATTTAAGTAACCTCTGAGGAGGATTTTCTAATTGTTTTTTAATGTGTCAATTAGCTATAGGAAAGAGAAATTATCTAAGACAATTGACAGAAAAATGATATTATCAACATATGAAATAAGTCAAAATGTTGCATTTTAAAAAAGGAATATAGATGAGTAAATTTGTGGGAAAAGCTCATCACATTTCCACCAACAAATTTCAGTAAATCTTGTGTAGGTATATAATTTCAGTAGTAGACAAGATGCTATATCTAATTAAACAGTTGTACATCTTGAGGTCTGACACTTCATAGACCTTTAAAAGAAAAAAAGTACTTTTTATGGATTTGTTTAAAAAAGTACAGAAAAATACCTAGGTGGTATTAAAAATATAAAACATACACTTATTACTACCATAGCCATACATCATTAACACACATACGAAATGACTGTTTACATATTATATTAGTTTCCTAACGCTATAAAAATCACCACTTAAAAAAATCACCATAAACAAATTACCATAAACCTAGTGGCTTAAAACAACAGAAATTTATTCTCTTACAGTTCTGGAGATCAAAAGTCCAAAATGGGCTCAATGGCCTAAAATCAAGATGTAGGCAGGTGGGTGTGGTAACACATGTCTATAGTCCCAGCTACTTGGTCCGAGAGGCGGAGGCGAGAGCATTCTTTGAGCCCAGGAGTTCTGAGCTGCAGTGAGCTATGATCACACCACTGCACTATAACCTGAGTGACACAGCAAGACCTCTTCTCTAAAAAATAAATTTAAAAAAAAAGATGTAGGCAGAACTGTGTTCCTTTCTGGAGGCTCTAGGGAGAGTCTGTTTTCTTGCCTTTTTCAGCTTCTAAAGCTCTTGAACCTCACGAACCTTTGGCTCATGGGCTCAAACTTTTATCTTCAAAGTCAGCAATGGCTGGTTGAGTCTCACATCTCATCACTGACTCTTCTGCTTCCCCTTTCCACACTTAAAAAGGACTCTATAATTACATTGAGCATCCTCAAATAGTCAATCCAGAATAATCTATTCTTAGGTCATCGGAGTAGCAACCTTAATTTCTATGTGCAACCTGAATTCCCTCTCACCATGTAACATAACATATTCATAGATTCCAGAGAGATAGAACATGGACATCTTTGCTAGGCCGTTATTCTGCCTACCATATGTATGAATAATTTTTCCTTTAGTTTTCTTCAGGAACTCTGTGGACTATCATCCATCTCTGAAATTTTATGCAAACTAGTTGCATGTATGCATTATTCTAGGAGTGTCTGTAGCTTTCAACAGATTTACAAAGGTTTAGAAATCATTGGACTAGATCCAACAATGATGGTCTGAAGAATACCAATGTCACCTTAGAAGCACAGTTTGGCAGTGTCAACAATGTAGAATTTCAGAATAGCTTTTTATCATGTATATGTTTAACTATAATCATAAAACCTTGATATGAATTGAAATTTTTTCTTATAGTGGTTTTCCTGTGTGTTTTTATAAGGACTGTATATATATATGGAGAGGGAGGCAAGGAGGGGAAGAGAGAGAACCTACCCATGCACAAGAGCAAGCAAATGATATGGATGTTCCTTGAACCATTTTTATTTTTGTAACTTTTTGTACATATGAAATAGTTTCCAAATAAAAAGGTTTTTTAAAAAAGTTCTAAGTCCACTTCAGAGAAACAAGACCAACAGGAAAATAAAAAGAACTTGAAAACCCTACTAAGTAAATTGTTTTTAAACCATTCACTAGTATATACTGTTTCCAAGTTACTATCCAAAATGTTTTCTTCTTTAAAAGTCTGCATTCTTTCTTGAAAGATGAACAGACCTATAGCTTTCACAGTTTTTCTAAATAAGTTAATATGTTGAAGCCAACATTCCATCAGTTGTAGCTTACTCATTAGCAACAGCAGGAGGGGAAAAGAGCATTGAAATTACAAAACCTTGGTTCTCCATACTACCCATATTTACCATGCATTTGCTAGTGATTGCATTCCAGTTTCCAAAAGCAAAATCCCAGATTTTAAATTATGACTTCAGTTCTACTCTCATGAGAAGTAAAGAGGAGTATGCAGAGACACAAACTGGCTCGGTAGAAAGGAGTGGGGGAGGGATGATTAACTTTTTACTATATAGAAAAAAGAAAGCTGAAAACTTCCGCCCTAATTGAGTACCTAAATAATTGAGTTCTTTTTTATAAAGTACATCACTCCGTGGAATATTAAAGTTCTGGGCAGGAATTCTTCCTAGTTTTTCACCCATGAATTGGATAGTCTGAAGTAAAAGCGCTTTTTCTTTTTCTTTCTCTTTCAAATTTAACTCAGGAATTTGCACCCCCTTGTGGTCAAATATAAAATTCTTAGTTTTCAAAAGACCATTTTTTTCCAGTTGGTTTTTTTGTACAGGCATAGGAACTACTGTACGTTACTTTATTTTGTTTTCTTCTGTTTTAGCAAATCAAGAAATTTGCACAAAGGATTTTAGGCTTTTTAAATAAAATGGGACTTAAATCTTCTAAAAGTAACCTTCACATAAACTTTAGCCTATGCAAAATGGAGATGATAATCGCACCCACTTCATGAGTTATATGAGGATTCAATGGGAAAATGTATTTACATGCTTAGCACAATGCCTGACATAGTAGGTCTTCAGTAAATGTTATTCTTTATCAACATCATCACTTAGAATTCTTTTGACAGAGTATATCTAAAAGGACACTAGATCAAAAATTCTACAGTGAGGAAACCAGGTTGTGTTATTTACCTATGCATGAAGTTCTAGTACAATCTTGCAAATAAGTTCCCCAAATATACCACTTATCCAGACTTTGCCTAGCTGAGTACATTATATTTTTAAAGTACAAAGAATTTGTGATTATCTCTGGAAGGTAGAAATTTGGATGGTTCTTACTTTCTTTATATATTTTAGATTGCCCTGGGGTCTTTTTTGAACTATAATAATCAGAAAGAGCAATAAAACTATTCCATTTCCATGTATTAAATGAAATGGTAAAATAAATTAACATCCTAACAGGAATCATTACTCATATTTGGCTAAAATCATTTGTCAGGCTGATTTATTATTTTAAGGGGCTCTTGAATAAGAATGCTAACCCCTAACAGCACTAACTCTAGTAAGATTTTTTTAAACATCCATTAAAGAAGCCATTCAAAGGTATGTTAATGACTGACTCACAATAGCAAACATTTACTAAAATGCTAAGCAGTGTTGAAATGCCTTTAATACATAGGCTCATTTACATCCTTACAACAACCCAATGAGGTACTAATGTTAGTTGTTTTAATAAAGGTCTGACAGATAAAGTAACTCACCTAAGATCACACAGCAAGTAAGTAGCAGAGCTGGGATTCAAACCCAGGCAGTTTGGTTCCAGAGTCCACCCACTTAAGCAGTGCACAAAAGTACCACAGAGACTTAAGACAAATACAGTGCTGTGCCATGTTACGTCTTGATCTCAAGTTGTTAAAATCCATTTCTTTTCCAGTGTACCTCAACAATGCAAACCATGCTACCCTTCTCCCATTTCCTTGCTATTTTTTTTCTTTTCTTTTTGCTTCTTCATCCCTCAGTACAGCCACCATTTCCTTACTTATTAATACTTCAGGCACTTTCATATCCATTGTCTTATTTAACCTTCACAAGGAAGGTGTTAAAATACAACTTTATCATTTATTGTCCTATCACAGCACCCAGTTTTTGAGAGTGGACACAGGTTTGCCTAGAACTTGTGCTTCTACTTACCAGTATAAGAACTTTAAGGCAGGTTTCTTAATCTGAGCCTCAGGTGTCCTCATCTGTAAAATGAAGATAATACCTACTTCATAGGGTTGTTGTAGGCAATAAACACGATTAGTCCATGAAGCATTTATTTAGCACAGTGCCTGGAACACCGTACAGTCAATACGAGGTATCCGTTGTTTGTTATTATTAATAGTTTATCAATGTGTCGCACAAGGGAAACCCGTCTTTGCTGGATTTAGTTCACTTACCACACCATTAAAAAAAAAAATCACCCTACGTGACACCCAAAGACTGCCCATTCCTATCTCCAAAACCGAGCAGAAAGTTTAAAGATAAGACGGTAAGAGAAACTAGATTTGATGAAAGCGCCTTCGCAACAGGCAGCCTAGGACAGGGAAGAAATGCTCCAGCAAACTTAAGCAATCATTAACTCTAGGCAGGCACACACTCACACGCACGAATATCTGACAAGAAAGGAGGAAAAGAAACCACGCCTCCTGTGTGTGCTCAGGTTGGATCGTGGGGCGTGGAAGAAAATGGCCCAGGCTGCAGAATCTGACAGATGTGGACTAGTCCACTGCCTTGCTACCTGTACTGCCTTAGGCAAATTACTTAACGTCTCTGAGACTTGGTTTCCTGGTCTTCAAACTGAGAATAGTCGTTCCTACCTCGTAAAGTTGTTCTCGGGCTTAAGAGCGAAAGCTCCTGTAAAGCGTTGGCGAACGGCAAGAGTTTTACGCGCTGGCGGGGCTGTTTTAAGTACACGTGTCTCACAGACACATTCCGTTGTTGGAAACTTAAGACTGGCTGTAAGACGTTTTCCTTTTCGCCGCAGCGGGGCCCTTATTTGTTCACCTCCAAAAGTCTACTAAATGCCTAGCGACTGTTAGGTGTCCGTGCACCCTTGGGCCCACAGTGTGTACGGTCACTCCACCTCCGCGGCTGTGCAAAGGCGCTACACGCACGCGCAAGAAAAAAGGCAAGCGGACTGAGACCGAAGAGGTGAAGGGAGATCTGCGAACAGCGGTGATTCCGCGCATGTGCAAGGCATGGGCCGAGGGGTGGGGGAGGAATTGGAGTTTGCGCCTGCGCAAAAGTGTCAGGAAAGCAGGAGAAGGGAGGTTCAGAGGCGGTATTGACAGCTGCGGCGGCAGCCCGCGTTCCCGGCATGCCCTGGGGCGGCGGGGTTGGCTCTAACGAATTTGAATGAGGAGCCTCAGCGCTTTCGGCGCCATTTTCGAGTGATGCCTGATCTCATCAATCTAGCGGGAGAGACGGGATAACCTGTCCGAGTACAGTGCCACTAGGACTCCGCCAGAAAAAAATCACTAAAAAATTCGTCAAAATTCTCTTGGACCAAAGGGCAGTCGGCGGTGCTTCGCCAAGGTTGGCGCAGTCGGTAAGACCCTGAAGAAGTAGCAGAGCGGGACTCGGGAGATGGCAGTGGTGGGACCCGCAGGCGGTGGGGGTGCAGGGAGTCGGCTCTGGGTCTGCCCTCACTTTAATCGCGAAAAATCCCAGGAAATAGGGTTAGGGGTAACTTGGGCGTCTGCGAGTGGGCAGCGGTGGGCGGAATGTGGCGGGAGCGCTGAGAGACAGGGCTGTGGGGGGAGGGGAGCTGTAGTTTGAGCGGGACGCGGACCGGCTGCGGCGGAGCGGCCGCCGCCCAGCGGATCTGTCAGTAAGACCCCCCGCCCGGGGCCGGGGACTGCGCGCGGCCGGGTCTCCGCAGGCCGCGGATCTTGACAGGAGGAGGGGGCGCGCGCTCCTCTCCCATACCCGAGCCGAGCCGCCTTTTTTCGCAGTTTTCCCTGTTGGCTGATGGCCGTCTTCGCATGACAAGAAACTTAAGGTCGACGGAAAATTCAGGACCTTGGAGTAATGGGTCCCTCCGGTCGGTTGTGGCGGACAGTGTACCCCTCGCCCGGCACCCAGCCATCTATATTGTCGTCTTTTGACACTAAAGCGTGAGGTGTCCTAGGAATGAGAGGTTCCCAAACCCTCGCCGCCCTCGCCACTGCGCGCCTCGGTCCCAGTGAGGTCTTTTTAGGTAGGGTCGTATTGACCGCGTCTGACGCTTCCAAGATGGGGCAGGGGCAGGCTTTTGAGGTTGTAACGGGCTCGGAGGAAAGATGCTGGACTTTCACTTCTTACTGGGGGTTTTTGTCATTTGCTCTTGCAGCGTTGCCCTTTCTCAAGGGGGAGGGGTGTTCTTGAGTGAGATGAAAGATGGGGCTTCGAGCTAGCGATTTCCTTCTCCTGGCTATTTCCTCCGAGTCGCACTTTTCTTAAAAGACTTTTTCCTTCTCCAGTCTTTGAAACATCTCGCAAGGAAAAAAGCAATCTGTGAAACTGTTGATGTTTCCTCCCGAAAAGTCTATACCCAAACAAAGTAACGGTAATTTGCAGTCACCTTTTCTTGGGAGCTCTCGACGCTGAGGCAGAGGGGAGAGGGTGCGTTAATCGTCTTTCCCTTTAGTGATTTTTTTTTTTCTTAACTAGTAGTTCTATCAGTTCTCACTCGACAGCTCTTCGGTGATGTGAGCCAGTAACTGCTTTAACTTTAGGTAATACTTTGTGGCCTTCGTGAAAAATCCGCATTAAAGACATACTAGATCTTAAGTCCTTTTCCGCGCTGAAGGCACCACTAGATTAACTCTTTGCTGGTGTGATGTTTTGCGTGTGGAGCGCACGGCTCTGAGTTGCAAATATTCTGGAGATGCTTTTTGCAGCAGCTGTTCAATTGTTCGCAAAGAGGAATAACGCTTCCTGGGAATCGCAGTGACACCCTTTTTAAGGACTGCCTGCCTGCATTGTTTTTCCGCCTACAATTGATATAAGGATTGATTGACTTCTTATATTTCTATGAAGATCTGGGGGACCCGCCCTCACTTAGAATCTTTCTGGGAGGAGAATAGGCGAGCGCAATGTGATGTTTTTCAAATTGTGTCTAACGGAGCTTCCAAAACACTGGACTTGTTACCCCCTGATTGGCTGGAAGGAAGCGGGACTGGGGGGTTTGAATGTTGAACGCTAGATTATAATTCTCGACTTTCCGAAAAATTATACTTTTAGTCAGAGAACCACGGAAATAGTTATGAAACGTTAAGACGGGAGTTTAAAGAAAAAGTTGGTGTTTAATAGTTTTTTTCTCCCATAAAGGACTTTCAGGTGGGTCTGAAATGTATATTAAAAGCAAAACTTGAAGAGGTTGTTTTTGCAAAATTCTATTTCAGCTGGCTGTAATTACAAGACTTTTATATATTTGACCCTGTTCTGTATCGGTCAAAAACTGATTGAAGGAGTTTTTTTTTCTTTTGATAGGAATTTTTTTTATCTTAAACTACATATATTTGTTGGATGCAGATTACCGGAGAATTGTTTCTTTTATTTTGATAAAAAGAAACATTAATTTTCTTAATGTTAACAAATGATCTTTTCCATATTTTCCATAAAAATTTAATGTATTTTTTAAACTTTTCACATCTAATTTAAAATATATAGATTTTGCTGATTCAGTCATTGTAGTGAACTTAAAACTTTATTATACAAGACATTTATATTTCTTAATTTAGACAGTACAACAGGTACGTAAGCGCAGGTGCGTATATATGGTTTCATTCCTTTGATAAATTCATTATGAAGAAATATGTCGTATACAACAGTGTGGGTGCGTTGTGTTTTATTTGGGTTTTAGGTGGTTTTTGTTTAATGTTGCTTAAGACAGCCGTCAATATATTTCTATTTATTACCAAGCTTGTCACTCCATTAATTGCATCTTGATAAAAGGCGGGTGTGGTTTTCAAAGAAAAGCCATAAACTCACTGATAAACAGATAGCTTTATATGCTTTAAGAAGAATAGTTTCATTTAATAGAAGTTTATATTGCTTTTTCAATGTAGTTGAAATTTTGAAACTTATAGTTTGTATTTTTACATTAAGTCCAAAATGCATTGTTAGAAAATTTTCAAATGAAAAATCTTAATGACTTTTACAAGTGTCTGTAGGGCTGTAAATATAATTTATATTAAATAGTGGAATAGCTGAGTTTATAATTCATACTATTTTGTATTGCCTTCATAACATGAATTGTGATCACACAAACCCATGTTCGTTTCCTTTTTTCAAATCTGTGTATTTTGGACCAGCTCATGAAAATTTCATAAAAGGTGTAATTATCCTCTCTATAAAATTGATCTAATGAAATTGTAGATCTCATTTCTATTTTAAATGTAACTATACCTAAAGTACCAGAACTAGTGGGTTTTGCTTTTTACTGTTGATTTTTGTTTTTGGTTTAGTATTTTAATTTTCATTCAAATTATGTGAGTCGGAGAATTTTTTGGGGAGTGGGGACAGGCTTTAAATTCTACCAGTCTGGTTAAGTTTCACCATACTTTTTTAGCACTTTGGTTTATAGGATTTTTTTGTGTATTTTGGGAATGATGAGTAAAGGATGGTTTTTCTTTAATAAGCTATTTTTAAAAGGAGGATTTCTTTATTTAAAATATTTTACTTAAAGCTTGAGAACACACTAGCGCCTAAATAAAATCCACAGCATTAAAAATATTTTCCCTTTTGTGTGATGCTACATAAGAGGAAGATTTTGGTTTTGTCAGCATATACATTCCAACGGATGTATATTTTTTAATGTTTATATGCACATATCCATATTTTTCTGTAGAAATTGGCAGTTCTAATTTATTTTATATTGTAAAGAAAAGTCATTTATTATCACAGGAAAACAATGGTGGGGTATAGTGTGGCTACAGTAGCTCACCTCTTTGAAACTATATTTACATACTGTGGGGAGAGAGAATGAAAGAAGGTAAAGTATCAGTCTTCCTGGTAGCATTGATTTTCATTTTGTTTGCCCTTCATACTATTTTTAAAAAGCCAAGTGAAAAGTGCAATAACAGACTTTTTTTTAATGCTGTTTACTTGTATTAGTTGTACATTTACAAAATGTAGCCTCAGGTGTCTGTATATAACAGTGTATTTTTTTTTCTAATCAGATTTAATACCAGTTTTAATGTCTATCAAGAACTATACAGCTAAGGATGAAAATTTCAAAGTAGCTTCCACATTCTGGATCCCTTGTTTCATCATGATTTGTGTACTACATTTTTGTTTTGTGGAGACGTGTATATTTTTGTTTGCTTATTGATTAGTGTGTAGTAACTATTCAGAATGTCAGGGAATACTTCAATCCAGAAATATTGGTCAGTTGATTTGGCTTACAAAATGAAAAAAAATCCTAGAGACTATATTAGATATTTTTTCTACCTGATACGTTAGCATTCTTCAATTAAAAAATCAAGTAGATTATAAATTTATACAGTTTTTTAAAATTATCCTATAAAAATTTGTCTCTCTTTAAAATATTACTTACCTAAATTGACTCCTCTTTTTTTTCTTTTGCCTAATGAAGCTTAATAATCCCATTGATTTCTTTTTAACCCCTTTTTAGAAGAAACAGATACTGATTTGATTATAACTAGAAAACACATCTTAGAAAGAATCATCATATTAGAGTGTACATGTAGTTTTGTGGGGTTTTTGGTTTTTTTTTTTTTTCAATTCAGCAAACAGAAAATTGTGTGCCAGGCAACTAATTCTGGCACATAATTAGAACTCAAACTATGACTTGCTAAAATTTTGTAGCCCCAAATCTTGTAAGACCAAAGGAAATCAGTAATAAAGTACCACTTTATTTCAAATAAGTGTTGAAAATGAGATTAAGCATTTAAATTTTAGAAGTGACAGTATTAGAAATTTAAAGTCGTGATTGTCTTAATAAGAGTAACAATATCGATTTTAGAATATCACATTACTAATATGTGTTTATATATTTATCTGATTATTTGCACGTACAAATGACTGTAGATCCTTCATATAAATATTGTTTTCTAGTTAGGGAACTAATTTTTTTTTTTTTTTTGGCCTGGAGTTTTGGGATTTTTTGGTGGTTATTTTGGTCTGTGTTACAGATGCTTTAAAGGATCTTCCTTTTAGAAAGACAAGTTTCAAATACTGGAATTGATATTAAATATATATACTTGAATTTTATTCTTAATGTTTATTTAAAATAATGGGAAGTTTAATATACTTTTGTTTAATCCTGCCTTATTTCACTAAAGAATGTTTGCACTGAAAGACTTATGGTTGTTTCTAAGTATAAATAATAAGCTAGATTTTAGATTTAAGTTTTACTATTTGAAAGTTTTTTAATAATGTCATTTTTTATCATGCATATTGGTTTAATATTTACTGTATTTATATCCAAACCTCTTTTGCTTCTTATAATCTAGTATTTTTTGTCTCCCTACTATTTAAAAACTTAACATTTGGCATGTTAAGTTTTTTACTATTTTCCTTCTCTGATTTCTAAACTTAAGATACCTTAACTTTCAGAGTGCTCAAACGTAGAAAACTATATCTTTTGAGGAAGACTATATAGAAATTATTTTAATGTTTTAAAATGTTGTGATATTTGGATTAGTATTTATGAGTTATGTGTGATTGTGTGGTTTTTGTTGTTAAACAATCAAATATTTGGTGACAGAAGAATAAAGGTTTTTTTTGTTTGTTTTCATCTTTAATTTTCCTAAACCATTCTTAAATAAAAGTGGGCAGCTCATTCAGATCATTATGATTCATATGTAGTACATTATAAACCTTTGATAATTTAATATTTTTATATAGTTGATTCCTACATTAAATCATTAAGATTCAGAAAGGTGAAACAAATGAAAAAGCCACTTTAATACATTCAGTTATATCCTACCTCTACTTGGAAACATGAAAAAATCATTTGGTCCAGTAGTGGTCCATTTATTACTTGTAAGCATTTTAATTTAGTCAAAAAATAAATTCCACATTTTGATCTGTTAGAACTGTAATGTATTAAAATGTTTGGAAATGTTGATATTATTCACTCAGGCTTGGCAAAAAGACTAAAGTTGAAAATAATAGTAATTTCTGTCATCATTAAAATGTTTGATAACTTGAGGAGAAAGTTAAATGTTGTCCCCAGTAATCTTAAACTGTGTGTATTTTATGAATTTTAGAAGCACAACTATATTTCTGATATTTTCCTTATGAAATCCCCTTCTACCAGTCCTCTAACAGCTAGCTACCTACATACACGTGTACTCATCCATAGTCCTTTGAAAATGAATGCCCTCAAGAGAAATGAAAGCAGAAACAAATTAATATGATTTGTTTGAAGAGACTTCAGATGATAAAGCATATCACAGGTGTTTCTAATCAAGTTATTTCTATTTTTAAAACATTATTTTTAAGTTAGGGCTTCTTTGAACACTGGTGAGATTGGGGTCATTTTGAAGACCTTCTATGTTCAGGGATCATCTATGAAACTACAAGAGATGAAAATCTGTTGTCTTCATGCTATAATACATGACATTTTTATTGCAGGTTTTGACCTTTAGGAGAGAGCCAATTCTGGAGAACAACCTAACTTCTTTGATTGAATACTCACATAATATGCTGGAACATGGTAGGAGATTAAGGTATACTAATGAATTTTAAAAGCATATAATTTTATATCTTTGCAATATAATTAGACTAGACAATTGGTAAAGCTGAAACTTTCAGACAAACTAAAATCAATAAATAATTAACAGAAATCATCCTGTCAAGTGGCCAAAGCTGAGCTGTATTGCTTATTAAAACTCTAGATTTTATTTTATACAGTTAATGTTGTCATTGTCTAGTATTAGGTCCAACTCCAACTGAATTTATTTATTCTAAAAATAAGTATATATAGTATTTTTTTTTATTTCCTTAAGGTTGTTATTACAGTGTACTAAGTAAAAGAATTAAATAGTAGACTTTTCATCTTATAAAATGGAGGTTTTAAATCAAATGGAATTTGGTATTTGGCTATTTGACAGCAAGAGTAGTAGGTAGAGCCTGCAAAATTCGATAAGATTAATGAGACTATTTTAAGACAATTTAAAGTATTCCAAGTACTATCCTAACCAAAAGTGGCAATGTGGTTGAAACTGAAAAACCCACTTTCTTAAACAGAAACTATTAGTATCTTACTCATAGGTACAGTGAGTAAAATATTTAAGTTGTTCATATCAAAAGTTGCAAATTCTAAAAATAAAATTGTAGAATGCCTAAACTTCAGTGACTTTTCTTGTCTTTAACCTTCAAAATACTTTATCACAGAGACACTTTTCTGGCATATGTATCTTCTTTGATTTTTATAGTTTTAGTTGGAAATTTCACATAGTATTTAACAACACAATTTTTGTTTTCTAAATGGTGATCTGGTATTGTAAAAATGAATTTATTTAACAGTATTACTAAATTTTACTTGACTAATTCTTTTATAGTAAAGTATTAATCTCATGGTAAAGTATTAACCATAATATATTTTTTTAAATCTATTTGATAAAGTGAGGTTTATAAAATTTACTACAATTTAAAAATTTTTTTTTCATCTAAAAATGTTTACTTTATATATTTAAGATACAGGAAATCCTAAAGGTCTGCTTTCATGAGAAAAGTGTAATTTAGTCTTAAGAGTGAAGTGTAATTATCATCATGATCATAGAACTGCTTTTAACTTTAAACAATGTAAAATCTCTTAAATTCTCAGATGTTTTTAATAATTTTGAATGTTAAGATATATATGTGTATATATATTTTAAAATATTTTAAACTGAAATTTGGTATTTCTGTATTATGGGATATTAAATAGATAATCGAAGAATGTGAATCTATCAACAATTGAAGTTATATAAAATGTTAAAATTTAATGGGAATCAGAGTTTAATATAAGGGTGAAGTTCAGGTAGTTTTATATTGGTGTCATTGGTGCTTCTTTGAGGTAAATACAAGGTATAGAATGTCTTTCCAACTTTGATTTGAGAATGTTATGGAAAAGCAGCTTAATTTGAATAGGATGAAAATGCATAACAGTTTTTCCCCTACTGACTTAGTCAGAATTTTTCAGGTTAGAAAACAGTAAGATGAAAAATGAAAAACGTGGTTTATCTTAGTGTCTGGGGGAAAAAAATCCAAGTTCCGTTTATCACTTTCAATCCAGATATCTGTAGACACAGCCTTAATGAGTTAAATGAGGGAAGAGAGACAGCATTTGAGTTTATACTGTAAATAAAGATGTAAATCCACAAAGTTGTTCCGAATTTAGAAAGTTTATGATTTGTGATTTTCGAAGGTGTCAAAACTTACTGGTTGGACACAAATATTTAACATCATGTAATTGTCCCCTCTATAGTTATATACTGGATTATAAACGTCTAAAAATTTAGCTTAGTAAATATCTTAAAAATCAGTACATATATTAATAGTTTTCTAGTATTTGGTCAATTATTACAGTGTGAAAAACTTTAACCTAATTAGTACTATGTATTATTTTAGGAGGCAGATTAATAACGCCTTCTACTGCTATGTATGATTGGCTTTCTTTTAACTGCCTCTTAAAAGGCATTCTGTAAAGCTTTTGACTATTTTAAATTTACAATATTTTACAAGTTTAAATATTTAGATATTTATATCTAACACCCTTGATAGGTATATCATTGTGCAGAAGTTGCAGGAAGAGATTTATTTTAATTTTTGTCTTTTTTCAGTGATTTGTATCTTATTTGTGTGAATGCATTATCAAAGTTAAATAACATTCACTTTCAGGAAAAATTCTTAATTATCCCTAAAATACAGTTGTACTGTCAACTGTTCCTGTCTAATTGAAATGGTTGTTTTTAGGATAGAAAGAATGTGTGAATAAACTAGAATAGAGGTACCTTAACATATCTGCATATGAAGGAACTTAAAATTATTCATTATTTGTCAGTGGTGTATAATGCTAGTTTATAAGGACTACTTATATTTTAAGCAGTTTGTCAGCTATGACAATTTAATAGAGGTTTTATAGTATTGCTGAGGCTTTGTTAAATAAGATACAATTAACTTAATAAAATTTTAAATGTTTATTGAAGAAATTTTGTGCATGTGTGTGTTTTGTTTTTATTTGAAATAGCAAATAACATCCTTAATCTATTTATATTGTTTTTCTAATGTATCAGAATTAAATTTTCTGGCAAGCACTTTTGAAAAGGCTGTATTTAATAAATGTGAGCATTTTTAATTTTTATTAAATAAATTTTGAGGTGGAATTTCTGTCCATAGCACCACAAACCACACTTTTGATATTCCATTAACATATATTATCTGGTTTAGTTTTACTTTCCTATTTTCATGGTTAGAGTCACTTGGAGGAAAAACATGCAGCATGTTTCAAATGTGGTGAGACTGATTAATCCCATTGGTTAATAGTTTATTAATCCATTACTATTTCTAAATGTCTTAATTTTTAAAAATCCTTCTTTAGTATTTGCTGTTAGTCTTTTTTATTGTGTAGCTTTCATAATAAATATATTTAAACTTATCTTGTTATCCTGTTATCTTCAGAATTATTTATTTTTATTATTAACATTTGTTCCCCACTGAACTAAGTACAAAAATTACTTTTTCAATTTCAATTAAAATAAGAAATTGGGGTTTTCTTTTTTTTGATAAAATATCTGAGTTTAAAATATTGCTACTATTTCATAATTTTATTTTAAAAATCTCAAACCTAGCCTTCTTGACTAAATATTATTAAACTTAGCCAATTCTATTCTGTGTATGGGTTTTTCTTTTTAATAATTTATAGATGTCCAAATTTTTCTGACTTTATATCTTTTTGAATCAAAAATTGCTTAGGTGCTGAAAGATGAGTTGCATTTAAATTTAAAGTTGTAAGTCTATAAATAGCATCACATTACACTTAAAGGTAATTTAATAATAAATATTTCTATTTCTGCTACTCATCAATTGATATTATTTGCTTACTAAGTTTTTAGCTTAGTATTGCACATTTAAAGTAGGTAAATTGCACATAGAAATATTTTTAATAGCTGAGATTTTTGGAAAAATGTTACAAACTACAATAATTTCTTTGCCAATAGTGTCTGAAGTCAAACATGTAGTGATTAGATATATGGGGTACCTGGGGGTCAGGGGCCTTTTGTAAGCAAAATAAAGTGTCATTTCTTGACTGGAGTTTGACACTTTCTTATTTTCCAGGAGGATAAGTAGGGAAGATACTCTCATTATGAATTCACCCTAACACTGGTTAAAACTCTTCAGAGAATTCTGATAATTGAGCAGTTCAATCTAATGACCTAAAGATTATTACATGTCATTAATTATTTTCCTTAGATACATTATAGGCTGTCTTTCTAATCAGAATTCCAATTTTGTCTTCTCTCGCTACCCCACTTTTTAAAGAAAAATTCCTTCCTAAATAATTTTGTCATACAGTGATATAAGCAGACCTGGTAGGTAGGTTGGACTGAACATTTTTCCTCTGTGTGTTAGTTGCATATGCTTTTCTCAGCTTGCTGTTTAAGAAGCAGCAGCAGCAGTGAATAAACAAGTTATCACCACAGTCCTTGTTCTTATCCCTTACAGCTGGGAGCAGGGGCTGGGAGATCGCTGCTGCTTGTCAGCTGTTGTACAGAACATCAATATGCAATAATGGTGGCCAAAGGAGCCTGCACCCATGAGTTTTTACAGACCAGGTGGGAAGGGCCCAAGTATCAGTGTAATATATATACAGTACGGAAAATATGTTCTTTGACAGATATTTTCTTCCCAGTGCAACATAAAAAGAACAGTAGATGCTTGTAGCTCTTAGACTCTATTATTTTTTACTATTTACTCTGGTTTTAGTTTATTTAAATTTTATTCAGTTAATTACATCTCTTAGAATAGAAAACTGTCTGGCTTCCGGAAGTATATGTGGTGTGTTTTGTGTTTTTCATTTTTAAGCTGGTAGACTGGAAGAAATTATTAATAATTAGTTGCTGATACCACAAGTTAGGTAACATATTGAGGAAAGAAAAATAAAGTTGGCTATGGCCACACAGGAGTGTTTCTTTCACTTTTGGGCCATGTTCTGAGCCCATATTGTCTTTGTTTTATATCCCTGTCTAAGCAAGGCCAAATTCTTACTGATTTCACTATAACAAAAAAAAAAGAAGGAAAGCAATGTTCTATATTATTTAGTGTTGTAAATAACTAAAAACAAAGCAGATCATAGATTAAAATTTGTATCTATTTTTTCTCACTACTATTTATTATTTCTATGATTTACTATATAAGGAAGTTCAAATTATTCTAAGTTTTTTTGGAAATAGGGCTTTGTAATTTGAAATAATATAGAAGAATGTTCTTTATTTTTACTATTTGAATTTGCACAGATTTGTATAACCTAAATAATTGATATAATTTTCTTCTCTTTTATATTTAAATAATTGCAGTAGGTTATAGTTACAGGGAAGTAAATTTTGGATTTCTATTGAAGTTCTGATTTCATTTGTAGAATTCTTGGTGGGAAACTACAAATGACATTTTGTTTTATTGTATAAGCCTAAAGTCCCATTGAAGTCTAATATTTGCAATAGCATTCAAAGACTATTTTAAAAGATAGCCATAGTTTCTTCCTTGTCATCTTCATTAAAATCACTCCTGATCATTCCCACTGTTAATGGTTTTCTTTACCAATCACAATAAACTCAGAATATTAGTTCCCTAGTAATATTACTTTTAAAAAAAACAAAAACCCTTTGTCATAGTATGTGCTTAGTTATCTGAAATAATAAATGAGCCCATAACCTGTTCTGGCATTGTGAAGTCAAGCATATTCAACCATAAATTGAGATAACTTTTTTGTTGTTGTTAGCTAATACTAGAATGTTTTTTTAATATGTTAATGTAACTTAACAAATAACATTAACTACTGTTATAAAAAGTGAGTTACATAATCCTTTCTGTTAAAAAACACCTTGTTTTTTACCATTAATTACTGCTAAGTGTCTGTGGACCACCTGTGTTAGAATAACCTAGAATAAAACAGTTTTTCAGACATGCTAAATCAGAATCTTTGGAGCTAAGACTCAGGAATAGGCGTTTTTTTACAAGCTCTAAAAGATTGTTTTTAGGAGAACTACATGTGAGAAGCACTGCCCAAAATGAAATGGGGGGGGAGTGTTCATACCAATAAACCGTTTACCTTTCCTGCATTTTTTCCTCTTTGAGCATCTTGGATCTAAGCTTAATATTTAATTAGGAATCTTATCATTTCTGTGACAACAGTTCTAGATTAAGTCTTGGTATTTCCTCAATCATATAAGGAGATATAATTTTGTGCGAGCGCCTTGGGGCAAATTTTACTCTATTTGTTTGGACATTTAGTATGCATATGTTAGACCTACACTTGATGAAAACAGAAGGGATTAATCACCTACGAATTTTTTAAATTTTCGTCTAGACACTGGATGTTTTTCTTAAATATACTTCCAAATGTTGGAGAAAATATAAAAAGGGGAAATTTTCATATGCCGCTTGTGGGAGCATTTAGCAATATCCTAGTAAAATTGAAGATACAACAGGCTGGAACCCAACAGTTTCATTTGTAGATGCTCTAGATAAACTCAGATGTGTAAAAAAGTCATTTATTTTTTATCGGAAAAACTTGAAAGCATTGTAAATGTTAAGCAACGGAAGAATGACAAATTGTGACATAGTTATATGATGAACTGTAGCTATTATAATGAGAGCTGAGTGTATCATCACGGGTAAATATTCTACTTCAGCAAACAAAAACAAGTTGCAGACAGGTTATAATCAATATAACATTTATATAAAAGATACATATGGTATGAAACCATTTATATAAAGTTTGAAAGCAATGACGTGTTAAAGTCTTGAATTTGTAGTAAAAAATGAATAGGAAATAAATGTCAAATTCAAGATTGTGATTGCATTTTAAGCGACTGGAATAGAATCAGGGCATGGCACACAAGGGACTTTAACTATATGTGTAATCCTTTTTCTTTAAAATAAATAAAGGAAAACAAGCATGGCAGAATATTAGAATTCAGAAGAGCTGGATTGAGGGTGCAGGGATAGGATGTGGAGATTGATTTTGGTGGTCTCTTGATTTTTCTATGGATTTTGAAACAAATGATTTTGAAATTTAAAAAATGTACTGTTCTTTTTTGTGATAAAGATATTCTACAACAAATTGTACACTTGGAGTGCTCCATTAAGAGCATAGATGGATTTGTTGTATTCTTTCTATTCTGTATCCTCTAGTAAGTGCTTAACCATTAGTTGGTGCAACTTATAATCCTGGCCTACAGAAATCAAACATTCTATCCAACTCAAGTTATTCTAGGACATCTCTAAAAATTATTTTATTTGTAAAGATGAGCTGTAAATATGTTTCCTGATTTTGTATACTGGCTTTTAATCCTTCCTACTCTTATAAATAAAGGACAACTGTGGAAACAATTTTTCTTTTCTTGTCACTACTCTTTCACTTACTTTTTGATTCAGGCAACAGTATTTATTTTATGTTGGCCATAGCATCATGTTGTACTATTTCCAGAGATAATTTTATGTATTTTAAGCTCCAACTTAAGCTTTGTATTTATATTCTGTTGATACTGTTTTACTATGTAATTCTTGGGATTGGAGAATATATGGATTTTAGATTTTGCAAGTGTGTATGTGTGTGTGGAGAGAGAGACTGATTGATCAAGCTTGACATACAATCTTAAATTTATCTTAAAATATCTGCAGTTACATGAAGTCCTCCAGAAACTTAGTATGCTCCAATTTAGACATTGAAGTATGAGTTTTTGTTACACTTAACATATTTCTCTTAAACATCAAAAAGGTAATCGTAATAGAACAGCAAATTTTAAAAACTAGTGATGCACTGGACTGAAATTTATAAATGCTACTGCTGAGTGTTTACAATTTGTGATTGTTCTATATTATGTAAGGATCAGAAAACAATTATTGTCAACTTCATTTGAAAATGTTCTAACTTATATAATGTGATGAATTTTTAAAGTCTTCTTTTTTATCTTTTTCCCAGGTTTCATAATGATAAAATGAAGACCACAATAAAACAGCCCCCTACTTAGCCCAGCAGTTCTTACCTTGTAAGTATTAACTCTCAGTCTCCCTACCATTGCTATAAAAAGTTACCACTTGGTGTCAATGTTTTGGTTTATTTCTGAATTATTTTTTCTACCATCTTAGTATGGTAACTTTCTAACTTGCCCTTAACCCCACTACACATTGAGGTTTGATATTTATTTAATGTAGTTTAGTGCAAGAATAATGCCATTGCCTTGGGTACCTTTTCTATTTTGGGAAATACTTTATAGCCAGGGCCTAACATCTCTAAGTCTGAGAATCACAATTTTGAGTCCCTTTCCTTCAAAGGAATTTACAAGTAAGTAATGGTCTTTTTTATTACCATAATTATTCAGGTTTATTGATCTTATGGTTTTATAAATTGAGAGTATCCTCTTCTCTTAAAAAATAGTTTGTTTTTACATTTTATTAGATTACACTTGAGACTTTGTGAGGAGCTTAACATTTAGCTGTTAAAACTTCAGGAGGTGGAGAAAACAGGAAGGCAATCCCTTTTCCTTCCTTCTGTATATATACATGCACACCTCTTTTTTAGAATAAGAAACATTTTTCCCCTGATTCATGTAACTTTTGAGAAATTTGTAAATTCTAAAGGAGTAATTCTAACAGGTTAGCTAAAATGAATATCATACCCCTAGAAAAACCTCACAAATCCAGATCATGTGAAATGCCCAAAATACTTACTCCCCTAAAAGTTTTTGAGACCCTAAAATCAGTTACCAAAAAGCTTTGTTTTCATCTATTCCTTCAGCTAATTCTGTATCTGAAATAAAGAAACTCAAGTGCAAGACTGTTTCTGTTCTTAATGATGTTGAGGCATTGCTCTGTTGAAATGAAACTAGTGCTTCAAATACTTCCCTTACATTATCTTACAGTGACTCAAATAATGTATATGTATTGAGGGATGACCTTATGATCATAGATGATCAGCCATTGAACTCAGTAAGTAGTGAGAATTTTTAGGGAGGGGGGAATCAATTAAATATTAAAAACTGTTAATAAGCCAGTTTGCAAAGTAGTAGCCAAATGCCACAGGTCACTTTCTTTTTCTAATTTTTTTCCTGTTATAGTTTTGTTTCTGGAAAATTAGAATGGAAACATTTTTAAATTCCTAAAGAATCCTGTATAGTCCAGGCTTGGGTTCTATAATTGATCCCTTGGAAGCCAGTTCAGCCTTTCTTCAACTTTAACTCTTAGAAAAAGAAATCTTTTTTTTTTTTTTTTTTGAGGCAGATTCTCACTTTGTTGCCCAGGCTAGAGTGAGTGCTGTGGCGTCAGCCTAGCTCACAGCAACCTCAAACTCCTGGCCTCAAGTGATCCTCCTGCCTCAGCCTCCCAAGTAGCTGGCACTTCAGGCATGCGCTACCATGCCCAGCTAATATTTTGTATATGTATTTTTAGTTGTCCAGATAATTTCTTTCTATTTTTAGTAGAGACGGGGTCTCACTCTTGCTCAGGCTGATCTCAAACTCCTGACCTTGAGCGATCCTCCCACCTCGGCCTCCCAGAGTGCTAGGATTACAGATGTGAGCCACCGCGCCCGGCCAAGAAATCTTTTCAGTTGATATTATACTCCTACTATAGACTGGAGAGTAGTCAAATTAAAAAAAAAAAATAGATATCATTTAATTTCTAAAAGATTTATAACCACGGATGACATCACGTTCTTGAATTCATTTCATCTCCTTTATAAATTTCTAAGCAAACAGTCTTTCTTGGATACTCTCCAGCATCTTTTAAACATAGGCCATTTGCCATATTTCATAGTTGGAATGCTTTCTGTTATCTGTTTAGGTAGTATGCCTGAAGTTACCTTTAATCTTATGTACTAAAATGATGTTTCCAATTAAACAATGCCCAGAAAAATAGGAACATAGTGACAATAGTTAGTAATCCTTTGTGATTATGTACATGTCTTCCATTCTTTCATTTTTTTTTAATGTTTGTTTAATGCCATTGTTTCTTTAAGATGAGGATTTATTTTTAAGCTATTCATTTGTGGAATGTGGATGTTCCAGAAGTTGTGGAACAGTGGTCTTCCTATATTCAATGCTGTCAAAAGTAAATAATTGCAGTGTTTGGGGTTCATTTTTACAAATTGAGTAAAGAGATGGAGTACTTTTCAAGTTTTTTTTTTCTTCAGTTTAAAAATCTTAAACTCTGTTGCCTGACAGAAAATTCAGAAATAATATGTCTTTCCTTTTTTCCCCTCGTTTTCTTTTTTGAACTGTTATGATTTTTCACTTATATTTTTTTATACATATGCTTAAATTATATATTTTTGTTATGTGAATTTAAAATATTTGGTGCTTAAAAACATCTTTAGGTGCATTGTAAGCAGTTAGAGCATTACATCTATCTTTTTAATAATCTACAACAACAAAAATCTTAAGACATTGACTTGATAAATAGAGAAACAGAAGATGAAGCAGAAAATTTACTGTTCAGTGCTGTCAGTATTAGTCCTGTGAACAAAAGTGATGAAGACAAATTACTTCCTAATTCAGGGTATTAAATTTGCCTGCTATCAAGAGCTAGGCTAGAAAAAAGAAATGACAAGAACTATTGCTCACATAGGATGAGTTTTCAAGATAAGTTTTTAGAAACGTTACCAAGTTAGCAATAAAATAACAAAAGCATGTATCATACCAGCCTAGAAAATATTGTCAGTTGTTGAATTATAAATAATGTAAATGAAATACTGACTGAAAGCACTGCAAAAATAATCAGAATGTTTTAATCAGTGGCGCAGTAAGTAATCAATGGTATGGCAAATAATATAAAATCTATTGTGCTTTCAGTAAAACTGTAATGATGTAATTATCTCATGCCCTTAACATAGCTGATAATTGTCCTATTTTTAATTTATTTGTGATGGAAATTTACTCTTGTGCAAATTGCTACCTACCTGTGCCACTCAGGAGGAAATTCTAATTATCGTGAATAAATTTTTAAATGGGATGTTTCTGGGAGACAGGAGTGTGCCAAAATAGAAAAAATAAATTGCTTTTTTGGCAGTTGGATCAGTGGTGAAGGATGTTATGATCCAAAGCAGAAAAATTCATAAGGGTACCAGCTACTGTCAGCATTTGGTGGTAAAGAGAATGTCTTATAAACCTACTAACATGATGACTTGCCATTAATGTAGTAAATATAAATCTAGGTTCTTAAAGTTGTGTATTCTATCATTTATGAACATAAGGAGAGTTCACAATATGCTACAGCTGTTTTTTATAGTCATTGCTCAAATAACTGCTATTTTTGAGAATTAGAGAACATTTAATCAAAATGCCAGGTGTTCCTTGTCCTCAGTCTTACATATTTGTCATATATATGTTTTAACAGAACGATAGAATTAACTCTGAACCATTTATGTTTAAGCCATGGCTGTTTCTGCTCTCAACAAAATTGCAGCCATAAAATTTGAATTTCAGTGCCAAAATTATAGAAAGGGGTTGGACTCGTTTTCCCACACTGAACAGCTTCTCAGCTTCAAGATGGATGATTAAGAGAAGAATAGAGAATTTCTTATTTATGAAGTTACTTGATTATTTTCTTAAGAAAAACAAAAGGCAAAATTTAACAGCATGAGGCCTGATTTAATTAGAAAATAAACATACAAATATAATGAACTCTGGTGTAAGAGGGATTTCAAGTTCCAAGCACAAATGCTGTAGGTAGCATACCCAGACTATTCTGTGTAATCTTGCTGTTATCTGTTAGTCTGAAACTTAAGTTTTTAAACTTAATATCCATGTAAAGACAGGAATAAATTGAATACAGAATTGAAATGTATGTTTAGTTGTCAGTGATGCCATATGACTTTTTGCCTAGACTAGTTTCATTCTTCCTGTTATATCCAGTAAATAAATTTATGCTTATTTTTATATTATTAAAACAAATTCCTTTAAAATATCACATTGTCTTATAGTAAAAACTATTTAAAGTTTGTGAAATGAAGTTTTGATATATTTAATAGTATGTACTACAAAGAATGCCATCACTTTCAAGTACTCTACCACTGATCAAATTTCAGAACCTTAGTTTAAAATGTTTAAGAAAATAATATCAAAAGCTATCTGAATTTTAATTCATTAAAATGTTTTAGTTTTTATATCGTTAGTTTAGCTATTCAAGGTGTTTCATTATGCCCCTGCTATTTGGTTCCCTATAGTCAGAACTTAAAATTGGCAGTTGGTCCTCCAAATCCTTGACGAGATGACTTGATAAAGTACACAGAATTTTTCTAAGTCAATTTTATTTTAAATTGATCTTTATTCATTTTATTTTTAGCCTTAGAATATTAGAATTAAAACCATAGTAAATAAACTTTTTCCTTAATGTTATAAAGTGCATTTATGTCAGTAATAATTGATTCAAAATAAAATTCTCGTAAGAGAGCAAGTTTCAGCTTAGTACAGTTAAGTCCTCTCTCAACGTTGTCAGTAGGGTCTTAGAACTGACTTTAAGCAAAATGACCTGTAATGAAACCAGTTTTACCATAGGGCTAATTGATACAAACAAGAGTTAAGTTCCTACAGCATACTTCTGGTCACAAAAAACATCACCAAACTTCTAAAGAAAGGGGGGAAAACCACTTTTATATACAATTTGTCTTTTTACTATATCTTTTATGATTTTTTAAAATCTGTGATCTAATATAGAAAGAAAACTAACTTAAGATGTTTAAAGGTTCCCATCTACTCAGATTTATATTCAAGTTGACTTCTTAAATAAGATATTTAATTTACTTATTTTTGTCTCACCTTTGAAAATGGCTGCTTTTTTCTTTTAGAAGGTTATTAGAGTGAAAAATTGTGGAGATAATTAAAGACTCATAGGCTAGAATATAAATGACTAGAGTTGGAATTATGACTGTTGTATAAAGATAAAAGACAACGGATTGGTTTTGTTGTCTGAATTTTCTTTTCTATTCTTTTTTTTTTCCTTTTAGTGGCACTTTCCTTTGGTTCTACGTCTAGCCATTAGGGTTTTTTCCATATCTAGTTAGAGAAAGTGCTTTTCTTTTAGCCAGCAAACTCAAAAGCAGAGATTTAAGGGATGGAGGCACAGTAATATTTCCAGTGCACTAAGATAGAGGGATAGAGAAATGGCATGGGAAATACCAGGAAAGATTGTCACATAGCTAGTCCAGTTTGAATGAAGGGATAGTTATGAAATAGGGAAACCAGTTATCTGCTTAGCACAGTACTCAATAGTGAGAATAACTGTCTGTATTCAAAAGTTCTTAGTGAATGGACAATTCAGTATCAGCTACAAAGGTTAAAGTCAGAAACCACTGGAGAAGACAGACTTAAGTTGTCCTTCAAAGTAGGGATAAATGGAAAGGGGATTAGTAAATATTTTAGCCTCCAGCAGTAGCTTTCATGAAGATTCAAAGATCACATAGGAATATACAGCTTAGGGGAGGCAAGAACTGGAAAAGAATTTGTTGTAAGCCTCTCACTTCTTCAGGGGGCCTCAAAGAATCAATCAGTGTGAGAGAGGATAATCATTGTATTCAAATGATGAGTAAGTTTATTTGTTCCACTTGCCAACTGGCCACAGTGGCCTGATGGCCACAGGAGCATCATGCTTGGCCAGTCTTCTGTCTACTCCTAACTACATCATTATGCTTCTCTAATATGGGGACCTGTTTTTTCCTCCTAAATATATAACTACCATCCTTATAACACACTAACAAAATCATTAATAATCCCCTAGTATAATATCTAGCTCCTATTAGATTACTAATCCCCTACTATAATAATATCTAGGGCCTATTAAAATTCCTTATTATTGCAAAAAGGTCTGTGTACTGCATTTGGTTGTCATGTCTCTTAAAAGAGACCTTTTAAATGCAATGGAAATGTTTTTATTGGAGAGAAATAGGAATATTGGATAGGTTTTGATTATATTAACCTTGATACTTAGGCAGAAGAGTACAGACTATTTAGGAAACTAGATATATTTTTGAATATATGAGGTTTAGGAAGTTTTATTAATTGACTAAAGATAGAAAATCCAGTTAGACATAGATTTAAGGTATCAAATTAATAATGGCAAAGCAGTTGATGAACTGAGATCTTAAAGAATCAGTTAGAGTTTTTTGGACTGAATGCACAGGGCTGATTGACACAGTATAAAAATTGAGTGTTGAGAGAGAATAACAATGGGCAAGTATACATAATTAAAAGGGAGCAAAAGAATACATCTAAGAAGAAAAATGTTATGATAAATAGCAAATTTATTTGTGTTATAAAAATTTTATATTGCATTGGTTGGCTAACATGGTATATTAATAATTCAGTCTTATCTAGGAAGTAACATCAAAAATAAAAAATATATGAATGGCTTCTAAAAAGTTTAACTTTGCATATGAGGACACTATTGTAAGGGAATCTGCTATTGGTAATGATATTTGAGGGACTAATATGTATAGACTGACTTTCTGGAATAAATTGTCCAGATTGAAGTCTACTTCATATACATAGTTTTTAAGCAATCATTCATTCATTCATTCATTCCTCTGTAAGAGGAAATCAAAGGAGTATAAACACAATAAAACTTTATATTCACTTAAACTCAAGCTAGGTTTTTTGTATTATAAAACAGTTGTTTTGGATTATATCTGAATAATATTTCATTGCATGCCTGTTCTCAACACTGAATTTTAAAAGAATCTTCTCTAGTTAATGTATCCTTTTTGTTTTTATGCATTTATATCCAAGAAACAAGAGTCAAGCAAAAACAAATTTTAATGTTTTCCTGGAAATTTTATAAATTTGGAAATTTTATAAAACTTTCAACTTCATAACACAGTAATGAAAAAATTGCCATGTTTGATGAAATTGTCATACAGTTTAGTTTAGTCCCCATAATGTGGGCCTTTGCTTAAAGATATTAAAGAATAGCTATTTTTAAATTTTCCTCCAGATGTAATATTGACATTATCATTCCACTTGTGCATTATTCCATTGTGCTTTAGCAAGGATAGTCATTCTGTGGCCCAGTTGTTATATGTAGCCAGTTCCTTAGAGCTTCAGGTGCAGAATTTGAAGGATGTTTGAAGAAAGTGATTACTGTTATGAATTGTATTGATGCTGGATTAAAAGTAAAATTAAGTGTTTGAGAAACCTAAAGTAATGTAGTGACATGTAAGGATATGTCTAAACAACAAACAAGCAGAAACATTTTCATGTCGTGTATTAGCATCTGAATCATGTGAGTGGAAACAGTCTAAACTTACAGATTCAAGGGAATTTTCAGTTTAAAATAGCTCATTCTTGACCGGGTGTGGTGGCTCACGCCTGTAATCCTAGCACTCTGGGAGGCCAAGGCGGGCAGATTGTTTGAGCTCAGGAGTTCAAGACCAGCCTGAGCAAGAGCGAGACCCCGTCTCTACTAAAAACAGAAAGAAATTTTATGGGCAGCTAAAAATATATATAGAAAAATTAGCCCGGGATGGTGGCGCGTGCCTGTAGTCCCAGCTACTTGGGAGGCTAAGGCAGGAGGATTGCTTGAGCCCAGGAGTTTGAGGTTGCTGTGAGCTAGGCTGACGCCATGGCACTCTAGCCCGGGCAACAGAGTGAGACTGTCTCCAAAAAAAAAAAATAGCTCATTCTTCAAGGCAAAATATAAAACCTACTTTGGTAGCTCCAAAGTAGAAGATAAGTGGAAAGGAAAAAACAAACCTTACCACACCAGGAGGATATTATTGTTGTTACTGAACATGAGTGAAAAAGAGATATACCTTTTCTGTGTGCCTGGAATTGCTCCACTGAATCAATTTGTTAATATGTTTTAATCAAGAATTCCCATGTTTTTCTGAAGTATGGGAATAAATTGTATCTAATAGTTTAAATTTATCAGGCTTTCAAATAGAAATCAGTTCTTTTAACTAATATAGTTAAAAATAGAAATAAAATAAAAATAGATAAGGAAAAAAAATCTTCCTTTGAGGTCTTTATCCTTGTCATCCTCATGTTGAGTAGGTTGAGGAAGAGGAGGAAAAAGAATGGTTGATCTTGCTGTTTCAAGGGTGGCAGAGGCAGAAGAGATGGAAGAGAAGACAGGAGAGGCAGGTATAATACATTTGGTGTAACTTTATGGAAATGCATTGTAATTTCTGTTTGACTGTTTTGCTTTCTCATGTCTCTAAAAATGTTTCTATATATTACAATCCTTCTTCCACTGTTTGCTTTAGTTTCAGTGCCAGTATTATAGAAGGGTCCATGTCTTAGAAGAACTCAAAAGTAGACTTGAATAATCAGAACTCTTTTGCGAGATTGTCTAATGTCAATTTGTTTTCTGGCACTGCTTTGGAAGCACTCATCCCCATCAAGTCATCTTCTATTAATTCTTCTGGTGTGGTGTCTGTTAGCTCTTGAATTTCTCCAGGATCCATATCTTAAAACCCTTCACCTCCAACCTTTTTTGCCATATTCACAATTGTTTTATGATTTCCTTGATTAGCTTTGCTGTAAATCCTGTGAAGTCATGCACAACATCCAGACACCGTTGTCTCCAGCAGGAATTTATTGGTTCTAGCTTGCTGGCTTTTATGGCTTTTTTATAACAATGATGGCATCTTCAGTGGTATAATCCTTCCACATTTTCATGATGTTCTCTCTATGGGGGTTCTCTCCCACAGCATTGACAATCCTTTCCATAGAGTACCGTGCATAATGAGCCTTAAAGGTCCTTATGACCCTCTGATCTAGATGATGAATTAGAGACATTGTGTTTGGGGGCGGACTTCAATGTTTGTGGTATAGAACTTATGGGGTTCTTGGTAGCCAAGGGCATTGTCCAGCATCAGAAGAATTTTTAAGAGGCAATCCCTTACTGGCAAAGTATTTCCTGACTCCTGGGACAAACCATCAATGGAACCAATCCAGAAAAAAGGTTCTTGTTATCTAGGCCTTGTTATACAAGCAAAAGACTGGCAGCTGATGTTTACTTTTCCCTTCAAAGTTTAGTGATTAGCAGCTTTATAGATAAGGGCAATCCTGATCATAAACATGACCACATTTGCACAAAACAGTCCTAGCCTGCCCCTTCCTGCCTTATATCCTGGTGCTCCCTTCTCTTCCTAATAATTGTCCTTTATGGCATTTTTTTCTCCAAAATAGGGCACTTTTGTCTACATTAAAAACCTATTTTGTGAGCACTCTAGCCCAGGCAACAGAGCAAGACTCTCTCAAAAAAAAAACCTATTTAGGCAGATATTCTTTTTCCTCAGTGATTTTCTTAACGGCATCTGGGAACTTGTCTGCTGCCTCTTGGTTGGCAAAAGCTGCTGCTTCTGTTATCTTGGTATTTTTTTAAGCCTAACTTCTTTCTAAAATCATCAAACCATCCTTTGCTGGCATCAAATTCTTTAGCTTATGATCTGTAACCTTCATTTTTCTTTAAGATGTTATATAATGACTTGGCTTTTTCTTGAATCATATTAGAATCTATAGGTAGTCCTTTCTTACAGCAATCCTGTACCCACATAAGAGCTGCGTTTTCAATGAGATGAAAAAGTATTTCCCAAGAAGTGCAAGGTTTTCATGCCAGCAGTTGTAGCTACAGCAACAGCTTTATGAATTTCCTTTTTTTTTAAAATAATAATCCTTACATTGGATTTATTAATCTTGAAATGGCGGGCAACCACAACCACAGACCTCTCTCTACAACACAAGTCAAGTAATTCAGCTGTTTCCTGTAATGTCAGCACTTTTCTCTGCTTAGGAACACTTCTCACAGCACCAGTGGCACTTCATATGGGTATCATATTCAAAGTTTACAGTATTGCACTAAACACAATGGAAATAGGTGGGAGAACCATGAGAGATCACTTTTTATTTTCATACACAATATACTGAAGAGACTAGCTGCTCACATGGAGATTATTAACTAGCTTCACAGCATTTTAAGTGGATACTCACAACACTTGAGCTTACCGCAGTAGCAACAGGAGGTAACTACAAAATTATTATATTAGTATAGTGTGCACTACATTTAATTTCATGCAGTTATGATTTAATATTATATCTTCACATTTCTTTACATTTCTCTCTAATGTGAATTATAACTACATGTGTAATTTTGATAAATTTTAACTTTTTATAATATGTATATAGTTTATGGTAGTAAATGATAAAATAGTCTAATATCTGCATGCATGTCACATGCATTAGTGACATACCTTTTTCTTAATTTTTTAGATATTTCTAAGCTACAAAGTTTGTGAGTTTTTTCAAATTGTCCCAGATCTCCAAAATAAGTTCCGATGTATTTATTGAAAAACATCAGCATATAAATGGACCTGTGCATTTCCAACCTTTGTTGTTCAAAGGTCAACTGTAATAATAAATGAGAACATTCTTGCTACGAAAATGTTTTTAAGATTATAAAACATTGATATAGGCCGGGCGTGGTGGCTCACGCCTGTAATCCTAGCACTCTGGGAGGCCGAGGCGGGTGGATCGCTCGAGGTCAGGAGTTCAAGACCAGCCTGAGCAAGAGCAAGACCCCATCTCTACTAGAAATAGAAAGAAATTATCTGGCCAACTAAAACATATATAGAAAAAATTAGCCAGGCATGGTGGCGCATGCCTGTAGTCCCAGCTACTTGGGAGGCTGAGGCAGTAGGATCGCTTAAGCCCAGGAGTTTGAGGTTGTTGTGAATTAGGCAGATGCCACGGCACTCATTCTAGCCGGGGCAACAAAGCGAGACTCTGTCTCCAAAAAAAGAAAACAAAAACAAAAAAAAACATTGATGTAAATGTGAATATTCATATACAAGTTTGACACTCTTAGCCTAGTTGAAAATATATGGACTTTGCACAAAAAAAGAAAACAGAAGAATTGGAAATGAAATAACTCAGTTGTTTCCTTCTTTAATCATTTAATGTTTGGAACAATCATTTGATGTTCATGTCTACGGTGCGGGAACAAAGAACAATATATAGTCTTGAATCATTATTTATTTTGTGATTTTATGTCTTATATTTAAATGATTTTAAATTCTTTCTGAGAAGGGACTGGTATTTGGTATACTAGTGTACCAACTGGTATAGTAACTAGGACAGTACCTGGCACATAGTAAATGTTCAATAAAATATTTGTCAAGTGAAAAAATTTATATACGTAGCCTTTTATATTTGGAAATATATTTAAATTTTTATCTGGAAAGTGGGAATAAGGGAGCCTAAAGGACAGTTCCTTAATGTAATTGATAAATACAAATATGTATTTCTCAAGTTATTGCAAATTTATCTTGGTTACATGTTAAAAATTATGCAGAAACTTGAGACAATAGTAATATGTGAAATACAGATTGCTTAGATAGGGCATTAGCTACATATATTTTTTAATCATAGGGAAAATACTCAGAAATAATTAATGTGGAATACATGACAATGTGCTTCATATAAATAATTAGATATTAGAATGGAGAAGCAAATTTCATTGTTTTGGTTGTGTACATCACCTTATTCTGTATTAGAAGTATTATAGCTTTAGCCCAGTCATTTTAATGATGAGAAAACTGGAGCAAAATAGGTTGTCAAGGCTTGAGCTAGAGTGGTGGCAGTTTCCTGGTATCTTTTAGAGAGAGTAATTTCATTCCTGTATCTGAGTAAGTGTACACTATTTAGGAGTATACTTTCTTGCCTGGTGAATGGAGTAGAGATAGGTAGGGCATAGGAAGATGAAGAGCTACAGGATTCTGTTTTATTTCTCGTCTCAAGATACCAAATTAACTCATGTTCCAAGGCTCCATATTTTAGAATCACCTATTATATTAAATGTTATCATACTCTAAGACAATAACCACTCTAATATAGAGATAAATGTGGAAAGCAAAATAATATTTGGATTTTTTATAACAAATTACCTAAGGGAGAATTGGTTTGTTTAGAGCTTTGTATGTTTTTACTATATTTAAAATTAAAATATTTCCTGTAACTTCTAATCTTTCTCTTTAAAAGTATATCTGCATTTTGATAGCTTAAGTTTATTGAAACTGAGCTCTTCTATGTCATTTCATGTTTTTCCCTTGACATGAAGTCTGACCTACTTGATGAAGATGTCTTTTGAAAGGCATACTGCCAGGAACAAAATGTTTGTAAATTCTGCTTTTACCAAGGTAAACACTAAATTTTATGAATTCACTTTTTTTGCTTGTACAGGGAAAAATAACTATATATTGAATATATTCAAAAGTTTAAATATTTAACTGTTTTGCCATATTAAGTTGGCACAGGAAAAAAATGCTTACCTTTTCCTCATATGCTTTATGTTTTCTAACATAAAGCATGATGCTGGACACGGTAGACTTCCATTAAGTTTTTAATATAATAACAAATTTTATTATGTTACCTAACGTATTTTTAAAAATAACTAATTATGCATATTATATCAATGTTATGATCTTAAAACACAGATTCTTTTTTACGTGCATTCCGTTTTATCTAAAAGAATATTTTTTGTATTCTTTAGGTACTAATGTGTGTTTAAAAAAAACAAAACCTTGGAGTAAAGTAGCAGCACATAATGGTTTGTGGATTTTGAAAAGGTGCAGGCCATATTGTGCTGCCTCAAAAATACAAGGATCTGATCTTCTGAAGAAAATATATTTCTTTTTATTCATAGCTCTCATGATAGCAATGTCAGCAGTGCCTTAGCAGCACGTAAATATTGGTGTTAAGATTCTAAAATTATCTCCAGTATTAACTGTGCTGCTGAAGTAAGGTTGGCCATACTCTACAGTTGTTTTTTAATGTATAGCAATGTTACTGATGTGTCTTCAGTTGAATTAATAATGTGTTTTCAGTATATCATTGATAATCTTATGTTTAGTATGATCCTATAAAAATAAGTTAATACTAACTGTTCAGATTTATGTGTCTCTTAAAATAGTATAATTGCAATTTAATAATACTTTTGTTAAATGCTGTCAAGTTTCTTTAAAGAGCTTATGCAACATCAGAGGAATTTATTTTAATGTACATTTATATTCAGTATAAATATTAGTTCAGATTTTTAAGATAAAACAAATACTAATTTTCTCTCTGTTTTAAAATTACTTTTAAAACTTTGCATATCTCAGATAAAGTATAAGATTAAAAATACACATTTTGAAGAGAACTTAGAAGATAATTTTTAGTAATGTTGCTAAATATTTCTTTATAAGTGAAGGGGGGAAAGCATCAAAATACACTGGGACTCAAAATGCACTTAATCATAATTTTATAGGTAAGAAAAACCTTTCAGATAACCAACCTATATTGGGAGCTGAGGAAACAGAAACTAAAATAGTTTACTACAGATAAAAGATTAGGGTCTTAATTTTATGTCTTCTAACTTTATAATAATATACTGTTTTTTCTTGTTTTTGTTAAAATGTTTTCTTAAATCCTTAGCCAAAGATTTTTGTTTGACGAGCCAAAAATATAAAAGTCTGGTTTACCTTTTTATTTCCGATATTTAACTTTAGAAAAAGACCAAATCACGATTGTAGTTATTAAGTTTATATATATAATATAGCAAAGTATTTTAATTTAATTAAAATTTGAAGGAAAATGCTTTCTTTATTTGTGATATTTTAACTCATTAAATTAAGAAATGATGTTCAGGATAAGTATGTTTGTTTATTGTACCATAACTCTGGTGTTATTTTGTACAAGGAGTATCTTACCCTTTTCAATTGTAACCAAGCGGAAAATCTACAAAATAAAAGCAGTTCTTAATGAATCCTTCCCAGTCATAACAATCTAATTTTGGAAACCCCAAAAGTATTTCAGATGTAATTTAAGAAATTGTCTTCAAGGGGTAAAGGACCTTCTGTTTAAATTCTAATTCAAGGCAAAATATTATAGAAAGCAAAGCTCTCATTTTTAACAACAATCTCAGTTTTTTCCCTGCAGAAGTTTTTCCCCAAAATAAAAAAGCAGTATGTTATCTATATGGTGGCTAGAATTAAATGTCAGCTTTTACATGGAAATAATATTGCCTTCGTGCTTTTAAAAATCATTTATCAAGTTCTTGTTCCCTTTATTTTATTTCAGCCATTCCATGAAAGACTGACAAACATAAAATTTTTGGTTCCACTAAAAAACGTTCCAAAGCCTAACACACAGATGCTTAGAAATATTTATTGAGTGAATTACAAAGTTTGTTCAATATACTATTTATTTATTTGTTTATTTATTTATTTATTTATAGTAGAGACGTGATCTCGCTCTTGCTGAGGCTGGTCTCAAACTCCTGACCTCAAGCTATCCTCCCGCTTCAGCCTCCCAGAGTGCTAGGATTATAGGCATGAGCTACTGTGCCCAGACCTATTTGTTCAATATACTATCCAATATTTTTCAGAACAACTGAGGAGTTAGGTTGTTTTGTTGTTGTGCTTGTGTCCTTAATGTATCTGGCTAGGTTTTAGAAAGTTATATTTAATCTATCTTCTAAATGACAAGGAAAAAACCCTATATTTTACATTTATCAGGTGAATCTTTATTGCTAAGTGCTCCAGATGTAAAGAAGGATCATTTGGAGCTATTATAGCTAAATGAAAATTTTTCTTGTTTTTAATCCTGACAGTAGATTAAAGAAAAATTTAAATATTTGAGGAGTAAGGAAATATAGAAAAAATGTGTTAAAATTTATAATAGTATGCAATTTTTTTCTAGTCTCTTCTTAGAGAAGAGGAAATAATATGAAGCATACATTTAGGAAACTTTTAACAGGACTGGATGTTTTATTTGTAGTTAAAAAACTTACATCTTTGTAAGTAATTTTGAAACCTGTGAAGAGCCAATAGTAAAATCATATCTTCTACTGTTAATCTTTTTTTTGGGGATGGGGGAACAGAGTCTCACTCTATTGCCCCAGGTAGAGTGCAGTGGCATCATCGTAGCACACTGCAACCTCAAACTCCTAGGCTTAAGCAATATTCTTACCTCACCCTCCTTAGTAGCCGGGACTACAGGTGCAGCTACATGCCTGGCTAATTTTTCTATTTTTTGTAGAGACTGGGGTCTCTCTCTTGCTCAGGCTGATCTCCAATTCCTTTTTTTTTTTTTTTTTGGAGACAGAGTCTCACTCTGTTGCTCTGGCTAGAGTACCGTGGCGTCAGCCTAGCTCACAGCAACCTCAAACTCCTGGGCTCAACTGACCCTTCTGCCTCAGCCTCCCGAGTAGCTGGAACTACAGGCATGCACCACCGTGCCCGGCTAATTTTTTCTATATATATTTTTAGTTGCCCATATAATTTCTTTCTATTTTTAGTAGAGACGGGGTCTCGCTCTTGCTCAGGCTGGTCTCGAACTCCTGAGCTCAAACAATCCGCCCGCCTCGGCCTCCCAGAGTGCTAGGATTACAGGCGTGAGCCACTGCACCTGGCCAATGTTAATCTTAATTTGGCATTTTATTATCAAAAAAAAATACATAGTTATATATGGGTGTATTTTAAGCACTTGTTTTTTCCATCTTCGGGGAAAAAAAATTCCTAAACTTTTTCATTTAGGTTTCATTTTAAATTGATGCCAGATAATTCCAATATTGAGCATTTAAATCTGTTACTTAGAGTATGGATTGAGTTTGGAGCCAACTCAGGACTTCAGAAGAGTATTCAGGAAGTAGTGAGAAGAATATTTCAATAATTCAGTGTGCATCTCACATTCAAATACAAACTCTCAAGATCATACAGATTAATATGTGATAGTAGATTTAAAAACTTAGCCAGAGGCTAAATTCCATATTTAACATTAAAGATATTCTTCATCATTTACATATTCTTTTGGTTATTGTAGTTATAGGCAATGTCATTACTAATACATACACAGGTTAGCCACATTTGAATTAGCAAAATTATGCTTTCATAAACTATGATCTCTCTCTAAGTTAGTATATTTATTTATTTAGAAGTGAACATTCTAAATCAAATTGTATTTTTTTCCTTTTTCAGGTGGATATTACTATTCCTTCCTCATGGAAAAAGTTTTTTCTAAATGTTATTTTTCATTGAATATTATCAAAAAGGAGAAAAATTAATGTTCTAAACTTTTGAGATAGATTTGTCTCTAGTAAGTATTAAGATATATCACTTGCATATCTGGGAGGAGAAATAAGAGACCATCATCAGTACATTCCCATTTACTAAAAAATTTTATTTTCTTACTCTTGTAAAGAAATTACTTATTATAACTTGTTTTATTACTAATAGCTTGAGTCCATTTAATGCAGAACTAACTCTGTCACCAGAATTTCAAGAGTTTTTGTTCTTACCTTGTTTATTTATAAAATACATCCAAGGTATTTCTAAAGTCCTTTTTAAAAGCTATGTGCAATGAAAAATACATTAGCAAAATAAACGTTTAAAACTTTTATGTTAAACTTACTGTGCAAGACAAGTTAGTTGCTATTTTTTGTCTTTATTATACTGAAATTAAATTCAACATTTATAATTTCTTTTTGCATTTATCTCTTGATTTTTAATATGTGAAATTTGTGTAAAAACTATATTAATAATGACTTAGATTACTATATTGATGAGTACAGACCCTACCTTCATTCTGTAGGACTTGGAATAACCTGATATTTTTCTTGTGATTGGATCTTTGTGTTTTGAAGAAGTGTAACTGCCTGAAGAATCTTGTTATTATTTATATTTATCATATGCTATAGGGTTAGCTTTTTATTTGAGAAATTCTGACAAAAGAAAACTTTAAGCTGTTTTTACACTAATGTTCCTCTGTATAATTAATTTATTATTGAATGTATTTTATGTATCTTTTTTTTACCACTTTAACTTTCTTTTATCTACTTAGTAGCATGGATGATTCTGTTAAAGAATATCTTTAGGAAGTGGTAGAAATTTTTAAATTGCCCCATAGTTTTCTTGTTTCCACATTTTATAATTTTGGGGAATGCTTATGCTTATGGATCTAACATTTTCAGAAATACAAGTTCTTATAGTACCATAAACCTTTTTTTCTCTTTTTACTTAATATCTATGATAGTAACTATAGGGTAATTTTTTAAAGTTTTCATGTGGTTTGTTAAAAATACCATTTTGGTATGAAACAATGAAGTCTAGTATTTGTTGTTCCAAGTTGAGAAAGTGTAAATACATGTTTTATTAAAAGAAATTGTAAATTCCAGATTAGTCTACACAGATTTTTATATCAATTTGTTTATATTTTCATTATTTCCTTTCCTGATGGTGTGAAAATGTAAATATTTGACAAGCAGCATTAAAAATAGATTTCAAACATTTATATAGAAAAGGTGCAAATTTATTTATTCTGTTTAGGTGCTGAAGATTATCACTGAATAAAACAGATAAATCCTAGGCCTCATGGAGCTTACAATCTGGGGTCGGGAAATGAGTAAGGAATGGACAAAAAACTGATAGGTACTATATATGGTATGTCAGATAGTGGTAAGTTCTATGGAGAAAATAAAGTAGGGAAGATGGGAGTGCTGCAATAAAGGTGTTTGGAAGGCAGGAGAGACATATTTTTAAATAGTATGGTCAAGAAATGGATCACAGAGATGACATTTGAACAAAGACCTAAAAACATTAAGGAGCAAACCATGTAGATATCTGGGAGAAGATCCTCTCAAGTGGATGATGGCAAATACAAAGCCCGTGAGGCTAAAGCATTTTTCATGTGTACAGGGAACAGCAAGGAAGTGTGTGTGGCTGTGATCGAATGTACAAGAGGAAGAATAGTAGCTGATAGGATCAGAATTTATAGGGACCAGATCTTGTACCTGTTTAAACTTTTAGTTTAATCAATAGATTCAGTTTTCCATACCTTTTAAAACAACCTTGACAATTATGTATGTATCCACCTACTTGACCTTTGCAGATAGGATAGAATATTTTTATGAATCTGATTCAAGGTTAGAACCTCCATCTGAGACCATTTAGAATAAAAATAAAATGTTTAAATGGGTGGTTAACAGATATGTTTGTGATGATCAGGTTTTTATGAATTGTGCTTTTTGATGCCTCTGAAATTGTTTTCCACTTGATCAATTTAGCTGGAGTCAAAAATATTAGCTCTAAGAGACATGTTGAATTTGTTCGTATTTGTCATTTACGCAAATGAACCAACATCATCTTTGATTCTTCCATCCTTGAAATTGCTGCTATAATTAAGTACTTCGTTTTTTCTCACGTATTCCTTTTCAGCAGCATCTTAGGCTAAGGAGCTCTTTGCCTGTAATTGTTTTAGACTAATAATTTCATCATCTATGTACCATGAAGTTAATCTTCCTAAAATGCTACTTTTTCCTATAGTACAAAATACAAACTCCTTACCTTGGTACATCATGATTATGCCCCAACCTTTTCTAAATTGTTCAATTTTTCTTGAAATGAACCTAATCCATGCATTTTTCTACTCTCTGTCTTTATGCCATTTCTTCACCCTAGTTCTCCCTCAGCTAATTTCTGTACATTTTTTAAAATTAGGCCAAATCTCTCATATGTGTTAAGTGTTTCTTGACTTTAACAGTCTGGCATTGGCCGGGCGCGGTGGCTCACGCCTGTAATCCTAGCTCTGGGAGGCCGAGGCGGGTGGATCGCTCGAGGTCAGGAGTTCGAGACCAGCCTGAGCAAGAGTGAGACCCCGTCTCTACTAAAAAATAGAAAGAAATTATCTGGCCAACTAAAAATATATATACAAAAAAAATTAGCCGGGCATGGTGGCTCATGCCTGTAGTCCCAGCTACTAGGGAGGCTGAGGCAGTAGGATCGCTTAAGCCCAGGAGTCTGAGGTTGCTGTGAGCTAGGCTGATGCCACGGCACTCACTGTAGCCCGGGCAACAAAGTGACACTCTGTCTCAAAAAAAAAAAAAAAAAAAAACAGTCTGGCATTGACCATTCTTCCCATAGTAAGATATTGCTTCTGTAGTTCTTAACCTTTTTCTCTACCTTGATACACCTGAGGTATGTAACACTTATTTCATTAATTATGCCTCATTTATCCATGCATAATATTTTAAATGTATGGCAATATGAATAAAAATTAAAAATTTAAGAAACAAAATGAAGAAAAGCAGGTAGACTAAAACATCCAGAACTTCAAAACAGCAGCCTAAGCATCAGGTCCCAAAGTTCAAATATTAATTTGATGCCAACGAGTTATATGGTTGGGTTTTTTTATTTCTCCATAGTTATGTGTGAACCAGCTACAGTATATTTCTAGGATTTAAGCACATTACAAGAATAGTTATTACAGTTTTCTAATATTTTAAAATCAGTTAACAAATACACTCTTTTAAGAAGTAATCCATGTGTTTATTATAGTATTGTTTATAATATTTAAAAGATTAGAAGAATTTTTAAAGTATCCAGCACTAAAAGGCTGATTAAATAACATGCTCAGTAGAATAATATGCAACTATTTAAAATAATGCAGGTGAACATTTAATGAGCCAAAATGTTCATGATTAAATGAATAAAAGGTTGTCAAATAGTATGAACAGATTCACTAGAACAATACATGTACAAAATTGTTATCACTGGATTACTCTGGGTAAGAGATAAATCTTACTAAGGTGGGAGGGATCTTATTTTCTTGATTATAAATAAGCATGTATGACTTTTGTGAGAGGGAAAACTTTGTTTTTAGAAAAGGTGAAAGAAATCCTTGAAAAATAAAAATGATTATTTTAAGCAACCTTACCACCTAATCATCCTCTTTGGAAATCTGATGGGAATCCTACTGTGTTCAAGAACTTTAGAAATGATAAAGAAGAATTAACTATCATGGAAAGAACTAAACGTATAGTTTGGTTCTCAAATCTCAAAATCAGATAATTTTAAAAACAGCTTCAGAGAAACAATTTAAGTTCTCAAAGCAATATTGAAACGAATTCAAGAATCACTTCTAGAATTCTTGATTGAGAGGTTTCACTGTCATTTCCCAACTCTTGTAGCCCCAAAAACATCAGAAGGTAAATATAAGAAAAGGAGTAGATAAATCTATTTAATTTTGAAACTACATTAATAAACGAAGGTAGTGCAAATTTGGTATATTTAATAATTATAAATATTTGGTAATGCAACAAAACTGACTTTCAGACCTAAAAATGAAGAATTTTTCTGTCTTAAAAAGAGGTTTGTTTTATGTGTCTTATCATAAAAATAATATGTAGGTATAGAAACCTTAGAAAAGGCAAAAGATTCTATTTAACAGTCACATATTTTTCATCCAAAGGCAGCTACTAGTATTAGCCTCATATTCCCTTCCAGTTGCATATTTGGATTAGTGAACTGTTTCTTGATCCAATTCATTACTGTTCTAGGGACTAGAAAGAGCACTTACTTCTAAAGAAGAGATATGGTGATATGCTTCTGGCTCAGAAATTTTTTTTTAATTTGAGTTTTATCCTAAAAATACCACTTAACTTTATAATCTATTTCATAATATTATACTTTAAAAATGTATAAAATTAGAAATTTTTTGTTCTCAAGATTGAGGATACAAGAAGGTGCATCTTATTTACCCTGGGCTACTGCTTCTACTGTCACTGCATGCCATCCCCAAGGGTACCTTTCCATAGTGAGGAAAGCATTTTGAGGCAAGGGAGATCATTGTGAGTGTTTAGAGCAGGAAAGTAAGAAAAATAACTATAGAAATATGTGTGCTGCTCAATATATGCTCAAAGAGAAATATAAGACCAGTATATTAAATTGTGAGTTTATTTCTTCTTTGTACCTCAATAATTACATTAAATTTATCAAAAAGCTGTGCTGTTCTAAATTGTGGAATTCACACTTGATATTCAAAAAACATTCCTTACCGTTAATAGCAGCTAATAATTTTGGTTATTTCCATTTAAGCATATTTATGGTTATAAATGTGCACGTGACACTAATAAATGAATTCAGTAAGTGTTTGGCCTATCTCTTACAATTACTATGTTTTTTTGTTTTTTTTTTTTTCAGAATTTGATCCATTCAGAATGTAAATAAAAATGGTATGTCTCAACTCATTTTTCTCACACATTAATTTTTTAATCTAGCTAAGCTTTTAAGAGCAATAGTAATTTAATTTAGAAAGGTAGGTTTGGAACCTGAGAAACAAAACTGGGCTAAAATAGAATAAAGAAACTATTATTTTGGAGGTCTAAAAATCTATTTTGGGGAAAGGTGTTTATCACCAAAACAGGTCTATAGTACAGATTTCTAGTCAAACCCTCTGTTATGCCACTTTTGTTAGCATTTTAGTGGGTATTGCATCCTTTGAAAAGTTAAAATAGGAAATAGACTTAAAAGTAAAGCTTCAGGTACTAATAGTTATACCACCATTCCATTTTTTAATTAATGAGTCTTAGATGTGTTTAGATACCGCCAAAGCCCAAGGAATTTGGAGCTTTAAGAATTGATAACTTGTTCTTTGTAGAAAGTTCTACCTAGGTATGACTTCAGGAAAAATTTGTAATGATTTTAAAATACTTCCTATGTTCTATTCATTAAGAAACTAAATTTCTTCAGTGTAGTCTTTATTTCCAGCAATACCAGATGGTCTTGGTTTCTGTTTAATTTGAAATCTATAGGTAAGGGTTCAACAAGTTTCAAAACTAGCATGCAAGTTCTTCATCTGTTTAGGTTAAATTAAACTCTTGCTATTTTTTTGTTTTCTTTTGTTTTTTGAAACCAGAGCTCGCTATGTTACCCAGGCTGGTCTCCAACTCCTGAGCTCAAGCAATCCTCCTACCTCAGCCTCCTGGCTAGCTGAGATTATAAATGTGCACCACAGCATTTGGCTAAACTATTGCTATTTGCTAATTAAACTTAGTACGTGGCTCATGTAAGGCCACATGTATAGCTGTGACCCAACTAGAGTGCCTTCAGAGAATGGAAAAAATATGAGGTGTTTCAATGTCATGAGGAGTGGCTGGAGGTACTGAGAAGCTTGCTTAAAAAAAAAATCTTGAGATTTGTTTATTATTTATTGCACTGCAGAGCAAAACTGGGGGGATCGAGTTTCAGGGAGGCAAATATAAAGTCTAAAACAAGAGCTTTCTACTAATTATGGATGTGTGCTTTATAGAAATGACTGCCTTAAAAGGACCTTAAAATTGGTGAAATAGTAAAAACACTTAAGATTTAAAAAACATCTTTTGAAATGAAAATCACATCAGCTTGAACAAATCCTTGGTTTAAAAAATACAAGGCATTTGTGCTTGTTAGCGCAATGAGAACATTTGACTAGAGAAAATTAGGGAAATTTCTGGATTTATTTCAAAACAATTTTTACTAGAAAGGAGCATAGTTTTAACAGAACTGACATTTACCCAAAAAAGGTACTCTGAGAAGCTCAAAAATCAAGGTTCCTATTAATAGAGGCATGTCATTTGCCTGAGACCTATGAAATAACAATGTTAATGAAAATATTAGAGCTAGGAACATAACTTTTAAATATTTCTAAAAGCTTTTATAAGTTAGCATTTGTCTTGAAGAATTTCTTGAAGTTGGTTGGAAATCCAGTATAGAGCTGGATCATTAAGTAGTCATTTCCCTCTTAAGACTTCAAAGGAGAATAAAGGTAAAGAATTTGGATAAACTAACACGAAGGAATCACTTCCACAAAAATGTTTAATCATACAGTTTTGATTTGGGGAGAATTGAGTTGTAGTGTCCACAGGGCGTTCTTTGATTGTATTCTAGGATGCTTGGACATTATCAAGACTACAGAGCCAGAGTGTGGGTTTAGAATTACCACTCTTGGAATTCTCTTTCTATAGTTAAATATAGAGGAATTTAGCTTCAATTGGAGGTTTTCTCACCAAACTATGTACATAATAGGTGCTCAGTTATTTGTTAAATGGAGTGTTCCCAGAAAAGTCAATCTCACTTTGAAGTTGCCAGTCGGTCTAGTTGATTCTGGTATCAAATATGCAAAAAATACTCAATTCTGTATTATCTTTGCCAGTCTTTTGAACCTAAATCATTGTTGAGACTTGATTAAACTATTATAGCTTAGTCAAGATTATTTTCATGACGTCTTTTAATGTAGACTCCTTAGTTTTTAGTTCATGTACTTTTCAAAGTTCCCTGGCTCTCTTCCAAATTATGTATGACATTCTTGATATGAGAGAAAATTATAAATACAATAATGAACATGAGCCCTGGCATATTTGTTAATATTTGGCCCTCTGGGAAATAGGTCAATAAATTTTTATTCTTCATTTTGGGTGGTTATTTTAGTGAAAATGACTGAAATCAATCAAATCAAAACATTTTAATACCTACCTGTATAGAGCTGTTGATTTTTCTAAAGCATATATGGAAACCACTCAAGCTTTAGATGCTATTATTAGCAGTAGAAATAATAACTGCTAAAACATTTTTACATTTATAAACTCATTTAATCCTTGCAACCACCCTATGAGAGAGGTACATTATTATCTCCAAGTTACAGGTAAGGAAACCGAGTTACAGAGAAATAGTATGCCTACCGTCACGTAACTAGCAAGTGGGGGAGTCAGGATTCAAGCTCAGATGGTTTGATTGCAAAGTTCGTGGCCTTAGACATATCTAATGCCTCTTCCTATAGCCAACAGGAGGCTAGAGAGACAAAACTACATAAATATTAAGCCATAAAATGCTTGAAATGATAGTGATATTTTCCTTTTAGGTAGCACTTTTAGTCTTACATCATTGTCTTGTTTAATGCTCATAACCATGATAGCCTAGATCTTTTCATACTGTACTAACTACTTCCATTGCAGTAGAAATCAGGGACACGGTGAGATTGGCTTTCCAGAACTTATTTTAGAAGAGAAAATATTAAAGAGCAAGAACAGACCAACATTTCTTTTTTTTTTTTTTTTTTGAGACAGAGTCTCACTTTGTTGCCCAGGCTAGAGTGAGTGCCGTGGCGTCAGTCTAGCTCACAGCAACCTCAAATTCCTGGGCTTATGCAATCCTACTACCTCAGCCTCCCGAGTAGCTGGGACTACAGGCATGTGCCACCATGCCCGGCTAATTTTTTTCTGTGTATATTTTTAGTTGTCCAGATAATTTATTTCTATTTTTAGTAGAGACAGGGTCTCGCTCAGGCTGGTCTCGAACTCCTGACCTCGAGCAATCCACCCACCTCGGCCTCCCAGAGGGCTAGGATTACAGGCGTGAGCCACCACGCCCGGCCCAGACCAACATTTTTACAACTTATTTTTTTTAATGTCTTTAAGATACGTTTGTATGCAGAAACACTACACTAAGCACAAATTATCTTCTCAAATAATTCATGATGGTACTGCTGTCTGACTGCCAAGGAAGTATGCATTTAGAAGTATGTTTCAGTGACAATGGAGGTGGGGTCCTGCACGTATTGTGGTCCATGGATATACATGCAAATAAATGAATTTGATCAGAGCCTTTAACATAATAGCATAATACCCCCCTTAAGAAAACTACTTTTGGGCCGGGCGCGGTGACTCACGCCTGTAATCCTAGCACTCTGGGAGGCTGAGGCTGACGGATTGTTTCAGCTCAGGAGTTCAAGACCAGCCTGAGCAAGAGCAAGACCCCGTCTCTACTAAAAATAGAAAGAAATTATATGGACAGCTAAAAATATATATAGAGAGAAAAAATTAGCCGGGCATGGTGGCACATGCCTGTAGTCCCAGCTACTTGGGAGGCTGAGGCAGGAGGATTGCTTGAGCCCAGGAGTTTGAGGTTGCTGTGAGCTAGGCTGACGCCACGGCACTCACTCTAGCCGGGGCAACAGAGTGAGACTCTGTCTCAAAAAAAAAAGAAAACTACTTTTGCCCAACTGTTCAGAGTAAGTCAATATACAGGTCATACTTGGTTCTTTGTAAGAAATTAAAGCACCAAATATCAATGTCATCTGGCATAAGGATACTGTCCATCTAGATGCTCATCAAAATCTAGGAGAGAAAATATACCTTTTACAGCCAAAGGCTGTAGACCAACCAAATTAATAATACGTCCAAATTGTAAACTTATTTTAGACATACCATTAGATTTTATGTCAGTTTAAAGGTTTGGACTTCTGGCAAGGTTTAATAATCACTAATTTCATTTTGCCTATCATAGAGCAATTGTAAGTAGCATAGTAAATTCCTATTCAGCCATCAGAAATTTTCTTATGTATCACTCTAGAAGGGCAACACCCTCCCCTTTATACACACATACGTGAAAAATTAATAACTCCCTTTTCTGTATTATTATTGCTTATGTTACATCATACTGTGATTATGTTCTTCTGTATTTCTCTCCTATTAGCCTATAAGCCTAAAAGGCTTGAGCCCAGAGACTGTCTTAGTGAACTCTGCTCATTTGTTGACTAGTATGGTAAATAGACCTGGTAACCTCACATGCCACTCAGTAATATTAATTAATTAATTAATTCCCTTATTAGGTAAAATACATTGATACATTATTAGTACATTAATACACTGTATCATTAAAATACATTAGATAAAATACATTAAAATACAATATTAGTATGGCTCCTCAATTAAAAGCAACTCATTGGTCAGAATCAGAAATTCTGTGTTTTCAGTGGGATTCTCCTGGGCTCAGGTCAAATTTATTTATAGATCATCATCAGCACAATTTCATGGATCAGAAAGAAGGAAAGAAATGAGAAGCATGAAAACAGTACTTGGCCAAGTGCAGAATATAGTTTTATGTGTGAAGTCTTTGTAAGGGCTCTTTATTTCTCATTGAAATGACTTGCTAGGTGAGGAATAAATTTTACCTCCTAGGTAATAAGGACAAGAGAAACATTGACAGTATATCTGATGTTAATCTTAGAAGTCTCTTTAGCATACGAAAGCTTCATTCCCACATGTTCTTTCTGAGAATTTACAAGAAAGCACCATGGAGGTCAGGAATTCCAGTTAGTTTTGCTACTAGCTCAAGAATTAGAGTTTTTAAAAATATTAAGTTCTATCGCAGAGTGGAGCAGCGCTGGAAGCGAAGCGCTGAGCGAGCTCGGCACGAGGCAGCCTCTCCCCTCGCCCGCCACCCGTCCCCAGAGAACCGTGGCATCTGGCAGCGCTGCGGGCAGTGAGGAGGAGCGCAGCCTCTGGGAATGTGAGCTCTATGTCCAGAAGCACAACATTCAGGCACTGCTCAAGGATTCTATTGTGCAGTTGTGCACTGCCCGACCAGAGAGACCTATGGCATTCCTCAGGGAATACTTTGAGAGGTTGGAGAAGGAGGAGGCAAAACAGATTCAAAATCTGCAGAAAGCAGGCACTTATGCAGACTCAAGGGAGGATGAAATCCTAACTCCTCCACTCAACCCAGTGGTTAAGGGTCCGGGGCGACTAGGTGCTATCAGCGCTGAAGTCTACACAGAGGAAGATGCTGCTTCATATGTTAGAAAGGTCATACCAAAAGACAATGGCTGCTTTAGCCAAAGCTATTGAAAAGAATGTGCTGTTTTCACATCTTGATGATAATGAGAGAAGTGATATTTTTGATGCCATGTTTCCAGTTTCCTTCATTGCTGGAGAAACTTATTCAGCAAGGTGATGAAAGGGATAACTTCTATGTGATTGATCAAGGAGAGATGGATGTCTATGTCAACAATGAATGGGCGACCAGTGTTGGAGAAGGTGGGAGCTTTGGAGAACTTGCTTTGATTTATGGAACACCTAGAGCAGCTACTGTCAAAGCAAAGACAAATGTGAAATTGTGGAGTATTGACTGAGACAGCTAGCTATAGAAGAATCCTTACGGGAAGCACATTGAGGAAGCGGAAAATGTATGAGTTGTTCCTTAGTAAAGTGTCTATTTTAGAATCTTTGGACAAGTGGGAACGTCTTACGGTAGCTGATGCATTGGAACCAGTCCAGTTTGAAGATGGGCAGAAGATTATGGTGCAGGGAAAACTAGGGGATGAGTTCTTCATTATTTTAGAGGGGTCAGCTGCTATACTACAACGTTGGTCAGAAAATGAAGAGTTTGTTGAAGTGGGAAGATTGGGGCCTTCTGATTATTTTGGTGAAATTGCGCTACTGATGAATTGTCCTCGAGCTGCCACGGTGGTTGCGCGTGGCCCCTTGAAGTGCGTTAAGCTGGACTGACCTAGATTTGAACGTGTTCTTGGCCCATGCTCAGACATCCTCAAACGAAACATCCAGCAGTACAACAGTTTCGTGTCACTGTATGTCTGAAATCTGCCTCCTGTGCCTCCCTTTTCTCCTCTCCCCAGTCCATGCTTCACTCATGCAGACTGCTTTATTTTCCCTATTGCAGCACCAAATGGCCACTGGCATTGCAGCTTCTTGTCTGTTTATAGTAAAAGTTGCTTTTATTGCACTGTTTTTAATTTGGAGCATTAACCGAATGCTCGTACACAGTTAAATAAATAGAAAGAGTTCTATAGAAACTTTGCTGTTATTGCTTCTCTTTGTGCAGTGTTAGTGTTCCACCTGGGCAGTGAGTGCCATGCTTTTTAAGGTGAGGGCAGATCCCAGCGCCAAATGCATTACCATAGAGTAATGATATAACCGTGCAAGATTTTTTTTTAAGTGACATAATTTTCCAGTTATAAGCATATTTAGACTGTGGCCATATATGCGGTATTTCTTTGTAGAATAAATGATTTCTCATGAAGCTCTAAGGATTAGGAAAAATGGATATAGAAAAATCTTAGTACAGTAGAAAGACATCTGCCTGTAATTAAACTAGTTTAAGGGTGGAAACATGCCCACTTTTGCTAGTTATAAGATGGATATGATTGGTTCAGTTTTTTTTTCCCCTTTTAACCAGAATTTTTGTTTGCCAAGCTAATTTGCCTGGTTTTGTTTATATCTTATTATTAATGTTTCCTCTCCAATTCTGAAATATTTTTAGGTGTGGCTATCTATACCTGCCTTTTGAGTTTGAAACCAAATCATAAACTGTAAATATTGGGTTATGATTTAATTACATCTGTCCCAGCTCCCAAATTCTGATTAGACCTTTATCCAGCTAGTGCCAAATATCGATCATCAGATGCTGAATTGAGAATAAGAATTTGAAGTCTACACTCTTGATTGTTAACTTAGAGCTTTTGGTTAGTGTACAACCTTCAGTTGACACCAGTATAATCTCCTATGCTCATTAAACTCTGATTCCAGGAGATTAGATTTGCTGAGACTAGATATAAATGGGATAAATGTCATAACAGAGAAGTGAAGGTGATTTTGCTAAAGGGAGAAATGTCAGGTAGACAAACTTCAGTGTGCAGAATTTTTCCCCACTAAATTCACTGGGATGTGAGATTTGGGAAGAAATTTTTATTACTTCGGTTTAGCCTTTTTTTCCTCCTTTTTATGTCAACTAGAATTTCTGGTGGGTTGCGGGTGGGATAGGATGTATGTGTGTTGTTTCAAATTGGTCTAAAAGGCCATCCTGCTGGAAGTCCTGATTTCCTATCTAGCATTTATTTCTCTGGCAGACTTTTTTGAAAGTAAACTTGTGTTTTGAGTCTTAACTGTATTTCAGTATTTTCCAGCCTTACGTGTTACATTATTCCAATGATACCCAATGGTTTATTTTTATTATTGTTATTTTTTTAAACAAAATTTCACAGTTCTGTAATGTAGGCATTTTTATTTTCATTGTGATTTATATATAACGTAGGGTTATTTGGGAGTGACCGTAAGCGTTTTCCATCTGTGTGCATCTGGCTCTGATTATTGATCCCCTTTCTTACCCTTTCCCAGGTAATTTAAATCGGTCATGGTAGATTTTTTTCCATAGATTTGAAAAGATTTTAGGTTGTTACTAAGTTTAAAGCATAAATCTGAGAAAGAGGTTTTATTTACATTTTAGTATGGAGTAGAAAGCCACCTTGATACAAATTTCATTTCCAAAATAATCTATATTCAATGAGGGTTTTCTGATCTATACTTTGTGTTTAGCTACCTTTTTTATTTTTAAAACATGAAAAATAATGTTCTGATAAGCTTAAAGCTTGATTTGATCTTTGTTTAAATGCCAAAAATGTACTTAAATAAATTACTTAGAATGCCATAAAATTGCACAGTTTCATATATGTATATAATCATGTTTATGTATATTTAGATACAATGCTTTCTAAATGAGTTTTACCCAAATGATTTGGCTTGCTGTTTAACTCCCTTTTGTAGTTTTTAATCTAAGAAATTTTAAGATAAGTCTAAATTTAAAAGTTATCACATTTAAAGCTTTATCTTTGTGCAATCTAAGTATATGTGAGAAATCACAATTGGCATAATTTGTCTTAGTTGATAGTCAGGGCTTTAGAAGCCATTATTTTTGGGCTTGGTAAGTGAATTGATGAGATGTGCTCTAGAAAGTATAGATGGCCAATGGACCATTTTGTACTGTTTCCAGGTTACCAGTCTGATTATACTGTGTGTGCTAATATACTCTATTCTTTTTGTTATAGCTTGTCTTAATGGTAGGCCAAGTAATAAAAAGAGATGAAATAAAAAAAATATATATTAAGTTCTTTATAAAGTGTTAAAAGTATTTAATGGCTGCTTTTTCCATTTTGTCATTCGTCTGATTGACCTTATGGTTTCTCTACGGTTGATTAAGACAACTTCAAAATCCAAGGCAACCTTGCTTTGCCTGATGAATTTATATTGGTTTGTATGTTAAAATCCAGCTAGAACAGCAGCTTATAACTTGCTGTCTGTTTCTACCTCATGAAAAAACTGTTTTCACTTGTATCTCTCCCATCGGGATCATAGGGTGTGACCTCTCTTCCTAGTACTGCATTTGTGTTCTTGATGATTTCCCAGACTCAGCTCTACCTGCCCACCCACACCCATGGTACTCAGTCCTCTAGATCCTGCCTGCCTAAATCCATAGCATTCAGATGCTTTGCCCTGCATTGGGAAATCATCTGGACTCTACATTTGTTTGGAGGCTTAAGTATATTTCCAAATTAGACCTTCCATGGAGAGGTCTAAAGTTGAGAATTCCCTTTTTTTTTTTTTTTAGCTAAGTTTACTTTTCATCTTGTTTCATTTCCTCTCTTAGTATTATAATCTTTTTATATAAAATTGTGCTGCTAAATTTTCATAATTTTAATTTATTAAGTAAGAATGTATAATTTTATAATTTATGATATCTAATATATTTAACATAATTTCCTTGCATATATAAGGAAAACATTAAACTGAAAACATACCTGATACATAGTAGATGTCCAATATCCATTAGAACTAATATTGAATGATTTAATAAATCTGATTTAATTAACATGGTAATTTTATAAGGTAAGTCAGAATTTTTAAAAGTCTTTTCTTTTTTTTTTTTTTTTTTTGAGACAGAGTCTCACTCTGTTGCCCAGGCTAGAGTGCCATGGCGTCAGCCTAGCTCACAGCAACCTCAAACTCCTGGGCTCAAGCGATCCTTCTGCCTCAGCCTCCCGAGTAGCTGGGACTACAGGCATGCGCCACCGTGCCCGGCTAATTTTTTCTGTATATATTTTTAGTTCTCCATATAATTTCTTTCTATTTTTTTAGTAGAGATGGGGTCTCACTCTTGCTCAGGCTGGTCTCGACTCCTGAGCTCAAACGATCCACCCACCTCGGCCTCCCAGAGAGCTAGGATTACAGGCATGAGCCACCGCACCCAGCCTAAAATTCTTTTATCAATAAACAGCTTTATAATTTAGAGCCTTCTGTTTTCAGTGTTTGCTTTTAATATTCAATATTTTCATATTTAATTTCATTTCAAAAGATAAAAGTTCTCATAGAAATAAATTTTTTAGATTAAATAATTTTTTTATACTATTTTGATTCTGTTTCTTGCTCCTGTGGGGGAAAAATGCTGCAATACAGGCATGTCTAAAGAAAACTTAAAATTAGGATTCATTGAAAAATTCATACAATAATTAAAAAATAACATGCAAAATGAAGTAAATAATATAAATTAGAAGTTAAAGTGTTCATTAGGTTAATTTGGTCATTCTACACATGAGAATCTGTATTTTCTGCTGCTTTGTCCTCATTTTTAAAATCTCAGACATTGAAACCAAACCTCCATTTCTTAATTCTCATTTAGTAATGTGTGTACAGCTATTCATTCAACAAGTCACTTTGTTCAGGGGCACTTTCCTCTGTTACTAATCTCTTCAGTGTTATCAGGATACATTTTTACTAATAATTGAGCATGTATGAAAAGCTACAGCTTTTCCACAGCTTTAGAAGGCCATGAAATAAAGCAGAATAAAAGATTATATGGCATAAAATTCATATTTGTGAATTTATGCTAAAGAAGTATTTAGGTAGCTTGGTAACTTTGTCAGAGGAATGACAATGTAAACAGAGCCTTAAACTTCCTATCTCAGAGAAGTTAAGTGTGGTCATATTCAAATACTTGAAAGTTGGCTCTGCTATAGGTTAGATGTAAGGCCTTAAGCAAGCAAGTTGCTGTCTCTTTCCAAGCCTTTAAATTTTAATTAATACATTGAACTTCACTTTGTCTTGTCTCAAATTATTAACATCCTCAAAGAGTCAGCCTCCAAAAAGCCATTTTATGAATATTTGGTACACTGGCATGCTACTTACAAAAGCAGAGGGGGGAAAAAGTAACCTTGTTAACTGGAAAATTTAATATCACCTTATACTTCTGGAAATTATATGTTTAATTTTACCATTATAGAAAAAATCTGAGCTTTGTTTCTCTTACCCTTTGCTGGATCAACACTTTGACTGTATGAGACATGGTTAAGGAAAACTACCCCCACTGGAACGTGGAAAAGCAAAGGCACCATAAATGAAGAAAATGAGAAAATTTTTAAAGTTTTATTAAACAAAACATTTAATTGAATCAATAGAGCAATGTGGAAGACTGAATGATTTTGTTAACTGAAGTTTACAATCATTTTAAACCTTGTTTAAATATTTCCTAAAACATTTTTAATAAAATTGCAATATTTCAATATATTTTCTTGCCTTAATAAAGAGTATGCAGGATATTGCTAAATTTTATGAATAAAGATCTTATTTTTAAGTCTTATAAAGTATAGTGTCCCCTCTTATCTGCAATTTTGCCTTCCACATTTTCAGTTACATGCAGTCAACTGTGCTCCAAAAACACAAAGTGGAAAATTCTAGAAATAAGTGATTTTTTTTTTCAGCATATTATGGGGGTACAAATGTTTAGGTTACATATATTGCCTTTGCTCCACCCGAGTCAGAGCTTCAAGCATGTCCATCCCCCAGACAGTGTGCATCATACCCATTAGGTGTGAATATACCCATCCCCTCTTCCCCCTGCCATGTGCCTGACATCCGATGAATGTTATACCACTATATGTGCACATAAGTGTTGATCGATTAATACCAATTTGATGGTGAGTACATGTGATGCTTGTTTTTCCATTGTGATACTTCGCTTAGGAGAATGGGCTCCAGCTCTATCCAGGATAATACAAGAGGTGCTAGATCACCATTGTTTTTTGTGGCTGAGTAATACTCCATGGTATACACATACCATGTTTTATTAATCCACTCATGTATTGATGGGCACTTGGGTTGTTTCCACATCATTGTAATTGTGAACTGTGCTGCTGTAAACATTCTAGTGCAAATGTCTTTTTTACAGAATATCTTTTTTTCCTTTGGGTAAGATGCCCAGTAATGGGATTGCTGGATCAACTGGCAGTTCTACTTTTAGTTCTTTGAGGTATTTCCATATTACTTTCCACAGAGGTTGTACTAGTTTGCAGTCCCACCAGCAGTGTATGACTGTTCCTATCTCTCTGCATCCACACCAACATTTATTGTTTCGGGACTTTTTGATAAAAGCCATTCTCTCTGGAGTTAAGTGATATCTCATTGTTGTTCTTATTTGCATATCCCTGATTAGAGGTGTTGAGCATTTTTTCATATGTTTGTTAGCCATTAGTCTATCTTCTTTTGAAAAGTTTCTTTCTTCTGTAAAGAGGCTTAAATTAAAAAAAAAGAAGAAGAAAAGTTTCTGTTCATGTCCTTTGTCCACTTTTTAATGGGGTTGGCTTTTTCTTGCAGATTTTCCTGAGTTCTATATAGATTCTAGTTATCAGCCCTTTATCAGATGTGTAGCATGCAAATATTTTCTCCCTTTCTATAGGTTGTCTATTTGCTCTAAGGACAGTTTCCTTGGCTGTGCAGAAGCTTTTTAATTTGATCAGGTCCCATTTATTTATTTTTGTTGTTGCTGTGATTGCTTTGGTGTCTTCTTCATAAATTCTTTCCCTAGGCCAGTATCTATAAGAGTCTTTCTAATATGTTCTTCTAGAATTCTTACAGTTTTATGCCTTCGGTTTAAGTCTGTTACCCACTGTAAGTTGATTTTTGTGAGAGGTGAGAGGTGCAGATCCTATTTCAGTCTTCTACATGTGGCTATCCAATTTTCTCAGCACCATTTATTGAATAAGGATTATTTTCCCCAGTGTATGTTTTTGTCTGCTTTGTCAAAGATTAGATGGCCATTATGTGGATGGTTTTATATCTGGGTTCTCAGTTCTGTTCCACTGCTCTATATCCCTGTTCTTGTGCCAGTACTATGCTGTTTTAGTTGATGTAGCCTTGTAGTATAGCTTAAAGTCTAGTAAACTGATGACTCCCAATTTGTTCTTTTTGCTGAAGATTGCTTTTGCTATACAGGGTCTTCTCTGGTTCCATACAAAGCATAGAATTATTTTTTCTAGATTTACAATAAATGACGTTGGTATTTTAACAGGGATTGCATTGCATCTGTAGATCTCTTTGGGTAGTATAGATATTTTAACAGTATTGATTCTGCTGACCCATGAGCAGGGTATGGTTTTCCACCTATTTACATCCTCTGCTATTTCCTTCCTCAGTTTTTCATAATTCTCCCTGTAGAGGTCTTTCATCTCCTTAGTTAAATATATTCATAAGTATTTTTTTTTTTTTTTTTTTTTTTTTGCTGTTGTGAAGGGTATTGAGTCTTTGATTTGGTTCTTGGTTTGTTTTGGAATATAGGAATGCTACTGATTTGTGTACATTAATTTTATAGCCTGAGACTTTGCCGAATTTGTTTATCAATTCCAGTAGTCTGATGGCAGAATCTTTGAAGCTTTCTCGACATAAGATCATACATCAGCAAAGAGCAGCAGTTTGACCTCTTCTGCCCCCATTTGGATGCCCTTGATTTCCTTCTCGTCTGATTGCTCTGGCTAGGACTTCCAGCACTATATTGAATAGAAGTGATAGAGGGCAACCTTGTCTGGTTCCAGTTCTAAGCATGAATGCTTTCAGTTGTTCCCCATTCAGTATGATGTTGGCTGTGGGTTTGTCATAGATGGCTTTTATCATTTTCACGTAAGTCCCATCTATGCCTATTTTGTTAAGCATTCTTATCATAAAAGGGTGCTGAATTTTGTCAAATGCTTTTTGAAATATGTGATTCTTAAGTTTTAAATTGTGAGCCAGAGTAGTGTGACAAAATCTTGCACCATCCTGCCCAGGACATGAATCTTCCCTTTGTCTAGTGTATCTATCTGTAAATGTTACCCGCCTGTTCCCGCCTGTTACTTAATAGCCATTGTGGTTATCAAATAATATCCCCAGCTGTGGGACCACAGTGCTTTTGTTCAAGTAACCCTTATTTTACTTCATAATAGCCCCAAAGCCTGGAGTAATGATGCCATCATGTTGTTACAATTGTTCTCTTTTATTATTATTGTTAATGTCTTACTCTGCCAAATTCCTCAATTAAGCTTTATGATAGGCATATATATATAAGAAAAAACAGATATAGAACTTGGTACTATCTATGGTTTTAGGCATTCACTAGCGGTCTTGGAATGTATCCCGTATGGATAAGGGGGGACTACTATGTTATGTAATATAAGTATAGAATTTTTAAGAATTGTTCTGTTTTAAGCCATATGACCTGGAGAGTGATTACAATTTTTCTTAAGAATGCCTTTTTTTTTTTAAAGTAGAGTGCAAGTAACTAATTCAGGTTAATTAAATATTCAACTAGAAGAATTCTGGTTTCCTTTAAGCAAAATTTTACTTTATTCCAAAGTGAACAGAATTATATTATTATTCATAATTTCACTACACATTTGAAAGATGTATACTCTAAAGCCATGGTCCCCAAACTTTTTGGAACCAGAGGCCAGTTTCATGGAAGACAATTTTTCCACAGACTGGGGAGGGTGAGGAGGGGGTCGTGAGGGGGGATGTGGAGGTCAGGAGGCCCATTTCCTAAAAGGCCATGCCTGGGGGTTGGGGACCACAGCTAAAGGATTCAAATTACAAACCTTTTCAGTAGTGATCTATTGGTTATAAGCAAGACCATATACTTATATAAATCTCTCTTACTGCCAAAAATTTTCTGTTTCAGAGGGGATTGGATTGCTTTTGATTGTGGCTATGTTATTTTTTTTTTTTTTTGAGACAGAGTCTCACTTTGTTGCCCGGGCTAGAGTGAGTGCCGTGGCATCAGCCTAGCTCACAGCAACCTCAGACTCCTGGGCTTAAGCGATCCTACTGCCTCAGCCTCCCGAGTAGCTGGGACTACAGGCATGAGCCACCATGCCCGGCTAATTTTTTTTTTTTGTATATATATTTTTAGTTGGCCAGATAATTTCTTTCTATTTTTAGTAGAGACGGGGTCTCACTCTTGCTCAGGCTGGTCTCGAACTCCTGACCTCGAGCGATCCACCCGCCTCGGCCTCCCAGAGCTAGGATTACAGGCGTGAGCCACCGCGCCCAGCCTTGTGGCTATGTTATTAATAAGTGATAGAGTATGACAGTTTTATTCATATGAAAGTCTAATTTTTAATAGTGTGATCATCTGAAGTTGTGATAATTTGAGGTTTCAAATTCTGTAAATGAGAATGAATACAGTTTTGTTTCATCAAAAATAGTCATTATTAAAATACAACTTTAAATGCCTTGAGAGTTTTCTGTTTGCATTTTTCAAGTTAGATAATCTTTATTATTAAGGGCCTATTCTAAGCCCAGTACTTCACTATAGTCTATAAAAGATAGTCCCTGCCAGCAAAGAACTTTTAGCCTAGATAGGAATATTATACAAACATACAAGAAAAACTAGAGAATAATGGAATGTAAACTCTGTCTTGCTAACTGAAAGTATGGTAGAAGCTCAAAGGATAGGTGGATTTAAACTCATCAAAGACCTCTGAGAGGAAGTGGAAAATGAGCTGGGCTTAAAAATGGATAAGATTGATTAGGTGAAATGAAAGAATGATAACTTTCAAGTGCAGAAAACAACATAAACTAAGTCATGATCAAGTAGGAAGGAGTAAAGTAAACACATTAGAAGGCAGAGAGTAGATATTAAGGAATAGGGAGGAAAATGAGTATAATTCTGTTTGAGATTATTTTCCTTCCTTTGCATAAATTACCCTCACAATCAAAACAAGAGTACTCAGATTGCCTTCAGCCCTTCAAGAGGCAAGGTGTGATGCTTTGGGGAAAAAAAAAAGAAAACATAGGAAATATTCGAAGGAAATCTAGGCTTTAAATAACACAAGTTCACCCTAAACAATTAGGGGATTTGTGGCTTTTAACTCAGCAAATTAGGTGAGCAATCTTGAGAGGAAATGGTTGCATAGCCAAAATTTTGTACTATGTCAGATATTTTTTACCCTAGGTAAGATTGTCTTTACTACTATGGGAATGATTGTGGATTAACACCATGATACTACTGTTAAACCAAAGAGAAATAATCTTTCTCCAAACCTCTGATTTTCATCCAAGCCTTAGCCCAAGTTATTTACCCCTAGAATGTCCTTTCTTCTTCAACTCAATCTTATGCTCACTACCCGCTACAAGGAAATTTTTCCAGTTCACTTTTCCTTCTTAGCCAAAAATACTATTTCTCTCTTTTGTGCTTCCGTACCTGACTTAGACAATTAATGCATTCTGCCTTATGGGAAGGAGCTATCTTATTCTTTATTATATATTTTGCAAGCCTAGCATAGTGTCTTAAACATAGTGAGTGCTTGATAAATGCCCATTGATTGCTGAAAATTAGCAGTAATACCTTTATAATAAAATAGTATATTCTGGAAAGGCTGAATACCAGCTAGATAAATATAAAAATACACAGCTTTTTTCATGGTAATTTAGAAGTTCTCCACCTTTTACTACCTATCAGGGCTCCTCTCAGTCTATGCTTCAAGTCTTAAGTACCTTAAAATGTCTTTTTTTTTTTTAATCAAAGCCAGAAACCTGTGGTTGATGCGTATGAATAGTCAGGCTTGTGAAGTTTTGATATCTTTTTGAGAGCCATTAGTGATCTAATTGATCATTTGTAAGCTTTCCAGTGAAGTGTGAAATACTATGAACATTATTTTTTGGCCTTTATTTGTGTATCTCTGAGGAGGTAGGAGATGGTAGTGGAATGTAAAGTCCTTACATTAAAAAATACTTTTCAAGAAACACCATTACCATAATCACAAAAACAAGTACTAAGCATCTAATATTCTTTAAGGTAACTCTAAAATTAATGCTTTTGAATGTCTGAGCTTTACTCAAGCCACCTTACTGAGTGAAATAGGCTTTCTCATAAACCTTCGTGAACAATTTTATTCGAGACCAAGTCACATCAAAACTTTCAGAAATCTAAGAGGGCAAAGACAATTGTGCATCAAATATGCAGCATTTGTTCACTGCTAAGACATTTGTTTTAAGTCATATTTATAATGGGATAAAGATTCATTTTTATGTACCCATAGAGCCTTTATATACAATCTATACAACATTTATGTCTGTTTTCTAGAACTTGATGTATAAATTATATTTTTTGAAAAGTCTGTTGTTTCTGTTGGTTTTGTATTGGCTTCGAGGGTGGTTGACATATTCGTTATATTTACCATGTAGCCAAAAGTCAGGAATTCAACTAGCAATTAAATAATGCTTCCTGTGGTGAAGCACTTTCCCTTCTATATTGATTTGCTTTATGATCTGTTTTCCAGGTATGAATTTTGTCACCACCACTGCCCTCCCCCTAAAAGATGAGAACTGATTAAACCACAGGTTCTTAGACCATGTGAAGAAGGGACTGAAACTGGAAGCAGAAAACAGATGATGCCTGTACAAAGCAGAGTGCCTGACAACAGCTCATTTTAGTAGAGGGAAATAAATGCCCCATGAGATGATCTCCTCAGCACAAAACTGTAAGTAACTTTGGAGTCTTACAGGGGAATTAGACAGTTGTTTCTGCTGACTCAATAAAAATGTCTTCATTTTATAATTTGTAGCCTGCATGCTTGTAAATTAAGATGCACTGAGTTGTCAAGTAGTGGACTTTCTTGGTTTGTAGGTAAGAATTTAAGCTAAAACTGAATGCAACATTCCCCAAAAAGTAACCTGAGATCTGTGCCATATGACCTGAGGCAAGGGTTACATGAATTTGGATAACTAGTTAGAACAAAGTTATTTTGCCTATGCCTAGAAAACCAATTAGAGGACTTTAGTCTTGATATAGCAAGGAATAGGGAGACATTATAGCCTCTTGAAACAAAATAATAGAAGTTGACTTTCTGGAAGTTAAATCTGGCAATGCTATATATAGAAATTTCTAAGAAATAGTCTGGTGGCAAGGAAACTGGGCATGTGACTACTGTAGTAATTGATCTAGGGGTGAAGAGAACCTGAACAGAATAGTGGCATGAGGATGGAAGTTTTTGAAAGAATAAGATATTTCAAAGGAAAAATATGTAGAATACCATGATGGGTTGGATAGAAGGGAAGTGTAAACAATTACACATTTTCTATACTGGAAGGCAATGGTGGTATCACTGAAAGACAATTAAGAAGCCAGTTTAAAAGAAAAAGATGTTGCATCTCATTTTTGTAATATTGCATTTAAGGTGATATTTAGGCATTCAGTTTGAAATGCCTTGATTTAAGGGCACTGGATATACAGAACTGGAATTCTATGTAAAAGTCAGGCTGGAGAGGGAAATTTGGCAGTTATTTACATAAAGCAGATAAGGGTAGAAAAGCTGACTGAAGCTCTTTATGAAGGACAGTGGATCACTTTTTAAAAATGTATATATAAACACATGTACATTTATGTAAATAAGCTATTTCATTAGGTATATAATCTTAAACATTTCCAAAATTGAATTAAAACTCTCCCTTTTTTCCCTAGTGTCATATCTCAAGCTTGTGTCCGTAAGAAAATCCCTACACTTTTATCAGTTATTAGGGTCAGTGACTAAAATGTGTTAATACTTTTGAACCTTAGTTTTCCTTTTAATAAAACAAAGCTCTTTCCTAGTATTAAACTAAGGGAATAAAATTGAGAACTTAAAGCCCAAATAAAATCAATTAAAACTTTATAAAATTGACAAGGCTTTAGTTTCTCAAATGGAAAGGCAAATAATTGAATTGGGGGAAGTGTGCTGGTCTCCAGTTTCAAGAAACAGTGCAGCACAAAGAGCTGGCATTCTGGCTAAAGAGCTGAAATAATAAACAGAAATTTGAAAACCAGGAAGACAAGTTTTCCAAGAGTGCAACTGTGGCATTTCAAAGGAGATTTAACAAGAAATTCCGGAAGATGGCCAAAAATAGGTTTAGATAATTGAGATTCCTTATTTGAATATTTGGTTTTGATAGAGAAACACACTTAAGAGGAAATGAAGGTTCTGTCTAAAGTCTGAAACTTTTTCTCACCCTAAATTGGGTTTGCTTCTAAAGAAAACTATTAGCCAAAAAATAAAAAAGGAATTTAGCACTGCTTAAATTGTAGAAATTTAAAAGTGACCAAGGCAACGATTTTTTAAAAATTAATTACAAGCAAATATTTTGGTTTTCTAGGAGCAAAACCTTGTTTTGTAGGATTCCTATTTATAAAGTCAAAATATTTTGCACTTTACTCAGTTATTACTTGCCATGAAAAATAGCCTCCCATCATTAGACAGAAATATCATACTATTCTACATCTTGGATCTTTAATATGTTTTATTTTGATGATATGTAAGAGAATCTAAAATGTTAATCTGCACTTTCAAAATAGCCTTTAAAAACCTCAGTAATATGTCTTCTGGATGTATCAGAATCTTTTGGACCATTTTCTTAAACCACTTGATTAATCCAAGTTCAGTGAACCTCAAGTTGGGTTATCCAGAACTGGGAACATTTCTATCAATATTTCAATCCTAGTTACATCTGACTTACGTGCCTGGTCTGCTAACTTCTGCTTTTTTCATGACTTCTAAAATATAAAGGTAAGTGAAGATTTAATATGAATTATAGTCATGTGACATTCATTCGGAACTTGTATTCTCAATGTTTTCTTAACTGCCAAGCTCTCTTATAGCATTACATTTTTATTAGCAAATTATGTATATTCCAATTTTGGCTGGGCTATTTTTACTGTGCTTAAACATATAATTTTGTGTAATTTGCAATGAGTTTATATTCCTATATCCATCTACATTTTCATCTTACTTGTTTGTAGCATTACCCAAATAAACTTCTAACAGAAAATAGTGGTATTTTCTGTAGTCTATAACTTGAATTAACTCTTTCAGACTGGATTATATAAAAGTACCCTCATCCATCTTTGAATCGACTATAAATCTTGTTTTTCCAAGTGTCTCCATTCACTGAGACTATAGCTTTCCTAATGTTTCAGTTCACTTGAGCCTGTCAGATGCCCAGCACTATGGGGGAATATAAAGAACACTATACAGCACAATACCAGTCCTCATCTTAAAAGAATTCACGGAACATCAGACATTGTGGTACAAAAAGGGTAGGACAAACCTCTCCTATTTGACTATTTGGGAAATGAAAGAAATTCACATTTTTTCCAGAAGTGTTGTAAAATGATGAAAGTTACATGAAATAGAAACAGTTGGTATTTGGTATGTTTTGCCCAATTAATGTGGTAAAAAGTCATTAAAACAAATGACTTTAGTTTTAATGATTTCTGGATTTGAGGTGTTGGTGTGAAATCTGAAGGTGCAGAAGACTCCCTGCCTAAAAGCCCTGTATGGTTAGATAAGTCTTAGGCACATTTTAGTTTGGGGAGCAAAGTCCTATTTATTTTGCTGCATGTTTAGTTCCTTTTTTATTCTGTGCTATGCTTAATTTTCATTTCCCATTTTCACCCATGTAAGATTTTAGCTTTTTATCCATGAAAATACTTTTGTGGTTGGATCTATCTCATAGTTAGATAAATACTAAGGCATTTTAGATGATGAGTTTTTTGATGAAGTTTGTACATAACTTTTCATCTCTAATAGGCCCAATAAAAGGCCTAATAATTTTTGAAATGTAGTTCTGTAGCAAAGCTGGTGGGTATTTGTGTTTTTTATTAGGTTGTTGATATTCCAGAATTCTAAGTATTTTTAGTAATATATTTTCATCTCTTCTCTTTATTTCTTGAATATCTTGTTCAAAAGAGTAAGTTTTTTAACATTTATGGGTTCTCTGGCTGCAGGAAGGTAATAAAATTTCCTAAATTTCTTTTTGAAAATTTCTTCTTAGTGGCTTCTACATTGCTAAACTTTCCGCTTTAGAGTCAACTTCCCTAGCACAGATGAAAAATAGCAATAGAATATAGGAGGTTTAGAGTGCTCTTAGCAAATCTTTTTTTGATAAGAGCAAAACCCCAGCACATCTCTGGTGATATATCACTCTAGTGATAGGATAGTGATATGACCATTCCTATTATTTGATCGAGTATCAGTACAAAAGCTGATAAAGCAAAGCTCAAGTTTGTCAGTTGTAAATGGTATATAAGACAAATTTGAAACAGATTATGATTCCCTAAACCATATATTTCTCAAACTGTTTTCTCATGACCATTTTATACTACTTCAGGCTCCTGATTTCAAATACATTTTAAAAGTAGCCCAAATTAATTCTGACTCTACCATAACCTTAGAACTCTTTGTAATTATTATTTATATATTAAATCCACGAGTAAAATTGAACACTAGAGTTCTTTTTAGAAAATCTTTGTAGGGAGAACTTCCAGTTATTTGTAAGGTAAATTATGAGATGCAAGAATCATAAGCTAGGTTGGACACGGTGGCTCACTCCTGTAATCCTAGCACTCTGGGAGGCTGAGGCAGGAGGATCGCTCAAGGTCAGGAGTTGGAGACCAGCCTGAGCAAGAGCGAGACCCCATCTCTACTAAAAATAGAAAGAAATTATAAGGACAACTAAAAATATATATAGAAAAAATTAGCCGGGCATGGTGGCACATGTCTGTAGTCCCAGCTACTCGGGAGGCTGGGGCAGTAGGATCGCGTAAGGCCAGGAGTTTGAGGTTGCTGTGAGCTAGGCTGACACCGTGGCACTCTAGCCTGGGCAACAGAGTGAGACTCTGTCTCAAAAAAAAAAAAAAAAAATACTAAAAAAAAAAAAATCATAAGCTAAAATCTTTGGTGCCTTATCAGAAATGAAACTGTGAATGATGGATAGAAACTGAAACAACCATAACAGAAGTGGGAGAATAGGGGAGGCCCAATTGTTTTTTATTGATATATAATATTTGTACGTATTAATGGGGTACATGTGATTTTTTTTTACATACATATAGAGTATATAATGATCAAGTCAGGGTATTTAGGATATCCATCACCTCAGTCAACTATTAATGGTACCATTAGGCTGACAAACCTTAACATGCCACTGTGATGATTCATACCTGTGTATATTCGATAGATTGATAGGTATATATAATTTATTAGAACAAGATTTTCAGTGTGGTTGGCCAAGACAAGCTTCTGCCATTATTTTCTTATAATTTAAAATAGTATTGACAAATTAATTTAGTCAAGAAGTTAAAGAGTTAAGTTGTGCCCTTATGAAAATGTTGAAGTCTTTTTTTTTCTCCTAAAGCTGGCAAGAGATTTTAATTTGCCTGTGATGCATCTAACCTACCCCCATTTACTTCAGACTACATTTGCCTGCCTCCTTTTTTAAAACAACACTCAATTCTTTTCGCATGTCTTAATATCCCAGTTACAGTGTCCTACTCTATTTTGGAGTGAACACAAGAGGCTTACTGAGATGATACTGACAGATATGTCTCCAGATGAGATAATCTCTGAAATATTTACTAAAATAAGAAACTCAACCCCCTCTGAAAGTGACCTTTCCCTAAAGAATAATATATTTTCTTAAGTTGTGGTAATCTATCCCCTAAAAACCTACATATCGTGAACTCATGACTTTTGAGAAACTATTTGAAAGGCTTAAGTTATTTTAATTTATGTTATGAAACGTATTTGTGGTAAGCTCTAAAAGGGCAGGAATTTTTTTATTCTTTGTTCTAAGAATCTCCAATATTGAGACTAGTATTTGGCACATACATGTCAAAAATATTTGTTGAATGAATGTATGTTATGTGTACTATGTTCCCATAAGTAACATATTTCTATTAGTTCATTACAAGAACATCTTATTTCTAATCTCAAAATTATTTCCTACAAATGTGAATGACTGAGAACACATTAATAGCAGTTTAAACATTTCCTGTCTTATTCTTCCCCAAACTGTAATTACAATATTTTTTGCTTCAGTGTTTTTTAAAGTTATCAATTTTAATTAGCAAAGAACTATACAGAATTAAGCAGTGTTACATGTACACCATGCCAATTATACCCAAACAGTTAAATCACATACATGCCAAAAATTTAAAATAGAAATACTATGCTCTAGAGTATACTGCTAGCAAGGAAACCAGACCAGACACATCATCACAAAAACTTTACACTAAAACAACTATGTTGTTGGCTGGGAGAGGTGGCTCATGCTTTATAATCCTAGCACTCTGGGAGGCCAACGTGGGAGGATCACTTGAGGTCAGGAGTTCAAGACCAGCCTGACCATGAGCAAGACCCCATCTCTACTAAAAACAGAAAAATTAGCTGGGCTCAGTGGCATGCACCTGTATTCCCAGCTACTGGGGAGACTGAGGCAGGAGGATGACTTGAGATCAGGACTTTGACATTGCAGTGACGCCACTGCACTTTATTCAGGGCAACAGAGTGAGACTCTGTTTAAAAACAAAAACAAACAAACAAACCCCTATGTTGGCTTTTCTGCAGAAAATAGAAGATGAGTGGTGCCAAAAACAAAACAAAAAACTTACAGCATTTTTTCTTACTTGGACCATGATTTTCAGTTGCTAACCTTAACATTACTGATCTTGAAGTATTCTGCACTTCTGAGTTATACACAACCTTTTGAGGTACTCTTAGGAAAAAATGTTTTAATCTTACCCACAAGCTAGTACACAAATTTATAAGTAACTACTAGAAATTTCAACTTCTTTACTTCCTGTGAAAGTGTTTCACAGGAAGGGTGGTAGAGTAAAATTTGTGTCAGAGAAAATATGAGAGAAAATAAGCCATACTATGCCATAATAGTGTCCCCAACACACACACACACACACACACACACACACATGCAATCTTTCATATATGGCTTCTTCCTTTTTTTTTTTAAATTAGATAATACATCCACATGGTCTGATGAAAAGTAAGTCTTCTACCACACCTAAACCCCTCTTACCCAGTTCCCTCTCCACAGGCAACCTGTATCTTTGCTGAAAATTCTATGCATTTATAAGAAAATGTGTATATATATTTTTCCATAAATAGAAATTGTATATATATTTTCCACTTTATACATTGTTCTGTACCTTTTTCCCCCTCCCCCTTGTAACATATCTTGACAATCCTTCAAGTTACCTGTTCAGTACTGATGAACTTTGAACTTATTTCTAATCTTTTGCTGTTATGATGATGCATTTTCTCACTTGAATATAAGCTCCTTGAGAATATTTTTGTCTTACTCATTCTTTAATCCTGAAACTTTAGTATACTGTCCAACAGATGTTTAACAGATGTGTTTTAATGAATTAATTGTAATTTTAAAAATGGTGCTTAACTGCTTCTACTCAACCAGTTTTAACCCTACTATGTGCAAAATCTTGATGCTCTTTGACTTAGTGATTACTCATCTAGGTGTTTATCCTACTGTGTAAAATGACACATATATAACACCTACAAGAGGAACCACTAGGTCAAAGTATGTATGTAGTCTAAATGTTGGCAGAGGTTATTCCAAAGCTTTCCACCAGATTTAGGTACTGATTAGTAACAGAGGTATTATTGCTCTCACCAAGTGTTTAGGACAGTACTTTATACATAATAGCGTTAAAAACTATTGAGTAAGATCAAGGAGTCAACATTCAATTGAGAAAAAAATGTCTTATGATGGTGTATAAATCTATATAGGAAAAATGCCTAGGAATTAATATGTCTAGGAAAGGAAGAAAGCAATGCCTTACAGAATAGGAGCATTTAAAAGTGGGCTATCCATCATTTTCATCATCAGTATCACCATCATCATCACTAACAGTTACTGAATGCCTACCATGTGCCAGGCAATGCATTGACTACTTTATCTCCTTTAATCCTCACATAGTCTATGAAAAGGTATCTTATTATCACCATTTGTTAGATGAAGAAGTTGAAGCACAGAGAGGTTAAATGACTTACCCAGGTCATATAGCTAATACATGACTTAGCTAAGATTAGAAATAAGCAGTCTGATTATAGAGCCCATTTTTGGAAACTGCATAAGTGTTCATGAAAAAAGAAAGGGAAAGATGTATTGAAGGTAGAAGGAACAGGTGCAAGCACCAAGTGCACAGAGTTGTTTAAAGTTTAATTTAATTGTTTAAAGTTTAGTGTGGCTTAACACATTGACTGCCACACTAGAAAAAAAATTTTTTCCCTGGGGCCACGGGGTTTTATTAAAACAAAATGATCCTTTTTTATTTGTTATTTTTTATTGTTTTCTGTGCATGAGTTATATGCAACCTAATCCACGTTTTTAGAATTAAATTATCAATATTAATTGTAACAATAAGAACATCAACAAGTAAGATTTTCATGAACCAACTGCAGGGTTTTATTTCACAAGGCCCCAGGCTCAAAACTAGCCTGAGTTAAACACAGCTCACATGGCAGTCAATGTGTTAAGTACTGTTGTTGCCCAGAGGTGACATGGTAGGAGATAAAATCATTAAGTTAGGCTAACTAACATATATGCCCCAAGTATGGAATTTTCAAATAAGAAAATGGCAATTTCCCTGAAAGAGAACAGACAACTTCATTTCATTTTCTGAGATTGCTCTGGCATGATGGTAGTCTCTGGTTGCAGTGTTTGTTCATGGTGAGTGCTTCAGGGCTTTTTATCCTTTCAAAGCTATAGCATTCAGTTTTGTCTTCAGAGGATACTGTTCTGGTGCTGACCAGATGAAAGCCTTCTTTTAATAAAGTGTCAATCAGTAAGCCGAGGACATTTGTTCCATTAGCCAATTTTCGGTTATCAGGTTTTATAGAAACATACCTGAGACACACAAAAAGAAGTTTAATTATAAAGCATCCCATTAATAGCTGGCAAAACTACACACATAAATTTGACTTATAACCTCAAAGGCATCATACCATTTTCAGGATTTTTTTTTTTTTTTGAAACTTCATTTATAAATCCAAATCAGTAATTTTGGATACTGAAAATAGAGACCTTGCTGTGATTTCCAAAGTCATTTTGATTCTACATTAAGAAATATACCCAACGTTGATGAATTTCATTGAGAAACTATTTTCTGGAGCAAACAATTTGATCAAAATTAAATTGTCTTAATTTTCATATAGTATAATTTATTTGTTTTGAATTTACTACTTTTACTCAATTGATTAATTCATTTAATGAATTGTTTTCATGAACACCATTTAGAATTTCCCCCGATCTAATTTTACCAACTATTAGCAACTGACATTATGAATTTTCTTTTGTGACTTATTCCTATCATTTTTTAGGTGAAATTTTAAAGACATAAAATGTCAAGATTTTATTGTCATCTTTTACTCTATAACTGTCCATTGTCAGAAGAGTAAAACTTGGTCAAAAAGCCTCTGGAATGGAAAAAGCAAAATCTTCTATTCCCTGGGCAACTCTACAGAGTTATCTATTGTGGAAGTTTAAATATAATACTTTCCTCACATTAAGATGAAAGATTTTTGTGCTGTTTAAAACACAAATACTTAATTTAAAAAAGGGGAAACCATTTGGCAGTGTATATACACATAATTCAAGAAAAATATATCTGAACTTTTCAGATTGGCTATGTATTGGTTTTAATAATTTCAACATAACATGTCTGCATAGATACAACTATATTACTCCTTCCTTATTTGCCATCAAGGATGTTTTTATCTCCTTGTGTCCTCCCATCATTTATAAGATGTGAAGAAAAGGCTAACTTAGATTAGTTCCAGTCAGAAACCTAAACTATCTGTAGTTTTATGGGATAAAAAGATGCTTGGAGACATCCCTAAACTCCTTTTAATGATCATGACTGAAATAGAGTGGTTATTGTTGCTCACATTTAGAAACTCATTCTAGGCAAAGAAAACAATTGAATAGTAAAATCTAAGAAGTATCAAACTACAAAGCACATCTAAAAAAAACGTTTATTACATTACAGCAGATTTTTAACATTAGTAAATCATTCCATTTACCCCCAAATCCCAGATCTTGATTGTATAGCCTAGAAACATTTGTCAAAGAGAAAAAAAATTACACATTTCATAAAAGAATTCAGATACAAACTGTACATATGTACAGGTAGTACATGGTAACAAAGTAGAATGCACTTACAAGAAATCACTGAGCTAATTAAAGTACTTGCTTCCATGAGGCTAAATTGAAAAATAAAAGATTTCAAGGCACAAGAAACAGATGGAATAAAAGAAACCAATGGGAAACAGAAAATCTAAACTTATTTAAAAAATTTAAAGGCAGCTACACTTTTCCATTTGAGCCAGTTTAAAAAGAAGTCATATAGAACAAAGAGATTCTAAAATTCTGTGACCATAACTTGAGCTTGATAACGTGGTATCACATGAATGGCCATCTGAAGGATGCAAGCCGAGTATTTCTAGTACTATGAATTTGAGAGATAACATCTGAGCAACCTGCTAGGTTAACAAAATTTTAGAGTGGTAAAACATACTGATGGAATATACTGAATAAGCTGAATGATACACCAGACTATTAGGAGTCATTCAGGCTTACTTCTCCACTTTCCGCCTTCCAAAAACATCTGAATAAACAGATTCAGATCAGAGAGCGTGCAAAAAATAAAAATGACTGCTAACTGGGCAGTTATATACTCAAGGTGGGCCACTTAAGGCCGCAGTTTTCATCCCAGTCACCAGAGATCCCCATAATGTCACTTTATTCAGATTATCTATCTCTACTTTGAAATTGGCACTATATAAAAAAATCACATTTATGGGATGGAAAAAATTCTGAACTTCAAACAACTGAAAAGAATACCATTTGGTGACACACAAAAAAAGTTTTAAAAATAGTTCTGATTTTGGAATTATCCATTGTGGAAGTTTAAATATAATACTTTCCTCACATTAAGATGAAAGAAGGTTTTTGTGCTGTTTAAAACACAAATACTTAATTTAAAAAAGGGGAAACCATTTGGAGCCATATATACAGAGGAATATAGCAATTTTAGTTTCTAATCCTTTTTTTCAAGATTACAATTACTTTCTCCAACTGCATGGTTTTTAGTAAGTAGTAGGTCAGGCATGGTAGCTTTCTCCTGTAATCCTAGCATCTGGAAGGCCAAGGCAAGAGGATTGCTTGAGCTCAGGAGTTTGAGACCAGCCTGAGCAACAGCAAGACCCTGTCTCTATTAAAAATGGAAAAATTAGCCAGGTGTTGTAGCACATGCCTGTAGTCCCAGCTACTCAGGAGGCTGAGGAAAGAGGATCCCTTGAGCCCAGGAGTTTGAGGTGGCAGTGAGCTATGACAATGCCACAGTGACAGACTGAGACTCTGTTTCAAAAAAAAAAAAATAGTATTTCCAGGACATCTTTTTAACAAGTATGTTTCTTCTTAAAATCAACACCATTTTTCCTTGAGTTTCTAACTTTTTGAAAAGTGATCCCCAAAGAGGTCATAATTAATCAAATTTAAAAAAAAAATTGATCATTTCCTTCTATATAAGCATTCCACCAATAAAGTTGTGCCCTGAGGTATCTTAAAACAGTTTGAGATAAAGATAAGGTCTTAGGTTTTCTTCATAATCACCCTATTAATTTGACTGGCTCTTTTCCCAAAATGACATTTCAACCTCTTTGGAAGCATAGGAAATTATAAAGTATAAAAAGTTAAGAATTGTCATACTCGGTTATACTGCCCAGTGATCTCCAGTTAGTAAGCAAGACCAAGGGGAGTGTTGCAAGAGAGGCAGATGCTGGTATCCTTCCTGATGGTTACTGCTTAAGTTAAAGTATCCTAAAGTTTGTCTACCTTAACCAAAAAGTATATTTTAAATGCTATCAATAAAGAACATATGCAGGCTTTTTTTCCCCTCCTAAAACTTAAAACCAGCTTTCATGGTTGGTAAAATAATGGTAGGACAGCATTAAGACATTTTTAAAGGGGAAAAAAAATGTCTGTGACAGCAGAGTGGAAATCAGCCTTAGGATCCAGCCAAGAACAATAGAGGGAGAAAGTGAATAATTGACTCAGGAGCAACTGTCCTTAACATTCTGACAGCCTACTCCAATATTTTGAATTGTGTTAAGAGCCAAGGATGTAACAGAATACCAAATTTGCCATGAGATATATCTGCCTTTAAAAGTGTTTAAAAATAAAGTCAGATGAAGAAAAATCAGTAGTCAAATCATAAGGACTGAAAGAACAAATACATATAATGTGTAAGGAAATCAGGAGAAACTACTGAGCAAGCCTTTATTATATTCAAGTCACTAAAACAATTTCTTGAAAAAATAATGCAATTCTTCTCTAAGTCAAATTTATTAGCAAAGGAATGTAATCTATAAAATTATTTCCTCCTATAATTTGAACAACCATTGTCCTAGTTTTCCCTAGACATTCTTGGTTTATTCCTGCTGATCCACATAATAACAATATCCTCCGTCACTCTGAAAGGTATCCCAGTTTGGAAAATATTTGGTCATTCTACCCAACTCCACTGGTTACCCCAAAACATAATTTTGAGTAATCATTTTTTTCAAGAAAAGTTTTAGGCATGAGGAACTTTCAATTTTGAGGGAAAACTTCAGGAACTGGTGTAAAAGAGAGATACTTCAAAGTACAAAATACCTGACTGCAGTTTGATTATCAGTAGTCCTATCAGAGCCGCACTGGAAAACCAGGTCATGGTAAGAAGGTCTTTGTGGAGGCAGTGGAAGTAAAGTCATCTGAGGAGGGAAAGAGTTACTACTCCAGGTTCGTGCTGAAGGTTGCTCTATAAACACTGTAATCCTCCCAGTTAGCATCTCAATTGTTTTGCTGCAAGAGCCAAACACCCTGAAAAAAGCTTGAGTGTTCCGGCTTAGGAAATGTACCTCCACAAGAACAGGTCTTGGCTGTAGCAGGTGTTGGTTTAAGAGATCAACCAGAGAATCAAGTTCATAAAAAAGAGCTTCTCTCTGAAGCCTCAGATAGTCTGAAAAGTTAGTGGGTAATAAAAGCTGGTGAGTTCTCAAAAAATCTAAGATGAAACTAAATAAAACACCATCTCTGTCCACAAAAATATGGCTACCAACCATCTTGAATTCTTGGTCTCTGCCATCTAACATTCGTGCCAACCGAGAGGCAGGAAACTGCTTCATTGTAGAAAACCTTGTTGTAAATATCTTCCCTCCCACGTTCAAAGTGATCAGTTCTTCACCACTCATTCTTCCCTAGCTTCAAACTATCACCCACAAACTTACAAAGAACTTGTAAATCAACCTATAACCATAAATGTTGCTAGTTATATATGATCAAACAATGTAGAGGAGGGTAGAATAACAGAAACCAGAGACTTAGATTCCTAGTGACTATAAAGCAAATAGTGTATCCATAGCTGTGTTTGCAAATTTGAGTTGCTTGGGAACCTGCAGTATACAAAATGTAAAAGCAACAGATGAGGAACTGAATAAAGGAAAACTGCCAGTATATCTGAGGATAGACATCAAATAGATCCCTTTTCTGTATTCCATAAAAAAATTTCTCCATGAAAACCTGATGTAAATCTATATTTAAAAAAAAAATTACTGGGAGCAAAAAAACACTCCCCTTCCCCAGACCTCTTATCTACCATGAGTTGTCATGGCAGAAGTAAGATTTACAGATATACATTGTCTTAATTTCTTATGATCCTCTTAGCAAGTTAGTGGCCAAATCATGAATTACCAGTTAGAAATGAGGCAGCCATTACCTCACCTAGCAAGCCTTATTTTATGACTGTTCTCATAGCTATAAGGTAATGATTTCTTCTGTAAATTTAGTTGCCACCTTTTTTCCTGTCCCCACTTTGATTACCTCTTCTCAACCAAATTGAAGGACTGGAATAAAAACACTATTCTCTGAAAGTCTATTTCACTTAATGGACTTTCAAAGGAATGTCTGATTCCCTGATACAAATAAAGCAGAGTGGGGGGCAACTGTAAGATAAGGTTTTCATCTGAATTCTAAACAAGGTGGGAAAATTAAGTATTTTTATTCTGTGATAGGGTGTTTTTATCTCATATGAGCAGACAGGACAGCAATAGTGTTCAACTGATTACTCTGTACTTTATAGTAGCTGACAGATTGTTTCATCTATTGTCAAATTAGTCTTACTACACTTAAAATTCTGTAAGCAAGTAGACTGGTTTGGTTGTACAGTTGCTATGATACTTTGGAACAACACAACACTCAGCTGCCAGAAAAAAGGTGGCTTTCCCATTTCCTGCTCTTGCCATGTAGATTTCTTTTTTAACCTATGCCTTTGCTTGCTTAGCCACCTAACATTTCTGTAATTAACACCTTTGATGAAAAATTTTAAACAACAAAGGAGAAAAGGGCCAGGCTGAAATTGCCACCCTCTTAAAAATATAAACTTACCACAAGAGAACAGCCAGTTTTTGTTTACATAAGATTTACATTTTAGTGATAAAGGAATCAACTGTCTATAGAAAAATTTGGAAATCCATCCATATCTTCAAACCATCCTTCCTTCTTCAAAAGAATATTCACTGTCAAAAAAAGTTCCTTTACAAGAGTAGTCTTTACTGCATGCTTGATTACCACCACTCTATACCTCATCAATACAGTTATTAGATCATATGATCTCTCACCTCCATTTTTTTCAGCATAAACACAAGCAATACCAGGAGGAGGATGCTTATTTCAAAAAGCATTCTTTAAAAAGGAAAGAGGGTTCAGGGCTACACTATTAAATTTCATTTTTATCTTTATAAACTACCTAATTTGAACACCAAATAGGACATTACTTTTGAAAGGAATACTTTTGGAGGAAAATATATGACTGGAATCTTGACCAAATCTGATTTACTACTCTGTTCTCTAACAATCTCTAACAAAAGACAGAGAACTACATACTTGAAAGAGATTTTATAATAGTTTATATTTGCACACAAATTCTGCCACATTATTCAGCACCACCAAAGTAAAATTCTTGAATCTTTCACTGAAAATGAAAAACCCATCTGTCACCTGTTCCCAGTAAAAGACTGATTGTTCTACAAAATCAGCTGATTTCATCAGACAGGAACCGAAGTTTGAAAGATAGTCTTTCCAAGTTGCTAATTCCTCAAATAAAGACGATTCTAGGAATATGGTAGGACCAAAGAAAATGACAAAGCCCAGCAGAAGGACTACCAAAAATGACTGATAAAAGCTCCAGGGAATTTTGCTAATGAATGTGCCAGTGTCTTGCGGCAAAGAAAGTTTATCCACATCTACTAGTTTTATGTCCTCCCACTGACTGGTATCAAAGTTCTTCATTAAAGGGCTTGTGGGCAAATTGGAGGGAGGTAAAGGAGTTTCCTTGATTACTTTGATTTTCTCCCTGAATTCCTGCATCTGTTGCAGAAATATGATGGGTTCTGACACATCTTTGAAAGCCTCAGCAATGTTAAAGGCCATTCGTTGCTCCTGCAAGATGGTGTTGAGTTTGTTGATCTCTGGGTCATATGCCTGCATAACTGCAAGTTTCATGGTCTCGAAGTCAGAGAGGATTTCATTCTTCTTTTGATCCAGGGTGTGTTGTAACTTCTCAAAAAACTCCTTCACTTTATCTGAATCTTTAGTCAGTAACTGTAGGGATTTCCTCTTGCTAGTTTCCAAGGTATCCAAGCGAGAAAGAGCATCTCCTCGACGCCAGGTCTCAAAGCTCTGGAAGAGGGACTCAAAGGCATCCCTTTCCTGAGCATAGGCATCTTCAATAGAACAGAAGACATGTTTGGTGTGGTCACCACAAGTAGCACACATCCCACAAATCAGCTGCATATCAGTCAAGCAGAAAATGTTGAGAGGCTGCCCCAAGTGTCCTTTGCATACTGGCATTTTGGGAGAGATCTTGATCTTGTTATACTTTTCCACAATACCCTTCAGGGAGTAATTAACCTGCAGGCTGTTAACTCCAGCAGCTGAAGTTTCCTTACGGCATGTGGGGCACTTGAATGGAGATGGTCTCCACAATGAATTCCGCACATTCCCCTCTAATATACCTTCTAAGCATTTTTTGCAGAAGTTGTGTGAGCAAGGCAAAACTCGAGGATCATCAAACAGACTGCAACAAATTGGGCAAGTGAGATCTTCTTCAAGCAGCTCCATCACATCCTACCATAGAGGAAAAAAAAAAACAACATTTTATTTTACTCAAATAATCCCCTCCACTAGGACTATATAATAATTAGAAGAAACTACCTTGGCCAGGCAAGTTGGCTTATGCCTGTAATCCTAGCACTCTGGGAGGCCAAGGCAGGAGGACTGCTTGAGCTTGCCTGAGCTCAGGAGTTTGAGACCAGTCTGAGCAAGAGCAAGAGCAAGACCCCATCTCTACAAGTTAGGCATCGTGGCGCCTGCCTGTTGTCCCAGCTACTTGGGAGGCTGAGGCAAGAGGATCACTTGAGCCCAGGAGTTTGAGGTTACAGTGAGCTATACCAACACTACTGCACCACTCTATCCAGGGTGACAGAGTGAGACTCTGTCTCAAAAAAAAGAAACTGTCCTCACATTAAAATGATTTCACTGAAATAGCCAGCAAAACAAAGGAAATAAGTGAAAAATTTGGGAAGAGAATGCACACCAAAGCAGATTTAATCCACTGGGACTAGAACACACTCCTTAATAGTAGGGCACCCTGTACACAAGGCCTTTGTGTGGGCTTTCCAACAACAGTCTTTGGCTGAGACAGGGTGAGGACCAGGACAACTGCAAGTTGAGCCAGCAGGGCCCAATTGATTGTTTTAACACAGAGAGCTGACTACTAGCTGTCAGAAACAAAGCTATTCAGTGTCTGTAATAGAATGAGCTCTTTACTTTGGGCCCACAAATATAAAATGGTATGCTATTTAAAAGAAAGAAGCACAGAAATATAAATCTAAGCATGTACTCTCATCCAGACTTTTATTAGGAATTGGCATATTTTCTATTTCAAAAGCAAGATTACAATTTTTTAAATCATAAGTGAAAGCACAAGATGAGAGAGCTGCAATTCACTTTCTTAGAGAATTAAATGAGTTTTTTGTTTTTAAACCATAAGAACAACAATCAGAATCATCTTGACCATCAATTCTCACAATATGATGGGCAGAAACCTGGATGTCCCTCTTTCAGGGCATCTGAGAGGTCAAAACTATTTTCATAGTTTCAAGATGTTTAATTTTTGCACCATGTTGACATTTGTGCCAATGGTGTGGGTAGATGCTTCTAGAGCCTTAGCAGGAATCAAGCAAGGCAGTAAGGCGCACTGAATTGTACCACTCGTCACTGTGTTTTTACCACCACACATTCTAAGTGGGGTGAGGATGAGCGGGGGGAGTTTCATTTAAGGATGTTCTTGGTGAAGCAGTAAAAGTTATTCATTTTATTAAATCTTGATCCTTGAGTACACATCTTTTTAATATTTTGTGTGGCAAAATAGGAAGTACACACAAAGCACTTCTGCTATATACCAGCAGATGTTGTCTGGAGAAAAAGCACTTATGTGATTGAGTTGCAAGCTGAACCAGCTGCTTTTTTCATGGAATACCATATTTACTTGAAAGAACCAGTGACAAACTATGGCTTTTCAGACTTAGGTATCTGACAGAGATTTTCTTGAAAATGAACAAAATGAGCTTGTTACTTCAAGGAAAACAAATGATAGTATTTCTTTCCAATAAAAAGTTAGGTTTTAAGTGAAAATTAGAATTTTGGACAACATACTTGCCATTTGTGAGACTGACAGCTTCCCTTTAATTAATTTAAGGCTTTTCTGATAAGATAGGTGATGATATTAATGAATATGGGGTTTTCCTGAGGGTAAGGAGTATTATATAATAAAATATGTCAATATTGGGAGATCTGCATAACACAATGAACTAATATTTTTTAAAGTCACCAATGCATAATGTTATAAATCATGCAGGGGTAAAAGATAATTTGAAGTCCAAAAAGACCAATAGGTGCATAAATTTGATTTCAGATTCCATACTCCAACAAAGAAACATAATACTTGCTGAATTTTGGGATAGTATCAAAGAAGATCCACGATTATCTGAAAAGGCTATTAAAATAGTCCTCCTTTTACCAACTATACATCTGTGGAAAGCTAGGTTTTTCCATGTGTGTTTGTGTGTATTTCTTTTTTTTTAAGAGACAGGGTCTTGCTCTGTTGCCCTGGCTGGAGTGCAGTGGCGTGATCATAGCTCAATGCAGCCTCAAATTGCTGGGCTCAAGTGCTCCTCCTGCCTCAGCCTCCCAAGTAGCTGGGACTGTAGGCATGAACCACCACACCAGGGTAATTTTTCTTATTTTTTGTAGAGATGGGGTCTTACTACATTGCCCAGGCTAGTCTCAAACTCCTGGCCTTGAGCAATCCTCCCACCTCAACTTCCCAAAATGCTGAGACTACAGGTGTGAGCCACTGCTCCCGGCCTACTTTGTATATTTCAATCAAAATAATTATTGCAACAGGTCAAATGCAGAAGCAGACAAAAGACTCCAGCTGTCTTCTATTGAGTAGCCATTCATTAAAGAGATCTATAAATAGATCAATGCCACACTTCTCATAATTTTGTTTTGAAAAATTTCTTTTTCCTAAATTATTTGTTAACATGTAACAGGTTTACCATTGTTGTTTTAAATGAATTAATATACTTTTAAAATTCTCAGTTTTCTAATCAGTAAATATCTATAGACAGTACACACATAACTGCTCTGGGGCTCCTCAATTTTTAAGAGTGTAAACATGTCCTAAGACCAAAATATTTGAGATCCCTTATCTAGAGAATACCATTTCTCAATGCAAGTATATTATTTTAAAATGTACGTTTATCCCTAAAGTTCTAAAACCAAAAACAGTGCTATATATTTCTACATTTCGTTTACTCAGGGATACATATGCACACAAATACACATATATATCACATTACCATCAAAGTAATAAATAAAATAGGACCGAATAATTTGTAGGTCATCTTACAATAAAAAATAAGTAATTTTTTAACAGTAATTTCAACAGTCATACATAATTGGAGCTACATCTACAAGGTAAAAAGCATTTAAAGAATAAGCTGAGAACCAGGTACAGTAGTTCATGCCTATAATCCCAGCTACTCGGGAGGCTGAGGTGGGAAGATTGCTTGAGCCCAAGAGCCTGGGCATCAGAGCAAGACTCTGTGTCTAAAAAATAAATAAATAAAATGAAAGATAAGCTGAGCTTGCAGGGCTAAGGTTGTGAGATAATATATATTTATAATAAATAATATATATGTAGAATTAAAGTACAGCTTATTGGGTCTCTAATTTAGTGTCATAATGAAAAATGTATAATTAGCTAATTTTTCTGAAAAATCTTTTTGATATGAGAAATCATGTAACCTTTGAAAAGCATGGGGAAGAGAATGGCTACAAAGACTGAGGTTAGTGTGCGGAGAGGTTGCCACACAGCTATAAAACATTCTGACCCTTTAGAACAGTAGAGATAAACTATTTTTTTTCTTTTTTCTTTTTTGAGACAGAGTCTCACTTTGTTGCCCGGGCTAGAGTGAGTGCTGTGGCGTCAGCCTAGCTCACAGCAACCTCAAACTCCTGGGCTCAAGCCATCCTCCTGCCTCAGCCTCCCGAGTAGCTGGGACTACAGGCATGCAACACCATGCCTGGCTAATTTTTTCTATACATATTTTTAGTTGTCCAGATAATTTTTATCTCTATTCTTAGTAGAGACGGGGTCTCGGTTAGGCTGGTCTCGAACTCCTGACCTCGAGCGATCCACCCACCTCGGCCTCCCAGAGGGCTAGGATTACAGGCGTTGAGCCACTGCGCCCGGCCGAGATAAACTTTTGATGATCCTCCAACCCTCCTCCTGTTCCACATTTTATCACGTCCATTACTCTCTCATCTTTCACCTAAGAATTGTACACAAAGGCCAGATTTTTGAGTAGGCAATAGAAACAGGAAAGTGGTGAGGGCAGCAGTCAATAAAATAAACCTAATTTACTCATCCTTGTAAGGTTACTATTTCCAGGGAATCCTATCCAAGCATACCAAGTACATAAGAGGAAAACAAAAGATACACCAAGTGGTTGGGATGAGGAGGAGAAAAAGGGCACCCAAGGCAAAGAGAAACTTTGAGGAAAATTGAGAAGGATACTGCAATAGGGGCCAAGGAGAATTTTAAGGCAATCAAGTATGATCAAAAGTGAAAAGAAAATGTCACACACAGGAAAATTTAGAAATAATAAACAGTCATTCAAAGGCCATGATCAACTTACAGCTCTTACAATGAACCACAGGAAAACAAAATACTTGGAAAGTTTCTTTTTCAAAAAATTTGCATCAAAATTCCAATAGATCCTCTTCTTGTTCCATTTTTACTGATAAAGGTTACCAATTTTGGTTTATAATTTAAAGAATCTGTATTTTCATTCACTTTAAAAGCTAAATACTATTTTCTTTTCCTCCCTTAACTTTATGCCTTCTCTTTATACTCAAAACTTTCTCTAGGACAAAACTGTGACCACTTCCACAGCTGACTCTACTGATGTACCTGATCCAAGAAACCACAGCAGGCTTCTATGTTGCCTCAAAAGTTTTAAAGGAAAACATATAATAACTAAGATTTTTAGTCTCATAAATAAAGGGTACTTTTTACAGTAAAGGAACTTACAGAATCTTTTCTTAAAGTGTGGCTAACACATAAAATCTGAAGAAATCAACAGAGCTTACTCCTTTGACATAAACTAAAGTACACATCCCCTCCACCTCTTTTTTGGGCTAGTTTTCCCCCCCAATATACAAGTCAAGAAACTTCATGTAAACAAAGTTATTGCTCACGGTTTAAATTCCAACTTAACCAGTGTAAAAATAAGTGTATAAAGGCATACAAGTTTTCCAAGATTCATTTCCTTTGAATGTTTGTGAATACCAAAAAAATCTAAATTTTGAAGCACAAAAATCTATTTTCCCACCAATTAAAAATTTCTCAAGTGTTTTATACCAACAATTAAAATAGCTAAATATATACTAGTTGCCTACCACTTCTCTGAAAAAAAGTCAACTTTGTTCTCCTACTGTATTTACATTTTTAATACACTTTTAAGTATGCATACGATAAAATTCCCTTTTTGGTGTACAGTTCTACTTTTGACAAATGCATAGTTGCACACCACCACCACAGATTTATTTTTCAAGAATTTGTCAAGCTATCCACAAACAAGAAAGACTACAAAAAGTGCTTTATCAGTCCTACCCTTGAATGGGTATACAGCAACAACAGCTTCTACAAAGAGAAATATAACACAACCACTAAATAATAAAAATGAAAAAGCCAGTATGTACAAAGGAAAGGAGTCATAAAATAGAAAAAAAGAATTTATTTTGTATGTATCAGATTTCTCCCTCTTAGAATTCCTTTATTTTTAAAAGATCATCCCAAAATGATTATACGGCAAAAGGTGTTTTACTCAATTCATTCTTTTTTTTTTTTTTTGAGACAGAGTCTTACTCTGTTGCCCAGGCTAGAGTGCTGTGGTGTCAACCTAGCTCACAGCAACCTCAAACTCCTGGGCTCAAGTGATCCTCCTGCATTAGCCTCCTGAGTAGCTGGGACTACGGGCATGTGCCAGCATGCCCGGCTAATTTTTTCTATATATTTTTAGTTGTCCAGCTAATTTCCTTCTATTTTTAGTAGAGATGGGGTCTTGCTCTTGCTCAGGCTGGTCTCGAACTCCCAACCTCAAACGATCCACCTGCCTTGGCCTCCCAAAGTGCTAGGTCAATTCATTCTTAAACAAAAATTAATTCTCTCCTTGTAAAATCTATTAGTTAAAAGAAACTTTTCTGTTAAGTCTAAATTCCATTGGCCCTTAGCAACATAAAGTTGTCTGAAATGTCACTCATGATTTTTTTTTCACTTCCTATTAGGGAACAAAAAGAAAAGCCAATATGTTAATGCTCTGTATCTTAAGGATTTGACCCAAATTTCTATGCTGCTTTGAGACATCTTTGAATTCAGGAATTTAAAGACAATACCTAAATACAGGTAACTCGATAGCAAATACTGAAACTGTCACTTCACAGATACATTAAATTATGCTAAACTTATAGTAAACTGAAAGCCACCAATCTTACCTTTAAACAATGCCTAAAATAGCTCATTTTTAAAAAAAATAATTTCCTCTCAGCACGCTAATCTTATTTTCAAATAGTGTATTACATTCCAGGAATTTTAGTATAACATCAACTAATAAATGCTTTCTTGAAAGTAAGGATCTAGTTAATGATTACCAAATCTAGGTACAGGATATAAGGATATTTATTATAATATTCTTCTGAATTTTCTTTTATGTTTAAAAATTTTCACAAAAAGGGAAAAAACAAAAGAAACAGCCCAATTATAAGAAAACTATATTGAGTTTAAAAAGTAAAACCTCAGGGCCAGGCATGGTGGCTCACATCTGTAATTACAGCACTTTGGAAGGCCAAGGCAGGAGGATCACTTAAAGCCAGGAGCTGAGACCAGCCTGGGCAATGGCAAGACTCCCGTCTCTACAAAAAATTTTTAAAATTTGGGGCCAGGCGCGGTGGCTCCCACCTGTAATCATAGCACTCTGGGAGGCCAAGGAGGGTGGATTGTTTGAGCTCAGGAGTTCGAGACCAGCCTAAGTAAGAGTGAGACCCCGTCTCTACTAAAAATAGAAAGAAATTATATGGACAGCTAAAAATATATATAGAAAAATGAGCCAGGCATGGTAGCGCATGCCTGTAGTCCCAGCTACTCGGGAGGCTGAGGCAGGAGGATCGCTTGAGCTTAGGAGTTTGAGGTTGCTGTGAGCTAGGCTGACGCCACAGCACTCTAGCCCCAGCAACAGAGTGAGACTCTGTCTCAAAAAAAAATTGGCCAGGCATGGTGGCATGTGCCTGCAGTCCCAGCTACTCAGGAGACTCAGGCAGGAAGACTGCTTAAGCCCAGGAGTTTGATGTTGCAGTGAGCTAATGATGCCCCTGTACTCCACCCAGGGTGACACAGCAAGACCCTGTCTCAAAAAAAAGGTAAAACTTTACAAACATCTGCTAAGTATAAGCTCCACAAGAAGCTTAATCTGGTATGGTACTGTTTATCTTTTATAAAATTAAAAAATGTATTACTGGAAGTCTCTGGATCCAGGCCTGTGAGAAGACTGACATACCTGTCTGGCTCTCAGTCTATGACCTTTGACAAAGCACTTATAAGTATTATAGTCTCTCTCCTCATTTGTACAAGTGTTTTCGAAAGGTATAATATGTGAAGATTACTTATAAAGTTCTTATTTTAAATACTCTATCAATATGTTATTATGGCTTTTAGAGAATATTCTGTGACTTAAATAATCAAAACAGGAAAAAGAGGGGACAAGATCTCAGATATAATCTCAAAAATGGAGTATTAAATATATTGCTTATAGTATCTAAAATACCAAATTGTTATGTGGCTCTTGCAAACAATATAAAAGTTACCTATTTGTCCATGTAAGACAATAAGTAACTAAACCTTTTCTGGCACTAACTTAGAATGAGTAGTAGTTAAAACTCTCTCGAAGAAATTTCTTGCAGGGTTCCTGATAGGTAGGGAAAAATAGAGCTAAGACAGAAGGTCTTGGAAAGCTCACTTATTCAGAATGTTCACAAGGCTTGTTGGACTAAGATGACATTCTCAAAAATATAAAAACCAGGTCAATTACCTTACTAGTTCAGACCACTCAGAAAAACTATTTTATTTCCTTTCCTTCCCTCTCTTCTCTGTACCACTACTTAGCCTTGACTCATTCCTCTGTTTTTCTTTAAACTCATCTTCCCTATACTGTTTCAATGAGTACACTCTTGATTTTCTCTCATTGTGTCCTTATCCCCCACCCTTCTCTTTACCTTATTTGCCTTTCCCTTTTTTCTTTTTCCTGTGTCACTTGATAATCATCCAAGATATTATTCTGTAATTCATGATTAAATCAGTAGGGTTTTAGGATATTAGCGAGATCAGATATCCCTATCCCATTTACATATGACTACTGAGAAATCTAGGCAGGCCCCAAGTAGTATTGAACCCCATTCTCTCCCATCCAGATGAAATCAATTTGAATAATATGAGTGTTTGAATTTAAGGTAAACATACATACATACAAACTTATTCCTAGTCTGGTACCAGCCAGAAACAGATATTTATCTTAACCTGTTAAGAATTTGAGTCAAGAGTAAGAATTAACTGTTAAGAGTTAAATAAGTTGGAATCACTGACTTTTGAAAAGGTTTTATGAACCAAAAATGTCTGGTTCTCTCAAGTAAATGTAAATGGGTTTAAATGAAGGTGAAAAATTTTTATCCCTAAAACAAAATGTCTTCTTTTACAACCATTTACTTGGCAAACATTTACCTATTCAGTTATTGTCTCCAATGGGTTGGTAGCTATTAAAAAGCTTTTATCATCTAACTTTGTATTTGAGGTTAATTTTCTGCTTTCAGAAAGTACTGTCAAAGCTTCACATTCAGTAGATAGGTTTATCTAGATAAGTGAGATTATTTACATAGTATCTAGATAAGTGAGATTATTTACATAGTATCTAATAATGTGTCAAGTGCAAATAGGCATTATGAGATATTTATTAGAAATGTAATTAGAGGCCGGGCACAGTAAGTGGTTCCCACCTGTAATCCTAACACTTTGGGAGGCTGAGGTGGAAGGACTGCTAAAGACCAGGAGTTCAAGACCAGCCTGAACAACAGAGTAAGACCCTGTCTGCACAAAAAGTAGAAAAATTAGCTGAGCATGCGGCACACACCTAGAGTTCCAGCTACTCAGGAGGCTGAGGCAGGAGGATCACTTGAGCCCAGGAGTTTGAGGTTGCAGTCAGCTATAATGATGCCTCTGTCCTCTAGCCTGTACAACAGAGTGAGACTGTCTAAAAAAAAAAAAAAAAAAAACAGTAATTGAAGCCAACTGTGGTGGCACATGCCTTTAGACCCAGCTACTCCAGAGGCTGAGATGGGACAATCAGCCCAGAAGTTCAAGACCAGCCTGGAAAACAGAGCAAGACCCCATCTCTATTTAAAAAAAGAAAAAGAAAAGAAAAAGGAGGTCGGGCGCAGTGGCTCACGCCTATAACCCTAGCACTCTGGGAGGACGTGGCGGGTGGATCACTTGAGGTCAGGAGTTCGAGACCACCCTGAGCAAGAGCGAGACCTCGTCTCTACTAAAAATAGAAAGAAATTAGCTGGAAAACTAAAAATATATATAGAAAAAATTAGCTGGGCATGGTGGCACATGCCTGTAGTCCCAGCTACTCGGGAGCCTGAGGCAGAAGGATTGCTTAAGCCCAGGAGTTTGAGGTTGCTGTGAGGTAGGCTGACACCACGGCACTCTAGCCAGGGCAACAGAGCGAGACTCTGTCTCAAAAAAAAAAAAAAAAAAAAAAAAGGAAAGAAAAAAGAAATGTAATTGGTATGAACAAAGTTCTTTTTGCTCACTGTAGAATTATACACATATCTTATTCTAAGTAAAACTGACCTACAGAATATATCAAGTAGCAAGTTAATTATGCTTGACCTTAAGAAGTTTTTAGGTTGGCTATATTACATATGCTATGTTGGCACTGCTCGGCTCATTTCAATATTGCAGATATGAAGGGGATAAAAGGAAAAGTTCCTCTGAGAGTTTAAATTGGGAGCTAGGCTGGGCGCTATGGCTCACAGCTGTAATCCTAGCACTCTGGGAGTCCGAGATGGGAGGATCGCTTAAGGTCAGGAGTTACAGACCAGCCTGAGCAAGAGCGAGATCCCTTTCTACTAAAACAGAAAAAATTAGCTGGGCATGGTGATGAGTACCTGTAGTCCCAGCTACTCAGGAAACTGAGGCAGGAGGATCAGTTGAGCCCAGGATTTTGAGGTTGCTGTGAGCTAGGCTGAGGCCACAGCACTCTAGCCTGGGCAACAGAGTAAGACTCTGTCTCAAAATAAATAAATAAATAAATAATAAATAAAATAATAAAATGGGAGCTAGGCTGTTGCCAAATAGGATGTAGTTGTGGGGCTTATACCACAAGGAGACATAATAATTTAAACTGTCAGCAAAACTTTTCAATTCAACTTTTCCTTAAAAAGGTATCTACATCAATAATAGAAATGAAGTAAAAGTAGAGTTCACATTATGGGAACTTCCTTTATAGGAGGCTTGACTGAAATGTAACTATTCTGTATACCAAAGGGCACCTATTAATATATTTGGTCAACTGTTTGTTATTAGAGTTGGGCATAGCACTCTATTCTTTTACTATAATTCTAGTAGCTAGAGTACCAGGTCAAGGTAATGACAATGGTAATGACAATGACATCTTTCATGAGTAACAAAATGGATAATCCAATTATCTAAAGATATTTAAAAAGATGAAATATAAGCCAAAAGGCAATTCGTGACCTAAATTCAGAAATGTAGACCATTTACAAAGATACTGTTATTCTAAAAAGTATGATAAATGCCTTATTAAAAAAAGGACATAAAAATAAGTTCTAGAGACCTGCTGTACAACACTATCTATAGTTAACAATATTGTACTGCACACTTAAAAATTTAAGGGATCTCTCATGTTAAATGTCCTTACTACACTAAAAAAAAGATTCTTAACCACAATTAAAAAAAAGACATTAAAAAAAGTTGACACTATACTGAAATTATAGAGGTTATCCATGCAGTTAGCTTTTGTGTTTTCCTAAATTATAAAAGTAATTTGTACTTATCATGGGACATTCGGAAAATATAGGGGAAAAGCCACCCATAATCATCACATCAGCAAGGAATAACCACTACTATTATTTTGGTATATTCCAATCCCATGTCTGTGTGTGCATACACACATATTTTAACAAAAGGGGTAGCATAATACAATTTTGTGTCTACTTTTTTCACTATTTTACTACATGCATTTCCCCTATCATCATATGTTTTTCAAAAACATGATAGTCCATCTTATGGATATGCTTTCCTATTGCTTATTTTGGTTTCTTTTTTTAAATATTATAACATTTAAATGAACACCTTGTATGGAAAAGTCCTGGTCCACAGCTCTGATTATTTCCTTAGACAATTCCTTCTCAGTGTACTGATGGGTCAAAAAGTAAGGATATTCTTAAGGCTCTTGAAAAGATTGACAAGTTTCCCTCTTGAAAGGGTATATTCCACTTTATGAACTCTAACCAATGATGCGTGAGAGTGCCCACCGCTCCATGCAGTTCCTGACCTTACAAGAGAATCACATTTTTATGAAGCTTAGTCAAAAAAACAAGAACAAGACACACTTGTTACCATACCTACCTGAGTTTAAAATATAAAAGCTTAAGGCAGTTAATAGTAGTATGCATCTGTACATTACCAATACATATTTTGGGAATAAATGGTAATAAAATTTATGGGGTAGAAATAAAATAAACATACTGGGCTTAGAAGCATCTTAGAAATCATCTAGCCAAACACCTAATTTTGTGAGTGAAAAAACAAATGCCCCTCCCCTCAAATGGAGACTTATCAATTGTACCCAGCAAGATAGAGTCTGAGTTTTCTAATTCTTAGACTATGCAGAAAAATGACTCAAGAATTCAATGTCCTTATTCATAAATGAAGACATTTAATCATTACATTTAATCATTTACAGATTTTTAATCTCTAAATCCCTTCTAAAATTCTGCAATTTTTACAAATTAGGTTGTAAGAGGCTCTCCAGCAAAAGGGAAAACACAGAACCTGCTTCTGAATATCTAGGTTCAAGCACCAATTTTACCTTTCGTAAAATAAACATTTTTTTTTTTTTTTTTTTTTTTGAGACAGAGTCTCACTTTGTTGCCCGGGCTAGAGTGAGTGCCGTGGCATCAGCCTAGCTCACAGCAACCTCAGACTCCTGGGCTTAAGCGATCCTACTGCCTCAGCCTCCCGAGTAGCTGGGACTACAGGCATGAGCCACCATGCCCGGCTAATTTTTTTGTATATATATTTTTAGTTGGCCAGATAATTTCTTTCTATTTTTAGTAGAGACGGGGTCTCACTCTTGCTCAGGCTGGTCTCGAACTCCTGACCTCGAGCGATCCACCCGCCTCGGCCTCCCAGAGCTAGGATTACAGGCGTGAGCCACCGCGCCCGGCCTAAATAAACATTTTTTAAGCACCTACCCCATAATGTTGCTGGAAAGATTAAGTAATATGTGAGAATTTTGTAAACTGCTAAACTATATAAATGAAAGGTGTTTTAATTACATATGTGTGCAAATACTGTGAAAACTGTAAATATACAGTAGAGCATGCATATTAACCAAGAAAGGTCCCAAAAAGAGTTGGACTCTCTTGAACTGTGATTTCAAGGGAAGGCAAAACAAATATTACATAGGATAGCAGGTACAACACACTTTCATGAAAATGAGCATATCTGAACAAAAGCTGTGGCAGAAGTACAGCCATATAACTGATCATAAATGTATAGAATGAAAAGAACAACCTGGTGTTATGGAAGAACTTACCAGGGTGGTCTGTTAAGTCAGCTGCTACAAAAAAAAAAAAATGGTATTTTTAGGGAAGGATAGGAAAGCCTGAAGAAATGTGTCTTCCCACTGTTTAAGAAAGAAGTATAACCAGTTAATCAACAGCTACATCAAGTTCTACTAGAGGGAGTGCCTATGTAAATGAAAGTCTGCTTTTAAAATGTCTATTATGTAAAAGTCTCCAGAGTCATAGAAAACTCAAGCCCTGTTGTACAAGCCCTAGCAGACTGACAATTCACTAGGCACAGGAGAAGAAAAAAAAATAATCTAAAAAAAAAAATGCTGCTGAAGCCTTCTTTGCAGTATAAATCCTTGAATACATTTAAAATAATTACTACATAAATAACTGCCAAGTATGGATTCTATTTTTCTGAGTTTTGACAAAATATGAAAAGAACAAAGACCACCAATGAAAAGAAGTGGATGGGAACATCTACATTCTACATATAGTTCAATTTAGAAAGGTTCTGCTGGGTCTATTGAAATTGGATGCTTTTTTTTTTTAAATTTGGGGATAACATAGGGAAAAGTATTATAGTTTACCTCTGTCCCCTACAAGCAGGTGTATTCGGTGGGGTTACTATTCCCAGGGCAAAGCAATCAGGGTTTTGGGTTTTTTTTTCACGTTTTGACTGACAAACTTAGAGGCTACTGCAAAAAAGAAGAAAGAGAACGGCGTTATGCATTTATTTGTACAGGATCCGCAGTCTTGACCCCCCAATTTCATCAATCGCCCCCCACAAATAAAGCCAGCCTGTTAGGTCCTGATAAAGAGGCAGGAGCCTGGGAGAGACTAGAGCTCTTTGTACTAAGAAGCTGCTCGGTTAGGGCGCCCCCGCTCGGCGCCACGCAATCTCTCCAGTTCAGTGCCACACCGTGGCGGCGTGCTCTAACCTCTGGTTCATCACACTCGCCTTTTCTTTTCTAGAGACACCAAGACCCAGGTGGTGCGGCTGGGCACGCTCCGGACAGGACAGGTTTCCTGCCCCAGATACACAGCCCTGGCCCGCCAGCACCAGCCCGCACGCCGCCCCTCCCCACGCGCTGTCACAGTGCCCCGCGAGCTGCCGTTGTGCCGCCGGGACTGAAGCGCAGGCGGAGCTTTCGCCAGCCCCCCACCCGCGCAGGGCCCTGCCGGCCTGGGCAAGTCCCCACCCTCGCAGCAACCTCGAGGATCACTCCCCTTCCCCAAGAGAGCCGGGCGGCGGGTACTTATCTCCGACCTCTGGTGACGCGGGAGGAACCCCCGCTTGAAGCCGCGCAGCCGCCGGTCCTCCAGCCGCGGGGACCCAACGGTACGCGCAGGGCTCAGCTGCAAAATGGACTCGCGGCGCCAAGCGTGCCCCGCCCACCGCCCGTCGCCCGTTGCCCGTCGCCCTCCTCCGCCCGCACCTCAGGCTCCGCCCCCCGGCCCGCTTCGCCTTTGTCCCGCCTCCCTGTCGCGCCTTCCCCCAGAGGTGATGGGGCGGCGGTCCTTCGCTGTCTCCAGCCGCCACTCCCAGCCGCCTCCCCCCCCCCCCAGGGCTGCCTGAAACTGGGGAGGGTCCCGGGCTGCTCGCTTTTCTCCCTTGCAGGGGGCTGCCCGCGGCTCTGGGAAGCGGACGCCATTCTCCCAGACGAGGCGGTCGCCCTGGAGGGAGCGCAGGCGACCGGACGCGGCGCCGTCCCCGGTGGAGCCACCCGGGGAGAAAGTCTTCCAGTTAAGCCGACGCGCAATAAGATGGTTGGGTTTGGATTGTTGTACTTTTTTTTTTGTTCGTTGCATTTTTAGGAACAAAAAAAAAAGCCCAACCCTTCACACCACTTCATTTGCATCTCTCAGGACCAGAAACCGGCCACAGCGGCTTGGGGAACGGAAACGACGGCCCCGCACCCCACAACCGGGGAGGGCGGGACGGGCACATCTGCGCCGCGGAGTCGCCTACTTGCGGTGGGACAGCGCCGAGGCCGCAGCCAGGGGCTCCAGCCAAAGCGAGCTTAACTGTCGTCCCCCAGGCCACACCCCTAACCGTGCACCTATTTATTTGCAGGCTTTCGGCAGAACACCAGCGATCCAATTCTTTTTAAAATTCTGTTTCAAGAACAAGAACACCACTGCGTTTTCCTTTTAAGGGAAGAAAGAACTTTAAAATTGGCTTTAAATTATCGGCCCCTAACAGTTATCAGTCGCTAACCTGACTTTCGGTTCTGATGTCCACCCCTGTATGGGGGACTTTGTCCAATAGCAGTCGCATTAAGCACTTACCAATGAGCGGTCTGGGAAGGATACAAAGATGAATGATGAAGGAATGGCACCTCTTCAAAACTTACAATCTTGGGGGAAGTGAGACAAGTACAAAATCACAGAATATGCTCCAGGGAGTTGCTCAGGGTTGGGGAAGTCTGGGCTTTGGGAGGAGGTAGGAGGTTACTTTGGAGAAAGGGCAGTCAAGACCTACCATACACAGTATTTGGGGCCCTTAACTAAAAGCCCAAATCCCATAAAAAGCACTTGGCCACTCTTCTACTGAGAAGCCCACTTCTTCGTATGCATCTCCCTTGCTACAGCAAGATAATAAACCTAACTTTGCCTTTGTAGAACAACAGTTCCTATCATTTCTGTCATTTAGTCTTCACAAGAACACTGTGGAATGGAAATTATGATCCTCACAGGTGACATGACTTCTTTAAGGTAAAAAAGAAGAGGCAGAGCTGAGGCTAAGGTCAGATACCAGGTACAGGTTCTTTCTACAGCTGTCAATGTCAGTGACAGTGAAAACTGCACCCAAGTTCCCTACTAAACTAGTGTTTCTAAAAAATAAAGTGATTTATAAAAACATTTCAAATAGCCTAATATTAAAATGATACAAAAGTGAAAGGTTATTTACTCAAAAACCACAAATTATCCCTCATATAATTATAATTATATAATACATACATATGTAGTTAGATCTGGTTGGTGGAAGATACTAATTAATAAACTGCCCAATTGAATGAAAAACACTCTTTAAATCTGCATAGCAATTCCTAGATTGTTAAACAAAATGACTAAAGTACTTGGTATATTAAACTCTCTTAAGTGTGGAAAAATGGGGAGGGAAGAATAACATGTCTCCTCCCATGGTCCTACTACACAAAACAGTAGCCCGGGAACTGCCACATGCGGTATGACTAGAAAAAGAGAGTAACTGCCCACTAAAAACCTGCATACACAGCTACATCCTTCCTGGAGGGGCACAGTGCAACTAGATCCTCGTAGAGATAACATGGGGATTATCCACATTCTCCTTGCACTGGAATTTCCTTCTATTTACTATTCTTCAAATAAGTAAACTAACAGCTGAAGCTTGGAATTCATATATCAGCACAGCAATAAGACAATAGATATAGGTAATCTTATGTAAGTTTCTGTCTTTTGTGATAAATATATTTTTACAAGGTAGAATTTCTAGTATATATTATGTAAATATATAGCAAACACATATATAAAAGAATATGTTAATATATATTCTTATTGTTGTGCTGATTTATTTCATGATGTTGTTTATGTCTTGGCCCTTGAAAAGGTAAAAATTTCTCAGCTCTTCTCCCCACCTACCAAGACATAAGTGATCAGATGTTTCAATACAAAAGGATCATCCTCTTCTACCCAGCATTTAAATTGTGGAATTCCTCAAACACTAAATTTTAGGACACTCCCAGGACTTCAGTGATCATGTAATGACTGTAAAGCAGGGATCACAAATTGTTCGCCTATAGTTACACTGTTTTTAAATGATGAAAACTGTTTGAATTTCAATACTTTAGGAGAGGCATGCTCCTCCTTCCCATCCCATGGTTCTTACTCCCTGCAGGCATTTCAGTTAGCCCTTGTGTTGCCCAAGGCATGTACTCCTTCCAGCCTCAGGGCTGGAGCGTGCCTATAATTCAGCTACTTGGGAAGCTGAAGCAGGAGTTGGAGACCAGCCTGGGCAATAACCCTGTCTCAAAAAGAAAAAAAAAAAAATCTTAAGCACAGATTTACCAAATGATCCAACAAATGTATTCCTAGATATATACCCAAGAGAATCAACAGCATGTAGTCACACAATAACTTGTACACAAATGTTCATGGCAGCATTATTCAGAATAGCCAAAAAATGGAAATAACCCAAATGTCCATCAACTGATGAAGGAATAAACAAAATGTGGGGGGGGGGGTGTATCTATATATCTATACAATGGAATCTTATTCAGCCATAAAAAGGAATGAAATACTGATTCATGCCACAACATGGATGAAAATTGAAAACATTATGCTAAGTGAAAGAAGCCTAACAAAAAGTCCACACATTTTATGATTCTATTCATAGGAAATGTCCAGAATAAGAAAAACCATATAGGTAGAAAGTTGATTAGTGGTGGCCGAGGACTGGGGAGAGGGAGAAATGATGAGTGATTGCTAATCGGTACAGGGATTGTTTTTGGGTGATGAAAAAGTCCTGGATTGAGATAATGGTGATAGCTATACAACCTGTGACTATATGGAAAATCATTGAATTATACTCTTTGAAAGGGTGAATTTTATGGTATGTGAACTAGATCTCAATTTTTAAAAGTGGAAAAAGGTTGATGGCCTATTAAAGTTTCCAGGAAAAGAACAACATTTTTAAAGAATATGGGACCTTATAAACAAAACCTACAACATGATAGTGCCGTGATGGGAGCACAAAGGAAAAACATCTAACGTGCCTAGGGCTGAGAAAAAGGCTCCTAAAACAAAGAGATTCTCAAATTTCTTTCTTTTTTTTTTTTTTTTTGAGACAGAGTCTCACTCTGTTGCCCGGGCTAGAGTGAGTGCCGTGGCATCAGCCTAGCTCACAGCAACCTCAGACTCCTGGGCTTAAGTGATCCTACTGCCTCAGCCTCCCGAGTAGCTGGGACTACAGGCATGAGCCACCATGCCTGGCTAATTTTTTTTTTTTTTGTATATATATTTTTAGTTGGCCAGATAATTTCTTTCTATTTTTAGTAGAGACGGGGTCTCACTCTTGCTCAGGCTGGTCTCGAACTCCTGACCTCGAGCGATCCACCCGCCTCGGCCTCCCAGAGCTAGGATTACAGGCGTGAGCCACCGCGCCCGGCCTTCAAATTTCTTGAGAATAATAAATAAAAATAACCTCTATTTATTAATTCATTGAATAATAATAATTCATTTCATCACTCAAGTCTGTCAGTGATGACATCCTCTATAATTATAGTACATTATCAAAACCAGGAAATTGATATTGGCACAATACAACTAACTAGACTATGGATCTTATTCTGGTTTCATATGTTTTTACATACATACATTCTTTTTTTTTTTTTTTTTTTTGGAGACATGGTTTTGCTCTGTCCCCCTCGTTAGAGTGCAGTAAGTGGTGTCATCATAGCTCACTGCAACCTCTAACTCCTGGGCTCAAGTGATCCTCCTGCCTCAGCCCCCCGAATAGCTGGAACTACAAGTGTGTGCCACCACAGCCGGCTAATTTTTTCTATTTTCTTTTAGAGATGGGGTCTTGCTCTTGCTCTTGCTAAGGCTGGCCTTGAACTCCTAGCCTCAAGCAGTCCTCCTGCCTTGGCCTTCCAGAGTGCTAGGATTACAGGCATGAGCCAATGTGCCTGACCTGTTTTGTTTTTGGTTTTGTTTTTGTTTTAAGATATAGGGTCTCACTGTTTCACCCAGGCTAGAGTGCAGTTGTGCCATCATATCTCACTGCAGCCTCGAACTCCTGAGCTCAAGGAATCCTCCCGGCTCAGCCTCCCAAGTAACTGGGACTACAGGCATGCACCACCACACCCAGATGTTTTGTATTTTTGTATTGAAAAGACAGTAAAACAACAAAGTAAAAAGTTTTAAATAAATGATTAGAACTACCCACAATTTCACTTATAAAACTAGTGTGATTTTGATGTTACCTTACATAGAAATACATTAAAATTTTATTATAAAATAGTTTAAGATAGAAGAATTGATAATATACAAAATCACTATGTATCTGCATTACCTCCATGTGTGTTTTAACACTTTACTGCTTACATTAATACCCATAAAAATATGTAGTATGGTTTGCAGGTTTGAAAGCCTTATGTAAAAATTGCATCACAATACACAAGGATATATATATATATATATTTTTTTTTTTGAGACAGAGTCTTGCTCTGTTGCCCGGGCTAGAGTGAGTGCCGTGGCGTCAGCCTAGCTCACAGCAACCTCAAACTCCTGGGCTTAAGCGATCCTACTGCCTCAGCCCCCCAGTAGCTGGGACTACAGGCATGCGCCACCATGCCCGGCTAATTTTTTCTATATATATATTTTAGTTGGCCAGATAATTTCTTTCTATTTTTAGTAGAGACGGGGTCTCGCTCTTGCTCAGGCTGGTCTCAAACTCCTGACCTCGAGCAATCCATCCGCCTCGGCCTCCCAGAGTGCTAGGATTACAGGCGTGAGCCACCACGCCCAGCCCACATTTTTATATATAAATATTTCTATCATAGTACTCATGCTGTCAATTGCTAGTTGAGGAATAAACTTTGCCACCCTCTCTGCTAACCTTCTGCAGGAAGGGATTGCCACAGAGGTCAGAGCTGAGACTCTAGAGTGGACTTGCCTGGGTTAAAATCCAGCATATTCTATTCACCAGCAGTGTAACATTGGACAAATTACTTAAGTGCTCTGATCCTCATGAGTTTTGTCATATGTAAAATAGAGATAGTGGCAATCCCTATTTCACAAAGTGGTTTGTGTACATATTAAGAGAATGTATGTGAAGCACTCAGTCCAGTGAAGTAGGAAGTGCTCAATGTCTTTATTATTGTGAATCCAGAAATTGCTCTGTCTTCCTACAATGAAACAGAGTGGTGCACATAACCAGGGCTAACTCACAGGCTGGGGAAGCTAGCATGTTTTCTGGTGCTCTCTCAGGGGTGTGCTCATAAATATTACAGCTAACAATCAGCTTTGAACAGGGGAGAGGGTGGGGAGCTTTACTTTGTGATGTTTGCCAATTTCCATGGTGTAAATACTCCCACCATGGCTGATTTTAAGATACCAACTTGACTTCAGTGAATGCAGAGCTGGGAAGCAGCTCTCCTGAGCCAATGTGAGCCAGCTCCAGCATACCCAAGAGAGTCTCTCCTCCTTTTTTTGCTGCCTCTTTGTTCACTGCTGAAACAAGGATCTGTTTTCTCTCAGGCAGAGCACCAGGCATCCCTATTTGATGTGTTCTTGCTGAGGTAAGAGTCTATTTATGCCTGGGAGAGAGAGGAAACCTACAGTTCTGAAGCCCAAAGCAGTATTCAGGCCCAACTTACCAGAGTACTCATAGCAAAGTGGTAGGTACTTTCATTCTCATTTGCTAGGGTCCCTATGTGTCTGTTTCCCTCAGGGAATCTAGGGTGTGGCTGTGGCTACAGTCTAGGGTAAGATTCTATCAGCTTTGCATCATGTGACTATAATGCCTTCTTAAGACCAATAGCACCTCACCCTGATTTTTAACATGTAGAATTTTACACTACACTCTATCTACTTAAAATGTTGAAGTAATCATTTCTGCATCTTTCCATAGTCTTCAGAAAATACTTTGTAATCACTGCATAATTCGGTTAACACACCTAAATGTAAGGAGTAGGTAAGGAAAAAGCTAAATCCTCATGTGGCTCTTCATACAAGTCCCTATTTGGGGAACAAATGATCGTGCTACCTTTGCACAGTCAGGATACCATGGCTGTTAACCATGTGTCCCTGGGCAGGCAGTACCTCTAATACCAGGTGTACTAGAGGTAATGTTTTTTAAACTGGGGAGTGCGGCAGGGGGAAGGGGGAGAGAAATAGAAAAAGTAGCATAAATATGGAAAAAGAATAAGAATTTCAAGAACTGAGTATAGTCTTAAATGTTGACCAAAAAAAATAAATAAATTGAACCCTGAAAAATTACAATAGAATCTTCCAATTAGGTTACTAATGATTTTAGGAAAAGAAAGTTCATCTCTGTATTGGGGCCAGAGTAAGGTAGGGGCAGTAAAAGAGTTAAGATCAAGTGTTTACTATGTTCTAGGGACTGTGTTAGGTTCTTTTCTTGCTTTATCTTATTTTAGAAGTCACCACAGGGAAACTGAGGTTTGGAGTAGTTCATTAACCTGCCCACGGTCACACAGGGCAGGTCCCCCAGGTCAATCTTCATTCCACTGCAGTCAGGAGTGAAGGAGGATTAAGGAAGTGGAGACAGGGAGTATGAACCATTCTTTCTGGAAGCATGATGGGGAAAGGAGAGAGAAAGAGCAATAGATAAAGTATAGGGACATCACTGCTTTTATAGTCAAACTAAGGCTCAGCTCCTCCAACGTTCACACTGAAAAAGATTCCCCACGTGACTGCAGGGTCCAGAAGCAGAGAGACCACAAAACCCTGGCCCCTGGCCCAGGGCGTCATCTTTCCCTTGAGAATCACTCACTGATGATTTTGGCTCCATCAGAGCCTCCTTGGGTCATTTCTGCCTTTCCTCTCCGAGGCACAACCATGAGATGACAAGGGGCATTTCTCAACATCCATGGCACGATCAAGTCAAAGCTGGAAAGTTTAAACGACTTTTCTAAAGGCAAGGATGATGTTTCCCAACCTTCTGAGGTCATAGAAACTGGCCTGGACACTAGTTTAAATACACAGACTCTCAGGGAACTTGGATTCAGGAGGTGTGCAGGGGCCTGGAAACAGGTATTTTAAAGTAATGCCAGTTATCCTTAAATTCCTGTAAGTTCTAGTATCACTGTGTTGGCAAGTCACAAAGAGAAATAAACACAGTAGCATAAATCCATGTAGCCTGGCTCACAAGAAAAGGCCACTTTTAAACCCATGCTATGGTCCCTACCCTACCTCTGTGCGTTTGGTGCTATGGTGGCACATGCTGGCTATTTTTATCTCCTAGAAAAAGTCTGGGCCCAAGAGAAGGAGGCCTTTTGCGCGAAATTATAAGATAGTGAAGGAGGAAGGGAAGGTGGCTAAAAGGCTTCTTCCTTTCTTAATATTTTTCAAAGACTAGGTTATTAGTTCTTTTTTTTTCTTTTCCTTCTTATTTTTTTTTTTTTTTTTTTTTTTTTTGAGACAGGATCTCTCTCTCTCTCTCTCTCTCTTTCTCTCTTTTGCCCAGGGTAGAGTGAAGTGGCATCATCAAAGCTCACTGCAATCTTGAATTTCTGGGCCCAAATGATCCTCCTATCTCAGCCTCCTGAGTAGCTGTGACTACAGGTTTGCAACACCACACCCAGCTAATTTTTTAAATTTTTGTAGAGACAGGGTCTCGCTATATTGACCAGGTTGGACTCAAACTCATAGCCTTAAGCAACCCTCCTGCCTTGGCCTCCCAAAGTGCTAAGGTTACTGGCACCGGCACAGTGCCCAGCTAGGCTATTAGTTCTTAACCAGCACGCCATGTAAGCCATCTACAACACAGACAAGGACCAGCTTTGCCTACCAGTCCACTTCTTTGTTGTCCCTCCAGCAGTAGGTGGCAGTAGGATGGCAGCTAGCTTTCTCCGACAGGCTGCTCAGTCTAACCACACATTAGTCTTAGAGGGGGTGATCATATGTCCAGGTTTGCCTGGGTAGAGTCCCGGCCTACTCCTTTGAGTCCAGGCTCCCCTCTGGTTCAGTGTCTTTCATTCTCTTTCATTCATCCCCATTTGGATGATAAATTATATAGTCACCCTGTCTGTGAACAGAGCCAGAACAAAAATACAACTCCACAAAGGAAGAAGTAGACTGCCAGCAATTTAATAACTTCCATTTATCAGGCAAATCACTCTGTGACACCACACATATCATTTCAACTAATCCTCGTAGCACCCTCCCAGGGGAGTCTTGGAAACGTGAATTCTGCAGATGAGGAACGTAAAACAGGGTGAAGCGAATTGACCAGGGTCATCCACTGTGAGGAGCAGAGTTCGGTTCCAGAGTCCATCTGCGTGACCCCAACTCCTGCTCTTACTGGGGCCCACTGTCTCCAGGGCATGTGGTCCCCCCACCCACCCACCCACTTCTGACTGTCCTAAGAAATAGAACTTTACCAAGAAAGTTGGTTGGTTTTAACACAAAAGGAATACTCTCAATCTTCACATTTTTCATCTCAAATTTGAAAGTAGAAATCTGCTTTCTGCAGCTGTGTCTCTGATTCAGCTCTTGTTTCTGTAACCTAGTTTGAAAGAAGAAACACTTCCAAAAGAAGCAACCAAGTCTACAAAGGCACAGTTTGATTCAAATGGATCCAACCGATTAGCAAATGGAAAATAACACTGAGGAACAAGTTTTACATCACAAGCATAGCAGCTCCAAGCCATCCCTACAGAAGCTAAAGCTTTAAGTGCCACCCAGAGAAGGGACGTCCAGAATCTCTGCTTTATATTTGCATAGCTTCACCTACCAAGCCAGTTGCTCTCCACAAAAGGTAACTTAAAGTCATAGTCTTTGCTTTCATCACCATATTGTCTGTAGTTTTACAGATTTTTCCTTTTCTTAAAAAAAGAGTAATTTTTAAAATTTTGATTGCTAATTCCAAAAGTACTCTTCTAAATGCCTTCTCTTTGAAAACACCAAGATTCACACATAGGCCTCAGTGGCCACTGCTCAATACCCCAGTCTCAGACCTGCACTGTCACTGGTTGGTTGGTTTGGTTTTATCCTTCCAGATGTTTTTCTATCCAGGGAATCATTTTGCTACCTTCTACCGTCTCTGCTTTCTAACTATAAAGCTTCCATTATGGGAGTATTTCATTCCTTTCTGCATACTGCCTCATAAGGAAGCCGCTAAAACCCCAGAGCTCTGAGGGGCCGGCAGCAGCCCCTCTCTCCTTCCAGCTCTTTGTTCACCCAGCAGAGTGGTCAAGCGCAGGCCTGAATCTAGGCTCCGCCACTTGTTAGCAGAGTGACCTTGGGCGAGTTTGTTCATGTGGCAACATTTGAGCACTTCCCTCTTCCTCCACGGCCCCCATCCTGGCCTGCGCCACCATGATTTACTGCTCCGGTCTTTGATGAGGAGCCCGTTCGCAGCCACACCCGTCCTTCTACACAGTCAGGTCACTGCTCTGCTCACATGGCTCCACCAGCTTCCCTCCCACTCTCAGAGTCCAAGGCCCTGGGCTGGGAGCCTACATGTTCCAAGGCGCTCTGCCCTCTCGCCAACCCGTGCCCATGGCCTCTCTGACTTCTGTGTACTCTCCCCACCCTGGCCCCATCAGCCTCTTCATGCTCCTCAAACATGCCTAGCTCGCCTCTTCCTCAGCGCCTTTGCATTTGCTGTTCCCTCTGCCTGGAATGTTCTTGCTCCAGAACCTACTTGGCTCACTCCTTCCTCTCCTTCAGCTTTCTGCTCAAATGTCACCTTCCCAGGAAGGCCTTCCTGGCCATCCTATCACAAACAGTGGCCCCTCACTGCCACGTGGTGCTCCCTAGTCTCCCTCCCCGCTTCATCTCTCTCCACATCATTTGTCGCCACCTGACATCCTACATGTTTCTCTGATTACTGTCTCCTCCCACGAGAATGTGAGCTCTGCACAAGAGCAATACGCCAACATCTAGCAGCGTGCCTGGCACACAGCTGGCCTTCCATAAACACTGGCTGAGTGAATGGATGAAGCGTCCGCACACGGCAATCAGGAGCCAGATCACTTAAGGCCTTGTAAGTTCTGGAAAGGACTTTGGGTTTTGTTTTAAACATGAAGGGAAGCCATTTGAAAGTACATAATCTGATGCATAGTTTAAAAAGATCGCTCTGGCTACCGTGTGGAGGGAAAACTGTACTAAGGGTAAGAGTGGCCCTGGGGGCAGTTTGGAAGCTAACGCAACATCCAAGCAAGAGAGAGAATAAGGACTTCAGCTAGGGTGGAAGAAAAAGGTCATATTAAAAAATATATTTTGGGCCAGGCGCAGTGACTCACACCTGTAATCCTAGCACTCTGGGAGGACAAGGCGGGAGGATCACTTGAGCTCAGGAGTTCAAGACCAGCCTGAGTAAGAGTGAGACCCCATCTCTAAAAATATACATACATATGTTTTGGAGTTATAGCTGACAACTGGTTACTAAATTGGATGAGGGGTCTAAGAGGAATTGAGGATAACTTCCAGGTTTGGGGCCCCAACACTTAGTCTTTCTGAGTCTGTCTCCTCTTCTGTAAAATGGGGATAAGTAGAGCACCACCCTCGGGGGACTGTTATGAGGAAGTGGCCAGAGGAAGCACAGGGTTCGCACTGTGTCGGCACGTGGCAAACCCTCAGTACATGTTAGCTCTTATCACTGCCTCAAAGATAACAGTGTTTTTATAAACAAAATTATAAAAATATCCATCCCACTGAGACTGAGGGTAAAAAACTTTCTGTAGAGTGTACCCTCCCCTCCTAAGGGATAGACTTTTGCTTTATTTAACAGAACATTTAACGGTCGTGTTGGAACATTTTACTTTACATGGATAAATAAAAAGAATTCCTCACATTTCAAAAGAAGTATAAGGCTCTTTTAAGTAGTGCTGTCCATTCAATACTTAGGAGGAGGAGTAACTAAAAGCTGAAATTACAAACCTCTGCTGATTAAAAATCAATCAAAACACCAGATAAGGCACATCTGAAATAATAATGATTAAAAAAAAAACCAACAACAGGCATTTACTGCATTTTAACACAACAGAAGTTAAAATACCACACTATCCAGTTCAATACAGGACACCTGGCAACCCTACTTGTAAGTGTAGCTCAGCTTTCTGCAAAGCCAACACCCGGCCCTTTTTGGCTACACTGGCCTGTCCTCATTTCCCCCTGGAAAACTTTCAAACTTAGTACAGATAACATTCTGCCTCTATTACAATTAGCAGCTTCTCTCAATAGGTCATCTAGTTTGGCAAGTGCTTGTATAGAGTAACCCAGTACCTTCTTTCAAAACCTCCCAGTGGTTACCTGCAGGCAGCACATGAAAAGCTGCCTGTGGGGAATTTAGCAGCTGCTTCTGGCCCTCCAGCGACTTTCTTACCAGCATCTTCTGCCTCACCAGATGTCCCTGATTATTGGTTATCTGGGCCCCCTACCTCACTGAAAACCAGCCATTCTTCTTCCTAGCCCCCAGGGAGGTTGAGAAGTCCCTAAATCTGGGATCTGTTTCCCTCCTGGACCCATAATTGAACGCCTCCTTAAATCCTTTTACTACCTAGGAACCTGCAAAGGCAACTTTCAATTTCGGCTGGAGCTGGAAGGACTTCCTCCCAAAGAATTTGCCCCATGGGTGAGCCTTTGGTATAACACCTCTACTGTTCAGCTTTTTCTATTCTCAAGTCTGGAAGACACCCTTACTTCTGAACCTGGGGTCTAAGAACCAGCAGCCTCACCAGGGGAGCTTGTTAGAAACGCAGAATCTGAAGCGGTATTGTGGACCTATTGAATCAGATTCTGCATTTTAACAAGATCCCCAGGTGATTCCCAGACATCTGAAAGTTTGAGAAGCCAGAAAAGTGCTCAGGCCCTTCTCTTCCCATTGGCTGGGGAGAATTCTTGTAATTTGTCTTGTTTAAGGGCCCCCAATCTTGAACATCACTTCATTGTCCTCACTTTCCAAAAAATCCTGAGAGCTTCCTTCCAACACCGTCTCTGTCCTGCCCCCTTGAAGCCGGGGCCTCCTTTCTGGGCCCCCTTCCTTTCTGCAAGACCACCCCCTAACTCCTCCTCTCAGGCTGAGGCCCCTCTGTTGGGGCCATGTCCTAGGCATTTCTTTAAGGGATGCTTTACTGCCTTGCTTCTCGGCCAGGAGAAGGGCCTCTGATATTAGTCAAAGCGCTACCTTGCCAGCACCTCTCAGAGCTGCTCTAGCATGCCCAGTGATAGCCCCCGACCCTGGTCTGAGTGGGCCTCTCACTGGGCCACGGGACTCCCCTTCCCACGGCTCCCCCTGAAGTCGAGACTTCCCACGCCACATGAACATGCTGTCCTTGTTCATCTTTCCTGCCCACCCCAACAGACAACCAGAATACAGCCCAGGAACGGCTGCCTTCAAATGGGAGGCCCCCAGGGAAAGGGAGTGAGTGCCCATTAAGACCTAGCCTTGAAGAAGGTCGTGGTTTCCCTGAAACAAGGAGGTGAGGGTTGATGGGGGAGATACATTAGAAATGCTTTAAGTATTTGATTCTTCAAGGGTTTGCAGATTTGTGTTTGAGGTTGTTTTTTTTTAAGCTTTCCAAAGTGAGAAAGATGTCAGATAGCTTTTCTGAACTGTGGAAATCAGAGTCTTCATCTGGAGTCATAACATAAGGCTTTTGGGCTCCCAGTCTGGTGGTCAGATTCATTAACCAACATTTCTTCTTACTCCTTTATCGTTTATTACACAATTGATTTCTCCCCAGAAAAAGATCTATTAAAAGCCTACTGGCCGGGTGCAGTGACTCACACCTATAATCCTAGCGCTCTGGGAGGCCAAGGCGGGAGGATCATTTGAGCTCAGGAGTTCGAGACCAGCCTGAGCAAGAGAGAGACCCCATCTCTACTAAAAATGGATAGAAATTAGCTGGACAACTAAAAATATATAGAAAAAATTAGCCCAGCATGGTGGCACATGCCTGTAGTCCCAACTACTTGGAAGGCTGAGGCAGGAGGGTCACTTGAGCCCAGGAGTTTGAGGTTGCTGTGAGCTAGGCTGATGCCACGGCACTCTAGCCTGGGCAACAGAGTGAGACTTTCCTCTCAAAAAAAAAAAAAAAAAACAAAAGCCTACTTCCAACCTTCTAAAAAGTACCCTTGGAATGTTGTCCATATTCAGTATTAAAATAGTGTCCTTACAAAGTGTTATGTATTTTATTTAGCAGACAGTTATTATCATACTTTTCACATACCAAGGACTCTCCTATGAGCTTTACAAAGATTAACTCATTTAATCCTTAAAATAATCCAATGAAACAGGTACTGTTATTAACCTCATTTATAGATGAGGAAATGAAGGCACAGAGAGCTTAAGTAACTTCCACAAGGTCATATAGCTAGTAAGTAATGACCAGACTTCAAACCCAGATAGTATGGATGGGTCACAGCCATATACTGAACCACAAACTATGCGGTTCACACTGAACTACTGAACCATATAGACTATACTGCCTCTCTAAAGGGCCTGAAAAAATATGTATATTTATTATATATAAAAATATTTTTTTTTTATTATAAATGTATTTAAAAATTTTTTAATATTTCTACTTAAATGTATATGTGTATATATACACACATACACACATATATACAAATATATATGGAGAGACAGACAAAAAGAGAAAGAATGAGAAGGGTCTCGGTGCATTTTTCCAAATGGCCACCTCTCCACATGCTTTCAACACACGCCTAAAGCCCAATTTTGAGAGAAGTGTAATTTTTCTGCAGATACAGCTTCTTGAGTCTAAAGGACCAGTTTTCTAAACCTCAGTTTCCTTGCGTGAGCAATGAAGTAGTTGGATTAGATGAACTAGCCCATCAAGTTGAGTGTTAAGGGGCCTTGCAATTTAAAAATTATTAAAATTTCCATAAGACTGACTAGGCAGCTTTTCTTTTTTTAGGTTTGACTTTGTGAGATGTCATGGCTTAGTATTCTAATTTAAGCTAACTCTGGCCCCTTCTTGTGCCTTTTGGACTAATCTTAATAAGGATTTTTTTTCTGTGCAACCGATGATATCCTAATGCGTTTATGCAGGTTTAAGTTTAAATTTCTAGACGGTCTCAGGCCTGCCGGTTTACCGAAAAGGTAACGCAAGTAAACAAGCGATGGCAAAGGAAACGCAGCGCAGCTACTGATGCAGGAGCGCCCTCTTCCGGCCACAGGAATGTGAGCCTGTCTCAGGGTAGCTCTCCTGCTCTTGGTGTACAGCACACACTCGCGCCACTCCCTTTCTTCTGTGGCATTCCAATCAAGCGACATTTATCACTGACCCGGAGCTAGGTACAGTGTACTTAGGGCTGGGGATACAAAGATAAATAAAAGCATCTCAGCTTTAAAGGATCTCACAGTCTGAGCGGACACACCCACATCAGATCGTTATAATGCAACTTGAGAGGTGTGTCACTGGAGCTGTGCCTCATGTCCCTATTAGTTTGCAACCACAAGTTACACATAAGAGCCCAAATCAAACAGCACAATACAACGCTCTTTTGTTAGGAAAGGAAGACTGGTGATTCACCCTAGCATTTTCTCTGTGCACAGAAACACATGACCTGCACAGAAGCAACATGGCTAATGGCACCCTGGGAGCAGTCCTGACAGCCAGCTCTCCAGGGCGGACACGAGGAGCTGCAGAAAACGGTCAGGATTTAACAGGCAAATGGCAGAGGTTAAGAACAGCAGTCTGGAGGATATCTCTGCATTTTGGTATGAAATTAATAAATACATTTAAAATATACAACCAAGACCTCTGATACTTTTTGTAACAAGATTCTACCTTATCTTTCCACTAGAACTTGTTGGATTTTTTTTCTAATAGAATTTCATCTGGTTGCGGTTTTCAAACTAGGCCAGGAGGCTCCCTCAATTTCTAAAATACAAAAGTTCTTTCTGCTCCTCTTCTCAAATCTTAGATTCTGGACACACCCAGAAACTCCCTGGGCCTTTTAACTCCATTGATTTGTTAACTCTTTGTCTCTTCTAGCAATGATTTCCTTTCACTTTAGAGAAATTTCTGCTGGTAATGTACCACTATAAGCCAGGAGGAAAAAAGGACTTGGAAGAAGAGGAAGAACATGTTTTTCTTATTTTTTTTTTCAAAACAGGCAAGGGGAGAAAATAAAGGAGGTGGAGAAATACACTACTGAATGCAGCTGGGGAACAGATTTCTTGGAAACAGCCTACAGGAATACCCATCTTAACATCAGAAGGTGGATCTAATTACCACTGAAGGCATTTGACAAACCTGTAACACAGTTCCTATGAATAGTGCACTTCGGAAAAAACTATGCAAAGAAGAAAAAAAGAAAGGAAAGAAAGAAAAAACTTGAACCTCATGAGAGTGGAGAGAATGCAAAGGTAAGAAGGGGAAAAGGAGGTCAGGGAAGCAGAGAGGAACAGGAAAAGAATATGGGGCAGAAATTTGCAGCATCGTGAACATCTTAAATTTACCATTAAAATTTAAGAAATACATGTCTTTGAAAAATGTAGGCAATTCAGAAGTGCACAAGGTAAAACGTGGAAACATTTTTCACAACCCACACACAACACGTCCCCACTACAGAGGTGCGAGAGGTTAGGGTGAAGCTGGAGGCAGAAGGCTGTGAGCACCTGAGACTAAGACCAGCCTGGACTTAGTTTGCAAACTCTTACACAGGCTTCCTGCCCCTGAAAATCCTCACCTATTTCTCAGCAAATGTAAGACCTATTGCCAAAAAATAAAAATAAAAAAAGTAAAACCCACCTCCCTATTTTACTCAATTGGCAAAAACAAAAACAAAATCTATATTTTTATGCATGCCTAAAATGTTAGCAATGTACCTGTAGCCAATTTTGAACAAAGCACATTAAGCTTTGTGAAGTAAACTTAGTAAAAGTATGTGAAACTAATATACAGACGTCACTTTAACAACCAAGGTCAGCTGGGATGTAGCAGTAAAGACTGATCCAATGTTCTCTTAGTTGTATCTTCTTTATATTTCTCTCTCTCTTTTTTTTTTTTTTTTTTTGGACAGAGTCTCACTCTGTTGCCCAGGCTAGAGTGCCATGGTGTCAGCCTAGCTAGCTCACAGCAACCTCAAACTCCTGGGCTCAAGCGATCATCCTGCCTCAGCCTCCCGAGTAGCTGGAACTACAGGCATGTGCCACCATGCCTGGCTAATTTTTTCTATATGTATTTTTAGTTGTCCAGATAATTTCTTTCTATTTTTAGTAGAGACAGGGTCTCGCTCTTGCTCAGGCTAGTCTCGAACTCCTGACCTCGAGCGATCCTCCTGCCTCGGCCTCCCAGAGTGCTAGGATTACAGGCATGAGCCACCGCGCCCGGCCTATACTTCTCTTATCTGTCCTAATTTATGAGGGAAGGGGGTGGGAGTGAGGATGAGGATGGAGAGGAGGAGGTGGTAGACTCTTGTAGTGTACCTCATGGTAAATTAAACCATGTTGCAGTTCCATGGGTACAATTTCATACATCTTGTAGAGAGGTTTAAACAGTATTTTCTGATACAGCTTTAACATAAAATAGTTAAACCTGAAGCATGGTTAACATGTAATGCCTTGTCTATCATATAAATAATAATAAATAGTATTGGTGTAATAATATATTTATATAATATGAATTAATAAATGTATGTCTCTAATAAATATATGTCTATATAATATTTATATAATAATGAATGGTATTTATATAATAAAAAATAATAATTAATATTTATGGGTAAACAAAATTCTTTCTTCATACAATTATAAAAAGAGCTTTAATGTATTACTTTATTAATACTCCTTTATATAATAATTCTTTATTAATTATTAAAGTATGAGTTTGGCCTTTAATCCAATTATCTACTAGATTCTAGTGAGGTTAAGGACTAGTTCAGTCCTCTTTGTATCACTCATATATCTTTGTATAGTTCGTGAGGCATTTGGTTTATACTCTACTTTGTTCTGCGAGACACTGAAGATCACTCAGTGCCTTTCACATCAGAGGTGCTACCCAGCATTCTACTGATAGGCTTTATACATCTGTATAGGATATGTACCAATGAGAGGAGTCATAATGTTAGATGAATATATTTCAATGGTACTAAGTACACAAAACTCATGGTAACTGATACAGGTTTCTCACAATTTTGGTCTTACCAATTTGCAGTAGAAACATTTTTATATTCCTTTTGTAATCATCCGAAGAAAATGAACTAAATGTTAGCCATTGTTTTCCAGAATAGACTTTTTGGAGTTACTGGTAGTTTGGAGAATTTCAGTCATAAGATGTATATTTTTATATAGCTTTGTGTGTGCACATATGTGTATGTGTGTATATATATGTTATATGTATATACATGCATACATGTGCTATAGCTTTTGAATGCAGATATATATGAGTGTGTATGCACACACACATTTATTTATTTTTACTGTCTAGCTTTTCTGAATAACAACAGAAGAAAAATGCAAAATATATAAAGGCAAGCTGGAGCAGGTCCTATGTAGAGAGCTCTTTCCGATTCCTATCAGAGAAATAGATTTCAATCTTTTCAGTTATTCAAATTAATACAACAAAATAGAGATGTGAAGACTTGGTTCAGGAAGATTCAGTCATGTCAACATAGTCCTTTAAAGAGCTGTCATCAGACTCCTTTTGACTCTGAAAGGAAAGGGATACAAACACTGTTCTTCCTAGGGAACTAGTTCTTTGTAGTTAAAACAGTCAAACTACGTAGCTCTTTATGTTTACAGTGTTATAACAGTATAACAGTGGAGATACCAATACACTCAACAGATAAAATACACCTTATTTAAAATAGAGAAGGATTTCCTGGGGAAACAATAAAGTCAAGAATGTTATCGTAATTTTATGAGCCATCTAGGCATAATTACTAGCCAATAAAAATACAATATTCCATAATGCTCTCAGTTTTCATTAAATATTGGTTTATAAGGGATTATTCTGTTGTTTGTTTAAAACAAAGTCTTTAGAATCAATATCCCATATCTGTTATATCTAAATGGAAACCTTTGTAATAAAGGAATTTTATGTGTAAAAAGCTGTCTAGGTCCCAGCTCTGGGGTATCCACGGAGCACAAACTTCAGGGGCTTCATAGTGGCCCAAGGGACCTGGGGACTGGGTTAACTGGGCCTTACCCCAAGAGGCCCCAAAACAACACAGCTAAAGATGGAGGAACAGAAACCAAGGTCTCAGCTGGTAAGATGGCCCTGGCAAGAGAAGGTCTACAATGGGAGAACAGTAATGTTAAAACCTAGAAGTTGAGAATAAGATAAAACAAGGCGTCATGAGGGCTGAAAGGACTAGAACTAAGTTTAGAACTAAGGCTATTGATGACAAGATGTGTCAGAATATTCCTCATCCCTCTTAAATTAACAATTTAATATACACTGGGAAATTTATGGCCACCAGGAACCAAAATAATAATAATAGTTGACATTATTGGCCTGTTTTCTTCTCAAATCCTAGACATGTGGGTGACAGCTCTTAATCACAAGCTATTTTATTGGTTTGCCTGAGAAACCACTGTTACAGAGACCAAAAATACTCAAAGGAATACTGTATCCTCTCTGCAGACCTTCATGGGAATCACAAGGTGGCCTGGTGAACAAGAAATCAGGACAGGAAGTTCAGAATAAAGTTGCAATGGCCTTAGGCCATGATAGCATAGGCATCCCTCTGACTGCTGGAGTATCTATATCCCCTGCAGCATCTACAGTAGGGCTAGATTTGCCTCTGGGACCAGAAATGCTAGCAGTCCTAGTCCTACGGTCTTCAGAGCTATGGAAAAGGAGAATCAAAGAGACTAAGAGTTCAGTTTCTATAGCCTAGGGAACATATAGGATTTTGCAATTTTCTTTTTGTAAATTGAAGACTTTTTTCAAGTATAAAACATTTTTCATAGAATCCCAAAAAGCTCCTAGGCTCTTGTCATGGATAAAATGGCCCTGTCACAGGCTCAGACAAAGATGTAGGAACCAGCATTCCTGATAGAATTAAGGGAGTGGAGGTTCTAGTTACTGGGAATAAGCCATGGATGGAAGCTCCATAGGAGCAGGAACAAAACTGCATCCCCGGTGTAAGGCCTGGTTCACAGTAGACAGATGTACATATTTAAAAAATGAATGAATAAATTAATAGATAAACCAGAAAGACAAAGTAGAAGGGGGATAAGGTAAATAGATTTAAGTAAACCAAACCCCAAGAGACCAGAATTCAGGAAATTAGATTAAGCATAAAATGCTTTAGCATCTGGTAATCAGAATACAGGTCTATTCATAGCAGTAGCCTCTTTTGCATTTCCTACTGACCTAGGGTGGCATTTTTTTTTAACATTTTACTATGAAAACTTAAAAACATATAGCAAAGTTGAAAGAATTTTATAGTGAACACCATATACCTACCATGTAGACTCTTCCATTAACATTTTACTATACTTGGCTGATCAAATGTCTATGCATTTCTCTATACATTCATCAATCCATGTTATTTTCCTGGATGTATTTAAAAGTAGATTGTAGACATCAGTAGACTTTCCCCTAAATAACTCAGCATGTACATCATTAACTAGAGCTAAATATTTGTTGACATTTTTTTCTTTTGAAGCAAAATTTGTTTACAAGGAAATACACAAATCTTAAGTGTAAATTTCCAAGTTTTAATATATGCCTGCACCTGTGTATCCCAAATCCCTATCAAGATGTAGAACATTACCATCACTTTAGAAACTTCCCTCAATTTTTTAAGAGCATTTTTTTTTTTTGCGGGGGGGAGAATAATAGAAGTGTTGAAACTTCAGTATATTCTGTTATTCAGTATATTCTTCAGTATATTATGATTAAAGCTTAAAATAGCTGGGGAAAACATACGGATGGTGTTATATTGGGGATAAACAGAACTTCGTGAGCATTCATCTTAAGAAATGATCTCAAGTCATGAGATAGAATGATAATTTGCTGTTCTCAAACTTCAGACAGACTCTAGTTAAAGAAAAGACAAACATAGGCAGCTTTGGCAAACCTCTCTCTTCTTTCACATATCCAGTGACAAGACACACGGGAGAAAGTGTGCTCACTCTACTGCCTCGACAAATTCTTAAAACCAATATGCCAGTAAGTCTTTGTGGTCCTGAAATTGTATTAGAAACAATTCAAAATGTTTTCTAATTATATATTAATATATTAAGATACTAAAATAATTTACATTACCAGATTTGATCTTCACTTAACAGTTTCCTGTGCAGCATTTCAGATGCAGCTTCTGACTTTAGAACATGGAACTCCAGTCTCATCTGTGCAGTACCTGGACATTGTGATGTCATTAAAATACAATATTAAAATGCCCTTTTAAAACTTTTATTATAGAAATTTTCAATCATACACTAAAATAGAACAATACAGAATCCCCATGTACCCATTACCCAGCTCCAACAATGTTCTTCTTAGTAAAACGCATTTAAGATTCACCTATGGTGTTATATGAATCAATAATCTGTTCCTTTTTATTGCTGACTGGTATTCCATTGTAGAGATTACCACAGTTTATCCATTCACACTAAATAGTATTCCATTGTCTAGATGTACCACAGTTATTTATCATTCACTTGCAGAAGGACATCTCGATTGCTTCCAACTTTTGGCAATTATGACTAAAGCTGCTATGAATATCCATGTGCACGTTTTCATGTAATCACAAATTTTCAATTCATTTGGATAAATATCAAGGAGTGGATTTCTGGATTGTACAGGAAGAGTATGTTTAGTTTCATAACAAACTGCTCAACTGTCTTCCAAAGTGGCCTGTACCATTTTGCATTCCCACCAATAATGAATGAGAGTTAAGGAGACATAATGTCAGGTTTGCCACTTATAGTGATACTAAGCTTATTCAGGTTATAGCTTTAGCACTCATTAATGATTCGTTATCACATTTATCCACTTGAATTGTTCAGTAAAGGAGAACTTTCTACCACCAACTACTTGGTTGCCCTAAAATGACTTTAGCTCTTCAATCTAGGCAGCACAGACCTCTCTCCTGGGCTCCTTGCTTTAGGGGCCCTGCATTTTGGAGTGCCTTCCTCAGAATGTCTGAGTCTCGCTCTGGTGCCTAGGACTGTCCAGGGCTACCAGGGCTATCCAAGTGATGTGTCCCAAGCCCAGGCTGGGACTTGTGTATGTCCCAGTTTCTGTTTCTCCCCTTCAGCATATTCCACAATCCTCTACCTCACACTTGGAGTGGACCAGATGTCCTGAGAAGAGACAAGAATCAGAGCCATAGGGTCAAAAAGGTGACCTGGCAAGCAAATTGCCCCTGTTGGCACAGTATTTCTTTCCAGAGATTATGCAAGATTGGGTTGTCAGATGGTGCTGGCGAGCTGCTTTTGAATAACTCTTGGCTCTGGGCTACCTGTCTCCTACTATCGATCCTTGGGCTTGAGCCACGCATGTGGACCTGTGTGTCCTACAGCACCCCATGAACCTCATGTCTCTGGCACACAGGGTGCTGCAGCACCTGTCAGGCAGTCCTGCAGGAGTGGCAGAGCCTATCTCCCTTGAGACCTTTTGAGACCATACCTCTGCAATGTCAGTGGGCCCTTCTAATTAATATCCTGTCCTGCTTCCTATTAACATGGTGACATCATGCTCTCCCTGAAGCTCTGCTGGACATTCCTCATGTAAGTAAGATGGCGCTCCTCACTCAGCCCAAGGGCCTCTCACCTATCCTCCCTACTGGTGGTGGTATATGAAAGGCAGGAATGTGGTCAACATAGAAACGTTCTAGGAATATAAAGAGTACTGTCTAAAGAGTTCTAGAGAAGACATAGTTAAAAATGAGATGCTGTACATTATGCTAAAAAAATTCCAAATTTAGCATGACAAGAAAACAAAGATTGTTCATATTTTTCTACATAATCTGGGTAAAACTTGTGTTTGTGGTCATGATCAATGAAGCACACTACTAACCTGTTAGAGAGTCACTGGAAGCCAGCATTCTTGGGCAGCACGATGAAGGATGCAGCCCCATGAGTTATGATGTAATCAGCATTAAATAAATGTAGGGCAAGAAGATCTATATTGTTTCAATACAAAAACATTATGAAGAACCATGGCATTGTGAGTAATAACAGAAGTGCTACTTGTTTCTCACAGTGAGAGAAATGAAATTAACCAGGAATGGTGCATTGACAACAAAGAATATGAAGAGATGGTTTCTGGACATTAAAAGGAATCTTTAAATGCACTGATTAGATAATAAACAAATATGTAACTACCTCTTATCTACCAACTACTCTAAATATTCATCAATAAATTACTATACTTCATATAGGCCCATGAATTTTGTAATACATTTTCTAAATTAAGTTTTATATAGACAGTGGCCCCATAAAAAATATTTACCAAGAGCCATACATAACCTAGAGCCAGCCCTGTCCGAAATACAGTTTATGGAAAAGCAGGAGAAATGCCTTTTTACAGAGTAATGAGTTGATGCCCTAGCAATTTCCTTTGGTGACCAATAAATTTCTTTCTCAGTATCATTATAAATTCAGTAATTATCTGTAGGATTTTTAAAAATATGATGTTTCCATCAGTTCCTTTTGACGTTCAAATAGTTCCATCTTAGGTCAGTGGGAACCTGTGTTCTTTTGAAATGTTCCTATTAGTCTTTGATAGCTTCCTTGTTTTTAGCCCAATTCCAGATTCATCTTGTATCTTTCCTGCCCTATACCTGGAACTAGTCATTTCTCCAAGGTTGCATGGTTCCTTTAAGTGGGAAATTATATCAGAGACCAAAATCTGAGTACTGGGCACACTCTGCAATTGAACTGTCATTCATTATAAGTGTTTTGAATGAAGAAGCTAGAATTTTTAAAAGAAAAAAAAATCATGTGTCGTCATGGCCTTACTCTAAATAATCTAACCTAATCAAATCCCTATTCTATACACCTTCCAACATTGAAAGATTGCCTGCTTTAAAATCAGTCCTCATTTCTGGTTGTTCCAGCATTTATTAGTTGTGTGCCTTTGGTTAAATTACTTGACCTTTCTGAATCTCAGTGTCCACATCTTTTAGATGAAGATCATAATCTCTACAGTGTTGTTGTGAAGCTCTAATAAGGTGACACATGATAAACCTTGCCCTGACTGATCAGCACTGGCACCCACCCAGTCATATTAGCCAGAATCTCAGGCCCTTATGCTTGATACCCTTCTCTCCCTTATTCCTCATATTCAATTCAGCACCTAGTTCCATGGACTTTACCTTCTAAATATCCCTCAAATATGGGGAATTTACATTTTAAATACCTCAGGAATCTGACCTTTCCTTCACCACTACCACTTTCTGATGAGCACACATGTATACGCTACCCCCAACTTAATGCTGCTTTATAGTAGCGATTTCTGATACAGTAGGTATGCACAGAACAGGGTCCATCTGAACTTGACTAATGGTGAAAAATGAGAGTCCCCAGGCCCACCTTGTATTTTGCTATTACAAACTATGCCACAATGAATAACCTCATGCATCATTTCACATATGTGCAGTGATAAGAATTAGCCATTCAAAAAACTTTCTGAGGGCTGAGTGCTGTGGCTCACACCTATAATCCCAGTGCTTTGGGAGGCCAAGGCAGGAGGATCGATTGAGGTCAGGAGTTTGAGACCAGCCTCGACAATATGGTGAGACCTCATCTCTACAAAAAATTATTTTTTTAAATTAGTCCAGTGTGGTGGCGTACCTGTAGTCCCAGCTACGCATGAGGCTGAGGCAGGAGAATTGCTTGAGCCCAAGAATTCAAGGTTATAGTGAGCTAATGATTACACCACTCCCTCTCCTTACTAAAGTAACCAAATTCAAGCTATAGTGTTAAAATTGTGAATTTGAAACCTCCTCTTAGTACTATAAGTGAAGAGATAATGATTTGGGATTTTTGCTCCCATCAGATCAAAATTTTAATTTCTATAATTTGAAATCATGAAAATTATCAAGTTCCTGATATTAATGCCAAATGACTTTGTTCCCACTCAATTGAGGGCAATCAAAACTGGAAACTTTCTTTCTGCTTTGGTCCTCTCTCTCCTTTCCCAGCATTGGGCCATGCAGATCATACAAGGTAGGGAACTGTAATAATAGGACACAGAGTAAACACCTGTTCTTCCTTTCTATCAGAGAACACAGCAATTGTATGGAGGGAAGTGACTGGGAAAATATAAAATTTATGTAGAAAGATAAATACAGTAGTCGAAAAAGCAGGTTGATGATTCAAGAATTAGGAGTGTAGTTTTTAACTAGAATGGTAGCACTCCCAGGGACATTTTGGTTGTCTCAATGATTTGGGCAGTAGGGTGCAATACTGGCATTAAATGGATGGGGGCCAGGTGGGACTATCCTGCCCAGTGAAGCATTTTCCCACATTGTGTTGGAAACGTCACACTGGAAATTCATGAAGGTGAAAACCCTCTTTATCATAATCTGAGCCTAGAAGCTAACTCTTTTTACATATAAATACAAAATAAAAAATATACATGGAATTTTTCAAGAAAGCAACAACCATATAAATCAAGGGAAACTAGTTGCCCATTATTTTGGAAAATCACTTCTTTAATTAAAAATCTGTTCATGATATCTGTATTATCAATGCATGATTAAATCACCACTATCCGTTTACATTTGCACTATCACATTCATGGTGAATAGATAGGTAAGTAGATAGATAATCTATAGATATATTTAGTATATAGTAAACATATAATATATACATATATGAATATTCTTATTTAGCTCTTATTTCAAAAATGTCCAATATAAAAAGGAGATGGTAATATTTAGTTCAATATTTGAAATTGTGTTTCATAACTTTGCTCACAAATAAAGTACTCATTCTGCCAATATGTTTTCTAGTGAAGCAATGAAACCATCAAGATTAAGTGCACATTTTACAGATAGATAGTAGTTCCTCTGGTATGTGTAGGGTTGCCTGGGCTGGGATAAACGGAACCTTGTGGATGCTGGAAACATACTATTTATTGATGTGGATGATGGTAATGTGACCTGTATGTCTATAAAAACTCATCAAGCTGTATGCTTCACATTAGTGCACTGCATGTGCTTGACTGTGTTATTGGTTTCCTATTGTTGCTGTCACAAATAACCACAAACTTAGTTACTTAAAACAACAATTTATAATAAACAACAATTTAGTTTAAGAGTTCAAAGTCTAAAATGGGTCTGGGAGGCTGTACTCCCTCTGGAGGTTCTAGGGGAGAATTCTTTCCCTTGCATTTTCTTGCTTCTAGAAGCTGGCTGCATTCCTTGGTCCATCTGCTTCCATCATCACATCTCCTTCTCTGACTCTGACCCTCCTGCCTCCCCCTTACAAGGATCCTGGTGATTACTTTGGGCACACCTGGAATAATCTAGAACAATCTCCCTATCTCAAGATCCTTAATTTAATCATATCTGCAAGGTCCCTTTTGCCATGTATTCACAGGTTCTGAGGTTTGAGACGTGGACATTAGTAGGAGTCATTATTCTACCTAACAGTTATGAAAAATGGCATTTTTACCTCAACTTTTAAATAAGAAAAAAGAAAAATAATTCCATGAATGATAGATGATAGATTGTTTCACAAACTGTGCAATAATAATGAAAAAGAATTTGAAATTTGAATGCCTTCTCCAAGCTTGCCAAACACAGACTTTCTTCACTGCTTGATACTATTATAGAATTTTCATGAAAATTCTACAATGAAAAATTCAATGAAAAATTAAACATTGAAGTTAAAATATTACAAAATTACATGACATATCTTTTCAATATATTTGAAAAGTTAAATAGCTCCTTTTTTAAGCTGCCAGGAAATGAGAACACTCTCATTAAAGTGAAGGATATTATCATAGAATTAATTAGCAAACTTACATTATTTTAAAATAATCTTTTTCTTCAAGATTTTCCCATCTCCATCCTCGCAATAAATAGACAGAAATATGCTTAATGATACTGATTTGGAAATGTATTTCTCTCACTTAGACATTATTTTTAAAAGGCATAATAAATTTAATGATTTTTATGAACTTAAAATACTAAATTGGGCGATTTATACATTTGAAACGAACATGGATCATGTTAGCCAACTTTGTTGGAGTCACTAAAACAAAATATTGAAAAAACAAAACAGAACCTTTGAGTCCACAGAACAATTTAATCAGTCTCCTTACAAAAGGTTTCGGATCCAGTGCAAATGTTCATACCTACTTCCTTGGAAAGAAGGTAAAGTAACAGTATTTCTAACTATATTATTAGTTGAAAGGGTGCTCAGTGCAGTAGTGCCATTACTACAAAAGCAAAAACACACTGAAAACATGTAAGAAAAGAGACTGGAGAATCATATTAATAGGCTTAAAGCCAATACTATAAAATTAGTTAAGATACATAAGTGCAGGGATTTTATTGCATTTCATTAATAAGGTTGTTTTAAAAATATTTCATATTATCATGATACACACATATATTTAAATTTTTAGTGTTATAACATTATTTATAGAAAATATTTATTTGGGGGTACTATTTGACTTGTTTTTCACTCTTAATCTAATACTGTCCTCGGAAGCCTACCATAAAACTTCTTTTTATCCTTTTGTACTAGTTTCTACCCCATAGCCTATTCTCCAACAGTTATCAAAGAATATGATCTCCAAGATATTGTTGAGCACTAAGAACTAAATGCATGCCTCTTTAATATTTTATATTAAGGGCATTCTGTTGATTTCATAGAAATTGTCTATGTAGATACATTACATTATCTATGAATTGTATTTCAGGAGAGTAAAGGGGACATTACAAAATATGAGTTATATAAAAGGAGGCATTAGCTCTGATAAAGATGAGAACCAACGGATTAAAAGAAGAGTTCCTAGTGAGTAAAGACCTAAAATAGGATGAAGAAACTAGAGAATTGAGCAGAGATTGCACGGAAAAGATTAAGACTGATAAGCTGAAGCCTCACCTGAAGGTTTAGTGAGAGAATGTGGTTTTGCTACTTACTTTTACAAAAGTAACTATAAAATGAATAGTCAATACAAAAACTCCCAGTAGTCTTTAGAACCATAAACCAGGTACTTTCAAAATCTTGGTATTTGATTTCAGACTACCACGATTTACAAAGATTAAACCAAGAATTATCATTCTTTGTAGTCACATAAAATCTTTGTTACTCTGTGTTATAAAGTCTTGCACAATTTTTAACGTGGGTGTGAAGACAATCAAATAGGGGAAAGAATAGTCCTTTCAACAACTGGTGCAGAGACAACTGGATATCTATTTGCAAAAACATCAAGTTGAACCCCTACTTCACCCCATATACAAAAATTAACTCAAAATGTATCAGACTTAAATATAAGAACTAAAAGCATATCACTCTTACAAGTAAAACATAGGAGGCTGGAGAAGATGCATGGTCCAGAAGAGGGAGAGAGAATTTACTCTTCCTGCACCTTTTTGTTCTATTTGGGCCCTCAACATATAGAATAATGTCCACTCACATGGGTGAGGGCAGATCTTTACTCAGTCTACTGATTCAAACACTAATCTCTTCCAGAAACACCCTCATAGACACCCTCAAAAATAATGTTTTACCAGCTATCTGGGCATCCCTTAACCCAGTCAAGTTGACACATAAAACTAACCATCACAAACACCAAAAAGCACAGTTGACAAAAGAAAAAATACATAAATAAGGCTCTGTCAAAATTAATTTTGTGCTTCAAAGAACATCATCAAGGAAGTGAAAAGACAACCCACAGAATGGAAAAAAAAATCTTTGCAAATTATATATCTGATAAGGAGCTTACGTCTAGAATATATCAAGAACTGTTACAACTTAAGAACAACAACAAAAAATGAATTTTAAAATGGGCAAAGGATCTGAATAGATATTGCTCCAAAGAAGATATACAAACATGCAATAACCACATGAAAAGACACTCAGCATTACTGGCCAATACAGAAATGTAAATCAAACTCACAATGGCCAGGATGGCTAAAACAAAAAAGACAGATGATAACAAGTATTGGCAAGGATGTAGAGAAATTGGAACCCTTGTATATTGCTGGTGGGATTGTAAAATGGCTACGTGGGAAAACAGTTTGGCAGTTCTTCAAACATTTAAACCTAGAGTTACCATATATGATCCAGCAATTTCACCCCTAGGTATACAACCAAAAGAATTTAAAACATACATTCAGTCAAAAACCTATGCATGAATGTTAATAGCAGCATTATTCATAATTGCCAAACATCAGAAACAACCCAAATGTTCATCAACTAATACATAGAAAAACAACATATGGTACATCCATACAGTGGAATGTTATTTGACCATAAAAAGGAATGAAGTACTGATACACACTCAACATGGATGCACCTTGAAAACATCATGCTAAGTAAAAGAAGCCAGATATGGAAGAAGACCACATATTAAATGATTCTTTTATATGTAATGTAGGCAAACCATAGAGTCAGACAGTAAATCAGTGGTTTCCAGGGGTTAGGGTAGGGAGGAATGGGAAGTAGCTGCTAATGGGTATGGGGTTTCTTTTTGGGGTGATGGCAATTGTTGTACAACTGTGTGAATATATATACTAAAAGTCATTGAATCATACACTTTATTTTTTTCTGTTTTCTTTTCTTTTTTAAAAAGTTATTTTTATAGATTTAGAGGGTACAAGTGCAGTTTTGTTACATGAACTGAGCTATATACTTTAAAAGGTTGAATTCCATGGTATGTGAATTGTATTTCAATAAAAGCTATTATTTTTAAAATATTCTGTATATAGGATTCCTTTATACAACAACCTGACCCAGTGCTTTTTTTTTTTAATTATTAGTATTAAGAGACAGGGTCTTGCTCTGTCACCCAGGCTGGAGTGCAGTGGCATAATCATAGCTACTGCAGCCTCAAACTCCTGGGTTCAAACTATCCTCTTGCCTTAGCCTCCCAAGTAGCTAGGATTAGAAACGTATGCCACTACACCCAGCTAATTACTTTTTATTTTTTGTAGAGACAGGATCTTGCTATATTGCCCAAGCTGGTCTCAAATTTCTGGCCTCAAGCAATCCTCTCACCTCAGCTTCCCAAAGTGCTGAGATTACAGACATGAACCAATATGTCTGGCCTGCCCTAGTGAATTTAATGTACAAATCTTTTTCTAACAATTCAGTTTACAGCCTACTTTCTGGGCTTTAGATGAAATGAGGTATAATTAGAATGTATTTACTTATTTTGGGGGCTTCACTCATTTGTCGTTTTTATAAATATTTACTGAGTGCTTACAATATGATAGGCATCAATGAATTAAGAACATATAAAATGGAATTTTCGTTTTTTTCCTAAAAAATTAGAAAAATTCAAGTATCTCGCTAACTTTTCTCTTCCCCTCATTTTCAAGGCTTCACATCTTTTTTTTTTCCCCCTCGAGACAGGGTCTTGCTCTGTGCCAGGGCTAGAATGCAGTGGTGTCATCCTAGCTCACTGCAGCCTCCAACTCCTGGGGTCAAGCAATCGTCCTGCCTCAGCCTCCCAAGTAGCTGGGACTACAGGCATGCACCACCATGCCCAGCTAATTTTTCTATTTATTGTAGAGATGGGGTCTCACTATTGCCCAGGCTGGTCTCGAACTCCTGGCCTCAAGTAATCCTTCTGCCTCAGCCTTCTAAAGTGGTAGGATTACAGGTATAAGCCACTGTGCCCAGCCCACATCTCCTTTTATAGAATGTATTAGATGTTTGGTGTGGACTTATATCTGCCTTAGATGTTAGACATGATACCTACAAACAGGAAGTTTACCTTCTTAAGAAATAAAAAATAAATCTTAAAGCATTTGGTTGAAAGTTTAGAATACTCAATCATAAGAAAAAGAGTATTTTAATCATACTAAATTCTTTGGAAGTCTATTGTCCTACATTAAAGTTCTCTTAGGCTGGGCGTGGTGGCTCACGCCTGTAATCCTAGCACTCTGGGAGGCCGAGGCGGGCGGATGGTTTGAGCTCAGGAGTTCGAGACCAGCCTGAGCAAGAGCCAGACCCCGTCTCTACTAAAAATAGAAAGAAATTAGCTGGACACCTAAAAAAAATATATAGAAAAAATTAGCCAGGCATGGTGGTGCATGCCTGTAGTCCCAGCTACTCAGGAGGCTGAGGCAGAAGGATCACTTGAGCCCAGGAGTTTGAGGTTGCTGTGAGCTAGGCTGACGCCACGGCACTCTAGCCTGGGCAACAGAGTGAGACTCTGTCTCAAAATAAATAAATAAAATAAAAAATAAATAAGGTTCTCTTGGCCATAACATATCCCTAGAGCAGCTTTTTCTCACTGTTGGTATTTCAAAGTTATTTCATGGTTGGTTTGTTTGTTTTTAAGAGACAGTATCTCGCTATGTTGCCCAGAGTGCAGTGGCTATTGACAGGCACAATCATCACACACTACAGCCTCAAACTCCTGGGCTCAAGTGATCCTCCTACCTCAGCCTTCTGAGTAGCTGGGCCTATAGGTACATGCCACTGCACCTGGCTCTCACAGGTTTTTGTTTAAGTAGTTTTCAAATAACCCAGAGTTTCATAAACTTTCACCAACAATTTTAAGTAGTCTCATATTCCCTGTAACCCAGGTTACAGGGTCTGCGAAGCATTGAGACCTAGCAGTTGTCCCTAGAACTGCACTAACCCTACCCAGAACCACATCTACGACCACAGACAAACTTGTCTTAACAGATAGAAGTGCAACCGTTCCTTCTCAACACAAAAATCAAGTTTCTGACAGCCCCTGTATTTGAGTGGTTTTTTTTTAATGTCTTGTTCTTTCTGCAAATGTTGAGTGCTTTTTGATTTTATAAAATCTAGAGATGGTGACTTATTGCTTCCAGGCCCTGCTGTAGTCCAAAGACACAGAATCACTTGGATGTCTGAAATGCTTTGAGAAGCTTTTATTTGAACTCTGGCACAGCTAAGTGTTTTCCAACCTTCCTCCCTTAATACCATGTTATGCAGCCTTATCTTTGGCCATGAACAATTTGGACAAAACACTTCTCATCAGCCCTTTCTACAGAGTCCCTGGTTTGAGTGCCCTCCCTACTAAGGAGTTTAGATATAAGAACTAACTTTACTTATACTCATCTTCCTTTATTTTTTCTGATAATGCAAAATCTACTTTGGTACTAACCTTAGCTTTGCCTCCCTTTTGTATCTTTAGTATCTCTTTTTCCTAATTACTGCAAGAGTAGTACTTAGAATCTAAATTCGTGAGGAAAAGGTATTTAGAAGTACACTAGGATTACCTGCATTTTGAGTAAGGGAACTTGAGCTTGCGTAGGGATCACAGAGTTCCCCTTGGCTTAGGACAGCCTGTTTTATCTTCTGTGGAAGAGAAACAGAAAAGGCATAGTTCTTCTAGGTTGAAGGTTTTTGGTAAATCACATTTTTTATTCCCCAGGATCTTTGTATAGAGCACTCACTATTGGTTTATTTTTCTTCTTTTTCAATATTAAAAAAATTGCTGTGCTTTATTCTCTACTATTGTTATTTTTCTGTACCTTTTTCAAATTCCTTTACTTTACCCTATCTTTTCTCTTCTTCCAAGTGCTCAGTCTTTGTATTTTCCAAGTCTCCAACCTGGCCTACCTGTCTTAGCAACTAAAAGTACTAAATAGCCTTTTCTCTGAATAGTTAGATACCCTGTAAAGGACATTCCTAGGCTGGATATGGTAGCTCACGCCTGTAATCCCAGCACTTTGGGAGGCCAAAATGGGAGGAATGCTTGAGCCCAAGAGTTCGAGACCAATCTGGGTAACACAGCAAGACCTCATCCTACAAAAAAAAAAAAAAAAAAATTAGCCAGGTGTGGTGGCATGCACCTATAGTCCCCGCTACTCAGGAGGTTGAGGCAGGAGGATCGCTTGAGCCTGGGAGTTGGAAGCTGCAGTGAGCTGTGAATGCACCACGGCACACCAGCCAGCCTGGGCAACAGAGCAAGACCCCATCTCTCAAAAAAAAAAAAAAAATTTTTTTTTTTTTAAAAAGGACACTCCTTCAAAATGTTCATAGGTGCTGCTAACAGAGCAGAAATGCAAGCCAGCTAATGGAAGTCAGTTGCAATACAAGGTTCTCATGTTATTTTTCTTATTTATTTTTGTTTGTTGAATGCAGGTGTTATACTTTATAATTCAGGAAATCCAGATTAAATGAGTACAATTAATGCCAGGTAAATTTAAATGTCAACTTCTGAGGTAAGGGGATAGAAGAAAACAAATAAAAATTAGGAATGTATTCTTAAATGTAACACTATATAGGGAGGCAGTTTGCAGAGTAGTTAAGAACACAGACCCTAGAGCCAGAATGTCTGAGTTTGAATTGAGCTTCATCCCTCATTGACTGCAGCTTTGAGTACATTTCTTATCTTTCTTTTGCTTCAGCTTCCTCATCTGTAAAGTGGAAGATAATTTTTCTCTCATATGGTTAAGGATTAAATTAGTTTATAAAAAAAACACTTAGGGCTGGGCACGGTGGCTCACACCTGTAATCTTAGCACTCTGGGAGGCAAGGCGGAAGGATCGCCTGAGCTCAGTGGTTAGAGACCAGCCTGAACAACAGGGAGAGCCCGTCTCTACTAAAATAGAAAATATTAGCCAGGCATGGTAGCGCATGCCTGTAGTCCCAGCTTCTTGGGAGGCTAAGGCAGGAGGATCACTTCAGCCCAGAGTTGGAGGTTGCTGTGAGCTAGGCTGGATGCCTCAGCACTCTAGCCCGGGCGGGGGGGACAGAGTGAGACTCTGTCTCAAAAACAAACATTTAGAACAGTGCCTGGAAATAGTAAGCACTACATAAATGTCAATTACTATCACTCAAAATTATAATAATGAATAGATCAAGGCTTCAGAAATATGTCAGTTTTGAGAAGTATGGATTTTTTGTAATGTTTCTGATTTTTAAAAGATTGAAAATGTGGTTTGGATTCATCCAAAAAAATGTCTGGCTTAATAACTAACTAATGAATATTTAAGAAAGAAATCATTTTGTAAGACCCAGTATAGAGTGGGAAATTCACTAAAAGGAGATGTCTGGCTGTTATAAAAACCATTAAAGGAATCCTAAGCGTAGTGTTAAACTCAACTCTGAAACACAAGCTTTATATTATTGTCCTATCAGTTCTCAAGTTCCTGGCATGTCACAGAAGCAGACAGACTTGGTTTTTTTCAAGTAGTCATTCTTTGTTATTGCTTTTGACTTAGATAAGCTACCTTGAGAAACTTTTTGTAGGCTTTGTGATTGTTATTTAAAGTGATAACTGTGAAAGACTGTCAAAATATCTTTAACATTGTGCTTTTCAGAAAGGATAATTCCTTTGAAAGTAATGAGTGGATAATAGAATCCCAAATATCAGAAAGAAAAGTCTGTGAGCTCATGGATGGCATTCATCTGCCAAGACAGGGAAGTCTGTTTCAGGGGCTAACAGGTTTTGCTTGCTTCATTCTGCTGAGCACACTCAAGTTGCTACAATGAGGGCAAAACACACTGGGCAGTGCCCCAGCAATTACTTTTCCAGCCAGGAAAGACCATGGCCCTTTTTCCTCTCTACAGTAATGGCCAATTCACAGCCATCTAAGAGTCTGGCTTTTCATTGAAGATGTGACTGACTTGAATGGCCTAAATGTTTATTACATATTTAATGCATGTGTTAGGTAGATAGGGAGGAATTCTGGGTCTCCTAGGAATGAAAGTGGGTGCTGTGGCCCCCATCTTGGTCCTGCCCCTCCCTAATCTCCCGAGCAACTGTCATACCTGGGGAGGAGGGAATACCCTACAAATCTGCCAATCATAACTTAGTGTGCCAGCTGCAAAAGAATGCAGAGGACTCTCTACCCCAAGGGCCAACCAGCATAGGTATCAGTGTCCAGAAATTAACCTAGAACAACTCACATCTGTAGTAATGCAACTCCCAACTGTCCAATCAAAGTGGTTCCATGGAGATGTCTGAGCCACAGGGAGGTCCCAATCTGGGCACTATAAAACAAGACACAGACCATAACCAGGCTCTTTTTGCGCCCTTCCTTTTGTTCTTCCCTTGCTGCGAAAATGGGTCCGGTCATCATCTGTGGCATATGTATCATGCTCTGTAAACCTATGTCTTGCTCTTGCCCTATAATCCTATCACTTTCCTCAATAAACCTCGTTTTCATGCTTGCCTAACTTTGGTGCGTGTGGTCATTCTTTGGCCATGCACGTGCCAAGAACTGACATTTTCACACTGAAACCTGACACATGTACTTGTTTTAATATTTCTGAACAAAAATTTTACCTTATAACAACTAATTTTATTTCATTATCTATACATGAGTTATGGCAGCTTACAGCCGATGTGGAGATTGATACAAAAATAAAGCACAAATCTGTATTTTGAACTAAGAGCACGTTTAAGAGGATTATAGCATTAATTACAAGAGTTAGAACTTCTGAATTTGAGAGGCAGCATGATTTGGTGGAGCAAATACAGGTTTAGGAGTCAGACTGGTAAGCTTTGAATTATACCTCGTTTATTTCCTACTCATTTGAAAATGCACTAGTTATTTAATCTCTCTAAGTCTATTTCTTCATCTGTAAAATGGGCACAATATTGACCTTGAAACCTTGCAAGAATTCAATTAGATATATATGTGAAAGGGAGAAAAACTTTGTCTCTCCAGCATTCTATTCAACTACTCCCCCTCCCATGGAGGGGAGTGGGAAATACCAGAACACTAAATTTCCAGAATAATGGTCAAAGTTTTCAGTAAAGGAATATTTCATGTGTAAAATGATTACCAAGAAAGTACTTTATAGGCAGTGGTGGAGGGGAGTCAACCCTCAATCAGTTTAATAATCACCTTGGTTATTAACTCTGTGGTAACTAAATCTCAAAGCACAAAATGGGAAGATAGATTTTCCTTAGTATTGCAATGAAAACACCATTTGTATGGACAGCAAAGAGACTCAGGAACCTGAAAATTTTCCCTCATTCTACAGATAGGAATCAAGGATATTCGTACTCAGGTCACTAGAAAGTTATGTATGGGAATTCATTACTTAAACAGTGGGCATTTTATGTCCGGTTTCTCAGGACCTGATGAACCCGGGAGAAGCTGTCAGGATGGTAACTGATCCAGGAACAGAGTTTTGAACCGGGTCAATTCTACAGGTCGTCCCAGACCATCTCCGCACACCAAGTGGTATCTTTCACTTACATGTGAAAATGTAAAATCTTCCACGGAAGTATGATCTAAGCGGGGAAGGAGATGACAGGTGACCACCTCCTACGTGGGCTCCTACATGGCACCAGGAAGGAGTGGAAGGTAGGAACCTAGGGCTTCCCTCGGGGACCCAGCAGCCTTCCTGCAGCCTCCGGAGTTCCCTGCACACTCCTCAGAACCCTCAGCGCACCAGACAGAGTGAGCCTGGAAGAGGCCGGTCAAGCAAGAATCGCCCTCCCGCCCCGCCTCCTTGGTCCCCTCCCAGGGTGGCCCCTGCCAACCCCGCACCGCGAAGCACCCTGGGCCAGGTGATGCGCGTCTCTGCACCTAAAGTGCAGCAGGGTCCACGTGAGTCCCAGGTGCACAGCCCCAGTGCAATCACTAACAGGCATTACTCTCGGGGCCCGTGTTGCGTCTGTTAAGGATGTGAGGAAAATCTCCCGAAACCAGCCACAGTAGGATGACGCAGGCTCTCTGTGGAGGCAAAGCTCGCTCAGCCTGGGCGTGCAGAGGGAAACCTCTGGGGTCATTTTTATGTTTCCCTTCCCCTATACTGATCTCCTGTCAATCTGTCTCTAAAAATAATGTCGGGTAGGCAGTTTTAAAAACAGCTTTTGAGAACCCTTAACAGTGCACAGGGACAGACAGTTGCACTCACCTGTCGGCGTTGGAAGCGAGCGCGAGGCGGCGCGAGGCAAACGACCTGGCGCGCAGGCGCACGCCGTCTCCCGCCCCGCCCCTGCCACGCCCCCACACGCCACTAGTCCCACCCCCTCGCCGGCCCCGCCCCGCCCGCCGAGCCTCCGCATCTTCCTCCCAAGCGGGCCAAGCCTCAGCCTGCGCTGCGCCCTCCGGGCCTGGGACGTCGCTGTACTGGCCTCCGAGCTCCACACTGACACCTCCAGCGTTCGGGCGGGGGCAGGAGGCGGAGCGAGCGGTGGGGGGCGGTGTCGCCGCGGTCTAGGGACGGCGGCTGTGGCGGCAGCGGAGTCAGTGTCCCTGCGCGATGGCCGCCTCGGTGTTGTGCTGCCTGCGGTGCTGCAGAGACGGCGGGACCGGCCACATCCCTCTGAAGGAGATGCCGGCCGTACAGCTGGACACGCAGCACATGGGTAAGGGCCTTCCCTTCCCCAGACCCAACGGCCCACCCGGGCTGGGCGCGGCGGGCTGGGGACCCTGCGGGGGTCGGAAGGACCTCACGCCGCCAGGCTCTCTGGCCCCGCCCCCGCCGGCGACGGTGCCCCTGACACCATTTGGTCTCGCGGATCGCTCCCGACGCCGGCCGACTCCACCTGAGTTGGGTTCTGCGTTCAAGGCTGCGCAGCCCTGTCTGCTTGTCATCGGAAGTGGGTGTGTTGACCTCCTTGTCACTGGAATCTCCGCGCTGCCTCCTCCTGAGATGTTAAATGTCTTCAGGAGAGGGGAGCGGGGAGTGCTCTAGTGACCCACCAATCAAAACCTACACGTTTTCCGGTCTTGCCCCTTCTGCCTTGAGAGTCGGTTGTTCCTCTTTAGCCCCGTCATTTATAGGTTGCGGCTTGTTTTATTGGAGGTAATTTTCCTCTCGCCTCCTAAAAGCAAAACAAGTCAGATTGCAAAAGCCTGAAGTCGAACCTCAGGTCACAACATGCCATTTCAACTAAAACCTCCCATTGCCCGACTCTTCCTTAGTCATTGTGCTGTAATTTCATCTGACTGGCCTCTTCCCAATACTCAGGCTGTTGCAAAATAAAATAGCACTTTGCTCCTCTGCATCTATGTTTTTTCCTTCCAATTCCAAGTGGCCACATAACTTATCTAACATTCTTCCTCTTTCTCCATATCCTCTTTCACCATCTTATTTCTGTTATATTTTTCCTGTATGGTTCCATTCTTCTGGAATATGGTTCTAGAAGGAGAGATTTCCTAATATAATTATTTCAGCTAGAGTACTGTCTTTTGTGGATTATTTTATTCTAACTATACTTCTCTGCACTTTTGATGTTTCCCACATCTTTCATTGTCTCAAAGACCGTGTGTTGAAATAACAAAGGCAATTCTTAATATTTATAGCAAACCCCTCTCCCACCCAGATTCTTTATAATTCTGAAAACATTCTGCCCATTATATTGTATTCCTCTATTTCTGTAGCACATACTAAATGTGATAATTATTTACCACCTTGTACGTGGGTATTTACTTTTAATTCCTAGATCTCCCAAGTGTAGTACAGAACCTTAATAAATAAATAAATACATATATTTAAATTATTTCTTATCCATCATCACTTATAGACAGTGGATGTTCAAATCCTGAAATTTCCCTCAGAAAATGTTTCCATTTCATTTATTCATTCACGAATTGATATTAAGCAGCTATTAATAGCAGGTGGCAAGCATTGTTCTAAGGTCTGGAAATACACTAAGGACAACGATCCCTAGCTCCTGGAGCATATGATCAGCTTTAGCTCTTCTTCCTATCTCTGCTGCCAGATTCTTGAATTACTGCAGTTTGCTCTTTAGAGCATTCCTTTTCTCTGGCCTGTTTTCTCTAGAAGAATGGTCAGTTGTACTCATTCCACTATGTTTTTCTTTTTCCAAAGATGTCCAGTAACTTTCAGCCACTAACTGGATGAAGCAGATTAATGTCATCTCCAAATTTTTTACCTGCATGGAATTTTTATTCTTAAACTGTTTCTAGTAAATTTAAATTCTTCAATCACAGAGGAACCTGAAGACAGCACCTGAATAAATGAGAGGAAAAGGTTATTGAGCTAGGAGAGCATGTTTCAAGTATGAATTGATCTTAACTTGAATGTATGAGAAGCGTATGTATTTGGATATGTGAAAGGTTAGATTAGATAACCTAAAAAATTTGATTTTTTTAAAAAAAGAAAATTATATATTTCATATCCAAATGATATCTCTTTCAGGACTGTCACTTATTCTGGTGATGTTGCATTACTTAAAACCATTTTGAAATTCCTCTTTTGGAATTTTCTGCCACATAGTTTTTGTAAATATCTTCATTGATGCCATATCCTCTGCTTTTAATCATGAATTGACTTTTTAGATACAAATGACTTCCAAGGTAGCTACTTTGAAAGGGATGCCACTCATTTGGAAATTTCTGATGTTTCTTAAAACATACTCTGTGACTATGTTTATAAGGTGTTCTGGCTGTACTCAAATTTGCCTTCACTTTCTAAGCAATACCAATGACTAATAAAACTACACAAATCACATAAATCCAAATACAGATCTCCTTGTACTTAATAAAGAAAAATGGAATAAGCTTAAAGTGATTCCCTAATGATTCACAAATACCCCAGAATGTTCTCTGAATATATTCATTTTTCTATATAAAACTTCTTAGTACCTAACAGAATGCTTTAGAGATTAGAAATGATGTTGAAGTAAGAGAATATATACCATTTTCAGAGTTGTTTCTATGGTTCCAGCTTATACAGCAGACTATTGTATTTAGATTCTTCTGCTATTTCCATTAACTTAGCACCTTAGGGTGATATCCAAGATATAAGTTATCTACTATAGAAGCTTGTTATTACAGTTTTTAGTATGTATGGGGGACCACAGAGCATTGCCAATTAAGAAAAAAATACCATTTATTTGCATAATTCCTGGAAGTATGTTTCACTTAGGATGCTTTCAGTTATAAGTAGTAAAAACTACAACTCAGAATTGTTTAAGCAATGACGGAAAAGTACAAAGGCAGCAGTGCCTTCAGGAAAGACTCAGTGCTGCCAAGAACTTGGTTTCTTTTCATTTATTTCCTTTGCTTTCTGTTACTTATTCCTAAAGGTTGGCTTCCGTGGTCACTTGCTGCAGCTTACTGGGCTGTAGGCTTCCTCATGCAGGTATAGCAAGAATGAGAGAGTGTCTTTATCCCATTGTTCTCTGCAAAAGTCCTGAGAAGCTGTGTTGTAGTTGGTTGGGTCATGTAACCATTCTTGACTCAATCACTGTGGCCAAGAAATGTGGAGTACACTGACTGACTTAACCTAGATCAAATGCTGTACCCCTAACGAGAGAAGTTGAGTCAGGTTCCTTGGAACTGTTTTGATCTCCAGAGGGAAGTCTGTTAGAAAAGGGCAAACAGACACTACATTTCCACTACAAAGTGTTTAGCACAACATAATCACTCATTCATTTCTTTATCAGTTATTTGATGAGCATCTGCTAGATGCCAAACACTGCCTGGTCTTTGCCATCAAGGAGGGTGCTCTCTAGTTGAAACTACTAGAGGAGCACAGGGCAGCCAAATGCAAATTATTTGTAAAGGTACTTTCCCAGAATTTGAGGTTTCACATTTGTATTTAGAAAAAAATGGGTGCTAATGAATTTTTAATAATCATACAATAGGATCTCAGTTTTACCTTATTTAAAAGAGAGCATTTCTCTTAAATCAATCAAGTTTAGAATTGTGATAGGATCTGAAAATTTTACATTCCTCTTATGTATTTGTTCTAAGTAATTTTTTGTTTAAATATGAATTCAACCTTTTCTTACTATGTCCTCATTTTATTAAAGGCCCTCTGGACGAGTCCCATATAGTTCTAATATTCAGATCTGCTTTGCTTGTACACTTATTACGAATGAAGTGGTAATATTGGCCACAGGTCTTGGGAGTCACATGCCTTAGTGTTATGGGCTATTTCTTACATATTAGAATTATGTTCTTCATATTCTCTGATATACATGCTTTCCTAAATCAATATTTGGAAACAAATTGGTACTGGGGTCATATATTAAGAGACAGTGTTTTTCTCACTCTCATCTATAAATATTGTTTGAGCTAAAACTGAAATTTTCTATGAGAATAAAGTAACTTTGAGGATGTTAAAACCTTGTTTGCATATTTGCAATGTGATTGAAGTAGCTTAATAAACATTTTAAGATCCTTAAATTAGCATTTTTCAGTGTCAGGTCTCAACATGGATGTATATTCCTTTCTATAGAAATTCTGTGTACTCTTCAGTTCTTACAGACTAATGCACTAGTATAGTACCTTGTACTTAGTAGATGTTCAGCTGGTTTTTAGTAAACCGTTTTAATTCATTTATATAGAATTGAAAATTGTACTAATTTACTAAAGTTTCTTTTAAGTGTTTATAGTTTTGGTTTACATTAAGAGATTTATGAAATCATCAAATTGGTTTATTGGCTAAAACTTAAGGAGTCTGTTTCTACTTTAAAAGTGTTGAAAATGTTCAGTATAATTCACCTATGCATGGTTTATTTGAAACTGCTTCATTAAACAAGACATAGCTACAAATGAATACTATATATAAATGTTCTCTCAGGAAAAAATAGTGAATTAAAATTTTTAAAATTTTTATTTATTTATTTATTTATTGAGTCAGGATCTTGCTCTGTAGCCCAGGCTGGAGTGCAGTGGTGTAATCATAGCTCACTGCAGCCTCAAACTCCTGAACTCAAGGGATTCTCCTGCCTTAGCCTCCAAGTAGCTGGGACTAGAGGCACACACCACCATGCCCAGCTAATTTTTCTGTTTTTGTAGAGATGGGGATCTCACTGTATTCCCCAGGCTGGTCTCAAACTTCTGGCCTTAAGTGATCCTCCTACCTGGGCCTTCCAAAGTGCTGTGATAATAGATGTGAGCCACCATGCAGAACAAATAGTATCTTAAAATATAGAATCTCTGTTTTTTGTGGACTAAGAGTTAGAAGTGAACAAATTAACCCTGATTGTTGTATATGAAAATACAAAACTTTACATAGTGTTCGCATTTTTTATTTAGGAACAGATGTTGTCATTGTAAAAAATGGAAGAAGAATATGTGGAACAGGAGGTTGTTTAGCCAGTGCACCTTTACATCAAAACAAAAGCTACTTTGAATTCAAAATCCAGTCCACAGGTTGGTATAATGGTACTTTACTATTAAAAGTCCTAATTGTTCTAAATATTAAGAGTAATTTTAATATATAAAAATGATTCAGGAGAGGAATAAAAAAACACCAAACTCTTACATAGAAGACATAGGTCCTAGGTCTTCCACCTCTTATTGTGCAGTTCTGATTAAATTAGTTAATACAGTTAACTTAGGTTCGGTTTTCTCATTTATAAGATGAGTAATACAAGAGCTGCCCTTAATGCCTTACAGGAGCTACATGTGTAGGGACATGCTGGATAAATGTAAGGCACTAGCATTCTTAATGGATTCTAGATGCACTATGTTTCTTAGTCAAGCGTATAAGGTCAAGCATATAAATAGCATATACTCTGGCTGTTGATCTTAGGATAAAATCAATCTTTTGATCCTCAGTTTTTCTCTTAGCTCTTGTTAAGATACCCTAATTCAGTGTCTTGAAGCAATCCTCAGATTCAGAATTCAGATAGAAGTCTAAAGTCTGTATTTTTATTTTAAAAATTTATGGAGTTTATTGAATTGTATAGCAATTCTACAGGATTATTATAATAGGTTAGTTAACTTGTGGCAGTGTTGTATATGGGGAAATTTTTTCAATAAAAGCTATGTTATAAAGAAACTTGCAGTAAAATGCATGAGTAATATGGGTATAGAAAAGAAAAACAGAGTAGAGTAAATGAATCCTATTACTCAACTAGCCTTGAATGATATAAAATATCCCTCTGAGGCTTATTTTCTAAATTAGTGTTAAGCACTGATTTTTTTTTTAAGTGTGTGAAATAAATCTGAATCTGTCCTCCATTCCATTATAAATTAGCCCACTGGCTGCAGAATGCCCCTGGTTACTATGATCAGTTCTCAAGTATAACATACTTTTCTCTCAAGAGAAGCAAATATTTTCTTTAGTCTTAAATCTAATACAAATTTTTATGTGGGTTTTCTGTCCTCAGTGATATCCCTAGAATAAATGGATTGTTGGAGTTTGTAGCATTGATCCTGCAATGAAAGTTTGAGGCAATCATTCATACACAATTCTTTAGGAGTAAGGAGACCGTAGAACCCTGTTTGCAAGTGTTGTCCTGTGAAATTAGTATCCTAATTCACCCCCTGTCACTGTCCTTCTATCACTCTCATAGTTTTCCCACTTTGGAGGATAAACGTACATGGCCAAATTATTTAAGAAGCCAAGACAGTGGAATCCAGACACACAACTTTCTAATGGTCTCACTCAATCTAGAAAAATTGATTGACAACGTGGTCTTCAAACCTTCCATTTATAGAATTTCTCCTGATTTTGATAAAAAGTGCAAAGGAAGCAGTTTGAGACAAAATCCAGAGCTTTAGGTTTTCTGTTTGGTTAAGAGGAAAGCTGCTTGCTGCATAAGTCAGCTTAGACCAAAAGGTTTTAAACTCACCAATTTAGGCATTGGGTTAGAAAATTATTTTGATTTATACTTTATCATTAATTTTCTCTTCTCCATGATATTGTTCATGTAATATATTTGCTATTTGTTATAGATGCAAAAACTGAAGACGGTATTTTCCCACCTCTCAGAGGTAGAGCTTGAAATAGAACTCTAGGCCATTTAAATTCAATATGTAGCTTTTTAAAAGGTCTTTTTTAGAGAATATTGATGATGATAGCTAGCATTTTTCAATACTTACTGTATGCTTTACTTACCCATTTTTTGGAGCACTCACACTGTTCCAAATGCTTTACTTGGATTATCTCATCATATGTTTTCATAACCCTGTGAGGTGAGTACTGTTAGAATCTCAGTTCACAGACGAAGGAACAGAGAGGGGTTAAGTAATTTGCCCAAAATGACATAGCTAAGTCAGGATTTAATCCTTGACAACACAATTCCAGGGCCCACTCTCTTATCAACTAGGCTGTACTACATCTATAGAGAACATAGTATAGTCTGCAAACTACTTTTAAAAGAAGATTAATAGAAAACAGTTTAGTGATAATACTCTTTTTAAAAAGTTTACACCCCCTTTTAAAATAACTCCATTTAAAGTTGCATTCTTCAGATTTTGGGGGCATTTAAACTATTATATTTTTAGGAATCTGGGGTATTGGTGTTGCAACTCAGAAAGTTAACTTGAATCAGATTCCTCTTGGCCGAGATGTGCACAGTCTGGTGATGAGAAATGACGGAGCCCTGTACCACAACAATGAAGAGAAAAACAGGCTGCCAGCAAATAGCCTTCCACAGGAGGGAGATGTGGTGGTGAGTTTCCTGGTGGAGTTGCTTTCCACCGTAAACTATTAAACTTGAACAGCTTTTAACATATATGGTTTTGCCTAGGAGTTTGTGGTTTGAATTCCAAAGCACTGGGATGTGTCTAAAGAAGTGGTTGTGTGTTCCAGACAGACTAGACGTTGCAGCCTTACTTAAGCGCCCTCTCCTTTTTAGAACTGCTTGCTTCTCTCACATTAGAGACACGTTGGCCCACAATTTTGGAAGTTTGCTGACTTTACTAATAGAAAATTTTAGGTATTCTTGAGGCTAGATATCTCTTCAGAGAAAATTTTCACATTTATTACTTAATTTGTTATGAACTTCTGTCAGAGAGTTATAGCATTTTATCAGAAGTCTTGGTGTTCATTAAACTTAATCTAATCAAACTTCTTTTATTTTCAGAACTCTTCAAAGAACAGGACTCAAAATCCTAAAGCTGGATTATAGAAAAGTTTTTTTAGAAAGCAGAGGGTAGTTAAGAGTTAACACGTTAAAAGTTACATGTTATTAAGACTTTTCTGTTTTTACTCCCAATTGGCTATATTTAACTCTTTATCAAAGCCACCGTGTTGAAAATGTAATCCAAAGATCCTATCTGCCTTTCTAGACACTTCCTTTCATGCTGTGTTATCCCAAACGCCTATCCACTGAGTCAATGCTATTAGCTATTGATTGAGAACAGAGTCCTAGAGTCTCCTGGAGCCAGGTGCCCTTGTACACAGAACCTCGGCTTCCTGGCTCTGGTATCAAGTTGAAAGGAACCTGTGAATGATGAGGGAAAGTTTCTAATAATAAGGTGACGCAGACAAGATAAATCCAGGTTAATGAATTAAAGAAAGGTACAGTATTTTAGAAAGAATGAAGAAAGGTGTGGAAATTAAGATTTTTACTTATGGTATGATCTTTTCTGCAATTTAAAAAATATGAAAAACAGCATATTTTTAATTGTTAGAATGTTTTTTTCCCAGCTCGACTAAAGAAAAAAAAATAGGTAAAAGGCATGAACCATTTTTAAACTCTGCTTTCCCTGTTCTTCTTTTTGAATAGTTGGTTCTGCATTTGTAGCTCATTGCCAGATGTCCATAATATGGAACATCCCATTCAAGTGGTTATTTCTTGAAAAAGAATCTGGAAGTCAAGTTGATGCTATCAACCTGTTTGCACTAAAAGATGAAATTCAAACACAAGAAAGAATAATCAATAACAAATGTTTTTCTTTGTTGATGTACTGAACTTCTACCAGGGGTTATTCTTGCCTTCCTTACTCATTCGTTGCAATGACAGATACCACAATTTGACAGATTTAAGGATGCTATTTTTAGTCTGTCACCATTATTAAATTAGACTTTGAGTTTTCATGTTCATTCTGATAAAAGAAGAGCTAAAATATGAAATATATACAGAGTCAATAAAAGTAAAATGTTACTCTGCCATATAAATTTTTATCTTCATAGCTCAAACACTTGAGAACAAATTTTACCAAATGGCTGACAGTGACATAGGAAAAATAGAATGGATTATAAGACAGGAAAAACATTCTCATGTGCTTAGAATTTCAGTCATGTACCATTCTCTGAGGAGAAATCAAGAAAAATAGTCTCTTAACATCTAACCAAATGATTACATGATTATATTCATACAGTAATGATATAGTACCAGCATGGTCTACTACAGAACTAGGAAGGCATACATGAAATAGTTTATGCTTATTTTTTCCTTTTATGTACAGTTTTGAAAAGTACAAATTAATTTCTGAAAAATGCATTTTTCAGTTTAATTTTAGAGAACTTTTATAAACATTCTATTTAATAATAATAATAGCAAACACTTCTATAGCATTTATCACGGGCCAGACACTGTTCTAAGTGCCTGGAAGGGATTAAATTGTTTGGTGCTCATAAGGATCCTATGAAATAGGTAGTATTATTGTCCCTATTTTATAGATTAGGAGAATTTAGGTAACTTCTTATATGGGGAGATTATAAGATTATAGTTCAGGCAGTCTAATTTCAGAATCTCTTCACTGAACCTGCACACAATTATTGATAAATTCATGGAACATATAGGATTTTGGGGTATCTATGACAGACTCAAACCCAGTTTCTATTTTTTTTTTTTTTTTTGAGACAGGTCCTTACTTTGTCTCCTGGGTTAGGGTGCAGTGACGTCATCCTAACCCACTGCAACCTCAAACTCCTGGGCTCAAGTGATCCTCCTTCCTCAGTCTCCTTAGTGGCTAGAACTACAGACACATGCCACCACACTGGCTAATTTTTGAGGGGTCTTGCTCTTGCTCAGGCTGGTCTTGAACTCCTGAGCTCAAACAATTCCACATCCCCCACCCCTGCCTCTGCCTCCCAGAGTACTAGGATTACAGGCATGAGCCACCACGCCCAGCCAAACCCAGTTTCTTTTTTTTTTTTTTAATTCTTATTTCAGCATATTGTGGGAGTACAAAAGTTTAGGTTACATATATTGCCCTTGCTCCCCCCAAACCCAGTTTCTTGATCATAGAATGGACTAGGTTAGAAAATACTGGAACTGAACTTTCCTGGGAGTGGGGATTCTCACGTGCTTTCCTTGTAGTGCGATTTTGCTATTTTGCTGCAGGCTTGGGTTTAAAATTGGCTTGCTTGCAGTGGGTTGTGCTGCCAGCAGGTGATGAAGGATGCTGGATTACAACCTACTGATCTGAACTGCTAGGTTTCTGCCAGTCCCATGAAGAGAGTAACATACTTTCTTTTTTATGCAATTATGTTTTTGTTTTTTAAGTGAAAACAGACCTTTTCATTAAAAAAATCAATCTTGGGGGGTGGTGGGTTGCAGGGCAAGCAGGGGTGGTGGCTCACGCCTGTAATCCTAGCACTCTGAGAGGCCAAGACAAGAAGATCATTTGAAGCCAGGAGTTTGAGACCAGCCAGAGAAAGAGGGAGACCCTATCTCTACAAAATTAGCCAGGCGTGGTGGCTAGTGCCTATACTCAGGAGGTTGGGGCAGGAGGATCGCCTGAGCCCCGAAGTTGGAGGACACAGTGAACTGTGATGACGCCATTGCACTCTAGCCCTGGCAAAAGAGCAAGAACCTGTCTACAAAAAGACAAAAAAGTGAATTCCAGCTGTCAGTTAACTTTATTTTTATATTTAAATACAGAAACTAAAATGAAACAAAGGCAGTCTATGTACTGCTTTATCTTTCTCAATATTCTTTAATTATTAATAAATAATTATTTAATTTATCCCTGACTTAGCTAAGAATTGAGGAGAATCTTTTATAGCACTTACCACGTTGGCTTCTCTGGGCCTTTGCTCTTTTACCTGGAAAGAACAGGGAATGAAGACTAGATGATCCATAAGATCATTTTCTACCTCTAAAAAGCTTTTAAGTTGATAGAATTTATCTACAGCCCAAAATCCTTGAATTGGTTTGCTTTTTGGTCTGTGGTGACTTCTCTATTGAATGATTTCTGCTTTATTTTTATTTTTTTATTTATTTATTTTTTAAGACAGGGTCTCACTCTGTCACCTAAGCTGTAGTACAGTGACATCATCCTAGCTCACTGTAACCTCAAACTCCTGGGCTCAAGCAATCCTCCTGCCTCAGCCTCCCAGAGTGCTAGGATTACAAGCGTGAGCCATCGCCTCTGGCCCCGTTGCTTTTTTAATCTTTTGACCTATTGCTTTTCTGTTTTTTTAACTTGATACTACCAATTATAATCAGATGTAAACACCAGCTTTACCTTGGTAATATATTTGACATATTTGAAACCAGGGTAAAGAGATAGAGAAATGTATGATTTCTTCTTGGAAATAAGGTATGCAAAGACATTTCTTCAGAATTTGAAAGCAATGATAAGTAGTAAGCCCTAATGGTGAAAACCTCAGTGTTTTCCCCCCTTACAAGCAAAATCTATATAAAGAGAGCAGTGTTTTCTGTGTGAGTTTAGAAGGTCTCTCCGTTCATATTATGCAGTACTTATATCATCTTTTTTTTTTTTTTTTTTGGAGACAGTGTCTCACTTTTTTGCCTGGGCTAGAGTGAGTGCCGTGGCATCAGCCTAGCTCACAGCAACCTCAAACTCCTGGGCTTAAGTGATCCTACTGCCTTAGCCTCCCAAGTAGCTGGGACTACAGGCATGCACCACCATGCCCGGCTAATTTTTGCTATATATATTTTAGTTGGCCAGATAATTTCTTTCTATTTTTTTAGTAGAGACGGGGTCTCGCTCTTGCTCAGGCTGGTCTCGAACTCCTGACCTTGAGCGATCCACCCGCCTCGGCCTCCCAGAGTGCTAGGATTACAGGCGTGAGCCACCGCGCCCGGCCATCATCTTAATACTTAAAATATAAAATACAGATTATCCAAATATAATACTGGGATTTAAACTGTTGGCTTTGTTTTACCTCTAATGTGGACTCTTAGGATTTCACCTGACTTTTTTCCCCCTAATAATCATTACTAATTTTTTTTAGCTCAGTTCAAGTAGAATTCTACCAAATTATAAAACCTTAATGAAAACTATTATGACAATATGCTTAGTTTTTGTGTTTCCATGCTTCCAAATCAGTGCTTTCTGACTATTCTTTTTATGGAACATTTATGTTTTCCTTCATAGGGTATTACATATGACCATGTAGAATTAAATGTATATTTGAATGGAAAAAACATGCATTGTCCAGCATCAGGTATACGAGGGACAGTGTATCCAGTTGTTTATGGTAAGCTAAAATATTTCTAATATAATGTTAGATATCTGTTAACTCTATTCTGCTTTATTTTTTAAGTTATTAACTTTAAATCAACAGGTGTATGATTTTTCTGCCTATGATTTTAGTAAGTCTAAAAATATTTTCTTATTTAATTACATTAACTTCTTAAATTTGGGTCATAATGAAAACTAATTATTAACTTCTTTTGTAGTAACTTACTATAAATGTAACAATATTAGTGATGACAGACTGGGATGTCAGAGAAGTATACAATAGCAAATATAAAAGTATATAATAAATATAAATATTATAATATGATAATAACCAAAACTTGTGATTTACTTTTAGTTAAGGTTTTCATTAGTGTTCTTTTCTCCTATAATTATTAATACTTTTTAGTGATTGTACCTTCTGTGTCTTTGCATGTAAAAGTGTGTTTTTAAACTCAATTGAAATTATTGTTCTTGTACATTAGGTAAGCCTAAAAGCAATTCTTTTATTTACTTAAATAAATGGAAATTTAGCTTGATATTTGAAATAATTTACCCTGAGAAGTGAAATAAATATCAGCAGAATGATTGAGTTATGCAAGTACATGTAGCAAGTAAGATTATTATTCTAAATTATTTTATTCAGCATTGTTTTTAATGTAGTAAAGTTAGCAAATTATATAAAGTATCATTTCATATAATTATTGTTTTATTCATATATAATTTATGATTATTCATATATAATTTTAATTCATATAATTATTATTTTATTCGCATAAAATATTTCACATTTATGAAATATAAAGTATATTTCATAAATCAAGAGTGATAAATCAGTCCAATTAAACCAAATATTTTAATAGCCTAATACTACCAAAGATAAAAATAAAACTTAAATTCCCTTACTCTGTCTTCCATCCCTGATCTCAGATCAATCTAGTCATTCATTTTGTCTATTATTACACTCAACCTATAGAGAGAAAAAACTGTATCACACTGAAGAAGTGTGGTTAACAAGTTATGCCTTCCAGCCTAATATAAGCTCTCAATAATTTTTTGACAATTCTTTTACATCTCTGTACGTTCTGTGCTGCTCGAATTCCCTACTCATTCTCCGCAGATGCCCTTGCCTTCAATTTTATCAGGAAATAGACTATCACTGGTGAACTCCAGCTTCCCTCCCTTTAACTCCAATCTTGCCTTCTTTCCATCCCATCTCAGAAGAAATGGTGCTCTTCGTGTTCAGAACACTCTGTCTGTAGTCTGGGTTCCAAACTCCCCAACTCTGGAACACACTTTGTCAGTTATTTCATCTGTATCTTATGTCATCAGCCCCTCTCTCCAGTGCTTATAAACATTCTGAGTCTTTCCCATCCCCAAAAGCCCTTCCTTGGACTTGTATCCCTCACTAGTCCTGTGTTTACCCTTCTCTGTATGACCACATTTCTCATGGAATGACCTACACCTTCCACCTTTATGGTTATTATTCCTTTGTTCTGCAACCCAATCTGGCTGCTGTTACTACCACTTCAGTGAAACCACCCTGTTAAAATCACTAGCATGAATGTCAAATCCAGTATTTAAATTTTTTTCTTCATTTATTATGAAATATAAAGCATATAGAAATGTGCATTAGGCTGGCCACAATGTCTCACGCCTGTAATCCTAGCACTCTGGGAGGCCGAGACCGGAGGATCGCTCAAGGTCAGGAGTTCAAGACCAGCCTGAGCAAGAGCGAGACCCTGTCTCTACTAAAATAGAAAGAAATTAGCTGGACAACTAAAAATATATAGAAAAAATTAGCCGGGCATGGTGGCGCATGCCTGTAGTCCCAGCTACTCGGGAGGCTGAGGCAGGAGGATTGCTTGAGCCCAGGAGTTTGAGGTTGCTGTGAGCTAGGCTGATGCCACGGCACTCTAGCCTGGGCAAAAGAGCGAGACCCTGTCTCTGAAAAAAAAAAAAAGAAAAGAAATGTACGTTAAACATATATGTGAAGTTTAACAAATAGCTATAAAGTGAACACCCACCTCATTACCACTTAGGTGAAGAAATGGAAGATTTTCAGCAGCCCAGTGGCAGCCCCCACCACAGTTGCATCCCTCGCCCAGGGAGTAATCACTACTTGACAGTAGTGTTAATTATTTACTTGTTTTGCTTTGTGGTGGTGTTTTGTTTTGTCATCACCAGGATCAAGGTAATGAACATATTCATCACCCCAAAAGTTTCCTTCTGCCTCATGTATCCTTCCTACTCACCTCTCCCCACCCCAGCCCCAACCAAGCAACCACTGATCTGCTTTCTGTCACTACAGATTAGCTTGTATTTTCTAGAGTATTGTATAAACAGAATCATACAGTTTGGACTCATTTTTGGGGGGCAAGGGAAGGTCTGGCTTCTTTCACTCAGCTTAATTATTTTAAGATTCATCCATGTTGTAGCATATATCAATAATTCATTCATTTTATTGCTGAGTAGTATAGTTCATCGTGTGGGTATATCACAATTTGCCTATCCCTTCACCAGTTGATGGATATTAGGCTTGTTTCCAGTTTGGAGCCATTACAGATAAAGCTGCTATGAACATTTGTGACAAGTATCTGTATGGATATACACATTCATTTGTCTTGAGTAAATACCGGTAAAAATATGTAGAAACTGAATAGGGCCTGCTGTCTAGTTCACAGTAGTATACCAATGTCAGTTTCCCAGTGTGGATGTTGAGCTGTAGTTACATAAGACGTTACCCCTGGGACAAGCTGATGAGGGGTATGCAGGACTCTCTCTAGTATTTTTGCAACTTCCTGTGAATCTATACTTTTTTTCATAATAAAACATTTTTTAAAGTAGTAAATCTTAATTGTATAAAATTGAGAAAATACGGGTACACAAATAAAAAATTAAATGTGCCCATATTCACACCATCTAGAGATGATTATTAATATTTTGATGTATATCCTTTCATGTTTTTGACAAATAGATTTTGTTTTTTATTGTGGCTATTTTTACCCAGTAGGATCATGTGTTGTAACATGGACAGCAGATGTATTTATTCTTCTTGCCTATTAATATTATGGTGTTATGGAAACAGCTTATTTGATAATTATGTATTCATTCAAATTAATATATTTGCTTTTAATTTATTTTCTTTCTTTTTCTATCCTCTAGTTGATGATAGTGCAATTTTGGATTGCCAGTTCAGTGAGTTTTATCATACTCCTCCACCTGGTTTTGAAAAAATATTATTTGAACAGCAGATCTTCTGAATATATTTGTTTTTGAATCTTGTATTTCTGCACTGTTAAAAGTGTTTACCATTTAATAAAGCTTTACATGACCTATAGATGAAAATATATTCTTAAAAATATATGCTTGTTAATGTTACCTAAGAAACCAATGTATTCAATATACCACACTGAAGTTGTGATTTAAAATACTTATGTTTTGTGATATGAAAATCAACATTTGGGGAAGTTTATTTAATTCTTATTTAAATAAATATAACTATGGGTTTAATTAACAGTACTACCTGGCAATATGTTTATATAGATAGATATTTAAAAGAGGAATCTTTCATGCAAAAAAATATTTGTTTTGATAGAGATGTAGAATTGGGTGGGGTTTTTTGTGATTCTGAAGTTTAGACCTCATTAACTATTTTAAGTCTGCGGTCCAATGATTTTTTGTCTCAGTGTCCTTTTTTATATACATTATAACAAAGTGACAGAAATTTATACTATTGGCAACTTCATTTTTGGCAGTCTATTTACTGTATAATGTACCACTTTTCTTAAAACTTAAATTGCTTACTTTGTTGTGTATTGTCATTGCTTTTGATTTGCTTTGTGAAAGGAGATAAACATTTTAGTAATTGTCAGAGCATTTTGTTGAAAACCATCCTGTTACTTCAATTTCAGAGTAAGTGGTTGATTAGTAATGTAGAGTACACTGGCAGACATTTAGAATAGTGTGATGCTTTAAACTTAAATTTAAATGAGATTATTCTTTTAAGGACTCTTATTTAAATGTGTAGTTTCTGTAAAGAATAATAAAATAATAGTAATTAAGGAATATTCAGTACTATATGAAACACATTCTTCCTGTTTTGTTATACAGTAAATTCACTTCACCCTTGATTATTTCAGAAGTTCAGAAATAAGTGAATCCTCTCCATGACCCTGAACCTTTGCCCACATTTCAGTAAGAATCCCTGTCCTTTCGTTAACACCCTGCTGACCTACACCAATCACCCAATACATCTTTAGGTATCAACAAGAAGCAGTATGTTATGCTAGAGAAACATGGGTGTTAAAATTGGGAGGAGATCTGAATTGTAGTTTTGCTGCCTAATCCCATTATCTCCTCGGGTGAGTTCCTCAGTCTCTCCGAGCCCTGGATTCCCCATTTGTAAAAGGGGGAGGTAATACTGATTTAATAAGTTTCTTGATTCTTAATAAAGTAATGGATATCAAACACCTTAGTTATCATAGGCACTTAATAAGCGTATTTCCTAGTTGACTCTAAAGCAGTGGTTTTCATAGCGCGCCTCAGCGTCACCTGGGAGCTTGTAGAAATGGGCACTCTCAAAGCCCCACCCCAGACCCACCACATCAGAACTGCTGGGGACGGCGTCCAGGAATCTGTATTTGAACAGTCCCTTCAGGTGAATCTGATACACACTAAAGTTTGAGAACCACTGCTCAGGAGAGAATTCTTTGCCTACTATAAATTTTCTAAAGATTTAAGACAGTCTATTTTTGACTCACAGGCTAGAGAATCCTGCTCAATGCTTTATTTATTGTTTATTTGACAGACAAAAATGTGACAATGTGCTCTGAAAACATACATATAATTGAGTAACATTTATTGACATAAATCCTAGATATTAACCTCTAAAGATATAAGGAATTGAACTAGCTATGTATTACTTATGCATTTTTGTCTCTCTGTCATAAGTACTTTTAATTCATAAAGAACATGCTTACTTGGGAAAGCAAAATAACTGCTATTTGCTGTCTTTATAATGTTATCTACCTCTTAGGGTTTTTTTTTAAAGCCAACCTTTTTTTAACTCGTCATATTCTTTTCTGCCTCTAGTCATACAGAAGAAGCATGGTACTAAAAGTGATACATAAGTTTATGTCGTGGCAACAGTTTTGTGAAGTCTAGATGTGTTTTAAATCTATAGGTATCAAATTCCTCTTAGGAAAATTACATTGAGCTGGTCTTCCATCTAAAACCCATAACTTCAGTCTGATCGTGAGAAACAAAGACAAATTCCAGGAGCAGGGCATCCTATAATACAAAACACTTGGCAGTGCTCCTTAAAACTATGAGTATCGGTTCGTCTCCTGGGTACTGTTTAAGTTCAGAAAGAGATCTCTGAAGCTTCCGGTCCAGTGTGTGGTCACCATCAAAAGTAGCTATTATTAGGAACATATTTTAGAAATTAAGTATAAAATTTTATCAACCATTACAAGAAACAAAACATAAGATCTGTCTTTTTTTGCCTATGTAAGGAAAGTTTACCTATTGCACTTAGGTGAAAAGGTTACTTGAAGAAAGAAAGGCAGGGAAGTCGCCAGTGTGATGAAGAGAAGGGCAGACCACTAGAAATGTAGGCCTTTCAGTCTGGAAGTCAAGACTCAGAAAGAATATTACCCAAACCTATAAAATCATGGTGAGTGTTGATGGGTAGGGTGAACTTGGACTTGCTTGTCAAATTCCTAAACACCAAGAATTACGTCAGCAACCCCTGAAACTTACAAAAGAAATATATAGAGGCAAAAAGCTTTATGTTATTTACATGCTGTGTAAGAAATAGGGATTGCTTCACCCAGATGTGGCATAGGAAAACACAGTTTTAAAAATGAATTGTGGTCCAGGCACAGTGGCTCACACCTGTAATCCTAGGGCTTTGAGAGGCCAGGTGAGAGGATCACTTGATGTCAGGAATTCCAGACCAGCCTGGGCCACATAGTGAGAACCCATCTCTACAAAAATAAAACAATTAGCCGGGTATGGTGGTACGCACCTGTAGTCCCAAGCTACTCAGGAGGCTGAGGTGGGAGGATCACTTGAGCCCAGGAGTTTGAGGCTGCAGTGAGCGATGATTGAGCCACTGCACTATAGCCGGGGCAACAGAGCAAGACTGTTCATAAGGAACAGAAATGTATAGGTTCACAGTTCTGGCAGCTGAGTAGTCCAATATCAAGGCACCAGCATCTGGCAAGGACCTTTTTGCTGCATTATCACATGCCAAAAGGCAAGAAGGTGAGAGAGGGTAAGAGGGGGCCAAACTCACCCTTTTATAACAGCACCAATCCCACCCAGGAGGCTGGAGCCCTTATGGCCTAACCACTTCTTAAAGATTCCACCTCCTAATATTGTTACAATGGCAATTAAATTTTAACATAGTTCTGGAGGGGACAAACACTCAAACCATAGCAGGAGGTAATCCAACATAGCAGTTAAGGACAAGTGTTTATCAAAATGAAGAAAGGTCACACTTAGACATTTATAGGCTATTAACAGTACATATTAGGAAGGTGCTCCAGTCCTTAAGTACCCAAAGCACCACTTTGTCATTAATGGTTTCCTGGAGACAGATTGCCAGGATCCATAGCATCAGGTCCAGTTGCCACCTTCACCCCAAGAGCATCTTCAGGCCGAATCCCATCTGCTTCCATCCTGTTTTCTAGTCACTCCAAACCCACCTGCCATTGTGTTGCTGTATCTGTCCTCCAATCTGGTACAAGCTCCGCCTGTCCCCACACCTCCCTGTGCTCTCAGGATCTCCTCTCTGCAGTCTTAAACCCTCCCATATCCTCCACCTCTTTCCTGCCTTACCTGAAAGCCGGCTGTCCCTAAGGACACTGTGGCACTCTGGCAGTGTCCCGCCGCTTGCAGTTGCGGTTTCCAATTCCTCCTCCCTTCTCCAAAACCCTTGGCCCTTCTGAAGATTAGGTCATCTAACTCGCTCCTCCTCTTCCTCTTGGAAGTCGTGAGCTACCTCTTGATTGTGTCCCTCCATGCAGGGGAGACCAGCACCAGCTTCCTGCTTTCCTCTCCCCCACCAGCTCCTGTTGTGTCATTCCCACCATTCGGGGTGACCGCAACATTGATTAGTTGGAGATATCTAACCCCATGTAGCTGAACCACTCAACACTCTGGCCTCTTAGGTCTTTAACTAGCATGTCTCCAATGACCTTTTTTCCCATTCCAGCCCAGCCACCCACTCACATGGTCACTTCCTTGAGACCACCAGGAATGGCTGTCCCACTCGTGCCACCCTTATTTAAGCATCCTATCCCCTGACCACCACCTCTTTCCCTCCAGGTCGCTTGCTCAAGCGCGTCCACTGCCATACTCCTCCAGCCTTATCACAATGCCCCACCCACCGGCCCCACCATGGCTTGGCATCCCTCAGCTCCCTCATGACTGCATTCTGCTCCGCGTTTGGCCTAGAGTTCCTGGGCCGCCATTACAGCTGCCTCCTGCAAACGCCCTTCACTCCCTTGGCCTGAGCCCCAACCTTGGAGTAGCTTGTTCTTGCCTGAACCTAGCCAGCTAAATGTTGCCGGGGAAAAACCACATGTGGACCCACCTGGATGCGCTTTTTGAAAAAATGTTTAAATTGAAGTAAAACATGCTTGCAGAAAAGTACAGGAAAGTAAACGGCTCAGAAAAGGGGAGAGCAATTGGTTAGTGGTTATGGGGTTCCCTAGAACTAGATAGAGGTGATGGTTGTACCACACTGTGCATACACTAAATGGCCCTGACTTGTCCGCTTTAAAATGGCTCATGGTCAATTATTTGTTATGGAATTTTACCTCAATTTTTTAAAAAAGAGTAAATGGTTTGATTAATGACCACGGAGTGAATACACATATGTAACCACCACAGAGTTCAGAAAATAGAACATTTTCAGCACCCCAGAAAGCCCCTTGACACCCACTTCCAGTGACTACCCTCTGTCCTTCCCCGAAGGCAGCCACTATTTTGTATCTGGCTTCCTTTGCCCAATGCTATGTTCATGAAATGCATCCATGTTAGGTGTATAATTGTAATTCATTCATTTTCAATGTTGTGCAGATTCCTTTTTCTTGTTTTTCCCTCTCTCACGCTTTATTTAACCTTTCTACCACTGATGGGCATTTGGATTGTTTCCAGTTTGAGCTGTTACAAACAAAGCTGCAACAGACATTCTTGTCTGTGCCTTTCTGTGCGTGTGTGCAATCCCTTCTGCTGATTTTGTTATACCCAGGAATGGGGCTGCTGAATCACAGGGTGTGCGTTTCTATCAGCGGAAAGACTCCAGCACGTCGTATCTTTTAAGATACTCACATTTCTCTCCAGCAACTTCCCCATTCCTCTGTTGCCCTTCTCAGTAAAACTCTTCAAAAAACTGTCTATACACCCTGGCTCTACCCTTTGTCTCCCCTTCACTATCATTCACACTTGTTTAATTTCTGCCTGCTTTTCTTCCGTAATCTCTTATTCCTTTTTAAAAACTAGTATGTTTTTATTTTTCTCTTTGAGCATCTTAAACATGCTTATTTAAAAATGATCATCTGCACTACCCCTTAGGTAATGTACTGATGAGAGAAGAGACTCCCCAGGAGGAGCCTGGGACTGAGAAGCCTCTATCCACCGTGCTTCCCTGTGCATTGAATCCTATTCCCTGTTTAAGTAACAGCCCCGCGCCCAACTTGAGATAGCATTGCGTGGGCTATGGCCTGAGGGTAGGAGCCATATTGTCAGGACATTAGTCTTCTCAGGCTCCACATCAGCCCGTCTGAGGTGACGTCTACAGTAAATGACACAGACCAATGCTACTAAAGCTGTCACTAAGAGTGAGAGAACTTTGCTCAACGCAGTGGCTCACGCCTGTAATCTTAGCACTCTGGAAGGCTGAGGTGGGGGAAGGATCACTTGAGGTTAGGAGTTCAGGACCAGCCCAAGCAAGAGCAAGACTCCCATCTCCACAAAAAATAGAAAAAGGAGTCAGGAGTGGTGGGTGTGCCTGTAGTCCCAGCTACTCAGGAGACTGAGGCAGGAAGGTCGCCTGAGCCTAGGAGTTCAAGTCTGCCATGAGCTGTAATCACGTTACTGCAGTCCAGCCTGGGTGGCAAAGGGAGACCCCATCTCTAAAAACAAAAAGAAAAAAGAAATTCCCAAACTGTTCTCTGAAATTACCATTTCACATTCTCACTGGCAGTGTAAGAGAGTCTGACTGTTTCATCTCCTCCTCAATAATTGTTATAGTAAGTCTTTTTAATTGTAGTCATGTTAATAGGTATGTAGTAGTATTCAGTGTGATTTTAATTTGCATTTTCCTAATGACTAAAGCTGTTGAACATTCTTTCATGTACTTTTTCTTTGTAAAGTCTCTGTTCAAATATTTTGCCCATTTTTAAACTGTTCTTATTATTGATTTATACAAGTACTTTATTTATTCTGGATATAAGTCCTTCATCTGATAGATGTGTTGTGAATATTTTTCCCCAGTCTGTGGTTTGCCTTTTCATCTTCTTAACTGTACCTTTCAAAGAGCAAGTGTTTTAAATTTTGATGAAGTCCAACTTATCAACTATTTCTTTTATGGCTTCTTTTGTGTTCTAAGAAAACTTTGCCTACCCCAGGGTCACAAAGATTTTTCTCCTAAATTTTTTCCTAGAAGATTTATAACTTTAGACTTTATATTTAGACCTATGATCCATTTTAAGTTAATTATTGTGTATGGTGTGAGGTAAGTATCTTTACTATTAGTAGTTTGCTAGGGCTGCCACAACAAAGTATCAAACTGGGTGGCTTAAAACAACAGAAATTTATTGTCCTGCAGTCCTGGAGGTTAGAGGTCCAAGATCGAATTGTTGGCAGGGCCGCGCTTTCTGCAAAGGCTCTAAGGAAGAATCTTTCCTTGCCTCTCCCAGCTTCTAGTGGTTCCCAGCAATTCTTGGCATTCCTAGGCTTGTATTAATACACGTATCGCTCTGATCCCTACCTTCATCATCACATGACATTCTGCCTATGTCTCCACGTAGCTGTCTTCTTGTAAGGACACCAGTCATGTTGGATAAGGAGCCCACCCTACTCCAGTGTGATGACACCTGTGATGACCCTATTTCCAAATAAGATCACATTCTGAGGTACTGGGGGTTAGGACTACAACATACCCTTTTGGGGGACACAATTCAACCCATAAGAGGATCAATGTTCATTTTTAAATTTTTCTATGCATCAGTCAAGATCCAATCAGTAGACAGAAACCACACAATAACTTTAACAGGGAAATTTTAATATGAATAATTATGAACTACAACAGGGGATTGGAGGAATAGAGGATTGGCTTGTTAGAAGTATAAAGAACCTCAAAAGACTATAGGAATAGCAGATATAGGGACCAGCTAACCCTAGGGCTCACAGAGGGCACCAAAGAAGAAACTCCTCCTCCAGGTCAGAGATTCTGGCCAGGTGTAACCATGGCTGCCTGGATACCAGAGAAGTTTGCTTGGTGCTGTGCTAGTAGGACTTGCTGGAAAGTGGCCATCTGGGATGCCAGCACAAGCCATGCACAGGAGGATGCCATACCTCAAGTTAGGCTTTTGGCTACCACAGAGAGCTTTTCCCTCTTTTATAGATCAAGCAATACTCTAGTAAACTGCCCATTTCATTCCTAGGAACACCATGATAACTCAACCACCATCAGAGATCTCTGCAGGCCAAGGCCTTCTGATTACCCTTTAGAGTAGATGCATCCACTTTGTCTTTGGTGATTGAGGGTGCTACTACCTCTGCCATTCTGAGATCCTATCAAGCCCACTGAAATTGGGGAGGCCAATTTCAAACATCAATGGTTGTATTTTTGACCTGGCCCATGGAGGGGAGAGACCACAGTGTTCTCCTTTGAGAGAGCTTACAGATGTTCCACTCATTAATGTACTTCTCCACGCTTCAATGATGGAAGCGTCTTCTGAGTTTTTTCATGGGACATAGTTGGGGGGGGTGGATAGTACTTAAAAATGGCATGAAGAGAACAGTAATGTTTGGTACCATCTGCTTGGCTCTGTTCATGATTGAGTAATTTTTACTAATAATATGGACTACTTAGATACTTTAGACATTTTAGAGCATAACAGAAAATTATAGAAAGATATTAGGGTACTTCATGAATTGAAGATTTGGGAGGGGCAGAAACCAAGGAAGCCTCCAGATTCCTCAGATGCATTTATTTGTGTAACTTCTTTTTATGATTCTGCTATCATTATGACAAATTTCCCTTTCTTAGTCTCAGGTCTCTCCATTCAAATTTTATAAAAAGAGCCTGATTTCTTTTTCTCCTATTTTATCAATATTCTTGGAGCCAAAGCCAAAGTCAGTAACGAAGCATACTTTCAACTGGGCTATTTAGCAAGTATTTTAAAGAGCAAAAATCTTTCATATCAACTTTCACAAATGCATCCAACGACATGCTTTTAAACTGGAAAGAGCTCTTAGGGAATTACACAATGGTATGTATAAACCTGAACAAGCTGTACTCACAAGGAAAAATATGTGATTTATCTAAGCATAGTAAACACTTCAGAGCTTAGTATTCAGGGTAGGAATGTCTACTGTAAACAGTAGCAATGACTATCCCTATAGCAAAATTTCTAAGCATGAGAAGGAATCAAATTTTTCTAAAGAACGTTTGCTTAATAATATCGTTGCCCTTTTATTTACAGAGTAGAAGAGGGAAGAAATATGAGAACCACACTTATAATACCTTCTCCTTTTTCATATGCTTTTTCTTACCGTAAAATAACGTGCTATGCCCTGGAATTCAAAACCAACAACATATCACTGAAGCTGTCAAGTTCTGCAAATTCATATCATGCCAATTTAGCTCTCCTAGATTGGTGAACCTTTCTCTCTGGGCGGGAGCATCTCTCAAGAACCCCAGATCCCTATGTCGTGCTCAGACTGTTTCTGAACAACTCACTAGTAAGGTCTTGAAAGAATTTCAACCTCTTTAATATAGTCAAGTGAAACAGATCTGTATTCTGTCAAATCTGTCTTGACTTTTGTCTACAGAATGTCGGGTACTTGAGATGCCTGAAATATATTATTTTTAAAACTCAAAAGCAACTCCATCATTTCAAAAAGTAGATAAGAGAAATGTTTACCAAGAAAAACATAGCCAAAACATCATATTTTGACCCCTGGGCAATGAAGATTAGATTGCCTGTCTCTTTCACCTGGTTTTTGTTGTTGTTGTGAGGGCTTTCTGGTTTGTTTGGTTGGTTTGTTTGATTTGTATTTATCCTGCTGTAATCCCTGATTAATACTTATTTTTTCAGGGTTGTGGTTTCATGTTTTTTGGCTACCACTTCCTGCCAAAGCTACTTGCTGTCTGCACATCCCTAAACACATTCCATCAATTTATGCTCTTCTTTTTTATAGGAACTGATTTTTTTTTCTTTTTTCCACCCCCTGATCTGATTCTACTTGAACTCAATAAACTTTCAGTCTCCGGATTTCTTTTTTTTTTTTTTTGAGACAGAGTCTCACTCTGTTGCCCTGGCTAGAGTGCCCTGGCATCAGCCTAGCTCACAGCAACCTCAAACTCCTGGGCTCAAGTAATCCTCCTACCTCAGCCTTCCAAGTAGCTGGGACTACAGGTATGCACCACCATGCCTGGCTGATGGCATTTGAAAATTTGTTGAAGTTAGAATTTTAACATTTCTTTTTGGGGGAGAAAATTCAACCTGTAACAGTATATAAATGTACAAATTTAGGAGAAAATGTCAAACTTTTCCTAATTAGTTACAAAATTTATACTCCCACCAGAGTTGAATAAGACTTGGTATTATCACAAGGAAACACACACACACACACACACACACACACACACACACACACACACACAACTTGGTATTATCAGACTGCTGAAATTTTTAACAGCTGAATGAGTACAAAATTGTATGTCATTGTTAGTCTTAGTTTATACTTCCCAATTACTAATTATATTAAACATCTCTTCATATGTTTATTGACCATATGTTTCCTCTTCTGTGAAACCTTTTTTTCCTCTAAGGTACCTTTTGATAGCAAAAGTTCTTAATATTATATTGCAATATTTATCAACTTTTTCTTTTATAGTCAATACTTTTGTGTCTTGTTTAAAATATCTTTCCCTACCCCAAGGTCTAAACTGTATCTACCTCTATTTTCTACAATGAGTTTTAGATATATTTGTGGGGGGAGGTGTCTCCTCAACCTATCAATAATCTAGAGAGGAATGTTAAAATCTCCCATTATGATGATGGATTTATTCATTTTTGTCTGTCATTCCATCATCTTTGCTTCGTAAATGGTGCAGCCTTTTTCCTTATTAAATAAGTCCATGCTATGTCTCTTTTTGCTTTTTGTCTTTAAGCCCATCTTATTTAATATTGTTGTAGATAAACCAGCTTTATTTTCATTAGTATTTTACTGAAACACCACTTCTATTCATTGACTTAGAACATTTGCATTTCCTTATACTTTAGCTTTATATCTTGTTAACAGCACATATCTGAATTTTTAAAAAATCCAATTTGTTAGTCTTTGATGAGTTTAGTTCATTTATATTTATTGTAATTACTTATATATTTGGACCTGTTTCTGCCATCTTTTTTTTTTCAGTCTGACCCACTTTTTCTATATTTATTGTTAATCCTTTCTTTAAATTGATAGCTGTATCTTCCCCCTAATAAGAACAAAACTTTATTATACACTCGTATCTCTTCACCTCCCCTCCTCCAATCCACATCATGTTATCGTCTACACTTTAATGCCAAATTATTGTGGACACGTGTCCTCTTCTTCTTCTTTAGTCTTAGCTATTCTTAGTCAAACAAATTTTTCCAGTGTACTTGACCATTTTTATTTCACACATCTCTGGTAGTATCTACTAGATTCACTCTCCCCTTATTTAAGTCTTTCATCTAAAACAGTTTTCAGCATAGTCTGTGTGTGGTAAATCATCTGAGGACTTCTATGCTTCACAATAATTTTTATCATGCCCTTGTTTTTGAATGGTGACTAGATATAAGGATAGAGCCTGGTTTCTTTTCCTTCAGTATTTTGAAAATACTATTCTACTGTTTTCTTACATCAGTTGTTGCTAATGTCAATCTGACTTCTCCCCTCTTTTTGCAATCTTCTTTTTCTCTTTATAATCTTTTAGAGTTTTCTCTGCTTCTTTGAAATTCTTAATTTTACCATAAAACATCCTGGTGTGAATTTTTCTTATCTTTCTTCTATAACCTTTTGATCTTTCATCTTTTTATAATTACAGAAAATTGTTTCAAATTTTCTTCAAACATTTCTTCCTCTCCATTTTTATTTTTCCTCTTTCTAAAACTCTCATTACCTGGATGTTAGTACTTCTATCTTCCACATAACCTATTTTTTCTTTGTATTTTATATGTGTTTGTTCTTTCTTCCTTCTTCTTTCTGAAAGATTGCCTCCACCTGGTCCACTAAGTTGCCAGTTTGTTCTACAGTTCTATCCATTTTGTTATTTATCCAGCTGATGGGTAGTTCATTTCAACTACTACATTTTTCATATCTAGTATTTTCTTCTTGTTTGTGTTTTCTTGTTCTCGTTTATATTGTCATTGTCTTCTTTTATCTCTTTTTGTATATTTATTAGGCCAATATTAAATTATTGACTCAGCTGTTTCTATATGTATACCTAGATTCTGTGATCTCATTTGTTAGTTTTCATTTCAGGTGGTTGTGGTTCTCAAACTCCTTGTTACTTTGACCTGTGGATTCATTTTCCCTGGAGGTACATGCTCCTCTGCTGGGTAAGGGATATGGGGGAAGGGCCAGATCTAATTAGCTCATTCCCAATCAGCCTCAGCTAGTTCTGAAGGTGGGAATGGATGAACCCAAGGTGGAGAAAAAAGCCAGGGCACAAGAAAACCACTATCATTCACCTCCTACCTCAAAGAACCATGGAGTCAGAGCTTCACTCTTTGTCTTCCAGGGTACTCAGTACTAGGAGGACACGCTGTGGGACTGTCATTTGCCAGCCCTGGGAGTTTGGTGGAAAGGGGAAGTGATAATACGAGGTCATTAGTCCTCACCTCAAGCACAGCTATTGAAACAAAGGTTGTGACTCTGATTTGATGCCCTATATGGTATCATTGGGAGGCAAAAACTGGCTGATTATCCATCACTGGGCACTGTTTGTGCTAACATTCTCCCCCAGTGGCGCCCGGAAATCCCCTTCGACCAGAAACATCTCCTTTGCAAGAATTCCCCTATTCCAGATCCCATCCCTTTGCATTTCTTCTGCTGTGATTCTTCTTCTTCCTTTTCTTCTACAGACATGAATTAAGGCCTCCTGTGTGTCAGGCACTGTGTTAGGTCCTGAGTCTGACAGGTGCGAACAGCAGACGTGCTTCAAGAGTAAGAAAAAAGGGAACGGAAGTGGAGCCAAGGTTGCGGCACTAAAAACAAATTTGGCCTCCTTTTCCTGGCAGCCAAGCAAGGGGAGACCATAGCCTTCCTCCCAGGTGCAGCCTAGCCTGCGGTGATGGCAAGGTGCTCCAAGCATAGGGTTCTACTCTTAACTCCTCCTTAGAACCACCTGGGGAGCTTTTTCAACCCCCTCCCACCCCCGTGTCCAGACACACCCTGTGCCAATTAAACATAGTCACTAGCGGTGTAACCCAACCACCAATATATTTTTACAAATTCTCCAGGTAAATCCAATGTACATCCAAGTTTGAGAACCACTGCTTGAATATATAGTCAAGCATCAGGCTTAGAATCAGGAGTTCTGGGTTAAATCCTGTTATCAGTTGAACTTTGTTCCTCCAAAATTCATATGTTGAGGTTCTAATCCTCAGTACCTCAGAATGCGACCTTATTTGGAGATAGAATCTTTACAGAGGTAATCAAATTAAAACGAGGTCATTAGGGTGGGCCCTAACACAGTATGACTGGAGTCCTTATAAAAAGGGGAGCTTTGGAGGCAGGTGGGTGTACAGGCAGGACACCCCGAGAACATGAAGACAGCCATCCACAAGCCAAGGGGCGAGGCCCGAGACAGAGCCTTCCTTCCCAGCCCTCAGGAGGAACCAACCCTGTCCAGACCTTGATTTCAGATTCATGGCTTCCAGAACCGGGAGACAGTACATCTCCGTTGTTTTCACCACCTGGTTTTCGGCACTTTGTTACAGCAGCTCTAGCAAACTAATACAGATCTGATGGAGCCAAGTTCCAACTGTGAACAAGTCACTTCCCCTGGGAGTGCTTCACTGACCCTACCAGAAAAACAACATACAAACCCTTACAGAGAAACTGAGAGGTTTAGATGAGATAATGTAAGTGAAAGTACCCGGCACAGAGATAGGAACGTAGTAGGTGCTCACTAAATGTTAATGGAATCTGAGTCCTTCCTGCTTTAACAAACCAAGAAGCTTTCTCAGCGTAGCGACGGTGGTCAGCTCCGCAGCCTGGGGATGCAGGCTAGGCGCCGCAGATCCGCTCTCGGGCCCCCGAAATCGAAGTCACAGGCTCTGCCCGCTCTGGGGAGCCCCCTCTCCACGCTGCGCACTGGCTTTGCGCGCCCCGGAGCTTTACATGCAGCCTCGTCTTGGAAGCGACTGTTGTTCCGAGCTCGGCCTCTAGGGGGCGCGCTGTCACCACAGCCCGCGGCTGCGCTGGGGGCCGAGGCCCGGCACAGAGCGGCTCTGGGCCGCGAGGGGCGCCGCTGCCACCGCCCCCACCCTCCGCGCGGCCCCTTCCAGGCCGGAACCCCGGGGTGGGGCGACGTCCCCTACGTGCCGGCAGCGCCCTGACGCCCAGTGTGCTTACTCTGGACAGTCCTAGTCTTCCTCCCAAATGTGTAAATGAACGCTCAGAGACGTTAAGCGACTGGCCGAGGGTCACACAGCTATGAGAATTGAATCCAGATCTGCCTGACTCCAAAACTGGCAAAATGCGTTCATGGCCAGAAGGAGCCCCAAGTGTCCAGCCCTCCAGAGGGGGGCCAAGTGACTTGCAGACCTACTCAGAGGCCCAGCAAAAGACCCCAGAGGCAAGGAGAGCCTGCACAGCCTGTATTACCTTCCTTTCTCTCCCCTGAGTCCAGCTGCTGCCGCTGCAGCCTGAACGGCCCTGCCATTCTTCGCATCCACTGGCAATTTTTTTTTTTTTTTACTGTCCTGGCACAGTCTGCACATGAAGACGTTACAGGTTAATTCCTTTTTTTTTTTCTTTTCTCCCCTTTTCTATCCCTCAGGACAGTTGACTTTTGCAGCCACTCCAGAGGAGTACTTAGGATGGTTTAGGAGCAGCTGTTTAATTGTTTGCTGCCTTGCCGTTGAAGAGTCAGGACCCATTAAAAAACAGTGGTGGTAACTACATGTAATTGACTGCTGGTGTCTACACGGCTGGGCAGTAGCAGAAGTTTTCCTCCGAGACACAGCCTTTCGTGCCAGAAAAGCTAACCAATGTTAATTTGATGTTCTTAGTCACTGAAGGTGTACTTGGCGGCTGTCCAGGGGTTATTCTCCAGCTCCTTTCTGCAATCACCCATCCATCCATCCATCCATCCATCACGCCAACATTTCAGAGTCCACAACATGCAAGGCTCTGGGCTGTGGCTGTGGAGAGATGGCCCTGGCCCAGTGTCTGCCCACAGGGCATCTGTCATCCAGCGGAGTGGCACTTGCTTGCAGGAGAACTGAGACCAAGAGCATATTCAGAAAACACTCTTTAATGAAGGCCGTGCTCATGCAGAAGATGCCAATTCTTCCTGGACTTGGTGGTGTTTGGTTTTGTCACAATTCTTTTTAAGAGGATTAAAGTGATTGGAGGAACACGCTGGGATGCTGGGATTCTGTTGCACCAACCAGCCCTGAGCCTGTGGGTAAGGCCTTGGCTCCTGTGTGTGTAAAACAAGGAACACAGGCTCCTTTCTGGCTCTGCCAGTCTCTTATGTCACATGCTGGTGTCCTCAACTATTGTAGCTTTGAAATTCCTCTAATATCTGGCCCACACCAAAGTTCACATGTCATGATGCTATCCCTGTGCAAAATGAACTGCATTGAGACCCCCGCAAAAGAGACCCCATGGCCATGGCAATTCCCCTTCCTCCCCCGGGGAGCCCACCTCCCTGTCCCTAGGGCCCTCCCTGAGCCCTTTGCTCTTCTGTCATCTTTGTTGGAAGATGTCATCACCAACATCCAAGCAAATGTTATTGGGTGCCATGGAGGGCTGAGGCACTTGAAAAGTCATAATAGAAGAGCAGAAAGTCTACAGAACAATTCCTGTACCTTGGGTGGGGTCAACTGAATCTAATCCTCAGGCGCCGGCCTCTGGCACCCTCTCCTTGTCCTCATTGCGGGCTCAGCTCTGTTTCTCAAGCCTGGTGCCAGTGTCCTCCCCCTGCGCCCCAGCTGCCTGCAGGAGCAGGGAGAGTGCAGCGGCAGAGGCAGGCAGGGCAAGAGTCAGGACTCCATGAGCTCTGTGAATGCGGGCTGGTCCCCTGGTCTCTGAGCCCAGTGTCCCCATCTGTAAAGTGAGGACAGCAATATCCAGTGCACAGGACTCCTTCAAGGCACATGAAATGGATGTGAAACGCTAGCACGTGGTCAGTGGTAAATATATTTGGTAGAGTGTTCCCTCCCCGGGTGTACTTGAATGTTTCTAGGCAGAAGGCCCAGTCAAAGGAAGGACTTCGCACAGTGACTTGCAGGCTGTCACCAGGAAGGAAACTGTGTTCTGAAGGATCAGTCCTCTTTCCACTGCCATCGTATCACAGCAGTGGGCAGCCACCAGCAAGAAAAGAAGTTTTGACACTAGCATATTAAAATAATTGTGAGAATATTTGGAAGACTGACTTATATTTGTAAAAAAAAATTAGAATTCTAGATTTGCACCGGCTCATTTCACTCGAAGAGTGGTTCTTTGGGCAGTTAGGGCAGATGTCAGAATCCACGTCTAAGAGACGCAGAAAGGAGCTCACAGAGGGGCAATAACTTCCTAGGAAGTGACTTTCACCCCACAGGCTGAATCCTCTGGATTCCAAGCTCAGTGCTCTTTCCACCACGCCCCTAACTGCGAGTGTGAGATATCTGTGAGATATCGACAAGCTTAACGGGAATGCAAAGAGCCACGGCATGTTGTTGTCACGCCATGTCCCACAGCAGGCAACGCAGCTTCCCTGCGGACCATGTTTCGAATTTCCTGCTGGGAGCTGGGCAGCATGTGGTTCTTACCCACAGGTTCACTTTCCAGCCCTCCTCTCTAGAACACTTGTGCCCTGCGCCAGGGACAGATCTGAACTCTCGCTCTTGCCCTGCACCTCAGCCTCTCCCCCAGCCTCCCCCCTTCCACTGTGGTTCAGGACACTTGGTTACTCCCGTCTGTCCACTTCCTCCTCCCGGACAGCTGACTCCTGCCACTCCCTCACCCTCCACCCTCCACCCTGTCCCCATCCTTCCCCCACCAAGCTTACACTCCTCCACTCCCTCTCCGCTGCCTAAGCCGGTGACATTTTCCTTTGTCTGACTTCAGCTTGCATCAGAGCCTCCGGGAGAGCTTGTTACAACTCAGATGGCAGGGCCCCAGCCCGAGTGTCTGATTCAGTAGATCTGGGGTGGGGCCCCACAATGTGCGTTTCGAACAGGTTCTCAGTGATGCTGATGCTGCTGGGCTGGGGTCCACCCTTTGACAAGCTCGGGTCTGAATCACTGTAACAGCCCCCTGATGCCAGTCCATCCTCCCCACAGCAGTCCAGGGGATCTTTACGTAGTCTAGACTGGATGCGTAACTGCCCTGCGTACAACCCTTCATGGCTCCCCATTGCTCTTAGGAGTGAGACTGTGTCTGTCGCCTACCCCCAGCATCTAGCAGATGCCGCATGAAGCTCCTTTGAGGTTCATGCCATCAGACTGAAAACCTCCCACCCCTCCTGGATGCTGTCAGCTGCTACTCTCCTGGTCACTCTTCCTTGTAACTCAAGGGCTTGAGTGTTGGGCTCACTATCTTCATTTTCACCAAACACTTGTGGCACTATTTGGGGAATGACCTGTTTAACACCTGGCCTCTCAGTTCTTTGATCTCCTCACCCAAAGTGATCTTGGTCCTCTCAGTCTGGAGGTCACATGCTTGGCCTTGTCATCACCAACAACCATGTCACTTCCTAATCTCGCTTTGAAGCCCCTGACTTCCTGACCACCTCTTCCTCTTCCAGCTTAGTGGCTCGAATGCTCCTGTGCCAGTGATTCTTTGACCTCATGAAGGCTCATGATTCATTGGCCCAATCACTTTGTCACCGTCAGTCATCTCTGAGTGCTTCACTTTCCTCCCTACCAGCTCAGATTAAGTGATACATCACTAAAAACACTTCCTTTGCAACACCACCACCTCCATGGCTCCCTCTTCAGCCTTGATTAAACCCAACTGTCTCCTCGCTCCACCCTATACCTGAGCAGCAAGAGGAAAACACCTGCTGGGGTGAGTGTCCTCACTTTAAATCGACGGCCACAAACCTTATAGGTCCGTGCCCACAAATTCTACACATCTCCTATCTTTGTGTGTGTTGCTATAACAAGATACCACAGACTAGGTAATTTATAAATTATAGAAATTTATTTCACAGTTCTAAAGACTGGGGAGTCTAAGAGTAAGGTGCCAGTCGGGTCAGTGTCTGGTGAGGGCTGCTCTCTGCTTCCAAGATGACGCCTTGTTGCTGCGTCCTTCAGAGGGGACGAACACTGTGTCCTCACATGCAGGAAGGCAGAAGAGCAAAAGGACCTGGCTGGTTCCCTTGAGCCCTTTTATAAGGTTACAAATCCCATCCATCTGTGAGGACAGCACCCTCGTGACTCAATCGGCCCCTAAAGGCCCCGCCTCTTCATACTGTTGCATTGGGGATTGAGGTTCAATGTGAATTTTGGAGAGGACACAGGCATTCAAACCATAGCACTTCCCTTCCTACTCAAAAGGTGCTGCTGGACCAGCAGCACAGGCATCACTGGGGAGTTTGTTACACATGCAGGTCCCAGGTCCCACCCAGATCTACTGAGTCTGAATGTGCTTTGAAACAAGGTCCCCCCGGTGCCTGAGTGATTAATTTCCACATTCAAGTCCAGAAGCACTGCCCTAGCGGTTTACTTCCCGGATCACCAGAACAGTCATTCATTCTCATCTTTTTCTTTCTCCTCAAACCTTCTGAACCCTGAGGTCATCACTCTGGTGCTTGCACTCCGGTGAGAATACAGAAGCCGTCACACCAGATGCCTTGTCTTCCCACCACCGCATCTGCAACCTACTCCTGTCCTCATCTGCCTTCTGCCTTCCCTGCTGTTACAGCGGGAGGAGGGTCCCAGCTCTGGCCAGAGACTATTTTCTCTCATTAGCCTCTGGATTTCACTTCCTCTCTCCTGCAACCCCGAATCCTCCCAGAGTGCTAGGATTACAGGTGTGGGCCATTGTGCCGGCCCTAAAAGAAATATTAAAAATTATATTTTATTACTGCATTGGTAGAATGGCAAAAATAATCCAGGCTAGATTCGTTACTATATTCATTTTTTTTTTTTTTACTTCTGACTCTAAATGGAATTAAAACATTTTCACAGGCCCTTAAAAACATCCCAGGCCCCAGGCACTGCACCTGCTGTGCCTAATGGATAGGTCGGCAATTAGAGCAGCGTCAGGGCGCTGGGAAGTGCTTCACCAGACAGTACTCTCGCTTGGAGGAGAGTCAAGGTCTGCTTTTTTTTAAACCACTGTTACTTCGGGTCTCTGTGACATCCATATGAACCTTCACTGGAGGACAGGAGGCTTCCTACAGAGGTGACATCGTGAAGGGTGAGTGAGAGGGGGCTACGTGGGTGGGGGAGGGGAGAGAGTGTTTCCAGCTGAAAAATCAGCTTGAGCAAAGGCTGAGAGGAGACAAAGTAAGAGGAACCGAGAGAATTTCTTCATGGCTGGAGCTTAGAAAGCAAAGCGTGTGTGTGTGTGTGTGTGTACCCTTTGATCTGTTCTTAGGGTCACCCACGGGTTTGGCCATGCCCTCAAATCTCTCTACCATCACTGCCTACAGGAGCCAGCCCAGAACATGAGTGGGTGAAATGACCACAAGGCAGGAACTGTGTCTAGGAGGAGAAAGAGCATGTGCCCGATCTGAGGGGCCACCACTGCCCAGCTACTGCCATTGTCATGTGAGATTACAGGCGCAGGATTGAAAGAGCTACCCATTTTTCAAGAGAAACCAGAAGTTTATTTGTGAATTGACTTTTAAATGTAGGCCACTAATTGCAATTAAAAATAAATAAACCTGGGCCAGGGCTGATGATAGAAAAAAAAAAAACCAAATAAAACAAATAAACCAACAGCATGTCTGCCCCATCCGGCGGCCCCGGAGCTGCCGACTGCCACCCTGGGCCTGGGCACTCATGCCGCTCTGATGGGCACCACCCTTTTCCCTCCTCAGCACCCAGAGTCAGCAGCTTCCATTCGGGATGGGGAGACAAGGCTGGATTTGGACTCTTTAAAAGGCCAAAACAGCCCTCTGCAAATGCTTTCATTCAATTTGGGTTAATACCATTGTTGAATCTTACACTACAAGGTTCAACGACACTTAATGAGAAATTTCGAGAGAGAAAACAAAACCCAATTGCTTTGAGAACACAAAGCAATGACTCCATATAGAGAGATAAGGGAGAAGTTTAGTGACTACTTACCTACTACTTACCAAAATATTTAAGTTAAATCTAGGTTTATTGTGTAGATGGACATCATGTAGTTGGGTTTCTGATTACTTAGAAGGCCAAAGAACTTTCTTGTCATAGAGTTTAATTTCAATAGTTCTCTTCCAAGGACTGTTGACTTATAACCGCAAAACCATTCATATCTGTTAGAGAAAACTGCTTTTGTTAGAATGTTTGTGGTAAAGAATGCGTTTGTTCACCTAAAATGGTCACCACTGTGGTTTTTCTCGAAGGTTGCATTTGCTCACCAGCCTTGTCATAAATACCGCCTGAGTATGAATGACCTCACTGATCTAATTCAACCAGTGTGTAAACTGTCCATATTCTTAGTTAGGGGAAGTATCTGAAAGCCTCTCTTCCCTGCAAAGGGAATTGTTGCAAGTAAAGTAAGTCAGTGGCTCTAATAGATTTCTGTTTCTTTTTCTTTTCTTTTTCTTTTTTTTTTTTGAGACAGGGTCTCGCTCTGTCACCCTGGGTAGAGTGTAGTGTTGTCATTGTAGGTCACTGCAACCTCAAACTCCTGTGCTCCAGCAATCCTCCTGCCTCAGCCTCCCAAGTGGCTGGGACTACAGGTGTGCACCACCATGCCCGGCTAATTTTTCTATTTTAAGTAGAGATGGGGTCTCACTCTTTCTCAGGCTGTTCTCAAACTACTGGTCTCAGTGGATCCTCTCACCTTGGCCCCCCACAGTGCTAGGATTACAGGCGTGAGTCACCACACCCAGCCTCTAATAGATTATTTTTAAAGCACAAAGCAAACTCTGATCCTTTCATATCAGTGTAGGGAGTTGTTGAACCCTTCACAGATTGTTCGGGAAGAGTGAGAACTGAGAGGAAAAGAGAGCGTGGGGGAGCCAGGAGGACCAGCTGCAGCCAAGGGCGGGTCAGTGCACCTGACACCTCTGGGCCTGCCTCACACTCCCCCTCCCCAGCCCATCCTTTTTACGTTTTCTTGTTTTTCTAAACTCTAGTTATTGCTGTGGCAACTAGTTAAGCTGATGTCCCATCAACCCCTTCCCTCAGCTGCCTGTTGAATCTGTAGCTTCTGTTGGGGGGGATGTCTGTGCCCGTGGGGACCCATTCAGCCATTTGGATGCACGTGAAAACCTGGAAGTGCTAGAGCGTTACCCACCTTTGGGCACAGTTGACAATTCTGAGGTCCTTTCTCCCCAGCAACTCAGAGTCCCCAGCGGGATGGAGTCCCAGTTGCCACAGCAGTGACTGGCTTGAGAATACAGCCTTGGACGCACTCTCCCTCCTTCCCACTTTCACCCAGACCCTGCTCCCATTCCTGAGTCACTTCCTACATAAACTACCTACCACGGTCCTGTCTTAGGGTCCCCCAGGGAAGTACGTAGCACTGAGTATTTTAAACAGAGGTAATTTATTTGGAGAAATAGTTACATATGTGATAGAAGAAGCCAAGAAGCCCACTGAAGGCAAGGGGACCACAGTCAGAAGTCACTGACACCTCTAGGTGGGAGGGACAAAGGACAGGTGATGTCACCAAAGCCTAGAAGACCAGTAACATGGTAGAATCACAGTGAGCCTGATCAGCAGGCCCTGGAGCCATGGAGGAGATGCCTCTGTGTCTGGAGGTGGTGTCCCCACCTCTGGCTGGTCCCTCAGCTGTCCAAGCCCAGCCTGTAGCCAGCTGACCTGGGCACGCAGGGCAAGCGGCCTGCAATGACCAGCGCCTTGCAATCGGGCTGGAGCAGGGGAGGGGAAAGGAAGGGAGACAAGGACAAACTAGTCTAGACTGGCATAAAGGGGCAGGCAGAGGGAAGGAGAAAACAAAAGAACCGATTTTTAAAGATGTGCTTTGTGAGATTAAAAGAACCTTCTTAATTATTATACATGCATGTATTTCCTTGCTCTGTCCGCTGAGGCCAGGAATCAAAGACACTCCACAGTACTGGGCACACTTAGCACTCAGATCTTGGTTTCCAATACTATTCCTCCATAAAAGGAACTAGGCCTTCTTAGAGAGGTGACGGAGTCTAGGACTGGGGTAGGGAATACACAAGATGAACTGGGAGCATCTTGTAGTGCCAGAAAGTAAGCAAGGGCTAAAACCAAAACAAATAAACAAAAAAACTCCACAATGATTGGGGACATAGGAGCCAACTAAAGAGTTCCCAATGGCCGAAGCTGGAAAAATGTGAGCAACAAAATGTAAGCAGTACTAAATTATAACCCAAAGTGTACAATGAATGTCCATGAGTCCATACTGTGATAAATAAATGATGGAATGGGCAAATAAATGGCAGAGGATAGACAGGTGCCCCGCGCAGAAGAATTCCAAATGATTTATGTAGATATTCCATCCAGGACATGGAGCAGAACCCCCAGATCCTTACCTGTGGGCTGCACACAGTGACTCTCTTCCAAAGACTGCTCCCCTAGGAAGGGGAGGAAATGAGCAACTTCACAGTGGAGAAATCCAGCGGACACCTCCTCAGCCAGGTGATCAAGGTCAACATCAACAGCAATAAGTCATGTTGACAGGACGTACCCTTGACATGAAGTGGTCATAATGACACTTTACCTCTGTGGTCTTCCTCCCCAAATTAAGTCCCAGTCAAATGAGAAAAAAAATCAGACAAATCACAATTGAAGGACATTCTACAAAATACCTAACCAGCACTACTTGAACTGTCAAGGTCGTTAAATACAAGGAGAGTCTAAGAATTTCTCACAGCCAAGAGGAGCCTGAGGAGCTCCTTAGGCTCCTAACTAAATGTAAGGTGGGATCCTGGAATAGAAAAAAAGACATAAGGTAAAAAACAAGAAAAACTGAATATACTGTGGCTTTTACTTAATAATAATGTATAAATATTAGCTCATTAATGGTGCCAAATGGACCACACTAATGTTAGATATTAATAATAGGGGAAACGGGGTACAGAGCATATAGGAACTCTTTGTACTGTCTTTGCAAATTTTCTGTAAATCTAAAACTGTTCTAAAATTTAAACATTTTTGCAAAAACCTATGCAAGTGTAAAATTGTATATGATTCAGCTCTAGGCAGACATGGCTACAGGATCTGAAGACACAACAGGGTCCCTGCCCTCTGTAAACATACAGCCTGCTATAACACAGGCCACAATAAATATCATATATGCAAAAATAGAAATATGCACAAGGCACAAAAACAATTTAGAGGATGGAACAACTGAGTCAGAAGGAGCCCCAAAGGGCTTGGAGATAAACTGTTATCCAAATAGGATTTGAGACACTGATAGGCTTTCACTAGGAAGATAACAGAGGGGATATTGTCATCTAAGACTTCAATACCAAGAGGACAAGGATTGGGCCTATGTATATCTGACCATAACATCTTTTCTATACTAAGTCCTCTCAGAGGTCTGTTGCATATTGATCTCTAGTGGTCCAGTACTAGAGTCAAACCATGTGCATTTTGATCACACTCTACCACGTGCTATGCTGTCCACGTGTATCAGACTCATCTCTCAGGCCTGTGCCTCATCTCAGCCACCCGTTTTGCCTCTGCTACTGTGTGTGACCCACACACCTGCTACCTATCCAGGGTTATGGCTCCTATTACCATTCCCAGACTCAGATGAAGAGCCAACCCACAGTGCGTGGGATCTAGCTTCCCTGGCACCTGCTAAAGAGGGCACGTGACATGACCATGGAAGAGGCGGGGCTTGACTCCCTGTGAACATCAGTAGGCGACAAGAGACAGGGAGAGATGGCAGCAAACTCCCCCTCCCCTTTTCTCTCCAGTGAATTGTTCTTAGGTGTGGCTTCTCCACACAGCCAATGTTGAGATGTCCCCTAAGGCCCAGCAGCTGCTCCTGCTGCAAGACCAGTTGTGTTGCTTCGTGGCTCATAGTAAAGTGGTAGCAGCATGGGAACATGTCACCTTGCGTTTGCTTCCCAACCTTCCCTGCCTCGTCTCCCCTTGTCCCCCACCACGCTGGAATTGCACCATTGACTTCGATTTTGTTTTTTCAGGAAACTTATGCAAGTTATCTGGGCCTCAGTTTCTGCATCTGTGAAATGGAAGAAATAATAGTACTTACCTCTTAGGGACTGAGTGAAATAATTCGCATTAAAGCACTTAGGTCAGTATTTAGCGTATAGTAAGCAATTGATAAATTTTACCTATTACTATCCAGAGCAACCCCTCAATTTTGCAGCTGTGGCTTTTTTTTTTTTTTTTTTTAGACAAAGTCTTGCTCTGTTGCTTGGGCTAGAGTGCTGTGGCATCATCAAAGTTCACAGCAACCTCAAATTCCTGGGCTCAAGCAATCCTCCTGCCTCACTGTCCTGAGTAGTTGGGACTATAGGCATGAGCCACCATGCCTGACTAATTTTTTTCTATTTTTAGTTGTCTGGCTAATTTCTTTTTATTTTCAGTAAAGACAGGGTGTCGCTCTTGCTCAGGCAGGTCTCGAACTCCTGAGCTCAAACGATCCACCCACCTTGGCCTCCCAGAGCACTAGAATTACAGGTGTGAGCCACCGTGCCCGGCCACGCAGCTGTGGCTTTTGAGGTTCAAAGAGCCTGAGTAACTTGTCCAGGATCTCATGGTGGTCAGTGGCAGAAATAGGATGAGAACCCAAAATGATGCACTTCTTATTCTTGAGTGGACTCAAGAACATAATACTTATGAACATTACACACTATAAACATAAGACACTATGAATAACATAATGAATATATAACATATAACAATGAACAAAAACATGATGATTATTAATGTTCATAAACAAAAGAATCGATTTTATATTAATGAGGAAGTCTTAACCTTGGGCAGCTGTCCCGTGGAGCATACAGTAGACACATGGAGCTGTGGCATCCAGGGTCCTCCTTCCAGGCAAGCTCAGGAGATCAATACAATTTCAAGGACACTGGGAAGGTTGTTAATGTCCTCTGGAGTCTTTTCTCATCCATTGTTTGCTGCCTAAAATTTGACTTTCAGAATGGTTTTTTCCCAAAAGGCTTTGACTCCTGTTTATGCAAGTCCTCCAGGGAAGGGTAATACTTGGATGTTTTTATCTAACAGTTCATCGAACACAACTGTTTGTACACAGAAACCTCTATGGAATAAATACTACTGAATAAACAAATTAGTACAAGTGCCTGGTTCCACTTTGGTGAATATGTCATGTAATAATGGTCCCGTTGGGGACGCCTTAGGAGAGATGAAAAGCCTCCAAAGTCCTGAGAGACAGAGTTTGAGGAAGGGTTAGGTGGTACCATCAATTAGTAAAAAAGTGAAGATGGAGCAAGCCAAGAGTCTGAAATTTAATGTTACTCTTCAAAATTTTTTTCTAGTGACAATAGAAAAATTTTCTATTGCAGTGCAACTCCTGTAGATGTTGCAGATACCCAGGAAAAAGGAGGAGTATCACATGTGGAATCCCCAAGCATGAGGAAACTCCCCACAGTACAGAGGGAGTGGCAGGTGGCATGAGGAGGTGTGACCACCCAAAAGCAACATGGATCTCGGCTCTGCTAAGAGTTGCCGAGGAGAAAAATCTTCAAGGACTAGTGGATATAATCCGGGACGGATTGCAAAGGAGGACAGGATTTGGAATAAGAGGCCTCAGGAAGTTAAAGGACATATTCTCCTGATTATCAACTTAAAATAAGGATGACAATGATGATGGTGATGATGATGAAGATAGTACTATTTTATTGCATTGTGTACATTCAAATTTCCATTCTAATTTCTGTCATCATTGGTTTCTAGTTTAGATACTAGAAACTCACTTTACTTTGAAAAGTGTCCTTTTGGGGAGGGGATTCCCTTTGCTGAAATTAGTCTTAGAGTCAACTTACTCAAGTAAAACCTCTCCATCCTCAGTCCTCCAACCACAGGGCTGGCTCCAGGGATCCGGACCATGCAGACCACTGAAGATGCCCACTTTCAAACAGAGGGCTGGAACCATGTGGCCAATATTTGGATAATATTTTCATGTTATTTGATAATGATTCAAAGGACATGTGATTGCATAAATAAATGGGGAAGTAGAGATAAATCTCCCATGCAGAATTCTAAATAATTGATGTAGATACTCCACCCTTAAGGATGTGGAAATAACTTCTCACTCCCTAAGGGTGGACTATGCGTAGTAACTTCCTTCTAGAGAGCACAGTACGGGAAGCGGGTGAGTAACTTTACTGTGGAGACACTTGGCAAACACTACCTAAGCCAGATGACCAAGGTCAACAACAAGATTGATAAATCATGCCAATGGTATGTACACTTGATATGATGGATGAAAATGGCATTCTGCGTCTGTGATCTTCCCGAAAACCCATAACCCGAGTCTAATCATGAGAAAAATATCAAACAAATCCCAACGGAGGGCCATTCTACAAAACACCTGACAAGTACCTCTTAAAACCTTCAAGGTCATCCAGAACAGGGAAAGTCTGAGAAACTGTCACAGCCAAGAGAAACCAAGGAGACATGATGACTAAATGTAATGTGGCATTCTGGAACAGAAAAAGGACATCATGTTAAATAAAACTAAGGAAATTTGAATGAAGTATGAACTTTGTTTCATAATAATGTATCAATATTAGTTTATTAAATGTAAAAAATGTACCATAGTAACGTGAAATGTTAATCATAGGACAAACCAGATGGGAGGAATGTGAGAACTCGGCACTGCTAGTAGCTTTTCTGTAAATCTAAACCTGCTTGAAAATAAACTTTTTTTTTTTTAAGTTTAATTAGAAGAAAAACAAAATAAAACAAATTTTAGAAGAATACTAGATGTCCTAGTGCAGAATACAATTAATTGACAAATTAATTATAGAGAGAATAATTATTCTGCCAGTTCTGTGGAGGGAGAGAGATTACTTCAGGCTAGATCTGCCAAGGAATGTTTTATGGAGACAGTGGGATTTGAAATGTCTCTTAAAGATTGATGAGATGTTTACAAATAAAAATTGCACCAACTGTATCTTATAAGTGATCATAGTAACTTTATTAACTAATTGATGAATTGTTCTTTAAGTCTAAAAGTAAATTTAAACATTATTAACACTAGTTAGTAACATATTAATATAAGTACTGATTTTACTACATAAATCTTAAGGTCAACCTTTGACTACAAAGGGAGCATCCTTGTTTGTGTCCTTCCTAAAAAAATTTTTTTTTTTTTTTTTTTGAGACAGAGTCTCACTGTGTTGCCCGGGCTAGAATGAGTGCCGTGGCATCAGCCTAGCTCACAGCAACCTCAAACTCCCGGGCTTAGGTGATCCTCCTGCCTCAGCCTCCTGAGTAGCTGGGACTACAGGCATGCGCCACCATGCCCGGCTAATTTTTTCTGTATATATTTTTAGTTGGCCAGATAATTTCTTTCTATTTTTAGTAGAGACGAGATCTCGCTCTTGCTCAGGCTGGTCTCGAACTCCTGAGCTCCAGCGATCCGCCCACCTCGGCCTCCCAGCAAAAAATTTTTTAAATAAAACAAATATTTAAAGCAAAACAATAACAAAAAAGAACACGTGAAACCCTTTGACCAGCTTCTATCTTCTAGACTATTTCATAAGTGGTATCTACTTCTTCAAAAAGCAATTAATAATGAAGCTAATTCAGGATAATTAAAAGAGACAAAATTTGAAGACCTTTGAGGATTTGCACATCTCTCCATCTGCAGTAACTAACATAATATTCAGCTCTCCTGGCTCAACTCTAACCTTTTTGACTCTTTTTTTTCAGTCTCTTTTACTGCATCTGCCTCCATCTGCTCATTAGGAATCAAAGCAAATATGGAACAGATATAGAGAATTAAAAGAAAATATTCTGTGCAACCGTCTAGCAATGTATCTGAAAATATAAAGGAAATTGATGGCTTCCTAATACAATATAATTTAGCAAAATTAATCCAAGAAAAGGAAGAAAATCTAAATACATTAATACCCATGGAAGAGATTAGAAAGGTAATTTAAAGCTAACGTATGAAAAAACACCATGCGCAGGTGGCTTTGCCTCTGTCTTCTGCCCACTCTTTAGTACAGTGCCACTCCAAGTAGCTGGTTACAGAACCATTTGCTACTGGCCTGCAACGAGTTCAGGAGCTCAAGCTAGGACCATAAGTCAACGTATTTCTTCCTTTGTCAACAAAATCTTGCTACAAAAAAAAAAAAAAATCAACCGAACTAAAGAGTATGGTTAATGATGAAGTTGATTCATACTTTAGTACCTGCAGCTCACATTTTGAGTAGCATTGTTTTATGAATGGATAATTTCTCTTTCTATGTTATTTAAACTATTTCAGGCTATAGGGGAAAAAATACTTAAAAGTACCTAAGCCATTTCATGAAGGCATCTTAATATTAAACTCTAATTAAGATACTAACAGAAAAAAAGGAAGGAAGAGACTAGGAAGGACGACGAGAACCCTAGATACTGGAGATCTCGCGGGGAACAAGGCAGAGTACTGGCTCTGTAGGGACGATGGTCTAATGGAGGGAGACTGACCAGAGCATAAAGACAAAACACCAACAAGTGCTACAAAGAAGATAAAATAGAGTAATGTGGTGGAGAATTACTGGGGTGGGGGAAATCCACTTTAGCTGCTATAACAGAGATAATCTTTTTTAGTTAATATGTGTACTTGCTACAAAATGCAAAAGCTACAAAAGTCATGAGAGGGTGCCAATTTGGGGGAAGAGGTGGAAGTTCTAAATAAGTGGTTCAAAAGGATTCTGGAGCTTGAGAGAAGGAAGATTTGAGGGTGTGGGTTGTGATGCTTCTGCCCAGCAGCCTTCGTTGGAGGTGTGCAATCTCTGAGGGCCTACAGCCAGGACCTAACCCTCCTCCATTTACGAACAATTTAAATTGGCAGAAATAGTTCATTACCAGTTGCTAAATTATTGCTAGACTTTAACTGCTTTTTAAAAAGGTTTTGGGGAATTGCTCTTCCTCGAAGTGAGAGATGAGCGTATGTACAGGGGATAGAATTGTAGCTCTCTGGCCTAATCATTGAAAAGCAACACTGGGGAAGAGAGAAGAGGACCCACAGGCATTGGACACAACTGTGTACCAAGCATCTTTGCTTGTGTTACCTCACTTTATGAATATTTGGAAGCCTCTCTTCTGAACAGAGCCCCTTCCCCTGTTGAAGACCCAAACCAAAGCTGCCTTTCACAGGAACCACAGGAAGAGAGGCAGCCAATCAACTGCTCCTATGGGATGAAAGGGAGTGAAGGGGAAAGAGAGGAGCAAAGGTGTGGCCAAGGACTTCTCCAGCCCCAGCTTCTCCAGTATTGGCACTTGTGACACTGCTTCATTGCTGAGCCACCTAAAATTCCCCTTCCAAACCATTTGCTTCCCCTCTCTGACGAAGACTCTCTCCTTGACCAAGCTTGAGTCCAGCTCCTCCAAGCCCTCTCTCCACTAGGCCTCCACTTGTCACCTGTCCTCTCTTTGGCTTGCCTAGCCCAGTCTTGGCAAGAAGCCTGCTACGTCAGTTTGGCCAGGATCCCCTCACCCTGGTGGTCCCATTGTTGTTGATACCTGAGCAGGTAACCCGTCCTTGCTTTTGATGTCTAAGTCCTTGGCTTGCCTTTACTAAGAATCCTGTTAGGTCACTTTAGCAAGAATCCCTCTACTCTTGCTCTCTCCTCCTGGTAATTTTCCATCCATTGGCCCCCTCACCCTGCTCCTTGGCTATAAATCCCCATTTATCCTTGCTGTGTTCAGAGTTGAGAATAAACCAAGCTCCTCTCTGTTCCCCACACCCCACCAAGATGGTAAATACCAGTGAAAAAGTGTCAGGAACCAAAATGCTCCTGGGCCCCTGCCCACCTTTGACTGGGCTCTGAATCTTTGCCCCTTATTCTCACCCTCTATTAGAGAAGGAAAGTCAAGTCGTTGAGGTTGTGCAGGGAGCTGACACAACCCTTCCAGACTGAGGAGGAGACTCCTTGGCCGGCCTCCAGAACATGAAGTCAACTGCCCCAGGCTTTCTAAACAGAAGCCTTCTCACCTCTCCTAAAGGCATCACAGCTAGGGTGTAATTTTCTGAGTCTCAGAGAACTTCAGCACTTCACAATTTCTTTCACATGCAATTTTCTCTGGGTGTCTATTGACACCGTTTTCACTCTCCTTATCCCTAACCCCTCTGGCTTTTAAAACTGTCCCTAGGCCCATTCTACTAAGTGAAGTATCCCAAGAATGGAAAAATAAGCACCACATATCCTCACCATCAAATTGGTTTCACTGATCAACACCTAAGTGCACATATAGGAATAACATTAATCGGGTGTCAGGCAGATGGGAGGGGGGGAGGGGATGGGTGTATACACACATAATGAGTGTGATGTGCACTGTCTGGGGGATGGACACGCTTGAAGCTCTGACTCAGGGACGGGGGGCCGAGGTAATATACGTAACCTAAACATTTGTACCCCCATAATATGCTGAAGTTAAAAAAAAAAAACTGTCCCTGGGAAATAAATGTATCCCTCTAAAACCATACCCTTCTTCAATTCTCCTCTATAATCCTCCTTGGAAAGTTGAGACCAATCAATCAATTGGATATTATTGATTCTCTAAGTGCTTTGTTTTATTTTTTTAAATTCATTTTTTGAATAGATAATTTATTTACATTATAAAAATGCCAAAACAACAACAAACAGGTGTGTAGTGATGTGAGTTTCCTTCTATCTCTATACCAATTTGTTATAGTTCAGATATGTTCTGTGCATATTCAAGCCTTCTTTTTTCCTTTTACACAAATGGTACCACAGTAAATGCTCTGTTTTTCACCTAATGTATCTAGAAGATGGGGGCCACTTCCACTCAGGTAGATCTAAGGGGCTTTGTGGGTACAGAGCATTGTATTTTGTAATGATCAGTTGGGTTTATGATCAGGGACTCTTCTTAAACAATGACTTCAGATAATATATCCCACCGTCTTGTACTAGATTTACGGGCAAACCTGAAGGGCAAAAATGTTTTGATTAGAAACCATATGATCAAACAATTGTTTGATTATAAGCACTCAAAGAGATAGCTTTAGAGAAAGAATACACTCTCCTTACATTTTATATGGAACTTTATTAGGCTCCAGCCCTGACCTTCTCAGTTTTGGAACCTATAGTTTTGGAGCCCTTATGCCCAAGGGAACAGGGGCCGGCTATTCATGTGGGAAATGAGACATGTTCCACTAAAAGAGAGATTTGTCTCAATCTTCACCTGCATCAAGCTGATAAGTGTTTTCAATTATAGTCATGCACCGCATAATGATGTTTCAGTGACAGACTGCATACATGACAGTGGTCCCATAAGATTATAATACCACATTTTTACTGTACCTTTTCTATGTTTAGATATGTTTAGATACACAAACATTTACCACTGTGTTACAATTGCCTACAGTATTCAGTACAGTAACAGGTGTACAGGTGTGCAGCCCAGGAGCAATAGGCCACACCATACAGCCTAGGTGAATAGTGGGCCATACCATCTGGTTCTGTGTAAGTACACTCTGGGGTTCCCACAATGATGAAGTTGCCAAATGATGAATTTCTCAGAAGGCCCCCCCTCCGTGATACAGTCAAGCGAGACATGACTGTATCATGAATTTCTTTTAGCTATTAACCTTCTGTTCCCTTGTGCACAGCCTGGGACAGTCAAGGGCTGGGGAAAAGTGGGATCAAAGATATGAGGGAGAGGGCGGAAAGGCTTCAGGATCTTCCTACTGTGACTGTGGTCTCTAAATTCGACTTGTCACTAAAGGGAGCCAGGGCTTTCTTGGATAATCACTGGTTCCAGAGCTGGGGCAAGAAATGGACATTTCATTACACTAGAAAGCAAGGAAGTTTTCAAAGATGACTGGGTTATGTCCAAAGATATAGGTTAGGATCCAATATAAAGAGATGCCCACTATCCAAAGATGGAATAATTTGAGCATCTGCAATAGATTGAAATGCATCAACTATGTTAAAATCCATGAGTTTATAATTATACCAGAAAAAAAAAAACTCTCATAGGTCACCTTTACAGGTTGCTAGGGAACCAACTCGTTACTCTGAAAACTGGTTTAAAAAGGGAAAGAATCAGCATTTGTCTTTTGTATATGAACTGTATTTCAGGGTAGCTAAATTGTTGTTGAAGGAAAGGTCTTCTTTTAGAAGCATTCTAGATAATAGATGCAGGAGGAGTGGTAGCATTAGAGTCATAGTTTTGTGATCATTAGAAATAAGAGATCCAAGCAATGATCATCGATGGCTGTTAAAGCTATTAATGGAAATGCTGATGGGGATCTCTCTAATGATGGATCAAGCTGGCAACACCAGAACCCACTAATTAATCTTAACCTCGCAAAAAGGAGAGACAAGCAGATGCCATGTTCTCCTAATGTGGTGCAATAGGAAGGTCATGACACTACCTAGGAAATAACTTTGTCAAAAAAGAATCAAACCCGAACTCATCGAGACTCTAGATCTACAGGACACTTTTCAGGAAATACAGGGCTTAGGGAAACATGTGAATGACACCACAGGGATGCAATCAGCAAACTTCAGAGTGTGGGAAACTCAACAGGACAGATGACCCAGTTTCTCCAACAAATAAATTAGAAGGAAAAAAGTAAAGAAGGCAGGGGAGCTTGTAAATTAAAAGAGAACCAGGAGACATATTAGCCAACTGCAGTGTGTTGGCCATGTTTGGATAATACTAATTTAAACAAACTAAAAAAAAAATTATGAGAAAATTGGGGAAGTTTGAACACTGATCAAATGTTTGCTAATATTAGGGAATTTTTTTATGTATGATAATGACATTATGGTTATATTTCTTTAAAAAAAGTGTTCTTGACCAGGCGAGGTAGTTCATGCCCATAATCCTAGTACTTTGGGAAGCTGAGGCAGGAAGATTTTGAGGTCAGGAGTTCAAGACCAGCGTGAGCAACAGCGAGACCCTATCTCTACAAAAAATAGAAAAAAATTAGCTGGGCATGGTGGTGTGAGCTTGGAGTCCCAGCTACTCAGGGGGCTGAGGCAGGAGAATCGCTTGAGCCCAGAAGTTTGAGGTTGCTATGAGCTTTGATGTTGTCGCTGCACTCTAGCCTAGGAGAGAGCTCTCTCTCTCTCAAAAAAAAAAAAAAACAAACACCCAGTATTTTTATTTTTTAGAGATAGATACTAAAATATGTATGAATGAAATGATGTGAAATCTGGGATATATCTCAAAATAATCCACCGAAATGGTAGGAAATGGGAGAGAGGATAAGGGTTGGGGGAACAGGGGAGATGGTATTTCCACATGTTGATAATTGTTGAAACTTGATGATGGTTCATTACATTATTTTCTCTGTTTTGTATAGGTTTGGAATGTTCTATAATACAAAGTTTTTTAAAAAAAAAAGTGGGTGGGGGGAAGCCAATCACATACATAGGGGTCATAAAGAAAGGTTTTCCATGACCAACGGGAATAATAATGCTCATTTTCTAACTGTAGGGCTGACAGATAGGTCACCCTTTAGCACTATTTTTCCTTTAATAACCAACAATTTGAAGTAAACCCTACAAGAACTATTTTAGGGAAGATATGCTTTTCTTTGTGGACAAAAGAGTGAAAAGTCAGGGTTTGTTCTGGAATCTGGTTTGTTGAGATGTGGGTAGAGTTTTCAGGTATTTCAGCAATGATCAGGGCCAGTGCTTGACCAGGGAATGAAACCGTGAGAGAGGCATGGAGTGCTTCTGTGTCACCATCCTCTCTCTCTCTCAATTCCTCCCACCTCTTCTGTATTGCTTTGCCACTCCTTGAGCAGGGCTCCTTTGTACAGATCGTCAGGCTGTGCACTGCACAACCCCAGAAAACTCCATCTAGGGCCTCTGTCATCACCTCTGAGAAGTCCCTTACTGGTCTGCTGTGAGGAAAGAAACAGCCTGAACAGGCATCCCCATCTGAGTGGCCTCTGCCTGAAGGTGACACACATCAGCTTCATTCACTGTCCATCCGCGAGGAGGAGGAAATGAGCAGAGTGCCAAGGAAGGCAGCCTGGTGTTTATCTCGGCCACACCATGTGCGGAAACAATGCCTTGCGCCAGCTAAATGAACAAGCCTCCACTCAGAGCACTAACGCTAATGGTAGAAATTCCTGGTCCCTCAGAGGGATGAGGGAGAGGGAGAGGGAGATTTGTGCCTTGCTGACACTTCTATAACCATGCGGGTAACTCCTTACTTCACCCATCAGGGTAACTGCTTTCAGAGCAGGCACATCTGGCCAGGGAAGTATTCGGCTATATCTGCTTTGCTAGCTGGAGGCCCAGGGGTTTTAATTGGAGGAAGGAAGCCCACAGATATCTTTGGTGGTTCCCTGGAAACCATATGTAAAATGTTGTGCTTGTGTGCAGTTTTCTAGGAAGAGGGTCCCTAGTTTGGCACATAGAAGGCATTCAATAACTATTCCTTCTAAAAACTCACAAAAGGGTCTGTATTAGTCAGCGTTCTCCAGAGACACAGAACCAATGCAATGTGTATGGAAAGAGGAAGATTTATTTTAAGGAATTGGCTCACTCGATTATGATGGTTGGCAAGTCCAAAATCTGCAGAGTGGGTGGGCAGGCTAGAGACTTAGAAAGAGTCAATGCCAAGTTCAAGCCTGAAGGCTGTCAGGCTGGAGAATTCCCTCTTGCTCAGGGGAAGTCAGCCAGTTGTTCTATTCAGGCCTTTAACTGATTAGATGAGGCCCACCCACATTAGGGAGGACCATCTGCTTTGCACAAAATTCACTGATTTAAATGTTAGTCCGAAAACACTCTCACAGAAACATCCAGAATGATGTTTGACCATATATCTGGGCACTGTGGCTCAGTCAAGTTGAGACATAAAATTAACCCTCACAGGGTCCTGACCCAAACAACAGGGAGAGGTTACAAACTTTTGTTATTAAATATAAGAAATGTCCTCCATCCACCCCGCTTCTCCCTAGTGGGTCTGCATTGCTCACCCCAGGCTCTGTGTCTGGTCCTAGACTAGCTTACTTACTCTGGGGGCATGTAACTATTCCTTTCTAGCAACTTCCATCCATTCCATACTGAGAGAATTGGAGCAGGAATTCTCAATTTAGCTTATTAAGTGTTAAAGACAGCATTACTTTTCCCCATGAAATTTTTAAAAAGTTGTGACAAAATCTCCAGAAATGTTGCTGAATCAAAACATTTTAACTTTCCTTCCTTGTATATGTCAATGATAGTATAATTGGCTAGGGTATATATCTTTCATGTTTACATTTTACACCCATGCTTCTAGTCATCTGTCTTAAAGAAATCCTCCGGCAAAATGAAGTTCCTTGACATCACAGATTACACCTTATTCCTTTGCAGTTCTCTACAGTGTTGAAAATGCTACTGGCACAGGCATGGGCACTCATTAACTGGTGGTGTTGTCACATTCTGTTTTATTTGACTCGACTAACATTAAACCACCAGCTAGCCCTGGTATTAAAAATAGCCCACATTTATCTTTCAGGGTTGTCACCTAACTTTGACATCTCCACCTCGCTTTCACAGAGAGAGCTGCATATATAGAAAACAGATAAATAAGAATCTTCTTATTTTCTGGTTATTTCATAGGTAAGATCCGGGGATTTAATGCAGATATTCTCTCCCATCCTCCTTTAGCCTAACTTAATTTTCATCTGAAAGAGTCCACTGAGGTCTGTCTGCAAGAAGAAAACTTTTTCTGCCCATTTTATTCTGCAGTGTCCCTACTTGTGTTGTAATGCGGTACGGCCAAGACTTTCCTTCCTCGCCCCGGGAATGAAAGGATGTTCTGTTTTGTAAAGTATTGAGAGACCTGGATGGGTCAGAGCTGCTCTATTAATATAAAATGAGATTATTCACCAGCTGTTGTTTCCTTGCTTTCAGCAGAGCCATTGAAACGTTTGCAAAATAGCAAAGGGTTCCAGATGGGAGGAGCCATTGTTCAAAATCCAGACCACCCAGCGGGCATGTCAGGTAATGGGCTTCACATCTGACCCCAGCAGAAATTCGATAACACATGAAGGGTGTCACATGATTGCTCTGTGCCATTAGGGAAAACACCCTTGTTTTCCTTCCTGCTGACTTCTTTTTCCCCATTATTTCTCTCTCCTCTTGTATGACCACAGATCTCCCCTAAAAGTCTATTCAAGAGGAGCTATTAGATTAAGTTAAAGTTAAAACAAGCCCAGTTTAAAAGACTGCAAATGTTGCTTTGATATAAAATTTGTCTTTTGCAGCCCACAACATGACCGGCTTACGTTTCTGATTTTCGAAGACTCATAAATGGGAGGGACAATGCCAGGGAAAGGTGTCTATATAGAGCAGCAAGCTTCTCAGATTTAATGTACATACAACTCACCCGGGGATGCTGTTAAAATGAAGATTCTGATTCTTGGGGAGGGGCTGAAGAATCTGCATTTCTAACAAGCACCCAGAGGATGGGTAACTCTCTGAGTGGCAAGGGTCTGGATTCAACGTTGTTGAGCTATTTCCACTTTGCAGCACATCTGTAAATCTGCCCAAGTTATAGAAAATACAGTCCAAACGGACGATCAGAGTGGCAAAACTCTTCTCCTTAAAACTGAATCCCTTAACAAGTACTTTGTTACAGAAATATGTAAGAGGATATAGAGCATTTTACATTATCCCTTTTTTAAAAAAATAAGGTTCTCTTTTCTACTGATGATCATTCAACCCTCATTACCACTTCTGTCAATGCTCAGCTGTAAGCACAGGGACACCTATTCTCTATTTGGATCCAGGATGCTAAGCTTTACCAGCTCTCCCTGGAAATAATGTGTTTGCTGGGAGTGACTTTCCCAGAAGGCACCTTGGCCTCATGGCAGGGAGGGTCTGATTCCAGCTATGCCAATTAAGAACTGGGAGACCCTGGACAAATTGTTTAACCTCTCTGATCAATTTCTGCACCTAAAGTGTGTGTGTGTGTGTGTGTGTGTGTGTGTGTGTGTGTGTGTGTTTGTGTGTGTGTGTGTTGGGGGCGGTGACCAGGAGGAAGGGGACTAAAAAATTTTTAAGTGGGAAAATGAAACTTTCTACCTCACAGGATTATTGTAAGCTTTAATGAGATAAGGTATGCAGATTACTTAATTACTACGTTACATGAAGAAGTAACCTACATTAAGCCATGTGAAGTGCTCCATAAACCAAACTTACAAATAAACATATGAAACCCTGACATTTACATTCAGAATTGCTAAAGTGTTTGCCTGTAAACCATTTTGGAAGGAAATATTTCCAAAACATCCCCCATCCCCTGCCTGGTTAAATGGTGCATACTGAACACACTTTAGCTCTTTGCTCATGACTCAGGGTCCTTGTTTTGAACATGAGTGACTGCACTGTCCTGGAACACAGAGATGACCTCAGTCAAGGGTTTTTCTACCGTCTACTCCGCCTGCCCCTCTCCCCCACCAGCGCTTTCACGGCCCTGTGTTCATAGTTCCATAATAGCACTTACCACACTGTGGCAAAAATATCTGTTTATCCAACTTCTTGGCCGGGGACCCCCTTTCTCGGGGCAGGGTCCAGGTCCTCAGCAAATGTGTGCTGTCGAATGAAGATCTCCTCAGGCTCCGTTTAAAGGGTTGGGCATCCAGAACTCAGCAGCATGGCTTGTGTTCATTCATTCAAACACTTCAAAATGCCCCCACATCCTCAGCCAAGTGCTGAAAGAACTGCTTTATTTTATCTTTTCAAGATAGCCAAGGACAGAAATTACATTTCTCCTTAGAACCTTGTAATGGTTTTCAATTACTACAGGGCCAAGAAGTTATTTACCCATTTGGTAAATGTTAAGCCCATTCTATCTTCTTTGGTTCTTTGTTTTGGATCTTTGTTCTGCTCTCGTTGGCAGCAAGGACATTGGAGCCAGACAGCCCTGGGTTCAGGCACGGATCTACAATTAATTGTCTGACTCTGAGCAAGTCACTTAAATTCTTTGCTGCTCAGTTTGCACATCTGCAAAATGGGGTAATTCTCAGCCTGCAGAATTGCTGTGCATGTGGAGATGTTCATGGGTGGGGCTGTACTTGGGGCAAACCCAGGAGTTGGCCTTGAGAAGAAGCCTGTGTGACCAAGGCTATATGAAGACAGCAAGGGGCCAACCACTGATTGGCAGCAGCCCCAGCAGATGGGCAGTTGGTGCCAAGGAAGCCCAGCAGCGCTACTGTGACTCTATGGATGGGGCCAATGGCTGGATCACAGTTGAACTAAGGCCTATAATCAGAGTAGGCTCAGCAGAAGTCTGACTTCATTGCCTGGAGTGTGGCTTCCTGAATTCTCTCTGACTACAAAAGGCCTGGTTCCACATCTCAGGTTGGGACTGACCCTCAACCTTCCACATAGAAGTGAAGTTGCTTCAAGAGTTATATACACACACCATAAGTGTATGTGTCTATAAATATAAATTCTCCTTCTCTGTCTCTCCCTGTCTCTGTGTGTTTGTGTACATATCTTCTTATCTTACTTAACCTCTGGTAAAGGGCCTTGAGTGCCAGCCTAATTGAACCTGACCGCTATGGGGAGCCCTTCAGGCCAGGGATTTGCTTTGGTCAATGGGATGTCAAAGGACATAACATACACCATATTTGAACTGAGGCTTTAAAGATCCATTGTGGATGTTTCCACCTGCTTTCTTGCTCCTTTCATTCTGCCATAGGGATGACACATCTTGCTGGAATAGAGGCTCCTCCTGCAGCCTTGGTCCCAGATGTCAAAATATGTGGAGCAGAAGCAGAGCCTTCACTGACGTGACAGCGGACATGTGATGGCAGAGTGGGCAGCATTGGTTGCTACAAGCCCCTGGGATTTAGAAAGTCATTTGTTACTGTGGTGAAGCTGGCTAATAAATCTGGACAATCACCCAGATTGCCAACCCGGGAGAAAGAATAAATTGTTGTTTTACCCCACTACATATATGGTCATTGTAAGGCAGGAATGGATACCTGGAGCATCTTGTAAAGAAGGGATATCAGCTTGAACCAAGGTATGGTAGAAGAGAGAAGATGAACTTGAGAAATATCAAAGAGATGTATTTGAACTTTTTCACTAATAAATCACTAAGGACACTGATTTTTTAAAGCAAAAAGTGGGATTTATTGACTTGAGGCACTGAAAAGGTTCAGGACTCAAGTGATGTCCCAGGGTTCAATTTCCCTTCCCTGGTTTGCCTTCCCCTTGGTTGGGTTGTTACCCGGCTCTGCACAGTGGGTTCCAGCAGCCTTAGATACAGTATCTCCAGACTCCTGTATTCCCAGGTCCAAATCCAACAGAAAGAGAGCTGCTTTTCTGGCAACACCTACTAAAGCCCTGAGATTCACTCTGAACAGACTGGCTGAGGTCATGGTCCCCACCCTGGAGACAATCACTGTGGCAGGCGGAGATGGCAGTGGCTGGAGAAGAGGGTGTATCTGTGGTGAGTCTTTCTGTTGAAACTCAAATGGGGATTTTAACAGGGGAACTTATTCATTCGCGTGTGTTTTCAAAGGGGAATTTTTCATTCACATAATTTAAGCAGGGATAGAAAAGTTCATGGATGGTTCCAACTTCAAGTATGGTATGATTCAGAGCTAAAATAATGTCACCAGGATTCACCTCTTGACTTTTCAAAATTACTGATAGCTGAGATACTCTCCCCACAGGGAATTTTGAAAACCAAGGAGACAGGTTTGATGACAGTAACAGGCTTCAATCAAATGTTTAGGATTCCTCATTTAACTGGTTTCTACAAACAACTGTAAGCGAAAAGATGTTGGTCTTGGTCTACGGTCACAGGTTTATGGGTAGTAAGGAATCAGTGTTCACGTAAGACCATCTTTGTTGCAACTGCTAACAGAGATAAGAGTATAAAATGGAGCCAGATTGCTAGTCTTAGATTCTGGTTCTAACACTTATTAGCTGTGTGACCTTGGACAAATTGTTTAACCTCTCTGTGCCTCAATTGACTTATCTGTAAAATGGCAGATGACATTATCCACCTGCCACATAGGGTTGTTGTTAATACACGTGAATTGCTTAGAACATGTTAATGCTCAGTTAATGTTAGCTATTATTATTATCATTTCTACGGTAAACAAATAATCACTAATAAAGACTTTTTTCCCCACAATATGGCCATTTAAATGGCAGAGGTTGGCTTGGTTCAGATTTTTCGCTTGACAGTGGAAGAGTGACTAGAACTATATTTGCTGATGTTGTGCATCAGAAGCACTCTTCTGTCATTCTACTTACGTGTTTTCACCTGCCCCAGTGTGTTCCTATCAGCTACTGAGCTGTAGCCTTCCAAGAGCGATAACTCCCTATATTTGTACCTTTTTTTCTTGTTGAGACAGAGTCTTGCTCTGTTGCCCTAGGTAGAGTGCAGTGGCGTCATCGTAGCTCACTGCAACTTCAAACTCCTGGGCTCAAGCAATCCTCCTGCCTCAGCTTCCCAAGTAGCTGGGACTACAGGCACCCACGACGACACCTGGCTAACTTTTATATTTTTTGTAGAGACAGGGACTTGCTCTTGCTCAAGCTGGTCTTGAACTCCTGACCTCAAGTGATCCTCCCGCCTTGGCCCCCCAGAGTGCTAGGATTACAGGCATGAGCCACCGTGCTCGGCCTATTTGTATGTTTTTGTATGAAAGAAAACCTACATAAAGCTCAACTAAAAGGTCTAGGGAGGGGACAAACTAAAGATTTCTTTAATTAGTATATTTTGCAGTCTGGCAGTGAACGGTAAGGATGGAGTATTGTCCTCTTTTTGTATCATCTCATTGCATAATCTTGCTTCGGTTTTCCTTTTTGAGAAGCTTGAAAAAACTGGACTGTCCAAGTGTGACATTAGCAATTATTTGAACTTCGTATCCTTATGCATTATAAGTTCCTCATAGCTTGTCCTGGTTATTTTTATTTTAGTTGTTTTGTGTAGTTGTAGCTGACAAAACAATTGTTCAATGAGTCTGGACTTATCTTGGCTCTGATTACACACATTCCTAACTGTAATGTGCCCGTCTGTGAGGGTGGCAGGGATTAAGCGCAGTGAGCACATTATCCACAGCTCTATCTCCTGGCTTTGGAGGCTATTGCACAAGCCACAGTGATCTGAATGGGGGGAGAGCAGGTGGGGCTGGAGAGACGCTTAGATAAGTTGAGATACTTTTGAAAGTGCTGGGATGTGTAACTTTTGCGGGTTCTATTTCCAAGCTAAAGTGGAGGGGTGAGTGGGATGTGAATTGTGCCTGCAAAATTCACTGCTCTGCAAGTCAAGCTTAGACAGCAAAGACTCTTCTCGTACAAACACAAACATTTGCTGAATATGTTCCTGAATTAAATGTCAGGGACGGTTTGGGAATTAGAAATCTTCTGGGACAATTTTATGGGTTTAAATAGCTACCTGAGTCAAAGGTTTCTCCGGGGCAATTCAAGTTGTTTTTCTCCTGTAGAAGTTCGATGTCATAAATGAAGGAACAAACATATGTAAGTCTTCTAGGACTTTTTTTTTTCCTTTTTTTTAAATTTCAGCTTATTATGGGGGTACAAAAGTTCAGGTTATATATATTGCCCATGTCCCGCCCATCCCCCCGAGTCAGAGCTTCAAGCGTGTCCATTCCCCAGACAGTGCGCCTGACACTCACCATGTAGTTATACCTCCATCCCCTCCCCCCAAACCCCATCTATGACTTTTTAATTTAACTTTTCTTTATAGCCAGCAAGGTTTATTGGGTATTTAGGGTATGAAGAAGATATTGATATCTAATTTCAATCTCAAAAGCTTTTTTGGATCAAAAACAGAATTTTTGACCCTGAAGCGTTAATAATGATAGTTTTATTAAACATTTAAAGTGTATTGGACATTATATTGACTTCCTTACAGGTGTGGGTGTTTGTATTTCTATTTTATAGTTTAAATAACTGAAACTTCAAAAGTTTAAGAAACTTCCCAGGGTCACAAGTCTAATAAAACATGAAGGTGGGAATTGGAAAGGTGAAAGTCTATTATTGAACCTGTGTTCTTCCTGGGGCAGCATAGAACTTTTGTGATAATGTTCTATATCTCTGCTGCCAATATGGTAACCACAATATGGTGGCTATTGAGCGCTTGAAATGAAACTAGTGTGACTGAAGAACTCAATTTTTATTTTTATTTAATTCATTGAAATTGAAATTTAAATACTCATATGTGGCTTGTGGCTGCTGTATTGAACAGCACAGCTATAGGACATCATGCTGTGTGGTCACTTAAAATTCAGTATTTCAAGGGAAATAGACCTCAAAGTCAAAAGACTTATAAATTTTAGGTAGGAAAAGCTTCTTTTGGAAAACTTCTATTGGCCATCTTACTTATGGAGTACTTAGTATTAATATATTGGCAATGTTGATTATAAGGGCCAAAGCAATTTGGAAAAAGGGGGAAAAAATGCGCCCAGAACTGTATTGTTACTGCAAGATGTCTCAGTTCTGTAGGCATTTTCCAATCTAGGGAATCATAAATTCCCCAACTAGTAGGGACAGAGGAGTATGTTTACAATCAAACTAATTCATCAACCTTTATGATTTCTACTTTCAGGTGGTGTCTCGTGCCTCCCATTATCTTATTTTCCAGGAAGGACTTTAGAGCTAAATATTTGCAAACTGGAGTCTTTCATGCTCCATATTGATAGACAGAGTATGTCTCCTACATCCAGGTTCTAGAAGTTTTCCTGGCCTCATCTCTCTGTGTGCTACCTTCAGGAAAACAAATGACAAATGTGGGCCCTACAATCAAGTTGCCTGGCCACTATCTTCTCCTGACCATGCAAGAGTTACTAAGCACTTTTTGGCCTCAGTTTCTTTCTCTATAAAATGGGGATAAAAACAGTTTCTACAGGCACAGTGGCTCATGCATATAATCCTAGCCCCTTCAGATGCCAAAGCAGGAGGATCACTTAAGGCCAGGAGTTCAAAGCCAGTCTGAGCAACAAAGCGAGATCCCATCTCTACAAAAGATACAAAATTTAGTCAGGCATGGTGGTGCATGCCTGTAGTCCTAGCTACTCAGGAGGCTGAGGCAGGAGGATCACTGGAACCCAGGATTTGAGGTTGTAGTGATCTATGATGATGCCACTGCACTTCAGCCTGGGTGACAGAGTGAGTCCTCATCTGAAAAAAAAAACAAAAAAGTTTCTACCTGATAATATCATTGTGATAATTAAATAAGGAATCCAAATAAAGGCTTAGCATAGTTCTTGGTGCATGGTGCATGGTGCACACTCAGTAGTTGTCAGCGATGATGATGATGATGATTTTATAACCATAATCCCCATCTTTACCATAATGACTTTTTCATGCAATAAAGAAATGTGCTCCTTGTTTTTATTACAACAAACATTTTATGGAAGAGGTCACTTCCCATTAAGTATAGTTTTACCACAATAACTCCAGGAGAGATCGGCTTTTGGATGCCAAGGGGCTGCTTTTTGTTTTCTGGTGTGGGGAGGGGATGATGGATGTTAACAATAGGTTAGATACTCTAGACATTCCATCTACTGGAGTTCACTTGGTTTAATGAGGTCATTCATGCCTTAATGTGAATTATTTCTTATCTGAGATAATTATTTATTGTCTCAATTATTTTGTGAGAGCCATTTCCATGACTGATGCCCCCTGGAGAGGGACCTGCATTGGAGAGGAGACTGTGCTTCCCTAGAGCCCAGGGACTATATTCGGTTTTGGGGGAGGATGGAGGTCTTCATCACCACTGTCTCAGACATTGGCTACACCAGAAACCACTTGTCTTTCTGTGCTCTTGTTGCTTCTATTTTTCCTGCTGGCACTATATACCCTCACCAGGCCTCAGAACCAAGGCCCTGAGTGCCACCTGTCCCAGAGAGAGAGGGAGATGACAAGTCCAACCATGCAGAGCTCCCAGGAGAGTAAAGATGATGTATATAAATGCCTGACACATAGTAGGTATTCAGTAAACGGAAGCTGTTATTATTTTAGATTTATCACTGAAGTAAGAGCACTGCTAGGTAGTTGGGTTGATGCATTTGAGTATCTGAATGTCATCTTCTTTGATTTTCTGTATTTGCTTCTTGCTTCAGATACTCTTAGAGGATAGTGAAATAGCCTTAGGGTGAACATGAGGGAAGGAAGGAGTTTATTCATTTACTTATTGATTCATTTGTTCATTTGGCAAGCATGCATTCGGACCCAGTTGTTTTAGGCTGGGGAACACAAACATACATACAAGGCATTTTAAGGCTTTAAAGCTGTCTTAGTTTGTCAGTGCTGCTAGAACAAAATACCTGAGACTGGATACTTTATAAACAACAGAAACTTGTTTTTTACAGTTCTGGAGGCTGGGAAGTCCAAGATCAAGGCACCAGTAGATTCAGTGTCTGGTGAGGGCTGCTTTCTGCTTCCAAGATGGCACCTTGTTGCTGTGTCCTCACATGACAGAAGAGATGGAAGGGCAATGACCCTAAGGCACTCCCTTCAACTTCTTATTTTCGGGTCTCACTATGTTGCACGGGCTGGAGTGCAGTAGTTGTTTATAGGTGTGATCAGAGCACACTATAGCCTTGAACTTCTGGGCTAAGAGATCCTTCCATCTCAGCTTTCTGAGTAGCTGGGACTGTAGTTGCAGGTCCACTCCAACTTCTTTCGTAAGAACACTAATCCATTCATGAGGGCAGATCCTCATGATTTAATTACTTCCCCAAAGGCCCCACCTCTTAATACTATCACATTGGGTATTAGGTTCCAACACAGGAATTTCGGAGGGACACATAATTTCAGACCATGAGCAAAAGGGAAAAAAGACTCTACACAAATTGTAGCTATACCAAATTGTAAGAAAAGTTCTTCTGAGGTTCAGAAAGAAAGATACCATTTCTGACTGGAAGGATAGTGACAACTAATATTAATATAGCAATGTCAAAGCACTTCCACGTACATTTTAGAATGCAAGTCTCGCAAAAACCCAGTGATTCAGAATCCTCATTTGCAGAGGAGAAGAGGATTCAGGGAAGATAAGTGACTTGCCTGGGCTTGCTCTGATAGGAAGCTAGCCCTGGAGCCTGAGTTTTCAAATTCTAAAGTTCTCTTCACAGTACCATTCTGGGACAGCTTCAGGGAGGATGTGACCACTCCATGACCATGGAGTATTAGGTGGGCTACGTACTAAAAGTGAGACTGATGTTAACAGGTAGAGATAGGGGAAGGGGCTTCTAGGTAAATCGAATAGCAAAGATACGAAAACTGGAAAGGTTAAGACATATTTGGAAAAGAGGTGAGCAGAACACGTTAGCTGAAGCATGAGCTACGTGCAGGGGAGTGAGAAATAAGAAAAGTATACTACACTGTGGCTACATCACAGATGATCTTAGCTACCAGCCTGAGTTTAGCAATGATTTGACAGACAATGGCAGAGAGGAAGAGGGTACTGATTGGGAGCAGAGGTAAAGTCAGGAAAATCTGGAGAAGTGAGTCAGATGGTCATGGAGAGGCTGGAAGAGGCAGGGGGATCACTTAGGAGGTATGACTGTGGTCTTGTCGGTGGCATGGGAAGAAGAGACAGATTCCAGAAACAATGGTGAATTAACATGGTGACTGGGTGAGGGTGTTGAGGGAGAGGCAGGAAGTAAAGATGGCTCTTATCTCTGAGTGGTGTCCCTAGAAGAATGGTTATGCCACTAACAGAGTTGGGGGTTTGCAGAGAGGAGGTGACATAGGAGGAAGTAATGAGGTCCTTTTCAGATCTGTTGTGTTTGCGTTGCCTGCTGCACCTTGCTCCTTGACTGCTAGCACGACTCCTGATGCCTTGGGAAGGTGGACAGTGAGTCCAAGGACGAAGAAGGATTTGAGGGTCTTTCCTTCCTGTTTCTGTCTCCTCTCCTTTCCCCAAACCCTCTGCCCTTTCATACAGGTGCCTGATGAACACAATGCCTGGTGTGTGGTGGACATGCAGAATACATTTGGAAAATAAATGCCTTTAAAAGAAGAGTTGTCCAGAGAGAAGCTTCAGGGCAAGGGTGATGATTAGAGAGAGGCAAAAGAGAAGGAGATAGTTGCTAACAATGAGAAGTACAAAATTTGAGTCCTAAGAGATGGTCATTTCCCAGAGATTAAAGACACCACGGCCTGGTGGGGGTTGTAAGTGGTAGAAACCTGGTAAAGTTAAAGATGTGGAGAGACTCTAGAGTCAGGCTGCCGTATGTGTGGATGCTGAAGTTACCAGGGATAATGGCAAAGAGTAAAAATGACTAAGTTAGACCCAGGCAAGAGAGGGCCTGCTCCGGACCCAGTTCTTTAGCTCCCTTAGAAGAATTCACTCTGGTTCACTTCTGCAGCATCCCTCCCCACGGGGCCAAGTGGTCTTGACACTGGAACCTGTGAATCTAGACCAATTTCTGAGTATCAGGGCCCTGGGATTCACTGCTCAAATGGCCACGCCTGTTCTCAGGGTCTTCTACCAGGCCTCTTGCCTGGGTCTACTCTCCCGGGAGCACATCATGCTACTGCTTTGCACATCCCTAAGCCTGAGTGATGGCCAACAGGCACCTCTTGAGGTGGGTAGGGGAACGTAGCTAACACTTTAAGAGTGAGTGGGCAAGACTTAAACATTGTGGGTAAGAGTATGCACGTGTGTTCTTAAGGGGTGTTTCATTGTGGGATGGAGCCAGGACATGTAAGAGAAGGGGACCAAACAGTGGGCTGTGGGCTGGCATCCAGCTCTCCTTGTGCTGTCACATTCTGGATCTGAACTCCAAGAAGTCAGGAAATTTAAATTCGAGCCCAGACTTCCAGGTTGTTAAGGAGGTGCATTTGTTGATGTTGGAATATATTTTATTTATGTTTATAAGCTTGATTTATAACTTTTAAATATTTAGACATATGATATGTAGACCTCCATTTGCAGTCCTACCTAGAGCCCCTCAAATGTCAGAAGTCTTAGGAATCAGCAGGTTATAAAGGCCTCCTTCTTGTGAGCCATGGGCTTCTTTCACCTTTTCACCTTTTTAAATTAACACTCACTACACTTTTTGTGTGATTACTTGTTTTATTGTCTGTCTTCTCTGATAGACACTAAGCTGTGTGGAGGTAGGACACAGGCTGTTTACAAATGTATCCTAGTGCTGGTGCAATGAATGACACATAGTAAGTGCACACAAAAAAATGTCTAAAACCCTAGAACAAGTGATGAAATACTTAATACGTTTGATGACAGCAAGAAGGGTGAAAAGAGGTGGTATATGGGAATAAAGCAACCTGAAAAGAGAATACTTGCAAAATTATGATGGAGACGGATCAACAGTCTGACAATTTCTCTCCCAGTCTATCAAGGAGAGTGCCAAACACAACTTCCATCTCTTTAAGGACCAGAGTTGAACCAATGTAGTCATCCTAAGTCATAGGTGATGTGTGTATGTGTTTTTTTCCCTTCAAATGAGTGATTAGACTAAGACCAGCAGTTGCAAACTGATGGCCTGATGTTCTGAAGTGACTGAACCACTAGAGTCCATTAAAAAATGTGAATTAACATTTAAAAATAAAAAAGATCCAGCTTTTTGTCTGTCCTGGAATAACTGGATCTTCTGGCGACACCGGCCACAGTCCAATACTACACAATGGTCTGAAGCCTGTTGTTTATTAACAGGCCATATCCTACCCCTCACAAGATGAACACCCCTGGACATAGCCTGGCCACCACAGGCTCTGAATTCCTGACTCCTGGGCCTTGGGCTCTTTAAGGCCCTTTTGCCTTGAAGATTTTATTATTATTATTATTTTTAGACATAGGGTCTTGCTCCACGGCCCCAGCTGAGTGCAGTGGCATAATGATAGCTGACAGCAGCCTTGAAATGCCTAGGCTCAAGCAATCTTCCTGCCTCACCCTCACCCTCTCAAGTAGCTGGGACTACAGGTATGTGCCCCCATGCCCAGCTAATTCTTCTTATTTTTTTGTAGAGATGGGATCTCACTATGTTGCCCAGGCTGGTCTTCAACGCCTAGCCTCAAGTGGCCCTCTTTCTTTGGCCTTCCGAAGTGCTGGGATTATAGGCGTGAGCCACCATGTCCTACCATGTTGTCTTCTTTAACAGATCTCTCCGTGGTATATTTTACCAACCCTTCACCTCAGTTCATTTGAATTATATGTACTATCGATTCTGAAAATGAATTATTTCACATATAATCAAATAAAGCCCACCTGCTCCAGAAAGCAGTGCTGTTAGTGTAATCCCTCCAAATTTCCGTCTGTCATTCCTTCCGTGAGCTTGAGGGGAGATGCTAGGTTGGAGAGTCTGCGGACCGGACTTGACTGCTGCCTGCTAAGATTATGCGTGATGGTGGAACAAGAGGTGTTGGGGGCACAGAAATACAGGAGCTACCGGAGTTAAGGTTGCAGAACGGGGCTTGGAAGGATGATGACGAAACCGGGCGACGCTAGAGTGCTTATTTGTTCAACAAGTATTTATTGAGTACCTACGATGTGCCAGGCACTGTTTCACACGAGAGATTCAGCGGTAAACCAACCAAAGTTTCTGCTTTCATTGAGCTTAATTCCAGTGTGGGAAGCCAGGTAACACACATATAAACACGCATATCACATACATACCTAGGTACAAGTCAGGCGGACATAAGTGCCATTTATAAAACTAAAGCAGAACAAGGGAACAGCAAATGAGGGTGGCTGCTATAGGAGACCCGAAATAAGAGACAGAGCAAAGCACGCGCGGTAGCTCTTTCTTCAATCTTCTAGCTACAGGGAGCAAAGTGCGCTCCCAGGAAGCCCCGCCCTCTCCCTCCTGATAGGGCGCAAGGTGCCATCTCTAGGGAAGCTCCTCCCCTTACCCCGCCCAGAGGCGGCCTTGGGGGCGGGGCTTTGCAGCCAGCGCTCAAAGCACGCCGCGCAGAGCCGCGCGCACAGGGATCCCGGCGTTCTCCTCGCTCGCTCTCAGCATGGAGACTTACTCCGGCCGGAGCCTAGCATTCTGGGAACTGTAGTTGCCGACCGCTGCCCCGCGCCTGGGGGGGGCAGTAAAAGCCACAAATTCCGGCTCCCTTTCTGGCACCAGACTTGCAATACCAAGGGGTGGTGGAGAAGCCCTGAGGAGCAGGGCAGGGTCATCCCGAGAAACAACCCGGCACGTCCCGCCCGGCGAGCGCCCAAGCCGGCCACCGCCCCCGGTCACGTGTCCTCAGCCTCCGCGGGCGCGCGCCGCTCCTCAGCACCGTTCCCGCCCCGCCCGGCCCGGCCGTCGGCCCGCGCCTCCCCCGGCGCTGCTGCCACCTCGCGCTCGGAGGCGTCACGGAACGTGCTCTCCTCCCCCCCGCCTCCCTTCCCCTGCCGCTCTCCCCCTCCCCCTCCCGCGCCGAGACTCGCCGCCGCCGCAGCCGCAGGAGTAGCCGCCGCCGGAGCCGCGCGCAGCCATGGCCGAGAACCCCAGCTTGGAGAACCACCGCATCAAGAGCTTCAAGAACAAGGGCCGCGATGTGGAAGTGAGTGCGCTTCCGCGGTCTGGGCCCGCCCGCCCGGCCGCGCCGGCCGGCCGGGCAGCGGCAGGGAGGGGCGGGGGGCCGGCGCTGGGCTTGTTCTCGCCGGCTTGTGGTCGGTCGGAGTTGGCCGCCGCCTCCCGTCACCGTGGGCCCGGGTTGGGCGGAGCGGGCAGCGGGTCGCGGGCTGGGCTGCAGCCACCCTCCGGAGCTGCCGGCGCCGGGACCTGAAAATGCCGGGGTTTCGGCCCCGTCACGCGGGCGCGGCCTGGTGTCGGCGAGGAAGGGATGTGGAGCTGAGGCGGGGTCCGCGGGCCGGGGCCGCGCGGACGAGCGGGGATGCTGCCGCCCCGGCCCGCCGACCGCCCTTCCGAGGGGGCGGTGGCGGCTTGCGTCCGCTGCCCGTGCACCCTTCCGCCCGGGGCAGCCCCCTCAGTGCCTCCCGCGCTGCCGCACATGGAGCCTCGGCTCTGCGGGTCCCAGCTCCTACCTTCCGCGAGCCGGGCCCAGGCGGGCGGTGGCGGCCCGCAGAGGGGGGTGGGGACCAGCCGGGTAACTGACTTGTTTGAGGGTGATGGATGGGGGAGGGTAGGATGCGCCAGGACCATTTTCTTATATTCCAGTGCTGTCCTTTGGACTAGTCGCGCTGAGCTCTCTCTTCCAGCTCATACTCTTGCTACTGCTGGCATTTGGGGCGAGCCGAAGGTGGACAATAGTTTGCCATCTATTGTGTGGAGGCTTCGGAAAAGAGGTTGTTGCGATCTCCGCGGATAGGACCTGTTTTCTTAGCCTTTCTTGGAGTGGGGGTGTGCACAGGATGATAATTTCTTTGACATGTTTTACGGAAATAAATTGGATGCATAGGTTCATACGTCCTCGTATATCCTCTTACTCCAAGCTGGTAGGATTTCCAAGTGGTTGCAAAACTGTAAACATTCATCGTGGTCACTCAGTTCGTTGCTACTCAGCGTGTTGCCATTGTCTCATTAAGGTGACATTAGCAGGTACTATTTGCAAACTCGGCTTATTGAGGCAGCGCTAGAGGTCTCTCTGCAGCTACTAAAAGCAATGAAGTATAATGCACAAACTTCACTGGGACTGTGACCTTTGGATTTGTTAGGGAGAAAATGGTTTTAAGGCCACAGCTTTCTTTTCTAATACTAGGTGACATGACTTGCAGTTCTGTAATTTTTGCTAAGGAGCCACTGTGATTAAGAAATGTGTAATTTATCCTGTCTTAGGGAAGATTGTAGGGTAAATATACTATTCAGCCTTCTATTTTATAGAGAAACAAACTCGGGCCGTTTGTCAGAGCTACAAAGTTAAATACTAATTGGAAAAAACCTAGGGAATTGCCATGAGACAAATAAAGGTCATCTGTCTCTTTACTGATCATGGTTAAATACCCTTTGTGAGAAGTACTTCTAAGCAAAAGTGAAACTAAGGATAGGAACAAGAAATTTTGGAACTGCCTCCTGTTACCGGTCTACTGGATGACAAGAATTTATTTTGAACTTTTTCCATTAGTAATTTTTCTTGAAAAGTTACTGTTATAAGTAAAAACTTATTGTAGTTTTCAAAATACTGTTTATACAGAAAAACTAATACTATTCTTAGATACTGGCACAGGTTTTTGTCTTATTGTTTGCTTCTATTATTGTATTCTGGAAGCTCAGTTATCACAGCCCTTAGTAAGGACCTCTGTACATAATAGGTACACAACAAATATTTGCTGATGATCTTCAGAATGTAACCAGTGCCTTGCAGATATGCCTGAGAAAGACAGCATGGTTGCTAAAACATTCATCCTGATATTGGTCACAGTGTTACATTTCCCAGTATACATAACGGTAACTAAGGCATGAAATAGCAGTCATTCAAATGGTCCTTCTATGTGGCAGACACCATACTTAAGTTTCTTGATACCTCATTTAATCTATATAACAACTTTATGAGCTAGGTATGGCATTATCCCCACTTCACATGAGGAAAGTACTTTAGATGTGGAACCTCAGAGTGCTTATGTAGCCTGCACAAGTCACAAGGTAGGTATGAGCATTTTCACTGATTGTCTGTTGAGTGTCTAACAATGTTAGGTTTGGGGGAATACAGACTGCACAATAATATGCAGTCTGTACCTCAAGGGGTTTACAATGGGAGTACTTTTACAATTCAGTACATCAATAAGTGCTATGATATAGGTATTCTGAAAATTCATGAAACCACCATACTTGGAGCTGGACAGGGGAGATGTTCTGGTTCATTCTTAATGGATGAATAGGAGTGAGCAGATTCTGAAGGATGAAAGAAAGTTGGCCAGGCAAAGGGCAGAAGTGTGTGGGGAAGGAAGGGGTATTCCAGACTTGAGGAATACCGTTCAATCCATAATTGAAGAGTCCTGAGAGAATGTCTTAGGATTGCTCAGGCTGCCAGAGAGAAAGTGAGTGCTAGAGATGTGACTGAAGGGTAAGCTGGGGTCAGATCTGATCAAGGGCCTTTTTTGTGGATTTAGGCATAACTAAGGCTAGATGACATGTCTAATTTAGTCTTTTCCATTAGACTCTGTTATTACATTAGAAACACAGCACAACTTAGCTCTGTAACTAAGTAGTTGTAATTGTCAGGCTGTTCCAAAAGAGTGAGATGAACTTTGATAAGATTCCTATCTTTTCACGTACAGGATGGACAAAAGATAAAATGTTATAAATTATATAACCAGCTAATATACAAATGAGATGCTAGGTGCAAGAATAAAATATATATTTTCTAAAGAAAATAAAAGGGCAGAGTTATGTTGCAGGGAATTGTGATTATGGAGAGGGTCAAGGAAGAAAATTATTGAATGTCAGTTAAGAGTGACCTCTTAGAAGAGAGACTTCAAGAGGTTTTAGAAGAGAAAGAAAATGGGGTTGGTGAATCTTACAGAAAGTATATACCAAACTTGAAAGGGGCACATGAATTAGTGAATAAAGATGGGAGCAGTGATTAGATTAGGAAGTGAAAAGATGAGACTTCCAGATGGGCCTTGTTTGTCTGAGAATGTCTTGTGGCAAAGTTGCTTGAAAGCTTTTTCTTGATGGGGAGATCTGAAGGAATTTATTCCCAAGCAAAGAGAAGGTGTAACATGATTAGAGCAATGGAAAAGGGTGATAGGGCAGTAATATTTAGCATTGGTTCTGGAGAAATAGTGCTGTTATCTGGTCTGCAAGGAGGAATTTTTTTACAAAAATTGAGGCTAGCAATGGCTACAACCTGGAATGAGGATTTGATGATCCTCCTCTTCTCTGTGTAAAGCTCACTGAAGAGAGAGGGGATATAGAGGTTATCCTGAGGTTTATAGATGGAGGTAGAGGAGGGAGTAATTATCACTGACAGCATTTTGGAGCTTGGGTATGGGAATGGATTTTGTAGCTAAAACTAAGAAGTACATAGTAAAAAGGAAACTCTTAATTACTTTTATTTGGTCTGAGACCCAAAGAAGTAAAAGTTGGAAATCAAGAAGCAGGGAGGGAGGAGGAGGGGAGGGGTAAAAACCTGCCTAACAGATACAATGAAGAATATTCAGGTGATGGGCACACTTACAGCCCTGACTAAAGCATTATAAAGCTGTCCGTGTAACAAAACCATTTCTACCCCCTTAATATTTTGAAATAAAAAATAATAAAAAAATAATACCAGGCTGGGCGCGGTGGCTCACTCCTGTAATCCTAACCCTCTGGGAGGCCGAGGCAGGTGGATCACTTGAGGTCAGGAGTTCGAGACCAGCCTGAGCGAGACCCCGTCTCTACTAAGAATAGAGATAAAAATTATCTGGACAACTAAAAATATATATAGGAAAAAATTAGCTGGGCATGGTGGCGCATGCCTGTAGTCCCAGCTACTTGGGAGGCTGAGGCAGTAGGATCGCTTAAGCCCAGGAGTTTGAGGTTGCTGTGAGCTAGGCTGACGCCATGGCACTCACTCTAGCCTGGGCAACAAAGTGAGACTCTGTCTCAAAAAAAAAAAAAAAAAAATAATAATAATAATACCAGACCCTTTCATGTAAGGCATTATGTTTTTCTTTTCTTTTTTAAAAAAAATATTTAAAACTTTTCAAATAAACTCACAGAAAAGTGCACAAAACAGAAATGTTCTGTTTAATGAATCCTTGCACATCACACACTCAGGAACTTCCATCCAGGTCAACTTTTCTTTTTCTTGCTCCTATATATCTCAAAGATGTGAGTAAAATTAGCTAATAATAATTGTTTTAAAAATCTTAACATTCATTGTTTACAGTGTACCAGTGCTAAGTACTTTATATGGTTATTTATGTAGTCTTCACAACAGTCCTATAAAGTAGGTACTGTTATTATCCCCATTTACTGCTGAGGAAACTTGAGGCCTACAGCTCTTAACTAGCCCTAAGTCATCCAATAGGAAGTGGCAGAGCCTGGCCTTATATCGGAGCTGTGACACTAAAGCCAGAATGCTTTTTCACTGTGCTGTCCTCCATTGAGGAGAATATTAAGACTTCACATGTATGAAGCATGTCTGAAAGTTGGGTAATGAGGAAAATATTGAAGAAATGTTAACTATATCACAGAAACCCCTGTTTTTGTATTTTAAAACCTTGCTAATAAAAATTTTTTGACATACTGTTTATCATTTATTTGCCTTTTTTCCTTTTTATTATTGCAAAGTTTTCCTTCTTACTAGCAAAGCCAGTTAGTTAGGTTTACCGAAAAATGATAACCCATATCCTTGGCCTTAACATTTTGAACTTTGTGCGTTAGTTTATAATTTTAGGGATAAATTATCCCGCAAATTCAACTAGCCCTCCCAAATTTGGTTCTTTCTGGAACCTCTGTTGATAAATGGTACTAACTTTCAAGTTTAAAGCTTTATCTTTGACACCTTTTTCTTCCCTTCTTTCACCCTTCTTTGTATTAGTCATCTGAAGAGCCCCCATATTTGTACCTTTGTTACCAACCTTACTGCCTCTAGTTTAGACCCTTACTACTCTCACCTGCGCAAGCGTACAGGTACCTAGTTTTCCTGTCTTCAGCATCTTCTTTCCCCAATGTATATTGTGGATTGATCTTTCTAAATTCTTTCCATGTGTTACTTTCGTTTCCTTTTATCCTGCCTTCAGGATAAAAGTGCTTGGCATGCCTCCACACATAATTCCACCTAAGGCCCTACTTTTTCTGCCTCACCTACCACTTTTCTCATGTCTCCTTTGTGCCAGTAAAGTACTTGAGATGGTTGAGTAACCGTACAGTTTCCTCTCCTTGCCTTTGCACCTGGTATTCTACTCTGTGGCCTTCTTTGGCTGTCTGTTGAGTGGGGCTCTGAAAAACTCTGTCTTCACTCAGACTCCTTCATGTGTCTCTGGAATACCAAGATTACAGTTCTGTCACACCATGTCATTCTAGTTCAGAAAAAAAAACCTTCAGAAGTTCTCCTTAAGGCCTTTCTTGACTGACTAGTTTGGCACCGTCAGTCCCTGTTCTTTTCCTCCTCTTTAATACTTTCCTAAGTGAATTTTCCTTCACCTATTTGGGATAAATTGCTGTAATATACAACAGATTCTGTGTGTGTATAGCTATTAAAAGTGTGGGCTCTGCCAAGAAACCCAACGAGGGTAGGGGTCTTGGGCTAGTCATTTAGTGAACAGTACGTACAATTTTATAAATATTTTTGAGAAGAGAGACTAGGTGATGCACTTGAAAAAACTCTACATTTGGGAGTGAAAGGTACAATATTATTCTAAGATATTAATCATTTCTTTTGGCGCTAACTCCATGGCATCAATACTGTTGCCTAGACTTCCTTTGACAGTCTGTTCTGCTATAATATATTTCTGTAACATGAACTCATATTTGAATGGTAACTAGTGGAATGATGTTAGTTAATGCAAAGCTTATATTGACTCATACTGATTTTTACCAGCACGTTAATATTTATTAGCACTCCCGAATAACAGTAAATGAACACAGAAACACGGTCAAACAGAGCAAGTATACACATTGCCCATTCACCCATATTCTGCCTCTGGGCTCTATTTAACCACATGCTTTGTCTTAAAGGTGCTTATGACCATCGTGGTGCATTTCCCTTTCTTCCTCAGTTCGGGAATCTCTATGTTATACAGCAGATACACTGTAATGTTCTTTTCTTGAATTCACTTTAACAGGTAATATATTCTCTCCTGGTCCTTCTATCTCTTGGATTACTCTTTTTTAGTCAGCTTTTCCAACTCTTCTTCCTACCCATTGCGTGTAGGCATGATTTGGAATTCTGTCTGTGACAGTCTTCTCTGTAGACTGGTTTTTTTGCTCACATCAGCAGCTCCCTGGGCTTTAATCATCATTTCAGTGTGAGGGGACTTAAATCTCTTTTAATCATCTGCTGGAAATTATTCACATGAGCATCTCTTTAGCTTCTCAAGCTCAAAGTGTTTAAAGCCATGTTCTGCCTTTGTTTTTTCTTTTTTTCTTTTTTCTGTTTATGTCTTCATCACCCTCACTGTGACCTGAATTTGAAACTTGAGAGGCTTCTTGGACTCCTTTCTCATCTTCCACATTCAGTCAGATGCCAGTCATGTTGCTTGAATCTCTGTGCTGTCTCTGGATTGTGGCCCTGCCTCTCTATTCCACTGCCTCCAGCCTGCTTTAGACTTTGTTACCTATCACCTTGCAGTTTAAAAATTGTCTCCAAAGTGGTGGTCTTCCTTCAGTTGATGAGATTTTTTCAGTGAGCCTGATGCCTCGTTATTTCTTCAGATTCAATCTTCCCTCCCCAGCCCCCACCCCCTTAAGCTCTAGAAACACTGAACTTCTTATATGCTTATACATAATCTGGAATCTTGCCCGCCCCTCCTCGCCAGTGCTATTTCTATTCTCAGGGCAATCTTGCTGACTGGAATATCCTTCCCTGCCTCCTGTTGCCTGGCTAATTCCTTCCCCTTTTAAATACTCAGCTCGGGTTAGGTACCATTCTTTGATCCTGAGTATATCTTTCTCATTGTAATTATGATAATTTATTTTAATTATGTTTTGTCTGTTTCTCCTACTAGATTGTGAGCTTTTTGAGGGCACAGACTATACCTTCATTGTTACTACTTAGTACAATGGCTGGGAAAAAGTAAGAATGAAAATATTCTTTGAATAGATATATTCATGCTAGCCACCACGGACACTGTAATTTTACTAAAGTATATTTTTGAACTGAAACTTTTAATCTTTTAGTGCCTTTTCTGCTACTTCCCAAATTGAATCCAAACTTTTTATTATGACAGTCAAAGTGTTGGGAGAATAAGGCACATGCAATAGTGAATTAGTAATTAAGGCTAATTTGTATGGCTGAGTAACATTCCATTGTATGTATGTACCACATTTTGTTTATCCAGTCATCCATAGATGGATACTTGTGTTGCTTCCAACTTTTGGCTATTGTCCCCTCTCCATGTTTTAAATGCCATTAATTTGTTGAAGAAATCAGGTCATTTTCTTATATTAAATTGCACCATATGAAATTGCCATTTTTGAGGTTCAAAACAGCAAAGTATCGGAATTTCATATGGTTCAGCCTAATAGAATGTCCTAATTCCTGGATTTGTGTGTTTCCTTGTGGTGTTGCTTAATTTGTTCCTCCTGTTTCTCACCACCCTTCAGATTTTCTGTAAACTGGAAGTTTGATTTATTAGCTTCAGATTAACCATTTTTAATTTTTTTTTAAATTAGTGATAGTGTATACTTCAGCAACCTGACTTTTTGGTATCCAGTAAAGGAATTACAAAATGTATTTCTAGAAAATCTAACTTCAAAGTCGTTGGGATTCACTTTATAACACCACTCCTAAATTGATTTTTCGTTTTGTTAGCATAAGATTTGGCTATAGCGTTGGCCCCTGGTATCTGAGGGTTTGGATGCAGAACCTGTGGATTCAAAATGCTAACTGTGCTATGCCGTTTTACAGAAGGACTTGACCATCCACAGAGTTTGGTGTCTGAGGGGATTCCTGGAGCCAGTCCCCCATGGATACTGAGAGACGACTGTATTCTCGCTTCAAGGTCTCTATTCCTTTATCCTGGAGGTAAAGGAATATTAAAAGTATAAGGAGGATATAGCTATCCTTTCTTGCAATTTTGCTATTAAGAAAAATTTTGTCACAGCTTAGCCAACATCACCAGTTAAATATGGTAAAATAAATCATGACTGTATTTACTTGGAATTAAGCATTCTGAACAGTTAGGTTTTCTGGGTTATGGAGTTTGTTTACATACCAAATTTTATTTTGAAATTTTTACAAACACTGAAATCTTTTCAGTGTTTCTGAAAATGTCCTATACATTTCTCTTCCTTCTTAACATGTTTGCCTGTGGTAGCCCCTATCTTTCTTTTGAATTTGATTCTTCATATGTCCTAGTGACTTGGAAAACAGATTTATTAAACATTTATTTAGCATTTTCTATGTTCCAGGCGGCAATTGTTAAGCACCAAAGATTATAAATATGAAAAT